>NC_141694.1:594391806-595714306 GCF_964263255.1 Lissotriton vulgaris
GTGCAACAGTAGGGTAAGTGTTGGATAGTGTAAGGGTACTATACGTTGTAATGGTATGCGTTGTAATGATATGCATTGTAATGACTGCGTTGTAATGACATGCGTTGTAGTGGTATACATTGTAGTGTCATGCGTTGTAATGGCTGCGTTGTAATGGCATGCGTTGTAATGGATGTTGCGTTGTAAATGTTTTGTTGTAATGGTAGTACGTTGTAAAAGTTGCGTTGTAAAGGTTGTTCCCCCAAGGGTTGTCTCTTCTGCTTGGCCCCACCCCCCTGCTTACATTATTATCTGATTGTACAATCTCCGATTCCAGTACCGTCACAGATATTTCAGGTGTAAGTGTGTCTTGCTTGTCCTCAAGATCTTTTGCCTTTAAGGCGGCGTCTAATGCAGTTTTTGTTGCTGCCAACTGTTCTTTCACCAAAACAATTTCACTGTCAATCATCCCCACTGCTGTCTTTAGATATTTAGTTATGGGTGTAATGGCAGGTTGGGGTTTCTCCTTAGACTGCGGTTGTTTTCTCTTGCCCATTTTAATTTTGTGAAGAAATCAAATAGAAATATATCACTATTTTCAATAATTCTCCTTACCGATATATGACAGGAGATCCTTGATCACCATCAAACGGGGTGACCCAGCCCAGCCGCCTCCAGTCGCTGATGGGCGTAGAGGGGCCTGCCCTTGGCCCGGGATTCGCCCGGGCATGCGCGCTCACGCCCTACGCTGCAGGAGTCCTAGCCGCCCCTTATGCGCCTCCTGCCGCGTGCGATGACGTTCCTGGCCGGCGCACCGCTTGTCACGCTGGGAACTGTTGTCCAGTCCCAGTCCTCGCCCTCTGTAAACTTCACGGGCTGCAGGAGGATTCAGGCTCTATGGCGGCAATATTCCCTTCCGGCCAGGGAACCGGTGGTTGTCGGCGCGTTCAGAAAAACAAGCAGGGCATTACTCAATGAGCATTGGCAATGCCTATAGGTCTGGCTTCTGAATGCACTGCCAATCAGACGAAAAAATCAATTTCGGTTAATGACTGCCCTCCACCCATCTGTGCTGCTGCCATAGAAAAACACTATTAACTATCTAGTTATGTACGACACTCTAATAGTAATACAATGTCATGTGTGTAGTCCTGCAAGTTCCACCTCGGGAAGCTAGGTACATAAATAAAATGATTACATCTGCATGGAGGGCAAGAACTTTGTGGCAGCACACATATTCCTCCCCATAAAACGAGAGAGGATGTAGCCTTACAGCTAGAGCGGTGGACCTCGAAGCTGGGAAACCGAGTTTGAGTCTCGGCAACGACGCTCCACATCCTGTGATTTTGGGCAAATCATGTAATCTTCCCGTGGATAACAAAAATGAATGTGTCCATCTGTAAAGAAATTGGTGTTCATATAAAGCGTGTGATACCCAATTTCTCAAGTCGACTTCGCGCTATATAAAACTCTCAAAAAAACGTGTAGTCCTTTACTCCTTTCTCCCAACAATAGCCTCACTCTGGTGATGTTCACAAGGACCTGTTTGAGGTTCAGGGGGGTGGGGAGAAGTGCCACCAACACTCTTTTTTGCAGGCTCATGGAAACTATTTTTGCCTCCTGGAATTTTTTTTCCCCTGTGGAGAAAAATAAGAGGGTATGAAAAAATTGGTTTCAGTAGACTACGATGTGACTCGCAAATTTCAATAATGTAATAGCAGCACACGTGGTTATCAGTCTATGAGGTTTTTATTTGATCTACAACTTATGTCTGCCACTTTCTCTGACCCTACAGTAGGAGAACAGACCACACTCATGAGATGCATGTGCGGCTGCGTGACCACAGCTCTCAGTGTGTGCAGCACACAGAGTGGTATTTCCCCAACGCACCTACTGAGCAGCACAAACTAAACTGACAATATGAAAGTTCCTCAATATAATGTAATAGACCGTGACCCTGCAGGGATCAGGGATAACATTTTTCATTAGGCACGCACGAGCAGTGCTCAATTTATTAAAAAGTCAGCGTCAGGGCCCTTCTAAAGAGGCAATTGCAGCTTGCACCACCCTTTGCTCCTACCAGCACCGCCAATGACAGTACCAACACAACTACTAACCGTTGCACACCACACCACCGCACAAGTCTGACAATTGAGACTATTCCAGGCCACACAAAGCAATAAGAAATGGCCTGGTTGGCAGGTGTTATTCATATTTATGTATATGGATTATTTAACACTGTTGTTGTGCTCATCTAAAAAACTAAACAGATACCGCCACCATGTGGTTGACTGGCATTAGTGGTGTTGTTAAGGGCCGGATAGATGTACACAGCATTTTTCTGGTCGAATGAGGCCGTTTGTGGCCGTAAAAAAATGCTTTTTCTGATGTGCAAAATTAAAAATGTGATTCGGTAACATGTTACTGAATCCCATTTTGCATCTTGCATTTGTGAGTCGGCATTTGGAAGAGGCTTGCTTAGGGATTCCCTTACAAATAAGGAACCGGTATACAGTGGCGTAACTAGACTTACTGCCACCCGGGGAGGGCCCTAAGTTTGCTGCCCACTGCAGGTAGGAGCGGGGTTGGGTGGCTTGTTCCAGGGGGAGGGGGTTTGCAGACGACTTGTCCTGGACGGGCGACGGACAACTTGTTCTCGGGGCAAGGGAATAGTGGTAGTCGACAGACACAACTTGCTCACCTTCACTGCCTCCATAAAGAGTGCTACCCAGGACGGACCAGCCGTCGCTCCCCCTAGTTAAGCCACTGTCCGTATGATATGTATTGCTGTTTTACAACTGAACTCCAGTCGTAAAACAGTATTTACTTTACCACTGGTTGCAACCCATTTGCAAGGGGAAAGGGGTCCCCTTTGAGGATGTAAACAATAGTTTTTTAAGAGCAGGCAATGGTCCCACAGATTACTGGTCAAGGAAAACAGGTAGCTTTTGCAAAAAAAGGATTGCTTTACCAAAAAGCAATCACAGACATGGTGGTCTGCTGACCTCAGCAGGCCCCCATCCATGTGATGGCTGCGATTCCTAATGGGTCGCAAATTGCGAGCTACCTCATTAAGATGCATGAGATACGCCTACTTGCGACTCACTAGGAATCACTAATGAAAGCAAAAGAGTTTCATACATTAGGAATACCGATTTCCTAATTGCCAGTCAGAGAGAATCGCAATTAGGACATTGGAATTCCTCATTTTTGTACATCTGGCTCTAAGTGCAAGTGCGAGCCCCGAAATCCATGTCTCAAATTAAGCACTGGACATGGCGATCTAAATGCATTTTGCAATAGCCCGTGGTCCCATTTCATACTTTGACACATGCACATCAGCGAGGTGTGGCTCACTGGTTAGAGGCGGCAGACCCGGAGGCTGAGAACGGCCCGGGACCAGGGTTCGATTCCCGACGCGGCAGGGTCGAGGACCAGGGTCAGCGGACTGATAATTCTCGCCTCGGTGCCCACTTTGGGCAGTGATCACACTCGGTAACTCTGGGCATTAAGCTTGCCTCATCGCTACAACGGCCCCCCACAGACGCCGGGGATGCCTGGCTTCACCTTGGAGATACCCAGCATGGGACCATCTCACAGGGAAAGCCAGGACGGGTTCCCCAGCGGTCATTCGCGCCAGGATACTCCGGTAGTAATTGAGCGCGCTACAAAACACCTTACATTTACATTTACATTTACATCAGAGGGACACCATTTTTCGCTTAAACAAAATATCTACTACAATAGAGAAACCCTCAATCTAAAAACAGGTAGAATTTCAGGTCAAAGGACCCAAATGCGTCCTGAGTCTACAGGCATGGGATGAAATCACGATTTAGTATACGTGATTCCCCATTGAAACCCTTAAAATGTTTTGCCCTTTATAGGATTTGTTTCCCTAAAATGCCTTTTAGCATCATTTAGCATGTTGTCTCTGCTTGACATGAAATGCTTATCTTGCCGCTAAGAAGTATCAATTGCCTTCTATGATTTCAATTTGATGTGAGCATAGGCCTTCCTTTGGCTTCCAAAACCAGTCATTGTGATAAATGCCGTTGTCATGCTAAGTGATGAGGTAAAGAGTTTATTTAAGCACATCTTCCCCAGGAAGAAGCTCTGCATCTGAAGAAGATACCTTTGTAGACTTGAGAGCTTTTAACCCTATTCCGTTGGTCATTTATTCGACTGTAGGCCTGTAAACTTGCCCGCATGCTTTAATCTTCCCCCTTTCTTGCTCCAATACATACAAACCCACTCATTCGTCCTCTCACAGCCTCGCCTTTTCTATTAAGAGGCCATAAGACACCAATTTACGTGAAGGAGGAAGGGACTACATTGATGCCTGAAAATGGGGACGGGAAGTAAAATATTCCATTGCTATAATACCCTGAGGCATCCCCGCCCCCGACCATCTGAGCAGTGCTGCCATCTCTGGTATGCACCAATGCACTGCACGTCTGTACACGTCTTCAGCGTCATTATGCAGAAGAAAAGTGCTAGGTATGTTTGACCTTCCATTGTCTTTCAGCTAAAGCACACCCGAAGGCCCCGAGCTCGCTGGCAATGTTTTATTTGTATTACTTGTATAAAAAAAATGCTCTAAAGAAGCACTCGAGTTAACAAACTGATCCAACCTCAGTGAATAGCTCAGTTCAAGACTTTAAAAGTAGTAGCATGAGGACACAGACTGTAATTTGATCTATTCTTTCCTGGGGTGCATTATTTCAAGTCTGGCAACCTACCTCTGTCTGCCTGTCCATCCTTTTTTTTTCTTAGCCTCTTTTTTTCAATCACAATTTTTAACGTTTTAACGACAAAGCATAGAAGACAAGCCATCGGAAGGGGGCAGATCAGAGGAGGGGGGGGCAGAGAAAAGGAGAGACAAAAGGTGGAGAAGTAGAGAGACATTCCATGCACGTGTTGAAAGGGTCTAAGAAGGCCATTGGGTAGTGCTGACTGTCTAGCAGAGGAACAAAAGGTCAAGGGGTTCATAAAGGGGCAGGATTATAGAAATGTATGAATAGGGTGGATGCATAGGCATATCATAACTGCTCAAGAGAAGATTCTTTTGTTTACACAAGATACAGGATGTATATATATATATATATATCTGGAGATAGCACTTATGTTCATCAGGGCCACTTCTCAAATTTAACTTTGTTACGACGTGTTGTTTAAAAGGTGGACGGACTAGTGGAGTCTCTGTTGTCTTAAGGGTAGACATGATTCGCCGTTAGCGACAAGTTCCCTTTCAATCTGTTGATCTGCAGACTGCGTTCAACCACTGATCAACTGATGGCGTTAGCTGGCTCCCAGCCAGCGTGCTGTGACTTCCAGGAGTGTGACCACTACCAATAGTTTGAGCAATTTCACTTTACATTGATGTGTCAGCCAAGTAGATTAAAAGAAAATATTACCTACAAAGTTTTGTGGCAAGATTACATTTAGAATATCACTTGAATTCATGAGCCAGCAGTGGGTGGGTTTTGGACACAAGATCAGCACTTTTTCAAAAATAGTGTTTCCACCTTGACAGTGACTGCATGTAGGAAGCTGGCTCTGTATATACTATACCAAAGTAAGGTATAGTGTGCACAGAGTCCAGTGGATCCACTAAAGACTTACGGAGGTTAAAGTAGATAATACCTTACTCTCTATTGTGTTAGTGTGGTCGAGCAGTAAGGCTTTATCAGAGGGTAGTGTTAAGCATGTATTTACACACTCAAGCAGGACATGATTTCACACACTCAAAGACTGAACTCTGGCCGACTATTTTGTATACAAATATTTCTTTATTCCATTTTATTTTTAGAGCCAAGCCCGACTTGATACAGATAAGTCAAATAGTAGTTTTCTGATAATACAATTGAATGCAGTTGAATGTAGTTACATGTAGGTCAAATGTTCAGAAACAGGTGAAATTATTTTTTAGTTACTTTGCAATTACTTTACGATTACTTTTGAGCTTACTTTACAGATTTGTTTTTCTACTCAGTGTAATATGGCTAGATGTAACACTGGGACATTTCCTAAATAAAAAGTAAGTCAGTTTTTGTAAACACTGGGGGGCATATTACCAACAACTAGCGATAATTTTTGTCTCTAACTTGTTTAGAGACAAAAATTATCGCCGCACATCGGCGATTTTTATCGCAGATAAACCTTGCTATTAGCAAGGTTTATCGCAAATGCGATAAAAAACGGCCGCAATGCATGAATATCGCTGAAAAGTCAGCGATATTCATGCATTATCGAGCAAATGCTCTTAGCCATGTTATCCACCTCCCATTGGATAACATGGCTAAGAACTGCTCAGGGCAGGTGTTAGCTTTTGGAGATATTCGCGCTTAGCGCGAATATCTCTAAAAGTTGGTAATAGGAGATAGCGATGTTAGGGACTGTTTCCAGTAGCTAACATCTTGGCACGCCCACTTTGCATGTCATTAGTGATAAATATCACTGACATGCAAAGCGGGGCCCAAGATGGTCGCTATCTCCTATTAGCTGTCACTAACTGGTGTTAGTGACAGCTTGGTAATAGGGAGATAATTTTATCTCCGCTTTCTTGGCTTTTAAAGCCAAAAAAGCGGAGATAAACCCCCTTGATAATATGCCCCACAGTTTCTTAAGTTCTCATACGATTTCCAACTTTTTGTGAAATTTTTCACAAAAAAGCAGTCAATGCAATCCTATGGGAGGAAATGAAGTTATCGGTTTAAAGTAAGTACTTGGTTGTGAGAATTGGATTTTTGAGGTTAGAAAAACGGTTCCCCCAGGGTCAATGATGCTCCCAAAGAACACCAAAACACTCAGCTTGCAATGGTAGTGTGTGTGTATCGGGGTTCAGGGCCTCTAAAGGTGGCACAATATATGCTGTAGCCCTTAGAGGCCAGCCCTGGTCACAGGGCCCTTGTACCCATGGTACCTTTTACAAGGAACTTACATGTGGCGAGAGAGTTGCCAATTGGGTGTGCAACAGTGCAGTTTTAGGGAAAGCACATAGGCCCTGGGTACCTGTTTGGAGGGAACCCAGGGCACACTTAGACAAAAGCCATCAACACCAGGCAAAAAGTGGGGGGCAACAAAAAAGGATCACTTTCCTACACGGCAGAAAGCAGAAGGCCAGCTATATAACGTTTGCTAAGTGATCATGAAGTCCTCAAAAACAGAAATAGCTCAATTGTGTGATCGAAATTGATGTGGAGCATCCAATGACTCTTTCCAAGACTTGCTTCTGGTCTGTTGTGGTAAGGAGAGTTTTCATAGATTCACCAGGGGAGGGACAGACAAATGGAACAATGTGGTTGCTTCTGATTTATTTGCAGATGGCTGCTCATCTAGGTCGAACATCAGCACCAGAGAGTAATCGGTGTGAAACAGTGACAACAGCCTTCCTTTTACCTTAATAGGTCCAATTCCTTCAGGATATTTTACTTTTGTGTTATATTGCATTGCCTTTCAGTTGTTTAGTGTGAACTGCTTGTAATGAGACAGTATATCCTTCAAAGCGTTGTTTATTGAGGTGATTCAGAAGTAGCTGGTGTGCTTGTTTTTAGGTCGTAGTTAACCCATATATATTTATTAACGCACTTGAGTATCTTGGGAGAATTAAAGTGATTGTGTTTGCTGTTTACTTTATTGGTGGAAGTGGCAATAGTACATTTGGTAAACAAGTGATAGGGGTGGTTATGTTTTCACCTCTTTAAGAGTGGTTTCGGTTCACTCCTTTCAAAGGTGGCATCTGGAAGAGTGCTTGGCATTGGTAAGCGCTGATGCTTTGGGATTGGCCTACAGATGTTCAATGTAAAACATTTTGTTTACATTCCTCTGCCTGTCACTGATATTGTCTAGGATCTCTCATTTTCATCCATGTTTTTTCCCCTGCTAGGGCTAACACCTTGGTAGCCTACCTTGGTGAATACGATACGACTGTCGCTGAAGGCAGGGAACAAGCCATACAAATATCTGAAGTCATCAAGCATCCGAATTACAACTCCCAGAATCAAAATAACGACATCATGCTGGTCAAGCTTTCTCAGCCGGCACAGTACAACAACTTTGTCTCCCCGATTGCTCTGCCAACCAGCTGTGCAGCAGCTGGTACCTGGTGCCTCACATCTGGATGGGGAAATACAGTGACCAATGGAGGTAAAATGGCGCTGTCCACGTCTATTTTTGCATGCATAAACAGGTGCATGGTATTATGTCTGTGCCTGAGAACAGTATAACAGCAACGTAGGTCATTTCTATGTTTGTCTCTACACAATATTGCAAATTTGCATACTAATGTCCCGTAGCTAAACATTTTTCTTCGGCTACTGTACGACTATAAACTCCTGTGCAAAATTTATAAAGAAATGTACAAAAATATAGATGCTATTTCCACGATCTGCGGAAAGTATATTCACAGTTTAGGTTTAACTAGGGCTAAGATAATTTTTAATTACACCTGAGTAATTGGAGTTGTTTCTGTAAAAAAAGTACAAAAAAGACTTACTCCCTCGCCGCGCCTCTCCTCTATTGTCCCATTGTCGTCTCCCCGGGCCAGAAAGGAACAGGAAGCACCCAGGCTGAGGCTCCCCTGGACAAATCACAATGCTGCAATGCAGCATTGTGATTGGTCTGAGTGCCGTGGTATGGTGCTCAGCCAGGTAATGGGAGCCTGGGCATGATCTCCGCCAGTGCAGCCTGAGTGGAGAACATGCTAAGTGCACGTGACAGTTTGGCAGCCGCCAGACGGCCGTTCAAACAGCCATGGACACTTACAGTGTGCCACCATTCCTCCCCCTGCTCCTCTGTCACCAGAGCAGCCCCACCCGCTTGCAAAGCTGCAGCAGAAGGAAAAAATTAAATCATAATAACCTCAAGTTTTTTTCATTTTCTTTTTCCTTTATTTCGCAAAGCACTGTTGCAAAGCACTCGGGTGACGGTCCTCCACCTTAGAGGAGGAGGTGCCACTGGATAAATGCAGGGATATGCTCCTTGCATAATTCTGTGTAACCTTGCTGTTGCAATGGTTGCGTTTGGGGGGACCATTCCTTCTAAAATAGGTTTGCAAAAAAAGAAAATGAGCAATAACTGACTTTAACAAAATAATTCACTCACAAAAACATTTTTACAAAAGGAGTCATCCTCAAATACATTTTTTCGAAATGTGCAAATCCTTGCAATCTTCACTTGTACAACATTTTGCTTAAATTAACTGAGTGTTAGTAACAAATCCTCACTTTGTTTCATCTGATGGCATCTTATTCTTCCAGTGGTGTACCCCAAAGTTCTCCAGTGCCTGAATGTACCGATCATCTCCAACGCCCAGTGCCAGCAAGCCTATCCGGCCTACTACACAAACAACATGATCTGTGCCGGGTTCATGCAGGGAGGGCAAAGCACCTGCCAGGTGAGAACATCAGTCTCTGCTCAGGGTTGCAATACAGCACTTCGCTCCTTATGTACAAAGGGTGTTAGCATTTGCAAACCCTCTGATTAGGTAAATAAGAGAGTTGGTAAATAATAAAAGTATTTTTCAAATGTACTAAACCCAGTAAGTGAATCTGAAAAGGTTTTCCAGATCACTAAATGGGTTTAGAAATGTTTTCAAAATCTGTATTTGGAATGGGTGTGTTTTGGACGTCCCTTCCAAATGGCGATACTGTCCCTGATGTATCTATATTTTGCCAGCATATTCTGATTGCAAAACATTGAAAAGTTACTGACTTCCAAGCAGTGTCGAATTGAGAATATGGGCAGTCGGGCATTGGGTGATGGGCTGGTGCATACGGGGCACCTGTGGCCCATGCCTTTTTAGGGCATTGGTCAACTGCCAATAGGGCCCTATTGCCTTTTATAGCACCCGCCAGGCCTCTGTAATGTATAATATGCAAACCCGGCCCAGAAGCAGTGCCTTTCACTTGAGCCCTCCACCTCCTGGCCTCACATTCAGGTCATGGTGGGAATGGAGGGTGGGTGCTGGGCCTCGCTGGGACCCCCGGTGATTTAATAGCTGTTGTGCCTACCTCAACCCTACCACTCGGCGTTGTCTCAACATCCTGTGATTCTGGCAAAATCATATAAACCTCTGGTACCTAAAATGGATTCGATCTTGCGTCATATAACTGATGCTCATATAAATCTGCCTTTGTTTAGCTTAACTATCAGACACCATCAATCAAGGCAGTTTAGAATACATTTTAAAGTGTTTTTGCCACTTCCTGTTTAAAGTACATAATGATCAGACAAAAAAACATGCTGGCTTTTGGGGATTTTCTTCATTTTCTTAACAGCCAGGACATTAAAATTTCTGCTGGTAAAATAACCAGTCAGGTGGGCACCCTTAACCCGAGCCGATGTGTGGCCCTTGGACCATTTAATTTCATCACGCCCGCTCGGCCATAAGCAGTGTTTATATTTTTCACCAATGTTACTGGCTATATGTTTTAAAATGCTTAATTATTTGGGAATTTCTCTGTAAATGAGTCAAATGAGACAAACTAAATGGTGTTTCATGAAAGATCCTGATCGGGGAATGTGGGCAATTTTTTGGGACTGCCCGGACCTAATTGTGATCACAATCCGACCCTGCTACCCAAGTTGAGATGGTGACTGTTTTGAAAAGGTGAAGGGAGGTCCCTCTGGACTCCTTGGGGAATCTTGAAAAAAGCTTCAGGGACAGTTGGCAGTGGTCCAAGGGATGAGTGTCAACTCTCACTGAAGCTTATTGAAAAAAGAAACCATTAAAAAAAAAAGTTGTCCTAGTTTCTTTTAAGCTAAACGTGTGTCATTTAAAAACATTATTGCTTAATATAAAAGCAATCACAGACAAGGTGGTCTGCTAATCACAGCAGGCCACAATCTCTGTGAAGATAGCGAATACTAGTGGGTTATGTGCAACCGACCTCGTTAATATTCATGAGGTGGGAAAAATTGCGACCCACTACAATTCGGTATTTTGTGAACTGACCTATGACTACATAGGGTGGTTCGGAAAATACCAATTCATTCGGTAAAAGTCGATGCTCAAATTGTGACCACTTTTGCCAAATGTATTCTTTGCACATGAGGGCCTTCGTGTTCTATGTTAGCATAAAAGATGGGTGTAACTATAACACAGCCATCTTGAAAAACTGCAGGGGTTTCTAGCTTTGTTAACAAACAGGCTTTATCAAATGAAAAAATGATCTCAGCAAGGTCCTGCTGCCATTTTATAGCAAACAGTGGGTGATCTGTAAACTTGGAATCCCATTCCAAGTTTGTGTCTGTCCAAACAGAGTTACCTGCCGAATTCGGATATTCTAGTAGGGTGGGAATACCACATTCCCGGAGTTTCCAACCCAGACATTTCACCAGCTATAATCTGAAGACATTTATGGACAAGACGAATCCCAAAAAATGTATAAGGATGAAGGGAGTTGAGTGCAGTAACTTCTGTTTCCGTGGTAATTTATAAGCGCACGCCCATGGTACCACTCAGTATACCACAGTATCTCTACATCCCTGAATGACCGCTTTCTGAGGAATCTGTATTTTGGGAGAAAGAACACCAATGCAATATTTTCACCAAAGTTGTAATGTGGGTTTTAGCTGTGTTTTTTCAGATAGCCAGAAAGACAACCCTATAAACGAGTGAGTACTGCAAAACTACATTCTCTATTTTTTAAAACCCTTTTTACTTCTCAAACTATAAGAACCTTTAACATCTACTCCTCCTCTGTAAGAATCAGGAAGCCCACTCGCAGTACATGTGCTTAAGGAAGTAAAGTTAATATACAATACATCACTGCAAGGCTGAAGGTACCCACACATTTTTTAGGTTGAGCCTACAGCAGCAGTTTGCATGCGCTGCTCACTTTGCGAGGCATGCAGTATTCAGTATAGCGTGGAAGCTCTGTGGAAGCTCCGCCCACTATCCGCCCATCATTTTCATTGGCTTAGGTCCTAAATGCTACCTTCCGATTCGTTTTCGGCTTGTTAGTCCCTTCTCAAGACGGCCATGTTGTCATTTGTATCCTTCCATGGTTACTGGCCCCTTTACTTCAAACACTATTTTCTTCCCATCCCTCCCCCTCACCTCCTGCAGTCCACAAATTCTCGGTCCCCCACACCCTCCTCTCCCGTTCGTGCCTTCTTGCCCGCCTGCACTCCCGTTTCCAATTTAATAGGTCTCGCGTAAATGCAAGTTCTATTGCATTGCAAATGCTTGTTTTTAGAGTTCTAAGTACTATTTTTTTTATTTAGTTTGTCCTACATTCTTCAGACAGGACGTTGCGCGCTGTGGGTGCTTTCAATTTTGGGCACTGTTTTTTTATGTAGCAGCTAGACGAGGGATGGGGGCATACAATAGTTTGTTGTCTCCAATGAGAACAGATACATAACATAAGAGGAAGAAATTGGTGGCCTAATGAACAGATTTTAAGAAGGCGATCGCACCAGCGGCAACTTGCAATATGGGAGGGTGGGTAAAGAACCAGCCCCATCGGTGACAAGACTCAACAGTAACCAATTAGAATTTAAGGCAGGGTAATGGCAGCGAATAGGATAAACACAAGGTGGGTGCTTGGTCCGACACTGCAAGGGAGAGTTTTCTGTGGTGTGGGTGCACACACTCTAGCAGTTGTTTGCAGCTGCTGTACAGACCGAAGCAGTAGCATCCACCATCATTGCCCAATCCCTCCAAACAAGGAGATGCCATGCTGCACGACAAGGAGGAGTACGGGAATGATTCAGCCCTCTTGCTGGGCGAGAAAAAGATGAACAGCTGAATGAGGAGTACAACTATGAGGAGGGTGTCTATGAGACCCAGGCCAAGTGGCTCAAGACTGATGAAGATGGCGAGCAGGCTACGTACGTTACGCACAAGGACGACGTTTGGCGAAACCACTGGGTGAGTGGTCTGGGGTAACCGAGACATGCGCCTCCTATAAACACCCTGACTGAAGGTTGAATGAACAAAGGAGCGCTGCTGATGGTAGCGTGGGTGGTACTTATAAGGTGAGAGGGGTAAATGCAGAACTTAAACATAGGGACACATAGGCCGGTTATATGCATTGTACTGGCAATGAGAAAGAGTACATGAAGAAGTTCTGCTTCAATGAGTGGTTGGGGGTATATTTCATCCGATATTGGGGTTTGACACCTGAGATATTTGCTTATATTTGAAGAATATCTTCTGCCCCATTCTATCCAGATCACTGTTTAGTGGCAGCCCTCCTGGGGCACATCATGCTGCTATCCGGTATCGAGATACTGCTCCTGTACCCAGCACGGTTGAAAGGTGGCGAAATGCCGGTTTACTTAATGCATCTTTTAATTAAAATTAGCTGGCGCTGCCATCTGGTCTCGGGCACCCTTTGTGGGTCCATGTTAAGGATGGTCGCCGGTACTGACAGTAGTTTGTGTTTTATGAAGAAAAATTGGATTTTTGAAATATTTGCATGATTTCCTCCATCTTTATGAGGCATCAGTGTGGTATTTGGGTTATTTACTTGGATCGCCTAGGGCACCCCCGGAGTTGCGCTGAGCAGGACGTACTTTGGTACTTTGCATTTTCCTAGTTCTGCACCGACCTTTGCGCTCTTGCTACTCAGAATTTCACAGATCCGGTGCCCAAGCCGAGGCTGGATTTTAGAGCCTTCATTAAAAATAATGGACGCCAGTGTTGCCCTTATTAGTGAAAAAGCGTTTTCCACGGAAAGGCATGAAGGGCGAGTGCAACCAGGGGCGGATTGGCACTGCGGGCAGTCGGGCATGGGCCGAAGGCCCGGTGTTCCAGTGCCCTCTGTGGGCCGTTTTTTTTTCTCCCCTTTCCCAGTGCTCTCTGTGGACTGGGAAAGGGGAGGAAAAAAAACGTCCCACAGAGGGCACTGGGACAAAGACAGAAAGGAAAGCAGCTTCGCTGGTCGGCCATACAGCGATTATCAGCTGTGGCCTCCTTCATCATGCAGAGGGTGGGCTGGGGAGGGGGTATTGATTCACTTCATTAGCGCCTGTTTAACACCCAATTGTACCAATAAGCAACAGAAAGAGAAATAAGTGAGCTTGTGATCCTGGAACAAAAAAAACAATAATTGTTTCCGACGTGAAGGTCATGAACCAGGATAGAGTCGACATCCTGGGAATGCCATTTATGAGGAGGGAAAAATCAGTGAAACGTTTTTTTCTGAAAGTATGTCCTGAAGAGAATTCCTTAATTAATTTTTCTCCAGAATCTCATGTTGCCACATTATCACTCGGAAAGGAAACTCTGGTACAGGGAGGTAGACATCACTAATCTTTTTTTAATGTTATGTCTCATACAGGGCCGGCGCTAGGCATGGGCAGCATAGGCAGCTGCCCAGGGCCCTGCGCCTGCTCGCAGCCAAGGGGCCTCGCACCTTTAAAACATCGGACGTCTGAGGCCCAGGGGTTCCTTTAAGAGTTTATATTTTTCTTTTTTATGTCAATCTCCCCTGCTGGCCCGTCTCTGTGGACCTAATGGCTGCATTTGCATATTGATGACAGCAATCAGACAGGTAATTTGAGTGCCCTTGCCTGTGAAGTGACCCGCCCCTGTATGAATAAAAGACCTACGCATAGATGCATCAAGCTAAAAACCGGTCGTAAACGGGCAGATTCTCAGAATTTACCCCTTTTCGACAGGTATTTTTGCATTTGGGATGCATCATCCCAAATGCAAAAATCGCAATTTAAGAAATCGTAAAATTGCGTTTACTTAAATTGCGATTGCATTTAAGGAATCTCAAATTGAGATTCCTTAAATGCAATGCATTAAAGTAAAATAAAATGCGAATTCGCTAATAGGGGGAGCAAATTACCATGAAGTTAAACTTCAGGGTAGTTTGCACACATGCATGCCTTAGGGCATGCATGTGTGCAAGATGTACCCATATGCAGACTTCAGGGGTGCAACAGGGTGTCCTTTTGACACCCTGGCACCCTTGAAATTGCAATCTCAATTTGCGAATCTCTAATTGCGAATCACAAATTGAGAATGTCTTTTAATTCATTCCTATAGGCCTCTAGGCCCATAGGAATGAATTGGGAGATATTCCTTAATTGTGACTCGCAATTTGCGAGTCGCAATTAAGGAATGTTAAGAAATCGCAATTTTTTTAGGGAGTTCTTCATGCATTGCTTTTGCTATTCCTTATTAGCGAATCCTTATTTTTCGCTAATAAGGAATCGCAGAATGGATGCTTGTTGAATCGATAGGAGAATGTCCTGCAGGGCCACAGCAAAGGATGGAGTGGCGATGGCGGCGCATCACATTGGAAACTGCTCACCAAGGACAAGTGGAAATGGAACAGAGAGACGAATAAAAGGGGCAAAACAAATGGAATACAGTGGGGAGGAGCAGATAGATGTGTGCGCGGCTTTGAGACAAGAGGTGCAGGCAGAGGAGCAGAATCAGCATACCAAAAGTGGATGGAGCAGAGTTTAAAGCGTGCTGGGTCATTCAAGTCTGAGACCCGGTAGTAAATTAAAATGGACATTGAAAAGGTGCCCTATATTCATGTCTTTAACTTTGCCTGCAAAAACATTAATCCAGTGTCTGCACAATGAATGAAAGTTCTGAAAAGCAGATGATGAGATGGACCCGCTCTCCATTTTTACCCTCATCCTCAGAGGGAAAAAACATTCTTAACTCTGCAGCAGTGCCACCCATTGCTGCCTTTAATGCAACTTCAACAAGACTCCTTATAGTTCTTTCACAGTCTAATCATGTCAGAACTGGAGTATTTTCAATATTATATAGAAGGAAGCTGTAGATGCTGCTAATTCATCTTATGCAACTAATAACCACTGACAAAGCCAAGAGTACTGGCTTGTTGTAGGTGTAATTTTACTTGCTGTAATATTTATCCGGAGGCAATGACAGGTTTTTACTCCCACTTAAAGCCCTACTGTCAGGTCAGTAAGTAGGCTGTTGTGTTGGCTAGTTGTTGACATGCTTTATGATCAGGTGAGCTGGTTTTTACTGTTGGTTTTTATGATATCAAATCTAACATTGCCTGCAGCAAACTCAAATCAGTGCAGTCTTCAACACCTCACAAACAACTTATACCACATGTCTTTACAAGTTTAAAACTGCTCTAGTTTGCAAACATGGGGCATTTTTCTAGCTAATTAACTCGCTAATGGGGGCCCCTTTTATTTTGGTACAGGGCCTATTTTATGTCCCAGTCTGATGCTGCATGTTAAGTAGGGCCACTGGAATTATGCGATTGTGCAGTGGTGGCATTTTCTGCATAATTATGCATTTGACGTATTTGCCACATAATCCATCACCTGCTGCATAATCTACAGATTTTTACAACAAAATTGCTTTCTATCTCAAACAGTTCAAAAGCTACTAAAAATGCAGCGACACCTCTTGCCACATGTGGGAAGGCCCTTTGAAACGCTGGAATAGACAACTTTCTGTTCCCAATGCTAAATTTGGGTGTTAAATTGGTACTAAAGGGGTGCAACCAGTGCCCAAACAGTGTTACCAAGTTTAGAAGTGGCAAAAAAATGAAGTAATACTATTTCAAAATGTGCCGGGTTATGCCTCATAATTTGCCTTTTCTTGCCACATAATTTACTCACCCTGCACACAATTTAGCCCTCTCCTGCCACATAATTCCAGTGGTCCTGCTGTTAGGGTAATCAATGGCAGTAATTTTGTTCCTGCTAATATTTCCCACGCTCTACTTAATCTTGCATTCCCATAAAGTGCTAGCTGTTTCCAGCATGTGTGTTTCTGTATTTCATCTCACAGCGTATTACTCTTGGATGATGCTCCTTTTGTACTGAGCCGCCTCCAGGTGTCTATAACAGGCTACTGTTGAGCACCTTGGAGTTGAGGCTGCAGGCAGTACAACTTTCACACTGTGCCTGTCTGTGGGTGAAAAAGGTGTTCAGATTCAATGACCATTCAAAATGTGGCCTCTCTGCGGAGCACAAAGAGCAATGGTCCTGATTTCCAGTTGTGATTCTATGCAAATGTGTGTGAAGGAGCTACTTATTGGTCAAAACAACAATGTGAAAGGAAATGGTTGTTAGCTGTTAACTGTTGGGGTGAGAGGTAATTTTAGTTCAAAGGAAAAAAAATAACTTTCTTAGCCTGCCCGATCTGATCCTGTGTCGTATCTGCTTAGGGGCCTCACATGTTCCTATTCTGCCCGGGGCCCCACATATCCTAGGACCGGCCCTGGTCTCATAGATTTGTAATAGCTCGCTATTTGTCAGTTTCTCAGCCACTTCGCTGTGTTGCTTGACTCTTTTGTCCACCGGCACCCAGGCTAATGTGTTGCATAGCTAAATACATATAAGGTCCCAAAGGCAAGACCAATTGCTTTGCAAATGCTTGTCTTAAGTATGTTTTTCCTCTGAAGAAAGTATGAAATAAGAAAGCAGGGGCAAATTTGTGGTGGATGGAAATGCCATTTTTCTGACTGCGGCTTATGCACCTCATTGTCAGAAGAAAGCGTATATTGGTGGGCATGCGAAGTGACACAGATTGCAGCAGCATTCAACTTTCATATGCAAAGGCTACTTTCTTCTAAGAGCTGATGCAGTTACAGTGTCAAAAATGTTTTGCGTTGCCCAAAAGCAAACACCTCCTTTTGTATGTAAATGGAAAGTAACATGGCGGACCCAGAAGAACAGGTCTGTGGCTTGGTCCAAAGCCAATCTATTGAAATAGTGAAATAGCTTTGGGTGAGTGCAGGGGCCAAATGAACCAGACTCAAACAAGGGGAATGAGGCACAGTACGTGATATTCCTTCGCATAATATTTGCATATCTTACGTGGTTTACGATTTGCTAGTTGTCATTGTGTAGGAATTTGTGATCAAGGGTCTATCTCAAGTACAAAGTCCCATCCAAGATGGAACTGTCTCCCTTTTGCACTATAGCTGAATGCCTTACGCCTTATGAAGGCCTTACGCTGATGTTGCGTCGCCTTTCAGTGACGCTGCAGCGGCGTAACCAATGCGCCATACTGCACCCTATATCATCTCGGAAGATGCGCTGCTTTGTAAATGTCTGCGCTACATTATACCTGCATCAGGTATAATGTATGCAGGTTGGGCGTTCCCATGTAAAAAAGGCTTCCAGAAGTGGCGCAGTGAAATCAATGAGATTTCACTGCACCTCTTCTACGACTTGACTGCCTCGAATCCTGCTTCAAGCAGGCGTAAGGCTTGACGCAGGGCTTTTCACATGGGACTCGCCCCATGTGTAATGACACATTGCTGGAATTGCGTCAGATTATGGACACGCTCTAGCAATGCGTCATTACTGCGCCACCAGATACGTCAGGATGCCTGATGTATCTGTGCCATCCTTGCGACATGGAGTGTGGTACTGCAAAAACAGCGCATCCAACTTGTCGGAGGGAGGGCGCAATGAAAAGTGTTGCATCGCTGTTTTTCCCCAGCAATGCAAGACTTTTCTTAAATGAGGTCTGAATTTTGTTGTACAAGAATCGCCAACTACATCATTGGCACGCTGTTTGTAGAGTTAGTGCTGCACACTTTTCCACGTTCTATCACTGCAGCACTGCAGTTTTTTACACAGGGTTCCACCACTCAGTGGCGTAATTGATTGAAATACTGTAATAAGATTAATAACAACAATTACCCTTCACCTGGAATGGAACACATGATTATTTAGCCCTTTGCTTGTTCTAAATCCAAACATCAAACATCCACAAAGCTGTTTGGAAAAGAGGAACTAGGTTACTACACAGACTTTTTGTGAAATTAAAATGAGGGAGCCTGCAGTTGCCCACTCGTTGGATCACGTTAAACATGCCGGGTTGGTGCAGTTTTGCAGATGGACCGTGCAGGTCATATAGATTTCTCTGGTGTCCGTGTGCTAGTGCCCCAGTGCAAAATGTTGTTGCTGCAACAGTCAGACTGCCCAGATGTCAGTACTAAATGTCACTAGCACCAGTATAATCTATGTGTCCTGAAAACGTGCATGAAAAGTTTTAACATTACTCAAAAGATTGTGGGGCATATTTAGAAGGGCATTGCGCAACAGGAAGGGCACTTTAAAAAAAGTTCCTGTGGCACAATGCCCTGCTCCATATTTATAAAGTGGCTTTAAGCAACGTTTTGTGGTTTAACACGACTTTGTATATATGGAACCCTTTCATGCAGGGTTCCACCGCAACACCAATTGCTTTTTGATGCTGCCCTGATTTACAAGGATCTGAGGCAGGGCAAAAAACGAACACAATGCAAGAGCAGGCGTTAGAAAGGCAAAACGAGGAGATATACTTTTATTTCTCCTTGTTATTGCTTTTTCAATGTGTGCCGCATTCTGCAGTAAAACGCCATCTATGATTGGTTAAATGCAGGAAGGTGTCCCTTCCTGCACATACACAATCAATAAAAAATGCCAATTTGCTACTTCTACCAGGACCTCTTAATCACTTCCATTTGTTACTGAGTTGTATGTGATTGGATATCATTTGCAAATGACATGGCATTTTAAAATATTTACTAATTCGGTAATATATTTGCCATTCATATTTTTCAAGTACCCAAAACCTATTTCTTAACTGCCTCTTAACACAAATGACAATTTCTAATGCATCATCTTCCTGTTTCCTTTTCAGGGAGACTCTGGAGGACCCCTCGCATGTAATGGACAGCTTCAGGGGGTTGTGTCTTGGGGATACGATTGCGCCATGAAGGGCCACCCAACTGTATACACCGAAGTCTGCAACTATAACGCCTGGATCAATCAAATCGTGGCTAATAACTAATGCAATAAAAGATTATAATTATATTAAAAGTATCCCCTTAACCAATACAGTGTCTTAAGGAAGCCATGAATGTTAATATTAAGGCCATCTATAGAATTCATATACCAGACCCATGATACATCAGCTTTGCACCCCGAGAAGTTGTATGCCGACTGATAGACATATACATACCTTAGTAGCCTATGCTACCATTTTTACTCCAGGTATAAATAAAAGAAATTGTTTAAAAAAACCTCTAGTGTCTTTTCCAACGTGCCGTGCCAATTTGTGATCTCCCGAACATATTTGCATATCGCTACTTTAAAGTCTTTTAAGGATCTCCAACCTTTTCTGTACTGAGAGCTACTTATATTCCATGTAACGCATTGAGAGCTACTAATAATATTAGTTTTATATAATCTCAATTTTTTTTATGTATATTATTTCAACCAAGCAAAAGCTTTCTAATTTAATAAGCTGGGCTGCTCACAGGTGAGCTACTCAGAGGTAGCTGGAGAGCTACTGTAGCTCACACACTACTGGTCGGAGAACCTCTTGTAAACCATATATGGCCTCCATTCCATGTGAAAACACATGACCTCACTTATAGATACTACTGAAAACGCATGATAACGCTGTATTTCCTCATTAAACATAGTTCTGAATCTGCACCTGTCCTATGTAGAGCATGTTTTAACTGTGTTAGGCCCTGTTAGTATGTATAAAAGGCTGAAGTCAATTTTGACTCTGTCAGTGTTTGTGCATTGAGAGTGTGTTTTAGTATGCTCACTTAACAAGCGTGCATTAAGCCTCAAAATAACGCCTCAAAATAAACGTGGCTTTCTTACTTTGTGTAAACTGGCAGCATGTTTTGTGTGTGCAAAATTTCCACATGGATTCTTGTCTATGTTCCTCCACCTAAAGGGGAATTTTGCAGGTTCTTGGTGAAGGACAACAACAGCCATGGATGCAGAATAGAGCTTCTCTGTTAGCTGACCTTGTGGCAGGCTTCACTTGTTCAATGTGATAAAGTGATGATTTGTAACCTTTTGACTTCTGTCTATCCCCACTCAATCATTTAAGGAATCTGGCGACCCCCTCCTCAATCGTTATTGGAATCGGGGAACCCCTCACTGAGTTATAACTAGAAGCCTTGGACCTCACCCTAGGCATTTTCGATGATTTGCACCACTAAATAATAAACAAAAAAAACTGAAAAAAGCATTAGTCAAACAATACATGATTGATGAAATATATAAAAAAATAAAACTTTTAAATTTAATGGGAAGGTTGGAGTTTTTCAAAATTCAACTGAGGTCATTCATCGTCCATACTACAGTCTGTTAGATGTACTTGCGCTGCTACCACTAATCACCCTGAGGACACTAACTTAATTTTTTATTTCATACCTTGAAACGTCTCTGTTAACATTTCCACTCTTATGAAGGTGCCTTAAATGAAGAACTGTTCTTAGTGTGGCGTTGCAAACACAGGGTTTCAACTACATCAAAATGGTTCTTTCACAATTGTCGAACAAGATTCTCAACCTTATGCTTCTGGGTTGATGTCTCAGTTTCTATTTGTTATTGGTTCAGCTGGACTTGTCTCAGTGTTTTACAAATCAGTGATAGCGGACTAATAGACATCCTACTTACAGCGGCAGTCAAATCAATCCTTGCAAACTGGAAAGACACAGGCAAAACAACCTTCAAGAGCTGGTTCAACTGGGTCACCTTCCTCAGAGGGGCAGACAACATAACATCAAAACACACACCAGACGCCAGTAGGAAAGGAGAGATGTGGAACACCCTAGACAACTATCTAGACTCACACAAACCTCCTTAGACAGCATACAGGACCAAAGACTACACGCACTCCCGACCCTCACACAGGAAGAACCCTAGAAGGATGGCTCCAAAACAAGGAGCATCAACCACCCTGTCCGCCTCTCTCTCTCTCTCTTCCTACCTTTTCTCTTTCCCCCTTGTGGAGGCAATAAGCAATAAAGCTTAGCCCTAGCATGCTGAACCATCATAAAGTATACCTGAACTGAACGAACGAGCCGACCAGCAAGACGCCAAATGTAACCTCACCGGCGCATACCCGAGCTGTTATTGCCTTCACCCGGTCTGTACTGTGTCTATAAATCTCTTCTAATGAAATCTTTTGAAATCAAATAAAAGTATTTACACTTTGAACCATAATATTTCAGAGGAATAGAATTTTTCCAGTACTTACAACTAATTTTGCTTTTACTGCAGTTTTCTTTCTGCACTGGCATTGCATGAAACAAAAGTATCTAATCTATTTATATATTGTATGTCAGGAGCTTGATTTTTAAGTATTTGGTTATAGTGTAGTGTATGGTCTGTCATGGTGTAGAGTGCTGCTGTGAGGGGGGTAATATCCAGGGATGTAGTATATCTGATGTGTTTGTGGTGGGTTCAGCATTTTTCTACAATGTACTGTTGGATGGTATACCAGTGAAGTGATAAGTGATACTTGTTGCTGTGCTCACATTCATGCCCAGCTGCATTGGGTATATGTGCTCTGTTGTATGTCAGTTCTGTGTTTTGTCTAAAATGCCCTGTAGAGTGCTTGAGCAGAGTTCAGGACTCTCCACCTATCCAATATCTATACAAACGTGGCCCTTAAATAAATCAGCACAAAGGAGCAATGGTACAGTAAAGAGACTCGGACTGCTGCAATTTGTCACACACAGACTACATTTTATCATAATACTAGAGGTTCAGGCACCCGTAGCAGAAATCTATGTTTGTCCAGCATGTGTCAGGGCATAATGATAAGATAACTGAAGGGTGTAGTGTCTGACCTCAGGAACTCAGGCAGAAACAGTGAATGTAATCATGGACCTTCTTTATTACAACGTCCTTCTTCTTCGAATCCAAACGGTTAACTGACCAGCTGCCCCTTGGCTCCCAGCTCCTCCCTTTCCACCCGCCCACATCCCTCACTCGGGCCGGTCCTAGTGCCTGACCAGTTGGTCACTGGGCACTCATTTCTGCATCCTGCATCGACATCATTACATCTCCCCCCTCTGTGAATAAACGAAAAGAAAAAAACAAAACAAAACAAACACAATAGACACCACGGCAAACAACAAATTGTTCTTCCTTTAGAATTCTTCAATGAAGTGATATGGCTTCGTGATCACACGCCTGGGGCGTGACTGGAGGTTGGCACTGCCACTCTCATTCTCATCGGTATTCTCCATCAGTAACTGACTGTCAGTCGGCAGTGTCTCTGGGTCGCTTGGCTCCAGTTTCGGTTCAGTCAGTGACTCTTTGACCTTTGGTCCACACTTCTTGAAGTACGTCACATTCCTAGTGAGTCTTTTACCGTCGGTTTCCGCAGTGATCATAGTTCCTTTTTGTTGTATTACTTTGAGTGGATCCTCATGATATTGGCAATCAGTCTTTCAGTGCTGCTCTTGTCGTGCCAGCACCCAGTCTCCTTCTTGGATTTGAGAGGTAGTGGCATGACGCCGTTCATCGGCGTAGTCTTTCATTCTTTCCTTCTTCATCTTGTCTCTGGCTGCGATCTCCTCATGATCAGAGTCAGAATACAGTTCGTGCGTTGCCATACTCATCATTGGTATCCTGGTGCGCACTGGGCGTCCTAGCATGAGAGTGGCAGGACATTTGCCTGTGGTGGAATGAGGCGTATTTCGGTATGCCCGAAGCACCTCGTTGAGTGCTGTCTCAAGGCTCTTTCTGGTGAGTTCCGCTTGCTGGATAGTCTCTTTGATCGTGGCCATGAAGCGTTCGATCATTCCGTTGGCTTGTGGCCATAATGGTGTGATCTTGCGGAGTGTGAAATTGAGGTGTTGGGCAAAATCAGCAAAGTCGTGGCTGTTGAATGGAGGCCCATTGTCTGACTTCACCACTAGGGGGATGCCCCATGTGGCAAAGACCTCATCTAGGATCGGTATGACACACAATGCTCTCGTGGATGTGCACAGCTGTGCGATGGGGAATCTGGAGTACTCGTCCATGATGGGCAGGACGTATTGGCCCAATTTGATTGGCCCAAAGAAGTCAATGGCAATGTGTTGCCAGACATCCTCCGGTAGTGGAGACATTTGAAGTGGTGCAGGGGGATCCAGACGACTCACCAGTTGGCATTGCGGACAGTCCTTCAAGGTCGTCTCCACCATTAGGTCTAGTGTTGGGAACCAGACTCTGTCACGGAGTGCTATTTTTGTTGCTACTATGCCCCGGTGTCCCTCGTGCGCTAGGTTGATGACCCCTTGTCTGAGTTGTCTTGGGATCACTATTCTGGTGTCCCGTAGGATGAGACCATTCGCTGCTATCGACAGTTCATCGTGAATATGTTGCCGCCATTTCTTGGTTGTTTTGTCCATTGCTTGGTGTGTGTCTCCAGCCGTTAGTTTGGATCAGCCGTTTCACCTCTTGCAGGGTGGTATCCGTTTGCGTCGCTTCGCAGATGGCCTCGAGTGGAACAGCTGGAGGTCTTGCTTGGTTCACCACAAAGTGAATGTATTCATCAGCGATTGATTGTTCTGATTTGTCTGATCTGATGGGGTGTCGGGACATGTAGTCTGCAGGGTTTGCATCTTTTCCTGGCTTGTGGATTATGGTATAGGTGTACCCTTGGAGCCTTAGGCCCCATCGTTCTATTCTCGGTGGCATTTTTGCTCGCGGGTTTCCGAATATTGTGATCAGAGCTTGATGGTCAGTTATCAGTGTGAAGTGTTTTCCAAAAATGAAAATGTGGAAGTGTTCACACGCCCAAACAACAGCCAGGCTTTCCTTTTCTGGCTGTGAGTATGCCCTTTCTGTGTCCGTCAGACTTCTACTGGCATATGCTACTATGTGCCGTTGGTCTCCTTCTCTATCATATTGCGCAAGGATGGCTCCTAGTCCTACAGGACTGGCATCTACTGTTATTTCCATCTTTCTTTTTGGACTGAAGTATGCCAGGTTCTTTGCTGATTCTACAGTTCTCTTGATCTCTCGAAATGCCCCTTCACACTGAGTGGACCACTGAAAGGGCTGTCCTTGTTTCGTGAGCATCTTTAGCGGGTAACTTAGCGTGGCATAGTCAGGTATATATCTGGAGCAGTAGCTGGCCATTCCTAGGAATGATCGTACATCACCTACGTCTTCCGGGCTTGGTGTATCATTTAGCGCTGCTACCTTTTCTGGGTCTGGTTTCATGCCACTTCCAGAGAATAGCTGTCCGAAAAATTTTAGTGTTGGTTTGTGAAGTTCACACTTATCCTTGTTGAGTGTCAGGTTCGCGTCCATCAGTGCTTGACACACCTGATCCAGTGCTTTGTTATGTTCCTCAGTCGTTGCTCCATAGACAAGGATGTCATTGCTGTAATTTAGGACCTGTGGGATGTGGTGTATTGTTCTCCTGATGGCCTCTTGGAATATCTCCGCTGCGGATGACACTCCAAAGCTTAGTCTTTTATATCTGAATAGTCCAAGGTATTTCGAGAATGTTGTGATGTATCTCGACCTTTCGTGCAGTTCTAGCTGATGGTACCCTTTGTTGAGGTCCAGCTTTGAGAAAATCTTGGCTCCATTGAGGGAAGTGATCATGTCACTGATGTGAGGGCCTGGATGTCTCTCTCTCTCTATTGCCGTGTTGGGCGCCCTCATGTCTACACACAGACGGACTCGGTCAGTTTCTCCTTTCTTTGGGACCACCACGACTGGGGAGACCCATGGAGTTGGTCCATCTGTTCTCTCGATGATGTCGGCTTCCAGTAGGTCCTGGAGTTCCTTCTTCACGGCTTCTTGCACGTGGAACGGGATTTTTCGGTGGTGTTGGGCCACAAGAGTGATTTGTTTATCTATGTGCAATTTTATTTGGCAGTTCTTCATCTTTCCCAGACCTTGAAAAAGTTTGGGGAACTTCTTGATGAGTGTTGATTTGTCGGTGACTCTGAATAGGATGTTCACTAATTTCAGTCGCTCAGCAGTGGCTAGGCTCAGGAGGCAGTCGGCTTCAGGCCCCTCGATGACATGGATGTATGCTGGTATTGTCTGATCTTCATATGACAGTTCGGTCTCGAACTTCCCAAGGCATGTGAGTGGCTCCTTGGCCATCCACGTATTCACTTGTACGTGGGCATCAACTAGCTTTGGTGGTGGTTTCATGCGTTGGTATTCCGTCACTGGTAGATAGTTTAGCGTTGCTCCACTGTCTAGCACGAATTGAGCGGGGTGAGAGCCGACCCTGATGTCTAGGCGTTGGTATTCTTTTAGCTGATCAAGGTCAGCTACACAGTAAAGGTATTCCTTTCGAACTTGGGGTGGGCGATGGGGATCGAGATTCCCTTGATGACGATTGTCGAGATTGACATGTTCTGCAGGAGCGGCAGCTAGATTGTGATGACCCAGAGGATGAGTCTCGTCTGTCCCGGACTGCTCTGACATGATGACGACTGTTTGATGATGGGCGTCGTCGGTGTCTTTCCCCATGGTCACTCTTCGGTACTGCCCCACACATGCTTTCGAAGTGGTTGTCCCTGCCACATTTTCAGCATCGTTGTCCTAGTGCTGGGCAGGCATCTGCCTGCGGGAAGTCATATCCGCATCGTTAACATTTAACTTGTCTGTCTGATCGTCCCTTCATGTGACTCGTGTCTTTGTTTCCTTTGTTTGACTGGTGGTGATGTCTCTTTGATCTGGAGGAACGAGTTCGTGGTGGAGACCTTCTGTGCTCTTGTCGCGATTGCATCCTGAAGACTTGTTCCCGTCTCTCACTTTTCCCGGTCTCCATTTTCTTTGCGTGTTCGTCTGCTTGTTCATCCACTCTTGTCATCTCCACGATCTCTTCCAACGTGTAGCTTCTCTTTAGTAGCTTGCGTCTTAGCAGCTCGGAGAGACAACTTTCTATCACTCTTAGTTGCAGTGTGTCCTCAGTTGAGAACTTGTCAAAGTCGCAGTGTTTCGCCAATTGTTTCAGATATGTTACAAATGCCCCCATTTGTTCACCTCTTTTTTTTTGTGGCCAGGTTGAAAGTGTATCGCTCAAAGTCGACGTTCCTTTTGTGTAGGAACTTGCTGTCCAGTGCTTCACGTACTTTAGTGTAAGAGTCAGAGGAGTCTGCTGGTAGGTCTTTTATGAGTCGTCCACCTTCTCTGCCAATCAGGTTCTTGAGGAAAAGCAGTGTTTTTTGAGGTCTGACACCTTGGATGCTTGCATGAAATCTTCGAAATCCTCTATCCATTCTTGCCATCGCGGGCCCATGCTCCTGCCGGATTCAATGACAAGTGGTTCGGGGCAGCGCAGGAGAGATGCTCTCATTATGCTCTCGGGGGCTGAGTCAGGCATTGTACGCTTGTGGTTCTGTCGTCCTAATTCACTTTCTGTTTGCTGCTTTTTGTTGCACTCGCCAGTGCTTGTTTGTTATTTGTTGCACACGCCAGTGCTTGTTTGCAGTCCTTGGTGCACTCGCCAGTGCTTGTTTGTTGTTTTTGTTGCGCTCGCCAGTGCTTGTTTGTTATTTGTTGCACTCGCCAGTGCTTGTTTGCAGTCTTTGTTGCACTCACCAGTGCTTGTTTATTATGTGTTGCACTCGCCAGTGCTTGTTTGCAGTCTTTGTTACACTCGCCAGTGCTACTCGCCAGTGCTTGTTTGTTATTTGTTGCACTCACCAGTGCTTGTTTGCAGTCCTTGTTGCACTCTGCAATGCTTTTTTGCTGTTTCAGGCTCTTTGCCTGACTTCAAAATGGCCGCCGACGGTCCCTCGCAGGGGATTGGTCAATGCTGCCCGACTTCAAAATGGCCATCCGGGAATCTCGTTTCTAGCAAGATTTCGTCCGTTTCTCTTCGTTTTTTCACCGGGGGGGGGCTAGTTGGTCGGTGATTTCACTCACCGCAGCTGTGATCCACCGCTCGAGTCACGAATCAGATGAGGCAAGTTTTTCTTCACTTCTGCCGCCGAGGTGGGCACTCGGTAGGCGTTTTCTTCACTCACACGCTACCGCCGCCTCGGTGGGCACTCGGTGGGCGTTCTTAACAGCGCGCTTCTGCCGCCGAGGTGGGCACTCGGTAGGCGCTTTCAGTAGCGCGATTCCGCCGCCGAGGTGGGCACTCGGTAGGCGCTTTTGTTGGCACTCTTTCGCCGCCGAGGTGGGCACTCGGTGGGCGTTTTTCCACAGCGAGCTCTAACCTCCAGACGTGGGGCGAGCTCCGGACCAGTCGGTCACCGGTTGCTGCTGTAGCGGTTTGCAGGCACACGGTCCAGTACCTTCGTCGCCAGTTGTAGTGTTTGACCATAAGGAACTTAGGCAGACACAGTGAATGTAATCATGGACCTTCTTTATTACAGCGTCCTTCTTCTTCGAATCCCAACGGCTAACTGACCAGCTGCCCCTTGGCTCCCAGCTCTTCCCTTTCCGCCCGCCCTCATCCCTCACTCGGGCCGGTCCTAGTGCCTGACCAGTTGGTCACTGGGCACTCATTTCTGTATCCTGCATCGACATCATTACAAGGGGGTTAATTCACTTGCTGGAGAGATTTGAGATAACTATTTCATCACAAGTTTGAAATATAAAAAAAAAATAGCCCAGATGAATAATTTACCTCCTGGTGGAATATGTCACAGATTTGTGTTCTGTATTAGAGAGGGCAGTGGGTTATTGCTTTTGCTGAAGAGACCCTTGTGTAACCTTATGGTAACAAGCTGTAATTCAATGAGCTATGCTTTGTTTTTTTGCATACACCATGCAGCAGCACATCATTTTGATTCAATCCCTCATAATCCTAAAATGATAACCTGGTTTGCGTTGAGTAGTAGTAACCATGGAGGGTCAAAAGAAATCCAGAAACCAAAACAACTTCCAAAGCTTGGTTTATCTGTTGGAAATTTGTGAAGCAACAGACAATTTCTCCCAGGAACTACTAAAAACTATTTACTGAGAGCTACATTTGCAGGAGTGTTCAACACTAAGGGCCAGATGTAGGTAATCCCAATTTACCTATTCTTAAATACCAAATTTTACCGATTCGGTATTTAAGAATAGGTAAATGGGATGTAGATACATTTTCTGTACAAATTACCGAATCGGTAAGATTAGGTATTTACCGAATCGGTATTTACCGATTCGGTAATTGCCATTCACTCCTATGGGCCTGGAGGCCCATAGGAATGAATGGCAATTACCAAATCGGTAAATACCGATTCGGTAAAATGGGGGAAACATTCAAGGGTGCCAGGGTGTCACTTTGACACCCTGTTGCACCCCTGAATCGTGCTTGTGTGCAGATGTGGCACACATACATGCCGTAAGGGCATGTATGTCTGCCACATGGCACAGTTGAAAATGCACAGATTTGCATTTTCAAAGGTATTACTTATTTACCACCAACTTATAGTTGGTGGTAAATAACGAATCCTAAAATGGGAAAAGCACTCATTTGAGTGCTCCCTACATTGCAAATTCAGTAATTTACCGATTCGGTATTTTAAGGAATCTGTAATTTACTGATTCCTTAAAATACAGAATCGGTAAATTACTGAATTTGCAATTTAGGCCACCTGCATCCCAAATGCCCAATACCGGTCGGTAACGACCGAAATTCGGTAATTTCAGCCGTTACCGACCGGTATTGGGCCACCTACATCTGGCCCTAAGAGACAGGAAATAATATTTGAGGGGTTCGTCTGAGGGTGAACATTACAACACTCCTTGACCCAACAGTAAAACCCAAACTACAAACGACATAAATGGGATCCCGAAAAAAATATACAGGCAGGTGGTTTCGGGAAAATGAGACTATATATATATATATAACCCTACGCAAGAAGGGAGTAGAAGTCACCTGCCTATGGTATAGAATGAGCACGTGGCGTCTCTCAATAAGCATATAGATGTCCCAAGTAGGGAACAGAAAAATGAGTAACAAAGCCAACAGAAAATGGAAAATAGTAAAGATATCAAAAATGCGTTATATAAAAATATTTTATTAAAGGTAGAGAAATCTATAAATATTTTCAATAGTTTAAAAATATTTTTACATATTTAATAGAAAAAATCAATTAAAGTGAACATACATATTCTTCTTCAGAATGCACCCACGAAAACAATAATGTATCTCAAAAATGTCCCCCAGTCCAAGGGAATCAAGGCAAAATAATTGCTATTAAAATCATCAACAACATTACACAACACTTCTCTCTCATATAGTCAGTTATACAACAATCATATCCATACATCTGCCATACTGTCGAAGCCAACCAATAAAAAATACTTATGAAGACAGGGACCACAGAACAGACAACAGCAAAACCCAACACTGTGTAATGCGATGTGCGGATAAACAAAGTGGCAGTGTTCCATAAACTATACTGGGGCTTGTTCATGTGCTTTCTGATACGGAAGAGGTTGTGCCCGACTTTGGGGCCCATTAGGATGTCGGGCGGATCGCCACTGCCATGCAGGCAGTTGTGATCCGCTCGACATCGACCCCGCCCGCCACCTATTTTCCCCCGCCATATTACAATGGCGCCCGGGGCGGAAAAGGGTTTGTATGCCTGGCGGTGTCTTCCAGACACCGCCAGCCATATTAGGATGGCCTCATGCAGATGCCTTTCCGTGGTGGCAATGCCGCCACAGAAAGGCACCCCAGTGTGGCGGGTGCATCATAATAATAGACCTGCCATATGCAAATCAGTCATGCTCCGGCTCCAATAGGAACAGATCGTCCCAAATTCCCAGGCCAGGCCCCACCAGCAGGAACACAAGCAACCCCAGACCGGGTTTGGCATAGTTTTTTGTCCATCCCTGGAGGTGGTGGACAGAAAGACCATGTATTTTGAGAACAGCAAAGCACATTTCAAGACATATTAACAAACAAAAGGCTGTTATTAGCTACACACAAATTCACCATAGCAGTAAATCAAGATAAGCGATTATGGAACAGCATTTGCCTTTGCCTGCACAAGTATGCACACTTAGCTCTGAGCATATGTCAATCCCCATATGGGGGTGGGACCTTGGGGCTGCAGGGGTTACTGGGTCTACGCTATTTGCCTCTGGTATCCTACGGTCTGTGCTACTATGGCTTTGGAAACTAGTCCAAGTACTACGCTTTCAGAACGTGACTCACAGTGGTTGAGAAGGCAAGAAGTTGCAGGCTTCTCAGATTGATATTGTGGAGGTACGTTAAGGTGGTACAATAACAGATTGCCCGACCCAATGCTTCTCTTTGTTAAAAGAAAAGTCAATGCAACACACTGCAGATCATAGATACGGATACTTCACTGGGGCGGCACCGCTGTACTTCTAGTCTGAAATCCGCCTTCCATTCTTATGGCTCCTCCTCCCTCTTATGAAAGGAAATGGAGGGCTAATTTCTTCTTTAGGGTGCTGGGGCTGCAGCCTTTTGAAATTCCTACGTATTTTCTGCAAAAAATATTGACTATATGTCGATTTATTTAGAGATACGATCACATATCATATCTCCAAATAAATCAATGTATTTAAGTATGGGCTGCCAGTCCCAGGCACCTGCCCCACCTCACTCAGACCAAGGAGCAGGAAGCCAGGCAGTAAATAAACTTTCTGCAGTGTGACTCATAACATATGGCTTAACTTTCTAAAGCCCTACAGCGCCATGGAAGACTATGCTGGTATCCACTGTCGGCCAGTGATGCTGCTGGCATCACAGTTTTGGGCTTTGGAGGCTGCATTCAGGCAAGAGGTCGGAGTTCAACATTCACAGGCATAGATAGATCCCACCCTTTCCTATTGTCACGTGGCCTTTGGGACATTGTCGTCTTCCCTAAGTTGGCATGAGTACGCTACAGACTGTCCCCTATTTTGCAAATGCTTCTTTTGATATTTTCACATGAGAACCCACTGTTCTGTTCACACTTGGCAGGTTCCTGGGATTTAGTCTGATCATTGTGAACAAGGTCGAACAACAATGCCCCTTGTCATTCTGCTCTAGTCTGACCCTAGCACCTAGACAAAACATACAGCTGCAGCTGTTTGGGAATACGTAGGAGAGGGACCATTCAGGAAGCAGAGCATGACAGCACCTATGATGTAGAACTACCATCTATAGACCGAGGTACGGGTCTGCAGACAATCAGAGATCTTTTATATATAATCAGCCTGCGTCTGTGCACAGGGAGGGAGTTTAGTCTACTCTGTCTCTCACTATGACAGCTCCTTTTATGATCTATGGCAGTGGTTCCCAAACTTTATCGACCTGTGGCTCCCTCGACCTAATTGGCAGTTGGCCGTGGCTCCCCATCATGAATTTATTTTTTACCGGTGGAGGGATGTAAGCCCATTTTTAGGTCTCGCTTGCAGGCAGCGCGCTATGGTGATGATCGCTTGTGTCTAAAAAAAAACCTCTAAAATGGGGCGTTTAGCCCACTCATTACTTAACATTTTTTGGCATCCTTATCACTCTTTTTTGCTGCCTTCGAACTCGGCAGAATATTTGAGGCGTCACTTTGTTTTGTTTACGAGCGCATGACCAGTACAGATTAATTAATGTTAATTAGTGTCCATTGGCTGCTAATGCTGTGATTAATGTACCATTTCTTCTTTTTTTTGGCATTTTATTTTATAGCGTGAACTCGACTTGAAGGTATCAGCGCTTTACAGGAGCACCAGTTACATTCCACAAATTCATATTTTTTCTTTTTTTTAGCACTTCAAATGAGCACTAATTACATCGAACAACTTCATATTTTTTATTTTTGGAAAGAAAATGTGATTGAGTGATTGGCCCATATCCAGAGGATGTTGGGCTGATGCCATGACTCAAACCAGGTTCCCTAGTTTTGAGAATGGCAGCTCTGCCTTAGAGCCACATACTACTTCTCCCTCCCATTCAGTATCCTGCCGCCCTCATTGCTTTTAGCAATGGAGCACAGAAGCAGTGCTGCTGTACAGCATGGCTCAAAAATAATTGACAAAGCCAATAGATCTCGCATAGGTGAGACCTAATGCCTTTGCCAATGCTTGATGCTCACAGCAAAGTGGAACATTTCACAGGACACCGGTTCTTCCCGTCTAAGATTCTGATACATAAAAAAGCAGATTATACATCCAGGACTGGATATTTTTATTGTTAAACTATGAGAGGTTTGAGTTTTTCTGTGCCCATAGTTCTAACTCACATCAACCTTGATCCACATGTGACACTCGCTGCCCCTTTTGCGAACACTCGCAGGTTCATTTTCGTCCCTACTTTCTCCCTTTGCTTTGGCTTTTCCATATTTCTCTTTCTTCTCCCTTTTGCGTTTTTCTCTCAGTCTCTTGCCCAATACTTGTCTTAAGTTTCCCAATACCTTAATTGTGTCACAAAAAACTACAGATACTTCTGAATAGTCCAGGGTAATAGTGTCCAACTGCCAAAAGGGCCCCTATGGTCTGAACATTCCCTTCGTGCAGAACAACTTTACACCATTTGAGGCGCCTCCCGCAGTTTGATGGCCAAACTTCTAGGGTTGACAATGTTTTGGTTGGTTCGACCAGTTCGGTTACACACCGCCACAAGGGGTGTAGGGTCAGAGAGAGCAGATTATGATCACTGTCCACAGTAGCCAAGACTTCCATATCATCCATGAAACTCCAAAGCTTGAAGTCCAAGAGGATATAGTCAATCAGTAAGGAGTGATTTACCCTATTGAACGTATGGGCTCCAGATGGGTCCGTGATGGTTCTACCATTTGCCGCCCTTAGGCCAAATTCCATGGCTAAGGTGTTCAGCTTATGGCCCGTTGTGACCACCTCTTTATCGGTTGGATTGTCAGTGTTGGTTTACCCCTCCTGGCATTCTCTTCGGAGATATCCAGGATGTCCTCTGCTGCAAGGGGCTCAAATGTACAGTTGAAGTCCCCCGCGACCAGGACATGCATGCTATCGTGGCACTGCCTGAGTTCATTTTCAATTATAGTAACTGTAGGAGATGGAGAACCACCTTTAGTGTCCCTGGCGTAAATATTGAATATTTCTAGGGTTCGCCCTCTCCGAGGCCCCCTAACTGAGATTCTTAGTATATTTGGAGAGTCAGTTTGCTTTTGAAGAATCTGACAGCCCAGAGAAATACTAACCCATATGAGAAGACCTCCTGAGGGACGGCCTCTCCCTGTAGGGGGGGAAACTGCTGGTACGAAATGAGTGGTATAGCCGACCTCGTAGCAAGGCTCCATGCTCCAGGTCTCTTGGAAGACACAGATCGCAAAAGACTCGATCGGGGTATTCCATTCGGGTAGGCCTAATTTCCTGGAAATGCCCGCTATGTTCCAGCTGAGGATCCTAAGAGCAATGTCAGCTACAGTTGGCTCTAGGAAGGGCTGTGTTGGTACTAAGGGCGGGCCGCCACGGTCCCCGATGGACTCTGTTGTCGAATGTGACAATTTGGCAGCATGAGGTCCAGGGATAACTACCAGCCTGTTGGATTGACTGCACTGGGTAGATGGAATATCAGACACTGGCCTAGAGCTAGAGACAATTGGGGAAAGAACTATGTCAAGGGTATGGATGACCCTGGGTGGTTTGCTCTCAACTCTCTAAACCTGATCCTATCCGCTACAATTGTTAGCATTTTGTCTGGGGGGTGGTCACCATGTCAATAGCCACGGTCCATCCCATAAACTTCTGGGTCTCCGATAGGAGCAAAGGCCATACTAGTGTAATAGTTGTTAGGGTAGAAACCGCTTTGCCTCCCACCCCAGAATGGGGATGTACAGAATGCAAATGGAAATAGCTTAGGTCGTATGTGCCAATTTTTCTGCTATCATGGTCATACTGTTGGTTACAAATAAACCTTGCAACCCGGGCGTCCCTGAAATTAACCACAATACAATCCCCCGGAACATCTTTGGTCCTATTGCCAACCCAACTGACCCTTCTTACATGGAGAACCTGGCCGTCAAGTTAGTTTGGAAGGGGTCTATTCTCATTTAACCAATGTGTGGTTTTGTTTTTGAGCTCATGGTATGATTCTAGTTTGCCGGCCTTGAGCTGTGGGACTCCTGTAAGCACAATACATCAGGCAGGCATTCGGGCGGTAGATTAATGTGGGGTCGGTTGGTATCATCATTCATAACCGTGGTGGACTTTCGGGCTAATATAGGTAAATTACTACTATGTCCCACTGTTTTATTTGAGATGGTATTAGTTTCCTGTCTCTGCATAAGTACACTATGACAGGGTCGTTTTGCCCCTTTTGGCCATGGTCGGATTGGAGATTGCTCTAGTTTGCTGGGCACAGTGGGTTGGCGTAACTGACACTACAGCATTTATTCCGGACGTGGGCCCAGAGGCTACCTCTGGCGTTTTGGGTACCCTCGCCTCTGTGGATTTAAGGTCCACCAGTGGATTTTCGTTCGGTTCACACACATCCTGCCTGTTCTTGGAATTTAGTTTAATTAGTGTCTTGAGGGAAAAGAAATTATCGAGTGTGGCTTGCTCAAATCTATCCAGCCTCTCCGTTAATACCTTCACCCTCTCAAGTACAGGGAGTATCAGGGATTTTCACAATTTGCTCGATCTGGGCAATGGGGGGAATCTGGGGTAAGGTGCCTATTATAGGGGTTAGCTTTGGGCTAAGATTTGCAGGCTCAGTTGGATTTCGCAAAGTCTGACTGCCGGTCAGGAATTCACCTCTTTCTCTTGTAGGCATGAATTTCTCTGTCCTCTCTAAACCCAGTGATTTCTCACCTCCTTTAAATGTTTTTGACTTGAACTTCCTAGAGGTCTTGAGGCATCCCCACCATTAATAGGTGCTATTCTAGGGCCTGCAACAGTCGCTGGCTCTGATTGCACAGGAGTGCCCTCAGGGATTATGGGGTTGCTAGTAAAGGCGTGTCCCTCGTTCGATGTGTATGGCCCTAATACGGTCGAAAAATCTGACAGCTTGGAAGATTCTAGTGCATTATGCCTCTCCAGGCTAGCCCTTATGGTGCCTGAGTTTGGCAGTGCTTTACCAGATGTAACACCTTCAGCGTGCTCGTCAGTATTAGCAGGGGAGATGCTAGTGACCCCAGAGAGAAACACTTGCGATTAAGTGGCTCAAGCGAGAGGCGACGCTCTGTGATAGCAATTTCCTTTTCAAGGATCGAGTATGCTCGGGTGATAAACTGGTCGAGCGTGCCACTAACGCAACCTCGCCCCACCCGCCTTCCCTTTGCATGGGCAATTCTTTTCTCAAGGTAAAGCGCAAAAGTCCCGATAGTGCAGCAATATGGTGTAGTGCAAGAGTCAATACAAATCGTCCAAATACCTTTCAGGGGTCCATGAGTTATACCAGTGATTAGAGGGGTGGCCCAGCCCGGCCTACACCGGCCTCCGACGGCCACAGATGGCCCCACCCTTGTCCCGGGCTTCTCCCGTGGTGCTCCCGCGACAAGGGGAGTATGCGCAATTTAAAGCGCCTCCGGGCGCGGGAAATAACGTGGGCGGCTTCTGCCGCTAAGCACCCTGGGGAGCGTAGTCCTCATGTCGGCAGCCGCGGTAGATCTCAGCGCGGCGGTGGGAGAACGAGAAATCAGGCAGGACAATCAGGGTCTAGGCAGGGGAGCCAGGAGAGAACCAGCAGGTAGAGTCACAAAATGCCCCCAAATGTTTTCTAATACACTCGCTCTGCCGGGAGTAAGCGCAATTTAAAGCGCCTCCGGGCGCGGGAGATGACATGAACGGCTTCTGCCGCTAAGCACCCTGGGGAGCGTAGTCCTCCTCTCGGCGGCCGTGGTAGATCTCAGCGCGGCAGCGGGAGGACGAGAAATTAGGCAGGACAACCAGTGTCTAGGCAGGGGAGCCAGGAGAGAACCAGCAGGTAGAGTCACAAAATGCCCCTAAAAGTTTTCAAATACACCCGCTCCGCCGGGAGTAAGCACAATTTAAAGCGCCTCCGGGCGCGGGAAATTATGTGGGCAGCTTCTGCCGCTAAGCACCCTGGGGAGCGTAGTCCTCCTCTCAGCGGCCGCGGTAGAGCTCAGCACGGCGGCGGGAGGACGAGAAATCAGGCAGGACAACCAGCGTCTAGGGAGGGGAGCCAGGTTAGAACCAGCAGGTAGAGTCACAAAATGCCCCCAAAAGTTTTCAAATACTTTCTCCCTTTGCTTTGGCTTTTCCATATTTCTCTTTCTTCTCCCTTTTGCGTTTTTCTCTTGGTCTCTTGCCCCGGATAAAACTTTGTTGAGGAAAAACAGGCGCCAGTCCCCAAAAATGTGTGCCCGTGGGCCCCACCTTCAAGCACCGGCCAAAATTAACCCCTGCAATTGCCGCAAATTCAATAATCTGTTCCAAAATAGAAAAGGAGGCTGTGATTCTGTCATTCACTTCGAAGTACAGTACCGCCCTTTAACGGAAAATACAGAGAAAGCAATTTCTCTGTCTACATCAATTGTTACATAAGGAAACAAACACAGAAACAAGGCATTCAGATCTTTTGTGCTGCCCATCACGATGCCAATAGCTGTGCAGTCCAACGAGGAGACGAGAAGAATTAATAAAAAAGGGATTTTTTTTTCCAGTGAAGCTTTAAACAATTGCAGGTGTGCTTGTACCAAAATACTAATGTCATATATCTATATTTTAACTATGAGTGATGCATTATATATGGCCTCTCGTAGCATCTGTAAAACCCATCAGCCATCCAATTTCAAGTGTACCTTTTCAAGTGAAAGAAAATAGGAAAAATACCCGTTCCAGGTTCATGGTCTTAGAAAACGCTAAATACAGATAAATGCAGATAAAATGAAAAAACATAATGCAGACGGAAACAAATACAGACTAGAGTGGAGCCCTAATTAGAGAGCAGTACTGCAGTTGGTGGCGGAATCCGTCAGAGGGCGTCAAAAGACGCATCATTTTTTAATTCCTACATTCTCACATGATTAGCTGCTACCTCGGCACAAGCTCTTTCCCAAATTGTGCGAGGCGCCCTGGCAACTCCTAAGGGCGCACCAGGAGCCGCGGCGCACAGTTTGGGAAACACCGCCTTAGGCACATTTAATCTGCCAGCTCCTCAGCTACAGTGGAACCGAGACTCATGGCCATGCTGTTGTTTGATCTATGCTCAGGTGACCTGCACATACTGTGGAGGATGGAAGGGGTTCTGGGCTGGTCACACTATAGTCCAGGATGAGACAGTGCTTCAACTGTGACATCGCAACGTACCCTGTTAGATTTGGGGGTCTCTAGTTGGCAGTGTTAGGTAACTTTGACAAATAGGGACCCTTGTGTCTAGTCAGGCTAAGGGGCTACACTCTAAAATAACCCCTGCTCACCCCCTTGGTAGCTTGGCACGAGCAGGCAGGCTTATCTCAGAGGCAGTGTGTAAAGCATTTGTGAACACATACAGTAATACAGCGACAACACTACAGATGGACACCACACAAGTTGTATTATAAAAATAAGTATTTTTATATAGACTTAACACAAGCCCAAACAACAGAAATCCACAATATTTAAAATATACACAATATATTTAAAATGTTATAAAATAGCTTGGTTCTCTTAAGTTGTAAATGCGACACTTTACTCTCAATGTACCTTGAATGCGTAACGCAAAGAAACAAAAGGGTTGCAGGGAAGGTGATCTGTTGGTTCCTTACATGCAGGGGAGTGGATGCGTTGGTTCCTTACTGCTGCGCAGGGGAGTTGATGCTCGTTTTCTTGATGTGTTGGTTTCTTACTGCTCTCTGGTATGATGCGACAAGATGGCACCTCGATGCGATACTCTTCTTCGGTACGATGCTGCAAAATGGTGTCTTGGTTGCGATGTGACAACGTTGGTGTGATGCGTGCACGCCCGACGGCCGTGCGGTGACTCGATGATCTCTGGAGCCGCGACAGGCCCTGTGATGCGCTTCTCAGGTGATACTACTGCGACCTCTGTGGCAGCGTCCCGCTTCTCCGGTGATGCGCCGCGCTTCGGCAATGCGACGATGACAGTGGCAGCGGCGGCTCGCTTCTTTGGCAATGCGACGACAGCTGCTGCGGTGGCTACACGCTTCTCATCGTTGCATCGCGCTTCCAGCTCCCAGTGACACGCAGTCTCTCAGAAGGCCCAGCACAACAGCAGACACTTCAATTCCCAGGAAGGGAATTTAGGGGGGAGCTGGTTGATGAAGTCTTGTATCCCTGAGACTTCAGGCAGGAGGCAAGCTCTAGTTCAAGTCCTTGGAGATTCTTCCTCAAGTTGATGGAAAGCACACTCAGTCCTTTTCTCCTTTCTTTAGCAATGAAGCAACCACTTCAGGCCAACCCCCAAACACACACCACTGGGGTAGACTCCTCCTTTAGCTTCCTGGTTCTTCTCCTCAACAAAGGTTTGTCTTTATTCCGAGAAGTGATCTAAAGTTCTTCGGTCTGGATCTCAATATTTATACTCATTTTCCCTATGTTCTCTGAAGGCAGAGAGGCCTTTGCCTAGTCCAAACCAGTTCTGGTCAGTCCTGAAGCACTTTGTTTACAGGACTCCTTCTCGTCCTTTGACAGTGCAGGCCAGGGACATCAGACGCACCACAGGAGGTGGAGCCAGCATTGTGGCGGGAAGGCAAAGCCCTATTCAGGTCCCAGGTGCAACTCACCCTGTCTCCTCGAATCCCCCAACCACTGTCACTCAAACTCTAGTCAAGGAATACACAACCTAGCATAGGCAGGCTTGGATAGCTAGGCAAGAAAATACCTACTTTCTAAAAGTGGTATTTTCAAACACAGAATGTTAAAACCAACTTCACTAAAAGATGCATTTTATCATTCTAAGACCAGGCATACTGAACTCGAATTTCTACCTAGTTCCCTGAGTCAGTTAGGATTATAAGATGTTATAATCAAACTGCCCATTCTGGACTATGGGGAACAGGTAGCCTTGTAATAGTGAAAAACGAAAATGGCTGTAATTCACTATTAGGACATGCCACACACATCAGGGCATGTCCTACCTTTTACCTACAATGCACCCTACCCTTGGGCCTACCATAGGGGTGACTAACATGTATAAAAGGGAAGGTTTAGGGACTGGCAAGTGGCTGCACTTGCCCAGTCAACATGGCAGTACCAGACTGCATACAGGCTCTGCAATGGCAGGCCTGAGACACACTTTACAAGCTGCTCCGGTGGGTGGCACAACCAGTGCCTAGCAGCAGCATTTGATTTACAAGCCCTGGGCACATGCAGTGCACTGTATTAGGGTCTGACAGCAAATCAAACAAGCCGATCATGGAGTCACTAATCCATACATCAATTTACCATAGGTAGCACTTGCACTGTGGCGCTGAACAGCAGTGTCAAAGTGCCCAAAAGCATCTAAAACCAGCAAAAACATAAGAGGCAACAGTAAAAAATGGAAGGGAGACCCACGTCAATGTTGCCAGGTCTAACATACCCCAACATTTTTCATAGAGCTTTATTTTTACTGTGCTCCTCAAAACATGGCAGATAACAGGAAAGACAATTGGTCCAGCTTACTTCTGAGATGGGCAGCATACCCAGTAGGGTGGAGTATAGCCCAGGTTTGTGGCTGGCATCTCTGTCCCACGGTTGGCGACAATTGCAAATGCTGCAGAGAACATATTTAAAAATTATGCAACTTTATTGCACCACAAGGAGCCTTACCTCCATTCATTGCAAGGTAAAATACTTTAGGGGATTAATGTGCTTTTTAGCAAAAGAAAAAGCAGCATTCTACGCCCTCAGCCCGCTCTTGCCCACCTGCCTTCAACGCGTTGATGTTACCTCCATCCTCTTGAGTTCTATCTGGGCGGTTATTCCACACAGCATGATTCTCTCTGCCCATGAAACTTTTCATTCACTTTACCTTCATGTCTGAATACATTGTTGCGCGTGTTTTCTCTTCCCTGCAGGGCTTTTTCTTGCATTCCATTAGTCTCATTTTTCATTCTAAGCCTAGTCACAGTAAACACATTCATTAGGCAGCACAATTACCAAATCACAGTTTTAGACTTTATACCAGATTTGCTTGAAGTGTTCATTCATCATCTGACAAAGTTGGTAAACTTAAACATAAGGTTTCTCCATGCTTAGAGAACCACCTGTGGGCTGCATGCCAGTAAAAAGCAAAAGATTGCTCATTGTGAACTGAAAAAAAATGTGCGTGTAGATAGAGTGGGATGGTCCTTGGACTAGATCGCGCCTGATGCGGTTTTTACTTTTTTGGTGTCTCTCATAGCAGCCATCCACCCTGATGTACTGGAAATGAGACAGAACTCAGGTCTCGTAGCTTATGTTTGTGGAAGCCAAAGGGTAAGAAACTACAGACTGTTGAAAGTAGGAGAGCTCTGTTGGAGGTAAAGTGGGTGTGTCATTATTAATAGCAGTCTTCTCTGATGCTTTTTTGGTATCTTCATAGATGCCAGTGTTGTATACTTCAATTCAATTGGAATTCTACAGACCAGCAGGGCATTAATAAGGTGCATCATGAACTGCATTTCAAAGAGGAAAAAGATAAGCCAAGGGATATTGATGAACAGGGATGACCCATGTGGCTGAGTGTTTCCTTTGTCCCCAGTGTGTCTGCTGTTACCATACTGTGTCTCTGGAGTTTCTTCTGATGTTGCGTATTCTTTCCTATCATGCTTTCTACTAGATGAGCTATCAATTGTACAATCTATTATTTCTCCTACACCTCTGAAGAAGCCACGAAGCTCTACACTCCATCTTCTAACCTACCTGCATTCACCACACTGATGTAATTTCCACCCACCTCAAGCTCCAGTACTTCCAGCTAGCCAATGTTTGTTTATTTAGTTAATCACTCACTTCATGATGACATTACTTCTAGGCTTCTAGGAGATGCATAGCAATACTGGCTGGAAGATATTGTATGATTTTCGTATGGTTTGTAATTCTGTTGGTGGGTAGTTGTGAGTTATGAGCTCTGAAGGTCATGTCTCGAGGAGTGGTATCCGTTATGAATGTATGGATGTAGATATGAAATCCAGAACATGTACCTGACAAATGCTAAGATGCTGTCTCGGCATTCTCTGGCAAAAATGGACAGGTGCCTTCGGACAGCTCATAACTCCTTTACTCTAGATTCTTGTACATCTGTAAATAAATTCTTCTATTGCTTCTTTGGAATTTTTATGCTTTTTAAGTCACTGGCCTCATTGGAAACATCTATTACACCGCAGGCACTACAATGTGGTACCTTTACAATGCAGTCAGTACCACAACTGTGACATTAATACGAGGCCCATTACAATGCAAGTCGACTTGCTTTAGGGAATGCAATGTTGGTCTGGGGTTGGATGTTAAGTCCAACACCTTCCCTAACGATACACCGACTGGAGTTGGAATAGTAATTTTAACTATTCCAAAGTCCATCGCTTCCCTAAAGCAAGTCAGTGTAATGACTTGCGTTGTAATGGAAGTGGTAATGACACAGTAGTGGTATTGACTGCGTTGTTAAGCCACGCATGGTTTTGGCATGCATTGTAACAGGTGCTATTCCTGCCTTCCAGGTAAGCTCAGGGTAACACACTCTGCTGGGCCAGCCAGCCTTCCTGCTGGATAAGTAGCAGATGATCCGAAATATTTTAGCCGGGCAGTTCTGTGGCCTTGAGAAATGCAACCATGTCTCCGAAGCCAATAAAGAACTTCACTGACTTGTAATCTCATAATTTATTACATTTAAATTATTAATTTTGCCAGTTGCAATTTGGCCAGCATCGAAACTCTGCTTTTCCAACATATACTTATGTACTCTATCCTAAAATGGATTATGTGCCCAACATCTATACTGCCTAAGATTGAACTTAAAGGCTTGCTAGATGAAGGAGTGAGTGCTTGGATGGTGGTAGTGTAACTGGGTGAATGCATGGATGGCTTGATGAAAGGAAATGCACATGAATGGATGAAGAGGCAGGTGCCATGTGTGGGGCTTCAGGGAGTCTGTAGTAGACAATTGCTGTTTGAAGAGGCATATTTGAACTTCTGGGAAGTGGGAAACTGATGGTATGGTGATGTTTGTGTGCAGCAACCAGAGCTCAGGAGACGTCAATGTATGTATGTATGTATGTATGTGTGTTCTTATATAGCACTTGATTTTACTCTTGGGCATCTCGGCGCTTGCCTTGGGAACCCGTCCTGGTTTTTCCCTGTGAGATAACCCGTGCTGGGCATCCCCAAGGTGAAAGCCAGGCATCCCGCCACGGGGGGGGGGGGCGTTGTGGAGATTAAGCAAGCTTGTTGCCCAGAGCTGCATAGTGTGAACTCATGCTTAGAGTGGGCACCGAAGTGAGAATTATCGAGTCCGTGGACAATTGGGTTCAGGACCCTGCCGCGTCAGGAATCGAACCCTGGTCCCGGGTCTGACCTCAGCTTCAGGGTATGCCTCCTCTAACCAGTGAGCCACACTTGTCCACATCCTCATAGAGCGCTGGGAAGATAAGTAGCATTTCACCAGGTAGAAGCAATTCTGAGGGGATGGGAAGGTGGTTGTCCTCTGCTACTGGGCCATGCAGCCCCAGACCCACTTTCTGATGTGCACCAGCTCCTCAGCAGCACAGGAACCAAGGCTCATGGCCTTACTTTATGATTATCACTGCCCAGGCACACCACCTACCTTATTCTTTCCTTTACTTCTGGGTAAACAGTTGCTCACGTTTTCTTACCCAGAAATATTTATTCTCGCATACCATCTTATCAACAGTAAACAAATTAATTAGGCTACACATTACCCAAAACAAATTGGATGGGGTTTTGTTACCACATTGCCTGATGCAATACAAAATCTGGAGTAGTCAATCTGAACCTTGTGATCTTCTGAGTTGGTAATGCTTTCTGAGGCTCTTGGGACCCATAGTCTAAGGGAATACTGCAACTGTGCTACTCTGCTTTCTTTGTCAGTCAGCTGCTTAACAGCAAGAAGGGGAGAGGGGGGGATGGTAGAGTGAGCATGCTCACTGCATGACATGTAAATATAAAAGTGCAGGTACTCACTGTCTCAGAGTACTTGTTTGCTACTGGAGAGTGGCAGTAATATCCAGTTAACTGTGTTGCACCCCTGCAGTAAAGTACCAGCACTCTGCATTGCAAAATAAAAAAAGAGCAGGCATAGCTCAAGATAGCTACTGAGTGTGTTCTTAATACTAGCAGCAGCCCTGTCCCCAGTAGACTTATCATGTACAATGAGTCATGGTGGTCTTGCCACCCGCATATGCCAGGGCCAGGACCCAGTGGGCCCGACAGTTAGCATCCAACATAACTGATGAGCAATGGCCGTACTGTGCATACTAAAGAAGCATCCATGAATGGTTTGGGGGGGGACAGACTGACTCATTTAAAGTATTTACATAGGCAATACTACACGCCAGTATCGCAGGTGAAGTTCACCTGGACCAAGGACATCCAAAGCTTAAGGTGCAAGGCCCCTTATGCGGATGTTCTGCATCTGGAATGGGACTGCCGACGTATTAGGGACTATTGGAACCAGTTCTTTGGGACACTCATTGGTGCTGTGAATCCGTTGATGGCACTGCTGGGATATGTTAAACAGGTCCAAGGGAGTGAGAAATGTGTGGGGTTGGTGCTGCTGATGGGCAAACTTAGATTAAATAGGCACTGGGGTGGAGGAAGGACACCCACATCCTCAAACTAGAGTATAGACATGGTAACATGCCGGGCGTATGTTGAAACAAACAGCTAATTACTACCTACCATGTCCCAACCAAAAGACATATGGGGACCCCTGAGAAAACATCTGGCAAATTCTATAGCAAGCCCAGAAGGAAATGCATCAAGCTCTGGAGAACCCGTGGCTCAGTCACAAAGAACACTTAATATGCTGGGAACGAGACACTCTTAATATAACTACCGAGTCGATGTGCGAGAACATGGCAATAATGAAGTATGGTTTTCTGTCTGATTACTATAGGACAATATGGACAGTTCTGTATTGTGGGCACTGTGTGATGGAAATGTGATAAATACAGTTTTTTTTTGTAAAAAAGCACTGGCCATGCACAATTATGTGCATTTCAACTATAGCTCGCCCAACCGACACCCCCCCTCCCCTTCTAAAACAGGCACATATATTCAATTTACAGAAATGTGTGGGAATGCTGTGACAGACATCCACAAATAGGGTACTGTCATGGTACATCCAGGACATTGGGTCACCAGGATAGAGTGATTGTGCAGAGTATTGATGAACCTTATCTATAACACACACTTTATGAAACACAGGTCAGTCATGGCAATATTTTTGTTAAGTTGTGGAAATTTACTGAAATTTATTTAGCAAAGCCTTCTGTTTCTTTCTCATCAGCGTGAATCTAGGTGCATTTAACGGAGGGCATGATAGAAGCTGCGCAGAACAAGCATTCCGCCTTTTGTTACCTGTTAGTGCGTTAAAGTACATTTTTTACGGTACACAGTCAAAATATCGAGTTGGTAATATCAACCTACCATAATATCGAGTCTGAAATATCGAAGGAGCATAATATCGAAGTCAAGAATATCGTAGGACAGAATATCGACCCAAGGTAAGTAATATCGAAATTCTTAATATCGATGTCAGTAATATCGAAGTTAGTAATATCGATAGCATATATATCGATGTTACTAATTTCGATGACACTAATATCGATATTTATTTTATTTTATAGTTTTTTATTATGTATGTGTTATATGTTTAATTTAAGTATTTAAAATAATTACTATTATATGTGTATTAATTTTATATAATAATAAATTAATTTATAAGAAAATTGTATGTTTTAGTACCGGAGCGGGTTGTGGGTTTATAGGGGAATAGGGTGGGAAGTAATTTAACTATGGCAAATTGATTGTTAATTAGTAGGATTAATTAATAAATTATAATTAATTGGTAATTATTTCAAAATAATAGGAAAATAATTTAATTTAATTTATTAATTGATATATATGTTCTGTAGCGGGTTGTGGGTTTATAGGGGAATAGGGTGGGAAGTAATTTAATTATGGTAACTTGATTAATTATTAGTAGGATTAATTAATTAATTATAATCAATTGCTAATTATTAATAATTAATTGGAAAAAAATAAATTAATTGTTTAATTGATATATATTTTCTGTAGTGGGGTGTGGGTTTATAGGGGAATAGGGTGGGGAGTAATTTGATTAAGGTTAATTAATTAATAATTAGTAGCAATTATCAAATAAATTATATTAATTGGTGATTCATTTTAATTAATAGTTAATTAATTTTAATTATTTGCTAATTATTTATCAATAATTCATTATTGGATAAATGTGTTATATTATTGGTAGTGGTTTTATAGGGAAATATGGTGGGAAGTAAAGTAAATTTAATTAATTAATAATGTATTAAAACTAATTGTATTGTTAATATTATAATTGGTAATTAATTATTAATTGGTAATTAAATATTCTTGAATGTTATTATTTTACATTAGTTTTAGGTAAAATATATTTTGCTAAGCATGTGTTTTAAAATTAAGTATAGGTATTGTATATCGTTTATATTTATTTAATAGTTAATTTATTTATAATTACAAAAGTCGTTTATTAATAAGTATGTTATTTTAACCCTTATACTATCCAACAGTTTTTTTTACCCCTACGCTATCCAACGCTTTCCCTACTGTTGCACTCTCTGGAGTGGGAATAGTACTTTTTACCCCTACGCTATCCAACGCTTTCCCTACTGTTGCACTCTCTGGAGTGGGAATAGTAATTTTTACCCCTACGCTATCCAACGCCTTCCCTACTGTTGCACTCTCTGGAGTGGGAATAGTAATTTTTACCCCTACGCTATCCAATGCTTTCCCTACTGTTGCAATCTTTGGAGTGGGAATAGTAATTTTTACCTCTACGCTATCCAATGCTTTCCCTACTGTTGCACTCTCTGGAGTGGGAATAGTAATTTTTACCCCTACGCTATCCAACGCTTTCCCTACTGTTGCACTCTCTGGAGTGGGAATAGTAATTTTTACCCCTATGCTATCCAATGCTTTCCCTACTGTTGCACTCTCTGGAGTGGGAATAGTAATTTTTACTTCTACGCTATCCAACGCTTTCTCTACTGTTGCACTCTCTGGAGTGGGAATAGTAATTTTTACCCCTACGCTATCCAACACTTTCCCTACTGTTGCACTCTCTGGAGTGGGAATAGTAATTTTTACCCCTACGCTATCCAACACTTTCCCCACTGTTGCACTCTCTGGAGTGGGAATAGTAATTTGTACCCGTACGCTATCCAACGCTTTCCCTACTGTTGCACTCTCTGGAGTGGGAATAGTAATTTGTACCCCTACACAATCCAACGCTTTCCCTACTGTTGCACTCTCTGGAGTGGGAATAGTAATTTTTACCCCTACGCTATCCAACGTTTTCCCTACTGTTGTACTCTCTGGAGTGGGAATAGTAATTTTTACCCCTACGCTATCCAACGCTTTCCCTACTGTTGCACTCTCTGGAGTGGGAATAATAATTTTTACCCCTACGCTATCCAACGCTTTCCCTACTGTTGCACTCTGTGGAGTGGGAATAGTAATTTTTACCCCTACGCTATCCAACGCTTTCCCTACTGTTGCACTCTCTGGAGTGGGAATATTAATTTTTACCCCTACGGTATCCAACGCTTTCCCTACTGTTGCACTCTGTGGAGTGGGAATAGTAATTTTTACCCCTACGCTATCCAACGCTTTCCCTACTGTTGCACCCTTTGGAGTGGGAATAGTAATTTTTACCCCTACGCTATCCAATGCTTTCCCTACTGTTGCACTCTCTGGAGATGGAATAGTAATTTTTACCCTTACGCTATCCAACGCTTTCCCTACTGTTGCACTCTCTGGAGTGGGAATAGTACTTTTTACCCCTACGCTATCCAACGCTTTCCCTACTGTTGCACTCTCTGGAGTGGGAATAGTAATTTTTACCCCTACGCTATCCAACGCCTTCCCTACTGTTGCACTCTCTGGAGTGGGAATAGTAATTTTTACCCCTACGCTATCCAACGCCTTCCCTACTGTTGCACTCTCTGGAGTGGGAATAGTAATTTTTACCCCTACGCTATCCAATGCTTTCCCTACTGTTGCAATCTTTGGAGTGGGAATAGTAATTTTTACCTCTACGCTATCCAATGCTTTCCCTACTGTTGCACTCTCTGGAGTGGGAATAGTAATTTTTACCCCTACGCTATCCAACGCTTTCCCTACTGTTGCACTCTCTGGAGTGGGAATAGTAATTTTTACCCCTACGCTATCCAATGCTTTCCCTACTGTTGCACTCTCTGGTGTGGGAATAGTAATTTTTACTTCTACGCTATCCAACACTTTCTCTACTGTTGCACTCTCTGGAGTGGGAATAGTAATTTTGTACCCCTACGCTATCCAACACTTTCCCTACTGTTGCACTCTCTGGAGTGGGAATAGTAATTTTTACCCCTACGCTATCCAACACTTTCCCTACTGTTGCACTCTCTGGAGTGGGAATAGTAATTTTTACCCGTACGCTATCCAACGCTTTCCCTACTGTTGCACTCTCTGGAGTGGGAATAGTAATTTGTACCCCTACACAATCCAACGCTTTCCCTACTGTTGCACTCTCTGGAGTGGGAATAGTAATTTTTACCCCTACGCTATCCAACGTTTTCCCTACTGTTGTACTCTCTGGAGTGGGAATAGTAATTTTTACCCCTACGCTATCCAACGCTTTCCCTACTGTTGCACTCTCTGGAGTGGGAATAATAATTTTTACCCCTACGCTATCCAACGCTTTTTCTACTGTTGCACTCTCTGGAGTGGGAATAGTAATTTTTTCCCCTACGCTATCCAACGCTTTCCCTACTGTTGCACTCTCTGGAGTGGGAATAGTAATTTTTACCCCTACGCTATCCAACGCTTTCCCTACTGTTGCACTCTCTGGAGTGGGAATATTAATTTTTACCCCTACGCTATCCAACGCTTTCCCTACTGTTGCACTCTGTGGAGTGGGAATAGTAATTTTTACCCCTACGCTATCCAACGCTTTCCCTACTGTTGCACTCTCTGGAGTGGGAATATTAATTTTTACCCCTACGCTATCCAACGCTTTCCCTACTGTTGCACTCTGTGGAGTGGGAATAGTAATTTTTACCCCTACGCTATCCAACGCTTTCCCTACTGTTGCACCCTTTGGAGTGGGAATAGTAATTTTTACCCCTACGCTATCCAATGCTTTCCCTACTGTTGCACTCTCTGGAGTGGGAATAGTAATTTTTACCCTTACGCTATCCAACGCTTTCCCTACTGTTGCACTCTCTGGAGTGGGAATAGTAATTTTTACCCCTACGCTATCCAACGCTTTCCCTACTGTTGCACTCTCTGGAGTGGGAATAGTAATTTTTACCTGTACGCTATCCAACGCTTTCCCTACTGTTGCACTCTCTGGAGTGGGAATAGTAATTTTTACTCCTACGCTATCCAACGCTTTCCCTACTGTTGCCCTCTCTGGAGTGGGAATAGTAATTTTACCCCTACGCTATCAAACGCTTTCCCTACTGTTGCACTCTCTGGAGTGGGAATAGTAATTTTTACCCCTACGCTATCCAACGCTTTCCCTACTGTTGCACTCTCTGGAGTGGGAATATTAATTTTTACCCCTACGCTATCCAACACTTTCCCTACTGTTGCACTCTGTGGAGTGGGAATAGTAATTTTTACCCCTACGCTATCCAACGCTTTCCCTACTGTTGCACTCTCTGGAGTGGGAATATTAATTTTTACCCCTACGCTATCCAACGCTTTCCCTACTGTTGCACTCTGTGGAGTGGGAATAGTAATTTTTACCCCTACGCTATCCAACGCTTTCCCTACTGTTGCACCCTTTGGAGTGGGAATAGTAATTTTTACCCCTACGCTATCCAATGCTTTCCCTACTGTTGCACTCTCTGGAGTGGGAATAGTAATTTTTACCCCTACGCTATCCAACGCTTTCCCTACTGTTGCACTCTCTGGAGTGGGAATAGTAATTTTTACCCCTACGCTATCCAATGCTTTCCCCACTGTTGCAATCTTTGGAGTGGGAATAGTAATTTTTACCTCTACGCTATCCAATGCTTTCCCTACTGTTGCACTCTCTGGAGTGGGAATAGTAATTTTTACCCCTACGCTATCCAACGCTTTCCCTACTGTTGCACTCTCTGGAGTGGGAATAGTAATTTTTACCCCTACGCTATCCAATGCTTTCCCTACTGTTGCACTCTCTGGTGTGGGAATAGTAATTTTTACTTCTACGCTATCCAACACTTTCTCTACTGTTGCACTCTCTGGAGTGGGAATAGTAATTTTTACCCCTACGCTATCCAACACTTTCCCTACTGTTGCACTCTCTGGAGTGGGAATAGTAATTTTTACCCCTACGCTATCCAACACTTTCCCTACTGTTGCACTCTCTGGAGTGGGAATAGTAATTTTTACCCATACACTATCCAACGCTTTCCCTACTGTTGCACTCTCTGGAGTGGGAATAGTAATTTGTACCCCTACACAATCCAACGCTTTCCCTACTGTTGCACTCTCTGGAGTGGGAATAGTAATTTTTACCCCTACGCTATCCAACGTTTTCCCTACTGTTGTACTCTCTGGAGTGGGAATAGTAATTTTTACCCCTACGCTATCCAACGCTTTCCCTACTGTTGCACTCTCTGAAGTGGGAATAATAATTTTTACCCCTACGCTATCCAACGCTTTCCCTACTGTTGCACTCTCTGGTGTGGGAATAGTAATTTTTACCCCTACGCTATCCAACGCTTTCCCTACTGTTGCACTCTCTGGAGTGGGAATAGTAATTTTTACCCCTACGCTATCCAACGCTTTCCCTACTGTTGCACTCTCTGGAGTGGGAATATTAATTTTTACCCCTACGCTATCCAACGCTTTCCCTACTGTTGCACTCTGTGGAGTGGGAATAGTAATTTTTACCCCTACGCTATCCAACGCTTTCCCTACTGTTGCACTCTCTGGAGTGGGAATATTAATTTTTACCCCTACGCTATCCAACGCTTTCCCTACTGTTGCACTCTGTGGAGTGGGAATAGTAATTTTTACCCCTACGCTATCCAACGCTTTCCCTACTGTTGCACCCTTTGGAGTGGGAATAGTAATTTTTACCCCTACGCTATCCAATGCTTTCCCTACTGTTGCACTCTCTGGAGTGGGAATAGTAATTTTTACCCCTACGCTATCCAACGCTTTCCCTACTGTTGCACGCTCTGGAGTGGGAATAGTAATTTTTACCTGTACGCTATCCAACGCTTTCCCTACTGTTGCACTCTCTGGAGTGGGAATAGTAATTTTTACTCCTACGCTATCCAACGCTTTCCCTACTGTTGCCCTCTCTGGAGTGGGAATAGTAATTTTACCCCTACGCTATCAAACGCTTTCCCTACTGTTGCACTCTCTGGAGTGGGAATAGTAATTTTTACCCCTACGCTATCCAACGCTTTCCCTACTGTTGCACTCTCTGGAGTGGGAATATTAATTTTTACCCCTACGCTATCCAACGCTTTCCCTACTGTTGCACTCTGTGGAGTGGGAATAGTAATTTTTTTCCCCTACGCTATCCAACGCTTTCCCTACTGTTGCACTCTCTGGAGTGGGAATATTAATTTTTACCCCTACGCTATCTAACGCTTTCCCTACTGTTGCACTCTGTGGAGTGGGAATAGTAATTTTTACCCCTACGCTATCCAACGCTTTCCCTACTGTTGCACCCTTTGGAGTGGGAATAGTAATTTTTACCCCTACGCTATCCAATCTTTCCCTACTGTTGCACTCTCTGGAGTGGGAATAGTAATTTTTACCCTTACGCTATCCAACGCTTTCCCTACTGTTGCACTCTCTGGAGTGGGAATAGTAATTTTTACCTGTACGCTATCCAACGCTTTCCCTACTGTTGCACTCTCTGGAGTGGGAATAGTAATTTTTACCTGTACGCTATCCAACGCTTTCCCTACTGTTGCACTCTCTGGAGTGGGAATAGTAATTTTTACTCCTACGCTATCCAACGCTTTCCCTACTGTTGCCCTCTCTGGAGTGGGAATAGTAATTTTACCCCTACGCTATCAAACGCTTTCCCTACTGTTGCACTCTCTGGAGTAGGAATAGTAATTTTTACCCTTACGCTATCCAACGTTTTATATAATTAATTGTAAAAGAATTAAATGTTTATTTTATTTTTTATATTACTTACATTTTATGTATGTTATTGTTTTATGTTTGTAAATGTATTAGTAAATTAGAATATATTTTATTAATTTATAAATTAGTAAAATAATTATTAATACTTATTGTTCAGTACATATATATTATATATTTAGTGTATATATTTAATTAATTTATTATTAATATATATGTATTATTTATTCATTTTAAACATTATTAGATATTTTTAAATATGTATGTATTATTTATTAGTGTTATATACTTAATTTTACATTTATATATTAAAAGAAAAAAAGTCGATATTTTTAACATCGATATTTTTTACATCTATTTTATTTTTTCGATATTTTTGTACTTACCATGTTGTAGATAGGATGTCGATATTTTTGCCCTCGATATTATTGACTCGATATTCTTGTAGGTCGATATTTATGAGGTCGAAATTCTGTCAGTGATCCATTTTTTACATGTTTTGATCTTCCCTTCCTTGATCTCTAAAATAATTGAACATTTTTCTCTGTGATTCTGTCAGTAAAGAACTACATGCAGTGGACTACCTTGCCTGATAGTATATGCTGTGTTCAGATAACCCTTCAACACCCTAATAAGTTCCTAATATCAAGCTGATTGGAATGGACCCCACTCTCTGCTCTTGTAAGACAGATAACAATTCTCTGTGGCTCTGCCTGAAAGCCTATAATTCACAGTCCCTCAACACCCTAATGAGTGCTTATGTTGATGGTATGTTCTTAATATCAAGCTGAGGGGGAATAGTTCCCACTCTCTGCTCGGCCGCTGTGAAGTGGATCAGATTCACCATGAGCCCCATGCTGGGGAGGAGGCCTTGTTGTAAATCCACTCTAGGAAGAAAGAGAACGTTGATGACTAAAAGCCTTCACCTTGTGAGTGCAAGTATACAATACTCTTGCCAATATAGTACCTTACGCCTGTGCCATCTCCTCCAGTCGCTCGTAGATCGCTTCCCAGCTTCATGCTTGTAGCTACTTTGAGTGCAATCTTTCTAATGATAGGAGAGGGACTGAATCACTATGGTTGTGTCATGTGGGACTATGAACTCCTGCTGATTAAGTCACTCAGCATTTCAATTCAAAGACCCTCTAACTTTACCTCTGTGGATCAGTCCCCTAGTGTTAATGCCATCAGCGGTGTACACAGAGAAGGAAAATAGGCCAGCCCCTCTTCCAGCCATTGCTTGTCATTCACATTTTGGAACAGCTACCACTAGAGTCAAGTTTGGCCTCTCTGATGGCTGACCATTCAGTTAGCCACAAATTGAACAATTTTCCAAGAATAGGGTCACACTCAATATTGCACCTGCTTCTCCAGAGGTTTTGAGGGTGTTGCCTTTCTAATTTACTTTCATCGTATTGAACTGCTGTGGATGTGGAAAAGGCAGGAGCGCAGCTGCATCTGCCAGATGTATGTCACAACTGCAGTAATGCCACTCACTTGCCACATCTCCGACCATGTACAGCAGCGACCATCAACTTCTTCAAGGCATGCTCACTCCACGGTCTACTCTGTGCATCTTTAGAGGTCAGGATGGCTGTCTACATAACATTTTGCCCTTGTCAACATTCAGCCAATACAGTAACAATTGCTTACAGAGATGACGGATCAGCATCTGATCCAATAAACTGGAAAAGAGGTGTTTGGGAGCAAGGTGGACGAGCTCATGAGAGGGCGTGAGTGCTATGGGACATGTGAGACCTGGAGCGTGGTGCAGGTAAGATTGGGAGTCGGCATATGGTGCTTCCAGAGTGGGGTACACAAAAACCTGGGAGTGGCTTCGGAAAAGCTCAGGGAGCAGATTGAATGAGTTAGGATGCGGGCACCAGGGGCTTAGAGTGATGTTAGAAACACAAGTGAGTCACTTCTATGGGGTTTGTGAATAAGGATTCTGTAAGAATTTAGGCTGGACTTGAAGTTTAGTACTCCCTTTTGTAGATAACTCTAAAGATAGCTGGGTATCACATCTTATCCCTTTGCATGACCACTGCCTTGTGCAAGATCCTAACCCAAAGGACATATACACCTGCCCCCTTGTCCTGTGCACACTCAGTCAGCATCATGAATATTGGCTGTGGCGGCTCCTCCGCTAACGCGGAGGTGCATCGCCCCACTAAACAAAAGGAAAAATACCAGGATAATAACTATCATATTTATGATGTTATTTTTCCTATAGTTCTCACTGACTCTAGGATGGGGGGGGGGGGCTGGCCAGAGCCAGTGAGGAGTGGTGTGCACCTCCAAAGTGCACATGAACTGTTTGGCCGGCCCTCTTGGGCCGTCCAAACAGTTCATGTGCACTTTTGCATGTTCCTACCAGGCTGCATTACACAGTCTTGTCAGGAACATGCACAGGCTTCCTGTTCCAGTCTGAGCACCAATCCATGGCCTCACCAATCCACGGCCTCAGACCAATCACAACTTTGCATTGCAGCGTTGTTATTGGTTCAGGGGAGCCTGCGTGCTGGGTGTTTCCTGCTGCTGGCCAGGAGTCTGCAGGAAGATGACGGAGGGTGCTGCAGAAGCGGCAGCCGGCCGGTGGGCCGGCAGGCCGGACGATCCAGGTAAGTGTTTTATTTTTATTTTTCATTCCGTTCTTCGCCCCCCCCCCACTTCCCTCTGCCCAACCACCCAGGTCCGATAGCAGCAGCTACTGAATATTGGACTCCCTCATCCCCAACTTTTTGAGCTGTCTTGTGCTTGTATAACTCAAGTTCTGCTCAGCTCTTTAGACTATGCACTCGATGGTCAATTACAGTTGAGTGGGTAGTCACAGTGTGCATGCTTGTGGTCTACGCTTGCTTGAAAGAAGAAATTTGCTTGAAAGAAGAACTCTGAACACACACATTGAATTGGATTAAGAAGCGAGTTCAAAAGAGATTTGCCCGAACATAGAGGGTGGGGGCTGGCTTCTCGCTCCTTTCTTGACCACCTTACATTTGAAAATATTCACTGTTTTGAACTAAGGATCATCTGTGGTGACATTACTCTAGTCCCCCCTCTTTAGTAGTCTCCAAATTAGGTAATTCTTGAAAATACTCTGAGATGTCACAAACTTAAAGGTAATGAAGACAGCTGTAGCCACGTTGGGTTCACGGTTCACTTTGTGTCTCACTCCATATCCTGGGAGACTGAGGAGACAACCACATGTTACATGTAATTTGACTGGACTATCTAATGTGGAACAACCAAGAAATTACTTTACATTTCTAAGGTTGAAGGACAACACGCTAACAGATGGCCTTACCCATTTATAGTCTTCAAACTAAGGAAATGCTGAAAATATTACAGTGATAAGTGTGGCTCAAATCCACCTGAGCGACTTACCTCACTCATCTATCACTAACAATTTAATAATCCAGCCAGGCAGTGGAGAAGAATTAGACACATATTTATTTAAATAATATTCATCTGCAGATGGGCCCTGTCAGGTCTACACCCCAAGGAGTGCATCGAGAGGACTGACTCCTCTCATCACAGCAATACATTATCACATAGCATGGCAGAGTAAAACCACGCCCAGACTGGAAAAGTACCTGGCTCAGCAGAGGGAGAACATCTGCACCTGCGAAGGCAACAGTGTTATCACCCCTCAAGGACACAGAGCCGAAGCTCTGAGGAAAGAAATGCTGAAACAGGGACTTTCTGCTCATAAGGGAGGGGGGGGAAAACTGTACCATGAGACATTGGAGCTGCAGAGCAAATGTCAGCATTAGAAATCTGCCTGTCATAGACAAGCTTCTTGTTATTATAAGAAAGTATACAAAAATATCAATAATGGAAACCTAACAGATAGAAGGCAATGTACTACAGCAAGTCTTCTAACTTAAAAGGCAAAAATAAGACAAAAGCTTAACCATTACAGAAACAGTTCTATCCAAAAGAAGCTTGCATATAAAGAAAAATAGCTCAGTGGGTTGCAGCACATGAATAATAGGCTGTAACTGCATATTAATTTAGACACATTAGGCTAACATATGTACAACATCATTAGCAGGAAAATTACAATCTATCAGACCCTCCTTTTAGCCTAATCTGGCTAACATAAGTGCTGCCTGTATTGCTCAAAGTAGGGACTGTACAATTCCAAAGGAGAGAACGGGAACGGCATCACTCATCAATCAAAGGTCGGAAAATACTAGGATGAGCATGGTCATAGAAGTAGCGCAGCATACTATAGGACAGGAAGTGCAAAGGCAACTAGTAAAAGAACAACCCCTGCAATACTTACTAAAACAATTATTATTCTCTGGGTGTGAGGCACCCTCCTTTTTGACTAATCTAAGCATATTCTCTCGGTGCACCATTGCTCTATAACATTATGTCATTATCAGACAACTTAAAAAGACATCACAGTTCAAGTCATGAGCAGGAATTAATGCAATAATATTTATCAGAGACTACTCAAAGTATACTACCCCTCACAGCTACTTCCATAGGGCAAGAATAGAAGCAACATTTTTTTTCACCCTTGTGTGTTTGAAGGCAACGACCCACACACCCAATAATCTGCAGTACTATAAGTACCATGTGTCTTGTGCAACAATGGAATACTACATCATCCTAATGAACTTCCCAAAAACAAACACATTATTAAATTTGTAGACCATGTGAACCAAATATGGGCAGGGGCATCTGGACAAGGAGCCGCAGAGGCAGCTCCTCCTGGGGAAAAGGAACATTCAAAGGGACTCATTTTCCTAGCTAAAAGACCAAAGTAAACTAGGGGAAAAAACAGTTCACACTGAGGCCAACCAGGGGGAAGCGGGCTTAGGTCTACGAGGAGCCGCAAAGGGCTGCTCCACATCGGGGATAGGACGACCAAAGGGATACAATGTAACGTAACCAAAAAATCCAAAAAGCAAAAAAAAGGAAAAAGAAACTAAACTAGAAAAAATTGTCCCTGACAGTCCTAAAACCGGCCAGAGGGGTTCTTCAACCCTCGAAAGGGATTTTCTCCCTGTGTCCGTTAAAGCCTCACATGCAGGCTTATATTGTTCATTCCCTAACTCCCACGACGGAGTCGCACATCTTCACGACTCAGAGGAACACTTAATCTGGGCCCAGGCGCAGTCCTAGTGTCTCACCTGACAATGTCTCAACAGTGCACCAGGGCTCTTCCAGCAGTCCATCCCTAACACTCTCTTTAGTCCTTCCCTACTTCCCTTACTCAGCCCTTCTTCCGGTGCCCTGCTCTCCTTTCTTGGGCCACATATTGTATCGAGTGCTCCCTCGCACCTCTGGATCTGTGAACAGAATGGGGGGCTCATTTGCAGGGGACTTATCTGCTTATTTTTTCTTACTGTGATCAAGAGAGACCTCGCCACTATCGATCAGAGATGGCCTTTTCTCCTTTTGATCAGGCTCCTCACCTCTCAATAAAGCATCTGAGAAGCGTATTTGTCATCAGCGACGCCCTTTCTCGCCCACTCCCACTCATAGGGCAACAGAAGCTAGACCCTCTTTACACGGCTAGCATGGGTGCACAACGTACGAGCCAGGATCCTCTCGGCTCAAAGTAAAACTTCCGCTGGTATCTTCGGATGTCGACGCAGTCCTCATGATGGTTGGTGTGTGTCCAGGCCCCTCCGGTTACGGCTTCAGTGTGTCTGCTACCTGCTGATGAAGGGAACGAAGATCTTTAGTCAAAGCATACAAAGGGTCAAAACAATTTGGTCTCAAGACACCACAAACATTTGCTGGGCGGTGTGGATTTGAATGAAAAAAACATCTCAGGCCTATCAATAAATTTGTGCTAACAATAGGTAATACATTACATATATTGACTTTTCCACTGTATTACCTGTGGTCGGACGTATGCGTTAATTCTAAGAGAAGAGAAAAAATAAAACAACACAGACATGTTGTATTCCCGCAAAACATTTTCTTGAGAATCCTCAAAAAGGGAATTTCAAAATCAAACACTTCTAATATTCACTTTTTTTTTACTCATGACCATGCTCATGTACTATGGGAAGCAGCAGGAAGCTAACTTCTACAAAGCTATAATTGCAACAGAAAAAAAAATATTTTGCTGAGGATCACACAAGCATCTTTCACCTTTTTCACTATGTAGACCATGTCTTGTGATGGTCGGGTGGAGAAAACAGCACAAAATGACAAAAAACATCAAGAAGAGGAAGCTTGGGTATACATAATGAGAGAAGAGAGTTTCAAGCTGGCAGGTAGTATGGAAAATCCTTGTAAATATACATGGCGTTAAGGGTGGCCTCTTTTAACATATGTGGACTGAATAACGGAGGGAAAAGGCAGACGGCTGCAGCTATGCTAAGGATGTTAAGGCTGGACGTGGTATGTCTCCAAGAGACTCATATTATGGGGAAGGATAAATTCATGCTGGAACAGATGGAGTATGATGTTCTTGCTCATACAAATCAGGATAGTAAGACAAGAGGAGTAGCTATCATAGCTAAAAAAAGGGGCTGCCAAAATTAAAAGAAAAAGTACAGAACCATTGTTCCCTTCAAAGGTCAAATAAGGAAACATTAGTCTGGGCGTCTTCTCTAATAAAGACTATCAGTTTATTTTCACAGACTAGCTAATAAAGAACTAGCAGTGTGCCCGCACGACTTTAAAACCCACCACTTGTAAAACAAAACTACCCACATCTAATTCCCCTTTTAGAGCAAAGCAGACTAGCAGTGTGCCCGCACGACTTTAAAACCCACCACTTGTAAAACAAAACTACCCACATCTAATTCCCCTTTTAGAGCAAAGCAGAACAGGCTAATAAAAATTGGAGAAGAGGAGGGAGCAATATACATGTTACCTATTCCTAATTTATAGGAGAGCTAGCGGAGAGCTAGCTACCTCCCCCATTTTTGACAGAAGGAAATCTGAAACATATTTCTCTTCAGTCAAAACCATCAACCCCCGAGTGTAGGACTGGGCAGAAACAAAATTGTAGGAGATACACAGCACTTTTGAGAGGGCTAGAACATCTTTTAGCACATGTACAAATGTCATTGCCATAAAATGAAGTGTGTGCCTATTAATATCGAACATTCATTCTTATTATTTATCTATTGCAAAACACACAACTTCTTTTGAGGCCTTATATTTCCTTTAAGGAGTAAGGACAAGGAAAGTGTAAAAATCCCCCATAACCAGGCACTATGCGCCATTCATTAGGGAAATGGCGGCAAAAGGGAAATCTATAAAAGAACAACCATGTAACAAAATAGACGTACACTGCTAAAGTGCTGTCTGTGAAATTTAAGGACCAAAACAAATTCCCCACAGAGGAGCTTGTACTAGTATCAAATATAGAATTGTCAAAACAATACAAAACAGAAACAAGCATACCAAGGCAGCAGGTATAGTGGCTGTGCCAAGCACAGAAAGCATAGACAAACCCCAGCAACACATGCAAAGGAGCTGTGACACAGAACACAATGCCATGCACAGAACACAATGCCATGCATTTCATGCACAGTGAAACTGCAGCCCAAAACCCAGTATGCTGGCCTCCTTAATTTGTCAGCCTTAAGATCGATCAGCATACCTACCACGCAGAACAGAACAAACAATGCACAATAAGCCAAAGAAAACATAAAACACACAATATTTACATGCGTATAACATAAAATAATACGCAATAATACATATACCAAACACAAAAACCACAAAAAGGGAAACACAATATTAGTTACTCAAAGGACTATATCTTTCTCATGCATGTCATGCATCATGCGGTGTCAGTGCACATGTAATCCGTCTAACACAAAGTTGCATCAATACTCACCATAACACAGAGATAATATTTCCCATTGCACTGAAACGAAACAAATCAAACCACGAAAGAAAAAAACAACAACACACAAAATATTGGACAGAAAGGCAACCACTTAGTAAAAAATACCCTATATAAATACTTACCTTAAAACCTATGCTTAGAGCTCATTCACACCCTAACATCCTTTCAATGTAAAAAAAAACCTATTCGTTGTCTTAGACAGGACAAGCCCCCAACCTCCAGTCAAAAGAACAAAACATGTAACAGCATTGAAAATCACATGACTACGTTATAATAACATTTAAGGCAGTATCAAAAGAGAAAAGATATACATTTACTTTCTATGCGTAAAACTGTTATTCTTGTTATGAAAGGTACCAAATCTTTTTCTACACAGACATCTTACCCTTTTTAAATGGGCCTTTTTATAACCAATGCACTTTCTCATCTTTAAACAAAAAAAGCATCTTACTTCTGGGTAAAATCACAGCTCTAACTGTGTTATGTTAATATTTTGACATTTGCACAAACACACTCTGCACCTCTACTCAGCGGGTGGGGCACTGGGCCCACTGCAATGGTATCCTATGGACAAACTGCATACAAAGACTTTTATACAAATCCAATATATACATGCATATATGCATTCCCACCAGACCACTCTTATGAGCAACACAATCAATATTAGATACCTACCCTCGCATGATCAGTTCTCTCCACTAGGGATCCACTAGCAAAAACACTAATCAGTATGCCCATCAGAGACCCCCCCCAACTCAATATTTATTCAAATAGAAAACCTGTATACTATGACATGGACCAACAGTGAAACAAAATAGCTGGTAAATTAATTTTTCTCAAGACAAGCCTTCTTTTTTCAGACTTGTCCAAATGGAATAACCTGTTGAAATTATTCATAAGTTTGTTCCTGATACTAAATCACATGTGTTCTGAACAACTGCATTTTGCACTAATAATTATGCAGACTCGCTCCAAATTCACAATTCACATGGCTCCAACTGTGTATCTCTGCCTGTCCGTGCCAATAGCTGGGCCTCCTAGCCCCCCCATAATCTTCTGTCTGTGCTCTGCGAACCCATTGGAATGCTGTTATCACACAAGGTCCCTGCTGCTCTGCTCCTCTAAATCTTCCACAATAGCCCTGCTCACATTCTCTATTTTTCTATTTAACCCTTCCAGAACGGAATAGAATTCACACACTGTCATACTAAACCTACCCAGCCCAGAGTCCCAAATTCCCTTTTTGAAGGCCTATTTTGTCGTTCAGAAAATGCATCTCACACTTACCATCTTCCAAGAGCTAAGAATTCTGGGCTGCTAGCCAGCCTTCCTAGCCCCCCCCTGGCATTCAGCACCAAGGCCAAATCTGCTTCGCAGTCAGTGCTCGTCGCTCAGGCGCTGACAAAACCAAGAAGCCTTTCCTAACTTTTTCGACATGCCATATTTAAAAAAAATACATTTCTCTTCCTCCTAACTTTACACACTTTCTACATTCTTATTAATATACATTCTAATTGCTTGTAATCAAATCCTCATTCTTTTCTTCATCTTCTACTGTTCACAAATTAAGGGGATGAAAGAAACAATTTTTTTTTTCATAGAGCACAGCCCTGCATGCACTTTTAAACTACATAAAAAAACACACTGATAGCCAGGCGCAACCATCTCAGGTAGCTCACAAGGACCAGACAAACTAACTCATGCAAAAGATGCACTCACTTCATTCAAACAAACATTTACACAAACAAAAGGCAACCCACAGACTGCTCTCAAACCAAACCAATTATAACCAAATCAAACATATTACATGAAATACATACCCAATCCTCTTAATCACTGCTCACATTGCCCCCCTGAGCCATTACAAGCACATTTAAATAGGAACACCCTGCACATTCCAAATGTACACATTTTGTCTTCCTTTAAAACTAAACTGTTGATCTGCCCATATTCTGGGCCATCATAAGTCCTCATATCTGTCTTTGCTAAACCTCTCTCTGCCACAACCTTAGGAATTAAACATGCTCTGACAGCTGTACATAGCGAACAGTCTCTCCTGTAAGTAATCTATCTTAACTGCATCAAAATATTAAACAAAATCAGGATAAATCCATATTCACATACATCTCAGAATTAAAAGAGTCTTTTACAGGAGCGGGTTGGCTCTCGGCCAATCTGACATCAGTTGAACTGCAGCAACACCTAAAACATTTCAACTTACTGAAACGCGGCATCTTGCACCCTCAATCAAACACCACCAAACTCACTCAATCAGATACCGCCATGGAACCCACACATACCCTGACACAAAAGACCAAGCAACTATCTCCACACACAACCACTTACATTCGCCCACGTACATACATCCTATGCATTAAGTCCCTGCCAAACACGTGTTACCATAATGGGACAAGACCCGTCAACCAAGTCCTGGAGAACCTGGACCCTACCGCAGACCGAACAGTACACTAACTGTTCTGAGGATGGAGAACACATCCGCCACCCGGGTGGCACTAAAGATCGCTGTGCACTTTATCACAGGGGACCCAGGACCCACTCCCGCCGAACCGCCACCCTAGGGGTTCGGGGTGAGTTCCGGAGCCTACCCGCAATGAGCCACGCCTCCACCACAGTACCACCCGGTCGGATGACCACAAACAAATGTCCTCCCAACCTCCATTAAGTCTGTCAGAGCACCACTCGCACTCTGAGTTCCCCGGAGCACACTAGCCCCAGGAGCTCACCGGCTCCTTTACCACTAGAGACACACCGGTCTCTTAACCACTGGGGACACGCGAGTCCCTGGAGCACCCTAGTTCCTTCAATAACCAGTCGGACCACTCACCTCCTGTTCGCGGAACCCGACATCCACTGTTCTCCACCGCCGGCTGCTGGGACCAACGTGGTCAGCTCCAAAGTTCCGCCTTCTGGACCCCGGCGCAGGATCATGAACCGGGACCTCTCCTGATCAGCAGGGTGGGGCAGCGCTGCGAGAACCAAGCTCGGCATCAAAGTGGGTACCCAGACCCACCGTGCCGACCAGAGGGTCCCCGGCCTTCTGCTACCCACCTACGGGTGAGAAAGATCCTTATCGCGGAGTCCCTGATCGGGCGCCATCTGATAAGTGTGGCTCAAATCCACCTGAGCGACTTACCTCACTCATCTATCACTAACAATTTAATAATCCAGCCAGGCAGTGGAGAAGAATTAGACACATATTTATTTAAATAATATTCATCTGCAGATGGGCCCGGTCAGGTCTACACCCCAAGGAGTGCATCGAGAGGACTGACTCCTCTCATCACAGCAATACATTATCACATAGCATGGCAGAGTAAAACCACGCCCAGACTGGAAAAGTACTGGGCTCAGCAGAGGGAGAACATCTGCACCTGCGAAGGCAACAGTGTTATCACCCCTCAAGGACACAGAGCCGAAGCTCTGAGGAAAGAAATGCTGAAACAGGGACTTTCTGCTCATAAGGGAGGGGGGAAAACTGTACCATGAGACATTGGAGCTGCAGAGCAAATGTCAGCATTAGAAATCTGCCTGTCATAGACAAGCTTCTTGTTATTATAAGAAAGTATACAAAAATATCAATAATGGGAACCTAACAGATAGAAGGCAATGTACTACAGCAAGTCTTCTAACTTAGAAGGCAAAAATAAGACAAAAGCTTAACCATTACAGAAACAGTTCTATCCAAATGAAGCTTGCATATAAAGAAAAATAGCTCAGTGGGTTGCAGCACATGAATAATAGGCTGTAACTGCATATTAATTTAGACACATTAGGCTAACATATGTACAACATAATTAGCAGGAAAATTACAATCTATCAACAGGGAGTCACAAACCTAGAGGTAATGAAGCCTGGCCTAGTCACGTCGGACCAACCATGTGAAAACCTTATGCCATGTTTTTGACAACGAGATTAGAAGAATTTGGACTGTAATTCATGAGAAGTTTGAGAAACATCTTTGTGCACCAAATGATCTACGTTAAATTCAGCTATCATCTCCTGGTGTGATCCAAGAGGAAGTGAGAAAAGCATTTGTCAAACATTCTAGCTGAACCCAACCTCTACCTATCTCTGCTTAAGATAACAAAAGTCATAAATATCTCTCTTCAACAGTAATTAGTTCTCAATACCCTAAATCATGCAATAAGTTTATTTTTAAAGAGAAAATATGCAGCCCACTTGTTTTGCTAAACTAGAGACCTATTACAAAACCACAACTGAAGGCTGTGGGTGAGTTCCAGTTTTGTTTTGAGTGCAGCCACAAGGAGATTATTTTGCATAAAATGATTAATGGGCCAATGGGTCACATTAGGGGTGGTATAACCCTTGTAATAACACTGTGAGGCATATTATCAACAACTAGCGATATTTATCGCTAAATAAGCTTAGCGACATTTTTTTTATCGCCGCGCATTGCCAGATTTTATCGCAGCGATAACGCGCTATTAGCAACGTTTATCTCCAAAGCGATACAATATTCGGCGATAGCGCCGAAATGCGTGAATATCGCTGGGAATTTAGCGATATTCAGCCATTATCGCTAATAGTGACTTAACCTGAATATCCACCTCCCATTGGATATACAGGCTAAAAAATGGTCTGAGCAGGCGTTGGAATTTCGGAATATTCATGCTTAGTGCAAATATTTAAATCGCAACGCCTGTGTTGATAATAGGCGATAGTGATAGCGATGTTAGCGACTGCTTTCAGTCGCTAACAGGTTGGGTACGCCCACTTTGCATGTCATTAGCAATAAATGTCGCTGACATGCAAAGCGGGCCCAAACCGCTCGCTATCACCTAAAAGCTGTCGCTAACTGATGCTACCGACAGCTTGCTAATAGGGCGATAAAATTATCACCGCTTTGCGGCTGAAAACGGCTGCAAAAGCGGCCATAATTTCATTTCGCCTGCCTTGGTAATATGGCCCTGTGTTTGTTGGACAGTTGAGAAGAATCTGGTCTTTGGATGCTATGCTGCAAACAATGTTGTCTGCTGTACTTCAACAAGAGTCCATGGAAACCGAAACGTGTGTCTGGGGATAAGAAAATTAAATATAGAAAGAAAATGAATAGTTATCAAGATTTGATTCACATTAAGAATTGAAACCTTGCAAAGAAGCTTCACATTGACCAGACTACAAATATCACATACTTGCGTACATTTCAATGTTGTTGAACATATTGGAATGGTGCATGATTTTTTGCTGACTAATGTATAGTGGAAACTGTTCTTGTGCACGGATTAGTTTGAAGACATATATTGCGTGTCTGAAAAAGAATGCTGATCTTGTAGGAGATAACAAGAAATTGTGTGAATTATGGCATTGAGAAGCTACAAACTACATGTGCTGGATTCTGTTTCATAGGAATGCAGGGAGCAGAGGAATGGTCAAATTATACTGTTGAGCTAGAAACAAAGGGCTTGATTGCCTCCTTGTCTCTTGAGGCAAGAGTTGAACTGCATTTAGTTAAGGCTTGGCTTAAACATCGTTCGTATTTTAATAGCTTTTCCAGTGCCTCTATAATTTTATTTTTACATTGGATCGTGACATAGGAATTGCTGGACATTGGATGTGGGAAAGCAGATCAGTACATTTGAAATGTGAATTAATGTGATGATGGTCGATGTTGAAATTATAGAAAATGTGCTAATCTTTTTTACTGATGACTTTTCCTGATCACACTTTAACCCAGAACAAGAGAGAAAAGCATACAAAAAAGGGGAAAGAAGGAGGAAGAGAAAAACAGGAAAAAGTGACAGTGGTAGAATGCGGAGAAGAAAAAGAACGGGCAGGAGTGAGATTCGCAGGCAAGGAGTATCTGGACATGGATTAAAGATTCATGAGGGGCTATTAAGAGTGCCGATCCTTGGTATTCAGCACCACTACCTTCTGCAGCGCCTCTGGCAGATTCTAAGCGAAATGTCGGGGGTTCTTAAACTTTTGACTCCTACTGACCGCCCAGTAAATGACTACTGGACATCGAGGCCTCCCACTTAGGCAATTTCTATTAATTTGCACCTAAAAACAATACACAAAACTATAGAAACAAGTAGACATTACAAAAGTACATACATTATTAAACATTGTGTTTAATACACACACAAAACCTGGAGAAAAATCGAAATATATAATTTTGATGGGAAGTTTAGAGAGTTTCACAAAAAGACAAAGATATATAATAGGCTCTAAGATATAGGTTTGTCTTTTTCACTTTTTACTAATGTATAGTATTCCTTTAACTGAGGAACCAAATAATCTATACTACTGTTCTCTATAATTGATGCCAACTTAGGGGCCCATTAGGATGGCGGGCGGAGCGGATTTGGGGTGTCCATACTAGCCTGTCACTGATTCGTACTCCCAGGTAATCAAATACCTTGACCTGCTCCAGAGTTTGCAAGCCCAACATCAATCTACCCTTATTGGATTTATAGGGGTTAACCGTCATATATTTTGTCTTGGAGCAGTTAATTTCTAAACTCCTATCCTTACAAGCTTTAGCAAATTTCTTCAAGATGTTCTGGAACCCCTTTGGTGTCCTAGCAATAAGCAGCATGTCGTCTCTGAAGAGCAGGGTGAGCACAGGGCTACCTGCTAATTTTGGGGGTTTGGTTCCACAATCATACAGTTTTCCTATTAACCCGTTTATGTACATAGTAAATAGGGCTGGGGTGAGAACACAGCCCTGTCGTACTCCCTTACAAACAGAAATATAGTTTGATAATCTGCCATCTAAGTTCCACCTAACTTTAGCGAGTTATCTTGGTGCAGGCAAATGAAGATTTTAAGTAGGTAGGTTGGGAGTCCTAGGTCTCTAAGGGCTGTCCAGAGTTGGGTACGGTCTATTGAATCAAAAGCGTTTTTAGATCCACAAATACAACATACAAGTGACCCCCTGTTATGGTCACTTCCTACCATATAAGCAGGAGAAATATAAAAACTTAGTCTAAAGTGCTAGTAGAGGCACTAAATCCTGCCTGCAGATTCAATATGATGTTATTCTCCTCTATCCAATCTTGGATCTGGGTTAAAATTATTTAACAATTTTTTTGTGGGGAGACGTCTATGAGGCAGTTGGGCCTCCAATTTGCGGGAGACCCCATGTCCTCTTTTTAAAAAATTGGGTGAATTTCAGCGCCTCTCCAGGACGCTGGGATGTCACCACCATGCAGGATAGCAATAAAAACCATTTGTAACAGTCGTCCCCATATTGTAGGCTCTGCTTTCTACAGGTCTCCCGGAAGCTTGTCTAAACCCAGGGCTTTCCCATTCTGCTGAGAATTAATAGCAGTGACAGTTTCCTCTATTGTAAAAGCAATCCTGTCAATTAGTGTTTGATCTGTGTTATTCAACTTTGGGTCTAAATAAAAAGCATCACATTTACCTGCAATAGAGGTGCGTAAAATACTCCTCCCAGACATAGGGCTATACGTAAAAATCTGTTTCCATTTTCTGTTTGGGTGAGCCTTTCGACAAAAGATGCCAAAATAATTGGCTGACCTTCTGCCTTGATGCTTCTACAAGTGTGCACCAATTTTCTGACTCACAATCCCTCTTTGCCTTAGCTTGTGCCGTTTTATACAGTTTCCGACTGTTTTTAATGTCTAACCGAGATTTTTTCTTGACCACCACAATTAAGTAATTCCTGGCTTTTTTGATTACACTGTTTATTAAAGATGGTTTTAGTGAAAGAGTAAGTTGCTGGAAAGTGGCTATAGTGTCATCTGCACTGGCAACAGTGTTGTTCATAACGGGGAGGATCTGAGCTACCTCAAAATAGATTTTTGGGAGAAGGGTGGCCATTTTACTCTTTTGGTTGTTGTTAGTGGTAATTACAGGGACAATCTTACGCCAGGACTGACCATGTAACATTTCTAGGCCAGACAGACAGTACTAGAGCATTATGGTCACTGTCGTCCCGATTTAATACAACCATATCTTTAACATTTGGCCATAGATTAAGATCAATCAAAATATAGTCGTTCCTGCTCTTAACTTTCCCCCTCTTAAACGTGTGACATGCTTCTGTATCCAACCGTGTCCGACCATTGCAGGATCGAACCCCATGAGTGATGGTGAATGATAATACCTGTTGCCCCACCTTAGTACATTTCTTGATGGCTGTGGTCTGAAGCTTATCAACCCCTCTAGCTTTGTCTTCGTCATGCAGTAACTCCTGTATATAGTCAACTGGTTTGAATGTAATATTATATTCACCAGCGACTATGAGTTGGTACTTACCCTTAGTTGTATTAAGGTAGTTTGTTAGTGTGGTTTCGTGTCTGATGTCTTATGGGGGCTACTAAAGCGGTTATAAATATTAAATAGCCTAAGATGAATATATTTTATTTCGAAGAAGTCAATTCTAAGCCAAGAATCTCCTCTGAACCTAGTTTCAGCACCTTGATTTTGCATGCTAGATAGGTCTTAGCCCAAATTAATTAACCAACGGCTGCGCGGCCAGCTGGAGGCTGCCTAATCTCTATGCTAAAGGGAGTAAAGCCCACCCTGTGTACCTGCTCAACCACCCAGGTTTCCTAGAACAGACATTGGTGGAATCTATCTACAAAATTGCACCATTCGGGGTCAATTAACTTTGACCATATGCAATGTTCCAGGATAAGATTTTCAAATCTTGAGTTTCTAACACGCACTCCTGGGCATTACATCTTTTTTGCTCTCTCATGATCTAAGTGTTGGGGCTGATGGCATGACTTGATTACTGGGCCACAGGGTACAATTTCGTTATTGGTATTAGTTTTGATAAACTCTTAGAACTGAGTAGCGGAAGGTGCCTCGGGTATCATTTGTGGATTGGTAGTTGCAATGGATAGTAGATCTGGGGAATCCAGGTCAGTCAGGGGTTGGAATCTATTTCTCAATTCCAGGAGAGGGAACACCTGTCTCACAGTAGGTTTCTTATTGAATGACTTAGTGACTGGGGTATTTAAGCCTGTAGAAAAACCCAAGTGGAACAATATCAATCCCTAGTCTAGGCCTCTGAATTTGTGGATTTTTCCTTCAGCTGAGCAGCTGCCCTGCTAGCATTGGGGATCTACAGTTTATGATAATGCAATCTCCTGCTATAGATTTACATAGTGGTCTGATAAGGCTTACCTGTCTTTTTTTGATAATCAAGTTTATTGAATTTGAGACAGACCACAAATTTACATTGGCAGCGAAATCAAGCCCAATATCTGAATAATATCCACCCGTACGATAGAAGACAGTGACTCGTAAGACATTTTAGAGGGTCGAATCATGCACAAAGGTAATATTAATCATAAAAAATATTAAAAACACCCCCCTTAGGATAATAGGTTGAACCATTTACCCCAAATCTTTCCAAAAAGTTTGGGGCCGACCCGGCCTTCAAAGAGGGGTTCTTCTTGAATTCCAAACCAGTCTACCCCTCGTCGCCATTTCCGTAAAGCAGGAGACTTGGCCGGAGACCAGAGTGCTGTTATATCTCACTTCGTCACAGCCAGCTCTGTACCAAGGAAGCGCTTATCGGCCCGGAAGCCGTCCAGGCCTTCAAACACACCCAGAATCAAGGGCAATGGGTCATGGGGAATCGTCCACCCCAGGGTCATTTTGAGTTCCAGTTTCACTCCCGCCCAGAATGTTGCAAGGACAGGGCATTGCCATACCATGAGATTGAAGTCCGCAGGGGCATGAGTGCATTGTGTGCAGTTTGGGGAGGGTCGCAGACGGGCGATGTATAGACGTGCAGAGGTGAGGTATGCTGTATGTAGGTAATAAAGTTGGACTAGACGCAACTTGGAGGAGGTGGTCAAGGTCTTGTGGGCTTTGAGAGCATCTCTCCAGTCTCTAGGGGGCCCAGCCAACCCTCCCAGCGGGCACGCAGCAAATCTAGGGTTGTGGGGCCATTGTTCACAAGGGAGCGATAAATCCATGACACCCCCCCTCTACCCAGGTTCCCCATCATCACTTGGGCCTCGAAGGGATTAAATTCAGGGAGGGAGCTGGGAGACTGAATTTGCACCTGGAAGGCATGCCTAAGTTGTAAAGATTTATAAAATTGAGAGGAGTGGAGGGAATAGCGCTGTTGCAAGTCCACAAAGGTTCTGATGTGGTCCCCCACCCAGACGTCCCCAAGAAAAGAAATCCCAATGTAGTCCCACCAACAGAAGTCCCGGAGAGACGAGGCCTTTCGCAGCCAAGTGCCACACCACAAGGGTGTCTGTCTGGTAAGGTTCTTGTCCCATTTCGTGCGGTGGAGCTCAGTGCGCCAAGCCAGGAGAATGGCCTTAGTGATGGGGGGAGGCCGTGCGGTATAGGGCCATGAACAAGTAGGCCTTGAGTTGCGGGAAGTCCATCAATCGGAGTTCCACCTAGTACGACGGATCAGACCAGCAACACGCGAACCAGTCGTGAACCATGATAAGCCTTGTGGCCAGATAGTAAAGATGAAGGTTGGTTACACCCATGCCTCCATCAATGTGCCAGAGACATGCGTGGTCTACCACCCCCCCCCCCCCCACCGGGTGAGGATACCGCCAAATTCACAAAACTAGCTCCCCTGGAGGTGATAGGTAATATTTTTTTAGAATATATAAAAAACGGAGAAGAACCATCATTTTAATAAGGGCACTTCTGCCAAGGGGGTTAAGGGGGAGGGATTGCCATCTCCTGAGGTCCGCCTTGGCCTTGGTGACCAGGGGCGTGATATTCAGGGCCCACTCGAGCTTTTGAAGCAGGGTGACCCAAATCCCCAGATACTTGAAAGATTGCCTACCAGTGGAATGGTCGTTTGCCAATCGAAGCAGACACGGACGGGTGGAGACGAACCAGAGTGGACTTCGCCGGATTAAGCTGAAGGCCTGAAACCCATTCAAAGGCGGAGGGCCGGAGTTCTCGGGGTCTGACAGGTAGAGGAGGACGTCGTTGGCGTAAAGGTCAACCATGTCGACCCGAAAGGAGTGCCAAGCCCAGCCGCTGATGCAGGGATCTTGGCATATGAGAGAGGCCAAGGGCTCCATTGCTAGTGCAAATAAAGACGGCGAGAACGGGCAGCCTTGGCGAGTGCCCCTCTGGATGGGGAATGCCTCAGAAAGCACACTGTTTATTAAGACCCTCGCTTTAGGACTGGAGTATACAACCCGGATGAGGCGCCAGAACGGAAGGCTGAAGCCCAACACCTCTAGCACATTCTCCAGATAGCTCCAATCAACCAAATCAAATGCTTTTTCAAAGTCAGTAAAGGGCAGAGCCAAATACAGAGTAAGATGGTCGCCGTGTGCGAGGGCGAGGTGAAGGTGGAGTATACAATGCCGGGTACCCTTGGCAGGCATGAAACCACATTGGTCTGGGTGGACCAGGTCATGCAAATGGGGCTGGAGACGTTGAGCCAAGGTAGTGGCAAAGATCCTCACATCGGTGTTAATGAGGGAAATGGGGCGGTAGTCTGCACAGGCAAGGGAGGGTGGCTGTGTCTTTGGGAGGACCCCGTGTCTACCACATGTTGAAACAATGCCACTAAATGCGGGACCAACGTATCGGGGTAAGTTGCGTAGTATTCCTGGGGATAGCCATCCGGCCCGGTGTCTTACCGGAATGCAGGAGCGAAATGGCCCCATGTATCTCCTCTGGGGTGATGGGTAGATCCAGAGTCTCCGAGACCGTCTGGATAAGGTGGGGCAGGTGGGTCCCTGTCTATGACAACAATGCAGGCAGGGAGGCTGCGGGAGGCCGGACTGCGTAATAGCCCGCGAAGGCTTGGGTAATAGCCCGAGAGGTGACGTGGTAAGTACCAGCCGCGTCACGAACCTCAGGAATGATGCGGTCGGCCATGGGGTACAAGACTAGGTTATGGAGTAATTTGCCATTTTTTTATCACCCCATCCCTATATGCGCGCCAGAGCATCTTAGCGGAGTCCAAAGAGATCTGACAGATCTCCTAACGGAGCAGTGCAATCTGCCGGGTGGAGTCAGCACTGTCAATATAAGCCTGGGCCGTTTCCAACCGTGCATGCTGGCCTCCAGCTGTGCTAGGCGGGCAGCCTGAGCCGGGCGCTTCGCGTGGACTAAGCCCCGAGCCACCCCTTGTATAGTGGCCTTGCAGGCCTCCCACAATGTACCCAGTGCGGGGACCGATCCTGTACTGGTCAAAAAATATTGTTTCAGTTCCTGCCCGAGGGATTCAACAAATTCCGCATCCTGCAGGAACCAGGCTTTTATCCGCCAAGTCATACGAACACCATCGGGGGAGTTCTGAAGATGAAGGGAGACAGAGGAGTGGTCCGAGATGCCACGGGCAGAATAGTAGCCCCAGACACCAACTGACAGTCGGAGGCCGGTAATAGGAGCAGGTCGATACGGGAGTGAGTATGGTGGGCCGCCAAAGTGTAGGTATACTCTTCCCAACGGGGGTTCCACATCCTCCAGGCCTTGCAGAGACCCAGGGCGGAGGACCAGTCAGAAAGGCACTAAGCGGAGGCAAGATGGGATGCAAAGGGAGCGCCCGTCGTGTCGCGAGGAGGTTGCAGAACAGCATTGAAGTCGCCCAGACAACCGTCAGACCCTGGGGGGAGGTGGAGACTGCAAGTGTGAGGCGCCAAAGGGCAGAGGGCATTGTGGCTGTCACGATTCACTCCCTGCGTTCTCGTACCCACCACCAGAGGGCCATATAGTGGGACTTTCCAGTCTTCTAATAAGCTTCCAGACTCTCCCTGAATAGCCTGACTTCCAGCCATTTGGAAACTTATTGGTAACTAACATGCATTCCCAATCCATGCCTGGTTTTGTGAAAGCCAGCCTGCTTATACTTGAAGCCAGCCTACTCATGCTTGAAACTCTATTACCCAGAATTCCTTGCTCACTGCTTTGTCTCCACCCCTGCAGGCCAAGCATGGGTGGAGGAATTCAGCTCACCTGTAGCTGGCTGCTGCTAGCCTGCTCACACCTGCTGCATGTAATTACTGTGAGCTAATATAAGCCCCAGCTCCCTTTAGCAAAGGTTGGTCATTGTAGCTGTTTACTGGTGAGACTGATCCTTGTTTCCAGTGCTCCTGAGCTTTTGCTATTCTTGTTTCCTGAACTTTAGTTATGCCTTGTTCCTGACCTGCTGCTGTTTTCCTTGTTCCTGAATTATCACTGCCTGCAGTGCTACCCTGAACCCTGAGCCTTAGTATTCCTTGTTCCTGAACTGCAGCAGTTTCCCTACTCCTGAATTAGCACTGCCTGCAGTGCTATCTTGTTTCCTAGTTCCTGAGCTATAGCTATTCTTTGTTCCTGTTCCTGGGCTTCAGCTATTTCTTGTTCCTGATTAGCACTGCTTGCAGTGCTCACTTGACTCCTTGACTCCTGAGCTGTAGCTTTGTCCCTTTTCCTGAACTAGCACCTAGCATGTCTGCAGAGCTACCTTGACTCCTAAAGCTTTAGTCATTTCCCTGTTCCTAAACTAGCACTGCCTGCAGTGCTACATTGACTCCTGAAGCTTTGGTAGTTCCCTGTTCCTGAATCGACACTGTCTGCAGTGCTGCCTTGACTCCTGAGCTTTAGCTCACTTCTTGTTCCTGCCCCAGCACCGCCTTTTATGCTACTTTGTTTTCTTGATTCCTTAACCTGCACTATTCTAGTATACCCTTGTAGCCTCCCCTTCTGTATATCCCTTTCCAGTCCCTGCCTTTCTTCCCATTTCCTTGGTTCCAGATCTAGTTTGCTGTCTTTCTTTTCTGCTGTCTTACTTCTGTTACCTTGTATGTTTGTTACCTGCTTTCTGCCACATGTGGCCTGTGATTCCTTCCTTTCCTGTTAAAAACTCCTCCTTGCTAGCTCCTTGTCTATTGTGCTTGTGTTTAGTTCTACCCCCTTGCTGTTACTGCCTTGCGTATTCCTGTTTGATCGCCAGGATCTGTGGGCACAGCTGACTACCTAGGTGGTGTTTCTTGTTCACTGTGATTATTGTCTTTGAGTTACATTTATAACATCACCATAGTTATAAGTTCCACAGACCCTGCCTTTGCATGCATATCCTACATGTGGGTATTTGCAGTCAGTATTTGTAACAGCAATTGTGGGTAAGAAACTTACTGAGCTTCAATCTTACCATGTGGAGCGCCTGAGTGCTTTACCCCACACCCCCCTTTATTGTTAATGTTGTATTATATATATGTCTTGCACCTCCATCCTGGGTGTAGTTAGTCTGAATCGTAAATTGCCTGGTGAGTGTCCTTCTTTTCTAAGTCTTACCCATCTTGTTCACTTGTACAGGTTTCTCCTTTGGATCCCTTTTTCTCCTCTGACTCCCTGTATGATCCTGGGCAGCATTGTACTCCTCCTTTCTGTATACGTCTTCTACCTAGTTCCCAGTCCTTGCCCAAGTCCCTGACTGTGTTCCCCACATAGTCCTGGACGGTCCCTGACAGAGGCAGGGCGAATGTAGACACATAAAAGATTAATGGGGTGCCCCTCGATCTTGCCGGTCAGGGACACATAGCGGCCTTGTGTGTCTGTCTCAGTCTGTTTCAGAATAAAGGGGATACCCTTACAAACCAATATGGCCACCCCCGGGAGCCCAGTGTGAAACCAGAATGCTAGACCCAGGGGAACCCGAAGCCGGCGAGGAAGGCGCAATGAGTTCCGAGAAGATGCGCTTCCTGAATAAAAAAGGATATCAGGTGCGTGGCACTGGGCGCTGTGAAGAACAGCATTGCGCTTTATGCCCACACAGCCTGAGGGCGGGTCACGCCCCAGGTATAAATAAACGGGCGCGAGACCGCCTCGGGGTCTTCGGCCCTAACTGCCAGCTAGTGTCTGTGTTCATTATTACGCTCCAGTCTAGTAAGGCCCCACTCTGTGGCATAGGTTGTCCATTCCCCTGCCAACAGCACACAGGGGATAAACAGCACGAATCCAGGATCTCTTCCCCTGCCTCCATCCAGTGTGACGGTCGATAATAAAACAGCACTGGCCGCCGTCTCTGGAAGGTTAGCTAGGGGTCGGCGAGGGGGTCCTCGGAAATCCGGTTCGCTGCTCCTCGCACTGTCAGCCGGGGAAATGACAGCCGAGTGTCCCCGGCACTCCACTGCAGCAGTCTCTTTGGGGGAACATATAATGTCCTTACACCCCGTAGTAGCTCAGGCTGTTCTGTGACTTATCCTTTCCCCTCTGGCCAATTCCTGACAAGAACCACTAGGTGGCACTGCTGCTTGAATTTCAAGAGCTCTGGCAGCCTCCCAACACTGTGGCCCTCGTGTATTCAGTTATCCAGAATGCCCCGATGACGCAGGATTGACTACCCTGCCAGGCCTCATAGGAACTGTCTCAAAGTAGGCCACCGCAAGAACAGGTGCCGCTGCGATGATCCATCCACTCTCCCTCGCCAGGTAGGCTCAATACTCTTTTGTTTGTTTTCCCCCAATTTCTTCCACACTCAGGAGAGTCTCAGTGTGGGGAAGGCAGTGCTCTTTCACTGCGCCCCACCTCGTGTGCGATTCTATCACCCCTGCAAGGGGTAAAGCAGGCTGCTTCAGGGCCACAAGGCCTTCGCCGCACCTACACCAGGATGGGCAGCCACGTCTCTGGAGGCTCAGCAGGTGGGCCCCTCCGGCCTGCCCCGGTAGCTGGATGGGGTCTCTCACCTGAATCGGCGGGTACCCGCAGGGTCCGGTCCAACACCCGGATCTCCCGCAGCTGCACACAGGCCCATGCGGACGTCTTCGACTTGTGGGGCCTCGATGTCAGAGCCCTTAGGAGGACCTCCATTGCACGGGTAGCAGTCGTCATCCCGGGAACCACTGCCAGCAGTATAGTCACCCCAGGCTCGGGCCGAAGCGTCAGGCCATGAGATACGGCTCCGGGCGGCCTCCGGTCAGCAGGCCGTGGAAAGCACAGTTCGCCCAGCTGGCTCACAGCACTGGACGCCCACCTCTTCCAGCCTTTGCTCAGCAGCCTCCTGCCACTGCAACACAATATCCGCCGGACTCAGTTGCGATGCAATGTGTCTCGGTGTGGAGTTCAGCGGGCAGTAGGGGCCAATGTTCAGGACTCGCTCACCCCCTGGTGAGTGCCACCATTTTGGACTCTGGGTGTGTAGACTTCAGGCATCAGATCCGCCACTACAGTGAGTTCCGCGGTATATCTTTACCACCAACAGGTCGCTGGGAGGTTGGATGGGTATAGGCAGTGGGTTAACGTAGAGGATGGGTACGGATGGTGACATGTGGCAGAGCTGATGACGGTGGGGTCCAGAGCACTCTCAAAGTGCGACCGCCATCGCGACACTCCAAGCCACCAGCTTACCTGTTTTACAGTATATCACTATAGTTGGTATTTGAGAAATTTGTATTCTGGGTTAGCCAGTGGCAGACTTTTTTGTTTTTCCACTGGTTGTGTGATTCCATTCGATTTTCCTGTGTTGAGGGGACATTGGTTAGAATTGATACTTAGGAGCAGCACACTGGGGGATTGTTAGACCTGGCACCATGGGCGTGGGTCTTCTTTCCATTTTTACTGTTGCCTCATGTATTTTTGCTGGTGTTAAATGCTTTGGGCACTGTGATTCTGCTATCCAGTGCCACAGTGCAAGTGCTCCCTATTGTAAATTGATGTATGGATTAGTGATTCCATGTTTGGCTATTTTGGTTTACTTGTCAGACCCTAGTCTAGTTCACTAAGTGTGCCAGGGCGTGTAATCCAAATGCTGCTGGTGGGCTTGCAGCACTTGTTGTGCAACCCACAGAAGAAGACTGGTAAAATGTGTCTAAGGTCTGCCATTGCAGAGCCTGCGTGCAGTCTGGTACTGTCATGCTGACTGGGCAAGTGCACCCACTTCCCAGTCCCTAAACCTTCCATTTTCTTCATATGTCACCCCTATGGTAGGCCCAAGGGCAGGATGCATTGCAAGTATGAGGTAGGACAAGCCCTGATGTGTGTGGCATGTCCTAATAGTGAATTACAGCCATTTTAGTTTTTCACTATTGCAAGGCACCTCTTCTCCATAGGCCGGAATGGGCTGTTAGAGTTATTACATTTTATAATCCTAACTGTCTCAGAGAACATGGTAGAAATTCGAGTTTAGTATGCCTGAACTCAGAATAATAAAATACATCTTTTAGTAAAGTTTATTTTAATATTCTTTGTTTGCAAATACCGCTTTTAGAAAGTAGGTATTTGCTTGTCTAACCATTCAAACCTGCCTCTGCTAGGTTGTGTATTCCTATGTCTGGTTTTGTGAGTGACAGGGCTGGAGAATTCCAGGAGACAGGCTGAGTCACCCCGTGGTGAATAGAGAGATCTGCATCTAGATGGGAGGGAGGAGTTGCACCTAAACCTTGAATAGAGCTGTGCCTGCCTTCCACAATGCTGGCTTTACCTCCTGGGGCGCGGCTGCTGTCTCTGCCCTGCACACTGAAAGAAGAGAAGGAGTCCTGTAAACAAAGTGCTCCAGGACTGTACTTGCCTTCCACAATGCTGGCTCCACCTCCTGTGGGGCGTCTGATGTTTCTGCCCTGTACTGTGAAAGGAAAGGAAAAGTCTGGTAAACAGAGTGCTTCAGAACTGGTTTGGACAGGACAAAGGCCCATCTCCCCTCAGAGAAAAAGGATTTTGGGATATAAATATTGGGACCCTGATCCCATGAAATTAGATCACTTTGGACTACAAGAAGAAACCTTTACTGAGGAGAGGAACCTGAAGAAATTGAGGAGAGACTATTCCCAAGCTGAAATGCTGCTTGGGGGGTTGGCCTGCAGTGGTAGCCTTACTGCCAAAGGAAGGAGAAAGGAACTTTGTGTACTTTGCTTTCAGCTTGTGAAGGATCTCCAAGGGCTTGGAAAAGAGCTTGCCTCTTGCTGAAGTCTCAGGGACAACAGACTTCACCCCCCAGCTCCCCAGAGTTCTTGTGGAAGTACCTGCTGCTGTTTTGGGCCTTCTGAGGAACTGCGTGTCGCAAGAAGCTGTTAGCGCGACTCACGAGAAGAAGCGTGTCGCTGTTGCTGTGACTGCCGTTGCAACTCCGAAGGATGGTGTCGCCGCTGGGACTGTCGCACTACACCGCATCGGAGAGAAGCGTGCCGCAATGAAGAGGAAGCGTGTCGCTTTTGCTGCAGTCACAACTCCGGAGGAGGGTGTCGCAGCTGTACTTGTCACACTGCACCGCATCAGGAGAAGAATCTTGCAACGAGGTCGGAGCGTGTCGCCGTCGCTGTGCCTGCCGTCGCAACTCCGAAGGAGGGTGTCGCCGCTGGAACTGTCGCATTGCACCGCATCGACCAAGAACACCTCGCATCCCCGAGAAGCACGCCCCTGTCAGAGCTGTTGCCGCTGCATCTTGGATGCCGTCGCTGTAGTTGTTGCATCGAGCGGAAGCTTCACGCATCGTGGAGAAGAGCATCGCCACTGGAGCTGTTGCCGTCGCATCGTAAGGGTGTCGCCGCTGCAGCCCAGGTATCGAACCGAGGACTTCCCGTATCCCCGAGAAGCGTGACGCATCTGGAAGATCTTCACGTCTTTATGTCTTTGTATCGAAACTTTGCCGCATTTCCCATCACCGTGACATTGATTGTCGTGGAAGCGCAACACAACCTAAGGTACATTGATGCAGAGGGTCGCATCTAAGAACTGAACTAAACTAAGCTTAATGATACCATCTTAAAGTAATCATAGTGTGTATTTTTGTCGTTTATGGTCTTGTGGTAACTCTATATAAAGTCTACTTATTTTTTATATTAAAGCTGTGTGGTGTCCATTTGTAGTGTTGTCACTTTGGTACTGTATGTGGTCACAACTGCTTAACTTACAACGCCTCTGAAGTAAGCCTCGACTACCACGCAACCTAGAGGGTGAGTAGGGGTTATTTTAGGAGTGTAATCCCCTTGTCCTGAGTAGAGGAGAGGGCCGCTATTTGTCACAAGTACCTACCTGAGCCAACTAGAGACCCCCAAATCTAACAGGGAATGTTGGACCCGGCCCTTTGGGCAGGTTCACCCCGAGACTTTTTGCTTTTTCCTAGCCTGTTTCTGTGACCTGGTGTTTGCGATTTTAGGCCTCTGTGCACTTTTTCACTGTGGTACAGTGTAAAGTGCTTGAGCTCTCTGTGTATGTGTGGTGAGTGACCTGCCCTCCCATAGGAATGAATGGGGAATATGTATGCCCATGTTAGTTCCGTATGTGTGGGGAGTGCAGGGGCGAGTTTGGTATGAGAGAACTCGTGAGATTGAATGCTGCTTAATGGTATATGCGGCATGATTGTGTCTAGTCTAGAAGTGCCACTTTTAGAAGTTGGCATATTTGTGTAATTTGTGTCTGGCGTGTGATTGGCTGGTGAGCCTGGTCCAGGAGTGCCTGGGCCTGCTTGTCGATTGACTGTCTGGTTTGAGGGTGATAGGGGCTGGAGAGCCCAGGAGGTTGTCTGAGTCAGCCCATGGGTGAAAGGCAGCATCTGCTGCCAGGGAAGTGGGAGGAGATGGCACCTGATAGTGGAGGGCTGTGCCTGCCTGACTACAATGCTGGCTCCACCCCCCCGCTGGGCGACTGTCACCTCTGTCCCTGATACTGAAGGGACTTCCCTATAACCAGTCCTAGCTGGTTCTCACACTGCCTGCACAAAGACTTTTCTCTGTATAAGAAGGGGCTGTGTCCCCTTCCAATTTGTTCTTGTTTCTAACTTGAATCTGCCAGGGGTGTGCTGCTGCTTGGGCTCAGGGGAATCCCTGGGCCCAGGCCCTGGACACCTGATGGGCTTTTCCTGAATGCTAGAGGATTTTCCTGCTGGGGGCTATGCTGCTCCCTCTTTTATTCCTGGACTGCTGAGGTCCTGGACTCCTGAAGAACTTTGCTGGAGGATTTCCCTTAGTAGGAGCTGCTGTGCTGCCTCTGGACTTTTGGGACCCTTCTTGATGTAGGGGTCATCTCTGGGAGCTTGTGGGGCTGGCAGTGCCCCCAGCGCGATGGAAGTGCTTTATTTTCGGGCAGAGCGCGGTGGTTTTCCCTGAGGGGAGCGCTCCCGCCCTTTGTGTGCCCCAGAGTGCTTCGTATGCACTTTATTTTTATAAAGTCAAGTGCTACCCTGTGTACGGCGCCCTAGCGAGTGCCTACCTCGCTTCTATAGTTTAATTGATTTTCGAGGGTGGTTACCCCTCTCTGTGCCCGTTGAAACCACCGCCGCGGCCCTCGCGCCGCAAACACAGGAAGGTAGGCACCAAAACGCCTGACTCGGGGCGGGACTTCCGGTTTTGGGCGGAAGTCCCGCCCGCTGCCGCGTGGGGATTGGTTGGTGCCCGTCCGGTCTCCCGTGAGGAGAGGGAGACGGGAGCTGCTGCACCGAGGAGAAGCGTGGCCTGCTGCTGGGGCTCCCGTGAGCGATGGGAGCCCCGGGATGAAGACCGCAGAGGAAAGGCGGCGTGCTCCCCCAGCAAAGCTCTCATGATTACGAGAGCCCCGGCCGCTGCCGGTGAAGTGACCCGGTCCCAGGGAGGGAGACGGGGCGAGGAAGAGCGGCGCAGAGTGTCCTGCCCCCCAGAGCAGGTGAGTGGCGCTCTGCTGGGGCTCAGGTGTGTGGGTGCCTGTCCCAGGCACAGTGACGGTGCTGGGCGGCCCCGTCTGGCAGAGGGCCGCCCCAGCCGAGGTGATGTCTGTCTTGAGCGGCCCCCGCTGGCTAGGGGGCAAGTCCTTGCTCCTAAAGGCCACCAGTAATCGGAAAGTCCCCGTGAGGGGGGGGCTTGGGTGGCACCATTTGTGTCCCGCTCCGTTGGCTAGCCCCTGAGTTGCTCAAGAGGGGCCCGTGGTTGCCTCAGTGGAGGAGCGGTGATGTTCCAACGACGGGGCAAGATTTGTATAAAGCCCTGAGAAGGCTCCAGGGGCCATTCTAGTTAGAGGGGGCGTCGGGGCACATTGCCGGTGCCCGCCCCCTCCTGTCTGCAAAATGCTTTGTTTAGAGCCCTGAGAGGCTTCCTGAGGGCATGTTTTGTGCCAGAGCCTGACAGCTCAAACGTTTGGGACATGTGCGAAGTCCAGAGCCTGTGTGGCTCCAAAGTGCTCAGCGTTTGGTGTCAGAGCCTGTGTGGCTCCAGCAATGGGTGCAGTTTGCGCCTAAGGGTCAGTGAGGACCCTGTCGCAGTTTGAAGTTCCCAGCTGCCCAGCAATTAGTGGGCAGCTGAACCGTTTAGGTCTTGGGATTTCACAGATGCCCAGCAAGTAGTGGGCACCTGCTACGTTTAGGCTTGTGCTTGGACTGGCGCTGCTGGGCAGCGCGCCCTGACATTTGGACACAGGGCGTCTGAGCCCCAACAAGGCCAGTTGGCCTAGGGACTGCCACAGAGGGTGGCTTATGTAAGTTTTGCTCAATGTGGTTACCTGCTATGTTTAGGATGGTAATTGCCTACTGTGTGTTTTTGCGCTATTGAGTTATGTTCTGGCACCTCTGAATGTATTTTATGCATCATGTGTCTTCCTTGATTTTACACTTCTGAATGTTTTTATGCATCATGTGTCTTTCTTTCCCTGCGCTGCACCTCTGAATGTTTTAAGCGTCATGTGTCTCCTAGCGCTGCACCTCTGAATGTGTTTGTGATGCATCATGTGCCTTGTTCTTAACACCGCTGAATGTGTAGGTTTATGCATCACGTGTTTCTCTTTACTACTCCTCTGAATGTATATTTATGCATCATGGGTAATATGTTCTTTCCTAGACCCCTAAACGCTGTGTGATACTTAGGTGGTTGTCCTTACACCTCTGAATGTTTTAGGCATCATGTGTTTTCCTTTACCACTCCTCTGAATGTATATTTATGCATCATGGGTAATGTGTTCTTTCCTAGACCCCTAAACGCTGTGTGATACTTAGGTGGTTGTCCTTACACCTCTGAATGTTTTAGGCATCATGTGTTTTCCTTTATTACTCCTCTGAATGCCTTTCATGCATCATGGGTAATGTGTTCTTGTTTATACCCCTAAATGCTGTGTGATACTTAGGTGGTTGTTCTTTTTACTACAGGTGGTCCTAGTGAGGTCCTGGTACCTGTTCCCAGTAGTTACTGGATGTGATTTATAACTGTTATTTTGTGCTATACTTATTTTAAGTTCTAGAAGTGATTTTATATCCTATATTCTAATTCCAAAAGTGTTGATTCTGACAGTGGCCCATGTGGCCCTGTCCTGTACATAATCCTTTGTGAATATTGCCCGTGCCAGTTGGCACCATGTATATTGTGTGATACTATCTGATGTGTTTTTACAATACAAAAGTTATTTTATAATAACCTTGTGTGGAGTTCCTTTTGTGGTGTGCCTAGTATGTTGTTGCTGTTGTGTGCTGGCGCAAATGCTTTACACATTGCCTGCGAGTTTAGCCTCACTGCTCGTGCCAAGCTACCAGGGGGTGAGCAGGGGTTATCTTGCCGTGTGACTCCCTTGCCCTGACTAGAATGGTGGTTTCTGCCTGGCTTTGGCGTCAGCCTTAGCCTACCAGAAATAGCCAGTTCTAACAGGGAAGATGTAATGTCACCTTATTATCTTGATCGTTCAAACCATTTTGATTCAGCAATTCAGAGTCAGGGAGAGTCTGTTTAGTACAATCAGTTATATTCCCTGTGAAGTAGGTGTCAAGAACAGGAGGCCCGGTGTTCCTAGAGGGCAACCTAACACTCCCCGGGTGACTAGAAAGTAAGGGTCCTATCAGTTTTTGTGGTACTGCCCTCATGTCATTCCTATTTGTTCCAGTATTTAGGGTACAGGATGGTAAATCTACATTTCTGCTGAAATGCCCCCACCGGAGTTTGGAAAAGGCGAGGGCTTACATAGCCCGCGACGCCATCCCCATCTAGGAGAGGGGGAGGCCACGTCAGCAATGATGCAGCGGTCCCCCCGCATCGCAACCAATAGGAAGAGTTGGCAATTTTGAACTGGAAACACTTTGGGCATCCGGCCCAAAATGTCCAGCCTGCGCCCAGGTAGACCCGTCTGGCCTGGTCAGCCTGGGCGCCCTCCTTCCAAGGGGGAAGTAGGGAACAGAACAGTTTCTTGTTCTTGCTCCCCAAAGGAACATCCAGCGGGCCGGCTGCGGGCCCGTAATCTGTTTTCTTTTTCCCTCCCTCGCAGGTCTCAAGTGTCATTGGATCGAGTAGCGGTTTGGACGCCTTCTGCGACGTGTGGGAGTTGGCCTGTAGCACCGCTACAAAGTCAGCAAGAGGAGCACCACAAGCGATTTGCCGCTTTTCCGTCCTGACCCCCCTGTTTTCTCCTGCTTTCTTGTTGCAGGGACACGCAGCGGTTTGGACGCCTACTGCGACGTGTTGGCCTGCAGCGGCGCTACGAAGTAAGCCATTTACCGTCCCGACCCCCTGTTTTCTCCTGCTTTCTCATTGCCGGGACATGCAGTGGCAGCAGTAAGGAGAACCGGAGGCTGGAGAGAGTGGCTCCGATAGGTTAGTCGGCGGAGCAGCGGGAGATTGGTTGCGGTGTGCGCATGTTGTTTGGTTCGCCTGTGGGCGGTCCACCGGGTGAGCGCTGTAGTTTAAAGCGTGAGTGCCTCCAGGGCTGAGTAGATCTGTTCAGGGTTGGCGGTTATGCTCGTTTTGTTGGAACAACATGCCAGGCTCATAGGCGATATGGGGGAATTGTTTTTTTTTTTTAAATAAATCTTTTTATTGTTCAAAGCAAAACATAAACAGACATATCTGGTGCCATACATACATCCAATAATGACCGGGTGAGTTGGTACAAAAAAACAGGATAGTCGTGGAACAGCAAAAATATTCGAGAGGCTCGCACGATTAAGCACAATATAAAATTGCATCAGTATAACCGGTTAACAGTTCAGTTGCGAATCCTCAAAACCTTCCCACCCATAAAATCAAAACAGCAGGAGAATCATGGCAACCAAGTACTAGAAGTTAAGGATCAACGTCAGGATATTTCGGCAATATTATGAGTAAAGGAAAGACTGAGAAAAAATTGAAAAAAAAAGGAGAAAACCATATGGGCGATAACAGAAAGAAAACAATAAACCCATCCCCCCACCCTGCACCCCTGCAAACGGCTATTGCCTAACCCCCAGTAGCAGTGTGCCTGTCGCCCCAACTAACTAGGTACTAAAAGAAGAAATCTACCGAAGTAGAGAAGAGAAGTGGAGGAGGGCATATTCGTACAGGCTCCCGATCGCCCCTTCCCCCCGCCAGAACCAAGGACTCCCAAATTGAAGTCAAGAAATCAATCGGACAGCAAATATGTGTCTTAACAAGGGAATCTTCAAACACCGCCCAGCCTTACTATAGCATAAGTTTAGCAAATCCCGTGCCCATCGATACTTGAGTCACACCCAGTCTTTCGATCTCATCCTTGCCCCTTCCAATCAGACACATGAGTCCCCACCTGATAAACTACCTCTTCCACAAGACAGTCCGAGTGCGAAGAAACTATCATAGAACTCAATGCAAAACAAGGTAGTAGACGGAAGTGTGAAAATCGTCAGGTCCAGAGACTCCATTCCCCATTATGAACTCCCAGCGTTGATTCGTCCGCCATCTTAGCAGCTCCGATACATAGGGAAGTGACGCAGTGTCATTCCGATAACAGTTCTCATCAAAAGTTTCTGGCGTGGGAACATCAATTAGTCCTCCAGTGGTCGGCAACGATCGTGGGTTTAACAATCCATTGGTGGCATTGAACTCGTGTTTGTCTTCCAAAACACTGGTCAAAGGCTCCGATACCTCACACAATGGGGGGGTCTACTTCCTTCATTAGAGTGGCCATATTGGGTGTCTCGGTTGTTGCTGTTTTTTGTAGTGGAGCAGCGTCCGGTCCAATTCGTAGCATCTTAACCAAAGCGCTCCATCGTCGCCTGAATGCGGTCTTCAAAGTACACCTGAAGTGACTCAATGGCCGCCAACACCATTCGCAGTGACGGGCCACTCGGGGTCTGTTCAGCCACTCTACGATCAGTGTCGATCATGATCGCTTCCCCCCGCGGCTCGATCTCTCAGAGAGGAACGGGCGAATAGGAAACGGTTGACTGCAAAGGGAGACTTATGTATTGCTTCGATGGTATCCTGGGGCTGCCACCGCAGGCAGAGAACCAAACCCAGCGAACACCAGCGGACCGATTACCGGGTCACCGGGCAGGGCCCCCGTCCACAACTGCTAGCGTTAGGCTGTCACCCCTCCTCTGACCTTCACCAAGGCAGCCCGCTGACGTCTACATCAATTCGAAGAAACAAAAGAAAAATGTTCTTTGTCCACACCGGTAGACCGGACCCAATCACACCACCACAGCCGATGTTGTTGAACCGAAACCCGGATGGGCCAGTACTCGAGACCCCGGCTTCCGGGCAGATCTAGGCCGCAAACTTCCACTCGACATATCTTCGTCAGCCGAGCAAGTAGAGATCTCGGGATAGCACCATTAATCTCACGGCAGGTTCATACACATTGTGGCGGGGCGCAAAGACAGGATAATTGACAGGATATTCTGGCGGGAGGCCGAGGTCGGCGGAGCCGAGGAGCTTACGCGGCCATCTTGGTTGCTAGCGTGGCTCCTCCCATGGGGGAATTGGTTAATGCTCACATTTATTGCAGGTGGGGGCTAGGGTAGCACAGCGCTCGGAGACATAGATCTCTCTATCCCTTTTGCTACTAGTTTAAGGACCCAGCTGCCGAGTATTCACTGGAGCATCGGTGAATTTAAAGGGTGCAAACAGCCAACAGCGTGATTTTGTACTAACGGTTGGCCCGCGCAGGCGGTATAGAACACATTGAGCTGGGGGTTTTAAATCAGCTGTCTCAGCTACAGTTTGTGCATGCTCAGAGTCCCTTCAGGAGCTAAGGGGGTTGTTTTATAGCACTTTTTGGCTGTTTTGTGAGGGGCGATTACAAGAGGTTTAACTACAGGGCACAGTCAGATAATAGGTGACAATCTGCTTGGGCAGGGGGTTGGTGCAAAGGCGCTGCGTTTCTTTTGCACCACGTTGGCCTGGTAGTTTATCTGCTGTTTAAATGACATACTGTGGGGGCTTAATGTAGGCCTGGTAATCTACTCTTCTACCTAATAGTAAGTGAGGCTGGTTTGCAGGTGATCCTGAGGGGGAAAGTCTAAGGTGTCCGAGAATAGCAGACACAGGGCCGCGCGCAGCGAAACCAGTATTGTTTGTTTTTTCCACAGTCACAGCGTGCATCATTGGGAGGACAAGACTGTTCCTGGCTCAAAAAGGTCGCTGGTGGTCACTGAAGGAACCTGCCTGGGCAGCACCGGCTAGCCAGCATCTCATCGCTTCTGGGAGCCACAGAGGGTTTGAGCGGGCAGCTCACATGAGACTACTGGGTTAGCCAGTAGGTCGTGGCTCTGGTTGCGTGGGTGCAAGGGTTGGCTGGTGCTGCTGCTTCTTGGAAGTAAGAGGTGACACAGTGATCTGTCAAGGGCTCTGGTCCACTCGTATTGCAGGTTGCGTATGGTCAGGTCCCAAATTGAGGTAGCCTCATTCGCCATGGCCCCTAAGGTGCGGTAGATTGAGAAGCGGTCACGCATGGACCACATGCTGGAGGCTTTAATGCAGCAAGTCAGGTAATGGGGCAGACCCTCAACAGGTTGCAAGATAAGGTGGTGGGTCCAGAGGTGCATGAAGGGAGGCCCAGGCGGCCTATTGTTCTGCCAAAAACCTACTCCCCACCACCGCCAAAATGGAACAGGCACAGGCCCAGTGGTAGAGGGGCTCTTGTGAGCACGGGGGTGGCACCAAGAGATGTTGTGCAGGTTCCACCTGCACCTACGCCAAGCCTTCAGGTTGAAAGGGGCTCAAGTGACACAGTGCCCGCAGGGCTAACAGAGGGCCAAGCTATTGTCCCCGTGCCCCCCCAAGGGGAAGGGCCAGTTGAAGCCACACCTGTTCAGCCCGACATAGCATCCAGTCTGGTGGCAGTGCTCCCATGGCTGGAGACGGTGGGGAACTGGTCCCACGCCACAGGGCGACATACGGGGAAGGCGATTCATACGAAAGGGCAAAGAAATTGTTGGCTGAGTTAGGTAAATGGAAGCATAAGGAGGTGCCTGCAGTACCAGTAGGGGGGTGCAAAACCCATGGCCACAATACCGGTCCCCAGTGGCGAAGGCAGCAACACGAATAACACTGAAGCGCACAAGACGGCTGATGCAGCAGCACCAGCAGGTACAAGTGCGACATTACCTCCACTTGGCTTGGGGAAGATGCACTCCGGGAGGGAACGTTTGGTGCGGCATTTGTCTAAAGAGATTAAGGAAACCATCTGGAAGGGGGAATATGTCAGCAAGTTTCCCCTCCTGATAGACAAGGCAGAGAGGGAAGAGGCCAGAAAAAACAAGGAATGGACACATCACAAAGAGTGGTCAAACATTATTCTGAAGTATAGAGTAGAGGAGAGCCTGGCCAATTGGATACATGGCTTCACTATTTACATGGCTGTCATGTTAGAACGTTTCCCAGAGGTTGGGTCTGAAATGGCATGTTATCAGAATAGGATCACCGTTGCACACGCGACAAAAGGAGGTAATGGGTGGAAGGACTATGACACAGAGTTTAGGAGGGCAAAAGCACAGGATCCAACTCTAAGATGGAACCAGACTGACATGTTTATCCATTTGAGACATCTTGTCCAGGGCCCAAACAGATAACGTGCGGGGGCAAGTAGCTGACAGCATTCGGTTTCAGCCCTTTAAAGCAGGCCCCACCGGTAACACAGGGTTGATTATAACAAAAGAACCTACAGTAGGGCACCAGGTACATGTAGGTTCAAGCATTCCTGTGGTTTCTGTGGTAATGCATCCCACCCCGAGCCCAGGCATCACAAAAAATCCAGAGAAAAAGGGGGCAAGAACCAAGAATAGCGAGGAACATTTAGGAAAGGCTAGATCCCCAGTTAACATTAGCGCCATGATACCTTGGTTAGAGCTGTACAATAGCCCCGAAGCAGCCAGGAGGATTAGAGAAGGTTTTGTTGAAGGTTTCAGGATACCAGCTGAGGGCTACAACGGGGTGACACACTGTAGGAATCAGCTGCCAGAAGGAATTAAGCCTGGGTAGGGTGGCAGGACTTTTTGATGACATCCCAATGGAGGATTTTGTATGTTCTCCTCTAGGGGTTGTACCTAGGAAAACGCCAAGTGATTTCAAACTGATTCTCAATCTTTCAGCGCCTAGGGGCAGTTCTGTGAACGATGTCATTGCGGACACACTGTGAAGTGTGATATATGCATCTTTTGACCAGGCAGTTGACATGCTCAGATCGCTAGGTCACGGATCGTTGCTGGCAAAACCCGACATTGAGTCCTCTTTCAGACTACTACCGGTCCACCCCTCAGATTTTCACTTGCTGGGCTTCCAATTTCAGGGGAAGTACTACGTGGACAAGTGTATGCCAATGGGCGGCTCAGTGTCTTAGGCATACTTTGAAAAATTCAGCTCCTTTTTAGAGTGGGCATTCAGGAGGGACTCGGTGCAACAATGGGTGCTCCACTACCTGGATGATTTTCTTTTTCTAGGGGCACCAGGCTCAGGGGAACGTGGGGCAGCCCAGCCAAAGTTTTGTTCCCTGATGGCGGATTTCGGTGTGCCTTTGGCACCCGGTAAGACAGGGGGTCCGAGCACCAAGATTGAATTCCTGGGGATTGCAAGGGTGTCTAGAATACCAGCAGGCACTGTCAAAGATTTTGGGGTTGCGCTGCAACACTGCCTCAACAAAGATAAGGTTACTCTGCACCAGTTACAGCAGGTGGTAGGGCAATTGAATTTTGCACTGCACATTATCCAAATGGTTCGCCCATTTTCCTGCACCATTGCACAAGCCATGTCAGGCCTCAGAGAGAAGCATCATCACACCAGGCTGTCCGGCGAAGTCAGGCAGGACATGCTGATTTGGAAAGCATTCCTGCGTGACTTTAATGGGAGAGTGGTGTGGCCCAGCCCATCCAGGTCCAGCCCAGGACTTGATCTGGTGACCGAAGCGGCGGGCAGAGAAGGTTTCAGGGCCATTCTGGGGTGCTAGTGGGTGGCTCAGCGATGGCCAGAATAGTGGAGGAACTCTGGGCACACGAGTAACATAAGCTTCCTGGAACTTTTTCCAATCCTGGTGGCACTGTCTGTATGGGCTGAAGGACTGAGGAACCAGTCTGTAATATTCTGGTCTGATAACATGGCGGTAGTGGAATGCATACATAGCCAAACTGCTAAATGCAGCATGATGCTGCGTTTGCTGAAGAAGATTGTGTTACAATGCATGAAGTTGAATGTCCTTTTTAAAGCTAAACACGTGCCAGGTATTCTGAACCATGTGGTTGATGCATTGTCTGATTTTAAAATGCAGGCATTCAGGTCGCACATCCCAGAGGCAGCGGTGCACCCAACACCTTTCCCAGAACAGCTTTGGCAGCTTAGTGCCCCCGAGTATCGAACCTCGTGGCAACGAGCCTAGCGCCCAGAACCAGGAGTGCTTATAAAGGGGCTTTTTGTCTTTTCTTGGGGGAACAGTGGGAGCACAGGTCGCACGACCCAGAGTCAGTGGTAGCATATATTGCTTTCATGAGGGAACAAGGATGCACAGTATCAGGGGCAAGGAGGCATATCACAGCAATATCATTCTTTGCAAAGATAGGTGGAGGGTGGATCCCACGAGGAACTTTGTGGTGCAACGCTGAAAGGGTGGCAACGCTTGCAGGGAGAGCAGCCGGATGTCAGGAGACCCATAGGACTAGAAACGCTAGGGAAGCACGACCGCAGGTTTGTGTTTCCCCAGGCACGGTGATCCTGTTTCAAGCAGCATTCTGCCTTGCATTCTACGGTACATTTAGAGTAGACAATCTAGTTGCAAGAAACAAGAAAGATTGGTAAGGTGGCCTACAGATAGGACACATGAACATAGGGAAGGATTCAGTGCTGATCTCCATCCTGAAGTCAAATAAAGTGATCAGGAAGGTAGGGGGGAGAGCATTGTGTTACACAGGGCAGGGAACACTGCATGCTGCCCTTTCTACAGGCTGGAGGCCTTTATGGCCCAACGTGCCCAAGACACGAGGGGGCCTCTCTTGATACATAGGGACGGGTCACCACTCACGTTTTCCAGTTCAAGAGGGTCATGTTTCTAGCATTGGAGAATGCCGGTTTAGACACTGCCGACTTCGGGACTCATTCTTTTAGGATAGGGGCGGCAACCGATGCAGCAGCAAGGGGACTAGGGGACAAGCGTCTCAAGAGGATTGGTCGGTGGTCCTCTAACTGTTACAAGAGGTATGTGCGGCTGCACAGGCTCTAGCAAAGGGTGACCGTCTATTTTACGTACAAATTGAGTCTTCCCTTCATCCTGTGACTCAGGGAGGAGGGTATAGTTCACTATCAGATAGTGCTATGTACATGTTTGTAATGTGTGCAGTATGCCAACGTGGAAATGTATTTACCTTGGCTCTCTTTTTCCATGTGACTCAGGGTGAATCCTGCACTCGTTCGCACTCACAAGCCGCAGGATCAACCGGAAGACCGCCGGACAACGAACTTCAAGGAAACAGAAGTGGCGGCGCAAGTTTACTCTTCGCATCAAGAATATCAAGATATTTGGGTGATAGGGCAGTCATATATCCGCCGTTTGAAAAACTTCTTTTCAGGGTCTGTCAGGACTAGGGCCCATCAGCTAGGGGTTAGGTTATCATTTTTTTGACAGGGTGGCTTGTGCGTAGGTCAATTCAGGGAGCTGGTGAACCACACTTGAAAGCAAGTAAGGGAACACCTGCGATCTGGATCCTGCACCTAGGGGGTAATGACTTGGCCTGATTAGGTAGGAGGTTGCTCGTGGAAGATCTGCTCACAGAAGTAGGGTGGCTAGCGAAGCAGTGACCTCAGTCGATAATCGCATGGTCTCACATGATCCCTAGATTCCAGTGGAGCGGGGCGAGTCAGTGGGAGCGTGGAATCACGCAGTAAAGCGGATCAACAACAAATTTGATAGGTTATTTAGGACCCCTATATTGAGGTCAATAGGACACAGGGGGAACAGTTCTTTCTACAAGACGGGGTGCACCTCTCACATAGAGGGAATCAGGCTTTCATGGAGGACATCCTAGCTTGGATGGAGAGTATGAGGCCCAGTATATGACCTTCCTAGTGAGCGAGGGGGAGGCCAGGTAGTTGGGCAACTAAGCTGGCCTGTGGTGGTAAGGTCATGATTGGTAAGCATAGTCTTTGGTCATTAGCGGTCAGCACCATGTAACTCCAGGGGTAGTGACAGCTGGTAAGTAAGCTGTCGGGGTGCGGGTCCGGGGGAGTCATCCTTTCCAGTGGTCCTGGGGCCGCGCCCGCATGCGCATCAAGGCGCCAATATGCAGAAGTCTGCAGCCCCCGTAATGGAGTTTAAGGCATGGGCGTAGGGGGGAGGGCGGGGGAAAGTATGCGTCCAATAAGCTGTACCCCCTGCGCAACCTTAATCCGGGAATAGTATTGGTAGTACACAGGGATTGGGGGAGCTGCCAGTCATTGACTTTGCCGTAGGCTCTAGATGGGACACGCAGAAAGTAAATACATGTATTGTTAGATTTACTGTAGGAGCGTCTTGTGTATCAGACTGTTTTAAGGTTAGCCCTGTAACATCTGTCTATCAATGTATCTGTAGTTTCTGTGTAAATTTCTGTCTATATTGTTTTTAAAAATGTTTGTTGATTTTTATTAATAACTAGGGCTGGGGGTGGATTGGGGGGTGTAGGGGGTTACACGCTCCCTAATCCAAAAATATTAAATGTTGGTCTGGTTTCCAATACTGTTAGCCTGGGGGAGGGAGGTGCCATCCATAACCCCAGAGCAGTGGCGTAACAAACCTTGAGGGGGCCCCCCTGCAGGGTACGTGAAGAGGCCCCCTCCAGACTCAATCTAGAGTTCCCCAACAGAAGTGCGGTGCTGACGGGGCACCCTGGAGGTTGAGGCCCCCTGCACCGCGGGGGCTGCAGGGGCCTGTGTTACACCCCTGCCCCAGAGTCTGTAGTTGGAGTAGGGGACCTAGGTAAGTACCAGACCATATACGCCCCTGTCAAATTGTGCCCCCCTTCACATATTTTCATTTTTACCCCTGCCCCGATAATATATCGGCAAACGATTTTTTAATTTGTTTCATACTTGTCTCCAGTTTGTCAAGTCTAGCCGAAATGGGCAAAACAATTTTGGAGATGGTTTTTCTATGCATGATATTAATGTTTCAATAGTTTGCAGGGAAAGACCTTTAGAGTGGAGATGCAAAACAGTGTCTAAGTCACTCAGAGAAGATGATCTTTGCCTTGTGTCATTAGCCACTTCCGGAACTAATTCCTGTATCTTTTTCCTGGATCTAGTCCTAATAACCCTTGGAGCTTCTAAGTGTTTCGCCTTCTTTCGCTTTTTAGCTGGCGTGTCACCCTGCGGAGTTGCCGTGAGCAGGGAATGAGACAGATGGGTTTTATTGTGTACATGAATGTTCTAACTAGAATCACTTGTTGGTGCAGTTTGTACAATGACCTAAGCAATAGGAGCAGTAATGAAAGCAGCCGAACCGCCTTCTACAGACAAACGTCACTCTGCAACCAGAATTTCCTTGTCAATGGCCTTGGAGGCCCGTAGTAGGAAACAGTCGAGTGTAGAGTTATACAGAGGTTTTGAAGTGACCGCATTTCCCCCCTTGATTTCAGTTTAGCCAACATTTCAAAAAGGGGAGTGTAACTGGTGTGTATCAAACTTACCTATGCAAGAAGACTCTGTTCAGGCTGCTCCTTGGGATTTGACGTAGGTTTCGAAAAGTGGAATAGCCGTAACCAGGAACCAAGTGACTAGGCCCAGCCTCTTCCGGGCTCTGATAGTCAAGGACGCCCACGAGCAGCTTTAAGACACCTCCGGGTGCTGGCAAATGACGTGGGGGGCAACGGCCGCGTGCGAGGCTGGAACCAGTAGCCCTGGTCCTCCTCTCCCCCACTGGTAGCTGGAGGCAACAGGCAACTGTGACAGGACGGGCTTCTTGGAACTTATTATCACTATGTATTCCTTGTAACCAAGAGGCATTACAAATACTCCCTTACAAACTGAATAACTGCCTACTTTCCTGGTAGCTTGCATTGAGGTAAAACCTGCAAACGTTGTAGCCCTCAAAACCGTAGTGACCCTGAAGAATCAAGTATTCCTCCAGGTTCTTTTAAATTGCTTGTGGGAGCACCTCAGTACAATTTCCCAAGTAAATCAAGGAACTGCTCCATATAGACCATTTATGTGTGGACCTTCAAACACATACATAGATGCTGAATGGCACTCTAGCGTCTTTTTACATAACAATCTAGGGCTCAATTGGCCTCTTAGGCCATGGTTTAGTTCACCCAGACAGCTACTATCCTTCGTCTTACGCTTATGAGTTACATTGACTATTTTATGGCATGGAAAATGCTTAAATTGCCTGGCTGGCAGAAAACGTTAATACAGAACGTCTTCAAACGGTCTTGAAAGCCCAGAGTTCACAATGACCCCCCCCGCCCAAAAAAACCTTTTTCAACCCAGCTTTCTCAAAAAGCCATAGGCTATTATCACATCACTACAGGCTAGAGAGTCCAAAAACATTATCTCTTTTATGCAGTAATAACCAAATCTATAACCGAACTCCATAGAGAGAACTGTAAAGACTGATCTGTGTCCAGAGATGGCAGAATATGGATGTCATCTCTTCCCCGCATTAAAACTCCCTCCAATTTTCCAATTGTCTTTCTCACATACCGCATGGCATACTAGGTACTGAGCATCCTAAATAACCTGACAGCGAGGGTTTCTTTATGAGGTCAGGGGAGCGCCCGCTGGAAGCTACGCTAATTGTTAAAAATAAATTGGCAATGACATTATTTAATTGCCATTTTATTTTTAACAATTAGCACGGATTCCATCAGATGCCAACCTGGCCCTGAGCTAAGAGAAATAGGGGCTTGTCATGATTGTCCTCTGCTGCCGATTAGCAGCATGGAGGACTGTCCAGACACTCCAAACTACGCATGTCAGTTTGTCCGGCTGTCTTATGATGGCCCGCCTGAAATGCATACTTTGCAGCTCTCCACTCAGCTGCCTTAGACAGCTAGGTGGAGAGCAAGCACACGCCTCCAGGGCCTGAAGGATCATGGGTGCAACAAGCTCCATCCAATCCTGGCGCTACTCCCATGCTGGTTAAGGGAGCTCTTTCTTCCGCAGACTACAGGATAACTCAGAGCAGGACGCGTCATAGCCGTGGGTAAGTGCAATTTACTTTTTATTTCTTATATATTAAATGTGTAATCCATGTAGTTTAGTGTATGTTTAAGTTTGGGCTTTTGATTGGAGGGGTTGTTTGTACTTGGGCTTTTGGAGGAATTGGTTGTTTTGTTTGCGCTTTTGGATGGTGAGTTTGTCTAATTTTGGGGTTTTTGGAAGTGGTGGGGCACTTTGCTCGCCCACCACTTTCAAAAGGTATCAGTCACCCCTGAACCCAGATGGCACCACATTGATTTGGTAAGACCTCTAGCCACACCAAACACCAACATCATTGATACGTCAGTGAGTTAAGGCACTCTTAAATGTAAGCAGTAAAATAGCCACACATACCCCACTTTGAAATGCAGCTTTCCAGTCCTTGCTGCAAAGGCGTTAAGGTACCTGGACTATGTTTGCATGACAAGCCGCTAATAATGGCAAAATGTGTGCTTTAAATGGTTAAATATTTAGATTATCTGAGCCATATTGTACAACGTTCCCCGGCAGCACAACTTGCATGAGCACCCCCTCTTTGTGCCCTGGGGCCAGTTTGGTATTACAGGCGTTGCAGGTGTTTGCATAGCTCCAACTCAAATACAGATCTCGTTGGCACTAAATATACATTGGTGCAAGCTCCAGGGGGCTTCCCTCATTTCCTTGTGGTGTGACCCCATGCAAATGAGATAACCTTTTGCCTTTGTGCCTGCGCCACATTAAAGACACTGGCACAGAGGCAAGGCTGCTGTCAGGCAGCCACTGACTTTGCGCCATGTAAAGGTGAAAACAGTCAGCGCGCTCATACAGCTCCCATTCACAGTTTGCAAAGGGAGTCCCAAGGTACCCATAAGCATCCTGCTGAAGGTGGTTACAGTCACTCACTGCACTAACTAGCACGGGGCCATCGGCCATTCAGGCCTAGTTACTAACTGCCCAATGAAAGGCTCTCTGGCAGCTTCAAGCAGCTGGTCTGCCTTTTGAACAATATATTGTTCCTGTCAGAGGTGCAAGTTTGCATCTACTCTAGGAACAGCACATTTGCTGTGATTGGCATAGTGTCCTGTCTGTCCCCATTGCACAGATATAACTGCACAGTGGTGCAGAATGCGTCAGTGCGCCACATGTATACTGTGGCTCCTGGTTGTTACCTTGTGTAAACAAGGCAAAGCTTTGCCAAGGAGAGTTGTAAGAAAACTATGTTAATATAATGACTGCGATATAGACTTGCATTTAAAAATATAGATCAAAAATTCCCTAGACTTTAAGTACTAGCCCACAATGTCCTGCAACAAATGTAAATCACTTATATTCACTGCTCCTAATGTGATTGCTCATGACCTAGTAATTGAGATGATTGTATCCTACTAACCAGAGTTGGGTTTTAAAAAGTGTATGTTGACATTCAGCACATGATATAGGAATTAATTTCTGTTTAAACATGATACCTACCTATATGCAGTTCTGATGGCATTGGTGTTTGAACATGATGGGGCCGATTACGATGTTGGGCGGAAGCCTCCTCCTGACAGTCGGAATCTCCTCGACCGTGTCAGAGCCCTTCCGACCGACTCGGTTGGTTTACATTCTGAACACCCGATTACGATGTTCGCGGTCAGAATTCAAACCACGCGGTCATTCTGAATTGGTTCAGAGCGACTCGCAGAGTATTTGTGTTGGTCGGAACCGCATCATACACCCCTATTGACAGTGTTTCCACCCTCGGGATTGCAATGTCGATTTTCCAACAGCCTTTCCACATTAGCCTGTCAAACATGAAAACGCTGTTGGAAAGTGACTTTGGGGGGCCCTGGTAGGGCCTTCTATGCTCTGTGGCCTACGGTTGATGTCCGAGGGGGTACCTAAGGGACCCCCCCCTGTAAAACCCTGCACTTAGTGGCAGACACCATGGGGTGCCTGTGACAGGGTGCAGGGTTTTCGGAAAACACCCCATTTCCCCATAGGAGCCTGTGTTACGACCGATTGTCGGGCGGAACACAAGCTCCCGTAGGAAAGAATGGGACTCCGACCGAACAGTGTTCAGTAACATTGTAACCAGTCAGTCGGAACCACCAACCGCAAACTGGTCGGGCCCGATTCCGAGTTGATGTCGGGCAGAGGCTTTCCGCCCGACATCGTAATCGGACCCAAAGTGTATTCCCAAGAGCACTGTTTGTTAGGCAGGGCAACCTGGACAATCAGCAGTGCTTCTAGACTCCAAAGCTATTGATGTTAGGCAGAAACAGGCTAAGGGTTGATGTGACTCCAAGTGAAAGAAACATTTTTCAAAGCTCACAGTCTCTGTAGGTGTAATATGACATACCCTTCTGATGATATATATGTGCATAGCCTTGCACTGCTCTAAATTCTGCCATAGCATGATAAAACAATTTGTGATAAGAAAAAATTCAGCAGTTAAACATAGGGATGCATACCATCTGTGAAACTACCATGTTGATGCATGGACATATTTTTTGGGCCGCAGCTGTGACCCCTGTCTTGCAGCTTGTGACCCCTGGCACTGCTTTTGCAACCACTGGCCTCAGAGCTGGCAAAATCAGTGCCAACAACACTGTGGTCTCGCATTGTTGACAGGCTCCGCTCTTCTTGTTTTCGGCTAGTTAAAAAAGAAATTATAATAATAGAATGTAATTGTGTATTATTCACTATTAGTATAATATAAAATGGAGCAGCAGGAGCTGTAGCAGGACCTTTGCTGGTAGCTGAGGTAAGTAAAAATGCTTTTAAATGTATGTTGTGCATGCTTGTGTGTGAGTGTTTGTGTGAGAGACAAGAAGCATATGTGTATGAGTATGAGTTAGAGTGAGTGAGAGTAAGAGTGACTGCAAATGAGAGTGGGTGAATGAAAATGGATGAGTTAGGATTCATTTGAGGGAGTGTTAGAGTGGGAGTGACAATGGGTGAGAGTGACAATAAGTGAGTGTAACTGTGAATGAGCGAGTCAGAAGTGAGAATAAATGAGAATGTGTGCAAGTGAGTGTGACTAAGCATGAGAGAGTGAGGGTAAGAGTGAATGTGAGAGTGAATGTGAATACATGACTAAAAATAAGTGAGTCAGAGTAAGTGAAAATATGTTAAAGCGAGTGAAAAGGAGGGCATTATTAAGAGTGAGTGCAAGTATTTGAGAAAAAATATATGAATTTCAAAAAGAGTAAGGCTGAATAATAGTGAGTTCCATTTAGTTTGAATGAATAAAAGTGAGTGTAAAGAAGTGAGTGAGACTGAATGACTAGAAGTGAATGTGAATGAATAAGTGTGAATGAGCAAATGTAATTGAGTGTGAATGTGGTGTTACGCTTTTGAGTCTGCCAGTGTCCCTGGCTTAATGTAAGTAGTCATAACTTTATAAGCACCCATGCCAAAATACTGGCGTTTCATACTGGAGGCAATTCTCTGCATGATGGCCAGTTGTGACAACAAACTGGCACAAACATAATGGAGTAACGTTTTGTCATAACAGGCACCCCTGCAAAAATGCTGGTACTAGTATACAAATGGTATTTCTTTCAATATGGGCACTCATGGACAAAATCTGATTTTGGCATGCTTGAAGAAACTCTTGGGATAGTAGGCACCTATGGCAAATAATGGTTGCACAATGGAGGTAATTCTTGCCATAAGAGAGGATAACCGCGGCATATGGGGGGGGGGGGGGGATCATAACAAAATGCTGGCCCAAGTTTTTGGCATGAGGTTCAGCCATGGTATATTGACGGCAATAAAGACAAAATCCTGGTACTGACATGCTCCATGCAAGCTTTGCATAAGGGGCAGCCATGACATGTGAGGGCCACCCAAGAAAAAATGCTGACCCTGGCACAATGAAGGTCATTTTCGAAATATGGGGGCACTCATAGCATATTTTGAAAGAATTGGGTCAACAACTGGGGAGATTCAGGGTATATTGGCTTGGCACATCATGAATGGGCTTTAATATTTAATAAGTGCCCTTTCAGAGCCTGTGACTTTTAAGTAGGTTTGTGAAAAAATTGTGCTTGAAAATGAGCCATGCCTCAAATTTTGGGGAAATGTTCTGGAGTCAGAACTTGCCCACCCTGAACTCTCTTAGAAGAAAACTAGTTCACTCACTTCATTCATTTGCTACAATTTCGGGAAAGTAATACGCCCCATCACTTTCAAAGATCATGTCAGCAACCTAATAAGTGGTGTCTAAAGTAGGCATTAGTCTGTTCTGTGTTGTTATAGTAATCATGCAGTCATTATGGCACTTCAGCAATGTCAATTAGTGTGATGTTATCATGTGACATCACTTCAAGGGTGGATTTGGGGTCATAGGTTATGCAACTTCCTGACATTTCATTAAGGTTATATGGTGTGTGATGTCACTCCTACTACTGGCAGTTTGATGAATCAGCGTCCATGTGTTGATGTAGCTACCCGGAAAGCTAAGGATAGAGCATGATTTACATAGAAAAAAAGCAATAATGTGACTTTCGTAGAAAAATAAACAACCATAGCAACAGTGAATTGCAAAATGCAACCAACCTTTAGTGTATGAGATTAAAGTCAAGACTTTAGTGCAAGAGACATCAATAATTTACACTATCATGGTGCTGTGGTGTTGGTGCAAGAAAATTACAACACAAGGTAATGGGTTTTCGGCGAATGAATAGTCTACAGAATTTTTTGTTGCAACTTGAATGTTTATTAAGGAAGTACAGAGAATCGTGTAGTTTCCTGAACATATAGAAGTTTCGCTGTTATGGAAGGGACTATTAGATACAGTGTACAATTTACTGGAAGTTACACTATCACTATAAGCGTGAACGACAGCAGAAATCTCCAGACTGCAAATGGCACTAGATTTTGATACACTTTACTTGTTACAGCTCTTTCTATCACTTTCAGCTGGATTAAAAATTCACCACAGTCCCCTGTCGCATATATTTGATAGCCAGTTTCTGGCTTCTTCGGGTGCAAAGCATTCTGGTTCAACTCGTGGGGCGACCGATGTATCATATGTTGACTGATTCATGCATATTATTGACAGGACCACTGGAAGTATGCGATTACGTGGGCGCAGCTTGTTCCGCATAAGTATGGATTTGCCACAATTACCAAATAATCCATCATGTGCTGCATAATCTGCTGATTTTAACCCAAAAAATGTGTTTCTCGATCAACCGGATACAAAGTTAGTAAAAACTTGGTGAAGTGGTTCGCGCAGGCCCTTTTCAAAGGTTAGTTGGTCATCTTTGGGTTGCTATTTTCTGTATTTTGTTGTTAAACTGGTACTAATGAGGAGAAATCTTTGCCCGGACAGTATTACCGTGTGTAGAAACTAGAAAATAATGAAGGAACAGTATCTAAAGAATGTGTTGCATTATGCTGCACAGTTTGCCTTTTCTTGCCTCATAATTTAGCATACCCTGGCACATAAACTGGTGCTCCCTGCTGCATAATTCCAGTGGGCCTGACTATAGATGGCCATATTATGAACATGCATTATTTGTTATGACAATGTTTTGGGTGAAAGAACGACTTTTTGTTTTTAGTTGTGCTTATATAATGTCAAAGCATTAATTATTAGATATGACTTGATTGATCCACGCATTATAGTTGCAGACTTTGGTGTATACAGTTGGGGCGTTCTTCGAGGCGCACTTGCTAGGTCCCCAAGAGACAACACCCTGAAGCTGTCCGTTGCACTCCAGGGGTCCTCCTGAGTCTCCCTGCAAAAGAAACCCCAGCATTTGCCATTAGATACTGTAATTTGTGTTTCTTGACAAAACAGACATCCCCTGGTGTAAAAACATTTATTGCGCCCTCTTATCGAGGGAGGAATGGTCTAAGAGTGGACTTTTACATTAGCATTATAATTTTTGACAAGTTAATACGTTTTTATAACTACCATTTTTGTTATGCAAAGATTTATTTAAAAAATTTGCATTATCATTCAATAACCCACAGAAGGACAACTCAGTAAGGTCTGCAGCTGCCAGAAGATTCTCGCAACATGATAAAATAGCAATAGTTAAAGCATGAGTGGGTTGTATATGTCTCCAGAAGCCTGGGAAAGAAATGCCACACCACGATAAACATTAACTGTCCGTTTAAAAAAAAAATTTACATGTGAAATAAGAATCTAGCCTTCCATTTGTTCCATAATCTGTGTTATGCCGGCGTGAAGAGTTTCATGTGAATTGTGAATTGTGAAACCGCTTCTGTTTCAGCAAAGGGGCATCCCTGTGAGATTGTCTTCATTAGTCTTGCTGTCGCAGTTCAAAACCAGCAGCTGCCAAGCAGTGCCGTCCCACATGAGTAAAGTAGAAGGTGCAACCACAGAATCAACAATAACATCAATAAATAAAACAACAATAACAACGACAATAATAATAGTAACAATAATAATAATAAATAATAATACTAAAAACATAATAATTATTATGGTTATAATAATAATAATTGACCTTATCATAAACATTATTATCCGTTATAATAATAATAATAATGGTGCTGGACATATACAGAAGTATGTCATAAATTATACACCTTCTGAAGGTGAGTATTTTGAATGACTGTCTGTAAGGCAAGTGATATGCCCAAATGAAATACTTCCCTTCGCGGACGGGCGCGCCTAAGGCAAGCCCGTCTGCGCCCGTCCGCGACCTGCAGCGGCCCAGGCCCCGTCCCCCTGTCCAAACCATTTTAGAACAACGTGGAATTCTAAACTACACAAGGCAGACGCTACTACAGCTGAATAAGAGGCTGCCGCCAGAATGTGAACACATGCTGCAGGTGGAAAAATGGCCCCTGAAGTGTGTGGGATGTGGACATACATTCCTCAGAGACCAAGCGACGAATAAGGAAGGTAACGAATTATCTGCCTTATTACTAAACTGCCGATCGATGAAACGCCATAGTTTGAACATTTATGACCTACTGTTAGATGACAAACCCGACCTAGTCTTCTTGACAGAGACATGGCTGGATGATCAATCCATCCCTGATATCTTAGAGGCCCTTCCTCCCGGCTTCAATATCCTTCACATTAACAGAGGGGATCAAAGAGGGGGAGGGATAGCCATTATTCACAATAGTGACTTACCAGTCTCTCTTGAACCGACTCCCATTAATAAATGCGAAGCGGGACTTTTCTCTATCACGGTGAGCCCCAACTGCACCATTAAGGGCTACCTTATCTATCGTCCCCCTGGTGTAGACACTGCGTTCATTGAAAGCCTCCTGGAAGCTCTAACGCATTCTGCTTTACGCCATAATAAATTTATGATTGTAGGAGACCTCAACGTGCACCTGGACGATGTCAACTGCAGGGAGGCCGCTTCCTTAATTAATGAACTCAGAACCCTTATGCTTGTTTTAGCTGACAATAGAGCCACTCATCAAGCAGGACATTTGTTGGACCCAATTTTTACTAACTGGGAAGACATAAGTGTCTCTGCTCCGACTAAGATTCTGTGGTCAGATCACTATGTGATCCCATTTAAATTGAGGAAACTTCCCAACAGGGGGCCCTTACAGAAACCTCCCGTCATTAGACGCAGGGACTGGAGAAAATTCAGCCACAACGCTTTCAGTCAAGCCCTTGAACAGAACCCTCCTAAGCTCAGCGACAACTTGGTAGAGACGTACAAGATATTCGAAGATTGGGTGCAAGGTGCGCTGGATAATGTAGCCCCTTGGACTCATAAAGCCATGGCTCGGAGCACGAAATCTGCTCCTTGGTTCACCGCTGAGCTGCGCGCCGCTAAAACCAAGTGCAAAACCATGGAGCGTAGATGGAGAGTGGAATATGCCCCCTCACTACGCGAAGCCTATAAGAGTGAACTAAGGTTCTACCACAACCAGATCAGGAAAGCTAAAAGAGAGTACTATAATAAACGGATAGACTGTGCGGAGAACACATCTAAAGAGCTTTTTATGATTCTAAAAGAACTCTCAGTCCCTCCAGCGAGTTCAGGAGAAGTCCCCCCCACGACTGAGTCATGCAATGACATCGCAGACTTCTTTATAGGGAAGGTAGAAAAAATCTATGCATCGTTTCAGACTAACTCTGAAACTTTAAATCCCGACCCTAACTGCGGAAAGAAGGTTAGGGAAGAACTTAGGAAATTTGTGGTTCCCCAAACTGAGGAGCTTATCAATATCCTATCGAACATTCACTCAGGCTCTCCCCTTGATGCAGTACCAGCGAGAATTCTTCGAAATCATATCCTGTTGGTAGCGAAGCACATAGGTAACTTGGCTTCACTGTCTTTCCAGGAATGTTCAGTTCCGGATAGCTGGAAACTGGCCCAAGTCGTTCCAATAAAAAAGAAAGCCCACATAAGCATCACGCAATTAGACAACCTGAGACCAATCTCCCTCCTCCCCTACTGTGCGAAGGTAGTAGAAAAATTGGTCAACCGACAGCTGGTGAGCTTTGTGGAGGAAAACATGCTCCTTCACACGTCTCAATCGGGATTTAGAGCCAAACACTCGACAGAGACCGCCCTCCTCCTATCGACAGAACTGCTACGAAGTAAGGCGGATGAGGGTCACACGGCCGCACTGGTCCTATTGGACTTAAGTGCGGCGTTTGATACCGTATCACACCCCGTATTACTTGACCGCTTGAATGAAAAGGGAATAACCGGTCCTGCACATGAGTGGCTGGTCTCCTTCCTTAACAACAGGAGATTTCAAGTGCACTGCCCACCATGTAAATCTAGTGTAAGATGTCTCAGGCAAGGGGTTCCTCAGGGCTCAATCCTGAGCCCCACTCTATTTAATCTGTACATGGAACCCCTTGCCAAATTGGTGGAGTCATATGGTGTTGCAATAGTCTCTTATGCAGACGACACACAACTGGTGATCAATCTATCCCGTGATCCAGTTGTGGACGCTGAGAATTTCTCGGCCTGCTTGGTGGCACTTGACGGCTGGATGAAACAAAACTGTCTCCGCCTCAATGGTAATAAGACGGAAGTTCTTATTGTAGGCCCCTGCCCTTCCATTTGGACCTCTGCCTGGTGGCCCACGGAACTGGGCTTGGTCCCGGCACCAGCAGACACCGTCAAAAACCTTGGCTTTCTTCTCGACTCTAAGCTAGCATACACCAATCATGTTGAGAAGGTTGCCGGAAAATGCTATGGACTCCTGAAGGTCCTGAGGAAAGTCCTGGACCTTTTGCCCCCCAGCTCCAGAAAAACTATGGTACACGCCTTGGTCACCTCCCACCTAGACTATGGGAATTCCCTTCTATGCGGACTCAGCAAAAAAGGCCTAGCACAGTTACAACGCGTCCAGAACGCAGCTGCTAGATTGGTCCTTAACCTCCCTAGGAGAGCCTCTGGGAAACATGCATTACGCTCCCTCCACTGGCTCCCAATAAAAGAACGAATCAGATTTAAAACTATGTGTATAACCCACCGTATAGCTCACAAAAAAGCACCTCCTTATCTTCAGGACCTGCTTCCAGTCTATCGTCCCTCACGTCCTCTGAGGTCGATGGGCAGCATGCTTTTAGTGGCGCCTCGTATACATAGAGCAAGGATGGGAGGTCGTTCCTTTAGACATCATGCCAGCAATGACTGGAATAACCTACCCATCGATTTGAGGATGGAGCCGTCTGAAACCAGGTTCAGACAGAGGCTGAAAACCAACCTCTTCCCCAAGCTAACTTCAGCATAGCAGGCCAGGCTCTCCTTCTGTGATCCAGCTGATGAGATGTAGATAGGGCTGTCAGCGCGGGGACGCACTGTTCTCTGTGCAACCATGCGCTTAACAAATGTCATTAACCTAACCTAACCTAACCTGATTTTAGGGATTTGAAAAAGGAAGGCAGACCTGGATTGAAGAGACCTTTTGGGACCACTTTTCAAAAAAACAAAGGACCTGATTCACACAGGGTCTTAACGCACAGACACAGCCTTTCAAAGTAATTTGATTTTGTTTTGGAAGCTGATGAAGCATTTGCAGCGTCCTGATAGAGGTTGAGTACCTGGCGTTTATAGAAAAGGACACAATCTTATAGAGAATCTTCAGTTGGAGGAAATGATGTGACCTTTGCCAAGTATGTTTTGAAGCAGAGTCCATCATCAAACACAGCCCCCAGATTGTTAACATTCTTAACAGGCAAAGGTCAAAGGCCCCAGAGAATCAGGCCACGCTGGAGGAATAGATCTTAGGTGGACTGCTAGGACTATCACCTTGCTTTTATCTGAATTCAGTTTCAGACAGTTTCACTCAGCCACACCCTAACAATGGAGGTGGCCGCATTGCTGTTGCCATCTAGCCTGAGAATGATATCACTATTGTCTCCATAACACATCCAGGAGGGATGACGCTCCATAATCAGCCCTGCAAGAGGCATTACATACATGTTGAATAGCATGGGGTTCAGTGATGATCCCTGCAGAACTTTGCATAAAGTCTCCCTGGCTGAAGAGGAAATGTGAAACAGTCTTTGCTGTGGTCTACTAAAAATTACCAATTTAGTTCAAATCCTCCCACGCACTTCCATCCCTCCAAGTCTGTCAAGTCGTGTGGCAAGACACAGTGCTGATGGCTGGGTAGAGGGACAAAAGGATGAGCGCGACAACTCTGCCTTGATCCAGGATCAGACCTACTCCCTCTCTCGCTTTGAGGGCAAGCCTCCCTGATGCAATTCAGGAAGCAGTTGAAATCTTGGCTGTTCACGAACGTAGTCGAATAGCCTGCCGTATGTTCCAGGTTCGCTACTACCGACTTAACAGTGTTCTATTTTTCTGCCTCTTCTTCTCTTTTCTTGCTCTCTCCTTTAGCGCTACGCCATGTATGTGCGCGCTTTATGAGATTATTTTCATTCATTCAAGATCAGTGCCTAATTTGAGCTGGTGATTGCCAGTGGGAGCCACCAGCACTCATGTTTGGGGACTAGCACTTATTTTCATGCATCAGAAATTTACAGCGAGCAAGGGACGGAATGGTTGAAGAGAATGATGGAAAAAGCTTCACAAAATGAGAATGCAAGAACTGGCAAGAGTGAGATAAACGGGCAGCCGGCCAAGGGCTTCTGAGACGAGCTTTAGGCACCAGCACTCATTCTTTTACAAATTAACCACTGTTTAAGATAATCTGCGGTTCATTTTGAACAGAGACAAAATCTGCTTTGGTACCAGGCGAGGCAAGGAACCCACTTTTATGGGGTTGAGAAGCAAGTTTGTGGTGATAAGCTTCATCAGCTGAGAGTTAATAACCTTCTTTGTGAACTTTGCACAAAAGAGTGAAAGTGAGACGAGACTGGCTGCGAACAACCAAGCGGTCAAAGAAGGGCTTTTCAAATGAGAAAGAGTAAAAGCTCTTTTCTTGTTTGCAGGGAGATGACTCGACAGAAGAGAGTAATTAACCAATCTGCAGGCTGAGGTATTGATGACCAGATTTGTAGAATAAAAAATTTAGGCTAGACGGGGCTCAGACCGAAGTATGAATTACTGATGATCATAGTTTTTGTTGTCTCCTCAAGAGAGACATGACTGAATTTGGTGAGCACCTGTGCAGGAACTGAGGTCAAATCACTAGGCAGGGAGACTGAAGATGACTCAACTGAAAGAGTTGATAACAATCAAAATGGTATCGGAAGAAATTAGATAGAGAAATGCAAAAAGCCGGTTAAGGGGCGATCTGCTGTTGCAAATGCAATGTGCTGGAGAAATCCCTAATGATTCTAAACATTTCACGGGATGCTCTGCTGCTTTTTAGCAGTCAGGAAGTATAATGCTTCGACGGTGCTTGTCTGACTGGAGATTTGCATTTCTGTGGCCAGTCTTACAAGCCATTTTAGCCTCGGAAAGATAATTGTGGTGCCAGTGTCTCTCGACCTACATACAAGCTAGTTTAGTTAGTGTAGCAAATGCGCCTTTTCTGCATGGTCACTCCAATGTTAGCCTTTGTCTGCACACTTTATTTGCTGGCTTTAATACTCTGTGCACTTTACCACTGCTAAACAGAACTAAAGTGTCTGTGCTTCCCCTCTAAATCATGTACTATACATTAGAATTCCCTATTGGGCCCATTTACCCTTTCTGTAAGTCCCTTGTTTATGGTGCCTTAAGGGCACTTATGAGATGAAATGTTAAATGTCAAACTGCTTAGTTTGTAAAATATGACTTAATGGTGGCATCAGGTTTACTTGAGCAGAAAAGAAACGTTATTAAAATGTACTTAGGGCTGCCTGTGCTCGTACTCTGGGCCTAGGAAAAGCCAATGAGTGTTAACTGTTACCGCAGTGCACATTTTTCAGTGGCAATGGGTTGAACTGTCAGTCTTCTCCAGTGAGTCTACTCCTTTCCATCACAGAAGGAATCTCTTTGTTTGGTGCACTGAAGTGCCGGACTGCAGCAGTATCTGTTAGCACAGTTGAGGACCAGCACATTGGTGGCGGGCTGTTGTCAATGCTGAGCCCACAGCATATTTGGTGCCCTACTGTGGCAATTTATGGCGACTCGCGTGTTTCCCTCTCACTGGAATGAAAACCCCTGAGCCACACCTCCATGCCCTACTGCCTCCATAAACACAAGTTGTGTGTATGATGCCAGCAGCCATTGTGATAGATTAAGAAGCTTTCCATTAAATATGATAGCTTTGCTTGGCATGCATTCTCCACGTTCCAACTGGCAACCATTTTGTGCTGTTGGGTAATGAATCTGTGCCCAATCTGCCTCAGAAACTTTTGGGCACATGCATCATTGTGAATTGCATTCGCAAACGGTGCGAATCGCAATTTTCGGCCGTTTGCGAATGCAATTGACAAAATTGGGATGCATCATGTTTTTCGCAATTTTAGAAATCGCAATCATGTTGCGATTTCTAAAATTGCGATTGCATTTAAGAAATCGCAATTTGAGATTTCTTAAATGCAATGCATGAACATTTTAAATTTGCAAATTCGCAAATAGGGAGAGGTAAATTACCATGAAGTTGACCTTCATGGTAATTTGCGAAAACTTTCAAAAATGCACAAAAGTGCATTTTTGAAAGTTCTATTTTACACACCCACATGCCCTTGGGGCATGTGTGTGTGAAAAATGTACTTAAAGTTATATTTCAGGGGTGCAGGGGGGGTCCTTTGCTGAACTGAGGTTCAACTGATCTCTAAACAATCTGATAGACAATCATCTAAGATAGAAAGCGGAAAGGCTCCACATAAAGTGGTCAATCCCAGCACCAAGTCCACCTGGCACAAGACCAAACTTGTTTTAAGTGCGGCAAGAAAGGTAATTTCGCCGTAGTATGTAAATCAATTTCAGGGCAGAAACAGAATAGTTCAACAATGATAAAGTCATTGGAGAATTACTTGTCTGAGGATGATGGCAATTGAATATTAACGCTAACTTCTCCAGGGCATGATGAAACTGTAGGTTTATCTACTATGAATGGGTGTCACAGAAGTCTACCTCCAGAGTGTAGAATTGCTGCAAATGGAAAGATCAGTAAATTAATGGTGGATTCTGGTTCTCCTTTCACACGTTTGAATGTAAAGGATTTAAAGGGTTTCACAGGATACAATTACGAGCTTCACACATTGAAATATTTCTACATGGGGGAAAGAAAGTATAAGTTAAGGGTCAATTTGATGCCACGTTGGAGTTTGAGGGCAGTTCCACCAAGGGAGGCTCTGAATTGTCAGGATGGAATGAACAGGGTGATTTGGACATGGTATTGGATTCAAGTCATCTTAATACGGTTATTTAAATGAAAAGAATGTATGATTTAAGCAGTGCATATATCGGTCGAATTGGTGAGTGTGAGTGGGTAAGGACATTTAGGTAAATTGAAGAGTCCCCAACACCACATTATTTGCCCTGGCAGTTGTTCACGTGGTGTGCTAAGTACCTTTGCGGCTAAGTAATGTGCTGAAATCTGAACGTAGGAAATTGTGTGATCAGGGGATCTTTGAACCTATTGAAGTCTGCAAAATCTGATAAGTCGTTGAGGTTGTGTGTTGATTAAAGGCAACTGAACGCTAATATTTAGGTTGATCACCAACCATTGCCCCATATTAATGAACTGTTGCCAGCCCTTAAAGGGGCGGTGTTTTTTACATCATTGGATGTGTCAACTGCTTACCACCAGGTAGAGTTGTGTCAAGAATCCAAACATCTTACATCTTTTTCAGGGATTGTTGAGTAAAATGTTCAAAGATTTTCCCAGAGTCACATATTTTCAAGATGATATCTTGGTGTATGGTCAAGATAAATCTGAATAGGACCAAATACATACTGTGACATACTGAGATCTAGTGGGTTGACATTAAAGAAGGATAACTCCACACTTTCCCCGGATGGGGTAAAACCCAAAGTCAAAATACTGGAAGCAATTGAGAAGGATCCTAAACATCTCAACAGGGATCAACTTAGGTCTCTTTTGGACTTAATAGAATATTACGTCACATTTGTGGGACATTTTGCAAGTAGGACAGCATGCTTAAGGGACCTGCTTCAGAAGAATGTAACGTATATTTACAATAATGAGTGTGACAAGGTGTTTGAGTCAATTAAATGAGACATTGTTATAGCATGACCTCTGAAGCCATTCGATACTAATGACACATGTATCATTTCCACTGATGCCAGCAATTTGGGCCTTGGGGCCATACTTATGCAGAAGTGGAGCAATGTTGCTGAGGAATCATTGCATATGCTTCAAGGGCTTTGAGAGGTACATAGACTATTTATTCCATGATAGTGAAGGAGGCTCTTGCTTTGGGTGGGGTGTGCAGTACTTCAAAGTATTGTGTGGGGCAGCATGTTTATTCTAAGAATGGACCATAAACCATTGGTAGACCAATTTAGCACTAGTGAGGGTGGAAGAGCTACCATAAGCATTGCCAAATGACAATATACTGCAAGTGTTTCACAACAACTTAGACTACGTGGTTGGTGCCAGGAATGCATTTACTGATTGTTTGTCAAGACTACTATTATGTGAGTCTGAGCTGAAAATAATGTATGATGACTTGGAAAGGGTATGAGTGGTGAGTTCAATCGATGTTACTATGAATGGTGCTCTTCCTGAAGAAGCGTGGATGGAAGCCTTAGCAGTTGACATACAAAATGTGCAGGAATTTGTTGCCAGCCATTGGCCTCCTGCTAAAGAAGTTCAGGGGAACTTAATTCCATATTTAAGGGCTTCAGATGAGTTGCCGGTTGTTAATGGTGTTTTGCGTAGGTGTGGATTGTTGGTAGTTCTGTCGGAGTTGCGCAACAAGGTTCTAACTTAAATGTTGGTATTTATGCCATGAATACCTGTCAATTTTTTGTGGCTAGGGGTTGACATGCTGTGGAATGTTTTGTCTGTGAGTGTAGTGTGTGAGTCATGAGTGCTGAGACCCAGGTGACTGGTACAAGTCCTGTTACCCCCATAACGTGAAGTGGTGTGGCTCACTGGTTAGAGGCGGCAGACCCGAGAGCAGAGGACGGCCCGGGACCAGGGTTCGATTCCCGATGCGGCAGGTTTCTGGACCAGGGTCAGCGGACTCGATAATTCTCTCGCCTCGGTGCCCACTCTGATCAGCGATCACACTCGGCAACTATGGGCACTAGCTTGCCGCATCTTCACTAACGGCCCCACCAGACTGCCGGGGATGCCTGGTCTCACCCTGGAGATACCCATTAAGGGACCATCTCTCAGGGAAGCCAGGAAGGGTTTCGCAGCGGTCGAAGCGCGGAGGTACCCCTTCGGGAGTGATTCCAGCGCTATATAAGCACACAATTAATTAATTTAATTTAACCACAGCTAATTTGACATGGCACAAACTGCGCTTTGACATATCAGAAGCATGCAGTTGCACACTAAAATATGCTGGCATATTAATTGACTATTTTGCTAAGCGGCATGAAATCAAATTTGAGGACAGTGTGAATACTGGTGTAGTCATTGATCTATTCAAAGAAGTGTTCCGGTGACCAACAATGTCACCCAGTTGGTGTCGAGGTAAATGGAAGAATTTTCAAAACTGTCTGACATAAAACACATCAGAACGTCTTTATATCATCCCCATTGTAATGGGTTGGTGAAAAGAAATAATCGTATTATTAAGAATCAGCTTGCATTTGGCGTTGGTAATTGGTTTGGAAAGGAAGTCTGTGATGAGGTATATGATTTGAGCCATCAGAACCACACCTCATATAGGCACAGGTATGTCACCTTTCACTATATTAAGGGTCAGGGATGTCAGAACGAAATTGAGCAAGAAACAGATATATCAAAAAAGTGTTGATGTTGTGAAGGTTGGCAGTGTTGTGGATGTGAGACGTGAAGTGCAAAAGAAATATAGCAGCATAGGCAAATGTTGCAACAGATCGATTGTTAAGGCACCTGCTCATGTTCAGAAAAGATTTTCCAGTGTTGCGGCATCTGTTTAAAAAAAGAAGTGAAGGAACTTGCAATAATTATCAAGGATGGATGGGTGTGGAACAAGAACTTCGGTTAATTGGTTCCCGACTCCAAGTCCACCAATGTGCATTAGAAAATGGGTGTGGGAACAGATGAATGTGTTGAAGTTGAATGTGACCAGCACCAACTTAGATTCCACAGAGACGTATAACTAGTCTTGTGAAGTCTAAGGATTTTGTCATTAAACTGTTGTGTATCGTTTTGTACGTACATGCGTATGGTACCTGTTGGTTCTCTCTTCGCCTTATGAGATTATGTTTGCAACATGTTTGTATTTACATTTGCCTTTCGTTAATGCTCATTTTACCATTGCGTAGTTGGATATGTTGATCAACTTAAGTTCATTTTGAATGCATGTCCCTTCCATGTTCCCTATCCCACAATAGGCAGACTTATTCCATATTTTTTTTTTAATTTCCTGTTTCACTTTTAATAATTCTGCTAATTACATTCTTATCTGTTTTGATTGTGAAGGAAGGGGGTGTGAAGGGTTGCATATGTAGAATGTTTGGTGTTGTGGTAAATAAGCTGTATCTAAAATACAAAATGATCACAATATTGGTAGGTTAATTTCTATTGAGAAAAGGCAATGAAAATAGAAGAGAAAGCAAGTAAAAAGACCCTCATCTACAGTAAAACCTTCTTAGCATATTCCTTGCAGATGGGAAGATCTGTCAAAATTGGACAGATATCTTGTCTGCTGTATTACAAGTGCCATGGGCTGTAATAAACAGTGGTTGAGTTGCACTCTTAACTGTCACAAGTAGAATGGGGGCAGGACTTTTCTCTCCTTGGCAAATAACAACACCGGTTTAACAATGTTTTATAAGCATGCTGGGTCACAAAGCTAGAACTTGTTTCAGTTTCCAGCAAAATGGCGCTTTTGCAACCTTATGTCTCATTCAAATTAACAATCGACATGAAGTTCTGTACTGTAGGCATGAGCAGGGCGGAATGACTTTCTTACCCCACAGGAGCTCCGTCCTCCCTGCATGAATCCAGCACACACCATGTTGGCTGTGTAGTAGTAGGGATGGGCCTGCTGGCACTGTGTACTGGAGATAATTGGCAGATCCAGACACTGGAGAACCCGGGGATAAACCACTGGAAGAAAAACACAACATTGGAAGAAAATAGTTTAGATTCAACGAAAGATACACAAGGAGCAGACCAAATATAAATTTGTGAGGTTTGCAAACTCTGCAACCAGCGTGAAGTGCAAACATTATAACACTTGATCAAAACTGTTCATGCAAATTAATTGCTGAGAGAAATCTCTCTTTAAATAGTTTTTTTGCTGAGGTGTTTATTTAGCAAAATCTACTGTATGGGATCTTTTTTCTAGCAGTACACTCTTCGTAACTTACATTTACGGATAAAAAAACATGCTTATTGATTAAAATATTTGTGAAGCAACGTTGAAGAAATGTCTTGTTTCATGTATTTTATACCTTCTGTTTCGTTTTAATGCTCATCCAGTAACTGTTATTGAGCGGAAGAAAGTGTAGTGAAGCAGCACATGCTATAAGGCGATATGTCATTTCTAGAATCCTACACACCTTCTAGGCAACTTCAAGGTCAGAACTGTAGGGACAGGATTGTCCTAATCTGGCTATCAAAGGCCAATTTAGGGAGCTTCTGATTTTTTAAAAGTGAAAATGGCTTTATTTCAGCTTTCTCCTGCTGAAAAAATCTATCACTTCAATGCAAGTCAATGGAGAAGTTACTTCCTGCCAGTAGAGTAGCCACAGATGCATGAGTTACGGGAGAAGTTGAGAGAGGATCGCATTTATTTCATCTTGAATACTGTAAACAAATTTAAATATATTCATTGTGGGGAAAGAAGTATCTAGGGCATTGATTCTTAAACTGGGTCTACAGACCCCTGGGGCCCATGGCACCTACTCTACTCAGGGGGTTCATGACTACTTAGAAAATAAAATGACATCAGCAGATTAATAAACTATTATATAAAGTGTACAGTAAATATGAAGGACTCTAAAATTGGAGGCAACAAATAGAGCTTTATGAGGTCTTTGGTGGAGGAATTCCATACGAAACGCAGTAGGAGGGATACACAGCTTGAACGACGTGGATGCCTGAGTGGCCCTGGTGGAAAGATTTGCAGCCCCTGCAGATACACCATTAAATGGGGAGAGCACCCGCATGGGAAATTTAGAGGTCCTTTGGCCCTTTGCATTAGGCTGTACTTGGATGTGTACCTTGGATGTTTAACTGTAATGTCACTGGTCGATTGCCTCCTGCAAATTTATTATTGTTAATGCAATGGAATACCCCTCCAGTTGCTCGCTATGTACTGTGAATATTGTAGTAAGGGCTGCACTGATGGTTGTCATTGATATGTTGAAACTGGATAAATAAAGGATTTTCTTTTTAAATAGAACCCTATTTACAAAGAAAAATGTACTAGTGTACACTTACTCATGTGTAAATTTACTACTGTAGCTAATAGTAACTTTGCAATTATTTGAAAATTCACCATTTCCTAGTATAAAGTTACCTAGGTGCAGACTGACGTATCTCCACCCTGGGTGGAACCTTATACACCAGAATTTCTGAGTGCAAAGTTACTTCTCATAATGTTTAACACATAGGTGAAGAGTTCCTTCATCGTGGCAGAGATCTTCCTATTTGAAAGCATGCAGAAAATGATTAAAGTTTGTTATTATTTAAATAAACCTATAAAAAGGTTTTAATATAAAATATGGATGCAAAATGATTGCTTACATTTATTTTCATGCTCGAATTAATAAAATAAAATTTTGTCACATATTAACTTAAATGTTTAATATTTAAGGAAAACACATTTTATTTTTATATATTATTTTAAGCAATAATTTAAAAAATCCCATTTACAAAAATAATTTTATTTGAAGTTAAGATATATTAAACGTATTAATATTTATCTATATAAATATTGTGAATGATTTTTTTAACAAACGTTTAACTTTATATGTTTGATATTAAATGTTACACTAATTAATAATCCAAGGCTGAGCTGAAGTATATGTACTACATTTTGGGGGGCATTTTGGCTATGGTAACTTTAGCAGTGTAGTTTGTGAATAGCAATAAAATGTGTCTTTTGTGGATCGGGCGTTTGTATTTCGATGTCCTTCCCTAATCCAATTTTTCAATCTCATAAACCTATCCGAGTTAGGTGAAGGTATTCCCATTTTCAAGTAAATCCTCCCTCTCCTTCCCACAATTAATACTAAGATGTAGACCCATGTGTGTGGACATCTCCACACATGTCAGAGTCCTTTGCACACAAAAGATAGGAGTGGTGGAGTTGGAGGTCTCCGAATGTACATTAGTGAATAGTATTAATTTGTAGTACTACTTCACATAACAGAAAGTGCAGTTTGTGAAAAAGCCCCAAATTTGGTAGCCTTAGCTTGATTTTTGGGAACAGCACGAGCCCAGCAAACAGTAGCAAGTATGGCTGACTGTGGCATCAAATTAAGTAATGCTATGCACTGACAAAAAGAGAACATCCATTATGGGCAAAAATGACAAAGATATCTGCTAGAGTCCAACATATTGCTTTATCTTTTAGAAATAAAAACACATTTTGTGCGCTACAACCCTGTCAATAAAATTAAAAGTTCAGCTTTCGTATTTTTTCGTTTGTGAATTGAATCAAATATGTTATAATGTGGGCATTTCTTTTAGATATAGGGCCCGATTCCGATGGAACTGTAACCGACCGACCTCCTGTCGTCGGTTACAGACCTGCAAGTAGGATGCGACCGAACCGTGTTCAGTCGCAATCCTGGGAGCATGCGATCCGAACGGAACGCATGCGCGCACTGTTAAATGCAGAGCTGCAGTTCATCCCTACACCCTGTGGCAGGTACCTCAAAGTACTGTAATGTACTGGCTTGTTTCCGGTCCAGGGAAGACATAGTTTGGCAGTTCGGGCTGGACGGTTCACATGAGGCACAGGGTCAGACTGATTTGCATATAGCCATGTCTGAACGGGGGTGGTGGAGTGGGGTAAAGAATGATGATGAATTAAACCCAGATCAGTTGACTGGGGGTGAGTGTTTGTATTGTCAACGCTCCGTCCATCATCCCCTTTGGTGTCGCTTTGTTCGCCCTAAGTTGGCAGGGTATGCCCAGACGTGGGTCCCTTGCTCACTTTGCCACTGGATTCAAGATAGCCTGGCTGATGAGGGTTATGAAACCGAAACCGGCCCCATTTCTTGTTTCCGGTCAAGGGAAGACATGGCTTGGCAGTTCGGGCTGGACTATTCCCATGAGGCACAGGGTCAGTCTGATTTGCATAAGGCCATGTCTGAACTGGGGTGGTGGAGTGAGCTAAAGAATGATGATGGATTGAACACATATCAGTTGAGTGGGGATGAGTGTATGATTTGCTCAAGCGCTCCGTCCATCATCCCCTTTGGAATCGTATTGTATCTTGGTGGCATCATAAATCTATGCTGCCTGGAATGAGACACAACTTTGCTTTCCAGAAGTTCATTGTTTTCTTTGACTTTGGGGGTCAGCAGGATTGCACCTGCTGCCGAGCGCCTATGTCATCAGCAGCTAAACTTCACCTCATCTTATGCATTTTGAGCCTCGAACGACCCAATGCAACAACCGTTGTTTGTCACTACAAGTTGACTAGTTGTCTAATGGTGATCTCCCTCGACTGACTATCCCTAAACTGACCAGACAAAAGTCTTTAAGAGGCCAGAGCCCTGCAGGCTCACTATTAGAGCCTGCCTGGAAGGAAAACTGAGTGGCAAAAATTCCTTCTGCATGTCCACAAAGGGCTGTAAAACCACCAGATTATTGCAATTTAGGTCCACTTTGAAAAAAGATTCTCACGAATTAGCACCAAAATCTTTAGTACATACTGTCCCTCTCTCCACGTTTGCTGCAAGCACCCTGACGCAGCTGCAAGGCTCCACATGCGCTATAATAAAGCCTCAATGAAATAAATGACATCCTTGTTATTCATTTGACGTAGATGTGCGCAAGGGCCTCAAACCTTACACAGAGAGGAATACCTTGACAGGAAGCAGCTCTATGCATCAAACATCTGCCCCCTTCTGCAAAGGTGTACCCCTCGCTGCATGCTGCCAGAAGCAGGTCGAATACATTCACTTTTCAGCTTCATCAGAAGAATGAAAGGCGCAACAACACCCATGCTTCTCCTCCCTTCACCCTGTGCATAGGCAGTGAATGTACTCGGTGGTTTCAGTAGCTCAGCAGTTTAAGCACATATGCTGATAATAGAGGTCATTCAAGGGTTCATTGTTACTAATACTTGAAAATGGTTGTATGTTCTTACAACGAACTCCGTTGTAACACATGCCTTTACCACGCATGCGTTACAACGGAATGGTATTTCCACGCGTATCCTTCTCCACGTATTTTTCCGTGGTGACGTCATACGTCGTAAAGAGGAAGCGGAAGTTTCTTTCCGTTTCCTCTTATACGACCCGATTGCCTGCACATCTCGACTTCTGGTTAGGTTTTTTTTGGGGGGGGGAAGCCCCCCAACCCCCTTTTTTAATTGTACCCTTTACCACACATGCCTTTACTACGTACCTCGTAGTAAACGTATGCGTGGTAAAGGCTTTCGTTGTAACCAGGCATGCGTTGTAATGCAAGCGTGGTTAAGGTTTTCGTGGAAAAGGCTGCGTTGTAGTGGCCGTTTCCCCTTGGAAATAACACACGTGCTTTTTCGGAAAATCTAGGATTTACCCTTTCTCTAAGTGCTGCTTATGTCATATGGCTGCAGTAAAGTGCAGCAGGCATCCCTTTCCAAGGGATACTATGCGAAGTAAAATGTGCATGTTTCAGATGACATAATGATGACCGTGATGTTCGCATCACAAGTTAGGATTTTCACCAGCCCTCCCTTTAATGCAGAGGTTTTTAAAACTGGTGGTGGCCTCCCTGGGGTGCCTAAACTGATCAACGGTCGCTGCAAGGCATTGGCGAAGACAACCACCATGGTCAAAACAGTGTGACATCTGTTGTCTCTCATGTCCTGGCTGGGAGTGGGTGTCAAAGGCGAAGGAGCTCTGCTCTGAATGAGCCTCTAAGGCCCTCCCTCTCATTACGGATAAAAGATCGCACTATGGATTATTTGACACTAGGGAGACCAGACTGCCACAGCATGTTGGCGATCATGTATCCGATTAAATGGAGGAGTACCCCCAGGAGGTGCTATAATGGCTCTGTCAGAAGAAAAGAGGTGCTCAAAATGTCTGAAAGGACAAATTCATCCTTTGTTAGAAGACCCCTCACTCACCAACCTAGTTGGTGACATGCTTCACCATCGGGGTCCCACCCGGACAGCCGAGTGCCATCCGGGTGTGCTGCGACACTTGACTACAGTGGAGCGGGTTCGTTTTTTGAAATTTTTTTGTGAGTGTAAAAAAGGTAGGTGATATAAAAATTGTCCAGTAAGCTACTCACTATCAAAACTTTATTCTGGAGTGTCTGGGCAACTATACAATTCTTATAAGCTGGACACCATGCCAGATTAGGTAGGACTCAGGTGTCAAAGCTATTGTAGTAAAAAATAAAAATGGTCTACATGTTTCAACCGCTGTTATGATTATAGGGTTTTTGTCATGACCAGTGGTGGTAGCCCGGGTGGTATACACTCGCTAAGGTGTACCCTGCCCTTGACTACGTGAAAAAAACACCAAATAAAATTCAATGGGTGGTTGTAGAGTTACTTTTTCCCGGATTCCTAGAAAAAAGCACCTGTAAGGGAAGAAAAACAAGACAAAGGACAAACACACATTTCAGTATATTTGACATAGGACGTGTGTGAAGTGCTCAAAATACGACACCCAAAGTGATGGAGAACTACGATGGGTGTTGATGCATAGCTCATGAGTCGTCATGCATGGGTTTCATTAGGGTGCAGCGAGCACCATTGGGCTTTAAATACGGCCTGTGAATAAATATTACAACCCACTTAATTGCGGTGAGTCTGTGCACTCATAACCCACTCACTAGTAGAACGTGAGTTAAGGTGAGTGCTAATTACAAGGAAATGCGATCGCTCCCTAATTTTCAATTATACATCCACCGCAAGTTCCAATTTACGTAGGTGTCCATGCACCCAAAAACGGCATGATTAAAAAGTCGCAAAACGGCATACCAACATTCAGTCCAACACACGAGCAAAAAAACTAAAAGACACGTATACATTGAGAGACGGCAAGAAAAAACGCTGACTTGAAGCACTATTGGAGTGTGCCTCATGGGCGTTGGGTTTTGCACAGACCAGATCCTGCCACGATCTGGATCGGAGAACAGATAAAAGGGGGAGGGAGAGGAGGGCGGGGAGGAGAGAGGGTTAGAACTAGAGTCTAGATCCAAAACGGAGCCAACCCCGTACTTTGAAAAAAGTACGGAGCCTGCCCATCCCAGTAAAGGTAACTTACTTGTGGACAGGCCTAAAAGGCTGTTTCGCCTAACCTGCAAATCCCTTGGCGCCCCGTGTGTGTCAGCCGGGGGTTCCGAAGCAGTGTTTAAGAAGCCGGCATTTCCTGGAGTGACTGAGGGTGTGGCCATATGCCGTGACGCCACCGCGTGCTGAGTGGGCGTGGAGCGGTGAACAGTGCGTCCCTGTAGCTATGAAGACTGGGCGCTCGTTGTTACAATGAAACAGGCTTAATAAAGCATCACCGCATTGGGAGAAACAATAATATGGGATCAGCGCTATTCTACGTGGTTAAACCCAACCATGTCCCTGTAGCTATGGAGACTGGGCGCTCATTGTTAGAATAAAACAGGCTCACTAAAGCCTCACCGCATTGGGAGAAAAATGGCATCAGCGCTATTCTACGTGGTTAAGCCTAACCTTGATCGGGCATAAAAGACCTGTAAAGTGGAAATTAGGGGACACCTACATAAATACAGTGGGCCCCAGAGTCCTAGACAGTAAAAGGAGGGGGAAACACAAAAATCTAAGAGGCTTCAGGAAAGTAAAGAAAGGAAAATAAAAAAAGGGGGGGTGGAAGAGTATAGAGTAAGGAAGGGGTTGCCACAAAATATTATTGACCAAGGGGACTATGAGTATTCCCGTTATACATACACATATAAAAAACCTTTCTCTCTTATTGTTTTCCTGATCATGTATCTGATCTCATTAGGTCTCGCCTACGCAGGGCACATGCGCTGCATAGGAGGTCCTTTAGCCGTCACTTGCTCTTTTTGGAAGCACATACTTGTGCTTGTGGCAGCATACACCTTCAAGGAGCGCGCAGGGGCATGTCACAAGCACGATTATGTGCTTCCAAAATGAGCAAAAACAGCTGATGCTTTGCGCACGCGCGTTTGGAAGCTTCACCAGCGAGCTAGGCAAATGGCGCGTGGGCACCATAGGCATCACGCGCCCACTTAGTGTACGCGCTTCTCTACTTCACCATATTGCACATCTGTTTGCTCACCATTCTGCTAGTAATTCGGTTGCACAAACATTTTAAAAGTGCATCGCTGGTATCACTGCCACGTGCATGGCTGCCTCTCTGACACTGGTCACTGTCCCAGTCTCACCCACTACCCTCATCCCCCGTAAACAGTGCATCAGGCTCCTGCACACCGCTCCTCTAACAGCGAGCACGGCAGCTTCACAGACCCCCCTGCCTCCTGGTACCCTAGGTGTGTCTCCACAGCCCCACTTTGGGGTCCGGCATCACTGGATCTTTCTGCCTTTATGTTAGATACATTCCCTGACCCACTTGTACGAATATCATCACCTCATCACCGCTCGCCTTCGGCCTCTCCTGTGCCAGCTTCGCCCATCTCTTTGGACAATCCCTGTTCTGGCTTCACTGTGAACGCATTGAGCAATCAGTGCGCCCGCCTCATCAGTCCATGCTCCTGTTGCATACGTTATGCCAATCTGATTGTGCCCAACTCACATACCCTGTCATGAATCATAATGCCTCTAAGCACTACCAATCAACTGTGAGACAAGGAGTGATGAGGGATACATTGGTTGGCCCAAAATCTCACAAAGTGACTGTGGCGAGCTAGAAGCTTAACAAGTGAAACTTGAGGCGCACTCAGTCCTGTGCAAGCATCAAAAACACAGCAAGGCTTGCCCTGGAAAGAGAAGTGTGAGAGGAGGCGGAAGTACAAACGTCAGACAGCAGCAAGAAGAGCGCAGACAGGAACAATGTAACCGGCATTAGGACAAAGAAAACAGTCACAAGGCAAGCAGAAACACCCCTCGTATGCGCATGAATGGATGAGCGCACACACAATAATAAAACACCAGCACGGGCACGGAGCCCAACCCATGTGCAAGCGTCTCGCAGACAGCGCACAGGTAGAGCCCGCACACAGAGAACATGCACTGCACAGGGAGCTTAAGTGCCGGCTGCCTGTGCTTAAAGAACAATTGCTCATCTAGTATGATGACAAGAGTTCCAAAAGAAACAAGCATTTGCAATGCAATAGGCTGCTTTTTAAAAGTTTGTATATAGCTCACTATGTCTGTCTTCTCTCTGTATTTTCCTGAGAATACATCTCCTCATCTGCTATAAAAGTATCCTGCTCAGAAACCGTGAGACTGTCCCTAAAAGCCGCATTTCTGAATCGTCATGGTTTCCTATGTAATCAGTACCTTTTGGAGACAGCCCCTGAAGAGAACATAGTTTCATTTTCAGCATTCTTTTTGAAGACATAAAACAAAGATTGTTTTCACATTTAACACACAAATTCCACGTGAAACACCTGCAGCTGAATGAAACGTGTACACTGACCCTTTGATAGATACATGTATTAAGGTGCAGAGCACATTTAACAAGCATTGGCATAGCCAACAGGTCTCGCTTATGGGACCTCATAAGTATTTAGTTATGCAGCACAATATCCTTGGTGCAACAACATCAACTGTTGCATGGCTAAACTCTTTTAAGGACCCAAAGGCGAGACCTATTGGCTATGCCAATGCTTGTATTTAAAAGAGATGACTGAAGAGAACTGCAATGTTTGACTTCCTAAATATATTTAGAAATACAAATTAGATAGATTAGTTGCGTCAAAAATATTTTTGTCATTTTGGGGAACCACAGCGATTTTTGTTTACATGAGGGGGCGCAGCAATAAAAGACCACTGCTTGAACTGGTTGCATTTCTGTTCTTCCACAGCTAGACTGTTTACATCACCTCAGGTACCTCGAATTGTCCTATGTCAGGTGTCACGCACAATTTTACATTTATAACAGCAAAACAAAAGGGCCAAAGACGAGAATGCAAAGAAAAAGGCAACTTACAGCAACTTCCTCGCATCTTCTGAACTACCAGTTCTACAGTTAGCTTTTAGACATACAGTCAACTGCACTGAAGGACATTGCCCTTTAATTCCAGCCTCATTTTGGAATGTGTTGATTGCAAACTGGACAATGACACAGACAAACGTGTATACTATACACCTGATTGTACATGTAGAAATAGTGGATTTGCGCCATTTTACCTGAATCAGGCTGGGTATTTCCCCATCCGGATGTGAGGCACCAGGTGCCAGCTGCTGCACAGCTGGTTGGCAGAGCAATCGGAGAGACGAAGTTGTTGTACTGTGCCGGCTTGGACAGCTTGACCAGCATGATGTCGTTATCTTGAGTCTGGGAGTTGTAGTTCGGATGCTTGATGACTTTAGAGACTTGTATGGCCTGCTCCGTGCTTTCGGTGTAAGTCGTGTCATACTCACCAAGGTAGGCTACCAAGGTGTTGGCCCTTGCAGGGAAAAAACATGAATGGAGAATGAGTTAACTAGAAAAGAGATAGAGACAGAGTGGAAGACACAGGATGGATTGATGGAGGGACAGCTCGTTTAAACCTATTGGTGATGTGCAGTCATGCAATTGTGCAGAAACTGCAGACTTCACATTTCATAACTTTTGCAACATCAAGTGAACTTATATTACCGCATTTCAAATGTGGTGATGCCCCATCACAGCATAGGAAAGTCACGCCCATACACAAGGGCAAAATCGATGCTAGCTTTGCAGCTTCAAATGCAGAAAAATGGTATTACCACCTCGTGGTGTTACTGAAAATTTATTGACCAATTTTAAATGAGGGCCAGAAGGAGTGGCAGAGAGAACACACTAGAATATGTTCAACATAAACACTTCGCAAGACTGTGGCCACACTTAAACGTTAACCCTGTTGAGCTCTTTCTTACGACAGGTCATAGACGACCATATGTCTACATATTGAAGTAGGTATCATAAGAGTCATCCATGTCCCATTCCACCAGGAATAGTCCCAATTAACCAAAGAAAGTTCTAATGAGCACTATGAACAAATCAACTGCTCACCCCTTGGAAAGGCGCACCACATACCCATCTAGGATCTGAGCTTTCACAGTAAAATACCATAGAGCCCATAGAGCCAGGTCACCTGCCATGCACGAGTATTGGTAAAATGAATATACTATCACACAACTTGCAATCAGCCTCCCGACCTGTAAGGGCACAGAAACCCCGACTGCTGATATCAGCTAATAGCTGCTCTTCTCCTTCAATGTTTGCAAAATGGCTATTTTGATTTTATTTCACCTTTCAGAGGTCCATGGGGCAGTAGACCACACGATCCTCTATGATCATCTGAGTTTCTAGAAAAGTGGGCTTGGTAATGGGACAATAATTGTATCTGTTCCATTCAGACTACATTCAACAAATTAAATGGAATCATCATCGCCTCTGAAACACATCGAACGCAGGGTTCACCAAGACAGTCCTAAGCCATGGCAGTATTTAACACTTACATGAGACATCTTACTCAGATCATATCCCATTACCGACTGAATTTCCTCTGCATGCTTTTGGAAATGCAAACTTACTTACACTGGGGCGATGCCACAGATTAAGAAATGGATAGCAACAAGGAGGTAGCCAGAAAATGTAAATACACATCACTTGAACATTACCTCTTCTCAAACGCTGAGCATCAGGCGAGCAAACCCTACTCTCCTTAAGAAAGTTAGCATCGCACTTGAATAATCCATCCACCTATCCATCCATCCATCCATCCATCCATCCATCCATATGTCCACATATCTATCTATCCAGGAATTCGCACACCCGTCCTTTCATATTCCCCATCTTTCCATTTCTCATCTGTCAACTCATTCACCCTATACCCTTGACCCTTTTGCTCTTGCATCCATCCTCTTACCCTTTCATTTATCCACCTTTTTGCTCTTCCATCCTAGCTCTCTTCAATTGCATGAAACAAGCACTCAAATCCTAGCAAGCAGTTTCCTGCTCAAAAGGCAAAGGGGAGTATGATCCTCCCCAGGGCACAACAAAATATCTCTTTTGCATCGCAGATCGACAAACAGCAGCATTGATCCTCCTTGACCTCTCACCAGCGTTCTGCACTATATCCCACCACACACTGATAAAAAGACTCTCCCACATTGGCATCCAAGGGCATGTGCTCGGATTGATCACTACCTTCCTCACCGTAATGAAGGCAGAGGATCCACCTCCCACCTTTCACCTCTGAACATAAGGACATCAAACATGGGTGAGATCATTGGGCAATGGCCATCATTCAATGGTTCAAGTCGGCATATTTCGACAACTGATATATTGTACAGGAGAAGAGAAACACTCACGGCTGATAGCAATGGGCGGCTGATACGATCCAGTACTGATTGATCAGAGACCCTCCGCACCAGCGACCTCCATTGCACATGAAGTAGACCTGCCAGGGCACGCTGCCCCTGGCGCAGTTGTAGCCGTTGACTACATCATTGATATCTTCAACCTTTGTCGGGTAGGCAGCTGCAAGCAGAAATGAGTGGTCAGACAACTGGTTCCATAGCTATGGGATCAAATCACTCATAGAGTCAGTAACTATCACTGTTACCTATTAACGCTTCCACTCAGGATTAGAAACAGATCCTGAATGGTGCAGTAATGCCAAGCTCACTAAAGACCAAACGGTACTGATGATTCTAGGTTTGGCATTACCGCATCAGAGGTTGTATCATGAATGGCTGTGCTGGCTCAGCACAGCTACTTATGTATTTGTAGTGTCCAATTGAAATACATTCAGCCTGGGGATTTGTTTGAGTTAGTACATGAGCAGCAGACAGCAAAGTGCAGACAAAGAGAGGCAATATTTTTAGTTTTCTCATCATAGAGCTGAGAAGAAAAATACAGATCATTGCATTGCCCCCCCATTCAGAAGCATAAACCCGAAGCTGTCCGGTGAAACTGCTCCTATGCTGCTAGTATTTCCAGAATGTGGTATTACAACAGCTAATTACAGGTCATTGTTACTGAGGTTACAAATGTTGCTGGGCTTAAGTTTGTAAAAACACTGACAACATAATATTATGGAACACTTTCTTTGATGATGCATTTCCTCAACGAGAGTGGTATATTTTTAAAAACAGAATTGTAAATTATTAATTCTCCCTTCAAAATGTGCCATAGTCAAATGAGGTAGAAAGAGCCCTCTGTTAAAACTTTAAAAATTAAAACACGCAGGAAACGGTAAGAAAGTTTTTAAAAAGACATTTATCGTAAAAAAGGAAGAGGGTTGAGAGAGGGATGACATCCAATGGGCCTTACACAGTGTTCAAGAACATTCAGGAAAATAAACCCCCAAAATTAAACGAACAAAGTTACGGTCAAAAGTGTTTCTCAAACTACATTTACAAAGTGGACCCTAAATAATAACAGTACTGCAGAAGTGACACTAACTAGGCATCTGACTTTTAGGTCTGGCCTCTTTTTTTGAGATAGCTTTAGCTGTGTTCCCAGACTATTGTTTTCCCCCCAAATAAATCGTACGTTATATACATATGAAGAAGAGATTTTGTCGGCTGTCTTGACCTATTGGTCTGCTAAATCGCCACACACATTTTGCTTCCAACCTCCACATCATAGGGCATAAGTCTTCAAACTGTGGGATGCAGCCCCCTGTGGGACTGAGGATGTATTCCCAGGGGAGCACAAATGACGCTCTAAGTACTTGTAAATGAGTTTTCCAGGCTGCCTTTATTTACATGCAGGGTTGAAGTGCTTAAAAAGTAGAGAACTGTAATCCATGCCGTGGTGGTGGGGTCAAAGGCTTACCTAAAATTACCCAAATATTCTGTGTCTTATTGTTTTTTCACTTTCAGTTAACTGCATATAAAAAACACAAACCATAAAGGCAAGTTAGGCAAGTTAAACTAAACAGCGGAAAATGTATTATTTTATATTATGAAACTGCAGTTGGCTAATGTGAGCGCTGCAGATGTCTTTATGTGGGATCAAAGAGCTAAAGATCTGAATTCTGATTGGTGCAGTGGGGAATAGCGACTAGTGTATTTATAGTGCTGCGAGGTCCTATCCTGTAACAAAAAGCACTATGAATATGTAAGCCATTATTTTAACATTGTATTATATACAGTATAAGACAGGGTGCCACATATTGGTTTATTGATTAAGATAAAACAAGTGCTTTCATAGTACATATTTCAGTAATAGGTAGAATGTCATTGTGCAAATATATTTATAGTGCCCGTTAAAAGCGTTTTTCAGAGCTCTGCTGATTACACCCTTACATTTATTCTCAAAAAGAATAAAACTTTCTCTCCATAAAAATTCAGCCGACTCCCTCGATTGATGCCTGTGTTCCAAGCAGCCTTTGCATTTGCTGATTAACCAAATGCACACATTTACATTCCTTTTAGGGAAATGTAAATGTGTGTGTCTTGTAAAGCGCACTGCTACCCGGAGGTGACCTGGCGCTATAGACCGCTGGGGATCCCGTCCTGGCTTTCCCTGTGAAATGTTCCCTCCTGGGTATCTCCAAGGTGAAACCAGGCATCCCCGGCGTTTGTGGGTCGCCGTTGTGGAAGTGAGGCAAGCTAATGCCCAGAGTTGCCGAGTGTGATCCCTGGTCAGAGTAGGCACCGAGGCGAGAATGATCGAGTCCGCTGACCCTGGTTCACAACCCTGCCGCGTCGGGAAGTGAACCCTGGTCCCGGGCCGTCCTCTGCTTCCGGGTCGGCCGCCTCTAACCAGTGAGCCACACCACTTCAGTAGCAGGCACCCTGGTAAGCAGACCTGTTTCAGCTCTCTTTCCCTTCTTCAGCTTCACAGCACAGGAGACTCCCCCCCCCCCCCCCCCCCAAACCCTCTCCCACCTGCCCTCCCTTCACTTTCACCAAGAGGATTCTCAAGATCTACATTAACCTATTAGGGTCAATTGGTTTTTTTAACAAAAAAGTATGTAAAGTTGAAAAAAAGCATGGGCCTGTTGTTCCTCATAGATCCTACCTCCTTGATCTCTGTCCAGATCACCTTCCAGTTGAATCGAGGGGGGCGATGGCAGAAAGGAGACCAGCAGAGTCCTATTGAGACCCCGAGCCATGATAGTCCAGACACCTGGGGCCTCAGAGTTATGTCCCAGGCGAAACAGAATAAGAGCAAGATCCATGCATAGTATCGAAGAGATGGCCCCGAGTAGGGGGTGCTATGTGGGGTTATGTTTTTCATTTATAAATAGACAGAGGCAGTTTTCTCAGAGGAGTGATCTGAGGAAGGTGGGGAGAAATTGTGACTCATGTCTTTAAAGGACAATCACTGCCATTAGTGCAGCGACACTGAGGCCAGGCGTGTGAGTGACCACTGCACCCAAAATGTGGCTGTATTATTGCTTTAGAGTACAGGTAACCTGCAGTGTGTAGGGAGCAAGACAAAGAGGCCACATGTGGGCCTTTTCCCAGGTTTCTTTACACACAGGAGGAAATAGCCAATGCTGGGCCTCTGGCCTAGGGGTAATGGGCCAGTGGAATGGGCAGAGGAAACAGCTTGCTTCGCAAGGCTGTCATTTACATTGTTTCCAGAGGTGCAGTGCCACCGGAACCCAGAGGTGTGAGGAACCAACTAAATCCCGATTATGGCTGTTTTACTATCCTTCCTTGCTTCCTTTAGAGCCCACTGCACCTTTTCTGCACCAGGTTTGCTTTGGGCTTTGGACCTATGGCCCAAGGGAGGGGAAAACTGAAGCAGAGGAGACCCATTAGCTGGGCCTCAGAGAGAGAGGGCAGAGAGGGAGATGAAGCAATATGGGGGTCCTGCTTTTTTTTTTAATGTATGAGGAAACTGCTCTTTGCAAGGCAGTAGCTATCGTTAATGAAGTAAGTTCATTGGCACCGGTACCCAGGAGTGTGAGATGCCCGCTGCATCACAATTACAATTTTCTTACTTTACAAAAAGGGGCATGAAGTGGGCATGCAGCCTCATTTGCCATGCTAGCTTTAGGACAGAGGGCACCTTTACTGCAAGGAGGGGGCAACACATGGGATCTCATTTCTTACTGTTCAGGAAAAGAGTCTGTTGAAAGACTGGAGTGATGGGCAGGTTTCGTGGCCAGATACAGTGAGGAAAGGGGAACAGGCAGAGAGACAGCCCGCTTTTCAGGGCTGCAGCCATGTCTGGCTGTTGGCATGGGTGAGCTGGAACCAGGCCGGGCAGCTAATTTAGAAAGGCGCATATGCAGCTGACCTTGTGAGCTTCCTTGAATATACTTTCATTCCAGGCTGCCAGTTCAGTCCATTACCCCCAGACTGGCTAGAAAACCTTGTTTTCTTTATTTTCCTTAGCCTTCCTCTGATCCCCTTTATCTCACACCCCATTCCTCATCCCTTCACCGTTCCATGGAACCACTTCCAGTTTAAAAACTAAATAGGCGGTTCAGGTGAAGGGACAAGAGGCAGATGTCTGTTCACAGGCCAGTCACTGCTCTGAGATATTCAGCAGGACGTTACCTCTGAGCACAAACATGCCCCCCACTAGAATCACCAATGGGAGGGGCAGATGGGGAGAGGTGGAGGAGGAGGTTCAGGAGGGGTGCCAAATTAATTTTCGTCCAGGGCGCTGTCAGAGAAAATGCCAGCCCTGGCTGCTGCCATCAATAGTGCAGCAGTTGCATTGGGGCCCAGGAGAGTGACGGGCTCATCATAACACCCCTATTAAGAGGCATAGTATTTTTGGTCAATTTCTGGTTTTGTTCTATACATTGTCTCTTTCATAAGTGTTGCAATTATTATAGATTAAAATCTCTTGAAAAGGTTTCACTGATAAGTCCCACCTGGGCTCGCCTCTCCTGTTCCCCCAAATCTTGCCATTCAATTTTGGAGGGGGGCCTGATTTCAAACAATTTTACTTAAGGGGGCTCAGAGCACAAACGTTCAAAGACCTAAGGCTTAGGCAATGGCTCAGCCCAATAATCCCATTCGCTCCCTTCACTTTGAGGGAATTCACAAAGTTTTAGCAAATCTGTTGCACCTTGCCAAAAACATAGTTGCTTTCTCTTCGGTTGCAAAGCTGGTTTAAAATGTGCTTTTTTATTTCAAGTTTTTATATTAACTTCAAATGGCTGCTGTATGTTTTGCTGGCAGTCCTTTCTAAAGTTTAGTTGTAAACTGTTTAAGTATCAAGGCAACATTGTAGATAATTGCTTTTGAATAAACGGTTGGCTGGCAATTTATTTATCTCTCCTTCACATAGAAAAACAAAAAATGTGCTGCACAGTAAAAAGTTTCTGGTTTACAAAACATCTATAGTAAAACCGCTCCATTAATGAACGTTTTTTTTTTTAAATCAACAATTTTTGTTGCAATTATAATGCAGCCTCGTTCAGGTGATGGTACATTTCCTTTTTGTCTTTTTATTTTTTTGTAGCATGCGCTTGAAATAAAAAAAAAATAGAAAATTAACCATTGCACCAGATTGCAAAGAAAAGACATACTGGATTTATAAATGGTTGTTTTATGTGTTGGGAAAATGCATGCTTCCCTTAATTTGTTCATTCTTTTGGAGTTCACTGTAGGCATGATCATATATTTGCGGTGTTGCGATGTGTTTGCGACGAAAGAAGGCTTTTGGGGAGAACAATGGAACACGAATTTCTCTGCATCATGAAGTTTGGGCTTGGCAAATGGGAACTCCTTCTTCAACCTCATCACCATGGAAAATACAATACGTTGACTCTTTTTGTGTACAGCCAACTTGTCCCATCAGGACTTTCAACCACTTATCAACTGAAACCGGAACAGTTATTAAACAAGGGGCAACTCGGGCGATTTTATTTTACCAAGAATTTTCGGGTATCATTAGGAGTTCCCTCCACAACTTTAAACAAGCATTAGTAAAGTCAATTGGTCTGTTCTTGGCTGTCAGTCTTTTGACGTTGTCAGTGCTTGTTTTGTTTTGTGGCAGGTTTTGCACAGGTCTACTGTTGGGGAAACTGCTGGGCCCTTGTCAAATCTTTAAAAAATGGCTAAAGGCAAAAATATATTTTGGTCACAAATAGGGCATTTAATGGAATTCATTTGTGTGCAGATGTGCTCCTTGTGAAATGGAATAATGCCATCACTCACAGTGAAGTTAGCCAATGGTGGACAGACCCATTGCTCCATGCTGGAGGGCGTAGTGGGCGAACAAAAACCTGAATGGCATAATACTATACCAATTGATAAAGAGCGCTAGCTGAAACCTCCATAAGTTTATTCAACGCATAGGTTTAGCAATATCAAAAGGTCTTGGCTAACGCCTTATCTAAAAAATTTCAGCAGTAGATAAAAATGACATGTGAGCCTAAGTGCTCTAGAAAATGGATAGTTTGACCATCACCAAGTTTTCCCTGGTGTACTTGCATCATTCTTTGAAAGACAACTTGCAGTCTATCTTATCACTTCAAGAAAAGAGATGAACATAGGCAGGACCAGGAGATGGAACCATGGTATGAAAGAGCTCCAGAGCTGAGCTTGTCTAGCTACACCGTATGCAGCTCCTGCTTAGTTTATGTTGTCTCATTGGAACCTGAACTATCTCCTTTGGTCTGCGATTCCTGAACCCCGAGAATTTACGCACCTACTGATTGTATTTGATAACATGAACTAGTGATTAGTTTAGGTGGAGCTAGTTTCTTCCACATACAGGATGCTTCTGTTACTTGTTACTCCGATAGTTTCCCTTTCTAAGTGACGCTAGAGGTCTGTCCTTTACCAGCTTACTCTCGCTCTATGGCCGGCATATATTCATAGAACATATGGGATACCTGCAGCCTCAGGTTCAAAAAGAAAATGAGTCCTGTTACCAAATACACCTCAAACGCAGAGAATAAGGCTCTGTATAAGGATCTAAAGGCCTAAATTCCGCACGGATGTGTTACGCAAATTGACGCTATTTTCATTGTCTTACCTGCCTGATGCCCCAGTGCCAGAACCACCAGCAGAAAGAACTTCATCTTGGAGGATTGGTCTTATGCTGTGTCTGCCTACAACTGTTAAAACTGGAAGGGCCTTTATATACAGTTTTACATCAGGTCTCCTGCGTCAGAGATAACATAGAACTTTCTGCAGAACATAGGCTGTATGCCTTATCTTGTCCAAATTCTGATATGGCATTCGGAAATATCTCCTAAAACAAACAGTTAAATGAAAATTGGCCCACGTCCCAGAAGTATACAAGTGCAACACAATATATTAGTGTGTCTCACTACCTCAGCCGAGGGTTGGTGGCGGTGACATTGGCAGCAAGAATAGCTTGAGTCTGTGGCCTAATGTTACCAAAAGTTCAAATTGGTGATATCAATGTTAGAATAAACACAGACAGGCAAACAAATGCATAGAAACTCTCCAGCAAGGACAAGCAAGTTTATACTATTGACCTTTTACTAAAAAGCAAATTCAATTGTTGTTAGAGGTCCACACAAATTGTGTGCCCTCCTTGACTTTAGGATTTTCAAAGGTTGACGAAGGTTCTAAAGTCTAACAAAGTCTTAGCAGAAAACTAACAATTGAGCAGATGCAGCTAAAATACAGTTCTATTAGTGAGAATACAGATTACACCATAAATAACCATTCTTTGCAAAAACATACCTTCCTTATGGATATTATGTCCTCACATACTATTGATGGTCACTTTGCTCACATCTGGGGCCATATTGGGGAGAGGAGTTGGCCTAACGGCTAGGGCGGGCGACCTCGAATCTGGGGTACCCGGTTGGAGTCTCGGCAATGATGCTGAACATCCTGTGATTCTGGGCAAAGCACTTAATCTCCCCGTGCCTAACAAAAATGAATGTGTTCTCGTGTAATGCAACTGGTGCTATGTAAAGCGCTCTGATGGCCGATTCGGGACAAGTTCGCACCATACACAACTCTGCATAAATAAATAAATATCATAAAGAGCTGCGCTTGTGCAGAGCCGAAGGTCTGTTTGTGGGTTCTTGCGCTGCGTAAAGTGCATTCATTTAGCATCAGATTTATTGAAATAACACAGCTCAGAAACAGAAAGAGACAAACTGGGCTCACAGTTTCCGAAGTATTCTCTCTAAACATCAGGCACTAATTCAGACAAATGTAGGCACATGAAAACAGATGCTCAGCGCTGTGCTGAGCAAGCGGAGCCCATCCTGATATGGTCCCACGTCAGTTTCATATACTCTGAGGCTTATTAATGGGATTTTGACGAAGGGCCGAGCAGCAAGGCACCTAGCTGCGCTGCCCTACGCCAAAGGGACAGGATAGGAATGAACGTATTTAAGCAATACCGAGCATTCCTGTCCTTACTCCCTGCACTGGCACGATGGCGCAAGACTGCCTCCATTGCATGCAGGACTTTTTTGTGCAGGAAAGGGCACCTTCCGGCACTAAAACAATCTTATTAGGCGTTTTCCTCTTTCTGTGTGTGTTTCAGAATGCAACACTCATGGAAAGAGGAAAAAACGAAGAGAAATGAACATTTTTCTCTACACTACGCATCACCTCAGATGGCATACAGAGTTGGTGCTTCCCCAGGTTTGCATCACTTTGGAAATCAGCACCAGCATCGAATTCCATAGGTGTTATGTGGGAAAACCCACCGTAATGCCCATGGAACGCCTCCCAGGCTCAGAGAAAGGCGATGCTGCACAAATCGCTGTGTCAACTTACTTATGATTTATGAGGCCACTCAAAGCCATGCTTTGGGGCTTTGGGTGGCTTCATCAATCAAAATGAGAGCCCTTCGGGCGTGGCTAGCAGCCGAAGAATATGGCCGCTGCCTAGAGAGGCTCTGAGACCCTCTACTTTGCCCAGCCGATCCGATCATTGATCCGGCAGCCTACCCGTCTGGAATTGGAGGCTGAGGTGGCAGAAGGCCCGCAGTATCGGGCGAGCAAATCCAGACTTGATAAGAAGACTCACTGAGGCACTGGTGGTGATTTATCCTGCAGCGGCCTGACAACGGAGCAGTGAGCTGAGACCTGAAGTTGGGAGCGTATTCGGAGGAGACAAGTCAGCGGCTGCGGAAGGCGGGGGCGCGGGCGGAGAGCGGCTGGAGGCAGAAGGAATGAAAGCGGCATAAGCAGCTTACTGGAGTGTGCCTTGTAACACCTTCAGGCTCCGACTCCAGTGGGAAGAATGAATGAATGAATGAATGAGAATTTGTATAGCGCGGACTAAGCCCAAGGGCATCAAGGCTCTGTAAACAGACAACCCTACAGGCACTACCAGCATTACCTACTCAAGCCCGTCTCGCCGGAAACAACCAGGTCTTGAGGGTCTTATGGAAGATTGAGTGAGCTTGTTGAACAGAAAGAGAAACAGGGAGAGAGTTCCACGCCTTGGCAGCAGCCTGTGAGAAGGCTCTTCCACCCCATCCCATCTTTTTGTATCTGGGAACCACAGAAAGATTTTTTTTAGCTGACCTGAGGTTCCTAGAAGGAGCGTACCTATGGAGGATATTCTCTATGCCCACTGGGCCCTGTCCATAGTATGCATTGTGGGCGAGGCATAGGGTCTTAAACAAGACTCTACCATCCACCGGGAGCCAGTGCAGCGAACAGAGAGCAGATGAGGCTGAGTCACGCTTGGGAAGATTCAGCACCAGCCTTGCAGTGGCATTTTGTACCAGATGAAGGTGGCTCAGCTGACCCTTGTTAATTCCCAGATAAAGGGCATTGCAGTAGTCCAGCCTGGCCAATATTAAGGGCACAACCACCTTTTTATGAGCTTCAAGAGACAAAAACTGGGAAGTTTTTCTTATGACTCGAATAAGTCCAAAACAAGTGGTGACTGTTCTGGAGACCTGACGAGACATAGACAGACAGTCATCGACCACCACTCCAAGATTTTTCCCATGGGAGACAGGAGTAGGACAGGTACCCATGGAATTGGGCCACCACTCGCTCGACCAGATGTCAGAGTTGTCCTCAAAAATCAAGACTTCTGTCTTTTCCCCATTTAATTTAAGGTAATTTTGAACCATCCATGATGAAACAGCTGTCATACAGTCTTTAAAGTTTTGTGCGGAGTCTCTGATCTTTTGAGTAATAGAGACCATGATCTGAGTGTCGTCTGCATAAGACAAAGAAAGAGTGTGGGTGGTGCACAGCGGTGTTAAAGATGAAAGTTGAGTACGGTTGATGTTGAAGGTTCAAAAGGTTTAGGGTGCTCTCGAGGGTGGTGTTTCCGTCCAAAACACGTAAATCGATACTGGATAGGTGTGTACGCACCAAGTGCTAATACATCCCCAAGTGAGGCACACCATACACGATCATAACAATGATTCAAAAGTTCATGAGATATTGTGGTTGTTGTTTTTCACTATTTATTTTGTTGAAAAAGTTTTTCAGCAGAATAGATCAGATATCATTCCAATGTTACACTCATTGAAGTTGCCATGATACAATTAAACTGCTCCAATGCATTTCGGGCGGGTGGCCCTTTGTCACGGAATGCTGAAAGGAAGACAGAGAAAGATCAGAAGTCGTGGTAGTACAATCATGCAAGAAGTTAAGTACAAAATGCTCGATAAGTGAAGTGTGGAATGGTGTTAGGGGAGTAAAAAAAGGTAAGGGCCGATATGCGGGATGTGCAAAAAGATATGAAGGATAAAACCGGTGAAGGGCACTGGGTACAAAAAGTAACAGTGATAATAAGTTTAATCGTGGGACTTACTTAGTATCAATGATAGTGGCAGCCGCTACCTCAACGAGTCGGGGCAAACGCGTGGCGTTGTGACAGTTAGTAAGGGGTGTGTGGTGAACTTTTAAAGTGTGTATTAGGCAGTAGAGATAAACGAAGGACTAAGATTGGGATAGTGATGGTGAGGTCAAGGTGACGCCATGTTGGAGTGGCAAAAACAACTAGTTGGAGTGAATCTGAAGAAAGGATGATTAGAGTGGGTGAAAAATACAAAGAGAAATGCAGGACATATGTACAACTATATACAATAAAGGTACAAGTAACAACTGTATTCAATGCGGTCATTGAGTCCGTGTGGTTTTAGAGTCTGTAAACGGTAAGTCCACTCAAGTTCTCTTCTGAGTAATGTTTTTCTGTTATCAACACCTTCTTTGGGGATGATGGTTTCCAAGACAATGAATTGTAGTTGTGCTATGGTGTGTCGAGCTTCAAAAAAATGAACTGCAATGTTTGACTTCTCCTGTTTCAGACGAATGTTTGATTTGTGTTCATTCAAACGCGTTTTGATTTTTCGTTCAGTCTTGCCAACGTATACCTTGCCGCAAGGGCATTTCAGAGCATAGATTAGGTTCGTAGAGTCGCAGGTAGCGTTGACTTGAAGGTGAATCGCGTGTCCCTTCATGGGGTGTCTAATGCTGTTACCCTTGATGATACTGTTACAATGGTTACAGTTAAAGCAAGGTTGAGTGCCTTTGTAGGTTTTTGGTGTTGGAGTTGGTTTGGAGAGGATTTCTTAGATGTTTTTGTTCCTGGTGTATGCAAACAATGGCGGATTTGTAAACATAACCCTGAAATCGGGTTCCATTTGTAATATGGGCCAGTGTCGAAGTATAATTCTTTTGTAGGCCTGGCTTGCTGTTGAGTACTTAGAGACCAATACCATGCGTTGTTCGGTGTTTTTTGATGTTCTGCTGAGGCTTTGTTCTCTGGAAATTTTAGATACACGGGTCTGAGCTTCCTTGATAACTTGTTCAGGATATCCTCTATCCAAAAATCGGTTTTGCATTTCTTCGATACGTTGGTGATAGGTTTGTTCATCGGACACTATGCGTTTAATGCGCAGCATTTGGGAGAATGGCAAGTGTTTTTTGAGGGATCCCTGGTGGAAACTGGTGTAGTGGAGGGTGTTGCTTAGGTCAGTGTCTTTTCTGTGGAGGTCTGTGATGAAACCTTGTTGTGTGACTGAGATTTTGACGTCCAAAAATGTTATTTCTTTCTCGCTGATCTGCCAGGTGAGTTTGATACGTTCATCCTTGGTGTTGAGTTCCAAAAGAGATTGATTGAGACTTTCTTTGGAATCTGTCCATATGAAAAATAAGTTGTCGATGTATCTGACGTACATTTTTATCCTTTCGTTGAAATTGGTATTGGCATATATGTGAAGTCTTTCGAAGGTTTCCATATAGATGTTGGCATAGGTCGGGGCAGCACAGTTTCCCATAGCCATTCCAGATAGCTGGAGGTACCATTGGTTGTTTTCTTGGAAATAGCTGTGGTATAAAGTAAAACCCATGAGTTCAATCAGAAAAGTTTGCATTTGTTGGTCGATGTCGCTGTTAAGTAAAGTGTGTTCGATGGCTTCAATTCCGCCCTAATGCGGAATCGAGGTGTATAGTGAGTTAACGTCTGCGGTGCAGAGTATAACAGTTTTGTTGCTTTTGCATTTGACAGTAGAAAGTTTTAACAGAAAATCCGTTGTGTCTTTGATATAACTGGTGGTTTGTGTCACCAGTGGTTGTAGTTATTTGTCGATGAATTTGCCTGTGGGTTCATGTATCGATCCTTTGGTAGACACTATCGGTCTAAATGGAGGGTTGTTGAGATCCTTGTGAATTTTCGGACACATATGGATTGTGGGACTTCTTGGGTGTTGTTGCAAAAGGTAATTCTTAGTGCGTTCTTTAATGACATCATTGTGGTGTGCTTTGGTTACGATGTTCATCAAGGTTTCTTGAAATTCTCTGGTGGGATTATGATCAAGCTGCATATAGATATTAGTATCCTGTATATGTTCATTGAGTCGTTGTATGTACAGGGTGGTGTCAAGAATTACAAGAGCCCCGTCCTTGTCGGCTTTAACGCATCGGATTTCGGGATTGTTCGCCAAAGATTTAAGAGTGTCACGATCTTTAGTGGTTAGGTTCTGGTGTTTGGTTTGTCTTTTGAAGTTGATTTTAGACAGATCATTTCGTACAAGGTTCTCAAATGTGTCGATACTTTTATGACTGTTAGGCGCTTGAAATGTACTCAATGGTCTTAAACCTCTTAATTCATCGGGTTTGGTTTGATTCATAGGTGGAAGTATGTTGTCGAAAAAATGACGTAGTCTGAGTTTCCTAGTAAGTTTGAAAGTGCTCACTTCCAGCTCAAGTAAATTGGTGTGTGTCGTGGGAATAAATGAAGTGCCTTTTTCAAGAAGAGTAATTTGGTGGGGTGTGATGTTGGTTTTGGAAATGTTGATGACTAGGTGTTTCTTTTTTTCGTGAGGTCTTTCTTGGCAATTGCGCTCCATGTAGTGGGAGGACTTGTTTCCTTTTCTTTTGTTTTTGCTCCGCTGGAGTCTTCGGTTCTGTCTTGGCCTGGCTCTAAAAAAGGAACCGCAGTAGTTTGATCTTGTGCTGTAGTAGATGTGGAAGCAGAAGTTGAGGGTTGATCGGTGGTAGTTCCTCTATTGGGTTGTCTTGGTGGGCGGTATGAGGCATCGCTTTCTGAAAAGGATGTGTCGGTTTGTGCCTTTTGGGGTCTATTACGGCGACGTTGGGCATACACGTCTGTCCACGTGTATACTTCATCTAGCTTGTAATCAAGCGTGTCTCTTCGAAACTTTCTGATTTTCCGTTCGTTGACTTCCTTGTGATGTTTGTCAAGGATGTTTTGCACCTTGTCGAGGGATTTTGTCAATTCTTCCGGTGTTAGCATTTCTTTCAATTCTTTATCGATTTCTTTAATTTCCTGTTCAAGATCTTTAACCACACGGACTCAATGACCGCATTGAATACAGTTGTTACTTGTAACTTTATTGTATATAGTTGTACATATGTCCTGCATTGCTCTTTGTATTTTTCACCCACTCTAATCATCCTTTCTTCACACTCACTCCAACTAGTTGTTTTTGCCACTCCAACATGGCGTCACCTTGACCTCACCATCACTATCCCAATCTTAGTCCTTCGTTTATCTCTACTGCCTAATACACACTTTAAAAGTTCACCACACACCCCTAACTAACCGTCACAACACCACGCGTTTGTCCCGACTCGTTGAGGTAGCGGCTGCCACCATCATTGATACTAAGTAAGTCCCACGCTTAAACTTATTATCACTGTTACTTTTTGTACCCAGTGCCCTTCACCGGTTTTATCCTTCATATCTTTTTGCACATCCCGCATGTCGGCCCTTACCTTTTTTTACTCCCCCTAACACCATTCCACACTTCACTTATCGAGCATTTTGTACTTAACTTCTTGCATGATTATACTACCAAGACTTCTGATCTTTCTCTGTCTTCCTTTCAGCACTCCGTGACAAAGGGCCACCCGCCCGAAATGCATTGGAGCAGTTTAATTGTATCATGGCAACTTCAATGAGTGTAACATTGGAATGATATCTGATCTATTCTGCTGAAAAACATTTTCAACAAAATAAATAGTGAAAAACAACAACCACATTATCTCATGAACTTTTGAATCATTGTTATGATCGTGTATGGTGTGCCTCACTTGGGGATGTATTAGCACTTGGTGCGTACACACCTATCCAGTCTGCATAAGACAACACCTCCAGTCCAAATGATTTCACCACTCTTGCCAGCGGGGCCACATAAATATTAAAGAGGGTAGGGCTCAAGGAGGAGCCCTGAGGCACTCCGCACACAAGGGGGGAGGACTCAGAGTAAAAATTGCCCATTCTAACGATTTGAGACCGCTGACAAAGGAATGATGCAAGAAGGTCCAGGGCCCGACCGCCAACCCCTATCTCCTTGAGACGCTCCACCTATCTCAAGGGAGACAGGGTGTCGAAAGCGATGGTAAGGTTGAGTAAGATAAGGAGAGTGGTATGCCCTGCATCCACCTGAACTCGAATATTATCCGACACCATGGTGAGAGCAGTCTCCGTACTATGAGCCCGTCTGAACCCATGTTGGGAGTCATCCAGAATCTGGCGGTCCCTCAGGTAAGCTCTCAGGTGTAAGTTCAGATGGGATTCAAGGATTTTAGCAGGGAGTGGCAGAAGGTAAATGGGGAGGAAGTTTTTTAAATTTAGGGGATCTAAGGAAGGCTTTTTCAGGATGGGCCTAACCGCCGCAGCCTTCCAGATCACAGGATATTGGCCCGACGATATGGCTAAGTTCAAGACAGTCATGAGATGCGGGGTCAAAGCCACCTTGGCCATTTTCACGACTTTGAGAGGACAGGGATCCAAAGGTGACCCGGATTTGATACCTTCAAGCAAGAGGTCTACAGTTTCAGGTAATAGCATCGGAAAGGCACAAAAACATGCCAAAGTCATTTTACTGAGAGAACTGTTTAGAAGGGTTTCGGAGGAGGCAGCAGGTGTCTGCCTGGCATTAAGACGCTCCAGCTGATCATAAATATCAGAGATCTTGGAGCAAAAAAAGGAAGATAGGCGATCGCAAAGCTCCTGTGAGGGATCCACTTTGTCAGAGTGCTGTAGGAGCCACAAGGGAGTTAAAGATGTTAAAGGGCTCCTTAGGAGTGGTGATATCCCCGGTGATCTTGGAGTAATATCTTTCCTTTTCCTCAATTATGGCTGCTTTGTATGCCTTTAGACATTGCTCATCAAAGAAATCCTCTCCAAACCAACTCCAACACCAAAAACCTACAAAGGCACTCAATCTTGCTTTAACTGTAACCATTGTAACAGTATCATCAAGGGTAACAGCATTAGACACCCCATGAAGGGACACACGATTCACCTTCAAGTCAACGCTACCTGCGACTCTACGAACCTAATCTATGCTCTGAAATGCCCTTGCGGCAAGGTATACGTTGGCAAGACTGAACGAAAAATCAAAACGCGTTTGAATGAACACAAATCAAACAATCGTCTAAAACAGGAGAAGTCAAACATTGCAGTTCATTTTTTTGAAGCTCGACACACCATAGCACAACTACAATTCATTGTCTTGGAAACCATCATCCCCAAAGAAGGTGTTGATAACAGAAAAACATTACTCAGAAGAGAACTTGAGTGGACTTACCGTTTACAGACTCTAAAACCACACGGACTCAATGACCGCATTGAATACAGTTGTTACTTGTACCTTTATTGTATATAGTTGTACATATGTCCTGCATTTCTCTTTGTATTTTTCACCCACTCTAATCATCCTTTCTTCAGATTCACTCCAACTAGTTGTTTTTGCCACTCCAACATGGCGTCACCTTGACCTCACCATCACTATCCCAATCTTAGTCCTTCGTTTATCTCTACTGCCTAATACACACTTTAAAAGTTCACCACACACCCCTTACTAACCGTCACAACGCCACGCGTTTGTCCCGACTCGTTGAGGTAGCGGCTGCCACCATCATTGATACTAAGTAAGTCCCACGCTTAAACTTATTATCACTGTTACTTTTTGTACCCAGTGCCCTTCACCGGTTTTATCCTTCATATCTTTTTGCACATCCCGCATGTTGGCCCTTACCTTTTTTTACTCAACCTAACACCATTCCACACTTCACTTATCGAGCATTTTGTACGTAACTTCTTGCATGATTATACTACCACGACTTCTGATCTTTCTCTGTCTTCCTTTCAGCACTCCGTGACAAAGGGCCACCCGCCCGAAATGCATTGGAGCAGTTTAATTGTATCATGGCAACTTCAATGAGTGTAACATTGGAATGATATCTGATCCATTCTGCTGAAAAACTTTTTCAACAAAATAAATAGTGAAAAACAACAACCACAATATCTCATGAACTTTTGAATCATTGTTATGATCGTGTATGGTGTGCCTCACTTGGGGATGTATTAGCACTTGGTGCGTACACACCTATCCAGTATCGATTTACGTGTTTTGGACGGAAACACCACCCTCGAGAGCACCCTAAACCTTTTGAACCTTCAACATCAACCGTACTCAACTTTCATCTTTAACACCGCTGTGCACCACCCACACTCTTTCTTTGATTATCCTGCATTTCCGCCTAACGGGAGGGTATCACGCATTTGAAATGCAATTTGAAGAATCAACAAAAGCACTGAAGCTAGAGCTCATACTCTAGCGTACGATGAAGATGAACGTAAACGAATTTACTCGCTGATCGAAGAAGACATTAGCCCCACGTCCACTACCCGTAACAAGGAGCAATGCATTAGACAATTCATCTATTTATCCAAACGGCATATAAATCAAAAACTTCATGCAAGCACCTTATTAAAATACCACCGTGCACTCAGGATCCCTCGCGGTTTACGGATAGCACTCAAACCGTCGCTCTGCAAAAACTCCAAAACCTTTAAGGTAAAGTGGGAAGGAAAACTTAATAAATGCAGCCTTGATTTGATCTCATTGATAGTAGAAGAACTTTCTGGCATACTTAAAGATCTTGAACAGGAAATGAAAGAAATCGATAAAGAATTGAAAGAAATGCTAACATCGGAAGAATTGACAAAATCCCTCGACGAGGTGCAAAACATCCTTGACAAACATCACAAGGAAGTCAAGGAACGGAAAATCAGAAAGTTTCGAAGAGACACGCTTGATTACAAGCTTGATGAAGTATACACGTGGGCAGACGTGTATGCCCAACGTCGCCGTAATAGACCCCAAAAGACACAAACCGACACATCCTCTTCAGAAAGCGATGTCTCATACCGCCCACCAAGACAACCCAATAGAGGAACAACCACCGATCAACCCTCAACTTCTGCTACCACATTCTACTACAGCACAAGATCAAACTACTGCGGTTCCTTTTTTAGAGCCAGGCCAGGACAGAACCGAAGACTCCGGCGGAGAAAAAACAAAAGAAAAGGAAACAAGTCCTCCCACTACACGGAGCGCAATTGCCAAGAAAGACCTCACGAAAAAAAGAAACACCTAGTCATCAACATTTCCAAAACCAACATCACACCCCACCAAATTACTCTTCTTGAAATAGGCACTTCATTTATTCCCACGACACTCACCAATTTACTTGAGCTGGAAGTGAGCACTTTCAAACTTACTAGGAAACTCAGACTACGTCATTTTTTCGACAACATACTTCCACCTATGAATCAAACCAAACCCGATGAATTAAGAGGTTTAAGACCATTGAGTACATTTCAAGCGCCTAACAGTCATAAAAGTATCGACACATTTGAGAACCTTGTACAAAATGATCTGTCTAAAATCAACTTCAAAAGATAAACCAAACACCAGAACCTAACCACTAAAGATCGTGACACTCTTAAATCTTTGGCGAACAATCCCGAAATCCGATGCGTTAAAGCCGACAAGGGCGGGGCTCTTGTAATTCTTGACACCACCCTGTACATACAACGACTCAATGAACATATACAGGATACTAATATCTATATGCAGCTTGATCATAATCCCACCAGAGAATTTCAAGAAACCTTGATGAACATCGTAACCAAAGCACACCACAATGATGTCATTGAAGAACGCACTAAGAATTACCTTTTGCAACAACACCCAAGAAGTCCCACCATCCATATGTGTCCGAAAATTCACAAGGATCTCAACAACCCTCCATTTAGACCGATAGTGTCTACCAAAGGATCGATACATGAACCCACAGGCAAATTCATCGACAAATACCTACAACCACTGGTGACACAAACCACCAGTTATATCAAAGACACAACGGATTTTCTGTTAAAACTTTCTACTGTCAAATGCAAAAGCAACGAAACTGTTATACTCTGCACCGCAGACGTTAACTCACTATACACCTCGATTCCGCATCAGGGCGGAGTTGAAGCCATCTAACACGCTTTACTTAACAGCGACATCGACCAACAAATGCAAACTTTTCTGATTGAACTCATGGGTTTTACTTTATACCACAGCTATTTCCAAGAAAACAACCAATGGTACCTCCAGCTATCTGGAATGGCTATGGGAAACTGTGCTGCCCCGACCTATGCCAACATCTATATGGAAAACTTCGAAAGACTTCACATATATGCCAATACCAATTTCAACGAAAGGTAAAAATGTACGTCAGATACATCGACGACTTATTTTTCATATGGACAGATTCCAAAGAAAGTCTCAATCAATCTCTTTTGGAACTCAACACCAAGGATGAACGTATCAAACTCACCTGGCAGATCAGCGAGAAAGAAATAACATTTTTGGACGTCAAAATCTCAATCACACAACAAGGCTTCATCACAGACCTCCACAGAAAAGACACTGACCGAAACAACACCCTCCACTACACCAGTTTCCACCAGGGATCCCTCAAAAAAGACTTGCCATTCTCCCAAATGCTGCGCATTAAACGCATAGTGTCCGATGAACAAACCTATCACCAACGTATCGAAGAAATGCTAAACCGATTTTTGGATAGAGGATATCCTGAACAAGTTATCAAGGAAGCTCAGACCCGTGTATCTAAAATTTCCAGAGAACAAAGCCTCAGCAGAACATCAAAAAACACCGAACAACGCATGGTATTGGTCTCTAAGTACTCAACAGCAAGCCGGGCCTACAAAAGAATTATACTTCGACACTGGCCCATATTACAAATGGAACCCGATTTCAGGGACATGTTTACAAATCCGCCATTGTTTGCATACACCAGGAACAAAAACATCAAAGAAATCCTCTCCAAACCAACTCCAACACCAAAAACCTACAAAGGCACTCAACCTTGCTTTAACTGTAACCATTGTAACAGTATCATCAAGGGTAACAGCATTAGACACCCCATGAAGGGACATGCGATTCACCTTCAAGTCAACGCTACCTGCGACTCTATGAACCTAATCTATGCTCTGAAATGCCCTTGCGGCAAGGTATACGTTGGCAAGACTGAACGAAAAATCAAAACGCGTTTGAATGAACACAAATCAAACAATCGTCTAAAACAGGAGAAGTCAAACATTGCAGTTCATTTTTTTGAAGCTCGACACACCATAGCACAACTACAATTCATTGTCTTGGAAACCATCATCCCCAAAGAAGGTGTTGATAACAGAAAAACATTACTCAGAAGAGAACTTGAGTGGACTTACCGTTTACAGACTCTAAAACCACACGGACTCAATGACCGCATTGAATACAGTTGTTACTTGTAACTTTATTGTATATAGTTGTACATATGTCCTGCATTGCTCTTTGTATTTTTCACCCACTCTAATCATCCTTTCTTCCCACTCACTCCAACTAGTTGTTTTTGCCACTCCAACATGGCGTCACCTTGACCTCACCATCACTATCCCAATCTTAGTCCTTCGTTTATCTCTACTGCCTAATACACACTTTAAAAGTTCACCACACACCCCTTACTAACCGTCACAACGCCACGCGTTTGTCCCGACTCGTTGAGGTAGCGGCTGCCACCATCATTGATACTAAGTAAGTCCCACGCTTAAACTTATTATCACTGTTACTTTTTGTACCCAGTGCCCTTCACCGGTTTTATCCTTCATATCTTTTTGCACATCCCGCATGTCGGCCCTTACCTTTTTTTACTCCCCCTAACACCATTCCACACTTCACTTATCGAGCATTTTGTACTTAACTTCTTGCATGATTATACTACCAAGACTTCTGATCTTTCTCTGTCTTCCTTTCAGCACTCCGTGACAAAGGGCCACCCGCCCGAAATGCATTGGAGCAGTTTAATTGTATCATGGCAACTTCAATGAGTGTAACATTGGAATGATATCTGATCTATTCTGCTGAAAAACATTTTCAACAAAATAAATAGTGAAAAACAACAACCACAATATCTCATGAACTTTTGAATCATTGTTATGATCGTGTATGGTGTGCCTCACTTGGGGATGTATTAGCACTTGGTGCGTACACACCTATCCAGTCTGCATAAGACAACACCTCCAGTCCAAATGATTTCACCACTCTTGCCAGCGGGGCCACATAAATATTAAAGAGGGTAGGGCTCAAGGAGGAGCCCTGAGGCACTCCGCACACAAGGGGGGAGGACTCAGAGTAAAAATTGCCCATTCTAACGATTTGAGACCGCTGACAAAGGAATGATGCAAGAAGGTCCAGGGCCCGACCGCCAACCCCTATCTCCTTGAGACGCTCCACCTATCTCAAGGGAGATAGGGTGTCGAAAGCGGTGGTAAGGTTGAGTAAGATAAGGAGAGTGGTATGCCCTGCATCCACCTGAACTCGAATAATATCCGACACCATGGTGAGAGCAGTCTCCGTACTATGAGCCCGTCTGAACCCATGTTGGGAGCCATCCAGAATCTGGTGGTCCCTCAGGTAAGCTCTCAGGTGTAAGTTCAGATGGGATTCAAGGATTTTAGCAGGGAGTGGCAGAAGGTAAATGGGGAGGAAGTTTTTTAAATTTAGGGGATCTAAGGAAGGCTTTTTCAGGATGGGCCTAACCGCCGCAGCCTTCCAGATCACAGGATATTGGCCCGACGATAGGCTAAGTTCAAGACAGTCATGAGATGCGGGGTCAAAGCCACCTTGGCCATTTTCACGACTTTGAGAGGACAGGGATCCAAAGGTGACCCGGATTTGATACCTTCAAGCAAGAGGTCTACAGTTTCAGGTAATAGCATCGGAAAGGCACAAAAACATGCCAAAGTCATTTTACTGAGAAAACTGTTTAGAAGGGTTTCGGAGGAGGCATCAGGTGTCTGCATGGCATTAAGACGCTCCAGCTGATCATAAATATCAGAGATCTTGGAGCAAAAAAAGGAAGATAGGCGATCGCAAAGCTCCTGTGTGGGATCCACTTTGTCAGAGTGCTGTAGGAGCCACAAGGGAGTTAAAGATGTTAAAGGGCTCCTTAGGAGTGGTGATATCCCCGGTGATCTTGGAGTAATATCTTTCCTTTTCCTCAATTATGGCTGCTTTGTATGCCTTTAGACATTGCTCATCAAAGAAATCGTCTCCAAACCAACTCCAACACCAAAAACCTACAAAGGCACTCAACCTTGCTTTAACTGTAACCATTGTAACAGTATCATCAAGGGTAACAGCATTAGACACCCCATGAAGGGACACGCGATTCACCTTCAAGTCAACGCTACCTGCGACTCTACGAACCTAATCTATGCTCTGAAATGCCCTTGCGGCAAGCTATACGTTGGCAAGACTGAACGAAAAATCAAAATGCGTTTGAATGAACACAAATCAAACATTCGTCTAAAACAGGAGAAGTCAAACATTGCAGTTCATTTTTTTGAAGCTCGACACACCATAGCACAACTACAATTCATTGTCTTGGAAACCATCATCCCCAAAGAAGGTGTTGATAACAGAAAAAAATTACTCAGAAGAGAACTTGAGTGGACTTACCGTTTACAGACTCTAAAACCACACGGACTCAATGACCGCATTGAATACAGTTGTTACTTGTAACTTTATTGTATATAGTTGTACATATGTCCTGCATTGCTCTTTGTATTTTTCACCCACTCTAATCATCCTTTCTTCACACTCACTCCAACTAGTTGTTTTTGCCACTCCAACATGGCGTCACCTTGACCTCACCATCATTATCCCAATCTTAGTCCTTCGTTTATCTCTACTGCCTAATACACACTTTAAAAGTTCACCACACACCCCTTACTAACCGTCACAACGCCACGCGTTTGTCCCGACTCGTTGAGGTAGCGGCTGCCACCATCATTGATACTAAGTAAGTCCCACGCTTAAACTTATTATCACTGTTACTTTTTGTACCCAGTGCCCTTCACCGGTTTTATCCTTCATATCTTTTTGCACATCCCGCATGTCGGCCCTTACCTTTTTTTACTCCCCCTAACACCATTCCACACTTCACTTATCGAGCATTTTGTACTTAACTTCTTGCATGATTATACTACCACGACTTCTGATCTTTCTCTGTCTTCCTTTCAGCACTCCGTGACAAAGGGCCACCCGCCCGAAATGCATTGGAGCAGTTTAATTGTATCATGGCAACTTCAATGAGTGTAACATTGGAATGATATCTGATCTATTCTGCTGAAAAACTTTTTCAACAAAATAAATAGTGAAAAACAACAACCACAATATCTCATGAACTTTTGAATCATTGTTATGATCGTGTATGGTGTGCCTCACTTGGGGATGTATTAGCACTTGGTGCGTACACACCTATCCAGTCTGCATAAGACAACACCTCCAGTCCAAATGATTTCACCACTCTTGCCAGCGGGGCCACATAAATATTAAAGAGGGTAGGGCTCAAGGAGGAGCCCTGAGGCACTCCGCACACAAGGGGGGAGGACTCAGAGTAAAAATTGCCCATTCTAACGATTTGAGACCGCTGACAAAGGAATGATGCAAGAAGGTCCAGGGCCCGACCGCCAACCCCTATCTCCTTGAGACGCTCCACCTATCTCAAGGGAGATAGGGTGTCGAAAGCGGTGGTAAGGTTGAGTAAGATAAGGAGAGTGGTATGCCCTGCATCCACCTGAACTCGAATAATATCCGACACCATGGTGAGAGCAGTCTCCGTACTATGAGCCCGTCTGAACCCATGTTGGGAGCCATCCAGAATCTGGTGGTCCCTCAGGTAAGCTCTCAGGTGTAAGTTCAGATGGGATTCAAGGATTTTAGCAGGGAGTGGCAGAAGGTAAATGGGGAGGAAGTTTTTTAAATTTAGGGGATCTAAGGAAGGCTTTTTCAGGATGGGCCTAACCGCCGCAGCCTTCCAGATCACAGGATATTGGCCCGACGATAGGCTAAGTTCAAGACAGTCATGAGATGCGGGGTCAAAGCCACCTTGGCCATTTTCACGACTTTGAGAGGACAGGGATCCAAAGGTGACCCGGATTTGATACCTTCAAGCAAGAGGTCTACAGTTTCAGGTAATAGCATCGGAAAGGCACAAAAACATGCCAAAGTCATTTTACTGAGAAAACTGTTTAGAAGGGTTTCGGAGGAGGCATCAGGTGTCTGCATGGCATTAAGACGCTCCAGCTGATCATAAATATCAGAGATCTTGGAGCAAAAAAAGGAAGATAGGCGATCGCAAAGCTCCTGTGTGGGATCCACTTTGTCAGAGTGCTGTAGGAGCCACAAGGGAGTTAAAGATGTTAAAGGGCTCCTTAGGAGTGGTGATATCCCCGGTGATCTTGGAGTAATATCTTTCCTTTTCCTCAATTATGGCTGCTTTGTATGCCTTTAGACATTGCTCATCAAAGAAATCGTCTCCAAACCAACTCCAACACCAAAAACCTACAAAGGCACTCAACCTTGCTTTAACTGTAACCATTGTAACAGTATCATCAAGGGTAACAGCATTAGACACCCCATGAAGGGACACGCGATTCACCTTCAAGTCAACGCTACCTGCGACTCTACGAACCTAATCTATGCTCTGAAATGCCCTTGCGGCAAGCTATACGTTGGCAAGACTGAACGAAAAATCAAAATGCGTTTGAATGAACACAAATCAAACATTCGTCTAAAACAGGAGAAGTCAAACATTGCAGTTCATTTTTTTGAAGCTCGACACACCATAGCACAACTACAATTCATTGTCTTGGAAACCATCATCCCCAAAGAAGGTGTTGATAACAGAAAAAAATTACTCAGAAGAGAACTTGAGTGGACTTACCGTTTACAGACTCTAAAACCACAAGGACTCAATGACCGCATTGAATACAGTTGTTACTTGTAACTTTATTGTATATAGTTGTACATATGTCCTGCATTGCTCTTTGTATTTTTCACCCACTCTAATCATCCTTTCTTCACACTCACTCCAACTAGTTGTTTTTGCCACTCCAACATGGCGTCACCTTGACCTCACCATCATTATCCCAATCTTAGTCCTTCGTTTATCTCTACTGCCTAATACACACTTTAAAAGTTCACCACACACCCCTTACTAACCGTCACAACGCCACGCGTTTGTCCCGACTCGTTGAGGTAGCGGCTGCCACCATCATTGATACTAAGTAAGTCCCACGCTTAAACTTATTATCACTGTTACTTTTTGTACCCAGTGCCCTTCACCGGTTTTATCCTTCATATCTTTTTGCACATCCCGCATGTCGGCCCTTACCTTTTTTTACTCCCCCTAACACCATTCCACACTTCACTTATCGAGCATTTTGTACTTAACTTCTTGCATGATTATACTACCACGACTTCTGATCTTTCTCTGTCTTCCTTTCAGCACTCCGTGACAAAGGGCCACCCGCCCGAAATGCATTGGAGCAGTTTAATTGTATCATGGCAACTTCAATGAGTGTAACATTGGAATGATATCTGATCTATTCTGCTGAAAAACTTTTTCAACAAAATAAATAGTGAAAAACAACAACCACAATATCTCATGAACTTTTGAATCATTGTTATGATCGTGTATGGTGTGCCTCACTTGGGGATGTATTAGCACTTGGTGCGTACACACCTATCCAGTCTGCATAAGACAACACCTCCAGTCCAAATGATTTCACCACTCTTGCCAGCGGGGCCACATAAATATTAAAGAGGGTAGGGCTCAAGGAGGAGCCCTGAGGCACTCCGCACACAAGGGGGGAGGACTCAGAGTAAAAATTGCCCATTCTAACGATTTGAGACCGCTGACAAAGGAATGATGCAAGAAGGTCCAGGGCCCGTCCGCCAACCCCTATCTCCTTGAGACGCTCCACCAATCTCAAGGGAGACAGGGTGTCGAAAGCGGTGGTAAGGTTGAGTAAGATAAGGAGAGTGGTATGCCCTGCATCCACCTGAACTCGAATATTATCCGACACCATGGTGAGAGCAGTCTCCGAACTATGAGCCCGTCTGAACCCATGTTGGGAGTCATCCAGAATCTGGTGGTCCCTCAGGTAAGCTCTCAGGTGTGAGTTCAGATGGGATTCAAGGATTTTAGCAGGGAGAGGCAGAAGGTAAATGGGGAGGAAGTTTTTTACATTTAGGGGATCTAAGGAAGGCTTTTTCAGGATGGGCCTAACCACCGCAGCCTTCCAGATCAAAGGATATTGGCCCACGATATGGCTAAATTCAAGACAGTCATGAGATGCGGGGTCAAAGCCACCTTGGCCATTTTCACGACTTTGAGAGGACAGGGATCCAAAGGTGACCCGGATTTGATACCTTCAAGCAAGAGGTCTACAGTTTCAGGTAATAGCATCGGAAAGGCACAAAAACATGCCAAAGTCATTTTACTGAGAGAACTGTTTAGAAGGGTTTCGGAGGAGGCATCAGGTGTCTGCCTGGCATTAAGACGCTCCAGCTGATCATAAATATCAGAGATCTTGGAGCAAAAAAAGGAAGATAGGCGATCGCAAAGCTCCTGTGAGGGATCCACTTTGTCAGAGTGCTGTAGGAGCCACAAGGGAGTTAAAGATGTTAAAGGGCTCCTTAGGAGTGGTGATATCCCCGGTGATCTTGGAGTAATATCTTTCCTTTTCCTCAATTATGGCTGCTTTGTATGCCTTTAGACATTGCTTGTGTGACTCCCTGCCAGAGGGAGCCGGGTACTTCGGCCAATATCTTTCCTTCCTTCTGCACTCTTGTCTCATGTTTTGAAGACGATCAGAGAACCAAGGAGCGGAAGGCGTTTTCCTGGCCGAGTAACACAATTTTTTAGGGGCAAGAGAGTCCATCATAGCAGTAATTATTTTGGAAAAGGTTTCCCGCAGCCATATCAACGTTATGAAGGACCTCTGCCTTTGTGTGTAATGAGCTTCAGTAGGCAAAGAGGAGGAGCTAATCCCATCTTCCCCCTTAAGGCAGAGGCCACACCAACTACATGAGAAGGGTCCTTTCATGTACAGCGTTTCTTCTTTCAAGATGTGAATTGGAATTGGAATTAGAATAGGATTTGTAGAGTGCACGGCTACCCAAGGGCATCCCAGCGCTGGACTCGAAGGGTGTAGCTAGGAAACGGAAGTGACCTAGGGGAAAAGCCAGGTTTTCAAGAGCCTTCGGAATTTTGACAGGTTGGATTCCCTCCGAATGTTCAGGGGGAGCAAGTTCCACAGCTTAGGGGCGTTATAGGAAAAGAGGCGTCCTCCTGATCGCGCCTTCTTGATTCTTGGGATGTAAGCCAAAAGGAGGTGGTCGGATCTTAGATTCCTGTTGGCTTTGTGAGGTTTAATCAGGGTTTTCAGGATCGAGGGCCCTTATCCTGGAGATTTTTATGTGTTATGCAGAGAGATTTTAAATTAATTTTCTCTTGGATCGGGAGCCAGTGTAGTGAGTTTAGGACAGGCTTGGCCGTGCTTCTGTTATTTGTACCTGTTAGCAGTCTAGCTGCAGAGTTCTGGACAAGTTAGAGTTTGTTTATGACTGATTTCAGGGCGCCAAGATAGAGGGCGTTCCATTAATCTAGTCTGGAGAGGATAAGGCCCTGGATGAGTAGTTTTTTGGATTGTGGGGGAAGAAGGGGGAGGATTTTGCGTGTGGTGCGAAGCAGGCCAAAGCAGATTCCTGCGGTTTTCCTGGCTTGAGTTTGAAAAGTGAGGTTCTGGTCCAGTCAAATACCTAGGCTTTTTATTTATTTCTTGGGAGAGGGGGCTTGTCCCATGCAGGTTGGCCACATCAGTTTGGGGGTGAGTTTGGGTTGACTGCCTAGCACTAGGATTTCGGATTTATCTCCGTTAAGTTTGAGAAGGGACTTGCTCATCCAGCTGGAGATTTCTTTGAGGCAGTCGCATAGGTTTTCTGGGGATTGGTCTGTCTGTTTAAGTGAGATGACAAGTTGTGTGTCCTCTGCGTACGTGACCCATTTAATGCCAAAAGGGGCTACGATCTCTTCTAAAGGGGACATTTAAACATTGAATAGGGTAGGGCTTAGGGAAGAGCCCTGAGCATTGTAGTGTAATGGCTCTGGATAAAGGGTTGCCTTCAGAAACCTGAAATGCTCTATTTCCTAAAAATGACTTGAGCCAGGACGGGGGTGTCCCTGTAACTCCCTTGCTGTTTAGACGGTGGACAAGAATGCGGTGGTCCACCGTATCAAAGGCCGCGCTCAAGTCTAGGAGGATCACTGCTGCGGATCCGCCCGAGTCTAGGATCTTTCGCGCTTCTTCTACGACTGCTAGCAGGGCTGATAGATTGCAATTTTCCTGTCACAGAATGTCCTAATGATGTTGTGAATATGTTAGCCTAATGTGTCTAACCAATATGCAGTTACAGCCTATTATTCATGTGCTGCAACCCACTGAGCTAATTTTGTAATATGCAAGCTTCAGTTGGATAGAATTGTTTCTGTAATGTGTAAGCTTTTGTCTTATTATTGCCTTCTAAGTTAGAAAACCTGATGTGGTACATTGCTTTCCCTTGGTTAGGTTCCCATTATTGATATTTCTGTATACTTTCCTATAAGAGAGAGAAGCTTGTCTATGGCAGACAGATTTCTGATGCTGACATTTGCTCTGCAGCTACAATGTCTCATGGTACAGTTTTCCCCCCTCCCTTATGAGCAGAAAATCCCTGTTTCAGCATTTCTTGCCTTGAGTTAGTTTTGCAGAAATGTTTCCATGCCCTGGAGTAGCAGAGCCTCTGCTCTGTGGCCTTGAGGGGAGATAACAGTGTTGCCTTCGCAGGTGCAGATGCCTCATGTATGAGTTCAATGTTCACCCTCTGCTGAGCCCAGTACTTTTCCAGTCTGGGCGTGGTTTTACTCTTCCATGCTATATTATAATGTATTGCTGTGATGAGATGAGGCAGTCCTCTTGGTGCACTCCCTGGGGTGTAGACCTGACGGGGCCCATCTGCAGATGAATATTATGTCCTAATAAATATATTTATAATTCTTCTCCACTGCCTGGCTGGCTTATTATATGAGAATGATAGATGAGTGAGGTAAGTCGCTCAGGTGGATTTGAGCCACTTTTATCAGGTGGCGCCCGAATAGTGACTCCGCGATAAGGATCTTTCTCACCCGTAAGTGGGTAGCAGAAGGCCGGGGACCCTCTGGTCGGCACGGTGGGTCTGGGTACCCACTTTGATGCCGAGCTTGGTTCTCACAGTGCTGCCCCACCCTGCTGATCGGGAGAGGTCCCGGTTCATGATCCTGCGCCGGGGTCCAGAAGGCAGAACTTTGGAGCTGACCGTGTTGGTCCCAGCAGCCGGCGGTGGAGAACAGTGGATGTCGGGTTCCGTGAACAGGAGAGTGGTCCGACTGGTGATTGAAGGAGCTAGGTGCTCCAGAGACCGGTGTGTCTCCAGTGATTAAGAGGACGGTGTGTCTCCGAGACCGGTGTGTCTCCAGTGGTAAAGGAGCCGGTGCGCTCCTGAGGCTAGTGTGCTCCGGGGAGTGCGAGTGGTGCTCTGACAGACTTAACAGAGGTTGGGAGGACGTTTGTTTTTGGTCTTCCGACCAGGTGGTACTGTGGTGGAGGCGTGGCTCATTGCGGGTAGGCTCCGGAACTCACCCCGAACCCCTAGGGTGGCGGTTCGGCGGGAGTGGGTCCTAGGTCTCCTGTGGTAAAGTGCGCAGCGATCTGTAGTGCGGCCCGGGTGGCGGATGTGTCCTCCAACCTCAGAACAGTTAGTGTACTGTTCGGTCTGCGGTAGGGTCCAGGTTCCCCAGGACTTGGTCGACGGGCCATGTCCCATTATGGTAACGCGTGTTTGGCAGGGACTTAATGCATAGAATGTATGTGCGTGGGCGATTGTAAGTGGTTGTGTGTGGAGATAGTAGCTTGGTCTTTTGTGACCGGGTATGTGTGGGTTCTTTGGCGGTATCTGATTGAGTGAGTTTGGTGGTGTTTGATTGAGTGTGCAAGATGCCACGTTTCAGTAAGTTGCAATGTTTTGGGTGTTGCTGCAGTTCATCTGGTGTCAGATTGGCTGAGAGCCAACCCGCTCCTGTAGAAGACTCTTTTAATTTTTGAGATGCATATGACTATGGATTTATCCTGATTTTGTTTAATATTTTTGATGCAGCTGAGATAGATTACTTGCAGGAGAGATTGTTTGCTAGGCACAGCCATCAGAGCATGTTTGATTCCCTAAGGTGGTGGCAGAAAGAGGAAAGTTTAGTTTTAAAAGAAGACAAAATGTGTACATTTGGAATTTGCAGAGTGTTCCCATTTAAATTTGCTTGCAATGGCTCAGTGAGCCAATGTGAGCAGAGATTAAGAGGATGGGGTATGTATTTCATGTAATATGTTTGATTTGGTTATAATTGGTTTGGTTTGAGAGCAGTCTGTGGGTTGCCTTTTACTTGTGTAAATGTTTGTTTGAATGAAGTGAGTGCATCTTGTTGCATGAGCCAGATTGTCTGGTCCTTGTGAGCTACCTGAGATGGTTGTGCCTGGCTATCAGTGTGTTTTTCATGTAGTTTAAAACGGCATGCATGGCTGTGCTCTATGGAAAAGAATGTGGTTTCTTTCATCCCCTTAATTTGTGAACAGTAGTAGATGAAGAAAAGAATAAGGATTTGATTACCAGTAATTAGAATGTATATTAATAGAATGTAGAAAGAGTGTAAAGTTAGAAAGAAGTGAAAAAAAAGAGAAATGTATTTTTTAAAATAGGGTTAATTATTGCATGTTAGAAAGAGTTAGGAAGGCTTATTGGCTTTGTCAGCGCCAGAACGACGAGCGCAGAGTGTGAGGCAGATTTGGCCTTGGTGATGAATGCCAGGGGGGCCAGGAAGGCTGGCTAGCAGCCCAGAATTCTTAGCTCTTGGAAGACGGTAAGAGTGAAATGCATTTTCTGAACGGCAAAAGAGGCCTCCAAAGGGGGTGGAGAGCTGGAGTTGTTTAGTTAGTTTTAAAAATGACCTGTTGAGTGGATGTGTTTCAGTCCACAATAAAATAAAAGGGGTTGTAGAACTCTGGGCTGGTAAGGTTTAGAATAACAGTGTGTGAAAGAGCAGAGCAGTTGTGACCTTGATGTGATAACAGCATTCGAATGGGTTCGCAGAGCACAGAGAGCAAGAGAAGAGACAGACAGAAGATTGTGAAGTGCGTGCAAACTGCTGTTGGTTTAGACTAAAGTATAATGCAGTTGTTCAGAACACATGTGATTTAGTATTAGGAACAAAAATTATGAATACATTTCAACAGGTTATTCCATTTGGACACAGAGAATTACACTTTAAAATGGCCCAGTCTGAGAAAAGAAGGATTATTTTGAGAAAAATTAATTTACTAAATATGTTAGTGAGTGTTTCAAATGCAATAGTTTAAGCACATGTTACTCCTATTATTTGAATTATATTCAGAATAGGTGATTGATTTGTGTGCAGTACAAAGGCAAGAAGAAAAAGAGATTTATTGGTTGTCTGTTGTGTCCATTTTTGTTGTGGATTTTTTTTGCTTCACTGTTGGTCCATGTCATATGTTAGACCTGACATCATTGGCTTGAGTCTCTCCTCCATTTTTTATGTTTGCCTCTACTGTTTTACGATGTTTTGCTGGTATATGCTTTGGGCGCCGTGTCACTGCTGATCAGTGCCATAGCGCAAGTGCTCCCTATGTTAAAATGATGTATCTATGGTATCCATGTTTGGCTTATTTGGTTTACTGTCAGTCCCTAGTCTAGTGCACCAGGAGTGCCGGGGCTTGTAAATACAAATGCCGCTCGTGGGCTTGCAGCACGTGTTGTGCCACCCACAGGAGCGGCCTTGTAAAAGAATGTCTACGGGTCGGTCATTGCGAGACCCACGTGCAGTCCTGTACTGTCACGCCGGCTGCGCAGGTATCCCTACTTGCCAGCCCCTCCAACCTTCCCTTAACTTCATGTTAGTCACCCCTATGGTAGGCCCATGGGCAGGGTGCATTGTAAGTGTAAGGTAGGACACGCCTGACCAAGTTGGCATGTCCTGATAGTGAAGTGCCGCCATCTTCGTGCTTCACTATTGCGAGGTAGCCTGCTCTCCGTTGGATAGAATGGGCCGCCGGGATTGTTAACGCTATAATCCTAGCTGGCTTGGGGAGCATGGTGCAATGTCGAGTTTGGTATCCCTGAACTCAGGATTTAATTACGCATCCGTTGGTGTGGATGGTTTTTGGACTCTGGGTTCGAAAATAGCACTTTTAGAAAGTGTCTATTTTCTTGCCTAACCATATCTGGTTTCTGCTGGTCTTGCGTGTGTGTGACAGGAGCTGGGTGGCTCCACAGGTCTGGATGAGTCAGTGTGGGATGAGTGGGACATTTACGTTGAGAGTAGGGGGAGAGTAGTTGTTGATAGCCTGCCTTGCCTGATACAATGCTGGCTCCACCTCCTGCTAAGCGACTGATGGCTCTGTGCCTGCCATGGACGATCCTAGCCCCACCTCCTGCCAGGAGGGCGATAGCTCTGCTCCTGCCAGTATCAATGCTGGCTCCACCTCCTGCGGGGCGTCTGAGGACTCAGCCCGGCTCAATGAATAGGCCAGGTGCTACTGCCTAGCTCCACCCACCACAGACCCAGGATGTTGGGAAATCCCCGGCATAGACAAAGGGATCAAAGACGAAAAGGGGTATAAGAGAAGGACCCCTGAACTAGGAAATCAGATCACTTCTGACAAGGAACCCTGTAACCAAGGACAAGAAGCCTGCTGATCTAAAGGACTGCCTACCCCTTCTGCCAGTGTGCTGTTGTTGGGGGAATCCTGCAGTGCTTCTTTATTTTTGCCAAGGAACCAGGAGAGAGGAACTGTGTGTGTACTCTCATGCTTGCTAAGAAAATCTCCAAGGACTGGAAGAGTGCCAGTCTCCTGCTGAAGTCACAGGGCTAAAGGACTTCATCTGCTAAAAGTGCTATTTGCTGGAAGTGTGAATCCAGCACCTCTGAAAGAACCAGCAATCACGACGATCGGACGCTGGGCCCGACCGACGCCAGCAGCAACGCCAGTGAGTAGGAGTACGGCTCTAACTCCAGAGGACCTCGTGTCTGCCCCGCTGCTGATCGCATCAACCGTGAGCCCTTCGACGCCGTGAGCGCTGCTCACTCTGTGCAACTGCATCATCGACAACGCCTGCTGAGGCCTGATCGACACCGAAGACGCGACGCCGGATTGCTCGACGCCGCTGATCATCGTGTGCTTCATTTTCCTAAGGTACTGTGTTGTTGGGGGTCCGTGTGACTCCAGGCCCGGCGTAGCGCTCCTCGCGGTCGACGCCGAACCTGTGGATTCTCTTTGCCCCGGCGTTGTGTAGCTCCCGTGTGAGTTACCCTGTTGCTAAGAACTGTGTTTCCAAGAAGAAGAATTGCTTGATACTAAAGACTTTTGTGCTAAAGAAGAAACTACCTTTGAACTATCCTTTTTCCTTCCTAAACGTATTTATTCCGATTGTGTACAGTTTTGCCGTTATTTTGGTCTTGTGCTAAGCCTTATATAAAAATACTTATTTTTATAATACTACTGTGTCGTGTCCATTTGTAGTGTATTCACTTTATTACTGTATGTGGTCATAATTGCTTAACACACAGCCTCTGAGATAAGCCTGTTCTGCTCTGCCAAGCTACCAAGGGGGTGAGCAGGGGTTATCGAAGGGTGTGATCCCCTTGCCCTGACTAGAAAAGGAGCGTCCCTATTTGTCAGAAGTGCATACCTCTGCCAACTAGAGACAGCCGGTTCTAACATTGGATGCAGCAGTGAGGATTTGGACCTTGCATTTATGACCCATGTACAGTGATTAGTGTGCGCTACGTAGTGAAAGCAGACCATAACGCAGTCACAATCTGATTCGGAAGGATCCTATTTTTGTTCTCCGCTTTTCTGAAACTTGATTTTCTGAACACTGCCAGTTTTAACCATGAGTGACAACGGAGTCACTGCCCCTGCTATCGTTGTTGTGGAAGAGTTCGAGAGGAGTAAGCTAAAGAGATACAAGAAAGATGAGCTGAAACACTTTTGCAACCAGTTTGAAGTTCCTACCACCGGCCTCTCGAGAAAAGATACTTTTTATAAAGCATTGCAGGCCTGGTGGGAGTCCAGAAGTCCCTCTGATGTGGTGGTGGTACCCACAGAGGAAGGGGATGAGGAGGTGCCAGTGAATGGACCTGTGCCCTCTCCCGGAAGCAGTGTTTCCTCCAAAGGTCTTTCCCCTGAAGAAAGAGAAGAAAGGGCGAAAGAGCGAGCTTACAACATGGAGATGGCAAGGCTAAAAATAAATGGGCAGTTGGAGTTAGAAAATGCAAGAGGTAGAAGGGAAGCTGATTTAGAGATCAAAAAGTTGGAGTTTGAACGAGAGAAGTTAGCTTTGGAGCGTGAAGCCAGGTTGAGGGAACTGGATATCCAAGCTAAAAAGTTAGAGTTGAATCCCTCTGGTGGCAGCATTCCATCCGAGCCTGCAGAAAGTAAGTTTTACTTCCCGAAAGATGTGATCAAAGATTACAATAAGAATGAAGATATTGGTCAATGGTTTAAAGCATATGAGTTAGCATTGTTGGCCCACCAGGTCCCTGAGAAGAATTGGGGAGCGGGGTTGTGGGGTCGCTTTGTGAATGAGGGAAGAGATACCCTGTTAGACATGCCTGTTGCGGATAGGATGTCATATGCTCATATGAAAGATGCTTTAATGTTGCGATATGGTTTAACCCCCGAGCAGTACAGACAAGCTTTTAGAGAATGTAAGAAGTTGCCTGGTACGACGTGGGTTGAATATGTGTCTTATTTTTGCAGAGCCATGGATGGTTGGGTAAAGGGCAGCAAAGTGGAAAGTTATGAAGCTCTTTATGATTTGTTTGCGTGGGAGCACTTGTCTAATAACTGTTTTCCAGAGCTGCGCCAGCACCTGATTGATAGCAAGATATCTAACCCTAGAAAACTTGCTGAGGAGGCGGACCGCTGGGTCAGTACCAGGGTCCACAAGGGTCCAGTGGGAGACTCAGCCAAAGGTGGGCAGGGTCCCCAGCAGAAGAGTGGGGGGGACAAGGGTAAACAGAAGGAGTCTCAGAAAGGGCCCCAAAGTAATCCCCAAGGGAACCAAGGGAAAGGTTCCCAGCCTCCCCCTGAGAAGAAGCCAGGGGCCCCGACGGGTAAACCTGTTCATAGGGGCCCCCTAACCTGCTACGGTTGTGGGCAGGTGGGACACCGGTTTTATGACCCCCAGTGTCCCAAAAAGGATTCGAATGCACCGCCGCGTGCACCCCCTCGTCAGTTGGCAAGTGTAGCCTTGGGAGGGGAGGAGATGGTTGTCCATGGTGGGAGGGGTCCCGCAGAAATGTCCCTGGTCTCGCTAGGAGACATGCAAATGGTCCCTCCACCCCCTCTGCCTAGTAACACTAGTAAATATAGGCAGTGGGTGACCATTAATGGCCATAGAGTGGAAGCTCTCAGAGACACCGGAGCGAGTGTGACAGCTGTCAAGTGTCACTTGGTGTCCAGAGAGCAAGTGGTTCCCCACGCATTCTACCCCGTGATAGCTGCCGATAACTCCCAGAAAGAGTGTGAGGTGGCTCAGGTTTCCTTTGAATGGGGGGGAGTTTCAGGTACTCTTCAGGTTGCTGTGAGGCCCGCCATGCCTGTCGATTGTCTCCTGGGCAATGATTTGGAAGACTCCCCTTGGGCTAAGGTGGAGCGAGCGGCGCACTTGAAAATGTTGGGTGTGCCGGAGTGGGTGTGTGGAACCACTCGATCCATGACAGCGAGTAAGGGTGATGATGGGGTCCCGGAGCCTGAAAGTACGGCCCAGGACCCAGCTGTGAAGAGAAGAGGCAGGAGGCGCGGGAAACCGGCCCCCGTTGTTCCCGTGGTCCAGAAGGAGGTAGACCCTGAGGGGGATGCCCTGGAGCCCACAGGGGAACAAATTGCCGAACTGGGAGATCTGCCCGAGCTGACCCACTGGCAGCAGGATGGTGGTCCCTCCAGGGAGGAATTCTGTGCGGAACAGAAGGTGTGCCCTTCTCTTGTGGGCATGAGGCAGCAGGCCTCAGCCCAATCCTCAGATGATCAGTCAGGGTCACATTTTGTGTACTGGGAGAACGACCTCCTGTATAGCGAGCCTAAGGCTGCTGAGCCTGGGTCAGCCCGTGTGCTGGTGGTACCCCAGCGCTTCAGAGCCTTCCTACTGGGTTTGGCTCATGACGTACCGTTAGCTGGACATCTGGGGCAGGACAAGACCTATGATAGGCTTGTCACCCATTTTTATTGGCCTCAGATGCGTAGGGATGTAGACATCCATTGCAAGACTTGTCGCACTTGCCAGGCAAGTGGGAAAAGCGGAAGGAAGCAGAAGGCTCCCCTCCAACCTTTTCCGGTGGTCAGCACCCCCTTTGACCGGGTGGGTATTGACATTGTTGGGCCCCTGGACCCCAAGACAGCCCTGGGCAACAGGTTCATCCTGGTCTTGGTGGACCATGCCACGAGGTACCCGGAGGCCATCCCTCTCCGAACAGTGACGGCCCCCGTGGTGGGACGAGCACTGATGGGTGTTTTCTCCCGGATGGGGTTCCCCAGAGAGGTGGTGTCCGACCGAGGCACCAACTTCATTTCGAACTATATGAAGTCTCTGTGGAAGGAGTGTGGGGTAACCTACAAGTTCACCACTCCTTACCACCCTCAAGGAAATGGGCTGGTTGAGAGATTCAACCGGACCGTGAAAGGCATGATTATGGGTCTTGAAGAACCAATGAGGCGGAAATGGGACGTCCTCTTGCCATGCCTGTTGTTTGCTTACCGTGAGGTGCCGCAGAAGGCTCTAGGGTTCAGCCCCTTTGAGCTCTTATACGGTCACCCGGTAAGAGGACCTTTGAGTCTGGTCAAGGAAGGCTGGGAGCAATCTCCCAGGAAACCTCCCCAGGATGTATACAGCTACATGCTGGCCTTTCGGAACCAGACTCGGCGCTTCAGAGAACTTGCTCAGGCAAATCTGGAGGCCAGCCAGGAGGAGATGAAGCGATGGTACGACCGGAATGCCACTCTGGTAGAGCTTCAGCATGGTTAGGAAGTGTGGGTCATGTCCCCTGTGGAACCTTGTGCGCTCAAGGACAGGTGGACTGGACCGTTTAAGGTTGTGGAGAAGAAGAGCGATGTCACCTACTTGGTGGACTTGAAATCTCCCAGGAACCCCTTGCGGGTCCTGCATGTCAACCGTTTGAAGCCCCACTTAGAAAGGTCCGAAGTGGGCATGCTCCTAGCTACAGATGATGGAATGGAGGAGGAGAGTGAGCCTCTTCCTGACCTCCTGTATGCTAAAGAGCAAGCCGGGTCAGTGGATGGTGTGGTCCTCTCTGACACACTGACCCTTGAGCAGAAACAGGATTGTCACCAACTGTTGGGGCAATTCCCGGATCTGTTTTCCTTGGTTCCGGGTGTCACGCATTGGTATGCCCATGACGTTGACACCGGAGACAGCCCTCCTGTGAAGCACAAGGCTTACAGGGTGACTGACAAGGTCCGAGCGTACATTAAGGAGGAGGTCTCCAAAATGTTCGCGTTAGGGGTGATTGAGTCCTCTAGCAGTCCTTGGGCCAGCCCGGTGGTCTTGGTCCCGAAGGCTGCAGCGCCTGGTGCTTCACCGGAACTCCGGTTCTGCGTGGACTACCGAGGGCTCAATTCAGTCACGAAGACTGACGCGCACCCCATCCCCAGAGCTGATGAGCTCATCGATCGGTTGGGGGCTGCCCGGTACCTTAGTACGTTCGATTTAACGTCTGGGTACTGGCAGATCGCCTTGACTGATGGGGCAAAAGAGAGGTCAGCATTCTCCACACCAGATGGGCTATACCAGTTCCGGGTGATGCCCTTTGGAATGAAGAATGCCCCTGCCACCTTCCAGAGGTTGGTCAACCAGGTCTTGGCTGGACTGGAGGAATTCAGTGCCGCCTACCTGGACGACATCGCAGTGTTCAGCGCCAGCTGGGAGGAACACTTGCGCCACCTCCAGGAAGTGTTGTTGGCCCTGCGCGGAGCAGGCCTCACAATCAAAGCCAGTAAGTCCCAGATTGGGCAGGGTTCTGTGGTGTACTTGGGGCACCAAGTAGGGAGCGGCAAGGTGGCCCCCCTGCAACCCAAGATTGATACCATCCTGGCTTGGGCACCGCCCAAAACCCAAACGCAGGTGAGAGCCTTCTTAGGTCTCACGGGTTACTACAGGAGGTTTGTCAAGGATTACGGCAACATTGTGCACCCCTTGACTTCGCTGACTTCCAGGAAGCAGCCACGAAACGTGATCTGGACTGATGCCTGTCAAACGGCCTTTGACACCCTGAAAACTGCAATGTGCACAGCACCTATACTCCAAGCACCCGATTTTTCGAAAGAATTCATTGTTCAGACGGACGCTTCAGAGCATGGCGTGGGGGCTGTTCTAGCTCAGGTGAATGAAGAGGGCCGAGACTTGCCGGTAGCCTTCATCAGTAGGAGGTTACTTCCCAGAGAAACGAGGTGGAGTGCGATAGAGAGAGAAGCATTTGCTGTGGTCTGGGCGCTGAAGAAGCTAAGACCCTACCTGTTTGGGACTCACTTCCGGGTTCAGACAGACCACAGGCCCCTCAGATGGTTGATGCAAATGAGGGGTGAGAATCCAAAACTGTTGAGGTGGTCCATTGCTCTACAGGGGATGGACTTTACGGTGGAACACCGCCCTGGTACAGATCACGCCAATGCTGATGGTCTGTCCAGATTTTTCCGCCTTAGTGATGAGGACTCCCTAGGTTAAGGGTAGTTCTCCCCACATTTCAGCTGGAGGGGACACGTGTTAGACCTGACATCATTGGCTTGAGTCTCTCCTCCATTTTTTATGTTTGCCTCTACTGTTTTACGATGTTTTGCTGGTATATGCTTTGGGCGCCGTGTCACTGCTGATCAGTGCCATAGCGCAAGTGCTCCCTATGTTAAAATGATGTATCTATGGTATCCATGTTTGGCTTATTTGGTTTACTGTCAGTCCCTAGTCTAGTGCACCAGGAGTGCCGGGGCTTGTAAATACAAATGCCGCTCGTGGGCTTGCAGCACGTGTTGCGCCACCCACAGGAGCGGCCTTGTAAAAGAATGTCTACGGGTCGGTCATTGCGAGACCCACGTGCAGTCCTGTACTGTCACGCCGGCTGCGCAGGTATCCCTACTTGCCAGCCCCTCCAACCTTCCCTTAACTTCATGTTAGTCACCCCTATGGTAGGCCCATGGGCAGGGTGCATTGTAAGTGTAAGGTAGGACACGCCTGACCAAGTTGGCATGTCCTGATAGTGAAGTGCCGCCATCTTCGTGCTTCACTATTGCGAGGTAGCCTGCTCTCCGTTGGATAGAATGGGCCGCCGGGATTGTTAACGCTATAATCCTAGCTGGCTCGGGGAGCATGGTGCAATGTCGAGTTTGGTATCCCTGAACTCAGGGTTTAATTACGCATCCGTTGGTGTGGATGGTTTTTGGACTCCGGGTTCGAAAATAGCACTTTTAGAAAGTGTCTATTTTCTTGCCTAACCATATCTGGTTTCTGCTGGTCTTGCGTGTGTGTGACAGGAGCTGGGTGGCTCCACAGGTCTGGATGAGTCAGTGTGGGATGAGTGGGACATTTACGTTGAGAGTAGGGGGAGAGTAGTTGTTGATAGCCTGCCTTGCCTGATACAATGCTGGCTCCACCTCCTGCTAAGCGACTGATGGCTCTGTGCCTGCCATGGACGATCCTAGCCCCACCTCCTGCCAGGAGGGCGATAGCTCTGCTCCTGCCAGTATCAATGCTGGCTCCACCTCCTGCGGGGCGTCTGACGACTCAGCCCGGCTCAATGAATAGGCCAGGTGCTACTGCCTAGCTCCACCCACCACAGACCCAGGATGTTGGGAAATCCCCGGCATAGACAAAGGGATCAAAGACGAAAAGGGGTATAAGAGAAGGACCCCTGAACTAGGAAATCAGATCACTTCTGACAAGGAACCCTGTAACCAAGGACAAGAAGCCTGCTGATCTAAAGGACTGCCTACCCCTTCTGCCAGTGTGCTGTTGTTGGGGGAATCCTGCAGTGCTTCTTTATTTTTGCCAAGGAACCAGGAGAGAGGAACTGTGTGTGTACTCTCACGCTTGCTAAGAAAATCTCCAAGGACTGGAAGAGTGCCAGTCTCCTGCTGAAGTCACAGGGCTAAAGGACTTCATCTGCTAAAAGTGCTATTTGCTGGAAGTGTGAATCCAGCACCTCTGAAAGAACCAGCAATCACGACGATCGGACGCTGGGCCCGACCGACGCCAGCAGCAACGCCAGTGAGTAGGAGTACGGCTCTAACTCCAGAGGACCTCGTGTCTGCCCCGCTGCTGATCGCATCAACCGTGAGCCCTTCGACGCCGTGAGCGCAGCTCACTCTGTGCAACTGCATCATCGACAACGCCTGCTGAGGCCTGATCGACACCGAAGACGCGACGCCGGATTGCTCGACGCCGCTGATCATCGTGTGCTTCATTTTCCTAAGGTACTGTGTTGTTGGGGGTCCGTGTGACTCCAGGCCCGGCGTAGCGCTCCTCGCGGTCGACGCCGAACCTGTGGATTCTCTTTGCCCCGGCGTTGTGTAGCTCCCGTGTGAGTTACCCTGTTGCTAAGAACTGTGTTTCCAAGAAGAAGAATTGCTTGATACTAAAGACTTTTGTGCTAAAGAAGAAACTACCTTTGAACTATCCTTTTTCCTTCCTAAACGTATTTATTCCGATTGTGTACAGTTTTGCCGTTATTTTGGTCTTGTGCTAAGCCTTATATAAAAATACTTATTTTTATAATACTACTGTGTCGTGTCCATTTGTAGTGTATTCACTTTATTACTGTATGTGGTCATAATTGCTTAACACACAGCCTCTGAGATAAGCCTGTTCTGCTCTGCCAAGCTACCAAGGGGGTGAGCAGGGGTTATCGAAGGGTGTGATCCCCTTGCCCTGACTAGAAAAGGAGTGTCCCTATTTGTCAGAAGTGCATACCTCTGCCAACTAGAGACAGCCGGTTCTAACATCATAGTATAAACTTTTTCTATTTAAATAAATATTGAGTTGGGGGGGTCTCTGATTGGCATACTGATTAGTTTTTTTCCTAGTGGATCCCTAGTGGAGAGAACTGATCATGCGAGGGTAGGTAAGAAATATTGATTGTGTTGCTCATAAGAGTGGTCTGGTGGGAATGTATATCTGTGTGGATATATTGGATTTGTATAACAGTCTTTGTATGCAGTTTGTCCATGGGACACCATTGCAGTGGGCCCAGTGCCCCACCCGCTGAGTGGAGGTGCAGAGTGTGTGTTTTGTGCAAATGTCTGCTAGTGTGCACTGGAGTATTTAGTATGTTCTGGGTGTGAGAATATACTTTTGGCAACAGGATTAAAATGTGTATGATTCATAAGTTTGAAAAGTTAACATAACACAGTTAGAGCTGTGATTTTACCCAGAAGTAAGATGCCCCTTTTTGTTTAAAGATGAGAAAGTGCACCGGTTATAAAAAGGCCCATTTAGACAGGGAAAGATGTCTGTGCAGAAATAGATTTGGTACCTTTAATAACAAGAATAAAAAGTTTACGCACAATATGGAAATTCCTGGTTCATGACAATTGAAAGCTGTGAAAGTAAATGTATATCTTTTTCTCTTTTTGATGCTGCCTTAAATGTTATTACAAGATCGTCATGTGATTTTCAATGCTGCAAAATGTTTTGTCTTTTTTGCTGGAGGTTGGGGGCTTGACCTGTCTAAGACAGCAGACAGCGTTTTTAAGAAGAGAACTTGGGGTTCTTTTTACATTGAAAGGATGTTATTTTTTCCTTTAGGATTGGGATAAGTATATATAGGGTGATGATAGATAATATAGATGAACTGGTGTGAATGAGCTCCAAGCATAGGTTTTAAAGTAAGTATTTGTAGAAGGTATTTTTACTAAGTGGTTGCCTTTCATTCCAATATTTTGTGTGTTGTTTCAGTGCAATGGTAAACATTTTTATCTGTGAGTTATGGTGAGTATTGATGCAACTTTGTGCTAGACAGATTATGTGTGCACTGACACCGCATGATTCATGACATGCATGAGAAAAATATAGTCCTTTGGGTAACTAATATTGTGTTTTCCTTTTTGTGGCCTTTGTGTTTGGTATATGTATTATTGTGTATTATTTTATGTTATATGCATGTAAATATTGTGTGTTTTATGTTTTCTTTGGCTTATTGTGCATTGTTTGTTCTGTTCTGCGTGGTAGGTATGCTGATCAATCTTAAGGCTGACAAATTAAGGAGGCCAGCATACTGGGTTTTGGGCTGCAGTTTCACTGTGCATGAAATGCATGGCATTGTGTTGTTTTTCACAGCTCCTTTGCATGTGGTCCTGGGATTTGTCTATGCTTTCTGTGCTTAGCACAGCAAGTATACCTGCTGCCTTGGTATGCTTGTTTTTATTTTATGTATGTTTCTGTTTTGTATTGTTTTGACAATTCTATTTTTGATACTAGTACAAGCTCTTCTGTGGGGAATTTGTTCTGGTCCCTAAATTTCACAGACAACACTTCAGCAGTGTATGTCTGTTTGGTTAAATGGTATAGAAGAAAAAAACAAGAGTTCTACGGTGTGCTCAGGGTGTTGTGTCACAAGCCTGACCATTACCTAAGTAATTTTTGTTCTTTTATAGATTTCCCATTTGCCGCCATTTCCTAATGAATGTCGCATAGTGCCTGGTTATGGGGGATTTTAGCTGTGTCCCATTTCCTTTTCCTTACTGCTTCATGGGAATAAAAGGCCTCAAAAGAAGTAGTGTGTTTTGTAATAGATAAATAATTATAATGAATTCTCCTTAGTTACATTGTATTCGATATTAATAGGCACACGCATCATTTTATGGCAATGACACTTGTACATGTGTTAAAAGATGTTCTAGCCCTCTCAAAAGTGCTATGTATCTCTTAGAATTTTGTTTATGCCCAGTGCTACACCCGGGGGTTGATGGTGTTGACTGAAGTGAAATATGTTTCAGATTTCCTTCTGTCAAAACTGGGGGAGGAAGCTAGCTCCCCGCTAGCTCTCCTATAAATTAGGACTAGGTAACATGTATATTGCTCCCTTCTCTTCTCAAATTTTTATTAGCCTGTCCTGCTTTGCTCTAAAAGGGGAATTAGATGTGGGTAGTTTTGTTCTACAAGTGTTGGGTAATAACACTATTATTGTAGTCGTGCGAGTACATTGCTAGTTCTGTATTAGCTAGTCTGTGAAAATAAACTGATAGTCTTTATTAGAGAATTATTTTAATTGGATAGGGATGAAAGGTATGAAAAGACCCGCCCAGACGCCCCAGACTAGTGTTTCCTTATTTGACCTTTGAATGGAACAATAGTTCTGTACTTTTTTTGTTTCACATTCCTAGGTAACAACATCATTATTGTGCAGCACTAAGTAAAAGTGCACAGGTATCACAAGTCTCTTATCAGTTAGCCTGTATAGTTGAGCTGACAATCCCTATTAGAGCTGGTGAACAGGTTTTCCCCTAAAACAAAAAAAATGTTACATGGTCTAAATAGTGAGAAAGGTGAAAGATGCTTGTGTGATCCTCAGCAAAATATTTTTTTTTAGAAATTATAGCTTTGTAGAAGTTAGTTTCCTGCTGCTTCTATAATATGTGAGCATGTCATGAGCAAAATATAGTTGTTTTGCATAATAAAAAAGAATATTAGAAGTGTTTGAAGTTTTGCACAACAGTGAAGGTTCACAAAGTAGATGCTGTGTGCATGCTATAGGAATAGCGGTTTGAAATTCCCTTTTTGAGGGTTCTCAAGTGAAAATGCGGGAATACAACATGTCTGTTTTGTTTTATTTTTTCTCTTCTCTTAGAATTCAGTAAATGCGTACGCCCGTCCACATGTAATACAGTGGAAAAAATCAGATATGTAATGTATTACCTACTGTCAACACAAATTTATTGATAGGCCTGAGATGTTTTCACATTCAAATTCACACCACCCAGCAAATGTTTGGGGTGTCTCGAGACCAAATTGTTTTGCTGATATTGAATACCCTTTGTTGACAGACTATTTGTATGCTTTGACTAAAGATCTTCGTTCTCTTCATCAGCAGGTAGCAGACACACTGAAGCCGCAACCGGAGGGGCCTGGACACACCATCCAACATGGGGACTGAGTTGTCATCCGAAGATACCAGCGGAAGTCTTGCTTGGAGCCGAGGTGCGCCGAGCCACTCCAGGTGCTACTGGCCACCCGTACCGCACTCCGGATCCAGGGCCGCAAGGCGTGGACACATGTGTCGCACGTAAAGAGGGTCCCGCTTCTGTTGCCCTATGATGAGTAGGTGAGAAAGGGCGTCGCTGATGACAAATACGCTTCTCGGATGCTTTATTGAGAGGTGGGGAGCCTGATCAAAAGGAGGCCGGCTCTGATTGCTAGTGGTGAGGTCTCTCTTGATCACAGTGAGCAAACATCAGCGGATAAGTCCCCTGCAATTGAGCCCCCCACTCTGTTCACAGATCCAGTGGTGCGAGGGAGCACTCGATACAATCTGTGGCCCAGGAAAGGAGAGCAGGGCACCGGAAGAAGGGCAGAGTAAGGGCAGTAGGGAAGGACTAAAGAAAGTGTTAGGGACAGACTGCTGGAAGAGCCCTGGTGCACTGTTGAGACATTGTCAGGTGGGACACTAGGATTGCGCCTGGGCCCAGATTAAGTGCTCCTCTGAATCGTGAAGCTGTGCGACTCCGTCGTGGGAGTTAGGGAATGAACAATAGAAGTCTGCCTGTGAGGCTTTAATGGACACAGGGAGAAGATCCCTTGAAGGGAGAAGATCCCCTCTGGTTGGCCTCGGTGTGAACTGTTTTTCCCCTAGTTTACTTTGGACTTTTAGTTAGGAAAATGAGTCCCTTTGAATGTTCCTATTCCCCAGGAGGAGCAGCCTTTGCGGCTCCTTGTTCAGATGTCCCTGATCTTATTTGGTTCTCATGGTCTACAAATTTAATATTGGGTTTGTTTGTATCCTAACTATTGCTTTCATATTTCTCTTTAGAGAATTAGTTTCTCGTTGCTTGGCGCATACCCTCATGAGTACTATTCCAACACCACATGAGAGTGACCCTAGTTCCTCACGAGGAGGAGCACTGGAAAGTTCATTAGGATGATGTAGTATTCCATTGTTGCACCAGACACATGTTACTTATAGTACTGCAGATTATTGGGTGTGTGGGTCATTGCCTTCATACACACGCAAGGGTGAAAACATTTTTGCTTGTATTCTTGCCCTATGGAAGTAGCTGTGAGGGTTAGTATACTTTGAGTAGTTTAGTAAAAAACATTTCTCAGCCCGATAAAGATTTACTTCATGGATGTTAGATACTGGTCCTCGCTGATAATGCAAGTGAACACTCAGTATATAATTCAATAGGGTGTTTTCCCTGATAATGACAGTTTGATATTATTTGCATTAATTCCTGCTCATGACTTGAACTGTGATGCATTTTTCAGTAGGCCGATCATGACATGGTGTTATAGAGCAACGGTACCCCGAGAACATATGCTTAGATTAGTCAAAAAGGAGGGTGCCTCACACCCAGAGAATAAATATTGTTTTAGTAGGTATTGCAGGGGTTGTTCTTTTACGTGTTGCCTCTGCACTTCCTGTCCTATAGTATGCTGCACTACTTCTATGATCATGCTCATCCTAGTATTTCATTTCCCGATACCAGATATCTTTTATGATGACATATTATTGGTTTTTCCTGTTTTCTTTGCTTCCCTTTGATTGATGAGTGATGCCGTCCCCGTTCTCTCCTTCAGAATTGTACAGTCCCTTCTTTAAGCAATAAAGGCTGCACTTATCTTAGCCCTATTAGGCTAAAAGGAGGGTCTGATAGATTGTAATTTTCCTGTCACAGAATGTCCTAATGATGTTGTGAATATGTTAGCCATAGTATCTAACCAATGTGCAGTTACAGCCTGTTATTCATGTGCTGCAACCCACTGAGCTATTTTTGTAATATGCAAGCTTCAGTTGGATAGAATTGTTTCTGTAATGTGTAAGCTTTTGTCTTATTATTGCCTTCTAAGTTAGAAAACCTGATGTGGTACATTGCTTTCCCATGGTTAAGTTCCCATTATTGATATTTCTGTATACTTTCCTATAAGAGAGAGAAGCTTGTCTATGGCAGACAGATTTCTAATGCTGACATTTGCTCTGCAGCTCCAATGTCTCATGGTACAGTTTTCCCCCTCCCTTATGAGCAGAAAATCCATGTTTCAGCATTTCTTGCCTTGAGTTAGTTTTGCAGAAATGTTTCCATGCCCTGGAGTAGCAGAGCCTCGGCTCTGTGGCCTTGAGGGGAGATAACAGTGTTGCCTTCGCAGGTGCAGATGCCTCATGTATGAGTTCATTGTTCACCCTCTGCTGAGCCCAGTACTTTTCCAGTCTGGGCGTGGTTTTACTCTGCCATGCTATGTTATAATGTATTGCTGTGATGAGATGAGGCAGTCCTCTCGGTGCACTCCCTGGGGTGTAGACCTGACGGGGCCCATCTGCAGATGAATATTATGTCCTAATAAATATATTTCTAATTCTTCTCCACTGCCTGGCTGGCTTATTATATGATAATGATAGATGAATGAGGTAAGTTGCTCAGGTGGATTTGAGCCACTCTTATCAGGGCAGTGTCAGTGCCCTGGCCAGGCCGGAAGCCAGTTTGCGAGCAGTGCAGAAGGCCATTCGATTCAAGGAAGGTAGAGAGCTGTTGGTTGCTGATTCCAGGGAGTAAGGAGATGGGCCGGTAGACACACTGAGTGAGTAACACAGAGTTCGCGGATTTTTCTTCCCAATGACCAACAAATCCCTAAGTTTGGGTCCAGGCTCTGAAAGCAAAGGGGCACTAGAAATTCCAAAGGCCTCAACCAGTCCAAGTTGGACAAATACGCATATGCGAAAACGCAGACAGACCCCTCGTCTAAGGATACTCCTTCTCCAGATGGGGCTAGTGTCGATGACAAACTTGAGATGACTATAGGACATTATACCACTCTAAACAAAGTGGATTCGCGCATAGGTACTTTGGCGGTGGATCTTACCTTAATTCGCGCTGACTTCCACAAAATGTCCACGAAAGTAGCGGAGGTTGAAACTACTACGGCAACACTGACGGCCGATACGACCAACCTTAAATAGCAAGTGCAGCAGCTCATGTCGGAAAACAAGTAAATGGCGGCAAAGCTGGAGTACCAGGAGGGGGGATTGCGACAAAACAACATTTGCATTACTGGCGTGCCATAATTGACAGTTGGCCCGGCCCTTGACCTGTTTGTTGAGGACTTAATCACAACCCACCTTCAGCCACAAGGTCTGTCCAACTACTCATGCGTTGAGCGAGCACATCGGGTCCCTGGAGGTAGACCTAAGCCAGGGGCCCCACCACGCCCAATATTAGCCTGCATTTCTAATTTTAGGGACAGAGATGTGATATTGCAAGCTGCCCGCACTGCCCCTCCGATACGGATAGACAATGCAACCATTACAATATTTCCAGACTATACTGCGGCAGTCCCAAAACAACGCCGTGGATTTCTTGAAGTTAAAAGAGTTCTCCGTGACCGGAAAATCAAATACTCTTTGCTTTTTCTGGCCAAATTGAGGGTGGAAGCTGAAGGCAAAGCATGGTTCTTCCTGTCACCAGAGGACGTCCAGGAGTGGTAGGAGGGATGGCGTAAGGCCACCTGCACGGGAAGATCAGGAGGAGACAACACTCGAAACGGAAACCATGAGATGGGGGACGAACAGGAATAGGCCTATGTAACGGAACTTGCAATATTCTCAAAGTAAACAGAGACAGAATGAAACACAGCGATGACTTTGGTGACATCTGAATGTGTCACTGGCCTTCGGGATATGCACGCTGTTACCAGCAGAGACTGCCGAGGGGCTGGTGTACAGGTACAACTGCGAGCAAAACGTTTCTGGCTACCTATGAAGGCAGGGACCAACCATGACGAGAACAATGTATCCTTGCATAACTTGCGCGATTCTGTGGCATAGATAATGGGAAAGGTAATGATTGTTACAGGTTTGAGGGGGCTCTGGGGGGAGGAGGATGTCTTCTCTCACCCCACCAAATGGTAAATGGGAAGGGTAATAAGCACTCTGCACAGTTGGGGTGGCGGGTAGTTCTGAGTCCGTCAAGCAGGGAGGCAGGGATGGGGGTGAATATGAGGGGGATGTTCTAATGGTATCTTCTGTTCTTAGTTGCGATTTTTACGAGGGCAAATAGGGCGCACTATTTAGCTGTGACTTCTATTTTGATATGCTATGGAAGTGATCCTATGACAATATATGTTACCCGTGGCGAAGAGGGATGATCTAGGCACAACAAGAGTCTAGTTCACAGACGCCCCAGGTATCCCCCATAACTCCTTTGTCGTTGATTACTTGGAATGTACATGGGCTAGGAGATAAGATTAAGAGGGGCTTGGTTTTACAATATTTAAAGAGGTGTACACCGGCGTTGGCCCTGCTGCAGGAGACCCATTTGGTAGGCTCCGCCTGCAAAGCAATGGACCGCTGGGAGTTTCAAATGGTGGTGCACTCTGAGTTTTCTTCTGGTTCGAGGCGTTTCGGTATTTTAGTGCGTAAACACTTTCTCCTAATAATAAAGCAAACTCGAACAGATGACCAGGGTCGATTTGCAGCTATTACTTGTCAATGGGAAGGGAAAATGTTTAATATAGTGTCAGTGTACATCCCTCCAGCCCCCCACTCAGTGGCCCTCCCAGCACTTAGTGCATTTCTATTGCATCTCCCAACAGGGGAAATACTACTTGGTGGGGACTTTAATGCTACATTTGACGGCACCCAGGATCGGCGCCCTCCAGAACTGAATGTGGCAGGCACTACACGTATGGAGGAATTTATGGACGCCCTTGCGCTTACGGATACATGGAGGTAAAGACATCCAGAAGCTCAGCAATACACTTTTCAATCAGGGGTGCACAATAGTCTTTCTCAAATCAATTATTTTTTACAGCTGCAAATAGCTTTGCAAATGTGGTAAGCGTTGAGATCCGTCCCAGATATATTTCGGATCATTCTCCAATAACTTTAACATATACGAACCATCACAAAGCACGGCAACGTGTCTACCCTGTGTATCCTGGGTATCTGCATGTCCCTAAAATTTCTAAAAACATTGTTTCAGCAACACGTCACTACTTTCAGGAAAACACCTCATCAGTTCAGTCCTCTGGTACACTTTTGGAGGCCTATAAAACGGTGATCCGTGGTCAGGCCATCTCCTCTATTGCAGGTCACAAGATGGAGAAGCAAGCGGAGATGAACGCTATAGAATCTGAATTGGATAATACTACTTCTCAGCACGCACAGAACCCGTCCCCAGAAACATCCAAACCCTACGTAATAAGCAATGTCAATTTAGGGAATACCAGCGAGAAATGACTAAGGCTCGACTACAGGCTATGTGGCACAATGGGATAAGGCAAGTAAACTTTTAGCTTGGCTTGATAGGAAGGAGCGATTGCAGCAAACAATAGCGCAGCTGCGCACCCCGGATGGTTACCTGGCGGCTGCACCGGAGGACATAGTGAATATATTGGCAGGGCATTTCGAAAGGGTGTATGAGTTGCAGACGACCATAGAGACGGATGAGGCTCAAAATTATATTAAAGATATCCATATGTCTAAACTGTCCCCAGAGGCAGCCCTCACACTGGAGGCTGACCTAACGATCGAGGAACTGCAGATGGCAATCGGCTCCCTGCAATCGAGGAAAGCAGTGGGACCTAATGGCTTGCCCATTGAACTATATAAAAGGACTGTTGACATAACTGCCCCTTATCTTTTAAGGGGGGGAGGGGCGAGGGAGGATCAGCTGGGAGGCGGGAGCGGGGTGGAGAGGACGGGCTCCGAGGCACAACAACAAGAAGATGGCAGCAAAAGTGAAACTGGAAACAGGATGGGGCACACAGAGTAATTGATGATCTTAAACAATCTGAGATGTAAGCGCTACAAATATCGATGCACAAAACGAGCAATTCTAATTAGAGTCAAAGCTACACAGCGAGCGTTACAACTGGGACAGCGCAAATGAATAAAAACAGTGCTTAAGTCAGGAAAGCGCTATAATTAATTAAAACACTCGACAATGCTAATTGCTGTACAGCGCTATGACAAGCAGCAGCTAGCAGTTACGAGAAGCGCAGAGCAAAGCAACGAGTGCAGCCAACGATACCACAATGGAGAGCAGGGAGCATGGGGAGCGACCACTACTGAGTAGGGGTCATGTCAGTACTCTACAACAGAAACAGATCCAGACTACTAATTGGGCCGACTGCACACACAGTTAGCATATGGTACACGGCGCATGCCAGGTTACGATGGCAGGGGGTATTCACGCAAATGACACCACTCTGGAATTCACAACGGTTTGGGATACTCAGAAATAGTAAAGGCTTTAGTAAATGGGATGCCATAGGCATATCAACGGTGGATGATCTCTGGAGGAAGGTTGAAATGGTCACGTTTGAACACCTAAAGGCCCAGTATGAACTCGCCCCCTCGGAGGTCTTCAGGTACACGCAGATCAGGCATGCACTGCAGGCAGTTTTAACTCCAGGCACCATCTTACCAGAAGCTACTCCACTAGAAGATAGATTGTTGACTGAATATATGCCAAAAAGGGCCACCTCCTTCATTTATCGTAAGTTAGTTAACAACTTGCCAGACCCCATGCTGGCACTTAGACAAAAATGGTCTATGGATTTGGGAGAATTTGATGACTCGGATTGGCAAGGGCACTGTCGTCCCCTCGTGAGGTTGCAATACCTTCACGACTAAGGTTGGTACAACTAAAAATACTTCACGTACACATTCCACTGGAATGACCCTTTACAAAATAGGGACGGCTTCTCATCAGTTCTGTCTGCGACTTTGTGGGGACGAAGGTACTTTCTACCATACTATATGGGAGTGCCCAAAGATTATGGCATATTGGGTTAAAATAATGAGGACTGTATCACTAACTGTGGAGGTGTCTTTGACTCCGGAACCAAAAAGATGCTTACTAAATATGTGGGAACCGAATGATCTGAACCACCCAGCGCAGGATTGGGTAACATTGGGAATGATGTTTGCTAAGCGAAATATTGCAAAGAGGTGGGGCTCAAGAGAGTCACCTAAATTGCAAGAGTGGTGTAAAGACATGGATGAAGCTATGGTGGTGGAGAGGGCGGTGTATGTACATAGAGGATGTCCTCAAAAATGGGGAAGAGTCTGCTGGGCGTGGCTCAGCGGCCGAGAGTAATGGCCGCAGCTTGAGCGAGCTCTCCCCAGCCCGCGGCGAATAATTAATATACAGCTTGAAGACCCTGACAGAATTCTCGCCAAAGTGCCCGATTGTGCAGCTGACACCCTCGGGAAGGCTCCGGTGTGGTGTTCGGGGACCGCGATCCCCGCTACATAGACGTTGCAGCGGCTGATTGCTGGGATGGCCGGGATGCGCAAAATGGCGGCTCCGATGCAGTGATCAGAGCGTGGACCTGCTCTGCCTTCAGCGACCCTCAGACAGCCCCCCCTCCCACCAGGTGACAGGTGGTTAGGGGCTAGGCCCCTGAAAGGACAGGAGAGGCGCCTCGGGGGGACCGGGACTGCGGCTTTCCGGTCGCCTCCCCAGGCAGTGGGGTGGTGTCGGCCCCGGAGCAGGGCGAAAATTTAGGCCCTGGCTTTGCGGCCTACCAGCGGTTGACGCGATGCTTGCGGCGGAGAAACGCTCCAGGCCCAGCTGGTGAAAGGGGCAGAACGCGACCCACTGACTCGCTGCTGCCCGTGCTGCAAACGGCGACGCTCCCACCAGCCCGGACTCTGTGTTTGCCTCCGGGAGCGTACTTTCTGGACCCTGATAGCGCTGGAGGCGCGGCCGCGTCTACAGTGGCCCTGACACACTGCGGTGCCTGGGAGCCCCGGAGGATCCACTGTGCTGCGGCTTGTGCTTTTGCTCCACCCTCCCAACTGACAAGAAATGCTTCGGACAGGGCGCGCCCGGTCTGGTTACTTGGCCATGGACTGTTGGAACTTCTTGGCCGGTTGGGCGGTTCTGGCGGGCGCGACCCGGTTATAGAGGGCTGTGGGACGAGAAGCGAGCCCCTCGACGACCTGCTGGACGTGGGAAAGGGCATACCACGAGGGCCCCAGTTTGGGAGGTGGCTCTCATTTTGGAGGAGAAAATGGCGGCGGGGGGCAGGGGCTCCAAGAATAGCGCTCAGACGAAACTGTCTAAATTCACATGGCACCAAGGCGGAGAAAAACCTGACTCGCCAAGAACGGACAAAGACGGCGCAAAAGGGTCATCTTCCCCGACTAAAGAGCCCATGCTCCATGATGTCATGGCCGACATTGGGGGGATGCGCACATCTATGGACTCAGTAGCGGCAGAAGTTTCCCTCCTGCGTGCTGATTTTAAGCAGATGAACGAAAAAGTGAGGGAACTCAAGGTGGTGACGGCGGCGCTACAAGAAGATACTTCCGAGCTCCAGCGCCAAATGTCCGACATGGAAAAAAGACAGACTCGTATGGCACAGCAGCTGGATGATTACGAAGGGAGGGCTCATCGCAACAACGTTAGAATCCTTGGGGTTCCGGAGAAAACGGAGGGGCCTGCCGCGGATCTCTATGTGGAAGAGCTGATCACGAAACACCTAAAGCCTAAGGCACTCTTTGCTTATTTCTACATAGAATGAGCCCACAGGGTGCCGGCCGGGAGGCCCAAACCCGGGGCCCCTCCTAGACCCCTTATTGCCAGAGTCTTTAATTTTCGAGACCGAGGCAATATTTTGCAAGCATCCAGAGCGGGCCCCCCATTAAAGATCGACAATTATGAGGTCTCCTTTTTTCCGGATTTCACTGCTCGGGTCCAGGCGCAACGACGAAACTTCCAGGCAGTCAAACAGGAACTACGCAGAAGGGACATTAAGTAGGCAATGCTTTTTCCAGCAAAACTGAGAGTTGAATGGGACTGGCTGGACGTTTAGACGAAGGTCGGCGACAAGACTAGTATTCGTCGTAATGGTGCTGAACGGAGGACCGGTGGCAGACCGCAGACCGCTGCGACAGGGGCCGAGCTGGGGACAAGCAGCCTATCTGAACAGGAATGAGGAACACCGGCGGCCACTTGACGGACTAGCCCTAATGAACACTTGCAAGTATGGGGGAGGGGAGCTGTCAGCGTGGGAGCGACTGGGTGTAGGTGCCTGAATTTGAAGGTTCCGGGTATGTAATGTGTTTAATTTGCAATTTTCTAGACATGTTATGGAGATTTTCCTTAGGCTGTTATCCACGATTGAAGGCTGTATTAAATTGTTGGCTTGATAGACTGCCACGGGGGGGGGGGGGATCGATTCACCTCTACGCAGTTAGCATGGGTGGGGAATGTATAGGCACTCTGCCGGGTTGGGGGGTGGGCAGTTTGAAGTCCACAGGCAGGGGAGCAGGGAGGGAGGAGGAGGGGACTCAGTGGGATGTTTCAGGGGAAGGGGTGGAAGGTGGTATTATTGTTACTGACTACTGTGAAAATGTACGAATTCTGATTACATTGTTGGGGGGGAAGGGTTGGCTGCACTAGGTTCTGTGCTTTAGTTTTGGGCTATACTTCAAGAATACGGGCGAGCAAATGTGTGATGTAGTGATGAGCTTTCAAGGATGTTTTGAACATGATGGTGGACGAGGTCTTGGATGATAGGATAACAGATGATACTGCCCCGGTCCTGGTCCCAGTGCCCCCTCTAACCCTGGTCACCTGGAATGTACACGGTTTAGGGATAAAATTAAGAGGGGCTTGGTGTTGCAATATGTACTTAGAGCAGCCCCAGGGTTGGTATTGCTTCAAGAGACGCATCTGGTGGGTTCGACATGTAAGGCTTTGGATCGATGGGGATATGAGATGGTAGTACATTCCTCCGGTTCCAGGGGGGTTGGAATCCTGATGCGTAAGCGCTTTCCTGTGATAGTACAACAGGTTTGGAAAGATGCACAAGGACAGTTTGCAGCTATCTCCTGCTTGTGGGAGGGAAGGAGGTTCAATGTTGTATCAGTGTACATTCCACCTGCCCTGCATTCAGTCGCTCTCCCCACCCTCAGTGCATTTCTACTGACACTGCCAGAGGGCAAACTCATACTGGGCGGAGATTTTAATGTGGTTCTAGATGAAGGACATGACCGCCATCTCAGCAGGGTGACAGGGTTACATAAAGCACGGCTGAATGGCTATGTAGAGGCTAGGGGTCTTACGGACAAGTGGAGGTTCAAAAACCCAGGGATCAAGGCTACACCTTTTACTCAGGGGTACACAATAGTCTCTCACGTATTGATCATTTTTTTTGTCTCTGCAGACAGCTTGTCCCATTTAACTGAGATAAATATAGGCCTGAGGGGTATCTCCGATCATTCCCCAGTCTCCATGATATACTCCTCTTATGCGAAAACCCAGAGGCGCATCTTCCCGATTTCGACTTTTTTTTAATTTTATTTTTTTAATTTTTTGAAAACCTTTATTGTGCATGAAAAGGAGAACAAATACGGGCCTACAACCATCAGGCCGGCCACGATACTTTAAGCACAGGTGCAAGCAATGCGATTCCTCAGCGGCATCAGGCAAGATAGCAACAATTAGGAGCAGTTACACTGAATGGAGTAATGTCGCCAAGGAGAAGGAGCATTGAAGGTTAAATTTTTTTTAAAGTTTTTTGATCGAAAATAAATCAGTGAAGAATAGAATCAAGGAGAACTGAGTCCGTACATTAGCTTCACAACATGAGCAGGCAGCATCAATAAGAACAACAGTAGTAAAAACACCCCGTCAATATGGCAGTACAATACAAAACAACAGGAGCTGCAGTCCGCAGTTACATACCACCCTCAGCGCCACCCACTCCCTACTAACCCCTATTGCAGACCCAGAACAGAAAACAGGACAAGAAAGCGCAGAAATTAGAAAAATAAGGCCCATAGAAACTAAATAAGGAAAACTAAATCTACCCCCCCACCCTACATCAATCCGGAGGCTACGGCCTACCCCCCCCCCCCGGCAAAGTGCCTGTCGCCCATTAAAGAACCCGAAATACAGACCAAGAATAGAAGAGAAAGAAAGAAATGATAAGAAGATAAAGATGTTCACGCTTGAGGTATCGGGAGGAAGAAAAGAGCAAGCCATTCTACCACTCCCAAAAGAGAAAGGAAACGGGGAGGAGCCCTAACAATAACAAGACTCCCGGTCCCCCAGCCATGTAGAGCCCCCTACACCGAGTGGAACAATAATATAGAGAAGTACACTACCAGAAGGAGAATTGAATCAGATAAGCCCAGATCCCCGAGCCAATACTTGACTGATCACCCCGTCCATATGGGACAATAGCAGGATACACACAGTTCAACCCCACGTGCGAGAGTACCAGGATAGACATCAGTAACAGAACAAATGTGGGGAGCTACGACCACTACATTCGCCAGATAGGTGGCACAGTTCGAAATCGTACCAGCTAGTCTAACAAAAGTTAATCCCCGGAAACCTCCAGCACTAATCAGGTCACCAGCGACCACTACACCATGACGCCAGCAGAGGCCCTCCCCAGTCGGAACAAAGGGACAAGATGGCCGCCTTAATGAGGACGCAGACAAAGGAGAGCAAGATGGACGCTACTCTAAACAAATAGTCCCCCTGTCACAATAAACGTCCATGACCAACAGACAGGCACCAAAGAGAATGTAGCGGAGCCAATAGCCCGCAATTTATCAGGATAACCAGTATAAGGTGCCGACTGTGCCATTGACAAAGGTCGCAATATCCCGAAGGATGCCTTGAGTGTAAAGCAGAGCAACCACTAGGAACAATAGAGACAAACGGGGGAGACTATCTATACCAAACATAGAAGCCATGCAGCCATTACGTACAACATTCTAACCCCGATCCCCACCTGGCAAGAAAATAATACAACCAGGATCCCGCCTAACCCTGTCCCGATCTCAGGAGCCCCCCAGATCCCAGCCCTCGATGAATGCCACCCCTCCCACCCGTAGAGAAACAAAATGGGCGCAAGGGAGGAAGAGAAGAGCCGTACAAATAAAATGGTCGGTGCCAAATACCCAACAGTGCAGCAAACACAGTCAAAAGCACCTCCAAGGTGCTACGGTAACTCCAGGACATCAGGAGGAGAAACGGAGACTTGCACAGGAGAGTCCCGAAGGGGGCCTGAAGCCGCCGGGCCGTCAACATCACCATCAATGGTGGAGGCGGATACAATAACTCAGTCCCCGAGTGTGGCGGCAATGTAGCACTGGCGGAGTCTGTAAGCGGTCTGTCAGAGGCACCAGTCCAGGCATAACGGGTCTCTCCACCGCTGAAATCACTCGGCAACACAGTATCAGCCTCAGGCACCAGAAGGGGGCAATTCAGCTGCCGCTGGGAGCAGTCTCTCCGCATACGATCCAGTTCCAAGGCTACGTCGTCAAGTTTCCCGCACAGCTTGTGGGAGTTGTGAAGCAGCTCCGATCTCAGATCGCCGAGGGCAGACAGGAGATCTCCGTAGGACAGGGCAGGCTGCGGTCCGTCTGCGGCTGGGACAGACGTGGGTTTAGTCAATGCAGACCCCGGCCCGGCCACGGTGTCACAAGCACGGGGCGAGGGCGGGCAGTCTTCTCCATCCCGTGGGTCCACGGGAACGTCCAACGCTCCCCCAAGCCGATCGCCATAACGTGGGGGGGTGCGACAGGAGTCAGCAGTTGTTCCCTCTCCCATCGTGACCAGTGGTAGCCCAGCGTCGCCAACAATGGGCCCCCGCCGGTCGGAACAGTCAGTCAGGTCAAACAGGCGGTCCACCGAATCAGGGGACATCCCGCAATGGAGTCCAGGCAGCTCTCACCTCGTACACAACAAAGGAGCCGGTCTTGCAGTCTCGTCCGCCTTCCAGCCAGCGCGATCTCAGCGTCCAGCCGTTCCCAACAGGTAATATGACGCGGGCCGCGATAGAGGAAGCAGCTCCGCACAGGCTGTGGGTGTCCTGCAGGCAGGCCGGCCGTCTCCTCTCCGTCTAAGTCCGGCAGTCGGCGGCGATGCACGCCTGAGTCATGGCGCAGGGCCGGGCAACGTTCTATCTCCTCAATCCGACCGAGCTGAGGCGTCGGAGGAACACGGGTGAAGTCAGCGCGCAATCCCCGTTCCAGTAGCCGGTAAAGTGAGCAGGATGGCAGGCAGGATAGCACAAAGGGCTCAAGGGCTGGCGGAGCCGGGAGCTCACACGTCTGCTCCGGTCGCCATCTTGGCTCCTCCCCCCCCCGATTTCGACTTTTTATTTACAAATTCCACGAATCAGAAAGGACCTAGTCGCGGCTATGAAATGCTACTTCCAAGAAAATATCTCTTCCGTGACCTCACCAGGGGTCCTGTGGGAGGCATACAAAGCGGTGCTACGAGGCCACGCAATAGCCTCCATAACAGGTCACAAGAGGACTGTGCAGGAAGACCTTAGAACACTAGAGTTCGACCTGGATGTTTTACAGTCCAAACATGATCTCGATCCTACTGAGGAGGCTAAGCTCCAGTTACACCTTAAGCAGGCAGAATTCACGGAGTATCAGCGAGTGCAGGTCAGACAACGGCTTATGCGCACTCAACATATTGTATACGAGGTTGGAGATAAGGCAGGGAGACTTCTGGCATGGCTGGAAAAGAAAGACAGGGCCCAGAGGACGATAGAGCAGCTTCGCTCCGCCGACGGTAAGGTATACACTTCCCCTATGAATATAGTGGACACCTTGGCCAATCATTACGCAGCGGTTTATACAGCCTCCTCCTGTATGTCCTCTAAGGAGGCACAAACCTACATTAAAGATATCCGAATGCCCTCCCTTTCAGACTCGGACGCCGAACTGTTGGAGTCGGACTTTACAACGGATGAGGTCCTGGGTGCTATTCATTCTTTGCAGTCAGGCAAGGCCATGGGGCCAAATGGGGTCCCCATAGAACTTTACAAGCGCGTCTCTGATCACGCGGCCCGCATCTGTTGCGAAAGTTTGAAGACAGCTTGGCTACGGGGGAATTGCCCCGAGATCAGCGGACGGTTACGATTATAGCCATACCAAAACCTGGTAAACCCCCGGACGAATGTACATCATATCGTCCTATTTCATTATTAAATGCGGAAGCGAAAATATTGGCCAAAATGATAGCCGTACGACTAACCCCGCATTTGGAGACCCGTATCCATCCGGATCAATCCGGATTTATGCCGAACAGGAGCACTGCTCTCAATTTAAGACAAGTTCATGCGGTCATGGCGCAGATCCTGGCTCCTCGGAACCGGCTGTGATCCTGTCTTTAGATGCGCGAATGGCCTTCGACATGATCGAGTGGCCGTATCTATTTGCGGTATTGCGACATCTAGGCTTTGGGCCAAAATTTTGTGCTTGGGTGAAACTCCTGTATACAAATCCACTTGCGCATGTTGTAGCCAATGGCCATATTTCCAGGGATTGCGGCTAGGCCGCGGTACGCGTCAGGTATGCCCCCTATCGCCACTGCTTTTCGCATTGATCTTGGAGCCGTTGGCAGCATGGATATGGTGGGACCCCATGATAAAGGGTCTCAGCTGGACTGAGTCTTGGCAGGACCGCATATCGCTATATGCTGATAATATTCTTCTTTACTTAACTCTCCCCAGGCGTTCACTCATGGTACTTCTTAACATCTGTGAGACTTTTGGGCGAGCCTCAGGATACACCATCAATTGGTCCAAATCGGTGTTATTTGTCCTCAAGGTACCCCCACCGCGCCTGCCTGAGGGCTGCCCCCTGATGGTCACTGATAGACCTTTTAAATATCTGGGGGTGTGGGTGACACTAAGTCAGGAGATTTTTTACCACCGCAATTTACTACCACCACTTGAACGACTCCACACGGATGTGAGGCATTGGCACACCCTACCGCTGACCCTTTTAGGTAAAGCTGCATTATTTAAAATTATGACATTACCATAACTGCTTTACATCCTGGAAAATACTCCGTTTCTCGTGCCTCTAAAATATTTTAAGTCCATAAACGCATTGGTTTCTGGCCTACTTTGGGGGGGACAAACCGGCGCGCATTTCCCGAAAAAAGTTGGTACGAGGGTGGTTCGATGGAGGCATCGCGCTCCCAGATATCCAATTGTACTATTGGGCAGCCCAACTAAAGACTATAAATCACTGGCTTCATGCTCCGCAGACAGAGCCCGCGTTCAAGGCGGATAGATACGACCTAGGGGGCGGAGGAGTGATGGCCACGCTCTACGACCCTAGAGGTGCGGCGGCCCTGCTGGGCCCCACAGCTCACACAGTAAAGCTTTGGCACCTGGCGTCTGCTTGTCTCAAATGTAAGAACACGATCACGCAGATGACGCCACTCTGGGCATCGCGACGCGTCGGCTGTCTCTGTGATAGTAAGGGATTTGAGGCCTGGGACCGCATAGTCACATCGACGGTTGGAGACCTCTATAGGCGGGGTGCAATCCTCACCTTTGACCAGCTAGTGGCCCAATTCAACTTGGTAGAGGTGGAACGTTTCCGCTACCTGCAAATCAGTCATGCTCTCAAGTCTGTGCTTCCGATTGAAGGAAAGCTACCAAAATCCACTCCTTTAGAAGATAGACCGCTTACGGAGCACATGCTGAAAAAGGTGACCTCATTGGTCTACCGTAAGTTGCTCAACAATATGCCTGACCCCATGGAAAGACTTAGAACGGACTGGACTGCGGATCTAGGTGAATTTGACGAGTCGGACTGGCAGACCGCGCTCTCCTCACCTCAGGAGGTCGCTGTGCCGTCGTGGCTCAGACTGATACAATTGAAAGTCTTACATCGAGTATATTATACTAGGGTCACACTACATAGGATAGGTAGAATCACACATCAGTACTGCTTGAGAGGCTGCGGGGAGGTGGGGACGTTCTACCACACTATCTGGGATTGCCCATTGTTTGTTTTTGGTCCAAGGTCATGCGGACTATATCACAAGTGGTTCACATTTCGCTACTCCCTGAACCACGCCGTTGTTTGCTGAACATTTGGGAGCCTAATGAGCTGAGTAACCCCCTACAAGATTGGGCAACGATTGGTATTATGTACGCTAAACAAAATGTGGCTAGGGCCTGGGGGTCTTCCGTGATACCGGCGCTTAGTGCCTGGAGTACAGATATGGACTCAGCGATGGTTGCCGAAAAGGCGATATACTTAAATCGGAAGTGTCCGCGAAAGTGGGCCAAAATTTGGGGAGCCTGGAATTAATATAGAGGGCTTGTTTGTGAACCGCCTCAGATGAATAGTGAATACCGATTCGGAATGACAAGGCGGGAGGACGAGATAATCATGGGATGGGATGGTGTTATTGTATAATTGTCCAGACTGCATTACTACTGTCTCCTTGTGGTGACGTGCTTTGGTCACTATGTTTCGCCTTATTTAATGTGCTCAATTGATTTAAATAATGTAAACCTTGACTATGCCCATTGTTTATTTTCTGTATCACAATAAAAATTGTAAAAAAAAAAAAAGAACATCGGGAAGAGTTTGGGGTGCCTGGCACAAATTCAGAGGATATCCCTGTGAACCGCCAAGCATGCAGACTGATCAAATGTCCGATTAAAGGGTGTGGGAAGGGGAACCGAAGCTCATGTAAAGGTCTTCATCCTCCCCTCCCCCTTCCCCCGCCTCCGGGTTAGAAGCACCATTAGGCCATGGTCCCAGCTGCCACGCTTTAAGTTGAACACGGAGCTCTTTTCCCCTACCCCTCTTGGTCTTCCGGCTTGTCCTCAGGGTGTGTTTCTATTTTTTAGTCTCCTTTCAACTATATTAAAATATCCCACAAAGTGACAGTTTAACTATAAATACTCTATGGCAAAGCATGAACAGGATGCTGTTTCCCCGACTCTTCTTGGTCTTCCCACATGCTCTCAGGATGTGTTTTTGTCAATTCATGTTTTTTTTCTCACTATGTTCAAATATCTCACAAGGCGGCAGTTTAGCTCTTTGGCACAGCATGTCTTGACCACCTGCCTGCAAGTGCAAATGTCCCTACCTCTCTGCCTCATGACTTCTTTCTGAGTTGAAAATGAGCCTTTGCTACCTATTGTCACACCTAAATACTTATACTCTTTAATCTTCTCAACAGTTGCTTGGCCAAGTCCCAACGAGGTGTCCCTTCTGCCTTTTTTTGGTTCAGGACCAAGGTCTTAGTCTTGTCTAAGTTGAAGCAGTCAGTTTTTCGCTTTAGTTCTTCTTGCGCCGGTCCAAGAATTTCATCTCAAGCGGCACAATACAAATGCCCCAGGCCGTCCCTCTTAATAATGGCCTCAGTTCCCAAATTCAACAAAATACAACCAGAGTCCTGTTTCATTATTCCTAGCTGAAGCATTCAGGCGACCGGCCTGCTTTGAATACTCAAATTCTTTCAAAGTAAATGCTTCGGAACTCCAGGACACTCAGTCAAGAGCGTAAAGGGGGCGATGAGAGACAGGGGCTGGGACAGGTGGTAGCTCGCCTCACTGCGGACCGCCAGCTCGACCCAAGATCCAGCTACGAGGTTTTAAACTGCAGCAAATTTTAAAAAATATGCCATTGGAGCTAAAATTACCATGGCTGCTCGTACCAGATTTGCACTGCAATGGATCCTCATTAAAGGATTTAAAGTGTACTCATTCTAATTAGAGGGCCCCGAAAGAGTCCTGTATTGTTATTTTTCATCATTACCTCCCCAAGTCAGGAGTGTGTAATTTGCTCGCCTGCTGCCTTTCTTGGATGTGGTAACCATTTCTCAAGCTCCTGCTACGGAATCAAATCCGGATTCCCCTTTACCTGTGGTCACCACCGTAGGCACAGTAAGTACCATCAAAAGTAGGGCAGACATTCAATTGTATCATCACTGTCACAGGGACGTGCGCTCGACCCGAGGTTATCTAGAGCTACCAAAGCAGCAAGGCAAGTCCGTATAGGTCTTGGTTTGATAAATGCACGCATCCCAAGAGGTCAGGGCTTGTCAGCATGTATTAGCTCTATAATGCCCACAGTTATCCAAGTAACAGATGGAGCGTTCAAAAGAACCATAACTGATTTAATGAGCCATTCACAGTTTCACTGTACCAGCTGTGTGTATTTACACGTACATGACTTAATCTTTGAGACAAGCATATGCTACAGGCAGGATAAACCAGGTCGCCACACCTGCTGGACTGAGTTGTTGGGAGATTGGTATTGTCATCTGACCGATCTGCACACCCCTCAGGAGCCAGCTGGTGCAGCCCACCCACCTGGGGGGCTAGCGGGAGGACAGCTGCAGTCAAACGGGCACCGGCAGGGCCAGCCGTCTCTGTGGAAGGGAGAGACAGGCCAAGGCACAGCCTGAACAACACACAGGGTTCAGTGACACCCAAGGAACAGTCATTCTGAGCTTCTGCAGAAATGTGATGGGGGAGGAGAATGACAGTGTGGCCTGCGGGGGACCAGGCTGCCAGGCAACCTGCCTGGGACCTGGGGCCATTGACCCCTTATACTATGGTCAGACCACTCTGGGGCACAAGCTGCCAAGGCTGCTTAGCATTTGGTCTGCTGGGTTGGGGAAGGGCCTCCAACAAGCAGCATGCCCTGAAGTTGAATGGTCCCTGGCAGTGTGGAAGCTCTTTGCTTTAAATAACAGCAGAGGCTGGCCAAAGAGTCCATCCCTAAATAGACAAAGCGTGCATAATCAATCGGAGTACACAGCGCTGGTCGAGCCCTCCCCTGGCAGGTCGCCCTGCACAGGGATGCCAGCATCTCATCCCTACCTGTACCCAGGGAAAGCCGGTTCAGAGGAAAGGTCCTTCTGAAAGGGCTGGGAGGCAGGTGTAGAGCCGGGCCCTCAGGGGCCCAGGCGGACAGCCCATGCACTGGCTTGCCTGCCTCAGAATTGTCAGACCTTGAGAGGGTCCGAGGGATCTTCTCCCTAGTAATCTGGAGGAAAAATACTCCTCTTTCATGTAAGCTGTGTCCACTGAGCAATAGAGGGGACTGAAGACACAAATGTGATCATCCTCCTGCAGCCCTGACTGCGGACGGGTAGGCAAATGCGCCCTCATCGGGACTTCCAGGGCATCACAGCCATTTGGTAGTGCCCAGTGGGGGCAGGCATGGATCTGGGGTGGTGGGGCAGGGCAAGGGGTTAAGAGGATGATAAAAAAGAAAAAACACTTATCTAGTCACCTCTCTCTCCCGCATCATCTCTCCTCTGCATCGGCCGAACAGGAAGCAGCCAGGATCCCCTAAGCCAATCACAATGCTGCAATGCAGTGTTGTGACTGGTCTGAGTGCCATCATTTAGCGCTCATATGGGGACTTGGGGGCCTGGACATGTTCTCCATTCAGGCTGTAATGCAGCCTGGGTGGAAACATGCCAAGTGCACATGAATGTTTGGCTGGTCCGAGATGGCCTGCCAAAGTGTCATGCGCACTTCAGTGTGCTCACCACTCTTCCCCTGCCCTGCCCTGCTCTGCTCTGAGCTGAGCAGCCCCGCACACACCCATTCTGCAGCAGCAGGAACAAGTAAAATGATAATAACGGTAAGTTATTATCATTTTATTTGTACTTTCTTTCACTGCTGCAAAGCAGTGGGGCGATGTTCCTCTGCTTTAGCGGAGGCGCCGACACTGGTAGTGCCATTGGAAAGTATTGCACGCGACCAGATGGCCGGCAGGGTCACCTGGTTGCGCTTTGCCTTAATGAACATGGCTACTGCTTGTCCTTAAAGGGACAGGGCTCTGCAACTGTGAGCTCAGAGCCTCACCTGGGCCTCAGGCACAGGGCTTTGAGGGAGGCCCCAATGGGCCTTTGACCTGGGGCTCGAAGGACCTTAACATGCAGGGGGAGTGGGGGGAGGCCTCCCATGCCAGTGGACCCCTGAACCAGGACCTTGGTCATGGGGCAGGCCGGAGGAGGGAGACCAGGGCAGGAGAGCCTGCCCTGGTGCCCGGCACAGGAAAGGCCACCCGGGCCTGCAGGACCCTGTCCCTAGCACTTTGCATGTGGCGGGCTGGAGGATGGAGCCTGGGCTGGGGGCACCCACCCCAGGGCCCACAGGGGCCCCGAATGGAGCTCCTAGACCCAGCCAAGCAGTGGAAGCCTCAATGGGCCCCCGGAACCCTGTTCCAGGTGCTCTGACATGCTGGCGGCCCAAGGATGAGCCCAGGACAGAGGTGGGCAGGTTCTGGGTCAGCTGGTCACTGGCTAAGGCTAGGAGTACCCTTGCCCTAGTAATCCAAAGGAAGGCTTCCTACCTTTCTCGTCATTCGTGCACACTGAGGGACAGAGGGGACCACCGGCACAAACACACCCGACCTCCAAGGGCACTGCCTGGGAATCCAGTGATCCGTTATTGGCACTTCCAGGGCAGCTGGAATGGCAGTTTCATGTCCCTACCTGCTCTCGGGGAAGGCAGGGTCAGTGGAAAGGCCAACAGGGAATGTCTGGGAGGAAAGTGTTGAGCAGGGCCCCTGGGGGCCCTGCGGTCCGGTCCTTTGGTAGCACCTGACAGAGAACTGCTGGACCACAAGAAGGTCTGGAGTACCCTGTCCTTAATGATTCAGAAGAAGGCTATGACCCTTACTTGTATTCCATGCACACAGAGGTACAGAGGAAACAGCCAACACAAATGCACTCATTCTCCTAGAGTCCTGCCTCAGCTCGGCTTAATGAAGCATATGAGCCCTCAGCTGGACTTCCAGGGCAGCTGGGATGTCCACTTAATGTCCCTGTCTGCTCTCGGGGAAGGCAGTCTCGGAGGAAAGGCCCATCAGGCAGGGCTGGGATTTAGCAGCAGACCCCGGCCCCAGGGGGCCCCAGGGGGCCCCAGTGGGCGGGTCTGAGCCCTGGCTTTGCCCAGCTCAGAATGATTGTACCCTCTCCCTAGTAATCTAGGGAAAAATACACCCTTTCTTGTAATCCGTGTGCACCGAGTGACAGAGGGGACAGAAGGCCCAAATGCACCTGGAGCCCTGGCTGGGATCGAGATAAGCAAATAAGCCCCCATCAGGACTTCCAGGGCAGACCGGCCATCTGGTCCCCCCTTTGGAAAGCATGGCTTGTGACCAAATAACCAGACTCAGGGGACCCTGTGGCCTGGATGCTCGGAGCCCCAGCTGGGCCAAGGGCATGGGGCTGCGATGAGGGTCCTGACCCAGGACCCACAGGCACCTTATCACGCAGGTGACGAGGGGAGGACTCCCCGGCCTGATGGAACCTTGTCCTGGGCCCATGCAGTTCTGCAGGTCGGAGGACGGAGCCCTGGGGCCCTTGAACCTGGTCGGAGCTCCTGGACCCGGCTACGCAGGTTAAGGCTCCACGGGCCGGGAAAAATGGTCATAACAACTGTTCTACCATGTTTGTTCCTTTAGATTTTGGATCCTGGCTCAGCCAGCTCCCAGGGAAACCTAGCTAGCCTAGGGCTATCCCAAGTGGGCTAACCTGGGTGGCACTCACCCCATTTTATTACCCAAAATGCATTGCAAATCTCAAACTTTGACTATAAAAAACAAATCTTTCTAACATTTCTGTGATGGAAGGTTCTGGGATCTGTAGGGAGCCACAAAACCTCCTTCCACCTGGCATTCCCCTAGGTCCCCTGATACAAATGATATAAGAAGCACTTCCCCTGCTTCCCAGGATGAAAAATAAAAATAAAAATGAAATCCAACTGCTGTATCCAGCAGCAGGAATTCCTGGACATGCGAAGAGGATGTAACAGCTACGTCACTGTGGCGGACGAAAAAACCGTTACGTCCTTGGCACAGAAAGGGTTAATGTTTTGGGCAGAGAAAGGGGGAGAGTACCCTGAAAGTGAAACTTACTAGTCATGTGGTGGTTGACTGTGGGTCTTAGTTGCTTACCAGGAGGCACACGGACTATGCCATGTTGAAGTGATCGCAATGGCCTTCAAGAACAGAGCAAAAGGGTCCGGGAAAGAAGCTAGTGCTTAGCCCGGTACTGAATCAGTGGTCAAGCCTCATGTTTTCATTTGTCTCAAGTGCCAGGATCTCTTTTAAAATTAAAAGGAAAAATCTGAAATCAGAAATACTAATAGGTAGCAATTCTTTATCCACAGTCAGATTAGTGGAAGCTTGTGTATGATCCTATGAAGGTACGTTTAAAGCAGCACTCGGTTTAGCACTCATTAATATCTTTTAACAAAAAGACAAGTGTAAGTTTGTTTCAAAATGCCTAAGAAGGGGCTTAAAGCAGTGGCATAACAATAGCCCCGACAGCCACTATGGTGAGGTGGCAGGGCTCCAGGAGGCCCCCACCTGCACTGTGTACATGCAGGCCTGAGAGCTTCTGACCAGTGCCAGAGCATAGAGGGCCCCTCCATGCACTCTGCAGGGGGGTCCGCAGGTTTCATTACTCCACTGACTTGAAGTCATGGAGTCAGATTCTAGGGCCCGTCTTAACGTAGTTGGAGGCGGTTGAACCAAGGCTTCACTCCGAGTGAAAGCCAACTAGATGGCTCCAGCTGGTCTGATAAAGTTCAACTCATAACCAAGAAGCATACACATTCTGTTGATTCCTAGGGCCATATTTATCAATTCTTCAGGCAATGCAGCAAGACACCTTGCTGCTCTGCATGAAAGGGGGAGGGCTGGAATGTGCCTATCTATCAAGCTATGGCCCATTCCTGCTCTCTCCTTGTGCTGGCAGACTTTTGGCTGCCTAGCTCCAAAAACAGGCACCAGGATGCCTGCATTGCAGGCAGTATTTTTTGTGTGCAGGTGATGCTGAATTCAGCACATGTAGAACGAGGACAATACAAGGGGAAATAAAGATATTTCTCCTTGTTATGCCATGCCTGGGAAGGCCTAGCTTTTTGACGCATACCCATGTCTACCACTCATGGTATATCTGGGAACTAGTTTGGTGAGTGAGGATTCTTTTAATTAGAGTGATTCCTCTTGCTAGCTGTTCTTTTATTGGATGCACTCTTTTGGTGTTTGATTTACACTGTTCAGGGGGACCAACAGTGGCTCCAGTTGCTTTTCTCTCTATCTCTTGTTGTTTAATTATATCTGGGAATGCACCAAAATCCATAGGTGGATGCATGGGAAAACCCACGCTCCACCCATGGAATGCAACTCTGTGGCAGAGTAACTTAAGGCAACGACTTGCACTGCTTTGCATTATTCCAGATTTACCGAGCACTGCAGAACCCCAAAAGGTGGTCTTGGAAGGATTGGTAAATCTCATCTAGGTTTGGCGTCGCCCTTGTGTTACCTTGTGTGGCGCAAGGGCAACATAAAACTTTGATAAATATGGCCTTGGTCTTTTTAGATAAGACCAGAGTGTTTGTTTACCAGGGAACAGGCCATGAGGTTAGCCTGCATCTGGCCTGTTCAATTGGTTGCAAAGAGCTGCTGGAACCGCCAATTACAGCAAATTTATTTGAATCCACATATCTCGAGGGGAACGTTACCTGGCCCTTATTTAACACACGGCCAACATATTTCTATTCAACTCTCCCATCTCAGGTTTGTATCCCTGGAACATAGGGCTAGGAGAAGTCTCTCATAGTTTATATTTTAACATTAATAGAACTGAATAAGAGGTACGGATAGGGCGTTGACTACCATCATGAGAAGTGCAGTAAAAACTACAAAAGCTTTAGTGCACTCTCGAAATTCAAACTCTCCAGATTTTGATAACTTTTTCGATTCTGACATGCTAAGATGTCAGTGTTTAAGCTTTTCAGAATCACAGCGACTATTCTGATGGCAGTGATGCAGACTGAACAATAGGTGTGTGTAATAAGGACAGTTAATGCATTGTACCATTTTTGAATTTGTTTCAATGAGTTCAATAAAAGATGCCACAACCTTTACAGTTTAAAACACTACAAGTGTAATTACAACTGAGCCACCACTAATATCCATAAGTCATATTCTTTAAAAAAGCACCCGTGAAAGAGACTGAAATAACCTTCAGCACAAAGGACGACAGACAATAACACATACTGCCCATATTTACCAGTCTGCCCAATTTATGATTATGACTGGAAGGCCTAGTAGAAAATAAAGAGCAGAACTTGGGAAACAAGAAAAGTGTAAAGTATTTTGTTAAAAGCACAATCGCACCACATATGAACCTGTGCTCAACACCTGGCAGATTGGCACACAGTAGTTAGGCTTAACACGATGGCAATGCGTTAAGTATTTCCGCAACATTTCAAACAGAAGGAAAGTGGAAACAACACACAAAAAGGACCCACACCAGATTACACAATTAGAGTATTCGATTTGATAGATAATAGATAGAAATAGAGTATAAAACAAGTCCAGAACAAAAAACATCAAATCAGTAGAATCGGAGATATGTAACTTTAAAGATTTCAATGAAAACAGTGCCAAAAACCACAAAGTGCCAATTGTGGATATCTGGTTGCGCCAGACCATGACAAAGCCACAAGTTTAGGCTGAGCATGATGGAGCATGGCCCAGCTACAGGGACCCAGTTAGGTCAGCTGAACAAAGTATTTTAAATCATGCTTTGCAGAGCATTGCAAGGATTCACAACGAAGATGTGTTGTGCAGCCGAAGTGATGCATATGTTCTGATATGCGGAAAGACTGTGATGCATGGTCATGCACTGTCCCCTAGGATTACATTGACGGGAGTTAGTGATGTGAAGTCTAGTGTCAAAGATGCATCGCACAGTTGGGGTTGAGGGGTCAGTTCTTAGGAGCTGCGGGCTGCAATGCAGAGTCCGGCATCATCATCGAGGTTTCCATCGACAAGGGATGCAAGGGGCTGTGCTGAGAATACATCACACGGTTTTGGTTCCGAAGAGGCTGTGATGTTGAAGCAGGTATTTGCGTCAAAGAAGATTCATGCGATAACTGTGATGCATCGGTTCTGCACACGGTTGTGCCATGCTGCTGAAGAGATGCATCAGTTCCACAGGGTCTACAGAGGCTGGCAGAGCACATAAGGCCCACTGGCAAGGGTCCAGGACTGAAGTGGCACCACTTGGCAGGGTAGACTCGCAGATGGCAGAGTCCAGGTGCTGGGGTTGTGGTTGTGAGAGCCATCTGTCTACGAGGCTCAAGTCGGGAGGCCAGCCAACTAGCCCTAGGAGTCCCTCTGGCATTGTGTGTTCAACAGATGTGGTCCCTTCCTTTCTCATCCAGGCAAGAAGGCAGCAGGCAAGAGTTAGCAGGTCAGCAGGAAGCAGTCCTTCAGAGCAGTAGTCCAGCATAGTGGCAGTCCATTCAGCAGCACATCAGTCCTTCTATTAGGCAGAGTATGCACAGGTCCAGAAGTGTATTGAAGAGTTGGTGTCTGAGAGCCAATATTTATGCCCAGTTCTGAATTTGAAGTGGGGGGATCTTTTAGAAGCTTTCCATTGAAGTGCAAAGGTACCCTGCCTTCTTTGCCCTGGCTCCAGACTAACTACAGGAGTATTCAGCCCTTTGTGTGGAGGCAGGACACAGCCTATTTAAGATTAAGTAGGGTTTTACCCAGCTCCTCCCTCCCATTCGGCCAGTGATGGCCCATCCAGGCACATCTAAGTGCTCTATAGTGTGTGGCCATCCAGGAGGAGTACACAAAGCCCAACTGTCACTCAGTCATTTTACCCAGACACAGGCACGAAGTACTATTGACTAAGGAGGAAAGCAACATGAGACAGACGTTTCCAATTGTCCAGTGCGATGGAGTTCTAGAATCTGAATTGAAAAGGACTTTGTGTAATTTGGCAATTCCTGCCAGTGCTCCAGCATTGAGGGCACCAAGCCCTTGTCTAGGTGATGACCCTAATACACCTTTAAACCTGCTGTGCGAAAACCAGGACAGTGCTCCCTTTTCCAAGTTATGCGCTGCCCTCAGACAGTCGTATTTGAATAAGCCACTCTGTCTTCCTCTGTGCGCTCGGCACCTGGTTGCACTTTAAAGAGGAACACAGATCCCTCCGCAGGCAGATGCAGCTTGTGACTGCACCCGGCTGCTTGAGGATGTCTTTGGGGGGAAGTGGGGAGGGGAGGGGGGGGGGTGGTTGATGGGTTGATGGGATCCTTGGCCCTTACATAGGTCGCACTCAGGGGGCACACTGATAGTGCGCCACCTTTTTAATGATCAAAGTCACTACACCTCCTGACAGCCTCTTTTCCTCTTCGTCCACATCAATAATACGGGACAGGGGCAAAGTTCTTTCCCTTATTAGAGGCCACAGACCCCTGCTGATGATGGAATGTCCCCTGAAGATAGCGCCTGCACTCTATGCACTCTGGCGTTATCGGTATTACAGAAGAGTATGCCTTCTTCTGTAATACTACAATGCCCCGGGAGTACAGAAAACGTCCGCACACCGTATGTGATCAAGTTTCAGATCCTGGCTCACCAGTTTAAAATCATCTCATTCAGGGCACAAGTCCTAAAAAAAGAAGTGGGGGGACGCTCCAAGTTAGGTGGTGTCACCGGAAGTGACATCACGACAGGAAGTGGCGTAACGAAATGTTGTCCCCCCTCATTAACAAAGGTTACAAGGCGATGGGGGCAGGTTCAAAGGGCAAGGCGATAGGGGCAGGTTCAAAGGGCATCAGCAGTTCAATGAAAAACGGTAATCACCAGCTCATGTTGCCTTTAGTGGAGAGTTTTGTTGAGGGGCGTAGTGATATCCAGATTAGACTACATGTAGTCCCCACTGGGCTTCCTTCCTGCTAAATGTACAGGAAGAATTACACAGCCAGAGCTATTTATAAAATGAAAGTCAAGCCTATTTCCCTGCAGACCGGCCTAGGTTTGGAAAGGTGACCTGCATCGAGCAGGAGAGCATACCTGCCTGCTCGAGGAGTTGTACTGGGCCTGCCTGATCCACACGCAAAACAGGGAGCATATGGCTAAAAGAGCTATGTTCGCCCTCTCTCGGCAGTAGGAGGTGAGGGTTGAGCGCGCGTGCAGGTGCAGCCTCGGGTACCGCCTCCATCTTTTGGGCAGAGGGGACGGGTCCACCCAGTAAAAACACAGTAAAATAAGTGGGGGGACGCCGTCCACCCGCGTGGTACACCGACTCGAGCCCTGATCTCAAGGGGCACAGCTTCAACTCCAGCTTCTTTGCGATCTAGACCCTTTGATGGGAGCTTGCAGGTTCAAATTGTTGCCCAAGTTGAAGCTTGTTGATTTGGAGCTTTCCCTAGCGGTGAGCTGACAGCTTAGCACTGACCAAGCTCTGAGCAAGAGAAAGAACAAATCAGAGTAAAACAAGTACCAGTGAGAGGTCTTAGTGAATAGTACGAGTCCCCAGTTGCTCATATAGATGGTCTCTTCTCAAGGTGAAAAATGTTAACTTCTCTAAATATTTTTTGCTAAAATACTGGAAAAGTGAATATTTGGCATTGATTATGTGTCACCCTTTTTAGTTTATACATTTTAATTTCACTCATAAAAATATGCAAAATTCGCTTGCTTAAAAGATTTATAAAACCAAACTCAATTACTGCTCCGATATTGAATGAGGATGTCCCTGTAGTTTGTCTAGGTGTAGTCTGACTTAGCTCCGCCAAGTATTTGACTTTGACTGTGTCCTCCGGATATTCACGTATAGTGTTCTGTTAGAAAAAAACACACACTGCTTCAGTGATAAGAAATTAATTCAATTCATCATCGAACCAATTTTTGGAACTAGAAGGTGACTTAGACCTGGCACTAGGCCCATCTTGTGTAAATTCTAAGTTGATACTGTCATTATAGTGAGTAATGGTTCCAGTTATCCAAACGGTCACAGGGTTTTATTTCAATACACACTGGAACATGGCCAGAAAATAAAGCTATCGCATCAGCATAAGCTTGATTAATCACCCCACAATGTTTGATAGTTATTAATATAAACGTTCAAGTTATCTTTAATGTATGGGAACTGATAGACAGGGGGTATAAATAAAGACTCCCAGCATATTGCGATCAGTGGAACGCTCCAAAGTCAACCACAGCACAAAGATGAAGCTCCTTCTCCTGTTGGTTCTGGCGGTGTGGCATGCAGGTAAACTCTTGACCATAGCTTCAATGCGCTACTTATGAGAAGCTTGACAAATGTATTATCACGACAGCCATGCAATTTATTCGGGCCTATATTCAGAACCTATTGCTTTGATTTCAAAGTGTATGTGGTGCAGGCGTGCAGATTATTCTGGAAATTGATGCTTCAGCTAGTCAGGTACCACAGGAGTTCAATAAACGTGCTCCTGGCTCGTAAGTCACCATCAGTGTCACCTCTTCCCACCGTTGGCCACTATTTCCCGCACCAGCTAGACATGCAATCAGAGGTCTTCAAATAGCAAATGTTTGGATATCAGGCCCCCTCCAAAACTTTATGGCAGGATTTGAGGGGGAGGGTGGAGCAAGGCTGATCGGAGCATGTAGGGATTATAAGGTCATTTTCTGGGCTACCTTTTCTATAGTTTATAATCCACACTAAGAATGGAACTTCTAAATAAAAAAAAAAATAACAACAAAGATTACTACAACACAACTGTTACCCATTATTGGGGAGTACTCAGTTCTCACACTTCTAGGCCTCAATACAACTGCTGAACTGATAATAGCTATGGCTGTGAGTAGCAAGCTGGCTCCTCTGCCTCTTTAACCCCTTATCCACCATGCCTGACCATCACACCAGACAAACAGACTCCCTGTCCTTTTCAGAAATAAAGGAGGTTCCACAGGTTGCTCGCCTCTTTGCAGCATGGATGCCCTCAGGCCTAATGCTAGCAATGAAAATGAGCCACCAGGCCTCTCTGTAAAGTGAAACCGTCATAATTGTGATGCAGTGGGCCCTTACACTCCTGGGCTTGCATGCCACTGAGCCTGCTTCACTAATGAGAAATTGAATTCTTAATGGATTTATAAAAATGTTTGCATTAGTCACAGTCCGATTACCTATTACTAAAATGCATTATTTGTTTTAGCTAAAACACTAAATCATTTTATGGCAGCCAATCTTATACTCTGGTCCACTGGCTTTGTAATTATGTGATTCTGTGGCCACAGTGTTTATTTGCATATGCCATATAATCCGTCATCTGATGCATAATATGTTTGTTGAGCAAATGGAACAAAAGTTACTAAAAACATGGCAACATGTGTCCCTGTGCATTGGAAAACCAATCACAGAGGTTGACTTGTCATCTTTCAATTCAATATTGATGTATTTGGGTGTCTAACTGGTGCTGATCAGATAAAGTATTTGTACAAGCAGTGCTACAATGTGTACAAATTGCAAAAAATAAAATAATACTTTCACAAAATGTGGCACATTATGCCATATAATTTGCCTTTTCTTGCCATTTAATTCTGTCAAACCTGCCGTATAATTTGGTCCTCTGCTGCTACATAATTCTAGTGGCCCTGCTTATACTGTGCTCAATACAATTTTAAATAATGACATATTATTGAGACCTTGTATTTTGACTGATGCCCAGTGGAGCTACCTTGATAGCTATAGAGGAGATGGGCTGTGGATTTCCCCCTTGACTGTCACCTACCCAGCCGGACTTTGGGCAGACTTTCCTTCGTCTCTCCGCCGTATCTCCCTCCTACCATTTTACGTCACCCCCTTACCCTCTATGCTCCATTTATCTCATCCACTATGCTTCTTAAATGTTTCTAGCAACAGATGTAACTTGTAACTGATGTAACTTTGTAACAATGTGGAACCTCATATAAAGCGCTCTGATACCTCCGGGTCTAGCCAGCGCTATGCAAAACAAAAAAAACTAAAAGAAAAAAAAAATATATATATATATATATATTTATATATATATATATATATATATTCACAGTGCTCACTGTTATTGGCTGGGGCACCCTGGTCCTACGACCAAGCCCAGCCCTCGCGGACCTTGCTCCGGTGTGACACAATGCACCTTGCCTCCTTCTCCTACTGCTTCATTCCACTTTTTCGCTCTCTTTCTGTTTCTCTCTCTCTATCTCTTTCTCTCCCCCTCGCCTCTCTCTCTCTCACACTCTGTTTCTCTCACACTCTCACTGTCGCTCGACTCTCTCTCCCAACTGTTTGCCTGGTTTGCTTCTGTTTTGCTTAGTCTTTTCTGCTTGCTATTTTGTGTTGACTTCGCTGTTTTGCCTCTGTCTCTATTATGCAAATGTTCTCTTTTTTCCACTGTTTTTCTGAGCTAAACTCTTTTGCCCCTGTTTTCTGTTCTCATTATGCTCTTTCACTACTGTTGCTCTGTGATCCCTTTGCTATTTTGATACTGTTTCTCTGTGCTTAGTTTTGTTCTTGTGCCACTGCTTCCTTGCACCTATTTTGCCCTTTTTCCATTGTTTTCTGCCTTTTGGCTCTTGCTCCTTTGCTCCTCACCCTTCCCTGCTTTCTATGCCTCTTTTCCCCCCATGCTCCGTACCTCTTCCCGTCTTTTGCCACACTCTCTGCTCTCCTGTTCACCCACTCTTCCATTTTCCTGCAACCAGCCCTACCCACTGCCCCCGGCTTTCCTCCCCTACACCTAGCCACAGCACAGACGGGCAGTGGATGTAGGGAGGAGTCACTTGAGCAGGTGTGTAGGTGCTAGGCCCTGCACGGTTAGTCGAAGAGCCAGATCTTCACACTTCTCACTAACCCCATCACCAACAGAATCAATGTCTTATCCTATGCTGGGTAAAGTGACAGGAGTATAACCCATAGACCGAATTGAGATCTGGGTGTACATGTGTTATCAACAACAATATCTCAATCGCATTTAGTAAAAGGGGCGAGTATATATATATGTATATATATATTCACTTAAAAAACCATAGGTTTCAGGCCTTATATAGTTAGGATTTAGCATTTTAAAAACCTTGCACATTCATATAAAAAAACCATAGGTTTCAGACCTTATATAGTTAGAAATTAGCATTTAAAAAACCATTGAAATTGCTCCTATATAGTTAGTTGTACTAACTATATTTCGCGCACCCGCAATCCACTGCTGATGATGTCACATATTACATCATTCATGACATGGTCAGTGACATCACTGATGACATCACTGATGACATCTCAAAAGACATCACCGATGACATCACTGATGACATTACGAGAATGTGGAAAAAAGGAAGATAGACTTTGGATTTCAGTTTTTCGAAAGTGCATATGGCATCATATATTTAAGAACACATTTCATATAGGACAGTTAAAGCAGCACTGTAGGCATAAAATGCGGTGGCAACCCAAGGGGGCTTTGTGCTCTATGTGTTAGTGAAGCAAAGAGTGACGGCACAAGTGACAAGTGGGTGAATACAGTTAAGGACGCAAGGTGACAATGTGACAAAAACACAATATATACAAAGGCAATGGTTCGTCCTCATTTAATCAGTGATGATTCTCTGTTTTGTGAACCAAAGTTGATGGTGCGCCATAAGTCGCGCTGTAAAAGGGTCAACCAGATTTCTAGTTGTTCTAAGCAAAATTCACAACAAATAGGGGTAACATTATGGCAACTCATTAGTTTTTCCCAAATATGTCAGCTCATGTGTTGTCTTTATTCACTTCAGATGATATTCCTAGGTTCCCACACAAGATGTTAAAGTTATCTATGAATATAAGAAGTCAGAAATACACAGCCCCAAGTGTAGATATTGCTTCACAAAAGTTAGTTGTTAAGGGCAGCGTATTATCACTACTTTGTCTAGGATAGGTGACTAACCTAATGGTCACTACTGTATGTACTAGGTATCTGATTCCATAACTGTGAGAACATCTGACCTACACCTCTTCAAGTTTCTCCTGAATCCTCTCTTGCAGCTGCCTACCCGACAAAGGTTGAAGATATCAATGATGTAGTCAACGGCTACAACTGTGCCCGAAACAGTGCTCCCTGGCAGGTCTACTTCACATGCAATGGAGGTCGCTGGTGTGGAGGTTCTCTGATCAATCAGTACTGGATCGTATCAGCCGCCCATTGCTATCAGCCGTGAGTTTTTTTTCTTCCGCACAATAGATCAGTTGTTGAAATATACAGATGGGTACATGATCCGAGCACGGGAATGATGCCATTACTCATTTACCTCTGAAACATTTCTGTTGGGATTGTACTTCAAGGCAAAAGAATGTGTATTGGTGAATAAATGCAGAAAAAAATACAATTTAAAGCAATGTCAATTCATGATAAGAACAAGGTAAATGCTGGGCCTTCTGTGCCCTCTACCAAAAGGTACTTGTGCAGAGCACACCAATTGTGCACACTTCTTGTTTGTGCTGTTAGAGTACTTCTTGGAAATCTTCCACTCTTGCGTTTTTGTCTGTAATACGGCACTGGCGCGAGGCAAAGATGTTTGCTAACTCAGATGCAGGAGTATCTCTTTAGGTGTTCATGCTTAGCATTTCCGTTCACTGTATTGGTACTACAAAATGAGTACAGACTCTTGTGCACCTCTCTGTAATACAGAAAAGCACAGGGCATGTAAAAACGGGCCTGTTGCACCATTGGGATATTTCTGTAGTATGTCCCCTTGTGGGAAGTTCTCAAAACTTGCTAGAGTTTGACCTCATTAACTGCACTTCTAAACTTATTACTCAATTCAATTCAATTCAATTCAAAACAGCTTTTTTCAGAGTAAAATATACATCCATAAAAGCATTCTAAAACAAACCATAATTAAATTCATCCAAGATACAATATACAAAATTTAAAAAATTCAGACACATTTCTATACTATATTTCTTACTATATACCATACATTAGTCAAGGAAATTTATAGAGGCCTACATTTCATAATTACGTTCAAACTAATGACATATTTTAGATTTACACAATAATGTAAAAATATTATACAGTAGAACACCTTGTGCAACATAGATGCATAATTGTGCAAAAAATTGCATATAATTATAATCGCTATAAATTCCAATTCTACACTTTTGGTTGAACAACTCTAATTATCGTCATCAATATTTTCGTATGATAATACGTCTAAGTACGCCAATTCCTTTCTTCTCCTTATTGCGTGTACAATAAAATGTACAACAGTGCAAATAATCTTCGTATTATCCAAAGCACATGAATAATTAAAATCATTTTTATAATTATTCAATCTTTTGGGAAGAAAAAGGGGTCTTAAAATTAATTTCCTTATAACACTATACAGACTACAAAAGAATATAAAATGTAGTGTGGACTGGTCAGTTTTCCCGTTACAGAGGCAATTCGGTAGCTTATGGAAACCTTTTTCCCTGTCACGAAATGCTACAAGGTAATGTACAGTACCAAACCTCAGTCTCGTCAAATAGAATCTGTGCTGGGCATTAAAAATCATTTTTAGGTAACTTTGTAAACCCGGAACAGACGGAATCTGATAATAAGCAGTAACGCTACATTTATGTTTGTCTTCAACACTTCTAGTGCAGTCCATAAGCGAGACATATCTCAGCGTCAGATCAATTTTGCTAATGCCTTATATCGATATTAGGTCCCCTTTGTTGAAATCTATCTTGCAATCCATCAATAAATTATGGATGTACTCAAGCCATGGGATTTTTTTCCAAATATCGAGGACCAGGCAATCTTTTATTATATCTGTTGCAAGTTTTGCCTCATCCTTTGCCCACAGCCTTCGCCAAAAAATGAGACCAGCTATTCTAATAGTATCATTTATGCATGGTACGGCCAGTTCTCTATGTTTGACATAATTGGCTGTGGAGCTTGGTACTGCCAAAAGTCTTTTCAGAAAATCTTTTTCTTGTGTTGAGGGAGTCAGTACTTACTCTTCCTCATATTTCTGCACCGTAGCAGGCCCCAGTCACACACTCAGTTCTGTACAACGTAAGTATCTCCCTAACTGGCTTGTTTCCCATTTTGGAGGAGAATCTAAAAATTCCCTCGACTACTCTTAAAAATTTCAAATTACTAGTATCAATATGTGGTCTCCAACTGCCCCTACTATTAAAACGAAGGCCCAAGTAGACAAAGTTTGGCACTCTGCCTATAACCACTCCCCCCATGATGTGTTGTCTACTCTTAAGTCTGGTCTTACCACATGTCATAACAAAAGTTTTAGTATGGTTTAATTGCAAGTCCTTTTTATCATGTGCTGGAAGAACTTCTCAATTAGAAATTGTAGACCATTTGCTGTCCTCGACAGGAGGACAGCGTCATCTGCATAGAGTAGTACTGGGGTAGTACGACTTCCTACTTTAGGGCAATCAGATTTCTGTTTTTGCAAAAAGGAGTCTACATTATTGATATATAAGGAGAACAACAGTGGAGCCATTATGCATCTTTGGCGTGCACCTCTAGTAACCATAAAATCCTGTGTACATTCTCCTTTGTTCCCAAAGCAACTCTAGAAGTTAAGGAGTTATAGATTTGAGATAGGAATAAAATAATTTTGTTTGGTGCTCCTATCTCTTTTAAAGTTTGCCACAACTTTGCATGATTAACAATGTTGAACGCACTTGTAAGGTCCACAAAGCATAGGTGAAGAGCCCCCTCCTTCGCCAGCATGTACTTTCCAATAAGGAGATCCAAATTTAGGCACTGTTCCCCATACCTCTTCTGAACCCAAACTGGGCTTCTGAGAGAATGTTATTCTCGCCCACCCAGTCTTCTAATCTCCCTAAAAGAATCCTACCCATTAATTTTGAATTAGAGTCCAGAAGGAATATAGGGCGGTAACAGGTTAGCCTTTCCTCTATCTCCCTTTTTGAAGATTGGCACAATAATGCTTAGTGACCATAATGCCAATATAACTCCTCCCATAGCAGTATTTAGAACATTCCCTAATATCGGGGTCCAGAATTCCATATTACTTTTAAAGCTGTCAATGCTTTGCCGCTGGCCCTCTTTGAGAGGGCTAATTTAATTTCTGGCGATGTAATGGGTACTGAGTTTATTTTTCTACTAACATATGGTACTATTTTGCATTGGAGTGGCTTTACATGCACCAGGATTAAAAATCAACTCAAAATATGTAATCTATTCCTGCGGGGGAACTGCAATTACAATCTTCGGTGTACAAATATTTTTAAAATAAGGATGATCGATAGTATGCTAAAAATAAACCTGCGTTACAACTTTTAGCAGCCTGGACGAGACTCGCCCAAGCGTCCTCTCGGATTTCACTTTTCCTACAATTTAGAGCTATTTTATATTCTTTCCTCAGTAGTCTTATTTTACTACAAATGCTAGGTTTAGCCTTAAGAGACATTTTTAAAGTCTTTTTTAAATTTGTACATTTTTCGTTAAACCATCTAGGAGTATTTTCACAGGGCGTTTTCTTTACTCCTCTGTTGGTGACCCAAACCAATTCTTAGTTTCAAAAAATTAAGAGGGTGATGGTCACTAAACAGATTTTCACTAATTATAATTTTCTCAACCAGGATTTTACAATTTGCTGGTATAATAAAATGATCTATATTTGACGCACCTCTCTCGCCTACATAGGTTGGAATAGCATTATCACCCTGTGCGTTTTCAGGTTCTAGAACTATTAGGTTATATTTAGAGGTAATAGTATTTATAGCTTCTCCATATGGCTCATGAGGAAAATCAGATATCCGATCCTCAAAACAATCAATAAATCCACATTGTTCTCCTATCGGAATACCGCAAATTTCAGAATTAAAATCTTCCCTCACAAAATTATGTATGACCCAACGAGATCTCTCACAAAAATCTCTAAATCAACCTCTAAATCATTGATCACCTTTGACTTGGTACCATCAAAAACATTATTATAAAAGTTAATCAAAATAATTATTTGTTTCCTTTCTGAATAAAGCTGTATCAACTGATAAAATTGTGAATTGGTATTGACAGCTTTACCAATGTTGCTAAACCACATTTAGCTCTCCCTCACCTAGATGGTTTAGCATTAGTGCAAATTACTATAAAACCATTTATATAAAAGGGTTCCACGTTCCATGTTTCATGGATCATGATTATGCTAAACTTTTCTAAGGATTTAAGCCAGATTTCAGTATATATCTTGTTCTTAATACCTGCAATATTCCAAGTTGTAATAATCGGTGATGTATAGTCATTATAAACTGCACTTTGTATGGTCCTGTTTTCCTTTTTGCTGACCTCTGTATCGCTGGTATTACCAGGATTTTCGGGGTGATGCCTACCAGATACTTGAGGGTGCGAACCACTAGCACTCATTTTAACATAGGGATATAGCCCTTTACCTGATCCATACTCTCTCAAATTACTACAGTCCTTGCACGGTAATTGCATGCTAGTATTATCAGTCGATCTATTTACTCTTTCGTTACCGTCTCTCCTACATCTGAAAGAAATATCATCCATAGTTCTCTCCCCATCACACTCATCATTTTTCTTATGTCAATCGATTTCACTGCATGAGCTGAATGGTTCAATCCTGTTATGTATGGGGATATTAAAAGGTGGCTTATGCGGGTTAGTCCTGTGGATATGTTGGTGAACCTCCTATGGCCTGTAAAAATATCCTAATGGGACAGCAGTTATATTTTCAGTCCTCACAAAATTAACTTCTTTGTTCCTTATTCATCAAAATCTCTAAAAGGGCTTCTACCAGTTTACTACTGCGAAAGTTCACCACAACTCAATCTCCCATAGTGTGTTTTTCCTGGACTTCCCAACCCAACTCACTCTCCTCAGCATTATAATATTGTGATATAAGACTGTAGTGTCAATGTTCGTATTAACATTGAACCAATGAATCACCTGGTTCTTGAGTTTCCCATATGGTTCAAAAAGCTTGTTTTGTAAACTCATGACATTTTTAAGCACAATAACATAAGGTGTTGCCTGGGGAGGTAGGTGTAAGGGCTCATCTATAGTGTTATTGGTAGTATACTCATGATTATTGGGCATGTCTTAACCCTGCTCTGTTCGCTTCTTTCGCTATATTAGGACCCGTTCGATTTACTATGGGCGGCTTTTGACTTTGAGTGGGCAACATACGACCCGCTATAACAGGCTTTGTAGAGTCATTTGATAGCTTACTTTCACAAATGACTTTATTTCCACCAACATCCATCAACCTAGGTTGTATGTTCATGTCTGTGCTTAATTTACACGAGTTTTTAGATACAAGGAGGTCAATGTCCAAACTAGTTAAAGAAGCTATTTCATTTTGAACAAGCTTAAGTTCAGACATAAAACGTCGTTCCATACAATCCAAGTTAGAAGGCACTTTTTAAATAATGTCTTGGTATTAACCATCCAGGGTTGACTGTCCGTGGCAGAGATCTCTCTTTTTGATGTTCCCGCTGGTTTCCCACCTTTCTTCACCTTTTGTTTTACACTGGATTTTATTGTGGTGGCCTCTTCTGTACTATTCTTCATTCTGGGTAGTTGCTTGACTTTTTTTGCAGATGGTGAAATTAATGTTGAACTATCTCTCGACTCTGATATCTCCATGGATGCTGTTAAAACACAAGGGTTGGGATGTATGACGTTACAACGCATACCTTAACAACGCATTTTTTACAACGCAACATCCATTACAACGCATTCCATTACAACGCATGCCATTACACTGATTTTTTTAAAACTACCTTTACAACGCATTCCATTACAACGCATACTACCTTTACAACGCATACCATTACAACGCATAACATTACATTGCATATATGGTAAGCTTTGGATAGTGTAGGGGTAAAAATTACTATTCTAACTCCAGGGGGTGCAACAGTACGGTAAGTGTTGGATAGTGTAGGGGTAAAAATTACTATTCTAACTCCAGGGGGTGCAACAGTAGGGTAAGTGTTGGATAGTGTAGGGGTAAAAATTACTATTTTAACTTCAGGGGATGCAACAAGTGTTGGATAGTGTAAGGGTACTATACGTTGTAATGGTATGCGTTGTAATGATATACATTGTAATGACTGCGTTGTAATGACATGCGTTGTAGTGGTATGCATTGTAGTGCCATGCGTTGTAATGGTTGCGTTGTAATGGCATGCGTTGTAATGGATGTTGCGTTGTAAATGTTTCGTTGTAATGGTAGTGCGTTGTAAAAGTTGCATTGTAAAGGTTGTTCTCCCAAGGGTTGTCTCTCCTGCTTGGCCCCACCCCCCTGCTTACATTATTATCTGATTGTACTATCTCCGATTCCAGTACCGTCACAGATATTTCAGGTGTAAGTGTGTCTTGCTTGTCCTCAGGATCTTTTGCCTTTAAGGCGGCGTCTAATGCAGTTTTTGTTGCTGCCAACTGTTCTTTCACCAAAACAATTTCACTATCAATCATCCCCACTGCTGTCTTTAGATATTTAGTTATGGGTGTAATGGCAGGTTGGGGTTTCTCCTTAGACTGCGTTTGTTTTCTCTTGCCCATTTTAATTTTGTGAAGAAATCAAATAGAAATATATCACTATTTTCAATAATTCTCCTTACCGATATATGACAGGAGATCCTTGATCACCGCCAAAGGGGGTGACCCAGCCCAGCCGCCTCCAGTCGCTGATGGGCGCAGAGGGGCCCGCCCTTGGCCCGGGATTCGCCCGGGCATGCGCACGCACGCCCTGCGCTGCAGGGGCCCTAGCCGCCCCATATGCGCCTCCTGGCGCGTGCGATGACATTCCTGGCCTGTGCGCCGCTTGGCACACTGGGAACTGTTGTCCTGTCCCAGTCCTCGCCCTCTGTAAACTTCACGGGCTGCGGGAGGATTCAGGCTCTATGGCGGTAATATTCCCTTCTGGCCAGGGAACCGGTGGTTGTCGGCGCGTTCAGAAAAACAAGCAGGGCATTACTCAATGAGCATTGGCAATGCCAATAGGTCTGGCTTCTTAATGCACTGCCAACCAGACGAAAAAATCAATTTTGTTTAATGACTGTCCTTTACCCATCTGTGCTGCTGCCATAGAAAAACACTATTAATTATCTAGTTATGTACGAAATAGTATACAATGTCCTGTGTGTATTCCTGCAAGTTCCACCTGAGGAAGCTAGGTACATAAATAAAATGATTACATCTGCATGGAGGGCAAGAACTTTGTGGCAGCACACATATTCCTCCCCATAAAAAGAGAGAGGATGTAGCCTTACAGCTAGAGCGGTCGACCTCGAAGCTGGGGAGCCGAGTTTAAGTCTCAGCAACGACGCTCCACATCCTGTGATTCTGGGCAAATCATGTAATCTTCCCGTGGATAACAAAAATGAATGTGTCCATCTTTAAAGAAACTGGTGCTCATTAAAGCGCGTTGATACCCAAGGACCTGTTTGAGGTGCAGATATTGGGGGGGGGGGGGGGGGGGGGGGAGAAGTGCCGCAAACACTCCTTTTTGCAGGCTCATGGAAACCCTTTTTGCCTCCTGGAATTTTTTTTTCCCATGTGGAGAAAAATAAGAGGGTATAAAAAAATTCGTTTCAGTAGACTACGATGTAACTCGCAAATTTCAATAATGTAATAGCAGCACACGTCGTTATCAGTCTATGAGGTTTTTATTTGATTTACAACTTATGTCTGCCACTTTCTTCATGAGAACAGACCACTCTCATGAGATGCATGTGCGGCTGCGTGACCACAGCTCTCAGTGTGTGCAGCACACAGAGTGGTATTTCCCCAACGCACCTACTGAGCAGCACAAACGAAACTGACAATGTGAAAGTTCCTCAATATGTTGTAATAGACCGTGACCCTGAAGGGATCAGGGATAACATTCATTAGGCACGCACGAGCAGTGCTCAATTAATTCAAAAGCAAGCGTCAGGGCCCTTCTAAAGAGGCAATTGCAGCTTGCACCACCCTTTGCTCCTACCAGCACCGCCAATGACAGTACCAACACAACTATTAACCGTTGCACACCACACCACCGCACAGGTCTGGCAATTGAGACTATTCCAGGCCACCCAAAGCAATAAGAATGGCTTGGTTGGCAGGTGTTATTCATGTTTATGTATATTGATTATTTAACACTGTTGTTGTGCTCATCTAAAAAAACTAGAGAGATACCGCCACCATGTGGTTGACTGGCATTAGTGGTGGCGTTAAGGGCCGGATAGATGTACACAGCATTTTTCTGGTCGAATGAGGCCGTTTGTGGCCGTAAAAAATGCTTTTTCTGATGTGCAAAATTAAAAATGTGATTCGGTAACATGTTACTGAATCCCATTTTGCATCTTGCATTTGTGATTCGGCATTTGGAAGAGGCTTGTTTAGGGATTCCCTGACAAATAAGGGATCGGTATACAGTGGCGTAGCTAGACTTACTGCCACCCGAGGAGGCCCCTAAGTTTGCTGCCCAATGCAGGTAGGAGCGGGGTTGGGTGGCTTGTTCCAGGGGGAGGGAGTTTGCAGACGACTTGTCGCCCTCGGGGCGAGGGAATAGTGGCAGTCGACAGACACAACTTGCTCACCTCCACTGCCTCCATAAAGAGTGCTACCGAGGACGGACCACCCGTCTCTCCCCCTAGTTAAGCCACTGCCCGTATGGTATGCATTGCTGTTTTACAACTGAATTCCAGTCGTAAAACAGTATTTACTTTACCACTGGTTGCAACCCATTTGCAAGGGGAAAGGGGTCCCCTTTGAGGATGTAAACAATATTTTTTAAGAGCAGGCAATGGTCCCACAGATTACTGGTCAAGGAAAACAGGTAGCTTTTGCAAAAAAAGGATTGCTTTACCAAAAAGCAATCACAGACATGGTGGTCTGCTGACCTCAACAGGCCCCCATCCATGTGATGGCTGCTATTCCTAATGGGTCGCAAATTGCGAGCTACCTCATTAAGATGCATGAGATAGGCCTACTTGCGACTCACTAGGAATCACTAATGAAAGCAAAAGAGTTTCATACATTAGGAATACCGATTTCCTAATTGCCAGTCAGAGAGAATCGCAATTAGGACATTGGAATTCCTCATTTTTGTACATCTGGCTCTAAGTGCAAGTGCGAGCCCCGAAATCCACGTCTCAAATGAAGCACTTGACATGGCGATCTAGATGCATTTTGCAATAGCCCGTGGTCCCATTTCATACTTTGACACATGCACATCAGAGGGACACAATTTTTTCGCTTAAAAAAACATCTACTACAATAGAGAAACCCTCAATCTAAAAACAGGTAGAATTTCAGGTCAAAGGACCCAAATGCGTCCTGAGTCTACAGGCATGGGATGAAATCACGATTTAGTATACGCGATTCCCCATTAAAACCCTTAAAATGTTTTGCCCTATATAGGATTCGTTTCCCTACAATGCCTTTTAGCATCATTTAGCATGTTGTCTCTGCTTGACATGAAATGCTTATCTCGCCGCTAAGAAGTATGATCGATTGCCTTCTATGATTCCAATTTGATGTGAGCAATGGCCTTCCTTTGGCTTCCAAAACCAGTCATTGTGATGAATGCCGTTGTCATGCTAAGTGATGAGGTACAGAGTTTATTTAAGCACATCTTCCCCAGGAAGAAGCTCTACATCTGAAGAAGATACCTTTTAGACTTGAGAGCTTTTAACCCTATTCTGTTGGTCATTTATTGGACTGTAGATCTGTAAACTTGCCCGCATGCTTTAATTTTTCACCTCTCTTGCTCCAATACATACAAACCCACTCACTCGTCCTCTCACAGCCTCACCTTTTCTATTAAGATTTACGTGAACCCTGTGAAGGAGGAAGGGACTACATTGATGCCTGAAAATGGGGACGGGAGGTAAAATATTCCAATGCAATAATACCCTGAGGCATCCCCGACCCGACCATCTGAGCAGTGCTGCCATCTCTGGTATGCACCAATGCACTGCAAGTCTGTACACATCTTCAGCGTCATTATGCAGAAGAAAAGTGCTAGGTATTTTTGCCCTTCCATTGTCTTTCAGCTAAAGCACACCCGAAGGCCCCGAGCTCGCTGGCAATGTTTTATTTTATATAAAAAATAATGCTCTAAAGAAGCACTCGAGTTAACAAACTGATCCAACCTCAGTGAATAGCTCAGTTCAAGACTTTGAAAGTAGTAGCCTGAGGACACAGACTGTAATTTGATCTATTCTTTCCTGGAGTGCCTTATTTCTAGTCTGGCAACCTACCTCTGTCTGCCTGTCCATTTTTTTTTTTATCTTTGCCTCTTTTTTTCATCACAATTATTAACGTTTTAAGGACAAAGCATACAAGACAAGCCATCGGAGGGGGCAGAGAAAAGGAGAGACAAAAGGTGGAGAAGTAGAGAGACATTCCATGCACGTGTTGAAAGGGTCTAAGAAGCCCATTGGGTAGTGCTGACTGCCTAGCAGAGGAACAAAAAGTAAAGGGGTTCATAGAGGGGCAGGACTATAGAAAGGAATGAACAGGGTGGATGCATAAGCATATCATAACTGCTCAAGAGAAGATTCTTTTGTTTACACAAGATACAGGATGTATATATATATATATATATATCTAGATATATATATATATATATATATATATATATATATCTAGATATATATATATATATATATATATATATATATATATATATATATATATATATATATATATCTATATATATATATATATATATATATATATATATATATATATATATATATATCTGGAGATAGCACTTATGTTCATCAGGGCCACTTCTCAAATGTAACTTTGTTACGACTGTCTTGTCTTCCTGTTGTTGCTATGGACGTGTTGTTTGAAAGGTGGACGGACTAGTAGAGTCTCTGTTATGTTATGTTATGTTATGTTATGTTATGCTATGTTATGTTATGGTATTAATGGATCTTATATAGCGCAACGGCTACTCCAAAGGAGTGTCCCGGCGCTTTGAGCTCCAGACCCAGAAAAGATACTAAGGAAAAAAACATAACAACCAACAGGAAAACAAAAGGAGAAGGGGAACAGAACTCTACCTAGCGAAAAACCAAAGTCTTCAGACCCTTCCTAAAGGCTAACAGATTGGCTGTGGAACGTAAGGACAATGGTAGGGAGTTCCAATAACTCTACCTAGCGAATAACCAAGTCTTCAGACCCTTCCTAAAGGCCAACAGATTGGATGTGGAACGTAAGGATAATGGTAGGGAGTTCCATAACTGAGGGGCCAAAAATCTGAAAGATCGCCCTCCCAGACGTGCCCTCTTTATACGGGGAACTGCAGCAAGTGCTAGAGACTCCGATCTTAAAGATCGAGTCGGCCGATAGAATTCCAGCCTCTTCTGTAGGTATTTTGCACCCGTGGCATGCAGTGCTTTGTGGGCTAATGTCAATCCTTGAACATTATCCTCTTCCGTATAGGGAGCCAATGGAGGGATTGCAGCAGGTTTGAGGCACTGGCTCGACGGTGCAGGCCAAAAATAGCTCGCGCAGCAGCATTCTGGGTCACCTGCATACGCTGTAAAAGGTATTCTGGGAGACCCAGATATAGAATGTTGGCATAGTCTAGTCTGGATCCGATGAGAGCCTGAACAGTTATTCTCCGATGCTCCTCGGACAACAGAGGGAAAAACTTTCGGAGCATCCTGAGAATCCCGAAGCAAGTCCCAGTCAAGGTTGCCACCTGGGATTTGAGCGAAAGCCCGTTGTCGTTTTTAATTCCCAGGTTCTTAGCCCATTTAGAAGACTGGGCGGGAGGGAACTTGTCAGCAGGCCACCAACCATGCCATTCCGGTTCCACAGGGCATCCAAAGAAAAGTATCTCTGATTTATCCAAGTTACACTTGAGGCTGTTCAGATGAAACCAGTTAAAAACAGCCCCAAGGCACTCACGGATACTTTCGCCATCAAATTCTTCGCTCTTACGGCAGGTGAAAAGAAGCTGGGTGTCGTCAGCATATGAGACGATCCGGGCCCCATAGGACTCCAACAAATCCGCCAGAGGGGTCATGAGGATGTTAAATAAAGTAGGGCTCAAAACTGAGCCCTGAGGAACTCCGACTCCCAATGGCGGCATTTCAGCAGATCCAGGCGAGACCCAGACCGTTTGTCGGCGGTTGGCTAAGAAGGAACGAAACCAGTTGAGCACCGTCCCCCCTAGACCGATGTCATGTAGTCTTATGAGGAGATCCTCATGGGGAACGGTGTCGAAAGCCGCCGACAAATCTAACATAACTAACAACACCCTGCCTCCATCATCCAGCACCTCCTTCACAATCTCTGAGACTTCCAAAAGTGCCGTCTCGGTGCTTAGGTTGGATCGAAAGCCCGATTGAGACGCATGGAGAAGCTCATTCGACTCCAGGAAGTTGGAGAGCACGCTATGAACGTGCTTCTCGAGGATTTTGGTAAGTGCAGGAAGGAGCGAAATTGGTCGATAGTTGGATGGGGCTTCCGGGGCAAGGTTGGGCTTTTTAAGGAGAGGGATCACCATGGCCTGTTTCCAGGATGGAGGCAGCACCCCCTGACTCAAGGAGAGATTGAGAATAGGGTTAGCTAGGGGGTTCACAACATCTGCCATTCTAGCTAAGAATTTTGCCGGGCAGGGATCACAGGGCGAGCCAGATTTGAGAATACTCATCAGTGCTAAAGATGAGGAGATCGTGAGAGGCGGAAAGTTCAACAGAACCGGACCAGAGATGGGCTGATGGACTATCTCATTAGACAATATGCAAGGAGCAACTGTCGGTCTCGGAAGAAAGGATTCCTGAATCTGTCTAATTTTGGTCGTAAAAAAATTAGCAATAGTGTCAGCCCAGGTCTCATCCGGAATCTCCTGATCTATGCTCGAGCGAGGGGTAGTAAATTCTCGCACAATCAAAAAGATCTCCTTACAGGAGTTAGCTGCTTCCTCAATTTTTTTAGCAAAGTAGTCCTTCTTTCCCTGTAGGATTAAACCGTGATGCGATTTCATCATGGTTTTATAAGTCCGTTTTGCCTCAGCATCATATTGGGCTCTCCAAGCTCGTTCGGCGACTTTACATTGTCTCCGGGAGTGGGCCAACTCCGCCGAAAACCAGGGGGCCGAAGTGCGTTTAGTGACAGATCTGGGTGGCTGAAGAGGGGCCAACTCGTTCAGTCTAGCTAAGAGCCAGGACTGCAGGATGTCCAGGTCATGCTCCAGATCACCCGTATAGGAAGGAGGATGGTTCACCAGGGCCTGGGCTAACAGGTCAGGAGTCACCCAATGGTATGCCCTGTAGCTACTTCCCAGCTGTGTCATGGCCCTGACAGATGGTTTCTCCGTGCTAGATATTTGAAAATGAGCGAGATGATGGTCAGACCACAGTACCGGCAGAAGTGCAGTAACCGTAATTGGTGAGGTAGAAAAGACCTGATCTAATGTGTGGCCTTTGTCATGTGTCGGGCCAGAGAGGTAAGGGAACAATCCCAAAGCAGAAGTGATATCAAGCAGCTTATTGGCCTCCTGATCCAGCTGATCTTCCATATGGAAGTTAAAATCTCCCACTAGTAGGCACTGCTCCGATCTCAGAACTAGTACCGACAAGACCTGCTGAAGATCCTCATAGAAAGAACCCACAGGTCCCGGAGGTCTATATACTACGAGACCCTTCACCGTTTGATGGGGCGATAGGGATAGGGTAAAGGCAAGGGATTCGGCACCCTTGATGGTCTCCGTGCATACAACTGCGCACGTGAGGGATTTTTTCACAACAAGGGCGACTCCTCCCCCCCTTCCCTTAGCTCTATCTTGTCTGTAGATATTGTACTCAGAGGGAATGGCTGCCACTATGTCCGGATGGGAGGACTCATTCAGCCAAGTCTCGGTGAGCATAAGACAAGAGGGGCTATTCGTAGAAAGCAGATCAAAAATCTCCTGAGTATGTCTGTGCAGTGACCTAGTATTAAGGAGTAAGCAAAGATGTTGAGTGCTACATTCCTGCATGTGGGTAGTGTGGGGGAGAGCGCTAGTAAGATGCCAATTACACGCTGGGCATTTATGTTTGCCCCTGTAGCGACCAGGAAAAACTGAAAGACAGGACTTATTACCAGAGCGCAGGGAGTGAAGCTCCTCAGATGTATACGCCAGCATAATGAGGCAGGAGAATGAAAGGTGGCAATCAAGAGGGCCTTCCTCGCCGTACGCCTCCGGGACGCTGACGGGCGCAGACGGGCAGGACTCTGGCACGACTCCGGCGCAGATCCGGCGCGTCCGCAGTACGCGTCCGCTGCACGGAGGGAGGGAGGAGCTTTTTATAGCGCTACTAGAGCGCGAGGGCGGAGAGTCCTACCCCCAAGATGGCGGCCGAAATCAGATCCCAGCCCTCGGCGTCAATACTCAGCCGAGGGCGGTCTGAAACCCCAGGCAAGGAGGAGGTAGCAGGCGAAGCGCTTACAAGCGCTGGGAAGTCTGAGGCAAGGCAGCAGCACGCTTACAGCACAAGCGCGATCCTAAGCTGCACAGAAATTTAATTAAAAGTGACTAACACGAAAGTCAAACACACTCGATTTTAAAATTGCCAAGAAAAGAGAGGAGACCTCCCGGCTTCCGCCTCAGGAGGGAAAAGGTTAGGTAGCAGTTGTTAATCACATGCAGGATGTCACAATTCCCTTTTATAGCGCTACTAGAGCGCGAGGGCGGAGAGTCCTACCCCCAAGATGGCGGCCGAAATCAGATCCCAGCCCTCGGCGTCAATACTCAGCCGAGGGCGGTCTGAAACCCCAGGCAAGGAGGAGGGAGCAGGCGAAGCGCTTACAAGCGCTGGGAAGTCTGAGGCAAGGCAGCAGCACGCTTACAGCACAAGCGCGATCCTAAGCTGCACAGAAATTTAATTAAAAGTGACTAACACGAAAGTCAAACACACTCGATTTTAAAATTGCCAAGAAAAGAGAGGAGACCTCCCGGCTTCCGCCTCAGGAGGGAAAAGGTTAGGTAGCAGTTGTTAATCACATGCAGGATGTCACAATTCCCTTTTATAGCGCTACTAGAGCGCGAGGGCGGAGAGTCCTACCCCCAAGATGGCGGCCGAAATCAGATCCCAGCCCTCGGCGTCAATACTCAGCCGAGGGCGGTCTGAAACCCCAGGCAAGGAGGAGGGAGCAGGCGAAGCGCTTACAAGCGCTGGGAAGTCTGAGGCAAGGCAGCAGCACGCTTACAGCACAAGCGCGATCCTAAGCTGCACAGAAATTTAATTAAAAGTGACTAACACGAAAGTCAAACACACTCGATTTTAAAATTGCCAAGAAAAGAGAGGAGACCTCCCGGCTTCCGCCTCAGGAGGGAAAAGGTTAGGTAGCAGTTGTTAATCACATGCAGGATGTCACAATTCCCTTTTATAGCGCTACTAGAGCGCGAGGGCGGAGAGTCCTACCCCCAAGATGGCGGCCGAAATCAGATCCCAGCCCTCGGCGTCAATACTCAGCCGAGGGCGGTCTGAAACCCCAGGCAAGGAGGAGGGAGCAGGCGAAGCGCTTACAAGCGCTGGGAAGTCTGAGGCAAGGCAGCAGCACGCTTACAGCACAAGCGCGATCCTAAGCTGCACAGAAATTTAATAAAAAGTGACTAACACGAAAGTCAAACACACTCGATTTTAAAATTGCCAAGAAAAGAGAGGAGACCTCCCGGCTTCCGCCTCAGGAGGGAAAAGGTTAGGTAGCAGTTGTTAATCACATGCAGGATTTCACAATTCCCTTTTATAGCGCTACTAGAGCGCGAGGGCGGAGAGTCCTACCCCCAAGATGGCGGCCGAAATCAGATCCCAGCCCTCGGCGTCAATACTCAGCCGAGGGCGGTCTGAAACCCCAGGCAAGGAGGAGGGAGCAGGCGAAGCGCTTACAAGCGCTGGGAAGTCTGAGGCAAGGCAGCAGCACGCTTACAGCACAAGCGCGATCCTAAGCTGCACAGAAATTTAATTAAAAGTGACTAACACGAAAGTCAAACACACTCGATTTTAAAATTGCCAAGAAAAGAGAGGAGACCTCCCGGCTTCCGCCTCAGGAGGGAAAAGGTTAGGTAGCAGTTGTTCTGCTGTTGTCTTAAGGGTAGACATGATTCGCCGTTAGCGACAAGTTCCCTTTCAATCTGTTCATCTGGCAGACTGCGTTCAACCACTGATCAACTGATGGCGTTAGCTGGCTCTCAGCCAGCTTGCTGTGACTCCCAGGTGTGTGACCCTTACCAATAGTTTGAGCAATTTCACTTTACATTGATGTGTCAGCCAAGTAGATTAAAAGAAAATATTGCCTACAAAGTTTTGTGGCAAGATTACATTTAGAATATGACTCAAATTCATGAGCCGGCAGTGGGTTGGTTTTGGACACAAGATCAGCACTTTTTCAAAAATAGTGTTTCCACCTTGACAGTGACTGCATGTAGGAAGCTGGCTCTGTATATACTATACCAAAGTAAGGTATAGTGTGCACAGAGTCCAGTGGATCCACTAAAGACTTACGGAGGTTGAGTAGATAATGCCTTACTCTCTATTGTGATAGTGTGGTCGAGCAGTAAGGCTTTATCAGAGGGTAGTGTTAAGCATTCATTAACACACGCAAGCAAAACATGATTTCACACACTCAAAGACTGAACTCTGGCCAACTATTTGGTATACAAATATTTCTTTATTCCATTTTATTTTTAGAGCCAAGCCCGACTTGATACAGATAAGTCAAATAGTAGTTTTCTGATAATTCAATTGAATGCAGTTGAATGTAGTTAAATGTAGGTCAAATGTTCAGAAACAGTTGAAATTACTTTTCAGTTACTTTGAAATTACTTTTGAGCTTACTTTACAGATTTGTTTTTCTACTAAGTGTAATATGGCTAGATGTAACACAGGGACATTTCCTAAATAAAAAGTAAGTCAGTTCTTGTAAACACACAGTTACTTAAGTTCTCATACAATTTCCAACTTCACATTTCGAACATTTTCCACAAAAAAGCAGTCAATTCAATCCTATGGGAGGAAATGAAGTTATCGGTTTAAAGTAAGTACTTGGTTGTGAGAGTTGGATTTTTGAGGTTAGAACCACGGTTCCCCCAGGGTCAATGATGCTCCCAAAGAACACCAAAACACTCAGCTTGCAATGGCAGTGTGTGTGTATCGGGGTTCAGGGCCTCTAAAGGTGGCACAATACATGCTCTAGCCCTTAGAGGCCAGCCCTGGTCACAGGGCCCTTGTACCCATGGTACCTTTTACAAGGAACTTACATGTGGCGAGAGAGTTGCCAATTGGATGTGCAACAGTGCAGTTTTAGGGAAAGCACATAGACCCCGGGTACCTGTTTGGCAGGAACCCAGGGCACACTTAGACAAAATCCATCAACACCAGGCAAAAAGTGGGGGGCAACAAAAAAGGATCACTTTCCTACACGGCAGAAAGCAGAAGGCCAGCTATATAACGTTTGCTACGTGATCATGAATTCCTCAAAAACAGAAATAGCTCAATTGTGTGATCGAAATTGATGTGGAGAATCCAATGACTCTTTCCCAGACTTGCTTCTGGTCTGTGTGGTGAGGAGAGTTTTCATAGATTCGCAAGGGGAGGGACAGACAAATGGAACAATGTGGTTGCTTCTGATTTATTTGCAGATGGCTGCTCATCTAGGTAGAATATCAGCACCAGAGAGAGTAATCGGTGTGAAACAGTGACAACAGCCTTCCTTTTACCTTAATAGGTCCAATTCCTTCAGGATATTTTACTTTTGTGTTATATTGCATTGCTTTTCAGTTGTTTAGTGTGAACTGCTTGAAATGAGACAGTATATCCTTCAAAGCGTTGTTCATTGAGGTGATTCAGAAGTAGCTGGTGTGCTTGTTTTTAGGTCGTAGTTAACCCATATATATTTATTAACGCACTTGAGTATCTTGGGAGAATTAAAGTGATTGTGCTTGCTGTTTACTTTGTTGGTGGAAGTGGCAATAGTACATTTGGTAAACAAGTGATAGGGGTGGTTATGTTTTCTCCTCTTTAAGAGTGGTTTAGGTTCACTCCTTTCGAAGGTGGAATCTGGAAGAGTGCTTGGCATTTGTAAGCGCTGATGCTTTGGGGCTGGCCTACAGATGTTCAGTGTAAAACATTTTATTACATTCCTCTGCCTGTCACTGATATTGTCTAGGATCTCTCATCTTCATCCATGTTTTTTCCCCTGCTAGGGCTAACACCTTGGTAGCCTACCTTGGTGAATACGATACGACTGTCGCTGAAGGAAGGGAACAAGCCATACAAGTATCTAAAGTCATCAAGCATCCGAACTACAACACCCAGAATCAAAATAACGACATCATGCTGGTCAAGCTTTCTCAGCCGGCACAGTACAACCAGTACGTCACTCCGATTGCTCTGCCAACCAGCTGTGCAGCAGCTGGTACCTGGTGCCTCACATCTGGATGGGGAAATACAGTGACCAATGGAGGTAAAATGGCGCTGTCCACGTATATTTTTGCATGCATAAACAGGTGCATGGTATTAGGTCTGTGTCTGTGAACTGTATAACAGCAACGTAGGTCATTTCTATGTTTGTCTCTACACAATATTGCAAATTTGCATACTAATGTCCCGCAGCTAAACATTTTTCTTCGGCTACTGTACGACTATAAACTCTTGTGCAAAATTTATAAAGAAATGTACGAAAATATAGATGCTATTTCCACGATCTGCGGAAAGTATATTCACAGTTTAGGATCAACTAGACCTAGGATAATTTTTAATTACACCTGAGTAATTGGAGTTGTTTCTGTAAAAAAAGTACAAAAAAGTCTTACAGCCTCGCCGCGCCTCTCCTCCATTGTCCCATCGTCGTCTCTCCCGGTCAGAAAGGAACAGGAAGGACCCAGGCTGAGGCTCCCCTGGACAAATCACAATGCTGCAATGCAGCATTTTGATTGGTCTGAGTGCCGCGGTATGGTGCTCAGCCAGGGAATGGGAGCCTGGGCATGATCTCCGCCAGTGCAGCCTGAGTGGAGAACATGCTAAGTGCACGTGACAGTTTGGCAGCCGCCAGACGGCCGTTCAAACAGCCATGGACACTTACAGTGTGCCACCATTCCTCCCCCTGCTCCTCTGTCACCAGAGCAGCCCCGCCCGCTTGCAAAGCTGCAGCAGAAGGAAAAAATTAAGTGATAATAACCTCAAGTTTTTTTCATTTTCTTTTTCCTTTATTTCGCAAAGCACTGTTGCAAAGCACTCGGGTGACGGTCCTCCACCTTAGAGGAGGAGGTGCCACTGGACAAATGCAGGGATATGCTCCTCGCATAATTCTGTGTAACCTTGCTGTTGCAATGGTTGCGTTTGGGGGGACCATTCCTTCTAAAATAGGTTTGCAAAAAAAGAAAATGAGCAATAACTGACTTTAACAAAATAATTCACTCACAAAAAATTTTTTACAAAAGGATTCATCCTCAAATAATTTTTTTCGAAATGTGCAAATCCTTGCAATCTTCACTTGTACAACATTTTGCTTAAATTAACTGAGTGTTAGTAACAAATCCTCACTTTGTTTCATCTGATGGCATCTTCTTCTTCCAGTGCTGTATCCCAACGTTCTCCAGTGCCTGAATGTGCCGATTATCTCCAACGCCCAGTGCCAGCAAGCCTATCCGGCCTACTACACAAACAACATGATCTGTGCCGGGTTCATGCAGGGGGGGCAAAGCACCTGCCAGGTGAGAACATCAGTCTCTGCTCAGGGTTGCAATACAGCACTTCGGTCCTTATGTACAAAGGGTGTTAGCATTTGCAAACCCTCTGATTAGGTAAATAAGAGGGTTGGTAAATATTAAAACTCTTTTTTAAATGTACTAAACCTAGTTAGTGAATTTGAAAAGGTTTTCCAGATCACTAAATGGGTTTAGAAATGTTTTCAAAATCTGTATTTGGAATGGGTGTGTTTTGGACGTTCCTTCCAAATGGCGATACTGTCCCTAATGTATCGATATTTTGCCAGCAAAATCTGATTGCAAAACATTGAAAAGTTACTGACTTCCAAGCAGCGTCGAATTGAGAATATGGGCAGTTGGGCATTGGGTGATGGGCTGGTGCATACGGGGCACCTGTGGCCCATGCCTTTTTAGGGCATTGGTCAACCGCCAATAGGGCCCTATTGCCTTTCATAGCACCCGCCAGGCCCCTGTAATGCGTAATATGCAAACCAAACCCAGAAGCAGTGCCTTTCACTTGAGCCCTCCACCTCCTGGCCTCACATTCAAGTCATAGTGGGCATGGAGGGTGGGCGCTGGGCCTCACTGGGAGCCCTGGTGATTTAATAGCTGTTGTGCCTACCTCAACCCTATCACTCGGCGTTGTCTCAACATCCTGTGATTCTGGCCAAATCATATAAACCTCTGGTACCTAAAATGGATTTGATCTTGCGTCATATAAATGATGCTCATATAAATCTGCCTTTGTTTAGCTTAACTATCAGACACCATCAATCAAGGCAGTTTAGAATACATTTTTAAGTGCTTTTGCCACTTCCTGTTTAAAGTACATAATGATCAGACAAAAAAGCATGCTGGCTTTTGGGGATTTCTTCATTTTCTTAACAGCCAGGACATTAAAATTAATTTTCTGCTGGTAAAATAACCAGTCAGGTGGGCACCCTTAACCAGAGCCGATGTGTGGCCCTTGGACCATTTAATTTCATCACGCCCGCTCGGCCATAAGCAGTGTTTATATTTTTCACCAATGTTACTGGCTATATGTTTTAAAATGCTTAATTATTTGGGAATTTCTCTGTAAAGGAGTCAAATGAGACAAACTAAATGGTGTTTCATGAAAGATCCTGATCGGGGAATGTGGGCAATTTTTTGGGACTGCCCGGGCCTAATTGTGATCACAATCCGACCCTGCTACCCAAGTTGAGATGGTGACTGTTTTGAAAAGGTGAAGGGAGGTCCCTCTGGACTCCTTGGGGAATCTTGAAAAAAGCTTCAGGGACAGTTGGCAGTGGTCCAAGGGATGAGTGTCAACTCTCACTGAAGCTTATTGAAAAAAGAAACCATTAAAAAAAAAAGTTGTCCTAGTTTCTTTTAAGCTAAACGTGTGTCATTTAAAAACATTATTGCTTAATATAAAAACAATCACAGACAAGGTGGTCTGCTAATCACAGCAGGCCACAATCTCTGTGAAGATAGCGAATACTAGTGGGTTATGTGCAACCGACCTCGTTAATATTCATGAGGTGGGAAAAATTGCGACCCACTACAATTCGGTATTTTGTGAACTGACCTATGACTACATAGGGTGGTTCGGAAAATACCAATTCATTCGGTAAAAGTCGATGCTCAAATTGTGACCACTTTTGCCAAATGTATTCTTTGCACATGAGGGCCTTCGTGTTCTATGTTAGCATAAAAGATGGGTGTAACTATAACACAGCCATCTTGAAAAACTGCAGGGGTTTCTAGCTTTGTTAACAAACAGGCTTTATCAAATGAAAAAATGATCTCAGCAAGGTCCTGCTGCCATTTTATAGCAAACAGTGGGTGATCTGTAAACTTGGAATCCCATTCCAAGTTTGTGTCTGTCCAAACAGAGTTACCTGCCGAATTCGGATATTTTAGTAGGGTGGGAATACCACATTCCTGGAGTTTCCAACCCAGACATTTCACCAGCTATAATCTGATGACATTTATGGACAAGACGAATTCCAAAAAATGTATAAGGATGAAGGGAGTTGAGTGCAGTAACTTCTGTTTCCGTGGTAATTTATAAGGGCACGCCCATGGTACCACTCAGTATACCACAGTATCTCTACATCCCTGAATGACCGCTTTCTGAGGAATCTGTATTTTGGGAGAAAGAACACCAATGCAATATTTTCACCAAAGTTGTAATGTGGGTTTTAGCTGCGTTTTTTCAGATAGCCAGAAAGACAGCCCTATAAGCGAGTGAGTACTGCAAAACTACATTCTCTATTTTTTTAAAACCCTTTTTACTTCTCAAACTATAAGAACCTTTAACATCTACTCCTCCTCTGTAAGAATCAGGAAGCCCACTCACAGTTCATGTGCTTAAGGAAGTAAAGTTAATATACAATACATCACTGCAAGGCTGAAGGTACCCACACATTTTTTAGGTCGAGCCTACAGCAGCAGCGTGCATGCGCTGCTCACTTAGCGATTCAGAAAAGGGGGTGGTGATGAACTTTGCGAGGCATGCAGTATTCAGTATAGCGTGGAAGCTCTGTGGAAGCTCCGCCCACTCTCCGCCCATCATTTTCATTGGCTTAGGTCCTAACTGCTGCCTTCCGATTCGTTTTAGGCTTGTTAGTCCCTCCTCATGACGGCCATGTTGTCATTTGTATCCTTCCATGGCTACTGGCCCCTTTACTTCAAACACTATTTTCTTCCCATCCCTTCCCCTCACCTCCTGCAGTCCGCGAATTCTCGGCCCCCCGCACCCTCCTCTCCCGTTCATGCCTTCTTGCCGCCTGCACTCCCGTTTCCAATTTAATAGGTCTCCCGTAAATGCAAGTTCTATTGCATTGCAAATGCTTGTTTTTAGAGTTCTAAGTACTATTTTTTTATTTAGTTTGTCCTACCTTCTTCAGACAGGACGTTGTGCGCTGTGGGCGCTTTCAATTTTGGGCACTGTTTTTTAGGTCTCGGCTAAACGCGCGGAAGCGCGTCTCGCCGAGAACTATTGTTAGCGAGTGTGCTTCCCAGGAGACAGTTCCGGCCGCGCGCATCCTTGGAGCCGATTTGAAACAGGAACGCGCGCTGTGGCCAGGCGCTGTCTCCTGGGAAGCTCAAGCACCATACACGCATGCGCATACACACACACAAGCGCCCATGCACGCACGCACATACATACATACAGAGACACCCCCCCTGACACACACACACATGCGCGCACACACACAAGTGCACCGAGGCCCCCGCCGTCACCGTCACCGTCGCACACATACATACACACACGAGCATACACGCACACACACAAGTGCACCAAGCCCCCCCAGCCTTTTGGAACTTACCTGGCCAATGTCGGGGACTCTGTTCTCAGCACGCGGCGCCCAACCTCCTGCTGGCGCGGCCCCGGGGCTCCACACCGCTCACAGGAGCCCCGGGCGCGAGACGCATTTGACTCCGCCTGCCTCCTCTTCCGGTCTGGACGTGGCCCCGCCCCCGTCACAGGCGACCGTGCCTGACTTCCGGGGCAGCCGCGGCGGGATTCCGGGGGTATTTAGGATGCTCCTCAGCACTGTGGATGCCGCTGATTAACCCTAGGGCCTCCTACCGGCGAAGCACACACTCTGCCATCGAGCTACTTCCCCTGATAACCATAGCCTTTACCCTGCTAGTGGCACTCTGTTAAGAGGCCAAGCCCCCCAAATGTACCTCGCGAGGAAACCGGAAGCGCCGCTAGGATAAAGTCGACCATAACAGCGCTACTCCCTGTTGCATCAAAGCGTTGTTGCAAGAGGCCTAGTCCCCCAAAAGACGTCATGGACACATGGGTGCTGATAATGCCGAAATAGAAATTACATGATGAAAGGTAATTCTTCACTGTGTGCAAAAGGGCAAACTCCCCCTGAGATCTCGGAGTGGTTTACAATCACTTCATTTGAGGTAAGAGCAAGGAGACGCTAAAGCAGACGAAAACCTTAAACTACATGTTTACCTTGCAGATGAAAACCTCAAACTACATGTTTACCTTCAACAGCATCATGCATTCAGACTCACCTCCCGCTATTTTGGCTTCCCACCAAAAACCGGTAAGTAAGTAATACCTCTGCGGAGAACATTTACTTATTACGCAATCCCTTTAGCGATGTTCTGTTAGCACGCACTGTCGATCGCATATAACTAAATAGCCTTGTTGAAGCTTGTTAAAGCTCAACTGTCTGGCGTAAGCGGTCAGTGTTTTGGTATTGCCAGTGCTTGTCTTGTTTTAATGTTTTAGTAAAAAACATAAATTATTCGGGATGCTCCGGTGCCCCGTCTATCTGCAGCCTGCCTAACTAAACTTGATGCTCGGAGCTTCTGCCAGCTTCTAACGTAATAAATAACTTTCAAAACGGTGTGCCCTGGCGGTACTAACAAGGTCCCGTGTACTTTAAACACAGCAATCCTATCACACCTGGAGATTAGCAGCGCCGCAGGGAATGTGCAAACTGAACCCATGCATACTGCTGCAACACTGTGTGGGAACTCTAGGAGCAAGGGGAGTCAGAATATTCTGTTTATTTAATGCAACCTTTTAACTCCAGCCCTCACGATGGCGCAGCCAGGTTCCGGGTGGGGGGAGGGGTAGGTTGCACGGGTCCCCATGGAGTGCGCTAGCGGGCTAAGTGCGGGTAGCGCTGGCCCCATTTTAAACTACAGTGGCACTGTGCAGCCTCCCTTCGGTGATTTTCGTCCCTTCCGACCTACAGCTGCGCTATCGGCCCCAAGAGCGCAGGCTGAAAGAAGGGTGGGGGGCGACCATTGCGCCCTAGCCCCCGGTCCTGAAGCCCCGCCACCCAAGAGGAGGAGCCTGGCCCTCGTCGCCTCAATGCACGCCGGACCCGCACGAAACAAAGGCAGGACACACACATGTCCGAGTGAGCACAGCCAAATCGCATGGCCTCCACGAGCCTGAGCGGCCCTCACCCCATCTTGCCCTCGGGCGGTCCAACCTCGGCGAAGGCCGGGTGAAGCCATATCCTGGGGACAGATCTAGTAATGGGGATTCAACTCATCGGCGCAAAACTGCCTGGACAGACGAGCGGTCCCACGCCCGGTGGTATGCCCCAATGCCCTGAAGCTTTCCTGCACCCGCAGAACAGGGGTTCGAACCTGCGCCCTCCGTAAGCACGCCATGCGGATGCTTAAATTATCGGCGCCAGCCTCCCTTAAATCTCTACCTCTCCGCCGCAAAAACAGGGAGCCTGACAAAGTACGGAGGAGCTCTTAAATCTGCCCCCCCTTAAAGCATTATAAACCAGCAAATGCCGGGCAGTGCCTACCGGAAGGTGCTTCAGGGAGAGGGGGGGGGCAGCGACTCACCCCACTTGCAGTTCCCTCCGACGGCTTGAAACTCAGCATGAGTAAAGATGGCGGGACATACAGACGGCGTGTCCCGCGAGGCAGTTGGCTATACTATATTGACTATAGTTGGCAGCGGTAGACATGAGGCCACGTGGTCTCCCCATAAGGAGATTCGTACCCGTAATCTTTCCAAGAGTATTCTCAGAACCCCCTCTGATTTCGAAAATCGACTCTGTCTGTGCTTTGTGAAAGCCGGTATTGGTGTGCAATTGGCACAAACCTAAAATCGTTCGCACTGTTGTTAAATGTTACATTTCCTTTTAGCCTAGAGTAAGCTCTGCTATTCTTCACAGCGCGCCGCGTTCACTAAAGCTGCCGCACCCTAACCTCAAGTACTGAGTGCAGAGTAGTAAGTGCAGAGTAGTGAGTAGTGAGTGCAGAGTAGTGAGTAGTGAGTGCAGAGTACTGAGTGCAGAGTACTGAGTGCAGAGTGCAGAGTAGTGAGTGCAGAGTAGTGAGTGCAGAGTAGTGAGCGCAGAGTAGTGAGTGCAGAGTAGTGAGTGCAGAGTACTGAGTGCAGAGTGCAGAGTAGTGAGTGCAGAGTAGTGAGTGCAGAGTAGTGAGTGCAGAGTAGTGAGTGCAGAGTAGTGAGTGCAGAGTGCTGAGTGCAGAGTAGTGAGTAGTGAGTGCTGAGTGCAGAGTAGTGAGTGCAGAGTAGTGAGTAGTGAGTGCAGAGTAGTGAGTAGTGAGTGTGCAGAGTAGTGAGTGCAGAGAGAGTGTGCAGAGTAGTGAGTGCAGAGTGAGTGTGCAGAGTAGTGAGTGCAGAGAGAGTGTGCAGAGTAGTGAGTGCAGAGTGAGTGTGCAGAGTAGTGAGTGCAGAGTGAGTGTGCAGAGCAGTGAGTGCAGAGTGAGTGTGCAGAGCAGTGAGTGCAGAGTGAGTGTGCAGAGCAGTGAGTGTGCAGAGCATTGTGTGCTGTTGAGTGCAGAGTGCTGTGTATTGGCAATGTTAATGACAATGCCATTTATTTTTGATTTAAAGAAAAAAAAATGTCATGAGCAATGCCAATAGCTCTACCTTTAATGATGCCGAGACCATTGCATTGCAAATGCTTGTTTTAAGTAGCAGCTAGACAAGGGATGGGCGCATACAATAGTTTGTTGTCTCCAATGAGAACAGATACGTAACATAAGAGGAAGAAATTGATGGCCTAATGAACAGATTTTAAGAAGGCGATCGCACCAGCGGCGACTTGCAATATGGGAGGGTGGGTAAAGAACCAGCCCCATCGGTGACAAGACTCAACAGTAACCAATTAGAATTTAAGACAGGGTAATGGCAGCGAATAGGATAAACACAAGGTAGGTGCTTGGTCTGACACTGCTTTTTCTGTGGTGTGGGTCCACACGCTCTGGCAGTTGTTTGCAGCTGCTCTGCAGACCGAAGCAGTAGCATCCACCATCATTGCCCAATCCCTCCAAACAAGGAGATGCCATGCTGCACGACAAGGAGGAGAACGGGAATGATTCAGCCCTCTTGCTGGGCGAGAAAAAGATGAACAGCTGAATGAGGAGTACAACTATGAGGAGGGTGTCTATGAGACCCAGGCCAAGCAGGCTACCTACGTTACGCATAAAGACGACATTTGGCGAAACTACTGGGTGAGTGGTCTGGGGTAACCGAGCCATGCGCCTCCAATGAACACCCTGACTGAAGGTTGAATGAACAAAGGAGCGCTGCTGCGGGTAGCGTGGGTGGTACTGATAATTGAAGAGGGGAAATACAGTACTTAAACACAGGGACACATAGGCCGGTAATATGCATTGTACTGGCAATGAGAAAGAGTACATGAAGAAGTTCTGCTTCAATGAGTGGTGGGGGGTATATTTCATCCGATATTGGGGTTCGACACCTGAGATGTTTGCTTATATTTGAAGATTATCTTCTGCCCCATTCTATCCAGATCACTGTTTAGTGGCAGCCCTCTTGGGGCACATCATGCTGCTCTCCGGTATCGAGATACCCCTCCTGTACCCAGCACGGTTGAAAGGTGGCGAAAGGCCGGTTTTCTTAAAACATCTTTAATTAAAATTAGCTGGCGCTGCCATCTGGTCTCGGGCACCTTTTGTGGGTCCATGTTAAGGATGGTCGCCGGTACTGACAGTAGTGTAGTGTTCTCCAAATAAGTTAACAGGAGAAAGTAGATTGTCCAAGAGTAAGGTTTATTCGCCTCATCCATAAACAGCTTCTGGTAGTAACTGACACACATATTTACCTAACATTCCTATTCTAAGTGTCATGAAACGTTCCTATTCTAAGAATGGCAACAAGGAGAAGAGAAGTATTCTTAAAGGGAAACGATGTGCATAAATGAGTTACAACATCACACATCTCCCTTCTTTACAACAACTAGCACAAAGGAAAAAGAATAAAAGTTGAAGATAAAAAGTACAGAGAAATAAAAGGGAGATCAACATTGCTTACACATAATCTTTCATATACATTGGAGCACTGCGTAATCTCTGACTCCTCCCACGATTATCAAATGAAAAGTTGGAACAGGATGGAGGAGAGTTACTAGTACCAAGAAGGTTAGAGTCAGAATCACAGTTATCATGAGCGGTGTTCTCTGACTTAACCACCACAACTCGACTTTTGTTCCAAATCCTCCCATCCTGTGTTTTGATTGCATTGCCAAAAACTTTAATGACAGGTCTAACATTAGTATATTTTGACCAAGACCTTCTCCCTACGGGTGCTTTTATCTTCACAAGGTCCCCTACTTTTACATCATGGAATTTAACACATTTAATTTTGTCAAAATATGCTTTCCTACAAGTTTGTTTTTCTATTTCTCTCTCTCTCCAAGCACCAACACGATTATCAACAAACCCCTTCTTCAGATTCATCCATCCTGGACACCACATTGTGTTGGGAACTCTACCCCTGAACAGTTCAAAAGGAGATTTTCCAGTGGTTGAATGAGGGGAACAGCGATAAGCATCAATTCTTTCCCTTAGTGCCTCTTTCCAATTCAAACCACTTGCTCTAGCAAGCTGAATGCACTCCTTTAAGGTACGGTTGACCCTCTCGACGGCACCGTTTGTTTCAGGATGGTATAATGCTGAACGTTTATGTATTATACCACATTTGTTAAGATAATCATCAAACATGGTAGAACAAAACTGCGGACCATTGTCCGATAAAATGCTATTGGGAAAACTCTCCCTCAAAAATATATCAGATAAAAATTTGATAATAGAACTTGACGTAATGTCACTTACTGCAGTTACCTCTATCCATCGTGAATATAAATCAATTAAAACAATTAAGAAAGGTGTATCAGACACTCCTGTGAGAGGACCCAAGATGCCAATGGCTAATTCATCCCAAGGATGATTGGGTAAATCTCTACATACCATAGGCATTTGTCTGACTTTTAGAATCTTGTCACTTGCACAACATTCAACGCAGTCTCTAACCATACGTTCTATTTCTAAATCCATGCCAGGCCACCAGAATTGAGTACGTAACATCTCCTTAGTTTTCACAATCCCCAAGTGCCCAGAGTGTGCATGTAACAACAACCTTTTCCTTAAGGAAGAAGGAGGTATAAGTCTTAAACCACGGGTTAACAAGCCATCAGAAATTGATAACTCCTGAGAAACTAATGACCATGGTTTGTCTAGACGTTTATTATCCTTTAATAGTGATATTATTCTAAGCAACTCATCGTCTTTCAATAATTCTTCTTTCCACTCATCTTTTCCTACTACCCCCTCTGTAACCTCACAAACATTGAGATGATCATCTTCATCAACGTAGTCTTCATCACAACATAAATTATCTCCTTTCACCAGTCTAGAAAAACAATCTGCAGCCTTGTTTGACACACCTGGTAAATATTGTACTTCAAAGTCAAATTCCTGTAAAGATATTATCCACCTTCTAATCCTAGAAGAGATAGAATCTAAACCCTTTTTACAAAAAACTTCTTTTAATGGTTTGTGATCAGATTTGACAATAAATTTAGTTCCCCACACCAAATTTTTGAATTTTTTAAGTGCCCAAAATATAGCCAAAGATTCCTTTTCAATAACGGAATAATTTAGTTCCGGACCACGGAGACACCTGGATGCACAGGCAATTAGAGAATCATGGCCATTTTTATTTTGCACCAAAACTGCTCCTAATCCCTTATCACTTGCATCAGTGAATATGTACGTAGGTAAACCAGGGACAAATGCCTGTAGGCAAGGAGCTTTCTTTAATTCCTCTTTTATACCATCAAATTCTTTTCTACACTCATCCGACCAGACAAATGTGACACTTTTCCCAGTGAGTCTTCTCATGGCCTTCGTCTTATCTGCAAAATGCACAATGAATTTTCCATAAAATTCTACCATACCGAGGAAAGATAATAATTCATCCCTATTGACTGGTTCAGCCATGTTATCAATAGAAGCAACCAAGTCTGACTTAGGAAAGACACCTTCACTCTTAATGCAGTGACCAAGATAATTTACCTCCTCCAAACCAAATTTACACTTCTCCTTTTTGAGTGACAAACCAGAGTCAGACAACCTTTTTAACACATCACACACACCTTCATTGTGTTCTTGCATGTTAGAGCCATATATTAAAAGATCATCCTGGTAGCATTTTACCCCTTTCAGCCCTTTAAGTATATGCGTCATAATTCTTTGAAATACGGAGGCCGCTGAAATTAGTCCAAAAGGCATTCTTTTAAATCTAAACGTACCCATGGGTGTTATAAATGCGGTTAAATCTTGACAAGAGGTATCCAATTCAACTTGGTGGTAGGCAGATGCCAAATACAGGGTGGTAAAGTATCTTGCACCCTCTAATGTACCCACGATCTCATCTATATTAGGTAACGGAAATCTGTCTACCACCACCTCCTTGTTTAACGCTCTTAAATCAATACATAAACGAATCTCCCCAGTTGGCTTCTTTGCCACGACAATAGGAGCCAACCATTCTGTTGCCTCTACAGGTTCAATTATGTTATTTGCAATTAATTTTTCAATCTCTACTTGTACCTTTACCTGTTCTGCAAGTGGAATCCTTCTTACTTTTGCTACAATGGGAGTTGCATTTTTCTTAAGCTTTATACAATGCTTGTAACCTTTTAAGCATCCTAAGTTATCTTTAAATACTGCTGGAAATTTTTTTGCAAACATTTCAGACAGGTCTTCTACCTCTAATATTTGTACCTGAGGTGAGGCATTCGGATTAAGAGTAACACCAAGATCACGTTGATCTCTCCAGCTAATTAATGCATCACCAACATTTGTAACATAAATCTTCCCTGGAATTATTCGGCAACCCAATTCCATAGTGGCCATAAAATATCCCAAAATTTTAATTGGTTTGTTCCCATAACCTAGAGGTAAAATATCACTCTTAAAAAGCTTTACATTTTTTCCAAAAGTCTTATGCATTAAATTCTCATCAATCATAGTAATCTGAGAACATGAATCAAATTTGAATTCAATCATGGCATCGTCCACTTTAACTAGATGCGTGGGATGCTCTAAAGGACCACTACTGATCTGGAAAGTCACAGTCTTGACTTGTGGTTGAGACCATCCCTTATTGGTATTATCTCTTTTGTTGCCCTTTGTCCTACAACATTTTGAAAAATGACCCCTTCTTCCACAGTCATTGCAAATAGATTTCAAGGCAGGACAGTTTGGAGAATTAGCTAAATGACCTGTGTTACCACACCTGAAACAAGAAAATTTGTTAGACATATTAAAACTTGGATTAAACCTATTCATTCCATTGTCACTTTTTCCACAGTCGACTTTTTCTTCCTTTTTTACTTGACAAACAACTTCTTCAACTTTGGATTCCGTTTTCTTCTCCGGTTCAACTATCTTTTCTTTTTCGCCTTTTAGTTCATCTACACATTTCGTCATGTGTTCTACCTGCTTTGCTATTACAAGAACTTCTTCTAATGGTGGTTCATCCTTTAGCCATAGTTCTTTCCGAATATTGTCATGAGCACATTTTAATACGAACTGATCCCTTATTCTTTCTTCCAACGTTTGGCCAAACTTGCAAGAAGAAGCTAATTTCCTTAGGGCAGATACGTAGTCTTCAACAGACTCATCTCTTTTTTGGCCTCTTAATCCAAAATGGTATCTTTCCATTATTGTGCTCAACCTAGGAAGATAATGACGATCTAACTGTTCTATGGCTATTTCGTATTCATTTAAGTTCCTCTGTTCTGCCGCAGTGAGTTCTGGTAAATGTTCCAGTACATCTTGGCCTTCTCCTCCTAAACAGTGTAATAATAATGAGTGCTTCCTTTCTGCACTTAAGTTTGTACCACACACTCTTGCGTAGTTCGCAAATATTTTCTTCCATTTCTGCCATTTCACATTTGGTTCTCCTGGACTTATTAAGAAAAATGCAGGTTGTGTTACATTTTGCATGTTCTTTTTTTTGTGTGGTAATGCTTTCTTCAATTGAAATGTAGACTGTGTTCCTTTTTTTAATTGTTCTTCTTCAAGAATTCCTCTTAAACAACTAATTTTTTATTAATAAAAATATTGTTTTTATACTGAGTATTGTCATTTAACAGTGATCTGCTCACTTCCAGTCTTTTTTTTTTTAATATGTCACAATGGAGCTGAACAAATGACCTGCTCACTTCCAGTCTTCTTTTTTTTAATATGTCACAATGGAGCTGAAGGTAAATATATTGCTTTCCAGCTCTTTCTTTTAACAATGACTTGTTCCTTATTCGAATTGAGAAACAGAACGTTAATCCAATGTTTTTTTCTCTTTGTTGCTCCTTCATGCGTCGGTGAAACGCAAAGAACAAAGATGAAGCGCAGCGTCAACTCGCATCACAGCATGCGCCATGCGTCACTGACACGCAGCGTGCAATACGGTGAAACGCACCGCGTACTCCCAATTCACTCGCGTTCCAGCGCACGAGCAGCGCGAGCGTCTTTCAACTGTTTCTTTACGCGAGCGCGTTAATTATTTCCCTCTTTCTTTTTTTTTAAGTCCCTTTTAATTTAATTATCCTCCCGCTATACTCCTCACCAGACAACGCGGACTTGATTCATCCGATTTCCGTTTCTGGTCTGCCGCTGGGAAGGCAGCGCTTCCTTTTAATTTATTCTTCCGCTGGGGAGGAAGATCGAGACAGGGACAGCTGTATGTTGAGGCGTACCGAGGTAGGATCGGATCGTCGCCAATATAAATGTGGTGTTCTCCAAATAAGTTAACAGGAGAAAGTAGATTGTCCAAGAGTAAGGTTTATTCGCCTCATCCATAAACAGCTTCTGGTAGTAACTGACACACATATTTACCTAACATTCCTATTCTAAGTGTCATGAAACGTTCCTATTCTAAGAATGGCAACAAGGAGAAGAGAAGTATTCTTAAAGGGAAACGATGTGCATAAATGAGTTACAACATCACAAGTAGTTTGTGTTTTTATGAAGAAAAAGTGAATTTAGAAATATTTGCATGATTTCCTCCATCTTTGTGAGGCACCAGCATGGTATTTGGGTTATTAACGTGGATCGACTAGGGCACCCTTCAGAGTTGCATTAAGCAGGGCATACTTTGCATTTTCCTCGTTCTGCACCGACCTTTGTGCTCTTGCTACTCCGAATTTCACCGATCCGGTGCCCAAGCCGAGGCTGGTTTTTAGAGCCTTCATTAAAAATAATGGACGCCAGTGCAACTCTGTATTCAGGCACAAGTAGTAGATGACAAGTGTGATATGTCAGTCCTTTGCCAAGCAGCACTCATCGGAAGGTCCGGCACAGGGGTCGTGGTTGGTTGAGTAGACCCAGCGACAGGGAATTAGCTTCTGGTCGCTAATGTTACATTCTCCTTCCACGGGTCATAAAGTATAATGATGCCTAAATGGTGAAGGTATGTCACAGCTCCTCTCGGGTAACCTCTAAATGAAAAGCAATCCCAACCTGGATGTATTCTGTGAGCGCGAGACTGCCAATCTGCCAGCCGCTGCTACTGGGTATATTTCACCCTTTACTTGATAAACTTGTGAACACTGTCTGAGTATTGGTTCACCTCATTAGCGCTTGTTTAACACCCAATTGTACCAATAAGCAACAGAAAGGAGACCGGTCCAGCTTTGTGAAGGGCCTTTCACTGCACCGCAACACGTGTCGCTGCATTTTAAATAATGTTTTAACTGTTTGGGCTAAACTATAGGTAGACCTTCATGGGTAAGAGTAGCAGAAGGGAGGTTAGACCAAAAGGGGAAGAAAGAGACACGGGGTGGGAAGATTGCACCAGGGAAAGAGAAACAAGTGAGCTTGTGATCCTGGAACAAAAAAAAACAATAATTGTTTCCGACGTGAAGGTCATGAACCAGGATAGAGACGACATCTTGGGAATGCCATGTATGAGGAGGGAAAAATCAGTGAAACGTTTTTTTCAGAAAGTATGTCCTGAAGAGAATTCCTTAATTAAGTTTTTCTCCAGAATCTCATTTTGCCACATTATCACTCGGAAAGGAAACTCTGGTACAGGGAGGTAGACATCACTTATCTTTTTGTAATGTTATGTCTCATCATAGATTTGTAATAGCTCGCTATTTGTCAGTTGCTCAGCCCCTTCACTGTGTTGCTTGACTCTTTTGTCCACCGGCACCCAGGCTAATGTGTTGCATAGCTAAATACATATAAGGTCCAAAGGCAAGACCGATTGCATTGCAAATGCTTGTCTTAAGAATGTTTTTCCTCTGAAGAAAGTATGAAATAAGAAAGCAGGGGCGAATTTGTGGTGGATGGAAATGCCATTTTCCTGACTGCAGATTATGCACCTCATTGTCAGATGAAAGCGTATATTGGTGGGCATGCGAAGTGACACAGATTGCAGCAGCATTCAACTTTCATATGCAAAGTCTACTTTCTTCTAAGAGCTGACGCAGTTACAGTGTCAAAATGTTTTGCGTAGCCTAAAAGCAAACCCCTCCTTTTGTATGAAAACGGGAAGTAACATGGCGGAGCCAGAAGAAGATGGCTTGGTCCAAAGCCAATCTATTGAAATAGTGAAATAGCTTTCCGTAAGTGCAGGGCCCAAATGAACCAGAATCAAACAAGGGTAACGAGGCACAGTACGTGATATTCCTTCGCGTACTATTTGCATATCTTATGTGGTTTACGATTTGCTAGTTGTCATCATGTAGGAATTTTTGCTCAAGGGTCTATCTCAAGTACAAAGTCCCATCCAAGATGCAACTGTCTCCCTTTTGCACTATAGCTGAATGCCTTGCGCCTTATGAAGACCTTACGCTGCTGTTGCGTCGCTTTTCAGTGATGCTGCAGCGATGTAACCAATGCGCCATACTGCACCCTATATACAAAGGGATGCATCTCGGAAGATGCGCTGCTTTGTAAATGCCATACAAAAGGGGATGATGGACGGAGCGCTTGAGCAAATCAAACACTCACCCCCAGTCAACTGATCTGGGTTTAATCCATCACCATTCTTTTGCTCACTCAGCCACCCCTGTTCAGACATGACCATACGCAAATCAGTCTGACCCTGTGCCTCATGGGAACAGTCCAGCCCGAACTGCCAAGCCATGTCTTTCCTGGACCGGAAACAAGCATCCTGGGACCGGTTTCGGATTCATAATCCTCATCAGCCATGCTATCTTGAATCCAGTGGGCAAGTGAGCAAGGGACTCACGTCTGAGCATACCCTGCCAACTTAGGGCGAACAAAGCAATACAAAAGGGGATGATGGACGGAGCGCTTGAGCAAATCAAACACTCACCCCCAGTCAACTGATCTGGGTTTAATCCATCACCATTCTTTTGCTCACTCAGCCACCCCAGTTCAGACATGGCCATATGCAAATCAGTCTGACCCTGTGCCTCATGGGAACAGTCCAGCCCAAACTGCCAAGCCATGTCTTTCCTGGACCGTAAACAAGCATCCTGGGACCGGTTTCGGATTCATAATCCTCATCAGCCAGGCTATCTTGAATCCAGTGGCCAAGTGAGCAAGGGACTCACGTCTGAGCATACCCTGCCAACTTAGGGCAAACAAAGCAATACAAAAGGGGATGATGGACGGAGCGCTTGAGCAAATCAAACACTCACCCCCAGTCAACTGATCTGGGTTTAATCCATCACCATTCTTTTGCTCACTCAGCCACCCCAGTTCAGACATGGCCATATGCAAATCAGTCTGACCCTGTGCCTCATGGGAACAGTCCAGCCCGAACTGCCGAGCCATGTCTTTCCTGAACTGGAAACAAGCGTTCTGGGACCGGTTTCGGATTCATAATCCTCATCAGCCAGGCTATCTTGAATCCAGTGGCCAAGTGAGCAAGGGACTCACGTCTGAGCATACCCTGCCAACTTAGGGCGAACAAAGCAATACAAAAGGGGATGATGGACGGAGCGCTTGAGCAAATCAAACACTCACCCCCAGTCAACTGATCTGGGTTTAATCCATCACCATTCTTTTGCTCACTCAGCCACCCCAGTTCAGACATGGCCATATGCAAATCAGTCTGACCCTGTGCCTCATGGGAACAGTCCAGCCCGAACTGCCAAGCAATGTCTTTCCTGGACCGGAAACAAGCATCCTAGGACCGGTTTCGGATTCATAATCCTCATCAGCCAGGCTAACTTGAATCCAGTGGCCAAGTGAGCAAGGGACTCACGTCTGAGCATACCCTGCCAACTTAGGGCGAACAAAGCAATACAAAAGGGGATGATGGGCGGAGCGCTTGAGCAAATCAAACACTCACCCCGAGTCAACCGATCTGGGTTTAATCCATCACCATTCTTTTGCTCACTCAGCCACCCCAGTTCAGACATGGCCATATGCAAATCAGTCTGACCCTGTGCCTCATGGGAAAAGTCCAGCCCGAACTGCCAAGCCACGTCTTTCCTGGACCGTAAACAAGCATCCTGGGACCGGTTTCGGATTCATAATCCTCCTCAGCCAGGCTATCTTGAATCCAGTGGCCAAGTGAGCAAGGGACTCACGTCTGAGCATACCCTGCCAACTTAGGGCGAACAAAGCAATACAAAAGGGGATGATGGACGGAGCGCCTGAGCAAATCAAACACTCACCCCCAGTCAACTGATCTGGGTTTAATCCATCACCATTCTTTTGCTCACTCAGCCACCCCAGTTCAGACATGGCCATATGCAAATCAGTCTGACCCTGTGCCTCATGGGATCAGTCCAGCCCGAACTGCTAAGCCATGTCTTTCCTGGACCTGAAACAAGCACCCTGGGACCGGTTTCGGATTCATAATCCTCATCAGCCAGGCTATCTTGAATCCAGTGGACAAGTGAGCAAGGGACTCACGTCTGAGCATAAATGCCTGCGCTACATTATACCTGGGTCAGGTATAATGTATGCAGGGTGGGCGTTCCCACGTAAAAAAGGCTACCAGAAGTGGCGCAGTGAAATCCATGAGATTTCACTGCGCCACCTCTACGACTTGACTGCCTCAAATCCTGCTTCAAACAGGCGTAAGGTTTGACGCAGGGCTTTTCACATGGGACTCGCCCCATGTGTAATGTCACATTGCTGGAGTTGCGTCAGATTATGGACACGCTCCAGCAATGCATCATTACTGTGCCACCAGATACGTCAGGATGCCTGACGTATCTGTGCCATCCTTGTGACATGGAGTGTCGCACTGTAAATAAGGATTTATATCCAATTGACAGTTTTGACTGAGTAGGACTTCAAATTAAGGAATTTAATATTGTTCATATGTACAAACAATTAGTGGTTTTTGACATAGGGTCATTTAAAAGTCTTTTGTATATATGTGGTTTTGTATGAATGTGGTATGTATGACTTTGCCAAAGTATGGGTAGGATGTGTGTAAATTTTGTAATGATTTAGTACATTGAATTTTTTTTCTTGATGTTATGATCTGTATTGTTTTTTATCTGTTTATATATGCACAAAAAACTTCCTGTAATATGGAGAAAATAATTATTAAAAAGAATTGTATTCCATTAGTGAAATAAACAAACTAGTGACGTAATTCAAAAAACGGACCGGTATGCTTTATTCATAAAGGTCATTTGATATAAGGCAGTAAGTGAAATCCAGTACTGGCAATTGTGTTGTTCTTTCATGATATATGGCTTAGCCTTGCTGGGTCAGAGCCACGACCCTGTGTTGTTTTCTAGTATTGTAAATACGGCGCATCCAACTTGTCGGAGGGAAGGCTCAATGAAAAGCGTTGCATCGCTGTTTTTCCCCTGCGATGCAACACTTTTCTTAAATGAGGTCTGAATTTTGTTGTACAAGAATCGCCAACTACATCATTGGCACGCTGTTTGTAGAGTTAGTGCTGCACACTTTTCCACGTTCTATCACTGCAGCACTGCAGTTTTTTACACAGGGTTCCTCCACTCAGTGGCGTAATTGATTGAAATACTGTAATAAGATTAATAACAACAATTACCCTTCACCTGGAAGGGAACACATGATTATTTAGCCCCCTGCTTGTTCTACCTCCGAACATCAAACATCCACAAAGCTGTTTGGAAAAGAAGAACTAGGTTACTACACAGACTTTTTGTGAAATTAAAATGAGGGGGCCCACAGTTGTCCACTCGTTGGATCACGTTAAACATGCCGGGTTGGTGCAGTTTTGCAGATGGACCGTGTAGGTCATTTAGATTTCTCTGGTGCCCGTGTGATAGTGCCCCAGTGCAAAATGTTGTTGCTGCAACAGTCAGACTGCCCAGATGTCAGTACTAAATGTCACTAGCACCAGTAGAATCTATGTTTCCTGAAAACGTGCATGAAAAGTTTTAACATTACTCAAAAGATTGTGGGGCATATTTAGAAGGGCATTGCGCAACAGGAAGGGCACTTTTAAAAAAGTTCCTGTGGCACAATGCCCTGCTCCATATTTACAAAGTGGCGTTAAGCAACGTTTTGTGGTTTCACACCACTTTGTATATATGGTACCCTTTCAGGCAGGGTTCCACCGCAACACCAATTGCTTTTTGATGCTGCCCCGATTTACAAGGATCTGAGGCAGGGCCAAAAACGAACACAATGCAAGAGCAGGCGTTAGAAAGGCAAAACGAGGAGATATACGTTTATTTCTCCTTGTTTTTGCTTTTTCTATGTGTGCCGCATTCTGCAGTAAAACGCCATGGATGATTGGTTAAATGCAGGAAGGAGTTCCTTCCTGCACATACACAATCAATAAAACATGTCAATTTGCTACTTCTACCAGGACATCTTAATCACTTCCATTTGTTACTGAATTGTATGTGATTGGATATCATTTGCAAATGACATGGCATTTTAAAATATTTACTAATTTGTTATTATATTTGCCATTCATATTTTTCAAGTACCCAAACCCTATTTCTTAACTGTCTGTTGAACAAATGACAATTTGTAACGCACCATCTTTCTGTTTCCTTTTCAGGGAGACTCTGGAGGACCCCTCGCATGTAATGGACAGCTTCAGGGGGTTGTGTCTTGGGGATACGATTGCGCCATGAAGGGCCACCCAACTGTATACACCGAAGTCTGCAACTATAATGCCTGGATTAATCAAATCGTGGCCAATAACTAATGCAATAAAAGCTTATAATTATATTAAAAGTATCCCCTTAACCAATCCAGTCTCTTAAGGAAGCCATGAATGTTAATAATAATGTTAATAATAAGGCCATCTATAGAATTCATATACCAGACCCATGATACATCAGCTTTGCACCCCGAGAAGTTGTATACCGACTGATAGACATATGCATATCTTAGTAACCTGTGCTACCATTTGTACTTCAGGTATAAATAAAAGAAATTGTTTAAAAAAAACTCTTGTATCTTTTTCAACGTGCCGTGCCAATTTGTGATCGCACAAACATATTTGCATATCGCTACTTTAGAGTCTTTTAAGGATCTCCAACCTTTTCTGTACTGAGAGCTACTTATATTCCATGTAACGCATTGAGAGCTACTAATAATATTAGTTTTATATAATCTAAAAATGTTTTATGTATATTATTTCAACCAAGCAAAAGCTTTCTAATTTAACAAGCTGGGCTGCTCACAGGTGAGCTATTCAGAGGTAGCTTCAGGGCTACAGTAGCAGTTGGAGACCCTCTTGTAAACCATATCTGGCCTCCATTCCATGAGAAAGCACCAGGCCTGACTTTTAAATGCTATTGAACATGCATGATACGCTGTATTTCCCAATTAAACATAGTTCTGAATCTGCACCTGTCCCAGGTAGAGCATCTTTTAACTGTTAGTATGCATAAAGGCTGAAGTCAATTTTAACTCTGTCAGTGTTTGTGCATTGAGAGTGTATTTTAGGATGCTCACTTACCAAGCGTGCATTAAGCCTGAAAATAACGCCTCAAAATAAATGTGGCTTTCTTACTTTGTGTAAACTGGCAGCATGTTTTGTGTGTGCAAAATTGCCACATGGATTCTTGTCTATGTTCCTTCACCTAAAGAGGAATTTTCCAGGTTCTTGGTGAAGGAGAACAACAGCTGTCTTTGCAGAATAGAGCTTCTCTGTTAGCTGACCCTCTGACAGGCTTCACTTGTTCAATGTGATAAAGTAATTATTCGTAACCTTTTGACTTCTGTGGATCCCCACTCAATCATGGAATCTGGCGACCCCCTCCTCAATGGTTATTGGAATCCGGGAACCCCTCACTGAGTTATAACAAGAAGCCTCGGACCTCAGCCTAGGCATTTTCGATGATTTGCACCACTAAATAATAAACAAAAAAAAACAGAAACAAGCATTAGTCAAACAATACATGATTGATGAAACATATAAAAAAATAAAACTTTCAAATTTAATGGGAAGGTTGGAGTTTTTCAAAATTTACCTGAGGTCATTCATCGTTCATACTATAGTCTGTTAGATGTACTTGCGCTGCTACCACGAATCACCCTGAGGACACTAACTTAATTTTTAGCCCCCAATTTCAAGTTTTTTTTTAACATTTTCAGAAAGTTATTATTTTCATTATTCATGTACATTTCATTCATCTGGTAACATTATTGCATTTTCTAAAGAGTTGCAGACCCCTTGAGTAGGCTTCACAGACACTCCAGGGGTTCCTAGACCAGAGGTTGACAACCACATTGATGGAGTCATTTTTTGGGGTCGTTTTATGTAGAGCAAACTAGACCTGAAGGTATCGGAGCGCTTTACAAGAGCAATATTTGCATTACTGACGGGCACATTTTTTGTTAGGGACAGAAAGATTTGGGCCTAGATGTATCAAGCCATTTGCGATTCGCAAAGGCCGGAATTCGCAGAATTCCGGCGTTTGCGAATCGCAAACGGTCTTTTTGCATGTTTTGGCATGCATCAAAAAATCGCAAAATAAGGAATCGCAAAAATTTGCGATTCCTTATTTTGCTATAGCATTTAAGGAATCACAATTTTGAGATTCCTTAAATGCTATGTATGTAGCATTTTCTAATTGCGAATTTTGGTTAAGAAATCGCAAATTACCACCAACTTGTAGTCGATGGTAAGTTGCGAATTCTTTTAAAAATGCACAATTTGGCATTTTTGAAGGTGGCATATGCACACACATGTTAATTTCAGGGGTGCAGCAGGGTGTCCTTGAGACACCCCTGCACCCTTGTAATTATTCTCATTTTGCAATTAGCAAATTGCGAATCGCAAATTTTGATGTATTTCACAATCATTCCTATGGGCCTCCTGGCCCATAGGAATGAATGGGAAATTATTCCTTATTTGCGAATTCGCTAAAAAATAGCGATTTTTTACATACATCCCATTTTGCGATTTCTAAATAGCGATTCCTTAAAAATCGCTATTTAGAAATCGCAAAGGGGAATGTTGATACATCTACCCCTAAGTGATTTATCCAGCATCACACCATGTTTAGTGACCCTCCAGAGACTTGAACCTGGTTCCCGAGCTTCCAGGTCAACCACGTTAGCTGTTAGGCCACACCCTCTCCCCAATGAGTAGCTAACATTCAGTGCCATCTTAAGGATTTTTGGAGCCCTGGGTAAGGAAGATTCTGGGGCCTCCTGTTTGGAAAAAAACGTGAACTTTATTGCATATTTGCTGCTAATTACACCATGCAGGATGCCATACAGTATTGAAATTTTCATTACCCTTCCTGGGAAACCAAAGTTACTAAAAATGACACTGCATAGAGAAAGTCAATGGGTAGAGAAAAGCAAAGAGAGATTCTGATAGAGAAAGAGTGTGAGAGAGTGAAAGTAAGAATACCTGACCAAGGGGGCCCTTGGAAAGTGGTGGCACTGTGCAATTGCCCTCTCTGCCCATACCTTGAAACGTCTCTGTTAACATTTCCACTCTTATGAAGGTGCCTTAAATGAAGAACTGTTCTTAGGGTGGCGTTGCAAACACAGGGCTCTAACTACATCAAAATGGCTCTTTCACAATTGTCGAAAAATCTACTCACCCTTTTGCTTATCGGTTGCTGTCTCAGCTTCTATTTGTTATTGGTTCAGCTGGACTGTTTACACTTTGAACCATAACATTTCAGAGGAATAGTGTGTTTCCAGTACTTACAACTAATTTTGCTTTTACTGCAGTTTTCTTTCTGCACTGGCATTGCATGAAACAAAAGTATCTAATGTATTTATATATTGTATGTCAGGAGGTCGATTTTTAATATTTGGTTATAGTGTAGTGTATGGCCTGTCCTGGTGTAGAGTGCTGCTGTGAGGGGGGTAATATCCAGGGATGTAGTATATCTGATGTGTTTGTGGTGGGTTCAGCATTTTTCTACAATGAACTGTTGGATGGTATACCAGTGACGTGATTAGTGATACTTGTTGCTGTGCTCACATTCATGCCCAAATGCATTGGGTATATGTGCTCTGTTGGATGTCAGTTCTGTGTTTTGTCTAAAATGGCCTGTAGAGTGCTTGAGCAGAGTTCAGGACTCTCCACCTATCCAATATCTATACAAACGTGGCCCTTAAATAAATCAGCACAAAGGAGCAATGGTACAGTAAAGAGGCTCGGACTGCTGTAATTTGTCACAAATAGACTACATTTTATCATAATACTAGAGGTTCAGGCACCCGTAGCAGAAATCTATGTTTGTCCAGCATGTGTCAGGGCATAATGATAAGATAACTGAGGGAGTTAATTCACTTGCTGAGAGATTTGAGATAACTATTTCATCACAAGTTTGAAATATAAAAAAAAAAAATAGCCCAGATGAATAATTTACCTCCTGGTGGAATATGTCACAGATGTGTGTTCTGTATTAGAAAGGGCAGTGGGTTATTGCTTTTGCTGAAGAGACCCTTGTGTACCCTTGTGTAACCTTGTGGTAACAACCTGTAATTCAATGAGCTATGCTTTGTTTTTTTGCATACACCATGCAGCAGGCACATCAATTTGATTCAATCCCTCATAATCCTAAAATGATAACCTGGTTTGCGTTGAGTAGTAGTAACCATGGAGGGGCAAAAGAGATCCAGAAACCAAAACAACTTCCAAAGCTTGGTTTATCTGTTGGAAATTTGTGAAGCAACAGACAATTTCTCCCAGGAACTACAAAAAACTATTTACTGAGAGCTACATTTGCAGGAGTGCTCAACATAAGGGCCAGATGTAGGTAATCCCAGTTTACCTATTCTTAAATACCGAAGTTTACTGATTCGGTATTTAAGAGTAGGTAAATGGGATGTAGATACATTTTCTGTAAAAATTACTGAATCTGTAAGATTAGGTATTTACCGAATCAGTATTTACCGATTCGGTAATTGCCATTAATTCCTATAGGCCTGGAGGCCCATAGGAATGAATGGCAATTACCGAATCGGTAAATACCAATTCGGTAAAATGGGGGAAACATTCAAGGGTGCCAGGGTGTCACTTTGACACCCTGGTGCACCCCTGAATCGTGCTTGTGTGCAGATGTGGCACACATGCAGGCACTAAGGGCATGTATGTCTGCCACATGGCACAGTTGAAAATGCACAGATTTGCATTTTCAAAGGTATTCCTTATTTACCACCAACTTATAGTTGGTGGTAAATAACGAATCCTAAAATGGGAAAAGCACTCATTTGAGTGCTCCCTACATTGCAAATTCGGTAATTTACCGATTCGGTATTTTAAGGAATCCGTAATTTACCAATTCCTTAAAATACAGAATCGGTAAATTACCGAATTTGCAATTTAGGCCACCTGCATCCCAAATGCCCAATACCGGTCGGTAACGGCCGAAATTCGGTAATTTCGGCTGTTACCGACCGGTATTGGGCCACCTACATCTGGCCCTAAGAGACAGGAAAGAATATTCGAGGGGTTCGTCTGAGGGTGAACATTACAACACTCCTTGACCCAACAGCAAAACCCAAACTACAAACGACATAAATGGGATCCCGAAAAAAATATACAGGCAGGTGGTTTCAGGAAAATGAGACTATATATATATAACCCTACGCAAGAAGGGAGTAAAAGTCACCTGCCTATGGTTTAGAATGAGCGTGTGGCGTCTCTCAATAAGCAAATAGATGTACCAAGTAGGGAACAGAAAAATGAGTAACAAAGCCAACTGAAAATGTAAACTAGTAAAGATATCAAAAATGCGTTATATAAAAATATTTTATTAAAGGTAGAGAAATCTATAAATATTATCAATAGTTTTATAATATTTTTACATATTTAATAGAAAAAATCAATTAAAGTGAACATACATATTCTTCTTCAGAATGCACCCACGAAAACAATAATGTATCTCAAAAATGTCCCCCATTCCAAGGCAAAATAATTGCTATTAAAATCCTCAACAACATTACACAACACTTCTCTCTCATATGGACAGTCATACAACAATCATATCCATACATCTGCCATACTGTCGAAGCCAACCAATAAAAAATATGTATGAAGACAGGGACCACAGAACAGACAACAGCAAAACCCAACACTGTAATGCGATGTGCGGATAAACAAAGTGGCAGTGTTCCATAAACTTTACTGGGGCTTGTTCATGTGCTTTCTGATACGGAAGAGGTTGTGCCCGAATTTGGGGCCCTTTAGGATGTCGGGCGGATCGCCACTGCATGCAGGCAGTGGTGATCCGCCCGACATCGACCCCGCCTGCAACCTATTTCCCCCGCCATATTACAATGGCGCCCGGGGCGGAAAAGGGTTCGTATGGCTGGCGGTGTCTTCCAGACACCGCCAGCCATATTAGGATGGCCTCATGCAGATGCCTTTCCGTGGTGGCAATGCCGCCACAGAAAGGCATGCGATCTTTTCTTTGGGGGCCCCCTGCAGGCCCGCATGGTGAAGGCGAGAGGGCGGGTGCACATGGGGGGTACCTGTGGTACCCTCCTGCATTTGCATACACAAAGAGTCAGGCACCGCGCGGTGCCTGCCACTTTGGTATGCAAATGCATACATGCATTTTTAACATTGCGGCAAGCGGTGTGTTAAAAATGCATGATGCGCCCGCCAGTGTGGCGGGCGCTTCATAATTGGCATGGCGGGACCGCCGCTCACTTCGCAGGCGGTCCCGTTGTCCAAAGGGATGGCAGGCGGGCAAAGTCTGCACGCCATCTTAATGGGGGCCTTTATGTTTTGCAAGAAACATAAGCTGGAAGGAATGCTTGCCACTGGCAATGGCTTAAGGTTGTGTTCCAACGCATTGTTTATGGCCCGCCATGCTGGTTTACACATAGACCTGCCATATGCAAATCAGTCATGCTCCTGCTCCAATAGGAACAGATCGGCCCAAATTCCCAGGCCAGGCCCCACCGGCAGGAACACAAGCAACCCCAGACCGGGTTTGGCCTAGTTTTTTGTCCATCCCTGGAGGTGGTGGACAGAAAGACCATGCATTTTGAGAACAGCAAAACACATTTCAAGACATATTAACAGACAAAAGGCTGTTATTAGCTACACACAAATTCACCACAGCACTAAATCTAGATAATCGATTATGGAACAGCATTTGCCTTTGTCTGCACAAGTATGCACACTCAGCTCTGAGCATATGTCAAACCCCATATGGGGGTGGGACCTTGGGGCTGCAGGGGTTACTGGGTCTACGCTATTTGCCTCCGGTATCCTACGGTCTGTGCTACTATGGCTTTGGAAACTAGTCCAAGTACTACGCTTTCAGAACGTGACTCACAGTGGTTGAGAAGGCAAGAAGTTTCAGGTTTCTCAGATTGATATTGTGGAGGTACGTTAAGGTGGCACAATAACAGATTGCCCAACCCAATGTTTCTCTTTGTTAAAAGAAAAGTCAATACAACACACTGCAGATCATAGATACGGATACTTCACTGGGGTGGCACCGCTGTACTTTGGGTCTGAAAACCGCCTTCCATTCTTATGTCCCCTCCTCCCTCTTATGAAAGGAAATGGCGGTCTAATTTCTTCTTTAGGGTGCTGGGGCTGCCGCCTTTTGAAATTCCTACGTATTTTCTGCAAAAAATATTGACTATATGTCGATTTATTTAGAGATACGATCACATATCATATCTCCAAATATATCAATGTATTTAAGTATGGGCTGCCAGTCCCAGGCACCTGCCCCACCTCACTCAGAGCAGAGAGCAGGAAGCCAGGCAGTAAATAAACTTTCTGCAGTGTGACTCATAACATATGGCTTATTTTTCTAAAGCCCGACAGCGCCATGGAAGACTATGCTGGTATCCACTGTCGGCCCGTGATGCTGCTGGCATCACAGTTTTGGGCTTTGGAGGCTGCATTCAGGCAAGGGGTCGGAGTTCAACATTCACAGGCATAGATAGATCCCACCCTTTCCTATTGTCACGTGGCCCTTGGGGACATTGTCGTCTTCCCTAAGTTGGCATGAGTACGCTACAGACTGTCCCCTATTTTGCAAATGCTTCTTTTGATATTTTCACATGAGAACCCACTGTTCTGTTCACACTTTGCAGGTTCCTGGGATTTAGTCTGAACATTGTGAACAAGGTCGAACAACAATGCCGCTTGTCATTCTGCTCTAGTCAGACCCTAGCACCTAGATAAAACATACAGCTGCAGCTGTTTGGGAATACATAGGAGAGGGACCTTTGAGGGAGCAGAGCATGACAGCACCTATGATGTAGAACTACCATCTATAGACCAAGGTACGGGTCTGCAGACAATCAGAGATCTTTTATATATAATCAACCTGCGTCTGTGCACAGGGAGGGAGTTTAGTCTACTCTGTCTCTCACTATGACAGCTCCTTTTATGATCTATGCTTAGGCACATTTAATCTGCCAGCTCCTCAGCTACAGTGGAACCGAGACTCATGGCCATGCTGTTGTTTGATCTATGCTCAGGTGACCTGCACATACTGTGGAGGATGGGAGGGGTTCTGGGCTGGTCACACTATAGTCCAGGATGAGACAGTTCTTCAACTGTGCCATTGCAACGTACCCTGTTAGATTTGGGGGTCTCTAGTTGGCAGTGATAGGTAACTTTGACAAATAGGGACCCTTGTGTCTAGTCAGGGTAAGGGGCTACACTCCTAAAATAACCCCTTCTCACCCCCTTGGTAGCTTGGCACGAGCAGGCAGGCTTATCTCAGAGGCAGTGTGTAAAGCATTTGTGAACACATACAGTAATACAGCAACAACACTACAGATGGACACCACACAGGTTGTATTATAAAAATAAGTATTTTTATATAGACTTAACACAAGACCAAACAACAAAAATCCACAATATTGTACTCAAAAATAGACTTTAAAATGTTATAAAATAGCTCGGTTCTCTCAAGTTGTAAATGCGACACTTTACTCTCAATGTGGCCCCGTTCCGCCCCGGCTTGTGCCGTTTGTGCGGAGGGTCAGTCCGAGGAGTATTCTCTTCGTGTTCTTTACATCACTTCCGCCCTGCACACCAGCCCCGCAGGTTAGCGGTTTAGTGCTGCCGAGCTCACTGTCTATTTAACTTCCTCTTTGCTCCCAGCCCCATTGACATTCACGGCGACCTAGGCTGTGGTAACAGGCAGTCGTAAATCTTGCTGCTGACTCAATAGCACGCATTTTAGCATTTTAAAAATTGTATTTGTACCTTGACTCTGTTGCTGTTTTAATAGCACGCAGACTTTCGTTTTAAAAATTGTATTTTGCACATTGCATTAGTAGCTTGCCACAGTCACTCTTACCTGTTCCTACTCCCCTCGTGGCCCCGTTCCGCCCCGGCTTGTGCCGTTTGTGCGGAGGGTCAGTCCGAGGAGTATTCTCTTCGTGTTCTTTACATCACTTCCGCCCTGCACACCAGCCCCGCAGGTTAGCGGTCTAGTACTCCCTCCCCCTCCAGTATTTAACAATGGAATGGAGGAAGCGCAGCGGACGAGCGCAGCGGGAGCGCCGACTTCGCGCCGAAGTCGCGCTTAAGTCAAGCCCGTCTGCGCCCGTCCGCGCCGGGCCGCGCCTAGCTGCCGCCCACCCTGCTCCTACGCTCCGCTACACATCAGCGGTCCTATGCTCTCTACAACACCCTGTTCCGCTGCCCCCTGAGGCATACAGGAGGGCTCAGGATTGCAGTATTTCCAACCTCCCTTGCACGGCGCTCCCTTCCTCGCTTGACCCTGTTCCCTCTCCTGCCCCCGTCGACTCCCCTTCCCCCACCCCCACTATTGCTACCCTTAAGATCCTCTACCTCAACACGCGCTCCATGGTGAGACATCAACTCGAGATTTTCCACCTGTTAGACGACACTAACGCAGACATTCTCTTTCTGTCAGAAACCTGGCTGACAGAAGACTCTGTACCTGATATCCTAGCCGCTCTTCCCAACGGCTACTATATCCTGCATGTAAATCGGCCCGGAGGGCAAGCTGGCGGTGGGGTCGCAGCCATTATCCGCAAAGAACACGCCTTTTCCATTCTAGATTGCACCCCTATCCTTCACTCTCAAACCCTTGCTATTCTGCTTCGCTCACCCTCCACTTCCCTTGTTTGTGTCCTCATGTACAGACCCCCTACCTATATGCCCTCCTTTGCTCTTTCAGTCGGAGAACTTCTTTCCCAGCTTATTATAAATCACTCCAGAATTCTTTTTCTGGGTGATTTTAATTATTGGCCTTCTGATCCCCAAGAGAGCCGATTGTCAGAACTGTTCACGGAAACTCTTACCAGCCTGAATTATCAGCAGTTGATCTCCACTCCCACTCATTGTAAGGGCCATATACTTGATCAGGTCTGGCTGGCCAATCTTGACTCTTCGCCCCCTCTGATCACCCCTTGTACCTGGTCCGACCATTATCTCGTCTCTTTTTCTGTCAACCTGCCCAGCTCTCACCGTCCTCCGCGCCCTGCTGGCATTATGGCCCGTAATTGGAAAAACGCCAATATGACTACTTTCCATTCTCTCTTGGCAGCCTCAACTCCCCCTGCTCTTGAATCTGTATCCCACCAAGCCTCCACTCTCGAGCTCTGGCTGAAGGCAGCAGCCGATGTTGTAGCCCCTCTAAAGTCCATCAAAATCTCCCGCCCCCATGACGCCCAGCGATGGTTCACGGACCAGCTCAAATTTGATAAACTGGCCCTTCGCCAGGCTGAACGTCGCTGGCGCCAGAAGTACGATCCTGTACTCAAGACTGAATTCATTACTCTCCTAAGCAAATATAAATCCTCTATTCTTGAGGCTAAAACTTCTTATTTTTCACGTAAGATTTTAGAGTCGGCCTCAAAAGCTAAGGACATCTTTTCTATCGTCAATGAGCTCTCCCTCCCTGATCGCATCACCCTCCCGCCTGTTCCCACCCAGGCCCTGTGTGATGAGCTCAATTCCTTTTTCCAAGACAAGATCTCCACAATCAAAACCAATATCTCCCCACCCTCTCCCTCTAATTCCTTCCCCCTCCCTCCTGAAAATGCCCAGAACTTCCACACCTTCCCTCCTATTTCTATCACTGAGTTTCACAGTCTTCTCCATAAAGTTAGCTCTGGCTCCCCTAGGGACTGCTGCCCTCCTCACATCTTTAAAGAAATCTTTAGGCTCTGCCCCGATCCTGCCCTGGCCCTTCTCAACTCCTCGTTGACATCAGGGGTTGTTCCTGAGGTTTTTAAGCAGGCCATTGTGTTACCCATTTTGAAGAAGCCTAGCGCAGACCCTCTTGTGATGAGTAATTATAGACCCATCTCTCTCCTCCCCTTTCTGGGAAAGATCTTGGAGACTTATGTAACCAAGTGCCTCAGCTCCTTTATGGAAACTTCCTCTTTCCTGGACCCTCATCAGGCTGGCTTCCGCCCACTACATTCCACAGAGACGGTGATTGCGGCAGTAATGGACACTCTCAGAACCGGCGCCGACAATAACATCCCTCAGGCTCTTGTCTTGTTAGATTTGTCGGCGGCTTTTGACACGGTCGACCATACCATCTTGATCGACCGTGTCAACAACGCCGGGATCCGTGGGGTCGCCCTTGATTGGGTTCGATCCTTCTTACAAGGCCGCTCTCAGGCTGTCCACCTCTCCACTTTCTCCGCCCCTTTCTCCCCCCTCACCTGTGGTGTTCCCCAAGGCTCAGCCCTTTCCCCGCTTCTTTTCAATTTATATATGCAACCACTCCTGGCATCCCTTCGTCACTCCCCAGCCACCATATACAACTATGCAGATGATCTGCAACTGATTTTTCCCCTGGACACTTCCCTCACCTCCCGTCTTAACATCCAAACCACAATGCTACTTATTTCTGACTGGATGGCTCATAGCCAACTCAAGTTGAATCCGTCCAAAACGGAACTCGTCCTGGTGGGCGGCCCCTCCAACCCTTGGGATGATAACTTCTGGCCATCTTCCCTTGGTGCCCCCCCTCGCCCAGTCAGTACCGTGAAAAGTCTAGGAGTGATCATCTCGGAGGATTTATCTATGAAACCTCAGATCTCTGCAGTCACATCATCCTGCTTTTTCCAGCTGCGCAGGATTCGCAAGATCTGCAGATTCTTAACCAGAGAGGCACTTATTCTAACCATCTTGGCCTTGGTCATCTCCAGGGTTGACTTCTCTAACATCCTGTATGCGGGGATTCCCGCCAACCAGCTTCAAAAACTCCAGTTAATTCAGAACCAGGCTGCTCGCCTGGTGTTTCGTCAACCCAAACATCAGCATGTTTCCCCTCTTCTGAAGAGCCTTCATTGGCTCCCTGTGGCCAAACGGTGCTCCTTTAAACTCGGTTGCACCTTATTCAAATCCCTTCACAACCACGCCCCTGAGTTCATTTCTTCCAGACTCAAGCGATACCTTCCATCCCGCAACCTTCGATCTTCTGCCGACAATCTCCTATGCATTCCGCTGTTCCGCCGAAAAAAACACGGTGGCCTCCGGTTTTCTTTTCTAGGCCCCACTTTTTGGAATTCCCTCCCTGCTTCCTTTCGTCACTGCCCCACCTACGAATTGTTCCGAAAAACCCTGAAAACTCACCTTTTTAAGTTGGCCTTTGAGTAATGCTCCCTGCCTCTGCTCGCCATGTCTGTTATGAGCGCCAAGAAACCGTCTCGGTGTACGTGCGCGGTACAAATTTTTTAACATAACATAACATAACATCAATGTACCTTGAATGCGTAACGCAAAGAAACAAAAGGGTTGCAGGGAAGGTGATGCGTTGGTTCCTTACATGCAGGGGAGTGGATGCGTCGGTTCCTTACTGCTGCGCAGGGGAGTTGATGCTTGTTTCCTTGATGTGTTGGTTTCTTACTGCTCTCTGGTATGATGCGACAAGATGGCACCTCGATGCGAAACTCTTCTTCGGTGCGATGCTGCAAAATGGCCTCTTGGTTGCGATGTGACAATGTTGGTGTGATGCGTGCACGCCCGACGGCCGTGCGGTGACTCGATGATCTTTGGAGCCGCGACAGGCCCTTTGATGCGCTTCTCAGGTGATGCGACTGCGACCTCTGTGGCAGCGTCCCGCTTCTCCGGTGATGCACCGCGCTTCGGCAATGCGACGATGACAGTGGCAGCGGCGGCTCGCTTCTTTGGCAATGCGACGACAGCTGCTGCGGTGGTGACACGCTTCTCATCGTTGCATCGCGCTCCAGCTCCCAGTGACACGCAGTCTCTCAGAAGGCCCGGTACAACAGCAGACACTTCAATTCCCAGGAAGGGAATTCAGGGGGGAGCTGGTTGATGAAGTCTTGTAGTCCTGAGACTTCAGGCAGGAGGCAAGCTCTAGTTCAAGTCCTTGGAGATTCTTCCTCAAGTTGATAGAAAGCACACTCAGTCCTTTTCTCCTTTCTTTAGCAATGAAGCAACCACTTCAGGCCAACCCCCAAACACACACCACTGGGGTAGACTCCTCCTTTAGCTTCCTGGTTCTTCTCCTCAACAAAGGTGTGTCTTTATTCCGAGAAGTGATCTAAAGTTCTTCGGTCTGGATCCCAATATTTATACTCATTTTCCCTTTGTTCTCTGAAGGCAGAGAGGCCTTTGCCTAGTTCAAACCAGTTCTGGTCAGTCCTGAAGCACTTTGTTTACAGGACTCCTTCTCGTCCTTTGACAGTGCAGGCCAGGGACATCAGACGCACCACAGGAGGTGGAGCCAGCATTGTGGAGGGAAGGCAAAGCCCTATTCAGGTCTCAGGTGCAACTCACCCTGTCTCCTGGAATCCCCCAACCCCTGTCACTCAAACTCTAGTCAAGGAATACACAACCTAGCAGAGGCAGGTTTGGATAGCTAGGCAAGAAAATACCTACCTTCTAAAAGTGGTATTTTCAAACACAGAATGTTAAAACCAACTTCACTAAAAGATGCATTTTATCATTCTAAGACCAGGCATACTAAACTCGAATTTCTACCTAGTTCCCTGAGTCAGTTAGGATTATAGGATGTTATAATCAAACTGCCCATTCTGGACTATGGGGAACAGGTAGCCTTACAATAGTGAAAAACGAAAATGGCTGTAATTCACTATTAGGACATGCCACTCACATCAGGGAATTTCCTACCTTTTACCTACAATGTACCCTACCCATGGGCCTACCATAGGGGTGACTAACATGTATAAAAGGGAAGGTTTAGGGACTGGCAAGTGGCTGCACTTGCCCAGTCAACATGGCAGTACCAGACTGCATACAGGCTCTGCAATGGCAGGCCTGAGACACGCTTAACAAGCTGCTCCGGTGGGTGGCACAACCAGTGCTGCAAGCCCACCAGCAGCATTTGATTTACAAGCCCTGGGCACATGCAGTGCACTGTATTAGGGTCTGACAGTAAATCAAACAAGCCAATCATGGAGTCACTAATCCATACATCAATTTACCATAGGGAGCACTTGCACTGTGGCGCTGAACAGCAGTGTCACAGTGCCCAAAAGCATCTAAAACCAGCAAAAACATAAGAGGCAACAGTAAAAAATGGAAGGGAGACCCACGTCAATGTTGCCAGGTCTAACATACCCCAACATTTTTCATGAGCTTTATTTTTACTGTGCTCCTCAAAACATGTTAGATAACAGGAAAGCCAATTGGTACAGCTTACTTCTGAGATGGGCAGCATACCCAGTATGGTGGAGTATAGCCCAGGTGTGTGGCTGGCATATCTGTCCCATGGTTGGCGACAATTGCAAATGCTGCTGAGAACATATTTGAAAATTATGCAACTTTATTGCACCACAAGGAGCCTTACCTCCATTCATTGCAAGGGAAAACACTTTAGGGGATTAATGTGCATATTAGCAAAGGAAAAAGCAGCATTCTACACCCTCAGCCACCTCTTGCCCACCTGCCTTCAACGCGTTGATGTTACCTCCATCCTCTTGAGTTCTATCTGGGCGGTTATTCCACACAGCATGATTCTCGCTGCCCATGAACCTTTTCATTGTCTTTACCTTCATGTCTGAATACATTGTTGCTCGTGTTTTCTCTTCTCTGCAGGGTTTTTTCTTGCATTCCATTAGTCTCATTTCCATTCTAAACCTAGTCACAGTAAACACATTCATTAGGCAGCACAATAACCAAATACAGTTTTAGACTTTATACCAGATTTGCTGGAAGTGTTCATTCATCATCGGACAAAGTTGGTACACTTAAACATAAGGGGGCAGATTTAAAAGCCGCTTGCGCCTCTTTTATGCCGCCTTTGTGTCACTTTTATGACACAGCGGTGGCGGAAAAGATGCACCATGGTGCGGGGTATTTACAACGTGATGTATCTGGGAGATGCGTCACGTTGTATATCCCTGCGCAATAAGGAGGCATTCCGGTGCGGGGGGGGGTAAGTGGCTGAGTGAAATCTACAAGATTTCACTCAGTCACTTTTAGGCCAATGCTGCTTCATAACCCTGCGCTTGCTTGAAGCAGGCGTAAGGCTTGATGCAGCATTGGAAGAATAGGCCCCCCAGAACATTGCTGGAGCTGTGTCGCGCTTGCGACGCAACTCCAGCAATGCTCCGCATTCACGGCACAGATGCGTGACGCATCTGTGCCGTTTTTGCCCCATGGTGCGCAGCATTGTAAATGTGGCGCATCATGGGTGGCGGAAGCTGCGGCGCACAATTACTGGCACATCTGTCCTAATTTGCAGGGATGCGCTAGTAATTGTAAATCTGACCCAAGGTTTCTCCATGCTCAGAGAACCACCTGTAGGCTGCATGCCAGTAAAAAGCAGAAGATTGCTCATTGTGAACTGAAAGAAAATGTGTGTGTGGATAGAGGGGATGGTCCTTGGACTAGATCGCACCTGATGCAGTTTTTACTTTTTTGGTGTCTCCCTAGCAGCCATCCACCCTGATATACTGGAAATGAGACAGAACCCAGGTCTCGTCACTTATGTTTTTGGAAGCCAAAGGGTAAGAAACTACAGACTGTTGAAAGTAGGAGAGCTCTGTTGGTGGTGAAGTGGGTGTGTCATTATTGGTAGCAGTCTTGTCTGATGCTTTTTTGGTATCTTCATAGATGCCAGTGTTGTATACTTCAATTCAATTGGATTTCTACAGACCAGCAGGGCATTAATAAGGTGCCTCATGAACTGCATTTCAAAGAGGAAAAAGATAAGCCATGGCCATGGGATATTGATGAACAGGGAATGACCCATGTGGCTGAGTGTTTCCTTTGTCCCCAGTGTGTCTGCTGTTACCATACTGTGTCTCTGGAGTTTCTTCTGATGTTGCGTATTCTTTCCTATCATGCTTCCTACTAGATGAGCTACCAATTGTACAATCTGTTATTTCTCCAACACCTCTGAAGAAGCCACAAAGCTCTACACTCCATCTTCTAACCTACCTGCATTCACCACACTGATGTAATTTCCACCCACCTCAAGCTCCAGTACTTCCAGCTAACCAATGTTTGTTTATTTAGTTAATCACTCACTTCATGATGACATTACTTCTACGCTTCTAGGAGATGCATAGCAATACTGGATGGAAGATATTGTATGATTTTTGTATGGTTTGTAATTCTGTTGGTGGGTAGTTGTGAGGTATGAGCTCCGAAGGTCATGTCTCTAGCAGTGGTATCCGTTCTGAATGTATGGCTGTAGATACGAAACCCAGAACATGTACCCGACAAATGCTAAGATGCTGTCTTGGCATTCTCTGGCAAAAATGGACAGGTGCCTTCGGACAGCTCATAACTCCTTTACTCTAGATTCTTGTACATCTGCTAAATAAATACTTCTATTGCTTCTTTGGAATTGTTATGCTTTCTAAGTCACTGCCTTCGTTGGAAACATCTATTACACCGCAGGCACTACAATGTAGTGCCTTTACAATGCAGTCAGTACCACAACTGTGACATTAATACGAGGCCCATTACAATGCAAGTCATTACAACAACGTGCTTTAGGGACTGCAATGTTCGTCTGGGGTTGGATGTTAAGTCTAACACCTTCCCTAATGATACACCGACTGGAGTTGGAATAATAATTTTAACTATTCCAAAGTCCATCGCTTCCCTAAAGCAAGTCAGTGTAATGAGCCTCTCGGGCCTCTGAGGACAACTGTGCCACCCGTTGGAGTCCCTCCTAGACTCTAAAAGAATGCCCCCAAGCCTCTACTTCCACGAAGACGAATGCCCCCAGGTCGGAGCCTCTCAGGCTGAAAAACAAACTGCGCACCAAATGCCCCCGGTGGAGTGAGCACACAGGGGGGGGGGGGGCGGGCACCGGCAATGTGCCCCGACGCCCCCCTCTTCAACAAACCACCCCGGGCCCCACTCACCGGCTCTGGGAGGCTGGCGGTCGTCTCCTGGGGCGGCTTCGACGGGACAGTCACTTCTCCCTGGAGCCTCCAAGGCTCCCTCGCACTCCTAGGCTTCCCCAGACCGGGGGAAGCGGAAGGGAGACTCGTCGGTCCCGCCCTCGTCCGGGCGTCTTGTGCCTGCTTTCCTGTGGGGCAGGCAGTACTCCTGGGTCGCGGCTGCAGCCAATAGCAGCGCAGCACTGGGAGAACGGAGGCGGGACTTCCGGGTCGCCGTAGGCAGCACAGCGACCCGGCAGGGTCTCCCGGGCTGCGGCGGTGATTTCAACACGGAGTGGGCTCCCGTGTTAATTAAATATCAAGCGAGATGGGCACTCGCTGTGGGGGCCAAAGAAATAGCGGCAATGTCCCTGGCGGGGTGGGCACCTGCCAGGGGACCTTAAAATGCGGCAATTTAAAGCGGACAAATGCCGGGTGGGCACCGGCTGTGCACAAAAGCGCTCCCCAGCGTAGGACCAAAAATAAAGAGCTGGGGCCCCAAGATCAAGCGCTCCCAGGCGCTTCAGGGAAATGAAGCGCTCCCAAGCACTAGGCAGGTGAATACAGCGCTCCCAAGTGCTATAAAAGGGAACAAACAGTCCAGCAAAGTCCAGGCAAAGTCATTCAGGTGGGCAGGGGGCAAGGCTGGGCCCAGAGCCAGCTCACTGGGTCTCCAGGCAGGGAGACAATCCAAGTGGCGGTCCTCCTGCCCAGCAACAGCAGCAGCCCCCTCAGGATCCTGGAAGAGAACAACCTCTGTGAGGACACAGCCCCATTTTTATACACCACATTCCTTTGTCTGTAGGTGCAGGGTGGGGGAGAAACCAGTCGCAGCTGGTTTTGGAGCACCCTCGATGGGCTCAACCACCCCTTTCATTCACTGGCAGGGCTAGGGTCATTAGACGCACCACAGGGGGCGGAGCCAGCATTGTGTGGGGAAAACCCAGCCTCATTCAGGACACAGGTGCACTCCTCCCCTCACATCAGCATGCTAATCTCAGCACTCACCACTGGGCAGACCCATCCAGACATCCTGGAGCCTGGCATCCCAGCCAGCTCCAGCCAATCACACTCCAGCACCCTCACAGCACACATACAGCCATGTCTAGAAGTGGCACTTCCCCACTAGACACATACACGCCGCACATACCATTGCGCAGCATTCACTCTCACGAGTTCGCACATACCAAACTTGAGCATTCACGCCTCACGCATCAGGAACTACCAGGGACACAGACATTCCCCATGCATTCCTATGGGAGGGCAGGCCAACCTCACTCCATGCACTCAGAGTGTGCACGCACTTTCCACTGGGACACAGTGAAAGTGCGCCGAAACCAAAATCACTACCACCAGGTCACCATTAAAAGCAAAAAGTTCAGGGGTGAACCTGCCAGAAGGGCCAAGTCCAACACTTATGATATGCCATCTCCCTACATAGAGTATCACCTCTAGGCAGCACACCTGTGAAAAGCAAATGGTCTTTCATTGTGGGCAGTGAGAAAAAGACGCGTGTTTGGATAGAAGGAATTATCCTTAGACTGGATCGTGCCTGATGCTCTTTTTTGGTATCTGCACAGTAACAATCCATCCCTATCACACTAGAAATGTAACAAAGCACAAACTTTGTACCTTATGCTAGTGACAGTCAAAGTGTAAGTGGGAGGAAATCAGTGGATAGGGAATTCATTTCTATATTTTAATTTTAACAACAAAAGAACCGGGGGTCTATAACGGAGCTTCAAGTACTCCGAGCTGCTGCAAAACTCCTACATAAGTGAGTTAGGCGCTAATAGAGCTATATAAGTCTCTATATCAGAATGTGTGCCAGGACAAACCTGTCGAAGGACCTACTGAGATTGTTGGTAAGACCCGTACAGAGATGTGTTGGATTCCCATCAAATAGGTATGTAGATCAAGTGTTCTCATTTGGTCATCCAAAAATGAGAACACTCAGGAAAAAGGAGGCCCCGCTCTGTCCGGCGTTGTCTCATTGCAGGACCCGAGCTTCGTGGGAGGCCATGGGATCTTGTCCCTACCGGCTGAAACATGTTGGCCTTGTAAATGCAGTTATATGTTTAGACTGCTTCCTCTGCATTGTTCTTGATTGTTTGAGGGAAAGGACAAATTACATTAGAGTTTTTCGCCTTTTGATCCTTTTACCCCTTGTTTTTAACTCACACATCTTTTGATTTTTGCACTGCACTCGATCCCATCTTTATCATTTGTTCATGGGTACCTTAGCGATTGATGGTGCGACCCAATTGAGTAAGGGCGATGGATGGGTCTCATTGATCAAGAGACATACCACCCCATTTTTGGATGACCAAATGAGAACACTTGATCTACATACCTATTTAATGGGAATCCAACACATCTCTGTACGGGTCTCACCAACAATCTCAGTAGGTCCTTCGACAGGTTTGTCCTGGCACACTTATATAGCTCTATTAGCGCCTAACTCACTTATGTAGGAGTTTTGCAGCAGCTCGGAGTACTTGAAGCTCCGTTATAGACCCCCGGTTCTTTTGTTGTTAGGATTACAGTTAGGGGGATATGAACTGGGCAGGTCTTTAAATTTCCCTCAGACCCTTGTTCAATTGTTTGTGTTTTACCATATTTTAATTTTTCCATCCTTGCTGTAAAGGAATGGCAGAGATAATTAATTTTCTTTATTCTTCAGCACCAGAAAATCTAAAATTCTAGCATCCCTCATCCCAGCTTTTTTCTATAAGGGTAACCAAATCCCAATCAAAGAAACATGACCCCTGCATCCAGGTAATAACTCCTTGGTCAAACCTCTCAACCACCTACAGTTTCCATATTGCTGCCAACTCTATCGTTCCCAGTCCAGCTTGGGTGCTTCATTCTTATGTCATAATGTAGTGACAGCAACTAAGTTTTGTGCAGATAAAAAAAATGCATCGAAAATAATTCCAAACATAAACCCTTCAATCTATCTACCTTTCTGCTTAATTGAAAAGCAACTGAAGGGAAGGAGGCACTCTTTATGTGATTGCAAGGCCCCGAAGCAGATGGCCTCCTCACACACTCTGAAGGGCCTTCCCAGTTCTTGAAAGAAAGTAGCTTGTTAGCAGAAAGTATCAAATTGTGAACTACCTCGGAAGGAACTGGGTAATTACAGTGCGAGCATTCACAGGGCAGCTGCTGGAAACCTCAGAAAGCATCATGGCACTTAAACATCGTTTTTTTAGGTTGAGTATTCGAGGCCTCTTGTATATACTTAATATATACTTATATGTGTATGTAGTTTGAGGGCTCTGGAGATCCACCATGGGACTTGTCTGCTTCCGCTTAGGGACTTTTTTCAGTTCAACTGACTCTATTTCACTGTCTTGATAAACAAGCATTTACAATGCAATGGTCTTGTCTTTGTTAAAGTTAGAGCTATTGGCATTGCTCATGACATTATTTTTGTTTTTAAAACATATAAATAAATGGCATTGTCATTTACAATGCCAATAGCTTAATCTCTCGCAAATGCGAGACCTATTGCATTTGCACCCACACACACACACACAGAGCCACACGCACCCACACACACACAGAGCCACACACACCCACCCGCACACACAGAGCCACACACACAGAGCCACAGCCACACACACACAGAGCTACAGCCACACACACACACAGCCACAGCCACACACACACACAGCCACACACACACAGAGCCCAACACACAGACACACACACACACACACACACACACACAGAGCCACACACACAGACAGTCACACACACATACACAGAGCCACACACACACAGAGCCCAACACACACACACACAGAGCCCAACACACACACACAGAGCCCAACACACACACAGAGCCCAACACACACACACACAGCCCAACACAGACACACACACACAGAGCCCAAAACACACACACAGAGCCCAACACACATACACACAGAGCCCAACACACACACACAGAGCCCAACACACACACAAAGCCACACACACACACAGAGCCACACACACACACACAGCCACACACACCCACCCACACATAGAGCCACAGCCACACACACGCAGAGCTACAGCCACACACACACAGAGCCACAGCCACACACACACAGAGCCACACACACAGACAGAGTCACACACACACACACAGAGCCACACACACACAGAGCCCAACACACACACACACAGAGCCCAACACACACACACACACACACAGAGCCCAACACACACACACAGAGCCCAACACAGACACACACACACAGAGCCCAACACACACACACACACATACAGGGCCCAACACACACACAGAGCCCAACACACACACACACACAAAGCCACCCACACACACAGAGCCACACACACACACACACACAGAGCCACACACACACACACAGAGCCACACACACTCACACACAGAGCCACACACACTCACACACAGAGCCACACACACACACAGACACACGCAGTGACCCACACGCACACAGAGCCACACATACACACACACACACACACACACACACACACACACACACACACAGACACACACACACACACAGCTACACACACAGAGCCACACACACACACAGAGCCACACACACAGTCACACACACAGGCAGAGCCACACACACAGTCACACAGAGCCACCCACACACACAGAGCCCAACACACACACACACACACACACACAGAGCCCAACACACACCCACACATACAGAGCCCAACACACACACACACAGCCCAACACACACAGAGACACACAGAGCCCAACACACACACACAGAGCCCAACACACACAAACAGAGCCCAACACACACACACACAGAGCCACACACACACAGAGCCACACACACACACACACACAGAGCCACACACACACCCACACACACACAGAGAGCCACACACACACACACACACACACACACAGAGGCACACACACAGAGAGAGCAAAACACACACTTACACAGAGAGCCACACACACACAGAGAGCCACACCCGCACAGAGAGCCGCACACACACACAGAGCCAGCCACACACATACAGAGCCAGCCACACACACACAGAGCCAGCCACACACACAGAGAGCCAGCCACACACACAGAGAGCCACACACACAGAGCCACACACACACACAGAGGCACACAGAGACACACACACAGCGCCCAACACACACACAGAGAGAGCCACACACACACACACAGAGCTACACACACAGAGAGCCACACACAAAGCCACAGAGACACACACACACACTCCCCCCTGGGAGTCTCCTTATTTACAAATGGGTTATTTGAGGCCCCACCAGCTCCCAGAGCTCACCAGTTGCTTCCCTCAGTGTAGGTCAGCCACACGCCCATCTCTGCCCAGTAACGCCCCAGGGAACAGAGGCAAGAAGAATAGCAAGTTCTAACTTCCAGTGGCTCGACAACCTTTAAAGTGGATCACATAATATCAGTGCTTTATATAGGGAAGTACTGTCTGGTATGCATCACGTGCACTACTTTCATTTGAAAGGAAGAATATCTTACCAGCATTGAAGAAATACTTTTAATGGGGGAGTATCAGCACTTCTCAGAGGCAAGCAGGTACTCTTTAGTAGTAAGTACCCGCACTTTTCAATCTCCATTTAAAGCACTGCTAATATGACAGCAGTATGTACTTCTGAATAGTGCATGGCGCAGGGACCTCGCTTGACTGGGGTTCTGCTGCAAGGGTAGGTTTCTCCACCAAAGTAGGGACACCTTCTAGTGTCTGAGCGTTTTCCTGAGCGGGCTCTCTGGCGAGCAGCAAAACCTCCGTGTGCCATTATTGCTAAAGATGAACTCCTAATTCTCGACCTGTGCTGACTCTGTACCACCGAGATGTGTTGACGTGACGGTACCTGTCCAGGGCGCGAGAAGCCCGGTGTCAGGATCAGGGCAGCAGCTCTGAGGAACTTCATGTCGGTGTTGGTTCAAGTGCTGGCGCTGAGAGGCAGGTGGGATACGCCGGGGTCAGCAGGCTGTGAATGTCATGCTCTGGCTTCTATGACTTCCTGTAACAGAGGTACATGCGAATGTTCCACAATACGTGATGACGCCATAAAGCTCCCGCATGCTTACAGTGTGTCGTATGCAGTTTGCTCTCACAGAGAACTAGAGAGCTGCCTCTGATACAACAACGTGCAACATTAGGCTCCACGCTTTTCAGCAAAGCACATGCAAAGTCCTTTGTAGTTTGGTTAATGCAATATTTTTTTTTTGTAAGGAAGCATATTGGGTTATTACTGAGAAAATATGTGCTGGTCAAAGTGGCTCAGCTGGGTTGACGCGAAAAATGTTTGTTATGCTTTTACTGATTCACAATACGTATTTTAATTAAGTCTATAAAACAATTGAAACTCTGAAGTTCTTTTCAGCTTCTTTTACATAGTAAACACAAACAGAAGGCAACAATCTTTCAAGGTTTACGAACCTGTCTGGCCAGACTACCAGGTCCTAGGAGAATAAGCATTGGGTAGGCTCACGCAGGAGTCTGTAAGCCCCGTCCGTTTCAGACTCGGGGCGTGTTTTTTGTTGAATGACTAAAGACGTCATGGAGCGAAAGGACAGCAAAAAACACACCCCTCAATCCGAAACAGACGGGGCTTAGAGTGACAGGCAAAGCTCTTCTCCAATGGCTGGCCGCCGTTTAGGAATCCAGCCAATGGAGAAGAGCTGGCTCGTTTACCTCCGTACTAGAAGACATAAAATCTCGCCAGCGAGACTGCGCAAGTGCAGCCTACGCTATCCGAGACCTAAAAAGTGGTGGTACTCAGTACCGGTGAGTACCGACCCATTTAAAGCACTGCCTTCAGGTCGAGTTCGCGCTGTATAAATGTGCACACACAAAAAAACGGAAAAGAAAGAATCCCAGGTAAGCGCAGTGAGCTGAACGGAAAGATTTTGAGTGCTCGGTAAATCGCTATTTCATTGGCAACTAAGGAAGTCATCGGGACTCCAAATTTCACCAGCTTGGAATGATTTTGGGGAACAGGCCAGAGGCGCAACTACTTAACAGGTGATTCCTTGCTCATCTATGGCCTGCTTGCTAGGGGATACACTCGCCTGCATAAATGTAAAACCATCAATAGACTTACGGTCTTAGCTCTTCTTGCGAAGCCAGCAATCACAATGCATTGGAAGGCCACCAGGCATCTCAGAGTAGTTAGATGAAGGGAGGAGCTTGATAAATAGGCAGGGTTTGAGAGTGCAGTCCTGCTCCAAGATGTGAAGAGGGGGTGCGGCACAATTGACCGGGGCGCGACTAGGAGAACCAAATGTTTGGGGGACCCTGATATGGATACACCAGAGGGCCCCCCACCACTGTAGGCAGATTAGATAATGGGGCTGTTTAGATATATTCTGGACCCAAGCATTGTAGTGGTTAAGAAGATGTGCACATATATGTGGGCTGAGCAGAAACTGACAGTAGTAGTGTTCTTGAACAGCATGGCAAGGGGCACGGGGTGGTGAGGGTTGGGGAGGGGGGGATGTTTTCTATGAGTGAGAAGGGTCTGATATGCATAACACTGTATGCACTGTTTGCTTGTTTGGTGGTGACGAATACTGCAACGATTTACTCTCGATGCACTGTATGTAACGACTTTCTATTGTACTGAGGGTAGACAGTCAAAATATCGAGTTGTTAATGTCGATGTACCATATTATCGAATCCAAAATATCGATGGTAAGAAATTTCGAAAACAAAAATATCGTCGTAGAAAATATCGATTTATGTGTGTGTCAAAAATATCGAAGACATGAATTTCGAAATCAGTAATATCGATGCTGAAAATATCGATTGTCAAAAATATCGATATGTAAAAGTGATGTTTTAAAGTATGTTAAGTAATGATCTACTTAAATGTTGTTTATATATAAGGTAATTTTTACATTTAATTTTATTATTTTTAGTTAGAAGTCTAGGAGCGGGATGTAGAGTTTATAGGGGATAAGGGTGGGTAGTGTATTAAAAAAGTATAGTGTAAATATGGAATAATAAATTTCAGATTTGAAGTAAATTTTTAAATTTGCGAAATTTTAATCAAAATATTTAAAAAAGCGAAATTTTATATAAATTTATTGAGTATTGTTAAATTATTTGTTCTTTGCTTTTGGATATATATTATTAAATTGTGTAAATATATCTAAATATTTCTTTTTTTACTAAATAATTGTATATTAATGTTAGGAGCGGGATGTAGAGTTTATAGGGGATAAGGGTGGGTAGTGTTTTAAAAAAGTATAGTGAAATTGTAAAATTTTAAATTTCGCATTTCCTTTAGATTCCAAAATTTCGATATTTAAAATTTTTTTTTGGGAGTAGTCGAAATTTGATCAAAATTTAGGGAGTACATTAAACATTATGATTAATTTTTGTGTATGTACAAAAAAGAATTATAAATATTAAAATATTACATTATATTTTTATAATATTTGTACAATAAATTTAGGAGCGGGATGTAGAGTTTATAGGGGATAAGGGTGGGTAGTGTTTTAAAAATATATAGGGTAATTATATAAATTAAAATTTCACAATTTCATATAAATTTGCGAAATTTCTAAAATTTAAATTAATATTTCGAATTATGCGAAATGATATCGATTTTATTCGAATATAGTACTTATTTTTTAAGTTTGCTGTTGTGTATGTACTAAAATAGATTTGTAATTATACTATTTTTATATATTTTCTAAAAATATTTGTCTAATTATTTTATGAGTGGGATGTATACTTTCAAGGGGATAAGGGTGGGTAGTGTATAAACAAAGTATACTCTAATCATAGAAGTAAAAATTTCGCCTTGTATTTCATTTTAGTTTCGATTCGAAATTTTATATAAATATTATTTAAATACGAAATTATGAACACTATTATGTTGTTGTTCTAAATTGAGATATTTTGTGTATGTAGTAAAAAGAATCAAAAATATATAATGTAGTAGATATTAAATAAATAAATGTATCATATTTTTAGGAGTGGGATGTAGACTTTATAGTAGATCAGGGTGGGTAGTTTTATCAAAGGTACATTTTGTGCGTTTAGGGTCTGTTTTTTGTATATGTGCGAAGGGGTATTTTAAGTGTTCAGGGTCAGTTTTTGGTTTGTGGGTGAAGGGGTTTTGTAAGGTTTAAGGTTCAGTTTTTAGTTTGTGGGTAAAGGGGTATTTTTAGGTTTCAGGGTCAGTTTTTAGTTTGTGTGTAAAGGGGTATTTTTAGGTTTCAGGGTCAGTTTTTAGTTTGTGGGTAAAGGTGTTTTGTCAGGTTTCAGGGTCAGTTTTTAGTTTGTGGGTAAAGGGGTTTTGTGAGGTTTCAGAGTCAGTTTTCAGTTTGTGGGTAAAGGGGTATTTTTAGGTTTCTGGGTCAGTTTTTAGTTTGTGGGTAAAGGAGTTTTGTGAGGTTTCAGAGTCAGTTTTCAGTTTGTGGGTAAAGGGGTATTTTTAGGTTTCTGGGTCAGTTTTTAGTTTGTTGGTGAAGGGGTTTTGTCAGGTTTCAGGGTCAGTTTTTAGTTTGTGGGTAAAGGGGTATTTTTAGGTTTCAGGGTCAGCTTTTAGTTTGTGGGTAAAGGTGTTTTGTAAGGTTTCAGAGTCAGTTTTTAGTTTGTGGGTAAAGGGGTTTTGTGAGGTTTCAGAGTCAGTTTTCAGTTTGTGGGTAAAGGGGTATTTTTAGGTTTCTGGGTCAGTTTTTAGTTTGTGGGTAAAGGAGTTTTGTGAGGTTTCAGAGTCAGTTTTCAGTTTGTGGTTAAAGGGGTATTTTTAGGTTTCTGGGTCAGTTTTTAGTTTGTTGGTGAAGGGGTTTTGTCAGGTTTCAGGGTCAGTTTTTAGTTTGTGGGTAAAGGGGTATTTTTAGGTTTCAGGGTCAGTTTTTAGTTTGTTGGTGAAGGGGTTTTGTCAGGTTTCAGGGTCAGTTTTTAGTTTGTGGGTAAAGGGGTATTTTTAGGTTTCAGGGTCAGTTTTTAGTTTGTGGGTAAAGGTGTTTTGTAAGGTTTCAGGGTCAGTTTTTAGTTTGTGGGTAAAGGGGTTTTGTGAGGTTTCAGAGTCAGTTTTCAGTTTGTGGGTAAAGGGGTATTTTTAGGTTTCTGGGTCAGTTTTTAGTTTGTTGGTGAAGGGGTTTTGTCAGGTTTCAGGGTCAGTTTTTAGTTTGTGGGTGAAGGGGTATTTTTAGGTTTCAGGGTCAGTTTTTTGTTATAGGGGTACAGGGAAAACATAAATTAAGATTCTATTTAAATTAAATGTATTATATTAAATTAAATTTAATGATATTACATTATTCATTTTTTAACATTTGATTTTTTATAGTAATTAATTATTATTTAATGTCCTGCAGTTACTTAAATTAATTGTTAATTGGAGTTGGAAGAGTAAATTTAATATGTTCTGTGTCCTGCACTTACTCTAATTAAATGGTGATTGCATTTCGAATTGTAAATTAATCACGGTTTTTGAGAAGCAATTACCTAAAGTAAATGGTTATTGGAGTCGGAATATTTAAAAATTTAATTATGTGTCTTTCAAATATTGATATTATATGTATATGGGTGTATGAATAATAATTGTTATAACTTCAGTGTATAGTATGTTATTTATTTACATGTGGTATATAGAAATAGATAGAACATTACAGTTATAATACATTTGCAAAAATACATAAAAATGATTTTGTCATAGGTAATACAAAATAATGACACCAGTTTTCTTTCCTGTAATTTTTTTTATTCAACACTTGAAATATACGAACATACATACATTTTATTAAGCTATCTTTGGTATACATATAAACAAAAATGGAGGACAATGTTCTTTTAATAATCACATTTTACAGTAATTTTCTTGACAAGTACTTTTAATTTGTAGAGAAAAAATGGTTAGTTCACATAATGCAATGTATGATATTATACATACATAATACTATTATTGTTTCTTAATAAAACCTCAAACATGTGTAATGAAAAACATAAGTCACAAATTTTTAATACATATAGTGATATACTGATGATGATATTAACATATAAACACTTTAAAATTTATAATATAATATAAATATCCTAATTAGAACATGTACATCATCATCAATGATTCTTTTAACATTACAATATTCTTATGTATGATTATTATTATTAATAAATACGTTTTAATAATAACAATTTTCACATATTAGTCATATTGTAAACAATTAAATCTGATAAACAAATACAATATTACACATTTAGTTATATAATAATTTTAATAAATATTACATTAAATATTTTTATATTTTCATACTTAATGTAATAAATATTAAAAGTATGTAATATATAATTAATATACAGGCAAAAACATTTTCTATTCACAATATACTATACCATTTTTTTAACATTACACATAATTTCGAGCCATATATATAACAATAATGGACATTTATAGTAGTACTTTTCACAGTTACATATAATTTGGATCGTTTATTTTGTAACCACTCTTTGTCTTTTTGCGTTATTTTGGTAAAGGGAAAGTCGCGGTTGGAAGCAGGTTCACTTTTGAGTAGGTACGAATCTACTTTTATATTGTTAAAGTATTGTAAATTAAAATTAAAGGTTATATTTTGTTATTTTGGGGTTGGTAATTAAAGTATGACTATTTACATATAATGGAGTGGAATCAATACGTATTTTCGTTCACGACTTTTTGAGCCATTTAAAATAGTTGGAGTTAATGAGTATGTGGTATAATTTAATTAAATTAAAAATAAATAGGAATGTTATGTTTATATATTCTGGGATACTCGTTAGTGTTATGTCGGTGGGATTGTTTAGCTGTTTTTTTTTTCTCGTATTTTGAAACAGCTATTTCCGTTTCCGATAATTTTTTTTTAAGGGAAAGGAAGTGTGTTTCAGTTGTTAGAACGGAGATGATTTACATTCTTCCTTTATATTTTGAGTTCTGTGAAATATTTTTCACACTTTAAGATAACAGTCGTTATTTTAAATGGCATTTAAATAGTCGTTTAATTTGGATGATGGATAGTTTTTGCAGAGTTAAAGAAAACATAATTAATGATTTGTTGGATTAAGTCTTTGATATTTACACATTGTATTGTCGGTAAAGGATTATCTTTATGATGTTCTATTTAAAGGTAAGTTAGAAATTTATGTTATTTTATTTGGATGGAAGCAGTTTTTAAAAACAAATATTGTGATATAATAATATATTTGTTTAGTCTTTTTAGAATAGTGTTAAAAAATAAATTAGACTAAATAAATATTTTTTTATTATATTAAAATATGTGTTTTTTTACATTAAGGATATTGTTTGATCTCTATCAATTAATTTAGTTATAGCAATTAGTTCAATGTTTTGGCTATCATTTTTAAATATTCCAGTCCTCTTGTTGTAGGATATAGTTGGACTTGCTGTTGAAGATATAAATACATTTGAGCAGTTTGTCTAGAGAGTTTTGGTTTCAGTTGTATGACTGATTGCTGCATACGTAGTTCCTGAAAGCTTTGCTCTTTTTGTATAGCTGTGACTAGCTTGTGTAATGTGGGTGTTGTACGTCCAGTAGAAGAGAGGAAGGCATTGTGCCAACCTTCAACAGCATTGTTCGTTTTTGCCTCTTGGTTGAGTGTTGGTAGATAGACATTCCACCAGGGAATTGCAAATTTTGGCTGGCGTCTGTGGCCTGACCTATGTAGTCTTCCTACCCAGTTGTCCTCAAAGTAATCTAAAAGTGGGGCGAGTCTTTGCTCATTTTGGGTGTAGAAAGGACTTTCAATTAACAAATTGTAATGTTTGGCCACATCAGTTACTGGTACATATGCCAGAGCAATGAGATGTTTGATTTGGCATGCAAAAGTTATATTTGTTGCATACTCAACACTAAGGGCAGATTTTTGTAAGTGTCTCCAGAGACATTGATTGAAATGAAAATAACATCCTTGAATGGATGTGTGTGGGTAAGTTTTCAAAATAGAATTAATCATAGCTTGCTCGAAGTCTATGATGATTTTCATTGGGAAGTAGTCAGAACTTTGTTCCTTTATTTTTTGTAAGATTTCTGAGTAAGTTGTGGCTTGTTTGTTTGGTAATAAACAATATATGAAGGGGATACAGGTATTATGATATTGCCCATGAATTGTGTATAACTGGTAGAAAGGTTTTGGGCATATAGAAAAAGTACCATCCATCGTCCAAGTAGTACTTTCAGTTAATTTTTTTATATTGTTATTAGTTGCAAACATGATTATTCTTTTGTCCTTGCTATGATTATCATAAAATATAAATGGCTCGTCATTATGAGTAATTACAAGCTCTGGCGGAATTATGACTTCTTCAAAAGTTTTAGGAGTTGGTATATTGGGTCTACTTGCTTTTTTTGTTCTTGCTATTGTTCTTTTAATGGTAGCAATAGATGGTAGCTGACCTCTTGCTTCTTTGGGAACTTTAGGTAGTAATTCTTTCAGAATTACGTTGGTAGGTAGTTCTGATCTGGTACTTAATTCCTTGATATTTTCAAGAGTGGATCTCACTTCTATTTCCGAGATGTTTGGTGGGTGATTATGTTCAGTGGTATTTATAACACTAGTTTCCCTTGTTGTAGCACGGCCATAGCATTTATTGGAGTAATATTTTGTACACTTCCAATTCACTTTAAGGTCTTTTTGTTTCTCCTGAGTATAAATGTAGCCCATATAGCATAACAAAAATTTGCCTTTCTGAGATGTAATAAATGTTGCATCATCAGTCATTCTTGACTTCTGGTATCTAGAAAAGTTAATATACAAATATTAATACAATCTGAAATGTATAAAAGATTTTAAATAAAGCTAGTATTCTTCTAGTAATTTACTTACCACCAGTAATGTTCTATTTATCGAAAGTAGATGCTTGTTCAGTTAGATGTTGTTCTTCTATTGCCACGGTCTGTTGAGAAATAATTAAGTATGTTATAGGAAAAGTTACAATTTGTTTTTGGTAACTTTTGTTTTACGTTATAACGTCTCTAAAAATAGTTTTGTTTATTTGAATTTAAAAAGAGAAATTTCCAAGATTATACTAACAGATGCATAAAAAGAGTCATTTTTATTTCTAGTACATTCTATAGAGTTTATAAAGACTAGCTATGTTTTATTTATGAACTTACCAAGAGAATTATAGTAGTAGCAGAATGTTTGTTCTTTGATGTGAATTATCTGTTTTCTGTACCTTTGAGTTCTGTTTAGAGAGAAAGTTGATGAAAATTACTAATGCGTTTATATGTTATATAAATAATACACATTTGTTATAAAGCATTGTTACTTAATTGCTAAAAAGAACCGAGGATGACACATGTATTATGAGTAAAAGCACATAAAAACATATTTAAGAACAGGAAGAAAACATTTTTTACACAGCATTGTAACGTTTTTTCCTCAAAAAATTCTGGCTTCACACTATGTATTAAGATTTACAGGCTAATAAACAAAGTATAGAGTTTTAAATTAGGCCAATAATTGGCAAAGAACGTTAAGTAAATGTTAAACATATGTAGATACCTTTTTTAAATTTAAAGTGTCCTGTATCTTGAAGTTGAAGTATAACTTGATTTGTTTGTAGAGTCTGTTTAAAGGTAAAGTACATAAAGAAATAACAAATTAGGTTACAAATCTTGGTCTATAATTAATAGACAAAAAAATTAGAATTTATTAACAGAGCTATATGATTACTTACTTATAGTTTCAGGACGAATTGTCTTGAAGAGAAGAATATAGATGGTGCTCCCAAAATTGGCAGTATGTGGTCACGAAGAATATTTCCTGCAACTTGTATGGCTGTTTGTGATTGGTTTATATAGTCTATGTGTAATTAAGTTTGCCATCTGATTGGTCAGATATGTAAAGACGAGTTACTATTGGTTAGTTTGAATTTTTTTTAAGTAAAACATTTAAGATATATCTTCTTATATAGTTTATGTTGAGGAATTGAAATGATATATTTATGTAAAAAAAAAGTCTTGTAATAAATAAAGATTATGTAAAATGAGTACTAAGTATTAAATAAGTATGTTTACAAAGAGTTTATATACAAATTTCGTCAGTTTGCGAAAACACAATTTTGTACACTAAATGTTACTTAATAATTTGAAAATACATTAGTGAAGTCATTAGAAATGTGTGTATTACTTAGAGAATAGATTTATTGGTGTTATATATAAAAAATGGAGTATAATTTAGCTATCGATATTTTGATATTGACGAAAATAGTGCTATCGAAATTTTTGTATTCGATATTATTGTAGTGTGGTATATGTAGTATTGAGTGTCGATATTATGGTATTCGAAAATAATGCTAACGATATTTCTGTAGACGATATTTTTGTGCATCGATATAGTTTGCTCGATATTATTGTAGTTTTCATGTTAAGTATAGGGTGTCGATATTAGTGCTATCGATATTAGAGACTCGATGTTATAGTAGGTCGATTTTTTAGAAATCGATAATCTGTCAGTGATTCTAACCGAGCCCTTGGACCACTTGAAACTGAAAATTAAAATGATGTTTAAGAAAAGAGTGGAGTAAGAAGCCTGCTAGCCTGCCACTGAACGGAGTGCATGCCAACTAGTGGTGGGCGAGTCACTAAATTAACAGGGCTGAGCTGAGCCCTGAAAATATTACAACAAACTTCATAAAAAATATGATAAATTCTCTTTAAAATTTAAAAACGTGTATTTCTTTAACACGTGGAAGCTTTAACATTAACAAGGTACATTATAGCACTGTACTGAGACGTACTTATTAAAAGTGATAGTTTTGTACAACTGGTAGTCAGAACTTCCATATTTGAAAGTGCGATAATGAAATAAAAAAAGTTTTGGTGAAATAAACCATGCTTAATATCACACAATTTAAGTGGGGAAGCACCCAATTTATCCAGGATACATTCCACAAGGTCACATGCATTGTTCATAAGCAGGGGGAAATTAAGTATTGAACCTAGAATCGCAGGATGTTGAGCAGACGCTGAGACTGGAATCTGGTTCCCCAATTACACGGTCAGCAGCTCTGACAGTAATGCCACATCCTGGGTTGAGGAGGAGCAGGCATTGATTGCCCGCAAGTCCGAGCGAGGCTCGAGGCTCATGGCTCACCCACAGTGGGGTAACAATAGCCCCTGCATCCCCTACAGTGCGGGGGGGTGTGCACCTGTTACAACGCATTTTTTACAACGCACTACTGTTACAACGCATCTATTACAACGCAGATACTGTTACAACTCATGTTTTTACAACGCATTTTTTTACAACGCAGGTACCTTTACAACGCATACCATTACAACGTAAGTATTGGTAAGTATATAGTTATATTTTAAATGTTATATGTTTGGGGTAAAGGGGTATTTTTAGGGTTCAGGGTCAGTTTTGGGTTTTTGGGTAAAGGGGTATTTTTAGGGTTCAGGGTCAGTTTTCAGTTTTTGGGTAAAGGGGTATTTTTAGGGTTCAGGGTCAGTTTTCAGTTTTTGGGTAAAGGGGTATTTTTAGGGTTCAGGGTCAGTTTTTAGTTTTTGGGTAAAGGGGTATTTTTAGGGTTCAGGGTCAGTTTTCAGTTTTTGGGTAAAGGGGTATTTTTAGGGTTCAGGGTCAGTTTTTAGTTTTTGGGTAAAGGGCTATTTTTAGGGTTCAGGGTCAGTTTTCAGTTTTTGGGTAAAGGGGTATTTTTAGGGTTCAGGGTCAGTTTTCAGTTTTTGGGTAAAGGGGTATTTTTAGGGTTCAGGGTCAGTTTTCAGTTTTTGGGTAAAGGGGTATTTTTAGGGTTCAGGGTCAGTTTTCAGTTTTTGGGTAAAGGGGTATTTTTAGGGTTCAGGGTCAGTTTTCAGTTTTTGGGTAAAGGGGTATTTTTAGGGTTCAGGGTCAGTTTTCAGTTTTTGGGTAAAGGGGTATTTTTAGGGTTCAGGGTCAGTTTTCAGTTTTTGGGTAAAGGGGTATTTTAAGGGTTCAGGGTCAGTTTTCAGTTTTTGGGTAAAGGGGTATTTTTAGGGTTCAGGGTCAGTTTTCAGTTTTTGGGGTACAGGGTAAAATTAAAATAAAATTAATTTTAAATTACATTATTTAATAGAATATAAATTAAATTAAATTACATTGCATTATTTTTGGGGTTGAGGGTCAGTTTTGAGTTTTTGGGGTACAGGGGTACAGGGTAAAAATAAAGTTATAATATTTTTTAATTTACAATAATTAATTTAAATTATATTTAATAAAATTACTTTAATTTATTTTTGGGGTTTAGGGTCAGTTTTGAGTTTCTGGGGTACAGGGGTACAGGGTAAAAATAAAGTTTTATTAATTTAAATTTCAATTAATTAACGGAAATTAAATTATTTAAAATTACATGTAATTATATTTTTAAAAAGTTACTATTATAATATTAATATTAATATATACTTACCAATACTTACGTTGTAATGGTCTGCGTTGTAAAGGTACCTGCGTTGTAAAAAAATGCGTTGTAAATACATGAGTTGTTACAGTATCCGCGTTGTAAAATCCGCGTTGTAACGGTATGCGTTGTAATAGTCCGCGTTGTAACATCATATATCCGTGCGGGGGGCCCAGGCTCAAGGGGGCCCCTCCGGACCGACACTGTGCTTGGGCGGTGAGCTCCTGGCCTGAGAGCTCCAGACTGGGTCTGAAATGTGGGGGGCCACCTCCATGTACTTTGCAGGGCCCCCCTCAAGTTTCTTTACGCCGCTACGATTCGCCCACCTCTCATGCCAACCAAGACATGGTGAAGGCCGGACACAGTCTCAAGGCTCCCTCCCTCCAATCTGGTTTGACCCATTGCTATTTCCGTTGTTGGTCCCTCCCTCCATAGCCTCAACAACCTTTCTGCACAAACTCCACTGTGAAGTGTAATCGCGATTTGCAGGAGCAAGACTTTTACTTCTGATAAATACTCGGAATCTTTCCTGAGCCCTTACAGCCGCTTGTTTATTCCATGATAAAAAACGCCGAGATTTGAAGACATTGTTTTTTCATAACATATACGAAGCCTTCCCTGCAGTAATAACGGTTCATTTATCCCAGGATTTTAATATTGGGTGGGGGGGGGTTGGGGGGCAGGGGGGCCGTGCATCACCAAGCTATGTCTGAGTATTCTTTAGCCTGGAAGAGGAGAGTGTGAGTGTCTGCAGGCCAGAGGTTTAAGCCGCATTTCTCAGCAGTAGCAAGAACCTTATGTTAATGCCTGCAGCAGATACAACGACTGGACATCATCAGGTAGCTAGAAATCACGATAGCTGTCACGGATCTTAACCCCACACGCTACGTTTGGAGGGGTCGAGCAACATATTGTCGAGCAAATCCTCCCTGTCTGAAGTGATTGTTGCCAGAGATGGAAAGATTACTTGGGAGGAGGGACGATCCGCGCTCTGGGTAACAGTGCAATGTTTCACCAAATGACTCCCTCTCCCTTTCTACTCTTTTTACGGTGCTTATGTGATGTCGTTACCACAGCAAAATGAAAGTAGTAAACACATTTCATTTCATTGATTGCTAAAACCTACGTTTTATAAATAAATGTGCACTAAATGCACAGGTATTCTTTAGGCTGCAGGATAGATCACGGGTTAAGAGTTTGCTGTTTAGAGTAACAATCACGTTTGTATATAGCATCTTATACCACCTGCTGCCACCTCCAAGTGCTGTAAGCAGTAGATGCTACTATTGCCCATTGCATTGGTACTCAGTTTACCGAGCTAAGTCGGCTAGATGGCTGTGTGGGACTGGCCGGCATTTGGACCTGCAGGTAGCCCAGCGCACATTTCAGCTCAGTGAGCCATGCACCTGCTCATCTGCATCCGTGCTGCCGCAGCTCACTGGTTGGAAGCCCGGCGTGCCCGACGACGCCTCTTTTGCCTTGAGAAGTTGGTAAATTGACTAACAGTGATGAGAGTCGAAGTAGCAGTTTTTTTTACTCTGCGGTAGCAAGCACTATACAAGTAGTCCCCAAATAACACAATAGCACTTACGAGAGTAAGGGAACAGTAATTAGCCGGTGCTCCCCGTGTAAAATCGGAAATGATGAATCGGACCAGGAACAAATAAGGACCAGGGAAACAAAATGCCAATTACAAGAAGCAGGCCATATTGCCAGATTACACTGTGGTAGAGTGTTTAAAGCAGGCCTTGCTACAGCTGACGCTCAACCTAAAAATGGTCTTGCAGAAGAGACCAAAAAAATTAAAACGGACTCCTGCAGCAGCACACTTTCCTTGACGAAGAGTCTGACAGTCGACGCGGCACATAATGAGCTGACATCACACGTACTGACAGACTGGGCTGGCTTCTAACAGGCGTGCGCGAAGGCCGCAGTGTAAATAGAGAGTTAAATGGTGCCCCCCGTAGAGATGGACGGAGAGCAGGCCTCGACTTTCCGGGATTCTCAATTGTTGGCGCAGGAGCAGGAGGAGGTGGCGGAGGCGGAGGGAGAGGTGAGTACACACCCTGACGGGGAGAAGATCCCAGGAGTACGTATGGCGCAGTACAGAGGACCCCTGGGAGGGGACCGTAGGGCCTGAGGGTATTTATTGGCTTTTGTGCGCGGCGGTGTGTGTGTATGTGTGTGGGGTGGGGGGAGAGGGGGAGGGGCGGGGGCGGAGGTGTGTGTGTATGTGTGTCTGTGTGTGTGCGCGCGTGTGCGTGCCAGCCGGCCTCAGTAACGCTGTGTGTGTGCGCATGCGTGTGCCTGTACGTGCGGGTCCACAGACCCGAATCGCCGCTCGTGCCCCGGTCTATCTCCCTTGATAGACATCTTGGCAGCAATAGGTCTCAAGGACGAGACCTAAAAACGACCAAGAGAGTTCAGTAACATATCAGAATCGCTTTCTGCTTGTTCAACTGCCTCTATTTAACGGTCTTAATAGGAAACGACCAGTAGTGGTCAGTAAAATACCAGAATTGCTTTCTGCTGAGGGAATTTCTTTTTTTAATGTTTCTGGTAACTGCCTTTATTTAGCTTTCTTGATAGAAAACGACCAGCAGAGGTCAGTAAAATACCAGAATCACTTTAGTATTCTCTAGATTCCAGTCCATAGAAATTGTCTTCCACGAGCACCCGTAGACAATAATATATTTTTCAGATCCTGTATTTTCAGTGATACCACCACAAAGGCCCTGATTTTATATTAAAGACATAGCTTTGGACTATACCATTTCCAGCTAAAAGGCAATATTTCTCTCTATGTGTTCCCATACCTGGCTTGTCACACAGTTTGGTGCTTACTTTCCCTCCATCCTCCATGTTAAAGAACAGTAGATGCTTCAGCACCCAGGCTAATGTGCTGCCTAGCTAAATACATATAAGGTCCCAAAGGTGAGACCGATTTCAATGCAAATGTTTGGTTTATGATCCCTGGCGGTGCTGATTCCTGTATCTCAAAGGTTGCAAGGGCCGTGTCGGGGTTCACAAAGTGAAAGCCATGACGTCCATTGCTTTCAGCGCACTGGTTTCAGGGCATGTAAATTGGCCGTTTGTTATGCAAAAATATGCATTTACACATTTAGTGGAGATTTAGGATTTGTTTAACAAGAATCGGTGCCTCACCTTACATCATGAGGATGGGTTTATTTTTTAAGACAATTTAGTGGCAAAAGTCAAGCTTACTTATTTCTCAGTTGAACAGCAACTGAGAAATAGGTAAGCTTTTTTAAGCATTTCACATTACCAAAATTTCAATAATTACGCATTTTGGCAGCTTTGCATTTAAAATGACTTTTAGTTTACTATGCTTTGTACCAGTTAAGGAACAGTCTAACATCTGAAATACACTTTTTTTCCAAAAGTTTATTTTTTGATTTTGCCTCCACCACAGTGAATGATTTTCTTAAACTGAAATAGTTTTTGTGTCTTTTAACAAGCATTTTTATAGTTCATGAGTTTGTGTTATCCGTTCAATTAAACACAGAGAACAAAATATACAAGTGAAAAAACTGGTTAGGTAGTTACTTTATTGACAGGGCCGTTGGAATTATGCAGCAGTGTTAAAAAGATTATGTGGCAAGAAAAGGCGAATTTTGAGGCAAGAAAAGACAAATTATGAGGCATAATGTGACAAATTTTCTGATAGTATTACTTCATTATTTTGTCATTTTTAAACCTGGTAACAGTGTCAGGGACTAGAGCTCACCTTATTAGTAATAAATTAACACCCAGATCCAGCAAAAAGCAAATTGAAGATGACCAGTCAAACTTTGCGAAAAGTTTTTGGGTGACCCAGGTACCTGAATCACCAATTTTTTAAAAACTTTGACGCATGCGAGATAGAATCAATTTTTGGGGGGTTATATTCGGCAAATTATGCAGCAGATAATGGATTATATGGCAGATGCTGCAAATCCATTATTTGGCGAAAATCGCAGCGGCCGCAGAATCGCATAATCCTAGTGGACCTGGTTATTGACAATACTGTGTAGCACTAACACATTGGGGGAATATATCTCCACTTTCTGCTGGTTTATTTATTTCGTGAAAACCCATCGCGATTTTAGGAGCTGCATAAAAAGTAGGCCTGGGTGGAGTACATGGAGTTCTGGTACGCTGAACTCCATAAAGTGCTGAATCATCTTGGCCGTGCTCCAGGAGTTCCGCAAGCAGTGGCAAGTCGCTCTGCTCGTGCTGATTTTTAGCGCTGGGGGTTTGTCGCTCCCTGTAAAATCAGTGCGAATGGCACCACTCACAGCATAAGATGGTGCTGCTTCTTTCTGCAGCTTGAGTAGATGTTCTACTCGAGTGGCAGCTTTCTCAATGCTAACTGCAGGTTCCTTAACGCGAGTGGCAGCTTCCTCAACGCAAGCGGTAGCGACCTGCTGCGAACGCCCTTGTTGAGAAATCTCACCTGGACGTGGTCTAGCGTATTATTTTTGTTGCTCGCGCTTGCCACCTTACTGTTAGTGAGCTGCCGAGAGAGAAAACTCTTCTCCACTTCGTAAAGTTTTTCAGAATTCCACACCGCTCAGAGCGCAGAGTAGGCAAAACTATGTAAACTCAACTCGCACAACGGAATTCCTTGCCCACCCCTAATAACAACTAAGTCATAACAGAAAATCCTCCCATTTGTAGAGGAAGTGCTTAATCTAGATGAAAATTCTCTGGTCGAATTTCAGGCATAGTAATGGGGAAATTACCTGGAAAAAAATGCAGTTGTCGATTCTCCTCCTCATTTAACATTTCTTTTAGAAATCAGGGTGCTTCCTGTTTTCCTGATTTACAGCTTGGAAACAACAGAAAATCCACCAATATATATGGAATGTCTGGAACGTATATAAATCTGGAAGAAAGTCTACAAGCCAAATCTCATCCTCAATACTATTTCTTTTATCAAGATAATTGTGCTGGTGGATTCTCCTCCTGATATGGTTTATGTGCCTACAAGAAAAGGTGACAAAATATTCCAAACTAAAAACTGGGACAAGCCATAAACAGAAGAGTAGGGCTACAAATTGGCACTAACTTTGGGATAGGAGAGGGCCACCAATGACATTACTAATTGACATATAAAAAGGATAAAAGCAGTGCAGAGGTACATAATAAGCTTTGCATGTTGCCTTTTGTCAGAGAGTAGAAAGTGCATTAGTCTTTTAAGAAGGGCACATACAGCTTTCGGAAACTGTATGGCCTTGTCAACAGTGTAACACTTATGATTATCAGAGGTGTGCAACTTTTGCTGGTAACTGTTTAATGATGCACATTAAGTGCAGACTTGTCTCCATTCCTGGAGCTCACATGGATGGGGTTTTGTCACCACATTGCCTGATGCAATACAAAAGCTGGAGTAGCCAATCTGAACCTTGTGATCTTCTGAGTTGGTAATGCACTCCGAGGCTCTGGAGACCCATAGTCTAAGGGAATACTGCAACTGTGCTACCCTGCCTTCTTTGTCAGTCAGCTGCTTAACAGTAAGAAGGGGAGAGGGGGGATGGTAGAGTGAGCATGCTCACTGCATGACATGTAAATATAAAAGTGCAGGTACTCACTGTCTCAGAGTACTTGTTTGCTACTGGAGAGTGGTAGTAATATCCAGTTAACTGTGTTGCACCCCTGCAGTAAAGTACCAGCGCTCTGCATTGCAAAATAAAGAAAGAGCAGGCATAGTACAAGATAGCTACTGAGTGTGCTCTCATTACTAGCAGCAGCCCTGTCCCCAGTAGACTTATCATGTACAATGTTATGTTATGTTATGTTATGTTATGTTAAGGGGTGCTTGTAGAGCGCACTGCCACCATGGGTTTCCTGGCGCTGATCAGATGCTGAGGGGACAGAGGAACTTAGCTGGAAAGTGGGAAGAGCCAGGTTTTTAGAGATTTACGGAATTGGAGAAGAGAGTTGGAGGCTTTGACAGGGGAAGGAAGAGAGTTCCAGAATTTGGGGGCCAGATATGCAAATCTCCGACCTCCAGATCTGCAGAGTTTGACAGAGGGGACAACCAGGAGGTGAAGGTGGGATGATCTAAGATTGCGTGAGGGACAGTAGGGCCTGACAAGGGATTTCAGAAAAGCGGGACAAGAACCGGATAGAGATTTGAAGGTGAGGCAGCCGATCTTAAAGGCTGCCCTCGAGATGATAGGGAGCCAATGCAATTTGGTGAGGAGAGGTTTGGCAGATTGCCATTTCGGGATCCCGAAGGCCAGTCTCGCCACTTGGTTTTGAACTATTTGCATTCTGAGAAGGGATGATTTAGGCAGACCGTGATAGATGGAGTTCGAAAAGTCCAAGCGGGAGAGGACAAGGGCCATGATGACCTGCAGCAGAGCTTCAGGTGTAAGAAGATAAGCCACCTTCCTGATCCTACGCAACTGGTGCATGCAGGAGGAGACCACCGTCCCCACCTGGGGCCCTAGGGACAGCCCGGAGTCAATAGTGACCCCAAGACTTTTCACCGAGGCCACAGGGGTGGGGGGGGGCCAAGTTCTGCCGGCCAGAAGTGTGGACCCCAGTGGGCAGAGCTCCTGCCAGGGAGAAGGAGCTCCGTCTTCCCGGGGTTCAGTTTAAGTTGGTTTTGGCACATCCACTGGAGGATATGGGACATAGCTGCCTGGAAATTAGGGATAGCAGAGGGGGAGTTAAGAGGAAAGATGAGTTGCAGGTCGTCCGCGTAGTTGAAGACGGTGACGTCCCACTGCCTCAAAGAAAAAAGAAGAGGTCGAAGATAGAGGTTAAAGAGAAGAGTGGATAAGGAGGAGCCCTGGGGGACCCCACAGGGCGAGTGCTCCCTAGGAGCCCTGAAAGTGCCCAAGCTGAGGGTCTGAGACCTCCCAGTCAGGAAGGATTTGACCCATGCCAGCGCCAGGTCCTGGATGCCGGCCTGCTCGACACGGTGGAGAAGGATGTTGTGGTCCACCGTGTCGAAAGCGGCCGACAGATCTAATAGTACCAGGGCCTGGGGGGTGCCCTTGTCAGCGCCGTCTCTCAGGGCATCCAACACGGCCAAGATCACAGCCTCCGTAGAGTGGCCGGGTCTAAAACCGGCCTGGTTGGCCTCGAGGAAGTTGGAGCTCTCGATGAACTGTGAGAGACAGACAGTGACGTGAGCTTCCAAGATTTTAGAAAAGAAGGGCAGGAGGGAGATAGGGCGAAAGTTCGCCGGGACAGCGGGGTCGGCTCCAGGCTTCTTCAAGAGAGGTACCAAAACGGCCTCCTTGAAAGAGCTGGGCACCGTACCAGAGGAGAGAGAGGAGTTCAGTAAAGAAGGATGCAGTCAGGTAAGGAGTGGCAGATGTCCCGGAGTATGGAAGGTGGGCAGCAGTCGTCTGGGGATCCAGACTTGATGCGGACGGCCAAAGTGGCCAGGGATACGGGATCTAGAAGAGGAAACTGAGTGAAGGAAAAAACATTATGAGGGGGAGAGACTGAATCAGCGCCAGGGAGGGTGACCGGGATGGTGTCCTTAATCGAAACAATTTTCTGTATAAAAAAGGTGCTGAGCGCATTGCAGGATTCCTGTGTGGGGGCCTGAGTCGGGAGCGTCCTGGGGTCAGAGGTGAATTTGTCTAGGACTTTAAAGATTTCCTTCGACTTACAAGAGGCTAATAAGATTCTCTCTGAGGCATAGGCTTTTTTGGCTGCAGAGATGGCTATTTTATGCTTGTTGCGGGCTGCCACATAGATGTCTCTGCTTGATGAGCAGTAATCCCTCCTCCACTTACGCTCTAATTGGCGGAGTTCCAGATGTAGGGCTTTGAGTTGGGGGTTGAACCATTTGTGGGAGTTGCTATGTCGGGATCGGGGGAACTTAGTTAAGGGGGCAAAGATATCGCTAGCTGACGTGAGCCAGTCAGAGATGTAACCATCTAGCTCGTCGGTACCGATATCGTTGGGAAAAAGTCATGGTGGACTTGCCACCCGCATATGCCAGGGCCAGGACCCAGTGGGCCCGACAGTTAGCATCCAACACAACTGATGAGCAATGGCCGTACTATGCATACTAAAAAAGCATCCATGAACGGTGTGTGTGTGTGTGTGGGGGGGGGGTGGGAACAGACTGACTCATTTAAAGTATTTACATAGGCAATACTACATGCCAGAATCGCAGGTGAAGTTCACCTGGACCGAGGACATCCAAAGCTTAAGGTGCAAGGCCCCTGATGCAGATGTTCTGCATCTGGAATAGGAATGCCCACGGATTAGGGACTGTTGGAACCAGTTCCTTGGGACACTTGTTTCTGCTGCAGACGTGATTCCCGTGCTCTCCACACCACTGGAGTCAAGCTATCCTGGCTGAAGACGGCTGATAGCCAGAAACTGGTCCTAGGATGCTTGATTCCGGTCCAGGAAAGACATGGCTTGGCAGTTCGGGCTGGACTGTTCCCATGAGGCACAGGGTCAAGGCTGATTTGCATATGGCCATGTCTGAACTGGGGTGGTGTGGAGTGCAAAAAAACGATGGATTTAGGCCGAGATCTCTGTACTGGGGTGAATGTATGACATTGTTCTGCATTCTGTCCATCAACTGTTATTTTTGCAATCCGTTGATGGCACTGCTGGGATATGTTAAACAGGTCCAAGGGAGTGAGAAATGTGTGGGGCTGGTGCTGCTGATAGGCAAACTTAGATTAAATAGGCACGGGGGGGGGAGGCAGGACACCCACATCTGCAAACTAGATTATAGACATGGTAACATGCCGGGCGTATGTTGAAACAAACAGCTAATTACTACCTACAACGTCCCAACCAAAAGACATATGAGGACCCCTGAGAACACATCTGGCAAATGCTATAGCAAGGCCGGAAGGAAATGCATCAAGCTGTGGTGAACCCGTGGCTCAGGCACAAAGAACCCTTAATATGCTGGGAACGAGACACTCTTAACATAACTACCGAGTCGATGTGCGAGAACATGGCAATAATGCAGTATGGTTTTCTGTCTGATTACTATAGGACAATATGTACTCTGCATATGCTACATAACACAGTTCTTTTTTATGGGCACTGTGTGACAGAAATGTGATAAATACAGTTTTTTGTAAAAAAAAGCACTGGGCATGCATAATTATGTGCATTTCAACTATAGCGCGCTCAACCAACACCCCCCCCCCCTTCTAAAACAGGCACATATATTCAATTTACAGAAATGTGTGGGAATGCTGTGACAGACTTTCACAAAAGTGGTACTGTCATGGTACATTGAGGACATTGGGTCACCAGGATAGAGTGATTGTGCAGAGTATTGATGAACCCTATCTATAACACACACTTTATGAAACACAGGTCAGCCATGGCATTATTTTTGTTAAGTTGTGGAAATTTACTGAAATTTATTTAGCAAAGCCTTCTGTTTCTTTCTCATCAGCGTGAATCTAGGTGCATTTAATGGGTGGCATGATAGAAGCTGCGCAGAACAAGCGTTCTGCCTTTTGTTACCTGTTAGTGCGTTAAAGTAAATTTTTTACATGTTTTGATCTTCCCTTCCTTGATCTTCTAAAATAATTGAACATTTTTCTCTGTGATTCTGTCAGTAGAGAACTACATGCAGTGGACTACCTTGTCTGATTGTATATACTGTGTTCAGATAAACCAGTTAGAAAACGAGAGAAATTTTCTGTAAGAAGTGTGGCTCAATGATTAGAGCGGCAGACCCTGATGCAGAGGTCTAGTCCCGGACCAGGGTTCAATTCCCTGCCTCGGCGGGACTTGGGCTCAAAATTCCACGGACCTGATAATTCTTGCCTCAGTGCCTATTCCAATCATGGAGTCCCACTCTGCAACTCTGGGCAATAGCTTGCTTAATCTCCACAATGGCCCCCACAACGCTAAAGAAGCCTGGCCTCCACCTTGGGGGTGCCCAGGAGTGGATGCCTCACAGGGAAAGCCAGGATGGGTTCCACAGCGGTATTCGTACAAGCGCCTTGAGACCCTTGCGGGTGAGTAGTGTGCTATACAAGTATCAATTTACAATTTACTCTCCCTAAAAGCCATCCTGCCTATGATTCACAACCCTTCAACACCCTAATAAGTTCCAAATATCAAGCTGATGGGAATAGAACCCACTCTCTGCTCTCCACTCTCTGCTCTTGTAAGACAAAGATAACAATTCTCTGTGGCTCTGCCTGAAAGCCTATAATTCACAGTCCCTCAACACCCTAATTCACAGTCCCTCAACACCCTAATGAGTGCTTATGTTGATGGTATGTTCTTAATATCAAGCTGGGGGAATAGTTCCCACTCTCTGCTCGGCCTCTGTGAAGTGGATCAGATTCACCACGAGCCCCATGCTGGGGAGGAAGCCTTGTTGTAAATTCACTCTTGGAAGAAAGAGAAAGCTCATGACTGAAAGCCTTCACCTAGACTGCAAGTATACAATACTCTTGCCAATATAGTGCCTTGCACCTGTGTCATCTCCTCCAGTGGCTCGTAGATCGCTCTCCAGTTTCACGCTTGTAGCTACTTGGAGTGCAATCTTTCTAATGATAGGAGAGGTACTGAATCACTATGGTTGTGAGAGAGCGCAGAACTGTGTTAGAAATTGTAGGGGTGCATCATATTCACAAGTAATCCGCACCCGCATATATAGAGGTTTATAATCATGTTTAAGTGTGACACAAAGCTATGAACTCATGTACCAGGATTTCCCATAGCTGCAACATAACGTTTTTTTTTGAAATACTAATGCTATGTAATCTAGAAATGTGTTTGTGAAAGTAATGATAGTTCAGTTAGAGTTTGTTTAAAGAAACATCATGTATTCCAATGTATGTTTAGTAATTCATTATTGTATTCATGTAAACGACATAGAAGTGTTTAGTCGGGAAATGTATTCTTTTCTTTTTCTATAATGATGCAGGCCTAACGAGTAAAACTGTTTGCCAAAGTTAGGGGGTGACGTCTCGAAACGTGCAGAGGCCCAGGTGGGGATAACGGTTTGTGTAGGCCGAGTTAGGAATGTGGCTGCTAACTTTAAATCATGGAACTGCCTTTTTCCTCGAAGGTTGCCTCAAAGAATTAATTGCAAGTAGCATGTTGCTGTGAACCAATTTATGTGCGTTCTTTTGCAGGTGCAAGGTTAGCCAAAGATAGTAAAGAAGGGCCCATTGTATATGAGAGTTAGAATGATAGTCACAGACCCGGAGGAGTGGTTGTGGAATTTTAGTGAAGCAACTTCAAGCGGAGACGACTGTGGGACCCAAGGCCGTTTATCAACGAACAAGGATGAAGACATCAAGGAGAAGACCCTTTTGAAAACTAACACTCCGAGAGGGGCGTCCCTTTGAGGCGTGTCAACCGAACTGTGGGTTTCGTATTAGGGACAGCACCCCGGGAGGAGAGCAGAGTAGAAGCGCACAAGGGCGAAGAAAGATGCTGGGTAGGCAGAGAGCGGCTGTGAGAGATGAACTCAAGAGGCTAAGTCCGAACTAAGTGAGTGTACTTCTGTGGAAGTCACCACAGCTGACTCCTTTTTGCAAGGAGAGAATCCGGCTGTAGGGATGATACTTAGTATAGTGTAGGGATAGATTTATCCTGATGTATTTCTTCTTTTCGTCCATGCCTACCAAGACTCAGATTATAGCAATCCTTGCAAGCCTGGTAGTCTTGGAAATAATATTAGTGCTGTTTCTCAGTCGTTTGAGACTTTTCCGAAGGATTATGTTTGTATTAGTACCTGTGTATTTGCTGAATCTTTTACTGAGGTGTTTATATACACAATTGCTTTTGGCTTTATAATAAATTCTCAAACTTGACCTTTTGTCAGTGGTTCTTTGGGGAAGGAGATGGAAGTGATCCGAATTGATTTATTGGAAAAGATTGCCTTCTACACTCTATGACAGGTACAAAGGTCTAATCGACCTGTGAACGGGATTCTAGAGACCTATTTCAAATTCTAGATTAAGTTTCCCGCTTTTCCAGTTGGTAGCAGAGTAGGATGGTTTATCTTCTGGAGTGAAGGTAATCCACATAGGTTAAGATTTTCCCAAGGCCCATAGAGATTCAAAGATGTGCGTCCATAGAACAGCGGACGGAGAATGGCGATCCACGGAAGATGACGGAGAGTGACGGTGCGGCAGAAAGCAGCAGGTCGTAAGAGTGTGAGTATAAAAAGGGTCATGCGCGTTAGATTGCGGTGTGTATTGTGTTGTCGTATTGTATTGTCTAGCGGAGATAGAGTGCCTGTAGTGTGAAAGGAGATCAGGTTGTGAGCGCGCGCAACCGGTGAAAATCTTAAGCTCAAGGAGAGTTTAAGTGGTTCGGGTGTATCGAACACTCACAGTAATTGTCGACCACAGAAACGGGATCATGAGGTACCATTGATTGCCCACAGGACCGAGATAGGAGGAACGAATGTGTGAGTGCGTGGGTAACAGACGCTGGTCGGAAGTTACCGTGTGTATGAAACCTATCAGAGAGGCGATTGTTGTTCTTTAATTGGTCAGACATTTGCCAGTCGGTGACAATTACAGTCAGACTGTGGACGTACAGTCAGAGAAGTGATTGCTTGGTCGAAAGTGATCATTTAAAAAAGTGTATGATTGGGACGCATGCATGACCGAGAGACGAGCGGAGAAAGGAGGGGAACTGCTGCAAAACGGAGGAGAGTGACGTCAGGAAGCGCCGCGCTGGGATAGGACGGTTAGTGTGAAGCCGCGCTGAGATAGGGCGGTTAGCAGGAAGTGAGTGATGTCAGCGAAGGGCCGCGCTAGGATAGGACGGCCAGAGAGAAGCCGCGCTGGGATTGGTGGATTGCCATTGGGAAACGAACTAAAGTAGTAAACAAGAAATTGTTGTGGGTATCATCATGAAATGTTTAAAAGGATTGCGAAGTTGTTTTTCTGGAGAGAAGAGGCTAGAACCTCGGGGTGGGGAAGAAGCTCCACCCGAGGACACGCCAGCTCATTACATGGCTACGAACGTTGGGTTACATACTATATTGTGGCTTGAGAACTGGTGTAAGATGACTGAGGGGAATGAGGAACTAACATTTCCTAAGTACGGGACATTCAGATTAGAGGTGTTGTCCCAGTCAAAGCGATTATGTCTTCTTTGCGACCTTTGCCTAGGCCAACACAGTTCGAAGCATTGAATGCATGGATCAGGGCAGCCCATGAAAAAAACAGGGACAGAAGACAAGAAAGAGTGAACAGATCAGTTAGGGCGGTGCAGGACGCCAGGTGGGACGCACTAGCCAAGAGATGGAGGGTACAGACCATAGAAGGGGACAGGTTGTATCCATTGTTGGTTAGTGAAAAACAGAAAAGGAATACAGAAGACGATGACAGTGAAACGGAAGATAGTCTGATAGAGAGGCTATTGTCGGACAGACCACCTCCATATAATCCAGAAATAGACGGGACCTCACCATCACCAACAGAAAGGGGAACATCGGCAGTGGACGGTGGTATCCTAAGAGAGAGTGACTTAGGCCCGGTAGGGAACAGGGCCGTCGCAGTGGAAGGAGAGGGGGTACCTCAACTAGCTCCGGAAGCAAGAGTTGTGGGAAGATTCACTGTACAGAAGGTACACTGTGAAGAGGGGGTCAATGCTCAGAGATTACCAGATGCCCTGACGGTACCTGTTACCATAGGTCCGATAGTGTCAGTATACAATCCAGAACAAGCACAAACCGAGGGTCTGCCACAGATGGACAGGGAAAGAAATATCAGCAAAGGCAGAAGTAATGTGGCGGACGAGTGGAACCAATGGTCCAGATCGATAGAAAGGAGCACTCCTTTGGCAGCATCAGCAAATTCCTCAAGAGAACAGGGAGGCTTAAGAGGACCGATGGATCTGAGAGGACCACGGCCCCGGCCTATTAGAGAATTGAGGCCAGATTTGAGGACCTGGGAGACGGTTGCGGATAACCAGAGTGACCGGTCAAGAGACGATTGCAGACAGTGGGGTTCGGAGAACAGGGAAATATCCCATTGCAGGTCTAATGGAAGTAGACAAGATGGGGACCGTGGGAGTGAGGAAAATAGAGGTACGTTTACCCCTGGAATTACAGAAAGATGACAAGAGTGGGACTGTGAAAGATGGGAGAGAGGGAGTGTTCCCCATAACACCCCCGAGGAAGACAGAAGGGTGAGTCAGGAATGTAAAGGGAAAGACCCAAGCGAAACTTCTAGCCAAGGCACATTGAGAGCAGTGATAAAGGCAAGGAGAATAGATGTACTAAGACTGAAGTCGGAAGTAGAAGAGATAGTGGAAGGTACAATCCCTCTAGAAAGAATAGAACTTTACAAACCAGATGAACTGCTGTTTGTAGCGAAAGATGTTACTCACAGAGCTAGGACAGCTCACGAGAAGCTGACGGAACTAGCAAACAAATACTCAGTGGATCTGACCAGGACAAAGGCGTTCCAAGGAGGCCATAGGTTGCAGTATACAGATCAAGATCTTGACGAGAAGAGAGTGATCGGATTAAAAACCCACATCAGAGAACTAGTAGTGGGAATCCGAATATGGGTTCAATTGGACAAATGGGAGGAGAAGTGGTCAAAGAAAAAAAGTGTTAGACGGAGCACCATAGAGACTCCTCCAGGAACGGGGCTAATGCATGCAGAAGCATACCCCTTGAGAGAAGTAGCCCATGGAGGATATGTGCACGTACCCTGGAGTAGGGGAGATTTGGCTGCCTTTACGAACACATTTCCAAAATTGAGAGAAAACCCGGTAGAATGGTACAAGCAGGTAGAGAGGTTTGTCAAAATCTCAAAGGTACTGTGGGTAGATCTGAACACACTGTTCGACATTGAGGTGCCGGGAGATCTGTGGGTAGCGTGCAAGGTCAGTGTCGAGTGGCCCACAGAGGAGCCAGAACGGGATGCACACACAAATGGACCTTCACCAAGAGTGATGGTAAAATATGAGCAAGTGATCACGTGGTTGAAAACCAAGGTGCCAGCACAAGACATAGATTGGGTGAAAATAGATCGAACTAGACAAGAACCAAAGGAGACAGTTCATGAGTATTATGAGAGACTGTTACAGATATTCAAACAGTGCAGTGGTCTGGATGTGATGGATCCAAAGGATATGGGACAGTTTGTGTCCAAGTTTGTTTTGGGCTTGAGACCCGAGATCTGTCTAATGATACAGCAACATTTGATTTGTTGGCAAAACAAGCCTCTAGACGAGATCCTGAGATACGCGAGATACTGCAGTGATGAGATAGACTCTAATACTAAGAAGCTTAAAGATAAACTGATGCTAGTCCAAATGCAATCGGGAGGACAGGGTCAGTCAGGAAATGGAACGCTGGGGAGAAGATCGAACAGCCAGAAAAGGGACAGTGAGGATGGCTCAAGGCCAAGGGTGGATCTGGCGACATTGAAAAAGACAACAAGGTGCCATCAGTGTCACGAGATCGGGCACTGGAGGCGTGAGTGTCCCCATAATCCAGAAAATCAAGTACAGGAGGAGGAAGAGGAGAGTCAGACTCCCCAAACTCCGAGATCAACAGTAGTCAAGCTCAAAGTGGCAAAAGGGGGGACTTCCGCTCCTAGAGCCCCCGTTCCCCAGCCACCGAAGATTGGAGCAGGAAATAGGATATACCAGCAGATGCCCCTCCTGATAGACGGTGATGAATACTATGCTTTTAACCCAGTGACAGGAAGGTGTCTGGATGGAGAGGAGGAATGCACCTTAGGAGCAGCATTAGAGATAGACCAGAGAGGACCCTTTGTAGACACGGAGGTACTTGGACACCCCACTACCTTTCTGGTGGACACGGATGCAACTCGTTCTACTGTGTGGTCCGCAGTGGTCCCTAACCTGCCTTTGTCAGGACAGACCATTCAAGTTGTGTGTGTAACGAATAGGAAAATGACGAATCCACTGACCGAACCAGTTCCAGTGAAAATAGGAAACTTCAGGGACAACCATCAATTTGTGGTATGTGATTCTAGTCCTGTGTGTCTGCTAGGAAGGGACCTGTTGTGCAAACTAAACTGCACCATCTACTGTACCCCAAAGGGAGTAGAGTTGGAGACCAATGACGATGATGCCGACTTTAAGGTTGCAAACACACGTCTGTGCATAGAATTGTATCCTGCACTCACAGTGGAGGAACTCCCCTGGGACTTAAGGGAGACAGTCAGACCAGAGGTTTGGGATTTTACAGGAGAAGAGATAGGACTAATAAAGGGCGTAGAGCCAGTCAAAATACAAGTAAGACGAGATGCAGAATTTCCAAGAACACCCCAGTACAAGCTGACCCCAGAAACAATTGCGGGAATAAAACCTGTGATTGAGTCCATGATTAAACAAGGAATCCTGAAAGAAATAATGGGCAGTCCGTGTAACTCTCCGATAATGGGTTTGCCAAAGCCTAGCGGGAAGTTCAGGATTGTGCAGGATTTACGAAAGGTAAACGACATTGTTGTTCCATGCTGTCCAGTGGTACCGAATCCATCAGTAATACTGTTTCAGAATCCAGCGCAGGCTGAGTGGTTCACCGTGATTGATTTGTGTCAGGCCTTTTTCTCCATACCGTTACATGAGGAGAGCCAATTTCTTTTCGCTTTTAAGCTGGAAAATCGTGTATTAACATGGTGTCGTATCCCACAGGGGTATACAGAAAGTCCATCGATCTTTAATCAATTATTGAAGAAGAATCTTGAAAGTCTAGTACTGCCCCAGAACTCGGTTCTTGTACAGTACATAGACGACCTCCTTGTTGCGTCAGAGACAGAAGATGCCTGTAGAATAGACACCATCGCCTTGTTAAACCATCTGGCAGAGAATGGTCACAAGGTGTCTCCTAGCAAGTTACAATACTGTCTCTCAGAAGTACAGTATTTGGGGCACAGGATAGAGAAGGGAATAAGAAAAGTGTCCCCAGACAGAATAGAGGCAATAATGAAAATGATGGTGCCTACCACACAAAGGGAGGTTAGAATGTTCCTAGGAATGGTTGGCTACTGTCGCCAATGGATTGCAAATTTCTCACTAAAAGCGAAGCCTTTACAGAAACTGACGCTCAAGGACATGAGTGATCCGGTACCATGGGACACAGACTGCATGATGGCTTTCCTAATGTTGAGAGAAGACTTATGTCAGGCTCCGGCCCTGAGAATGCCTGATTACACTAAATTGTTTTCACTGTTTTGCTGCGAGCGAGAGGGCTGCGCGTTAGCAGTTTTGACCCAAGATCACTGAGGTGCCCGTAGACCAGTTGCATATTTCTTGGCTACTTTAGACCCAGTAGCCGCAGCGTTGCCCGGATGTCTCAAATCCGTTGCTGCAACAGGTGTCAGCATTGAGCGTTGTGAGAGCATCATAATGGGGCATCCATTGGTGGTACACGTTCCACATTCAGTAGAATTGTTAATGACAAGGACCAAAACGCAGCACCTGACTAACAACAGGCTCACACGTTATGAGCAGGTTATACTTGCTGCAGAGAATGTGACCCTAAAGAGGTGCTCAGTTTTGAACCCTGCTACATTGATGCCATTGCCAAATGTTCTAGATGATGATTGTGAAGACCATGACTGCCTTGAAGTAACTGAACTATGCACCAAACCGAGACCAGACATTGTTGATGAGCCTTTAGAAGACCCAGATGAAATTCTCTTTGTAGATGGCTCATGTATAAGGGACAATGCTGGACAGCTAAGGGCGGCCTTTGCCGTTTGCACGATTCATGGGATAATCAAAGCTGCCTGTTTAGAAGGAGTACACTCCGCTCAGGTGGCTGAGATAGTTGCGTTGACGCGTGCCTGTTTGGCAGCCAACGGGATTCGAGTCACCATATACACCGACAGCAGATATGGGTTCGGTGTGGTTCATGACTTCGGTCAGTTATGGTCTCAAAGGGGTTACATGACATCATCAGGTTCCCCTATCAGGAATGGAGAATTTGTCAGGTTACTGCTGGAAGCTCTGCAGGGACCAGCAGAAATTGCAGTGGTAAAATGCACAGCACATAGCAAGGGTGCTGATTTTGTATCCCTGGGCAACAGATATGCGGATGAGGTAGCACGCTATTGTGCCGAACAAGCTTACTCCTACACTGACCAGGTTGTTGAGGAAATACACAGAGGGACCGAGCTAAACATGGTACTTGAAGTGGCAGATACTTGGGATGAATTGAGGAAGATGCAGGAACAAGCGTCAGACTTTGAGAAAAGAGTGTCGGTGACTTCTGGTTGTACCAAGGGGGATCTGGATTTGTGGATTTCGGCAGATGGGAGAGCGGTGTTGCCGAATGAACTGGTGAGCCCGATGGCTCGCCAGATTCATGGGTCTGTACACTTGGGGAGAGATGCCATGATACGAGTGTTCAGGCAGACTTGGTATAACCCAAAGTTCTGAACGGCTGCGGAAGCGGTGTGTCAGAGGTGTGTTACGTGTGAACAGATGAATGTTGGAAAGAGGACACCAGTTACGTTGAGTCATGTGGGAAGGTCTGGAGGGCCTTTCAACGGAATGCAATTGGATTTTATTGAGATGCCTAAGTGTAACAGCCTCAGATATGTTTTAGTAATTGTATGTGTGTTCTCCAGGTGGGTCGAGGCATATCCCACTCGCAGGTGCGATACACTCACAGTAGCTAAATTATTGTTGAGGGAGTTAGTACCTAGGTTCGGGGTCCCGACCTCTTTGGAATCGGACAGAGGAACACATTTCAACAGTGAAGTTGTGAAGATGCTCTGTTCGGCATTGAACATTGATCAGAGGTTGCATTGTAGCTATCGGCCAGAGGCGTCTGGCATAGTGGAGCAAATAAATGGAACGCTCAAGGCACGAATGGCGAAAGTGTGTTCTTCCACATCCCTGAAATGGCCAGATGCTTTACCCTTGGTGTTAATGAGCATGCGTAGTACACCAGACAGGAGAACGGGACTTTCACCACATGAGGTGCTGATGGGAAGAGCTATGAGGTTGCCATCCGTCCCTTCAGCAGCCTTGCTGAATATCACAGATGATCTGATTCTTGATTACTGCAAAGGATTATCTGACGTCATCCATTCTGTGTCCCTTCAGGTGCAGACGGCAGAAATCCCAACTTCTAGAGACCTCTGTCACGACCTGTGTCCCGGAGACTGGGTGCTAGTGCGGAAGCACGTGAGGAAGAGCTGCTTGGACGTCCGCTGGCGAGGACCATTCCAAGTCATCCTGGTGACGAACACTGCCGTGAAGTGCGGTGGATTGCCAAATTGGATACATGCTTCGCACACCCGAAGAGTACCAGCGCCCCTGGAAGAAACAGCTCCTCTCGTAGAAGAAAATCCAGCTGTGGAGGAAGATCCACAAGAGGGGACAAGTCAAGCTGTGGGGGTGTCTGAAGAAGCTGGTAACCCATCCGACCGAGCTGAGGGAGATCACAGCGACAGTGACACTGAAACTGCCACTGAATGGGAAAGCTGCTGTGAGGGTGATCCCAACTCTGGAGAAGCTGAAGGTCGAGATGAGCAAGTTGTGCCGACAAGGAACAGAGGAGCAAAGGGCACCGAGACAAGTTGGCCTGAAAGGCGGAAGAGGTTGAATGTGAGGTTGACCTCTGAAAAAGACCTTGCGCCTGTATCCGAAGAATCAGACCCGGAAACAGGAGACCAAGAGTCAGAGGAGAAGGGTCCGAGGAGATCAAGGAGGGTGAGAGTACCTTGCAGAAGATACGCCACTCCGGAGTGGACCTACCCTTTGACAAATGCCAGGTGTACTGAGATCCGGGAGGGTGAGGTCAGTGTTGGTGACCGATACGGCCCCAAACTATAAATTGGAAGTGATACTGTTGGTGCCTGGACTGGAAATCGAAGGCTTACTGACAATCACTGTTCCTAATCCCCCTTTCCTAAGCAAGATAAGTGATTTGATTCTGAACAGATTGACTTTTCCTACATTTGGTCCTGAAATACCTGCCTATGATGCCATAGTCCTTCATATGGAACTCTTAGATTACGTACTCTGTGCACTTGGAGAGAACCTGATCATTGATGCGCAGTAAAGACTTTGTACATAGCTGCTGAAAATACTTAGAGCCGAGTGGAAGAAGAAGAAATTTAGGGACATCCCTTAGAGGACGGAGAAGGGCAGGGTCGTCTGAAAATAAAATGGACAATGAAAATCTGAAAGGGGATCTCTGCTTCTAGGTGTGGTTCGAGGAAATTCATAAAGCCAAGCAAGAGACTTTGTATTGCCAAGACTTTGTGTTGCTGCTAGAGTCGAATCACACTGTCCGAGATCATGGAGGCTGGGAACCCGACTCGTAGGGAAAAATGTATTATAGGTACACTATTAGGGTTAGTGATTTTCTTTATATTTGTTGTAGTTTTAGTTTCTTATTTAGCGCCACAGGAGCAGGAAGCGGAGGTCAAGGGAACACCTACACCTACCACTCCTAGCCACAAGGAGGTAAACATAGGAGCCGAAAAAGCTTTGCTAGCTGAAGAAAGCCGTAGATTACATGCTGATCTGTCCAAAGGAAACTTTGGAAAGAATGCTTATGCTAAATTGCTGTATGAGTATATTGACGCGATGGATGCGAAAGATTGTTACGTGTGTATGCAATTGCCAGCTTCAGTAGACGAGGGTATTAGATACCATCACCTGCCATTAACGTATGGAATTTCATGTAGCTTGCTGCTTAGCATATTTTATGGGAGATCACATTTTGAATATTTCTTTTCGAATTATGATGCTGTGTTACCAGAAGTCCCAAACTATAAGCATTTGAACAAGTGGGATTATTATAAGTCTGAGGATAGACTTAGATATTTTTTCATTCCAACGAAAACCATAGATACCTCATATGCACATCGACACAACTTGACCTGCTCATTGACAGAGGTAGAGAAGAAGTTCGTAGAGCAGGTTGAGGATAGATACCAAAAACAGAAGCAGTTACAGACGTCAGGTCAGGGTAAGGTAGATTGGACAGATGAAGAGCTTGGACACAAGTCTAAGGGAAGTTATGGTCCAATAGCCTTAGACGTAGTACAGAAGGGGAAGTTGTGTTTACATAGGCCAAAGACATACTACGAAAATGTGTACGTGGGTGAGACAACTTGTGAACACACTTTCAAATTAGAATATTACACCAAAGACTTTCTGAAGAGTGTGGTGCAAGTGATCCCTACGGTGTATTTCGTTTGTGGAAGAAATGCATACGTGAGATTGCCGGATAAATGGCATGGGACATGTTACCTGGCGATTATCTTTCCCAAGATATATCACACTGAGGATTTTGCTCAAGTTGAGGGTGGCAGGTTGACAAGGGTGAAGAGAGGAGAAAGTGCTGCTGCAATAGTGGGAGATGTGTTTGGAGCTGCCATACCAATGCTGGGAGTGATTCTAAATGATGTAAAGATACGAAGATTAGCAACAGTGGTGGATGAATTGTCGATGAGTACGGCAAAATCACTGGTGTTGATTCATGGTGAGATGTTATCAATACGGGCCATGGTTTTACAAAACCGCCTTGCCTTAGACGTCCTTTTAGCGAAAGAGGGCGGAGTCTGTAAACTTTTGAGGGTCCAGGAATGTTGCACGTATATTCCAGACAATTCTAAAGACCTGAAGAAATATATACGCAACATTACTGCAATCCACTATGAGATTAACGATTTGACACAAGAAAACACATGGGAAAAATTTGGCAAGAGTCTTGGAGGTGTTGGAAATTGGTTTGCCAACCTGGGTAGGAGTTTTCTTGAATACATTCTGGAGCCTCTCCTCATCATAGTAGCCTGTGTGGTTGGAATATGGGGTTTGTTGAGGTTGTACAAATGCTATAGGTCCAATAGGTTGGATAGAGCAGTGAGGGGACAGGCACAGAGAATGGAGGAGTTGCAGGACAATCAATACCGAAGCTTAAGGGCTTTAGAAATGCTCAGGCGAGGAAATGTCGCAACGAGTGCTGTTTAGATCGGTCCCTACCCTAAGGAATGTGGGATGGTGATGATGACACAGGTCATCAAAGGGGGGACTGAGAGAGCGCAGAACTGTGTTAGAAATTGTAGGGGTGCATCATATTCACAAGTAATCCGCACCCGCATATATAGAGGCTTATAATCATGTTTAAGTGTGACACAAAGCTATGAACTCATGTACCAGGATTTCCCATAGCTGCAACATAACGTGTTTTTTTAAAATACTAATGCTATGTAATCTAGAAATGTGTTTGTGAAAGTAATGATAGTTCAGTTAGAGTGTGTTTAAAGAAACATCATGTATTCCAATGTATGTTTAGTAATTCATTATTGTATTCATGTAAACGACATAGAAGTGTTTAGTCGGGAAATGTATTCTTTTCTTTTTCTATAATGATGCAGGCCTAACGAGTAAAACTGTTTGCCAAAGTTAGGGGGTGACGTCTCGAAACGTGCAGAGGCCCAGGTGGGGATAACGGTTTGTGTAGGCCGAGTTAGGAATGTGGTTGCTAACTTTAAATCATGGAACTGCCTTTTTCCTAGAAGGTTGCCTCAAAGAATTAATTGCAAGTAGCATGTTGCTGTGAACCAATTTATGTGCGTTCTTTTGCAGGTGCAAGGTTAGCCAAAGATAGTAAAGAAGGGCCCATTGTATATGAGAGTTAGAATGATAGTCACAGACCCGGAGGAGTGGTTGTGGAATTTTAGGGGAGCAACTTCAAGCGGAGACGACTGTGGGACCCAAGGCCGTTTATCAACGAACAAGGATGAAGACATCAAGGAGAAGACCCTTTTGAAAACTAACACTCCGAGAGGGGCGTCCCTTTGGGGCGTGTCAACCGAACTGTGGGTTTCGGATTAGGGACAGCACCCCGGGAGGAGAGCAGAGTAGAAGCGCACAAGGGCGAAGAAAGATGCTGGGTAGGCAGAGAGCGGCTGTGAGAGATGAACTCAAGAGGCTAAGTCCGAACTAAGTGAGTGTACTTCTTTGGAAGTTACCACGGCTGACACCTTTTTGCAAGGAGAGAATCCGGCTGTAGGGATGACACTTAGTATAGTGTAGGGATAGACTTATCCTGATGTATTTCTTCTTTTCGTCCATGCCTACCAAGACTCAGATTATAGCAATCCTTGCAAGCCTGGTAGTCTTGGAAATAATATTAGTGCTGTTTCTCAGTCGTTTGAGACTTTTCCGTAGGATTATGTTTGTATTAGTACCTGTGTATTTGCTGAATCTTTTACTGAGGTGTTTATATACACAATTGCTTTTGGCTTTATAATAAATTCTCAAACTTGACCTTTTGTCAGTGGTTCTTTGGGGAAGGAGATGGAAGTGTTCCGAATTGATTTATTGGAAAAGATTGCCTTCTACACTCTATGACAGGTACAAAGGTCTAGACGACCTGTGAACGGGATTCTAGAGACCTATTTCAAATTCTAGATTAAGTTTCCCGCTTTTCCAGTTGTGTCATGTGGGACTATGAACCCCTGCTGATTAAGTTGCTCAGCATTTCAATTCAAAGACCCTCATTACAAATAGCTTAGAATTAATACTGTATGGTTTACGAGGGAAAAATCCTCCAGGTCATAGCTCGAGGACATTGTCCCCATTAATAGAAAATGGATTACAAGGTCACATGTTGGAAATGATTCCTTATAATCTTACCATTTGCATAGGTAGCTATGAGGCATAAACTTGTTATCCCCTAGTAATACCAGATTGAAAAATTACACATGCTCTCGGGTATTTGTAATATCGCGTCAGCTCTTACCTCCCATTACCACATCTGGAATACAGGGTGCGGTAATACCATACATCATTCCCATCTATGTTGCATTACTTGGCTCCTGATTTCTGATCCGCTATGATTTTTAGGTGTGAGTGTAAGCAGCTTTAGAAAACACTCAGGGCTGATTCACAAAGGTACATTTACACTGTTGAGTAAGTTTACAATTGTTTGCTATTCACAAAGGTATTTTACTTTTATTATCTTCATGACTGCAGAGTCTCCGCACATAAAAAGATAGGACAGTTTTATAATTGTATCTGTGGAGACTCTACACTCGTAAAGATTCTACTAGTAAAATACATTTGCGAATAGCAAACTGTCATGAACTTACATAAAAGTGTAACTTTACCTCTGTGGATCAGTCCCCTAGTGATAATGCCATCAGCAGTGTACACAGAGAAGGAAAATCGTCCAGCCCCTCTTCCAGCCATTGCTTGTCATTCACATTTTGGAAATGCTTACACTACAGTCAAGTTTGGCCTCTCTGATGGCTGACCATTCGATTAGCCACAAATTGAACAATTTTTCAAGAATAGGGTCACACTCAATATTGCACCTGCTTCTCCAGAGGTTTTGAGGGTGTGGCCTTTCTAATTTACTTTCATCTTATTCAACTGCTGTAGATGTGGAAAAGGCAGGAGCGCAGCTGCATCTGCCAGATGTATGTCACAACTGCAGTGATGCCACTCACTTGCCATGTCCCTGACCATTTACAGCAGCAACCACCAACTTCTTCAAGGCATGCTCACTCCATGGGCTACTCTGTTCATCTTTTGAGGTCAGGATGGCGGCCTCAATAACCCTTTGCCCTCGTCAAAGCTCCGCCAATACAGAGACAATTGCTCACAGAGATGACGGATCAGCATCTGACCCAACAAACTGGCAACGAGGTGTTTTGGAGCAAGGTGGACGAGCTCATGAGAGGGCGTGAGTGATTTGGGACATGTGAGACCTCAAGCGTGGTGCAAGTAAGATTGGGAGTCGGCATATGGTGCTTCCAGAGTGGGGTACAAAAACCTGTGAGTGGGTTCGGAAAAGCTCATTGAATGAGTTAGGATGCGGGCACCAGGGGCTTAGAGTGATGTTAGAAACCTAAGTGAGTCACTTCTATGGGGTTTGTGAATAAGGATTCTGTAAGAATTTAGGCTGCACTTGAAGTTTAGTCCTCCCATTTGTAGATAACTCTAAAGATAGCTCGGTATCAAACCTTATCCCTTTGCATGACCCCTGACTTGTGCAAGATCCTAACCCAAAGGACATATACACCTGCCCCCTTGTCCTGTGCACACTCAGCCAGCATCATGAATATTGGCTGTGGCGGCTCCTCCGCTAACACGGAGGTGCATCGCCCCACTAAACAAAAGGAAAAATAACATGATGATAACTATCATATTTACGATGTTATTTTTCCTATAGCTGTCACTGACTCTAGGGTGGGGCGGGGCTGGCCAGAGCCAGTGAGGAGTGGTGTGCACTTCCAAAGTGCACATGAACTGTTTGGCCGGCCCTCTTGGGCCGACCAAACAGTTCATGTGCACTTTGCATGTTCCTACCAGGCGGCATTACACAGTCTTGTCAGGAACATGCACAGGCTTCCTGTTCCAGTCTGAGCACCAATCTATGGCCTCACCATTCCACGGCCTCAGACCAATCACAACTTTGCATTGCAGCGTTGTTATTGGTTCAGGGGATCCTGCGTGCCGGGCGTTTCCTGCTGCTGGCCGGGAGTCTGTAGGAAGATGACGGAGGATGCTGCAGAGGCGGCAGCTGGCCGGTGGCCCGCAGGCCGGACGATCCAGGTAAGTGTTTTATTTTTATTTTTCATTCCGTTCTTCGCCCCCCACTCCCCTCTGCCCCACCACCGGGGTCCGATAGCAGCAGCTACTGAATATTGGACTCCCTCATCCCCATCCTGTGCATGCCACTGATGTCTCATGCAACTTTTTGAGCTGTCTTGTGCTTGTATAACTCAAGTTCTGCTCATCTCTTTTGACAATGCACTCTATGGTTAATTACAGTTGAGTGGATAGTCACAGTGTGCATGTTTGTGGTTTACGCTTGCTTGAAAGAAGAAATTTGCTTGAAAGAAGAACTCTGAACACACACATTGAATTGGATTAAGAAGCGAGTTCAAAAGAGATTTGCCCGAACTTAGAGGGTGGGGGCTGGCTTCTCGCTCCTTTCTTGACCACCTTACATTTGAAAATATTCACTGTTTGAACTAAGGATCATCTGTGCTGACATTACTCTAGTCCCCCCTCTTTAGTAGTCCCCAAATTATGGAATTCTTGAAAATACTCTGAGATATCTCACACTTGAAGGTAATGAAGACTGCTGTAGCTACGTTGGGTTCACGATTCACTTTGTGGCTCAATCCATATCCTGGGAGACTACCACCTGCTACATGTAATTTGACTGGACTATCTAATGTGGAACACCCAAGAAATGACTTTACATTACTTAGGCTGAATGACAACACGCTAACCGATGGGCTTACCCATTTATAGTCTTCAAACTAAGGAATTGCTGAAAATATTACAGGAAGTCACAAACCTAGAGGTGATGAAGTCCTGGCCTAGTCACGTCGGACCAACCATGTGAAAACCTTATGCCATGTTTTTGACAGCAAGATTAGAAGAATTTGGACTGTAATTCATGAGAAGTTTGAGAAACATCCTTGTGCACCAACTGATCCAAGTTACATTCAGCTATCATCTCCTGGTGTGATCCAAGAGGAAGTGATAAAAGCAGCTGTCAAACATTCTAGCTAAACCCAACCTCTACCTATCTCTGCTTAAGATAACAAAAGTCATAAATATCTCTCTTCAACAGTAATTAGTTCTCAATACCCTAAATCATGCAATAAGTTTATTTTTAAAGAGAAAATATGCAGCCCACTTGTCTTGGTAAACTAGAGACCTATTAAAAAACCAGAACTGAAGGCTGTGGGTGAGTTCCAGTTCTGTTTTGAGTGCAGCCACAAGGAGGTTATTTTGCATAAAATGATTCATGGGCCAATGGGTCACATAAGGGGTAGTTATCAGCAACTAGCGATATTTATCGCTAAATAAGCTTAGCAACATTTTTTTTATCGCCGCGCATTGCCAGATTTTATCGCAGCGATAACGTGCTATTAGCAACGTTTATCTCCAAAGCGATAAAATATACGGTGATAGCGGCGAAATGCGTGAATATCGCTGGAAATTTAGCGATATTCAGGCATTATTGCTAATAGTGACTTAACCTGAGTATCCACCTCCCATTGGATATACAGGCTAAGAAATGGTCTGAGCAGGCGTTAGAATTTGGGAACATTCATGCTTAGTGCAAATATTTAAATCGCAACACCTGTGTTGATAATAGGCGATAGTGATAGCGATGTTAGTGACTGCTTTCAGTCGCCAACAGGTTGGCTACGCCTACTTTGCATGTCATTAGCGATAAATGTCGCTGACATGCAAAGCGGGCCCCAAACAGCTCGCTATCACTTAAAAGCTGTTGCTAACTGATGCTAGCGACAGCTTGCTAATAGGGCGATAAAATTATCGCCGCTTTGCGGCCGAAAACGGCTGCAAAAGCGGCCATAATTTCATTTCGCCTGCGTTGGTAATATGCCCCTTGTGTTTGTTGGACAGTTGAGAAGAATCAGGTCTTTGGATGCTATGCTGCAAACAATTTTGGCACTCAGTGTCTGCTGTACTTCAACAAGAGTCTATGGAAACCGAAACGTGTGTCTGGGAGGTAAGAACATGAAATATAGAAAGAAAATGAATAGTTATCAAGATTTGATTCACATTAAATATTGAAACCTTGCAAAGAAGCTTCACATTGACCAGACTACAAATACCACATACTTGCGTTCATTTCAATGTTGTTGAACATATTGGAATGGTGCATGATTTTTTCTGACTAATGTATAGTGGAAACTGTTCTTGTGCACGGATTAGTTTGAAGACATATTGCGTCGGAGATAACAAGAAATTGTGTGAATTATGGCATTGAGAAGCTACAAACTACATGTGCTGGATTCTGTTTCATAGGAATGCAGGGAGCAGAGGAATGGTCGAATTATACTGTTGAGCTAGAAATAAAGGGCTTGATTGCCTCCTTGTCTCTTGAGGCAAGATTTGAACTGCATTTAGTTAAGGCTTGGCTTAAACATTGTTCGTATTTTAATTGCTTTTTCCAGTGCCTCTATAAGTGAATTTTTTTATTGGCTCGTGACATAGGAATTGCTGGACATTGGATGTGGGAAAGCAGATCAGTACATTTGAAATGTGAATTAATGTGATGATGGTCGATGTTGAAATTATACAAAATGTGCTAATCTTTTTTACTGATGACTTTTCCTGATCACACTTTGACCCAGAACAAGAGAGAAAAGCATACAGAAAGGGGAAAGAAGGAGGAAGAGAAAAAGAGGAAAAAGTGACAAAGGTAGAATGGGGAGAAGAAAAAGAACGTGCAGGAGTGGGTTTGACAGGCAAGGAGTATCTGGTCATGGATTAAAGATTCATGAGGGGCTATTAAGAGCGCCGATCCTTGGTATTCAGCACCACTATCTTCTGCATCGCCGCTGGCAGGTTCTAAGCGAAATGTCGGGGGTTCTTAAACTTTTGACTCCTACTGACCGCCTAGGAAATGACTACTGGACATCAAGGCCTCCCACATAGGCAATTTCTATTAATTTGCACCTAAAACAATACACAAAACTACAGAAACAAGTAGACATTATAAAAGTACATACATCATTAAACATTGTGTTTAATACACACACAAAACCTGGACAAAAATCGAAATATATAATTTTGATGGGAAGTTTAGAGAGTTTCACAAAAAGACAAAGATATATAATAGGCTCTAAGATAAAGGTTTGTCTGTTTCACTTTTTACTAATGCATAGTATTCCTTTAACGGAGGAACCAAATAATCTATACTACTGTTCTCTATACTTGATGCCAACTTAGGGGCCCATTAGTATGGCGGGCGGATCGCCCCCGCCAGGCTGGCGGTAGCCACCGCCGGCCTGGCGGGAGCGATCCGCCCGCCATCCTACCCGGAATCACCCCCACCATATTAGCATGGCGGGGTGACCGCGGCGGTCGGAAAGACCGTCCACCGCTTTCCCGCCCCGGTCGCCTTGCGGCCGGGGCGGAAAAGGTTTAATATGGTGGTGGTGTCTATCAGACACCGCCAGCCATATTAGCATGGGCATTTTGAAATGCCTTTCCATGGCGGCAATGCCGCCATAGAAAAGCATACGAAGACACCCTGCGGGGGCCCGTTGCAGGCCCCCAGGGACTCCGGAGGGGTGGGGGTGCACTTGGGGGGTACCATATTGCAAAGTACAACGTGGCAGGCACCGCATGGTGCCTGTCACTTTCTGATTTGTAATGCACTACATGTATCTTTAGGATTGCGGCAGGCGGTGCATTCAGCACCACCCGCCGCAATGCTTAAGATACAGGATGCGCCCGCCACTGTGGCGCGCGCATCCTAATGCACCCAACGGGACTCCTGCCCTTATGGCGGGCGGTCCCTCCACACGACAGGATGACGGGCGGACAAAGTCTGCCCTTCATCCTAATAGGCCCCTAAATGTTTACCTGACAATTTCTAATGTATTTATATTTACAGAATGTTTTAAAATTTTAAATTAATCTTTTGTAAGTATACATATTTCAAAATCTGCTAATATTGTTCATATTTTAAAACAGTTGTGGACCCTCTGAGGAGGTGTTGTGGACCCCAATGGTCCGAGGACCCCAGGTTAAGAACTATTCAGTACATCCACGAGTAATGCCTTCTGAGAAGACCTTATAAATGATGTTCTCACATTGATGTAGACCTCTCATCTACTTTACTGTACAGAGTATGCCTAGGTGTTTCTCTTAAATAGCATTTACTTCTAGGAACTTAAATATGTGTTTATTGGATCAATAATATGATCATTTACATCAAAAAGTTGAAAGGCTATAAAAAACTGTAAAAAATGTAATTTCGTCATAAAATAATTTAAAAAACAGACTATCACATACTTCTGACAGTATTCAAATTTTACAGAAGATTTCAAATGTTTCAAAAATGTTTAAAAGAGACGAATTCCACATTACAGAGACGCCCCATAACCAGGTGGCTTGCATGTTAATTTTAATTTCACAGAATCATGATTAATTACTTTTAACTTCTTCCACCAAGCATAGAGCAAGTATCTCGAAATTGTAAATACCAGCCACCTTGTAGTATTCAACCTAAAAATGCATAAAGCATCGGCGTAGCGTGAAAGTCGGCGGCAAGGAGGGATTAACCAATTTTTCCAGAGATCTGTGTAAGAAGGACAAAAAAAAAAAAGTGTTCAAGGGTCTCAGGAAAAGAATGACAGATCGGGATGTTACAGATGCATTGTCCCAGGTACTTTTACTGAAATGTAAAGGGAGAACCCCGTGTGTGTATTGGATGTACAGAGCTCTTGCCTGCGTAGGTTCAATATCCTCCATAAACATTTCAAAGCCAAAGTATCCATTTACATTTATGAAACTAGAACTTAAAGTTCCATGTGCATTAACATCAATACATTGTGTATCCATGTACTCCCAGAACCTTTTTTCGAGAAGAGGAACCAATTTTTTTGTGATGGACCCCGGGTCCTCCCACATGGGCTCCAATTTAAAAAGCCATGTCTTCACCTTGTTGAACCACGCTAGGCGACCTGTTTGTTTTTGCAAGATCAGTAGCTCTTCCATGGCCTCCTTCACCAGGACCTGGTCCATAACCTTACCCAGAACAAAAGTGCCTTAAGAATGGCAAAGTTATTAATCGATTTAAGATCAAGGTCAAGTTTTAGCGGCAGAAGGGGAGTATTCATGGGGAGATTGAGAACTGCCCTTATAAATTTGTTCTCAGCAAAGACTAAGTCCTTAAGGTACTCCAACCCCCAGAGCTCAATCCCATATAGGGCCGCTCCTTGTTCTTTTGCCCTATGTAGTTCCAAAATTGGAGACAACGGTTGAAAAACAGACCCCCTAGCCCTCCCTGCTATTGCACAGTCAACATGCTGGAGAGTTAAAACAGTCTTTTCGATTCGGGGTGTCCCGACTAGCCTGTCACTGATTCGTACTCCCAGGTAATCAAATACCTTGACCTGCTCCAGAGTTTGCAAGCCCAACATCAATCTACCCTTATTGGATTTATAGGGGTTAAACGTCATATATTTTGTCTTGGAGCAGCTAATTTCTAAACTCCTATCCTTACAAGCTTTAGCAAATTTCTTCAAAGATGTTCTGGATCACCTTTGGTGTCCTAGCAATAAGCAGCATGTCGTCTGCGAAGAGCAGGGAGGGCACAGGACTACCTGCTAATTTTGGGGGTTTGGTTCCACAATCATACAATTCTGCTATTAACCCGTTTATGTACATAGTAAATAGGGTTGGGGTGAGAACACAGCCCTGTTGTACTCCCTACAAACAGAAATATAGTTTGATAAGCTGCCATCTAAGTTCCACCTAACTTTAGCGTAGATATCTTGGTGCAGGCAAATCAAGATTTTAAGTAGGTAGGTTGGGAGTACTAGGTCTCTAAGGGCTGTCCAGAGATGGGTATGGTCTATTGAATCGAAAGTGTTTTTAGATCTACAAATACAACATACAAGTGACCCCCTCTTATGGTCACTTCCTACCAAATAAGCAGGAGTAATATAAAAACTTAGTCTAAAGTGCTTGTAGAGGCACTAAATCCTGCCTGCAGATTCAATATGATGTTATTCTCCTCTATCCAATCTTGGATCTGGGTTAAAATTATTTAACAATTTTTTTGGGGGGAGACGTCTATGGGGCAGTTGGGCCTGCAATTTGCAGGAGACCCCATGTCCCCTTTTAAAAAAATTGGGTGAATTTCAGCGCCTCTCCAGGACGCTGGGATGTCACCACCACTCAGGATAGCATTAAAAACCATTTGTAACAGTCGTCCCCATATTGTAGGCTCTGCTTTGTACAGGTCTCCCAGAAGCTTGTCTAAACCCAGGGCTTTACCATTCTGCTGAGAAATAATAGCAGTGACAGTTTCCTCTATTGTAAAAGCAATCTCGTCAATTAGTGTTCGATCTGTGTTATTCAACTTTGGGTCTAAATAAAAGCATCCCATTTACCTGTATAGAGGTGCGTAAAATACTCCTCCCAAACATGGGGCTATATGTAAAAACCTGTTTCCATTTTCTGTTTTGGTGAGCCTTTCGACAAAAGATGCCAGAATAATTGGCTGTCCTTCTGCCTTGATGCTCCTACAAGAGTAACATGCTTCTGTATCCGGGCGTGTCGGACTGTTGCAGGCTCGAACCTCATGCGTGATGGTGAATGATAATACCTGCTGCCCCACCTTAGTACATTTCTTGATGGCTGTGGTTTGAAGCTTATCAACCCCTCTAGCTTTGTCTTCGTCATGCAATAACTCCTGTATATAGTCAACTGGTTTGAATGTTATATTATAATCACCAGCGACTATGAGTTGGTACTTACCCTTAGATGTATTAAGGTAGTTTGTTAGTGTGGTTATCGTGTCTGATGTCTTATGGGGGCTACTAAAGCGATTATAAATATTAAATAGCCTAAAATGAATATTTTCTTTCGAAGAAGTCAATTCTAAGCCAAGAATCGCCACTGAACCTAGTTTCAGCACCTTGATTTTGCATGCTAGATAGGTCTTAGCCCAAATTAATTAACCACCGGCTGCGCGGCCAGCTGGAGGCTGCCTAACCTCTATGCTAAAGGTAGTAAAGCCCACCCTGTGTACCTGCTCAACCACCCAGATTTCCTTGAACAGACATAGGTGGAATCCATCTACTAAATTGCACCATTCAGGGTCAATTAATTTTTACCATATGCCTGCAATGTTCCAGGATAAGATTTTCAAATCTTGAGTTTCTAACACGCACTCCTGGGCATTACATCTTGAGGTAGTTTTTGCTCTCTCATGATCTAAGTGTTGGGGCTGATGGCATGGCTTGATTACTGGGCCACAGGGTACAATTTCATTATTGGTATTAGTTTTGATAAACTCTTCGAACTGAGTAGCGGAAGGTGCCTCTGGTATCATTTGTGGATTGGTAGTTGCAATGGATAGTAAATCTGGGGAATCTAGGTCAGTCAGGGGTTGGAATCTATTTCTCAATTCCAGGAGAGGGAGCTCCTGTCTCACAGTAGGTTTCTTATTGAATGACTTAGTGACTGGGGTATTTAGGCCTGTGCATTCGAGGTGCCTGTTTAAAAACCCAAGTGGCACAATATCAATCCCTAGTCTAGGCCTCTGAATTAGTGGATTTTTCCTTCAGCTGAGCAGCTGCCCTGCTACCATTGGGGATCTACAGTTTATGATAATGCAATCTCCTGATATAGATTTACATAGTGGTCTGACAAGGCTTACCTGTCTTTTTTTTGATAATCAAGTTTATTGAATTTGAGACAGACCACAAATTTACATTGGCAGCGAAATCAAGCACAATATCTGAATAATATGCACCCGTATGATAGATGACAGAGACTCGTAGGACATTTTAGAGGGTAGAATCATGCACAAAGGTAACATTAATCATAAAAAAATAAAAAAACACCCCCCTTAGGATAATAGGTTGAACCATTTACCCCAAATCTTTCCAAAAAGTTTGGGGCAGCCCTCCAAAGAGGGTTTCTTCTTGAATTCCACACCAGTCTACCCCTCGTCATTATTTCCGTAAAGCAAGGGACTTGGCTGGAGACCAGAGTGGTGTTATATCTCACTTCGTCACAGCCACCGCTGTACCATGGAGGCGCTTATCGGCCCGGGAGCCATACAGGCCGTCGAACACACCCAGAATCAAGGACAATGGATCATGGGGAATCGTCCACCCCAGGGTCATTGTGAGTTCCAGTTCCACTCCCACCCAGAATGGTGCAAGGACAGGGCATTACCATACCATGAGATAGAAGTCCGCAGAGGCATGAGTGCATCATGTGCAGTTCGGGGAGGGTCGCAGACGTGCGAAGTATAGATGTGCAGAGGTAAAGTATGCTGTATGTAGGTAATAAAGTTGGACTAGGCGCAACTTGGAGGAGGTCGTCAAGGTCTCGGGGGCCATGAGAGCATCTCTCCAGTCTGCGTCCTCTAGGGGGCCCAGCCAACCCTCCCAGCGGGCATGCAGCGAGTCTAGGGTTGTGGGGCCATTGTTACAAGGGAGCGATAATTCCATGACACCCCCCCTCTACCCAGGTTCCCCATCATCACTTGGGCCTCGAGGGAATTCAATTCAGGGAGGGAGGAGGAAGACTGAATTTGCACCTGGAGAGCATGCCTAAGTTGTAAATATTCCTAAAATTGAGAGGAGTGGAGGGAATAGCGCTGTTGCAAGTCCACAAAGGTTCTGATGTGATCCCCCAGCCAGACGTCCCCAAGAAGAGAAATACTAATGTAGTCCCACCGACGCAAGTCCCGGAAAGACGAGGCCTCTCGCAGCCAAGTGCCACACCACAAGGCTGTCTGCCTGATAAGGTTCTTGTCCCATTTCGTGTGGCGGAGCACAGTGCGCCAAGCCAGGAGAATGGCCTTAGTGTTGGAGGGAGGCCCTGCGGTATAGGGCCCCGTACAAGTAGGCCTGGAGTTGGAGGAAATCCATCGAACAGAGTTCCACCTGGTACGCCGGATCGGACCAGCCGCCCGCGAACCAGTCGTGAACCACCGTAAGCCTTGTGGCCAGATAGTAAAGATGAAGGTTGGTTACACCCATGCCCCCATCAATGTGCCAGAAACATGCGTGGTGTACCACCCCCCATAAAAACCGGGTGAGGATACAGTCAAACTCACAAAACCAGCTCCCCTTGAGTTGATAGGTAATATTTTTTTAGAATATATAAAAAACGGGGAAGTACCATCAATTTAAAAAGGGCACTTGTGCCAAGGGGGTTAAGGGGGAGGGATTGCCATCTTCTGAGGTCCGCCTTGGCCTTGATGACCAGGGGCATGATATTCAGGGCCCACTCGAGCTCTTGAAGCAGGGTGACCCAAATCCCCAGATACTTGAAAGATTGCCTACCAGGGGAATGGTTGTTTGCCAATCGAAGCAGACACAGACAGGTGGAGACGAACCAGAGTGGACTTCGCCGGATTAAGCTGAAGGCCTGAAACCCATTCAAAGGCGGAGGGCCGGAGTTATCGGGGTCCGCCAGGTAGAGGAGGACGTCATCGGCGTAAAGGGGAACCATGTCGACTCGAAAGGGGTCCCAAGCTCAGCCGCTGATGCAGGGATCTTGGCGTATGAGAGAGGCCAGGGGCTCCATTTCTAGTGCAAATAAGAGCGGCGAGAGCGGACAGCCTTGGCTAGTGCCCCTCTGGATGGGTAATGCCTCCAAAAGCACACTGTTGATTAAGACCCTCGCTTTAGGACTGGAGTATACAACCCGGATGAGGCGCCGGAACAGAAGGCCGAAGCCCAACACCTCTAGCACTTTCTCCAGACAGCTCCAATCAACAGTATCAAATGCTTTTTCAAAGTCAGTAAAGAGCAGAGCCAAATACGGAGTAAGATGTTGGCGGTGTGCGAGGGCGAGGTGAAGGCAGAGTATACAATGCCGGGTACCCTTGGCAGGCATGAAACCACATTGGTCTGGGTGGACCAGGTCATGCAAATGGGGCCAGAGACGTTGAGTCAAGGTAGTTTCAAAGATCTTCACATCGGTGTTAATGAGGGAAATGGGGCGGGAGTCTGCACAGGCAAGGGAGGGTGTCTGTGTTTGGGAAGACCACAATAGTGGCTACGTCCGTTTCTGGGGGGGAAGGACCCCGAGTCTACCACATGTTGAAACAATGCCACTAAATGCGGGACCAACATATCGGGGTGAATTGCGTAGTATTCCTGGGGATAGCCATCCAGCCCCGGCGTCTTACCGGAATGCAGGAGCTAAATGGCCCCATGTATCTCCTCCGGGGTGATGGGGAGATCCAGAGTCTCCAAGACCGTCTGGATAAGGCGAGGCAGGTGGGTCCCTGTCTCTGACAACAATGCAGACAGGGAGGCTGCGGGAGGCCGGACTGCGTAAAGATTAGCATAATAGCCCGTGAAGGCTTGGGCGATAGCCCATGAGGTGAAGTGGTGAGTACCGGCCGCGTCACGGACCTCAGGAATGATGCTGTCGGCCCTGGGGTACAAGACTAGGTTATGGAGTAATTTGCCATTTTTATCACCCCATACTTATACGCGTGTCACTGATGAGCGCCAGAGCATCTTAGCGGAGTCCAAAGAGATCTGACAGATCTCCTCACGAAGCAGTGCAATCTGCCGGGTGGAGTCAGCACTGTCCCCCCCATTTTTCAATCTAAATACAATAATATGTTCTACCTCATTTAGATTAAGAGCATTGTCCTTATATTTAGTAATGTGGACCCCTCCATTGATAGAGTATTTTGGAAAGTACGCAAGGAACCTGCCCTTAGCCCTATTGGTTTAGGTTTTTATTAGATACTTTTCATTGATTTTTATGAAATCATACGTATAATATAGAACTATAGTAATACCTAAGTTTAGGACAACCCTTTCATTTGTGTTCTTACTGTTTCTCCTTTTCTGTCTTTATGTATATATCCAGCTATGATGATAAGATGAGCACTAAGGTTTCCTTTCATATGCTAGGAACAATTTAATCAATGTTATTTATGAATGTATGAATTATACTGTTTTCCAGGGAATTACAATAACGTGTATTAGATATACATACCTAAGTGTTAGAATTGAAATCAATAAACACATGTATATTTTGTACGGCTTTTTAAATATTTTGTTGAATTGTTTAAATGCATTATATGCATAGTTGTAGAACTATGAGTATATTAAATGTTCTTTTATCACTGCTTTTAGGTTTAACAGTGGCTACTCCTGAAGAAGGCGTTTTGATTATGCCGAAACGCGCGTCAATACAATCGAATAATAATATAATATTGCCACCTTTTTCATTTCTATGCGATTGATCTAATTGTTATGAATGATAAAATCGAATAAGAATATAATATTGCCACCTTTATCATTTTTATGTGATTGATCTAATTGTTATGAATTTCTATTGTGTGTCCAACACAATTTTTAACTCCATGTAATTTTTAATATGATTAAAAATGTAAACAGTTTTTACTGAAATCACGTTGTTTGCTTTTCCCTGTTTTATGTGTTTTATATATTCAACAGACTGACTGAAAATTGCCTAGGATTGATTTTTCACTCATATCGTCAGCACTGTCAATATCAGCCTGGGCCGTTTCCAACCGTGCAGCACTGGCCTCCAGCTGTGCTAGGCGGGCAGCCTGAGTGACGCGCTTCGCGTGGACTAAGCCCCTAGCCACCCCTCGTATAGTGGCCTTGCTGGCCTCCCACAATGCACCTGGTGAGGGGACCGATCCTGTATTGGTCAGAAAATGTTGGCTCAGTTCCTGCCCGAGGGATTCAACGAATTCTGCATCCTGCAGGAACCAGGCGTTCATCCGCCAAGTCTTACGAACACCAAAGGGGGAGTTCTGAAGAAGGAGGGAGACAGAGGAGTGGTCCGAGATGCCACGGGCAGAATAGTAGCCTCGGACACCAACTGACAGCTGGGGGGCGGTAATAGGAGCAGGTTGATACGGGAGTGAGTATGGTGGGCCGCCAAAGTGTGGGTATACTGTTCCCGATGGGGGTTCCTCACCCTCCAAGCCTTGCAGAGACCCGGGGCGGAGGACCAGTCAGAAAGGCACTTAGCGGAGGCAAGACGGGACGCAAAGGGAGCACCCGTCGTGTCGCGAGGAGGTTGCAGAACAGCATTGAAGTCACCCCGACGACCGTCAGACCATGGGGAAGGTGGAGACTACGAGCGTGAGGCGCCAAAGGGCAAAGGGCATTGTGGCTGTCACAATTCACTCCCTGTGCTCTCATACCCACCACCAGGGGGCCATATAGTGGGACTTTCCAGTCTTCTAATAGGCTTCCAGACCCTCCCCTGCATGAATATCCTGACTTCCAGCCACTTGGACACTTATTGGTAACTAACATGCATTCCCAATCCATGCCGGATTTTGTGAAAGCCAGGCTGCTTATACTTCAAGCCAGCCTACTCATGTCTGAAACTCTAGTACCCAGAATTCCCTGCTCACTGCTTTGTCTCCACCCCTGCAGGCCAAGGAAGGGTGGAGGGATTCAGCTCACCTGTGGCTGGCTGCTGCTAGCCTGCTCACACCTGCTGCATGTGATTACTGTGAGCTCTTATAAGCCCCACCTCCCTTCCGGCCAAGGTTGGTCATTGTAGCCAGGTGAGACCAATCCTTGTTTCCAGTGCTCATGAGCTTTTGCTATTCTTGTTTCCTGAACTTTAGTTATGCCTTGTTCCTGACCTGCTGCTGTTTTCCTTGTTCCTGAATTAGCACTGCCTGCAGTGCTACCCTGACCCCTGAGCCTTTGTATTCCTTGTTCCTGAACTGCAGCAGTTTCCCTTCTCCTGAATTAGCACTGCTTGCAGTGCTACCATGTTTCCTGAGTTAATGAGCTATAGCTATTCCTTGTGCCTGAATTAGCACTACCTGCAGTGCTCTTGTTTCCTGAGTTCCTGAGCTATAGCTATTCTTTGTTCCTGTTCCTGGGCTTCAGCTATCTCCTGTTCCTGATTAGCACTGCTTGCAATGCTCTCTTGACTCCTTGACTCCTGAGCTGTAGCTATGTCCTTTTTCCTGAACTAGCATTGCCTGCAGTGCTACCTTGACTCCTGAAGCTTTAGTAATGTCCCTGTTCCTGAACTAGCACTGCCTGCAGTGCTACCTTGACTCCTGAAGCTTTGGTAGTTCCCTGTTCCTAAACCGACACTGGCTGCAGTGCTGCCTTGACTCCTGAGCCTTAGCTCACTTCTTGTTCCTGCCCCAGCACTGCCTTCTATGCTACTTTGTTTTCTTGATTCCTTAACCTGCACTATTCTAGTATACCCTTGTAGCCTCCCCTTCTGTATATCCCTTTCCAGTCCCTGCCTTTCTTCCCATTTTCTTGGTTCCAGTTCTAGTTTGCTGTCTTTCTATTCTGCTGTCTTACTTCTGTTACCTTGTATGTTTGTTACCTGCTTTCTGCCATATGTGCCCTGTGATTCCTTCCTCTCCTGTTAAAAACTCCTTGCTAGCTCCTTGTCTATTGTGCTTGTGTTTAGTTCTACCCCCTTGCTGTCACTGCCTTGCGTGTTCCTGTTTGATCGCCAGGATCCGTGGGCACAGCTGACTACCTAGGTGGTGTTTCTTGTTCACTGTGAGTATTGTCTTTGAGTTAAATTTCTAACATCACCATAGGTATAAGTTCCACAGACCCTGCCTTTGCATGCATATCCTACATGTGGGTATTTACAGTCAGTATCTGTAACAGCAATTGTGGGTAAGAAACTTACTGAGCTTCAGTCTTACCATGTGGAGCGCCTGAGTGCTTTACCCTACACCCCCTTTATTGTAAATGTTGTATTATATGTATGTCTTGCATCTCCATCCTGGGTGTAGTTAGTCTGAATGCTAAATTGCCTCGTGAGTGCCCTTACTTTCCGAGTCTTACCCATCTTGCTCACTTGTACAGGTTTCTCCTTTGGATCCCTTTTTCTCCTCTGACTCCCTGTATGATCCTGGGCAGCATTGTACTCCTCCTTTCTGTGTACGTCTTCTACCCAGTTCCCAGTCCTTGCCCAAGTCCCTGACTGTGTTCCCCACATAGTCCTGGACGGTCCCTGACAGAGGCAGGGCGAATGTAGACACATAACATATTAATGGGTGCCCCTTGATCTTGCCGGTCAGGGACACATAGCGGCCTTGTGTGTCTGTCTCAGCCTGTTTCAGAATAAAGGGGATACCCTTACAAACCAATATGGCCACCCCCCGGGAGCCCATTGTGAAACCAGAATGCCAGACCCAGGCGAACCCATAGCCGGCGAGGAAGGCGCAATGAGTTCCCAGAAGATGCGCTTCCTAAATAAAAAAGGATACCAGGTGCGTGGCACTGGGCGCTGTGAAGAACAGCATTGCGCTTTATGCGGTCTAGTAGGCCATTGACGTTCCACGACAGAATGTGGAGGGGTCTACCTAAAGTGGACAACATTGGAAAGGGTAATGTGTGTGGGGGACATTGCAAATAAACTGAGGTCCCAGGGGAGAGAACATCCCAAAAAAACGGTCCATGGGGTTGAAGTTCGTACGGTTCGATAAATCTCATGTCATCCTCGGAGGTGTGTGTTCACAGAGAGCTGCCAGAAGAAACAAAGAACAGCGTCCCATTGGCACTCCAAAAACAAAAAACTGTTGGGAGACAATGGTATGCTCACCTTCCCTTTCCCCCAACACCCCCCACCCTACACTTCTGAAAATGAAGCCTCGTTGCCCTGAAAAGGAAACCAACAACAAAAACAACAATACAGATGAGTCTGGGTGCTAAACTAAAATGGTTGTTACTAGGAAGGAGTTAGGTCCTTAAGAAATGGGGAAGGCTGGACCTTATACTGTATTTATAAGAAAAGAGTGCCCCCCCACTTGTTTTTTGGAAAAGCTCTTAGTTATTAGCAACACATCCACTAGAGTTAGATATGTTCGGTATATTTATTTGTACCTTGAATCCAACAATTATTTAGAAAGTTCTGTACATTTCATGTCAGACAAAGAACACCACAAATATGACATAAATTTTAACGTGAAAAAAAGGAAAAAATCACTAAATACATATATTGTACACAACAAAGCATTTACATCAGTATTAAGAAAAATCACAAAAGTCAACAATGAAAAATTATTTACACAGTAATAGACAAAGTCACAAATGAAAGGAGATATCACGACACATAAATTGTGCCAGTCGTTACGCAACAATAGTATTTTGGTCGTGTGAATTATTTATTATGAATGCTTATTGTTTCTATCCCCTTTCTTGTCGACGCGTTTCGAACTTCATACATCAGTTACGAGTTCTCTTCAGGGCTTTGTTATTACTATCTGCCTTTGTGTAAAAGAAACGCTATTTAAGTATCAATTTTGTTGGGCCTCATCTCACAAGCTCATTTAAGGTCTTCTGCATTTAGACAACGACAAATTATTACCTGGGTAGTAGCCGGGTTTGTCCTATGTCTTGTTCTGGGTAATAGGAATGTCAGTCTACAAGACGTTAAAAAATTAGTTTAGAGTCAAATACCAGTGTTAGCCCTACAATCACATCAGAAAAGAGCATTGCAAGACAAAGTTTTCCCCTAATTTCTTCCACACGCAGGAGAGTCTCAGTGTGGGGAAGGCAATGCTCTTTCACTGCGCCCCACCTTGTGTGCGATTCTATCACCCCTGCAGGGGGTACAGCAGGCTGCTTCAGGGCCACAAGGCCTTCGCCGCTCCTACACCAGGAAGAGCAGCCGCGTCTCTGGAGGCTCAGCAGGTGGGCCCCTCCGGCCTGCCCCTGAATCGGCGGGTACCCGCAGGGTCCGGTCCAACACCCGGATCTCCCGCAGCTGCACTCAGGGCCAAGCGGACGTCTTCGACTTGTGGGGCCTCGATGTCAGAGCCCTTAGGAGGGCGTCCATTGCACGGGTAGCAGTCATCATCCCGGGAACCACTGCCAGCAGTATAGTCACCCCAGGCCCGGGCCGAAGCATCAGGCCATGAGATACGGCTCCGGGCGGCCTCCGGTCAGCAGGCCGCGGAAAGCACAGGCCGCCCAGCTGGCTCACAGCACTGGACGTCCACCTCTTCCAGCCTTCGCTCAGCAGCCTCCTGCCACCCCAGCACAATATCCGCCGGGCTCAGTTGCGATGCAATGTGTCTCGGCGTGGAGTTCAGCGGGCAGCAGGGGCCAATGTTCAGGACTCGCTCCCCCCCTGGCGAGTGCCACCATTTTGGACTCTGGGTGTGTAGACTTCAGGCATCAGATCAGCCACTACAGTGAGTTCCGCAGTATATCTTTACCACCAACAGGTCGCTGGGAGGTTGGATGGGTATAGGCAGTGGGTTAATGTAGAGGATGGGTACAGATGGTGACATGTGGCGGAGCGGATGACGGTGGGGTCCAGAGCACTCTCAAAGTGCGACCGCCATCTCGACACTCCAAGCCATCAGCTTACCTGTTTTACAAACAGTATACCACTATAGTTGGTATTTGAGAAATTTGTATTCTGGGTTAGCCAGTGGCAGACTTTGTTTTTCCACTGGTTGTGTGATTCCATTCGATTTTCCTGTGTTAAGGGGACATTGGTTAGAATTGATACTTAGGAGCAGCACTCTGGGGGAATGTTAGACCTGGCACCATTGGCGTGGGTCTCCCTTGCATTTTTACTGTTGCCTCCTGTATTTTTGCTGGTGTTAGATGCTTTGGGCGCTGTGACACTGCTATCCAGTGCCACAGTGCAAGTGCTCCCTATTGTAAATTGATGTATGGATTAGTGATTCCATGTTTGGCTATTTTGGTTTACTTGTCAGACCCTAGTCTAGTTCACTATCAAAGAACCGTTTTGAGAGTCTCTAATAGAGATTCATAAGGAATCGCTATTAGAGACTCGCAAAACGGTATTCATGTAGGAATCGCAAAATAAAATGCGATTCCTACACATTCCTTATTTGCGATTAGCAAATTGCTAATCGCAAATAAGGAAAAACTCCCCATTCATTCCTATGGGCCAAAAGGCCCATAGGAATGAATGGGGAGTATTCCTTATTTGCGATTAGCAATTTGCTAATCGCAAATAAGATAGCGATTTGAAGGGTGCCAGGGGTGTCCAAAGGACACCCTGTAGCACCCCTTAAATGCACATTTGAACAGGTGTTGCGCACACACATGTCCAAAGGACATGTGAGTGTGTAACATGCAAAAGAAAAAAATGCACTAAAGTGCTTTTTACTCTTTTTTCGCAATTTACCACCAAGTCAGACTTCGTGGTAAATTGCGACCAAATATTGCGATTTCGCAATTTCTAATTGGTTGATGAATTGCATTTAAGGAATCTCTATTAGAGATTCCTTAAATCCAATTCCTCGCAAATATGCGATTTCGGTAATAGCGATTTTTGCATTTGGGATGATGAATCCCAAATGCAAAAATCGCACTCTCAGAATCTGGCCCTTTGCGAGCGCAATTCAGCTTGATGAATCAGGCTGTAAGTGTGCCAGGGCGTGTAATCCAAATGCTGCTGGTGGGCTTGCAGCACTTGTTGTGCAACCCACAGAAGCACCCTGGTAAAATGTGTCTAAGGTCTGCCATTGCAGAGCCTGCGGGCAGTCTGGTACTGTCATGCTGACTGGGCAAGTGCACCCACTTACCAGTCCCTAAACCTTCCCTTTTCTTCATATCAGTCACCCCTATGGTACGCCCAAGGGCAGGATGCATTGTGTAAGTATAAGGTAGGACAAGCCCTGATGTGTGTGGCATGTCCTAATAGTGAATTACAGCCATTTTAGTTTTTCACTATTGCAGTTTTTCACCTGTTCTCCATAGGACAGAATGGGCTGTTAGATTTATTACATTTTATAATCCTAACTGTCTCAGAGAACATGGTAAAAATTCCAGTTTATCATGCCTGAACTCAGAATAATAAAATACATATTTTAGTAAAGTTTATTTTAATATTCTGTGTTTGCAAATACCACTTTTAGAAAGTAGGTATTTGCTTGTCTAACCATTCAAACCTGCCTCTGCTAGGTTGTGTATTCCTATGTCTGGTTTTGTGAGTGACAGGGCTGGAGATTTCCAGGAGAGAGGCTGAGGTGGTGAATAGAGAGATCTGCATCTAGATTGGAGGGAGGAGTTGCACCTGAACCTTGAATAGGGCTGTGCCTGCCTTCCACAATGCTGGCTTTACCTCCTGGGGCGCGGCTGCTGTCTCTGCCCTGCACACTGAAAGAAGAGAAGGAGTCCTGTAAACAAAGTGCTCCAGGACTGTACTTGCCTTCCACAATGCTGGCTCCACCTCCTGTGGGGCGTCTGATTTTTCTGCCCTGCACTGTGAAAAGAAAGGAAAAGTCTGGTAAAGAGAGTGCTTCAGAACTGGTTTGGACTGGGCAAAGGCCCATCTCCCCTCAGAGAACAAAGGATTTTGAGGTATAAATATTGGGACCCATATCCCATGAAATTAGATCACTTTGGACTACAAGAAGAAACCTTTACTGAGGAGAGGGACCTGAAGAAATTGAGGAGAGACTATTCCCAAGCTGAAATGCTGCTTGGGGAATTGGCCTGCAGTGGTAGCCTTACTGCCAAAGGATGGAGAAAGGAACTTTGTGTACTTTGCTTTCAGCTTGTGAAGGATCTCCAAGGGCTTGCAAAAGAGCTTGCCTCCTGCTGAAGTCTCAGGGACAACAGACTTCACCCCCCAGCTCCCCAGAGTTCTTGTGGAAGTACCTGCTGCTGTTTGGGCCTTCTGAGGAACTGTATGTCGCAAGAAGCAGTTAGCGCGACTCAACGAGAAGAAGCGTGTCGCCGTCGCTGTGACTGCCGTTGCAACTCCAAAGGAGGGTGTCGCCGCTGGGACTGTCGCACTACACCGCATCGCAGAGAAGCGTGTTGCAACGAAGAGGAAGCATGTCGCTGTCGCTGCTGCTGCAGTCGCAACTCCGGAGGAGGGTGTCGCCGCTGTAGTTGTCGCACTGCACCGCATCGGGAGAAGAATCTTGTAATGAGGTCAGAGCGTGTCGCCGTCGCTGTGCCTGCCGTCGCAACTCCGAAGGAGGGTGTCGCCGCTGAAACTGTCGCATTGCACCGCATCGACCAAGAGCACCTCGCATCCCCGAGAAGCGCGCCCCAGTCGGAGCTGCTGCCGCTGCATCTTGGATGCCGTCGCTGTAGTTGTTGCATCGAGCGGAAGCTTCACGCATCGTGGAGAAGAGCCTCGCCCCTGGAGCTGTTGCTGTCGCATCGTAAGGTGTCGCCGCTGCAGTACACATATGGAACCGAGGACTTCTCGTATGCCCGAGAAGCGTGCCGCATCTGGAAGATCTTCACATCTTTATGTCTTTGTATCTGAACTTTGCCGCATTTCCCATCACTGTAACATTGATTGTCGTGAAAGCGCAACACAACCTAAGGTACATTGATGCAGAGGGTCGCATCTAAGAACTGAACTGAACTAAGCTTAATTCTACCATCTTAAAGTAATCATAGTGTGTATTTTTGTCGTTTATGGTCTTGTGGTAACTCTATATAAAGTCTACTTATTTTTTTATAAAAGCTGTGTGGTGTCCATCAAAAACTACGCCTTAGACATCTTATTCCTCACGGAGACCTGGCTGCAAGAAGACATGAACTCCGTTATCAATCTAGCCACACCACCAGGATACTCTGCATACACGGTAAACAGACAATCAAGGGGCGGGGGTATAGCGATGATGGCCAAATCTGAATACGCATGTCTATCACCAAAATGGACATTGAAGGTAGCGAAAGCGCCCGCTATAGCGTCAAAATAAATCCTCAGCTAATCCTATCAGGTATCCTGATTTACAGACCCCCGGGACAGGACAGTAGCTTTATCAAGGCCCTCCTTGAAACTGTGTGCTCTATTGTAGCAGGGACAGCCAATTTCAATATTCTTGGAGACCTAAATATCCATTTCGACCTCACCACGGACAAGAAGATTGGCAGACCTGGCCACGTTTCAGCTCTGCCAGTTAGTCAGCGGCTCCACGCACAGAGGCGGTCACTTCCTAGACCCCATCTTTTCCCACTTGGAGGATGTGACAGTAGAGGCCCCTATCCCCATGACCTGGACAGATCACCTGTTGGTGATTATGACTATACCCATTAGGGGCGCACCCAACTCAAAACTTGTCCCGCGAGTGCTAAAACGACCCTGGAGAAAGCTCCGCCTCGAAGAATTTCATGCACTCCTCAAAGCCGACCCCCCTAAAGTTAACGAAGACGCTGAACTGGGTTATGAGGGTTTTTGCAACTGGATCACCCAGGCGTTAGATGCTCTTATACTGGCTAGCTGGATCAAGGCACTCTCCCAGGAGTCGAGCCCGTGGTACAGCGAAGAGCTCACCTCCCTCAGGAAAGAATGCAAAATTGCCGAACGCAAATGGAGAAAGGCCTATGATCCCGTGCTGAAGGCACAATATGTCCAGCTACAAAAAAACGACCACAGAACTATCTGTAGAACTCGAGCCACATACTATGCTAAGGAGATTAGTTGTAGTCAGTGCCCCTCTAAAACTATCTTTAAAATATTAAAAGAGCTAAGTACAAAAAAAACAGCAGAGGAATCAAATACCTCCCCGACACACTGCGAGAACCTGGCATCCTTCTTTATTGACAAGATTCAGAAGATATACAATGCCTTCCCAGCCATGCCGTGTCTCAAAGCCTCTGCCACTATGGCCACCCATAAACTCACTGAGATTCCTTCGCTGAACCAAGAGGAGTTTCTCAATCTTTGTGACAAAATCAAAACAGGTTCACCTGCAGACCCCCTAAAACCCGAGCTATTTAGAGCAAAGGATTGGACAATACTCAGCCCTCTCCGAGACATTATAAATTTATCCTTTTCCACTGCCATTATACCCACCAGATGGAAGCAGGCTTGGGTATCTCCCATCATTAAAAAACCTACATTAGACCCCTCTTTGCCCGAGAACTTTAGACCCATCTCGCTGCTCCCCTGGCCAGCCAAAGTGGCCGAGTCCCACGTCAATACCATTCTGACGAAATTCCTTATGTCTAATTCCATCCTAGACAAATCCCAGCATGGCTTCCGTGCAGGACATAGCACCGAGACGGCACTCTTGAGTGTCACGGAACATCTCCGGTCCATTTTGGATTCCGGCAAGACGGCAGCACTGATACTTTTAGATCTCAGTGCTGCCTTCGATACGGTGTCACAAGAAGTGTTGATATTCCGGCTAGAGGAGGCAGGAGTATCGGGACAGGCCCTGAACTGGCTTAAGGCATTTCTGTCAGACAGGTCATTCCGGGTTTCCACTCCCCCTTTCCTGTCTAAAGAGCCCCCTATCAGTCAAGGAGTGCCGCAGGGTCTGCACTCAGTCCAACCTTATTCAACATTTATGTCCAACCACTGGCTGAGGTGGCCAAGAGATGGGGGTTGTCGTTAGTATCGTATGCTGACGACACCCAGCTAGTGGTGACATTAAGTGAGGAGGATGGACTGAGTGCACAGAGCTTTAAACAGGGCCTCACTGACATTACAAGCTGGATGACATCAAACTACTTACAGCTTAACGCTGGCAAGACTGAGGTGGGCAAAGAGACGGCGGCCTGGGGTGACAAATGGTGGCCCGAGGCACTTGGCAATTTGCCTGAGCCTAAAAAATAGGTGAAAAACCTTGGAGTCTGGATGGACTCTGCCCTTAACTTTACCCACCAGACTAAAAAGGTTGTGGCAACGTGCTTTGGTATCCTTCGGAACCTCAAGCCGATCCTAAAGTTTTTTGACCCCCAGACGCGCCAGCTTGTGGTGCAGTCAGCCATTCTCTCACGGCTGGACTACGCAAACTCCCTACTTTTAGGGGTGAACCAGGCTGAATAATCAAGACTGCAACGAGTCCAGAATGCAGCGGCAAGAGCCTTGACAGGTCTCCCTCGATTTAAATCAGTGACAAGCACGCTCACTAAACTCCACTGGCTCCGGTAGAGAAGAGGATTCATTTCAAGACCTTATGTCTCGCAGCCAAGGTCTTGAAAACTGCCTCTACACCTATGCTGAGCCCACTTTTAACAACATACACACCCCGACGTGTCCTCCGATCGGAAGGCAAAAACTTGGCAGTTGTCCCCCATTTCAAATTGGCCCGGATGGGCGGCCGCTCCTTCCGGTACCTCGCAGCTAATCTCTGGAATGCTTTACCTTCCCAAATTCGTGGTCTCAATGACCTGCTTTCATTTAGAAAGGCCATAAAAACCCACCTCTTCTGCTAAACCATCTATGTGTGTGAATTCTAGGTTTCCATCTGCTGTGGCTCACTTTCCTTTCTTTCTGTAAAGTGCCGGGGCAGCCGTACGCTATAAAAGACCATATAACATAACATAACATTTGTAGTGTTGTCACTGGGGTACTGTATGTGGTAACAACTTCTTAACTTACAACGCCTCTGAAGTAAGCTTAGACTGCTCGTGCCACGCAACCTAGAGGGTGAGCAGGGGTTATTTTAGGAGTGTAATCCCCTTGTCCTGACTAGAGGAGAGGGCTCCTATATGTCACAAGTACCTACCTGTGCCAATTAGAGACCCCCAAATCTAACAGGGAAGATGTAATGTCACCTTATTATCTTGATCGTTCAAACCATTTTGATTCAGCAATTCAGAGTCAGGGAGAGTCTGTTTACTACAATCAGTTATATTCCCTGTGGAGGTGGTGTCAAGAACAGGAGGCCCGGTGTTCCTAGAGGGCAACCTAACACTTCCCGGGTGACTAGAAAGTAAGGGTCCTATCAGTTTTTGTGGTACTGCCCTAATGTCATTCCTATTTGTTCCAGTATTTAGGGTACAGGATGGTAAATCTAAATTTCTGCTGAAATGCCCCCACCGGAGTTTGGAAAAGGCGAGGGCTTACATAGCCCGCGACGCCATTATGGCATTCGCACTAGTCCCCGTCTAGGAGAGGGGGAGGCCACATCAGCAATGATGCAGCGGTCCCCCCCCATATCGCAACCAATAGGAAGAGTTGGCAATTTTGAACCAGAAGCACTTCGGGGCATCCGGCCCAAAATGTCCAGCCTGCGCCCAGGTAGACCGGTCTGGCCTGGTCAGCCTGGGCGCCCTCCTTCCAAGGGGGAAGTAGGGAGCAGAACAGTCTCTTGTTCTTGCTCCCCACAGGAACATCCACCAGGCCGGCTGCGGGCCCGTAATCTTTTTTCTTCTTTCTTCCCTCGCAGGTCTCAAGTGTCATTGGATCGAGTAGCGGTTTGGACGCCTACTGCGACGTGTTGGAGTTGGCGTGCAGCACCGCTACAAAGTCAGCAAGAGGAGAACCTCGAGCGATTTGCTGCTTTTACGTCCTGACTCCCCTGTTTTCGCCTGCTTTCTTGTTGCAGGGACACGCAGCGGTTTGGACGCCTACTGCAACGTGTGGGAGTTGGCCTGCAGCGGCGCTACGAACTAAGCAATTTACCGTCCCGACCCCCTGTTTTCTCCTGCTTTCTCATTGCCGGGACATGCAGCGGCAGCAGTACGGAGAACTGGAGGCTGGAAAGAGTGGCTCCGATAGGTTCGTCGGCGGAGCAGTGGGAGATTGGTGCGTTGTTCGCGTGTTGTTTGGTGCGCTTGTGGGTGGTCCACCGGGTGAGCTCTGTAGTTTAAAGCGTGAGTGCCTCCAGGGCTGAGTAGATCTGTTCAGGGTTGGCGGTGTGCTCGTTTTGTTGGAACAACACGCCAGGCTCATGGGCGATATGGGGGAATTGGTTAATGCTCACATTTATTGCAGGTGGGGGCTAGTGTAGCACAGCCCTCGGAGCCATAGATCTCTCTATCCCTTGTGCTACGAGTTTAAGAACCGAGCTGCCGAGCATTCACTGGGGCATCAGTGAATTTAAAGGGCGCAAACAGCCAACAGCGTGATTTTGTACTAACGGTTGGCCCGCGCAGGCGGTATAGAACACATTGAGCTGGGGGTTTGAAATCAGCTGTCTCAGCTACAGTTTGTACATGCTCAGAGTCCCTTCAGGAGCTAAGGGGGTTGTTTTATAGCACTTTTTGGCCGTTTTGTGAGGGGCGATTACAAGAGGTTTAACTACAGGGCACAGTCAGATAATAGGTGACAATCTGCTTGGGCAGGGGGTTGGTGCGAAGGCGCTGCGTTTCTTTTGCACCACGTTGGCCTGGTAGTTTATCTGCTGTTTAATTGACATACTGTGGGGGCTTAGTGTAGGCCTGGTAATCTACTCTTTTACCTAATAGTAAATGAGGCTGGTTTGCAGGTGATCTAAGGTGTCCGAGAATAGCAGACGCAGGGCGGCGCGCAGCGAAACCAGTATTGTTTGTTTTTTCCACAGTCACAGCGTGCATCATTGGGAGGACAAGACTGTTCCTGGCTCAGAAAGGTCGCTGGTGGTCACTGGAGGAACCTGCCTGGGCAGCACCGGCTAGCCAGCATCTCATCGCTTCTGGGAGCCACAGAGGGTTTGAGCGGGCGCCTCACATGAGCCTACTGGGTTAGCCAGTAGGTCGTGGCTCTGGTTGCGTGGGTGCAAGGGTTGGCTGGTGCTGCTGCTTCTTGGAGGTAAGAGGTGACACAGTGATCTGTCAAGGGCTACGGTCCACGCGTATTGCAGGTTGCGTATGGGCAGGTCCCAAATTGAGGTAGCCTCATTCGCCATGGCCCCTAAGGTGCGGTTGAATGAGAAGTGGTCACGCACGGACCGCATGCTGGAGGTAATGGGGCAGACCCTCAACAGGTTTCAAGATAAGGTGGTGGGTCCAGAGGTGCATGAAGGGAGGCCCAGCAGCCTATTGTTCTGCCAAAAACCTACTCCCCGCCACCGCCAAAATGGAACAGGCACAGGCCTAGTGGTAGAGGGGCTCTTGTGAGCGCGGGGTGGCACCAAGAGATGCTGTGCAGGTTCCACCTGCACCTTCGCCAAGCCTTCAAGTTGAAAGGGGCTCAAGTGATGCACTGCCCACAGGGCTAACAGAGGGCCAAGCTATTGTCCCCGTGCCCTCCAAGGGGAAGGGCCAGTTGAAGCCACACCTGTTCAGCCCGACATAGCATCCAGTCTGGGGCAGTGCTCCCATGGCTGAGACGGTGGGGAACTGGTCCCACACCACAGGGCGACTTCCGTGGAAGGCGATGCATACGAAAGGGCAAAGAAATTGTTGGCTGAGTTAGGTAAATGGAAGCATAAGGAGGTGCCAGCAGTACCAGCAGGGGGGTGGAAAACCCATGGCCACAATACCGGTCCCCAGTGGCGAAGGCAGCAACGCGAATAACACTGAAGCGCACAAGATGGCTGATGCGGCAGCACCAGAACTTGGCTTGGGGGAGATGCGCTCCGGGAGGGAACGGTTGGTGCGGCATTTGTCTAAAGAGATTAAGGAAACCATCTGGAAGAGGGAATATGTCAGCATGTTTTTCCTCCTGATAGATGAGGCAGAGAGGGAGGAGGCCAGAAAAAACAAGGAATGGACACATCACAAAGAGTGGTCAAACATTATTCTGAAGTACAGAGTAGAGGAGAGCCTGGCCAATTGGATACATGGCTTCACTATATGCATGGCTGTCATGTTAGAACGTTTCCCAGAGGTTGGGTCTGAAATGGCATGTTATCAGAATAGGATCACCGTCGCACACGCGACAAAAGGAGGTGATGGGTGGAAGGAATATGACACAGAGTTTAGGAGGGCAAAAGCACAGGATCCAACTCTAAGATGGAACCAGACTGACATATTTATCCATTTGAGACATCTTGTCCAGGGCCCAAACAGATAACGTGCGGGGGCAAGTAGCTGACCGCATTCGGTTTCAGCCCTTTAAAGTAGGCCCCGCCGGTAACACAGGGTGGATTATAACAAAAGAACCTACAGTACGGCACCAGGTACATGTAGGTTCAAGCATTCCTGTGGTTACTGTGGTAATGCATCCCACCCCGAGCCCAGGTGTCATAAAAAATCCAGAGAAAAAGGGGGCTAGAGGCAAGAATAGCGAGGAACATTTAGGAAAGGCTAGATCCCCAGTTAACGTTAGCGCCATGATACCTTGGTTAGAGCTGTACAATAGCCCCGAAGCAGCCAGGACGATTAGAGAAGGTTTTGTTGAAGGTTTCAGGATACCAGCCCAGGGCTACAACGGGGTGACACACTGTAGGAATCAGCTGCCAGAAGGAATTAAGCCTGGGTAGGGTGGCAGGACTTTTTGATGACATCCCAATGGAGGATTTTGTATGTTCTCCTCTAGGGGTTGTACCTAAGAAAACGCCAAGTGATTTCAAACTGATTCTCAATCTTTCAGCGCCTAGGGGCAGTTCTGTGAACGATTTCATTGCGGACACACTGTGAAGTGTGATATATGCATCTTTTGACCAGGCAGTTGACATGCTCAGATCGCTAGGTCACGGATCGTTGCTGGCAAAACCCGACATTGAGTCCTCTTTCAGACTACTGTCGGTCCACCCCTCAGATTTTCACTTGCTGGGCTTCCAATTTCAGGGGAAGTACTACGTGGACAAGTGTATGCCAATGGGCTGCTCAGTGTCTTAGGCATACTTTGAAAAATTCAGCTCCTTTTAGAGTGGGCATTCAGGAGGGACTCGGTGCATCAATGGGTGCTCCACTACCTGGATGATTTTCTTTTTCTAGGGGCACCAGGCTCAGGGGAACGTGGGGCAGCCCTGCCAAAGTTTTGTTCCCTGATGCAGGATTTCGGTGTGCCTTTGGCACCCGGTAAGACAGGGGGTCCGGGCACCAAGATTGAATTCCTGGGGATTGCAAGGGGTGTCTAGAATACCAGCAGACACGGTCAAAGATTTCGGGGTTGCGCTGCAACACTGCCTCAACAAAGATAAGGTTACTCTGCACCAGTTACAGCAGTTGGTAGGGCAATTGAATTTTGCACTAGACATTATCCAAATGGTTTGCCCATTCTCCTGCACCATTGCACAAGCCAAGTCAGGCCTCAGACAGAAGCATCATCACACCAGGCTGTCCGACCAAGTCAGGCAGGACATGCTGATTTGGGAAGCATTCTTGTCTGACTTTAATGGGAAAGTGGTGTGGCCCAGTCCACCCAGGTCCACCCCAGGACTGGATCTGGTGACCGATGCAGTGGGCAGCGAAGGTTTCGGGGCCATTCTGGGGTGCGAGTGGGTGACTCAGCGATGGCCAGAATAGTGGAGGAACTCTGGGCTCACGAGTAACATAAGCTTCCTGGAACTTTTTCCAATCCTGGTGGCACTGTATGTATGGGCTGAAGGATTGAGGAACCAGTCTGTAATATTCTGGTCTGATAACATGGCGGTAGTGGAATGAATACATAGCCAAACTGCTAAATGCAGCATGATGCTGCGTTTGCTGAAGGAGATTGTGTTACAATGCATGAAGTTGAATGTCCTTTGTAAAGCTAAACACATGCCAGGTATTCTGAACCATGTGGATGATGCATTGTCTCATTTTAAAATGCAGGCATTCAGGTCGCACATCCCAGAGGCAGCGGTGCACCCAACACCTTTCCCAGAACAGCTTTGGCAGCTTTGTGTCCCCGAGTATCGAACCTCGTGGCAGCGAGCCTAGCGCCCAGAACCAGGAGTGCTTACGAAGGGGCTTTTTGTCTTTTCTTGGGGGAACAGTGGGAGCACAGGTGGCACGACCCAGAGTCAGTGGTAGCATATATTGCTTTCATGAGGGAACAAGGACGCACAGTATCAGGGGCAAGGAGGCATATCACAGCAATATCCTTCTTTGCAATAGGTGGAGGGGGGATCCCACGAGGAACTTTGTGGTGCAACAGGCGCTGAAAGGGTGGCAACACTTGCAGGGAGAGCAGCCGGTTGTCAGGAGACCCATAGGACTAGAAACGCTAGGGAAGCTAGTGGGGGCACGACCGCAGGTTTGTGTTTACCCAGGCACGGTAATCCTGTTTCAAGCAGCATTCTGCCTTGCATTCTACGGTACATTTATGGTAGACAAACTAGTCCCAAGAAACAAGAAAGATTGGCTAGGTGGCCTACAGATAGGACACGTGAACATAGGGAAGGATTCAGTGCTGATCTCCATCCTGAAGTCAAAAAAAACTGATCAGGAAGGTAGGGGGGAGAGCATTGTGTTATACAGGGCAGGGAACACTACATGTTGCCCTTTCTACAGGCTGGAGGCCTTTATGGCCCAACGTGCCCAAGACACGAGGGGGCCTCTGTTGATACATAGGGACGGGTCACCACTCACGGTTTTCCAGTTCAAGAGGGTCATGGTTCTAGCATTGGAGAATGCCGGGTTAGACACTGCCGACTTTGGGACTCATTCTTTTAGGATAGGGGCGGCCACCGATGCAGCAGCAAGGGAACTAGGGGACGAGCATCTCAAGAGGATTGGTAGGTGGTCTCTAACTGTTACAAGAGGTATGTGCGGCTGCACAGGCTCTAGCAAAGGGTGACCGTCTATTGTACGTACAAATTGAGTCTTCCCTTCATCCTGTGACTCAGGGAGAAGGGTGTAGTTCACTATCAGATAGTGCTACGTACATGTTTGTAATGTGTGCAGTATGCCAACGTGGAAATGCATTTACCTTGGCTCTCTTTTTCCAGGTGACTCAGGGTGAAGCCTGCACGCGTTCGCACTTACAAGCCGCAAGATCAACCGGAAGACCGCCGGACAACGAACTTCAAGGAAACAGAAGTGGCAGCGCAAGTTTACTCTTCGCACCAAGAATATATAGATATTTGGGTGATAGGGCAGTCATATGTCCGCCGTTTGAAGAACTTCTTTTCAGGGTCTGTCAGGACCAGGGTCATCAGCTAGGGCTTAGGTTATCATTTATTGGACAGGGTAGCTTGTGCGTAGGTCAATTCAGGGAGCTGGTGAACAGCACTTTGAAAGCAAGTAAGGGAACACCTGCGATCTGGATCCTGCACCTAGGGGGTAATGACTTGGCCTGATTAGGTAGGAGGGTGCTAGTGGAAGATCTGCTCACAGAAGTAGGGTGGCTAGCGAAGCAGTGACCTCAGTCGATAATCGCATGGTCTCACATGATCCCTAGATTCCAGTGGAGCGGGGCGAGTCAGTGGGAGCGTTGAATCACGCAGTAAAGCGGATCAACAACAAATTTGATAAGTTATTTAGGACCCCTAGATTGAGGTCAATAGGACACAGGGGGAACAGTTCCTTCTGAAAGACGGGGTGCACCTCTCACATAGATGGAATCAGGCTTTCATGGAGGACATCCTAGCTTGGGTGGAGAGTATGAGGCGCAGTACATGACCTTCCTAGTGAGCGAGGGGGAGGCCAGGTAGTTGGGCAACTACGCTGGCCTGTGGCGGTAAGGTCATGATTGGTAAGCATTGTCTATGGTCATTAGCGGTCAGCACCATGTAACTCCAGGGGTAGTGACAGCTGGTAAGTAAGCTGTCGGGGTGCGGGGGCCGGGGGAGTCATCCTTTCCAGCGGTCTGCAGCCCCCGTAATGGAGTTTAAGGCATGGGCGGGGGAAAGTACGCGTCCAATAAGCTGTACCCCCTGCGCAACCTTAATCCGGGAGTAGTATTGGTAGTACACTGGGATTGGGGGAGCTGCCAGTCATTGACTTTGCCGTAGGCTCTAGATGGGACACGCAGAAAGTAAATACATGCATTGTTAGATTTACTGTAGGAGCGTCTTGTGTATCAGACTGTGTTAAGGTTAGCCCTGTAACAACATCTGTCTATCAATGTATCTGTAGTTTCTGTGTACATTTCTGTCTATATTGTTTTTAAAAGTGTTTGTTGATTTTTATTAATAACTAGGGCTGGGGGGTGTAGGGGGTTACACGCTCCCTAATCCAAAAATATAAAATGTTGGTCTAGTTTCCAATACTGTTAGCCTGGGGAGGGAGGTGCCATCCATAACCCCAGAGCAGTGGCGTAACAAACCTTGAGGGGATTCCCTTCAGGGTACGTGAAGGGGCCCCCTCCAGACTCAATCTAGAGTTCCCCAACAGAAGTGCGGTGCTGACCCTGGAGGTTGAGGGCCCCCTGCACCGCGGGGGCTGCAGGGGCCTGTGTTACGCCCCTGCCCCAGAGACTGTAGTTGGAGTAGGGGACCTAGGTAAGTACCAGACCATGTAAGCCCCTGTCAAATTGTGCCCCCTTCACATATTTTCATTTTTACCCCTGCCCCAGATAACATATCCGCAAACGATTTTTTAATTTGTTCCATACTTGTCTCCAGTTTGTCAAGTCTAGCTGAAAAGGGCAAAACAATTTTGGAGATGGTTTTTCTATGCATGATATTAATGTTTCAATAGTTTGCAGGGAAAGACCTTTCGAGTGGAGAGGCAAAACAGTGTCTAAGTCACTCAGAGAAGATGATCTTTGCCTTGTGTCATTAGCCACTTCCGGAACTTATTCCTGGATCTTTTTCCTGGATCTAGTCCTAATAACCCATGGAGCAAGTCTTTCGCCTTCTTTCGCTTTTTAGCTGGAGTTTCACCCTGCGGAGTTGCCGTTAGTTGTGGTAGAGGGTGCTGAGCAGGGAATGGGACAGATGGGGCTTTATTGTGTACATGAATGTTCTAACTAGAATCACTTGTTGGTGCAGTTTGTACAATGACCTAAGCAATAGGAGCAGTAATGAAAGCAGCCGAACCACCTTCTACAGACAAACGTCACTCTGCAACCTGAATTTCCTTGTCAATGGCCTTGGAGGCCCGTAGTAGGAAACAGTTGAGTGTAGAGTTATACAGAGGTTTTGGAGTGACCGCATTCCCCCCTTGATTTCAGTTTAGCCGACATTTCAAAAAGAGGAGTGTAACTGGTGTGTATCAAACTTACTTATGCAAGAAGACTCTGTTCAGGCTCCTCCTTGGGATTTGACGTAGGTTTCGAAAAGTGGAATAGCCGGAACCAAGAACCAAGTGACTAGGCCCAGCCTCTTCCGGTCTCTGATGGTCAAGGACGCCCACGAGCAGCTTTAAGACACCTCCGGGTGCTGGCAAATGACGTGGGTGGCAATGGCCGCGAGCGAGACTGGGACCAGTAGTCCTGGTCCTCCTCTCCCCCACTGGTAGCTGGAGGCAACAGGCAGCTGTGACAGGACGGGCTTCTTGGAACTTATTATCACTCTGTATTCCTTGTAACCAAGAGGCATTACAAATACTCCCTTACAAACTGAATAACTGCCTAATTTCCTGGTACCTTGCATTGGGGTAAAACCTACAAATGTGGTTGCCCCAACACCGTAGGGACCTTGAAGAATCAAGTATTCCTCCAGGTTCTTTTAAATTGCTTGTGGGAGCACCTCAGAACAATTTCCCAAGTAAATCAAGGAACTGCTCCATATAGACCGTTTATGTGTGGACCTTCAAACACATACATAGATGCTGAATGGCACTCTAGCGTCTTTATACATAACAATCTAGGGCTTCATTGGCCTCTTAGGCCATGGTTTAGTTGACCCAGACAGCTACTATCCCTCGTCTTATGCTTATGAGTTACATTGACTATTTTATGGTATGGAAAATGCTTAAATCGCCTGGCTCGCAGAAAACGTCAATGTAAAACGTCTTCAAACTGTCTTGAAAGCCCAGAGTTCACAATGACCACCCCCCCCCCCCAGCCCCCCCTCCCCAAAAAAAACCTTTTTCAACCCAGCTATCTCAGAATGCCATAGGCTATTATCACATCACTGCAGGCTAGAGAGTCCAAAAACATTATCTCTTTTATGGTGTAATAACCAAATCTATAACAGAACTCCTTAGAGAGAACTGTAAAGACTGATCTGTGTCCAGGATGCCAGAATATGGGCGTCATCTCTTCCCATATAGTCAAAACAATGGGAGAGAAAGGGCTAAACAAGATTGCTCTTAAGCCCCTAAGATAAACTATATCAAACAACTAAAGAGCGACAGGAGTACAAAAAATACCACAAACCAAAACCTTATAATCCACATTCAATTTTGGTAATGGGGAAACAAGGAGAAGGAAAACAAAGACAGTAGTGTAAAGAACTGTGAGTTGGAAAATGAACCCTCATACACCAGACAAGTACTTGACCAATTTCATCATTGGGTTCTTTTTCTCAAAGGGCCTATACAGTAATGTCATCTCTTCCCCACATTACCCACTCCCTCCAATTTTCCAATTGTCTTTCTCACATATTGCATGGCATACTGGGTACTGAGCATCCCAAATAACCTGGACAGCGATGGTTTCTTTATGAGGTCAGGGGAGCGCCACCCCCCTGCGATCCGTGCTAATTGTTAAAAATAAATTGACAATTACATTATTTCATTGCCATTTTATTTTTTACAATTAGCACGGATTCCATCAGATGCAACCTGGCCCTGAGCTTAGAGGAATAGGGGCTTGTCTTGATTGTCCTCTGCTGCGGATTAGCAGCATGGAGGACTGGCCAGACGCTCCAAACTACGCATGTCAGTTTGTCCGGCTGTCTTATGATGGCCCGCCTGACATGCGCACTTTGCAGCCCTCCACTCAGCTGCCTTAGACAGCTAGGTGGAGAGCAAGCATTCGCCTCCAGGGCCTGAAGGATCATGGGTGCAACAAGCTCCATCCAATCCTGGCGCTGCTCCCATGCTGGTTAAGGGAGCTCTTTCTTCCACAGACTACAGGAGAACTCAGAGCAGGACGCGTCATAGCCGTGGGTAAGTGCAATTTACTTTTTATTTCTTATATATTAACTGTGTAATTCATGTAGTTTAGTTTATGTTTAATTTTGGGTTTTTGGAGGGAGGGGTTGTTTGTATTTGGGCTTTTGGAGGGATGGGTTGTTTTGTTTGCGCTTTTGGATGCTGGGTTTGTCTAATTTTGGGTTTTTTGGAAGTGGTGGGGCACTTTGCTCGCCCACCACTTTCAAAAGGTATCAGTCACCCCTGAACCCAGATGGCACCACATTGAATTTGATAAGAACTCTAGCCACACCAAACACCAACATCATTGATATGTCAGTGAGTTAAGGCACTCTTAAATGTAAGCAGTAAAATAGCCACAAATACCCCACTTTGAAATACAGCTTTCAAGTCCTTGTGGCAAAGGCGATAAGGTACATGGACTCTGTTTGCACGACAAGCCGTTAATAATGGCAACATGTGTGCTTTAAATGGTTTAAATATTTAGATTATCTGAGCTATATTTTACAACATTCCCCGTCAGTACAACTTGCATGAGCACCCCCTCTTTGTGCCCTGGGGCAAGTTTGGTATTACAGAAGGAGTCGCAGGTGTTTGCATAGCTCCAACTCAAATACAGATCTCGTTGGCACTAAATATACACCAGTGCAAGCTCCAGGGGGCTTCCCTCATTCCCTTGTGGTGTGACCCCATGCAAATGAGATAATCTTTTGCTTTTGTGCCTGCGCCACATTAAAGACACTGACGCAGAGGCAAGGCTGCTGTAAGGCAGCCACTGACTTTGCGCCATGTAAAGGTGAAAACAGCCAGCGCTCTCATACAGCTTCCATTAAGAGTTTGCAAAGGGGGTCCCAAGGTACCCATAGGCATCTTGCTGAAGGTGGTTACAGTCACTCACTGCGCTAACTAGCACGCGGCCATCGGCCATTTAGGCCTAGTTACTAACTGCCCAATGAAAGGCTGTCTGGCAGATTCAAACAGCTGGTCTGATTTGAACAATATATTGTTCCTGTCAGAGGTGCAAGTTTGCATCTGCTCTAGGAACAGCACATTTGCTGTGATTGGCACAGTGTCCTGTCTGTCCCCCTTGCACAGTTATAACTGCACGGTGGTGCAGAATGCGTCAGTGCGCCACATGTATACTGTGGCTCCTGGTTGTTACCTTGTGTAAACAAGGCAAAGCTTTGCCAAGGAGGGTTGTAAGAAAACTATGTTAATATAATGACTGCGATATAGACTTGCATTTAAAAATGTAGATCCAAAATTCCCCAGACTTTAAGTACTAGCCCACAATGTCCTGCAACAAATGTAAATCACTTATATTCACTGCTCCTAATGTGATTGCTCATGACCTAGTAATTGAGATGATTGTATCCTACTAATCTGAGTTGGGTTTTAAAAAGTGTATGTTGACACTCAGCACATGATATAGGAAATAATTTTTGTTAAAACATGATACCTATATGCAGTTCTGATGACATTGGTGTTTGAACATGAAGGGGCCCCTTACGATGTTGGGCGGAAGCCTCCTCCTGACAGTCGGAATCTCCTCGACCGTGTCGGAGCCCTTCCGACCGACTCGGTTGGTTTACATTCTGAACACCCGATTACGATGTTCGCGGTCAGAATTCAAACCACGCGGTCATTCTGAATTGGTACAGAGCGACTCGCAGAGTATTTGTATTGGTCGGAACCGCATCATACACCCCTATTGACAGCGTTTCCACCCTCGGGATTACAATGTCGATTTTCCAACAGCCTTTCCACATTAGCCTGTCAAACACGAAAACTCTGTTGGAAAGTGACTTTGGGGGGCCCTGGTAGGGCCTTCTATGCTCCGTGACCTACGGTTGATGTCTGAGGGGGTACCTAAGGGACCCCCCCTGTAAAACCCTGCACTTAGTGGCAGACACCATGGGGTGACAGGGTGCAGGATTTTCGGAAAACACCCTATTTCCCCATAGGAACCTGTGTTACGACCGATTGTCGGGCGTAACTCAAGCTCTCGTAGGAAATAATGGGACTCCGACCGAACAGTGTTCAGTAACATTGTAACCAGTCAGTCGGAACCACCAACCGCAAACTGGTCGGGCCCGATTCCGAGTTGATGTTGGGCAGAGGCTTTCCGCCCAACATCGGAATCGGACCCAAAGTGTATTCCCAAGAGCACTGTTTGTTAGGCAGGGCACCCTGGACAATCAGCAGAGCTTCTAAACTCCAAAGCTAATGATGTTAGGCAGAAACAGGCTAAGGGTTGATGTGACTCCAAGTGAAAGAAACATTTTCAAAGCTCACAGTCTCTGTAGGTGTAATATGGCATCCCGTTCTGATGATATATATGTGCATAGCCTTGCACTGCTCTAAATTCTGCCATAGCATGACAAGACAATTTGTAATAAGAATACATTCAGCAGTTAAACATAGGGATGCATACCATCTGTGAAACTACCATGTTCATGCATTGACATCATTTTTGGGCCGCAGCTGTGACCCCTGTCTTGCAGCTTGTGACCCCTGGCACTGCTTTTGCAACCACTGGCCTCAGAGCTGGCAAAATCAGTGCCAACAACTCAGTGGTCTCGCATTGTTGACATGCTCCGCTCTTCTTGATTTCGGCTAGTTAAAAAAAAATTATAATAATAGAATGTAATTGTGTATTATTCACTATTAGTATAATAGAACATGGAGCAGCAGGAGCTGTAGCAGGACCTCTACTGGTAGCTGAGGTAAGTACAAATGCTTTTAAATGTATGTTGTGTGCATGCTTGTGTGTGAGTGTTTGTGTGAGAGACAACAAGCATATGTGTATGAGTATGACTTAGAGTGAGTGAGACTAAGAGTGACTGCAAGTGAGAGTGGGTGAATGAAAATGGATGAGTGAGGATTAATTTGAGGGAGTGTTAGAGTGGGAGTGACAATAAGTGAGTGTAACTGTGAATAAGCGAGTCAGAAGTGAGAATAAATGAGAATGTGTGGAAGTGAGTGTGAATAAGCATGAGAGAGTGAGGGTAAGAGTGAATGTGAGAGTGAATGTGAATGCATGACTAAAAATGAGCGAGTCAGAGTAAGTGAAAATATGTGAAAGCGAGTGAAAATGAAGCCATTATTAGGAGTGAGTGCAAGTATTTGAGAAAAAATATATGAATTTCAAAAATAGTAAGGCTGAATAATAGTGAGTTCCAATTAGTTTGAATGAATAAGAGTGAGTGTAAAGAAGTGAGTGAGACTGAATGACTAGAAGGGAATGAATAAGTGTGAATGAGCAAATGTAATTGAGTGTGAATGTGGTGTTACGCTTTTGAGTCTGCCAGTGTCCCGGGCGTAATGTAAGTAGTCATAACTTTATAAGCACCCATGCCAAAATACTGGCGTTTCATACTGGAGGCAGTTCTCTGCATGATGGCCAGTTGTGACAACAAACTGGCACCAACATAATGGAGTAACTTTTTGTCATAACAGGCACCCCTGCAAAAATGCTGGTACTAGTATACAAATGGTATTTCTTTCAACATGGGCACTCATGGCCAAAATCTGATTTTGGCATGCTTGAAGAAACTCTTGGGATAGTAGGCACCTATGGCAAATAATGGTTGCACAATGGAGGTAATTCTTGCCATAAGAGAGGATAACCTCTGCATAAGGGGGGGGGGGAGGGAGAATCATAACAAAATGCTGGCCCAATTTTTGGCATAAGGTTCAGCCATGGTATATTGACGGCAATAAAGACAAAATCCTGGTACTGACATGCTCCATGCAATCTTTGCATAAGGGGCAGCCATGGCATATGAGGGCCACCCAAGAAAAAATGCTGATCTGGCACAACGAAGGTCATTTTCTAAATATGGGGGCACTCATAGCATATTTTGAAAAAATTGGGTCAACAGTTAAGGAGATTCAGGGTACATTGGCTTGGCACATCATGATTGGGCTTTAATATTTAATAAGTGCACTTTCAGAGCCTGTGACTTTTAAGCATGTTTGAGTAAAAATTGTGCTTGAAAATGAGCCATTCCTCCAATTTTTTAGAAAGGTTCTGGAGTCAGAACTTACCCACCCTGAACCCTCTTAGAAGAGAACTAGTTCACTCACTTCATTCATTTGCTACAATTTCGGGAAAGTAATATGCCCCATCACTTTCAAAGATCATGTCAGCAACCTAATAAGTGGTGTCTAAAGTAGGCATTAGTCTGTTCTGTGTTGTTATATTAATCATGGCACTTCAGCAATGTCAATTAGTGTGGATTTGGGGTCATAGGTTATGCAACTTCCTGACATTTCATTAAGGTTATATGGGGTGTGATGTCACTCCTACTACTGGCAGTTTGATGAATCAGCGTCCATGTGTTGATGTAGCTACCCAGAAAGCTAAGGATAGAGCATGATTTACATAGAAAAAAAGCAATCATGTGACTTTCATAGAAAAATAAACCACCATAGCATCAGTGAACTGCAAAATGCAACCAACCTTTAGTGTATGAGATTAAAGTCAAGATTTTAGTGCAAGAGACATCAAGAATTTACACTATCATGGTGCTGTGGTGTTGGTGCAAGAAAATTTCAACACAAGGTAATGGGTTTTCGGCGAATGAATAGTCTACAGAATTTTTTGTTGCAACTTGAATGTTTATTAAGGAAGTACAGAGAATCATGTAGTTTCCTGAACATATAGAAGTTTCGCTGTTATTGAAGGGACTATTAGATATAGTGTACAAGTTACTGGAAGTTACACTATCACTATAAGCGTGAACGACAGCAGAAATCTCCAGACTGCAATTGGCACTAGATTTTGATACACTTTACTAGTTACAGCTCTTTCTTTCACTTTCAGCTGGATTACAAATTCACCACAGTCCCCTGTCTCATTTATGTAATAGCCAGTTTCTGGCTTCTTCGGGTGCAAAGCATTCTGGTTCAACTCGTGGTTCGACCGATGTATCATATGTTGACTGATTCATGCATATTATTGACAGGACCACTGGAAGTATGCGATTACGAGGGCACAGCTTGTTCCGCATAAGTATGGATTTGCCACAATTGCCACATAATCCATCATGTGCTGCATAATCTGCTGATTTTAACCCAAAAAATGTGTTTCTAGATCAACCGGATACAAAGTTAGTAAAAACTTGGTGAAGTGGTTCGCGAATTGGTGCTCCCTGCTGCATAATTCCAGTGGGCCTGACTATAGATGGCCATATTATGAACATACATTATTTGTTATGACATTATTTTGGGTGAAAGAACGACTTTTTGTTTTTAGTAGTGCTTATATAATGTCGAAGCATTAATTATTAGATATGACTTGATTGATCCACGCATTATAGTTGCAGACTTTGGTGTATACAGTTGGGGCGTTCTTCGAGGCGCACTTGCTAGGTCCCCAAGAGACAACACCCTGAAGCTGTCCGTTGCACTCCAGGGGTCCTCCTGAGTCTCCCTGCAAAAGAAACCCCAACATTTGCCATTAGATACTGTAATTTGTGTTTCTTGACAAAACAAACATCCCCCGGTGTAAAAACATTTATTGCAGCCTCTTATCGAGGGAGGAATGGTCTAAGAGTGGACTTTTACATTAGAATTAGAATTTTTGACAAGTTAATCCGTTTTTATAACAACCATTTTTGTTATGCAAAGATTTATGAAAAAATATTGCATTATCATTCAATAACCCACAGAAGGACCACTCAGTAAGGTCTGCAGCTGCCAGAAGATTCTGGCAACATGATAAAATAACAATAGTTAAAGCATGAGTGGGTTGTATATGTCTCCAGAAGCCTGGGAAAGAAATGTCACACCACGATAAACATTAACTGTCCGTTTTTAAAAAAAACCTTACATGTGAAATAAGAATCTAGGCTTCCCATTGTTCCATAATCTGTTTTATGCAGGCATGAGGAGTTTCATGTGAATTGTGAATTTTGGAACGCTTCTGTTTCAGCAAAGGGGCATTCCTGTGAGATTCCCTTCATTAGTCTTGCTGTCGCAAGTTCAAACCCAGCAGCTGCCAAGCAGTGCCGTTTCACGCGCACCAAGCAGTGCCGTCTCACGTGCACCAAGCAGTGCCGTCTCACGCGCACCAAGCAGTGCCGTCTCACGTGCACCAAGCAGTGCCGTCTCACGTGCACCAAGCAGTGCCGTCTCACGTGCACCAAGCAGTGCCGTCTCACGCGCACCAAGCTGTGCACCAAGCAGCCAAGCAGTGCCGTCTCACGCGCACCAAGCAGTGCCCTCTCACGCGCACCAAGCAGTGCCGTCTCACGCGCATCAAGCAGTGGCGTCTCACGTGCACCAAGCAGTGGCGTCTCACGCGCACCAAGCAGTGGCATCTCACGCGCACCAAGCAGTGCCGTCTCACGCGCACCAAGCAGTGCCGTCTCACGCACACCAAGCAGTGCCGCCTCACGCGCACCAAGCAGTGCCCTCTCGCGCGCACCAAGCAGTACCGCCTCGCTCGCACCAAGCAGTGCCGTCTCGCGCGCACCAAGCAGTGCCGTCTCACGCGCACCAAGCAGTGCCCTCTAATGCGCACCAAGCAGTGCCGTCTCATGCGCACCAAGCAGTGGCGTCTCACGCGCACCAAGCAGTGGCGTCTCACGCGCACCAAGCAGTGCCTTCTCACGCGCACCAAGCAGTGCCGTCTCACGTGCACCAAGCTGTGCACCAAGCAGCCAAGCAGTGCCGTCTCACGCGCACTAAGCAGTGCCCTCTCACGCGCCCCAAGCAGTGCTGTCGCACACGCACCAAGCAGTGCCCTCTCACGCGCACCAAGCAGTCCCCTCTCACGCGCACCAAGAAGTGCCGTCTCACGCGCACCAAGCAGTGCCCTCTCACACGCACCAAGCAGTGCCGTCTCACGCGCACTAAGCAGTGCCGCCTCACGCGCCCACACCGTCAAGGAAGCCATAGGCGTTGTAAATCCAGTGGCCTCTGACCTTATGGGAGGGGCGGAAATGTGAAGGGTGTACACGCATTTCCTTGTCTTTCTGGGGAACCACATGAGTAAAGTAGAAGGTGCAACCACAGAATCAATAATAACATCAATAAATAAAACAATAACAATAACAACGACACTAATAATAGAAACAATAACAATAATAAATAATATTAAAAACATAATAATTATTATGGGTATAATATTAATAATTGACCTTATTATCATAAACATTATTATCTGTTATAAAAATAATAATGGTGCTGGACATATACAGAAGTATGTCATAAATTATACACCTTCTGAAGGTGAGTATTTTGAATGACTGTCTGTAAGGCAAGCGATATGCCCACTTGAAATACTTTCCTGATTTTAGGGATATGAAAAAGGAAGGCAGGCCTGGATTGAAGAGACCTTTTGGGACCACTTTTCAACAAAACAAAGGACCTGATTCACACAGGGTCTTAAAGCACAGAAACAGCCTTTCAAAGTAATTTGATTGTGTTTTGGAAGCTGATAAAGCATTTGCAGCGTCCTGATAGAGGTTGAGTACCTGGGGCCTCATTTATGAAAAGTGACGCATCGCTGCGTGAAAACAGCGATGCGTCACTTTTCACTGCGCACTCCTTGCGACATTCCTGATGCGTCATATTTAATGTATGACGCATCATGTCGCAAGGAGTTACAGATACGTCAGTATTTCTGACGTATCTGTAAGCGCAAAAGTGATGCATTGCTGGAGTGTGTCACAAAAGTGACGCAACTTCAGCAAGGCGTCCTTTCACATGGGGAAAGCTCCATGTGAAAGGGCTTGCGTCAGTCTTACGCCTGCTGTGAAGCAGGCGCAAGATTTTGACGCAACAGCGTCCTAAAAGTGACGCAGTGAAATCTCATAGATTTCACTGCGTCACTATTACGAGGCTTTTTGCGGGGGAACGCCCCCTCTGCATACATTATACCTGAAGCAGGTATAATGTGGCGCAGGGGTTTAAAAAGTGACGCATCTACCTAGATGCGTCACTTTTTAAATATGGCGCAACAAGGCGCATTTTTTACACCGCTGGTGCGTCACAAAAAGTGACGCACCGGCGGCGCAAAACTGACGCAAGGCCTTCAAAAATAAGGCCCCTGGCGTTTAAGCAAAAGCTGTGCTGCGGCATTCTGTCCCAGCTGTAGATGCACTGGGGTGTCGGCAGAAAGTCCTAAATACAAAGCATCCTCATAATCTAGCAGAGAGTCACCACCAGTAGCAAAAGGGGATAATAAGAGTCTTCCGGTAGAAAAGGACACAATCTTATAGAGAATCTTCAGTTGGAGGAAATGATGTGACCTTTGCCAAGTATGTTCCGAAGGAGAGTTCATGATCAAACACAGCCCCCAGATTTGTAACATTCTTAACAGGCAAAGGTCAAAGGCCCCAGAGAGTCAGGCCACGCTGGAGGGACAGATCTTAGGTGGACTGCTAGGACTATCACCTCGCTTTTATCTGAATTCAGTTTCACTCAGCCACACGCTAACAATTGGGGTGGCCGCATTGCTGTTGCCATCTAGCCTGAGAATGATATCACTATTATCTCCATGACACATCCAGGAGGGATGATGCTCCATAATCAGCCCTGCAAGAGGCGTTACATACATGTTGAATAGCATGGGGTTCAGTGGTGATCTCTGCAGAACTTTGCATAAAGTCTCCCTGGCTGAAGAGGAAATGTAAAACAGTCTTTGCTGTGGTCTACTAAAAATTACCAATCCAGTGCAAATCCTCCCACACACTTCCATCCCTCCAAGTCTGTCAAGTAGTGTGGCAAGACACAGTGCTGATGGCTGGGTAGAGGGATAAAAGGATGAGCGCGACAACTCTGCCTTGATCCAGCATCAGACCTACTCCCTCTCTCGCTTTGAGGGCAAGCCTCCCTGATGCAATTCAGGAAGCAGTTGAAAACTTGGCTGTTCACGAACGTAGTCGAATAGGCTGCCGTATGTTCCAGGTTCGCTCCTACCGACTTAACAGTGTTCTTTTTTTCTGCCTCTTCTTCTCTTTTCTTGCTCTCTCCTTTAGCGCTACGCCATGTATGTGCGCGCTTTATAAGATTATTTTCATTCATTCAAGATCAGTGCCTACTTTGAGCTGGTGATTGCCAGTGGGAGCCACAAGCAGTCATTTTTGGGGACTAGCACTTATTTTCATGCATCAGAAATTTACAGTGAGCAAGGGACGGAATGGTTGAAGAGAATGATGGAAAAAGCTTCACAAAATGAGAATGCAAGAACTGGCAAGAGCGAGATTAACGGGCAGCCGGCCAAGGGCTTCTGAGAAGAGCTTTAGGCACCAGCACTCATTCTTTTACAAATTAACCACCGTGTAAGATAATCTGTGGTTCATTTTGAACAGAGACAAAATCTGCTTTGGTACCAGGAGAGGCAAGGAACCCACTTTTATGGGTTTGAGAAGCAAGTTTGTGGTGATAAACTTCATCAGCTGAGAGTTAATAACCTTCTTTGTGATCTTTGCACAAAAGAGTGAAAGTGGGACGAGACTGGCTGCTGATAACCAAGCGGTCCAAGAAGGGCTTTTCAAATGAGAAAGAGTATAAGCTCTTTTCTTGTTTGCAGGGAGATGACTCGACAGAAGAGAGTAATTAACCAATCTGGAGGCTGAGGTATTGATGACCAGCTTTGTAGAATACAAAATGTAGGCTAGACTGGGCTCAGACCGAAGTATGAATTACTGATGATCATAGTTTTTGTTGTCTCCTCAAAAGAGACATGACTGAATTTGGTGAGCGCCTGTGCAGGAACTGAGGTCAAATCACAAGGCAGGCAGGCTGAAGATGACTCAACTGAAAGAGTTGATAAACAATCAAAATGGTTTCAGAGAATTGCAAAAAGCTGGTGAAGGGGTGATCTGCTGTTGCAAATGCAATGTGCTGGAGGAATCCCTAATGATTCTAAACATTTCACGGGAAGCTCTGCTGCTTTTTAGCAGTCAGGAAGTATAATGCTTCGACGGTGCTTGTCTGACTGGACATTTGCATTTCTGTGGCCAGTCTTACAAGCCATTTTAGCCTCGGAAAGATAATTGTGGTGCCAGTGTCTCTCGACCTACATACAAGCTAGTTTAATTAGTGTAGCAAATTCGCCTTTTCTGCATGGTCACTCCAATTTTAGCCTTTGTCTGCACACTATATTTGCTGGCTTTAATACTCTGTGCACTTTACCACTGCTAAACAGAACTAAAGTGTCTGTGCTTCCCCATGTAAATCATGTACTATACATTGGAATTCCCTATTGGGCCTATTTACCCTTTCTGTAAGTCCCTTGTTTATGGTGCCTTTAAGGGCACTTATGAGATGACATGCTAAATGTCAAACTGCTTAGTTTGTAAAATATGACTTAATGGTGGAATCAGGTTTACTTGAGCAGAAAATAAACGTTATAAATATGTACTTAGGGCTGCCTGTGCTAGTACTCTGAGCCTAGGAAAAGCCAATGAGTGTAAACTGTTACCGCAGTGCACATTTTTCAGTGGCAATGGGTTGACTGTCAGTCTCACCAGTCTTCTCCAGTGAGTCTACTCCTTTCCATCACAGAAGGAATCTCTTTGTTTGGGGCACTGAAGTGCCGGACTGCAGCAGTATCTGTTAGCACAGTTGAGGACCAGCACATTGGCGGCGGGCTGTTGTCAATGCTGAGCCCACAGCATATTTGGTGCCTTACTGTGGCAATTTATGCCGACTCGCGTGTTTCCCTCTCACTGGAATGAAAACCCCTGAACCACACCTCCATGCACTACTGCCTCCATAAACACAAGTTGTGTGTATGATGCCAGCAGCCATTTTGATAGATTGGGAAGCTTTCCATTCCATATGATAGCTTTGCTTGGCATGCATTCTCCACGTTCCAACTGGCAACCATTTTGTGCTGTTGGGTAATGAATGTGTGCCCAATCTGCCTCAGAAACTTAGTACTTGAGTTTTGGTGGCCATCTTTATTTGAGAAGCTGTTCAGGTTTTCTGTGCATTGAGTCTGCGTTCACAGTGACAGGCACACCTAATAACTGTGATTCGTTTCTAATACAATTTAGCAACTATGGTATTAGTGGCAGCAACTCACCCATGCTAGGCCACACTCATAGTTAAGATACCATCCCCACATCATATTTACCCGTTTGGGAACTCCTCCACTTAATTGGCCACAGTGGAGTTAAGCATTTGAGGCATATTTGGAGACATTCAACAGTGACACATTCCCCTCTAAAAAGAAAAAAGCACTATTGATATTCAATCCAAAAAAGAACTGCTCTGGATCGGCATACATTTTTACAGCATTCACATCTCCAGGAGGACTTTGTAGCTGCTTACATCCACATGTAATTATGGGATTCAAGGTTGAATTTATGAATAAACAGCTAATTGTATGGACTAATAATACGAAAATCCAGGAAAGACTTCTAGCCACTGCAGATCCCAACTTGGAAACAGCATTGACGATATCTAACCCTCGGGGCAAGGCATGAAGGAAATTAATAAAAGTTCTAAACCTTGAACTGAGGTTCAACTGATCTCTAAACAATCTGATAGACAATCATCTAAGATAGAAAGCGGAAAGGCTCCACAGACGTGGTCAATCCAAGCACCAAGTCCACCTGGCACAAGACCAAACTTGTTTTAAGTGCAGCAAGAAAAGTAATTTCGCAGTAGTATGTAAATCAATGTCAGGGCAGAAACAGAATAGTTCAACAATGATAAAGTCATTGGAGAATGACTTGTCTGACGATGGTGGCAATTGAATATTAACGCTAACTTCTCCAGGGCATGATGAAACTGTAGGTTTATCTACTATGAATGGGTGTCTCAGAAGTCTACCTCCAGAGTGTAGAATTGCTGCAAATGGAAAGATCAGTAAATTAATGGTGGATTCTGGTTCTCCTTTCACACTTTTGAATGTAAAGGATTTTGAAGGGTTTTACAGGATACAATTACGAGCTTCACACATTGAAATATTTCTATATGGGGGAAAGAAAGTATAAGTTAAGGGTCAATTTGATGCCATGTTGGAGTTTGAGGGCAGTTCCACCAAGCGAGGCTCTGAATTGTCAGGATGGAAGGAACAGGGTGATTTGGACATGGTATTGGATCCAAATCATCCTAATATGCAAAGAATGTATGATTTAAGCAGTGCATGTATCGGTCGAATTGGTGAGTGTGAGTTGGTAAGGACATTTAGGTAAATTGAAGAGTCCCCAACACCACATTATTTGCCCTGGCAGTTGTTCACGCGGTGTGCTAAGTACCCTTACGGCTAAGTAATGAGCTGAAATCTGAACGTAGGAAATTGTGTGATCAGGGGATCTTTGAACCTATTGAAGTCTGCAAAATCTGATAAGTCATTGAGGTTGTGTGTTGATTAAAGGCAACTGAACGCTAATATTTAGGTTGATCACCAACCATTGCCCCATATTAGTGAACTGTTGCCAGCCCTTAAAGGGGCGGTGTTTTTTACATCAATAGATGTGTCAACTGCTTACCACCAGGTAGAGTTGTGTCAAGAATCCAAACATCTTACATCTTTTGTCCTGCCTGAAGGTGCATATCCCTTTTTCCGGATGCCATTGGGATTCACATCTGCTTGAGCTGTTTTTCAGGGATTGTTGAGTAAAATGTTCAAAGATTTTCCCAGAGTCACATATTTTCAAGATGATATCTTGGTGTATGGTCAAGATAAATCTGAATAGGACCAAAGACATACTGTGACATACTGAGATCTAGTGGGTTGACATTAAAAAAGGATAACTCCACACTTTCCCCGGATGGGGTAAAACCCAAAGTCAAAATACTGGAAGCAATTGAGAAGGATCCTAAACATCTCAACAGGGATCAACTTAGGTCTCTTTTGGACTTAATAGAATATTACGTCAAATTTGTGGGACATTTTGCAAGTAGGACAGCATGCTTAAGGGACCTGCTTCAGAAGAATGTAAAGTATATTTACAATAATGAGTGTGACAAGGTGTTTGAGTCAATTAAATAAGACATTGTTATGGCATGCCCTCTGAAGCCATTCGATACTAATGACACATATCATTTCCACTGATGCCAGCAATTTGGGCCTTGGGGCCATACTTATGCAGAGGTTGAGCAATGTTGCTGAGGAATCATTGCATTTGCTTCAAGGGCTTTGAGAGGTACATAGACACTTTATTCCATGATAGTGAAGGAGGCTCTTAGTTTGGGTGGGGTGTGCAGTACTTCAAAGTTTTGTGTGGGGCAGCATGTTTATTCTAAGAATGGACCAGAAACCATTGGTAGACCAATTTAGCACTAGTGAGGGTGGAAGAGCTACCCCAAGCATTGCCAAATGACAATATACTGCAAGTGTTTCACAACAACTTAGACTATGTGGTTGGTGCCAGGAATGCATTTATTGATTGTTTGTCAAGACTACTATTATGTGAGTCTGAGCTGAAAATAATGTATGATGACATGGAAAGGGTATGAGTGGTAAGTTCAATCGATGTTAACATAAATGGTGCTCTTCCTGAAGAAGAGTGGATGGAAGCCTTAGCTTGACTGAACTGTGCAGGAATGTGTTGCCAGCCATTGGCCTCCTGCTAAAGAAGTTCAGGGGAACTTAATTCCATATTAAAGGTCTTCAGATGAGTTGCCGGTTGTTAATGGTGTTTTGCGTAGGTGTGGATTGTTGGTAGTTCTGTCGGAGTTGCGCAACAAGGTTCTAACTTAAATGTTGGTATTTGTGCCATGAAGCCTAGAATACCTTAAGATTTTTTGTGGCTAGGGGTTGACATGCTGTGGAATGTTTTGTCTGTGAGTGTAGTGTGTGAGTCATGAGTGTTGAGACCCAGGTGACTGGTACAAGTCCTGTTACCCCCATAACCACAGCTAATTTGACATGGCACAAACTGCGCTTTGACATATCGGAAGCATGCAGTTGCACACTAAAATATGCTGGCATATTAATGGACTATTTTGCTAAGCGGCATGAAATCAAATTTGTGGACAGTGTGAATACTGGTGTAGTCATTGATCTATTCAAAGAAGTGTTTCTGAGAGAAGGGTATCCTTAGGAATTGGTGACCAACAATGGCACCCAGTTGGTGTCAAGGTAAATGGAAGAATTTTCAAAACTGTGTGACCTAAAACACATCAAAACGTCTTTATATCATCCCCATTGTAATGGGTTGGTGGAAAGAAATAATCGTATTATTAAGAATCAGCTTGCATTTGGAGTTGGTGAATGGTTTGGAAAGGAAGTCTGTGATGAGGTATATGATTTGGGCCACCAGAACCACACCTCATATAGGCACAGGTATGTCACCTTTCACTATATTAAGGGTCAGGGATGTCAGAACGAAATTGAGCAAGAAATAGATATATCAAAAAAGTGTTGATGTTGTGAAGGTTGGCAGTGTTGTGGATGTGAGACGTGAAGTGCAAAAGAAATATAGCAGAATAGGCAAATGTTGCAACAGATTGATTGTTAAGGCACCTGCTCATGTTCAGAAAAGATTTTCCAGTTTTGCGGCATCTGTTCAAAAAAGGAAGTGAAGGAACTTGCAATAATTATCAAGGATGGATGGGTGTGGAACAAGAGCTTCGGTTAATTGGTGCCCGACTCCAAGTCCACCAATGTGCATTAGAAAATGGGTGTGGGAACAGATGAATGTGTTGAAGTTGAATGTGACCAGCACCAACCTAGATTCCACAGAGACATATAACTAGTCTTGTGAAGTCTAAGGATTTTGTTATGAAACTGTTGTGTATCGTTTTGTACGTACATGCGTATGGTACCTGTTGGTTCTCTCTTCTCCTTATGAGATTATGTTTGCAACATGTTTGTATTTACATTTGCCTTTCGTTAATGCTCATTTTACCATTGAGTAGTTGGTTATGTTGATCAATTTAAGATCATTTTGCATGCATGTCCCTTCCATGTTCCCTATCCCACAATAGGCAGTCTTATTCCATATTTTTTTTTAATTTCCTGTTTTACTTTTAATATTTCTGCTAATTACATTCTTATATGTTTTGATTGTGAAGGAAGGGGGTGTGTAGGGCTGCATATGTAGAATGTTGAGTGTTGTGGTAAATAAGCCGTATCTAACATACAAAATTATCACAATATTGGTATGTTAATTTCTATTGAGAAAAGGCAATGAAAATAGAAGAGAAAGCAAGTAAAAAGACCCTCATCTACATTAAAATCTTCTTAGCATATTCCTTGCAGATGGGAAGATCTGTCAAAATGGGACAGATATCTAGTCTGCTGTATTACAAGTGCCATAGGCTGTAATAAACAGTGGTTGAGTTGCACTCTTAACTGTCACAAGTAGAATGGGGGCAGGACTTTGCTCTCCTTGGCAAATAACAACACCGGTTTAACAATGTTTTATAAGCATGCTGGGTCACAAAGCTAGAACTTGTTTTAGTTTCCAGCAAAATGGCGCTTTTGCAACCTTATGTCTCATTCAAATTAACAATCGACATGAAGTTCTGTACTGTAGCCATGAGCAGGGCGGAATGACTTTCTTACCCCACAGGAGCTCCGTCCTCCCTGCATGAATCCAGCACACACCATGTTGGCTGTGTAGTAGTAGGGATGGGCCTGCTGGCACTGTGTACTGGAGATAATTGGCAGATCCAGACACTGGAGAACCCGGGGATAAACCACTGGAAGAAAAACACAACATTGGAAGAAAATAGTTTAGATTCAACGAAAGATACACTAGGAGCAGACCAAATATAAATTTGTGACGTTTGCAAACTCTGCAACCAGCGTGAAGTGCAAACATTATAACACTTGATCAAAACGGTTTATGCAAATTAATATGCTGAGAGAAATCTTTCTTTAAATAGGTTTTTTGCTGAGGTGTTTATTTAGCAAAATCTACTGTATGGGATCTTTTTTCTAGCAGTACACTCTTCGTAACTTACATTTACGGATAAAAAAACGACATGCTTATTGATCAAAATATTTGTGAAGCAACGTTGAAGAAATGTCTTGTTTCATGTATTTTATACCTTCTGTTTCGTTTTAATGCTCATCCAGTAACTGTTATTGAGCGGAACACAGAGTAGTGAAGCAGCACATACTATATGGCAATATATTATTTCTAGAATCCTACACACCTTCTAGGCAACTTCAAGGTCAGAACTTTAGGGACAGAATTGTCATAATCTGGCTATCAAAGGCCAATTTAGGGAGCTTCTGATTTTTTTAAAAGTGAAAATGGCTTTATTTCAGCTTTCTCCTGCTGAAAAAATCTATCACTTCAATGCAAGTCAATGGAGAAGTTACTTCCTGCCAGTAGAGTAGCCTGGAGTAACAGATGCATGAGTTACGGGAGAGGTTGAGAGAGGATTGCATTTATTTCATCTTGAATACTGTAAACAAATTTAAATATATTCATTGTGGGATGTAACCAAAAGACATAAAGCAGCAGACAAGGTCAAGCACAACGGTTCTATATGTTCTTGATATTAGGTGGTGCAATCGCTTCCGACATCCGCTGCCTAAGGATGTACAAATTACCACAGTACAAAGAAATCACAATGGAAGGTGCACTCAAATGAAGTCAATAGAGAAAAGTAGTTTTGTAAATATCTTCTTCTTTATTCAGAGTATTCTGTAAGCAAAGACACAGCCAACGCGTTTCGTTCCCTTTTTTGCCTTGGGAACTTCGTCAGGGCAAACTAGTGATATCAGGGGGTGGAAATTGTAAACCGACACTGTATGTGAACCGGGGTGAGGGAGTTCTGGCTTGACCAATTAGGTTTCCTATTCAGATCCCCAAGTTGGGAAACTTAGAAAATGAATCAGAATAGACCATTACGTCTTCATCAGAGTTTCTGGTTATAAAGCGGCGATCATGAAATAATTAACCCCTGATTCGTTTTCCCGCTACCGTTGCAGCTACAGGTCAGGTGCACGGGAAAACGAATCGGGGGTTAATTATTTCATGATCGCCGCTTTATAACGAGAAACTCTGATGAAGACGTAATGGTCTATTCTGATTCATTTTCTACATTTCCCAACTTGGGGATCTGAATAGGAAACCTAATTGGTCAAGCCAGAACGCCCTCACCCCGGTTCACATACAGTGTCGGTTTACGATTGCCACCCCCTGATATCACTAGTTTGCCCTGACGAAGTTCCCAAGGCAAAAAAGGGAACGAAACGCGTTGGCTGTGCCTTTGCTTACAGAATACTCTGAATAAAGAAGAAGATATTTACAAAACTACTTTTCTCTATTGACTTCATATTCATTGTGGGGAAAGCAGTATCTAGGGCATTGATTCTTAAACTGGGTCCACAGACCCCTGGGGCCCATGGCTCCAACTCTACTCAGGGGGTCCATGACTACTTAGAAAATAAAATGACATCAGCAGATTAATACACTATTTAAACACAAAAAAATGTATATGTAAGTTGGAAAATTATAAAGTGTATAGTAAATATGAAGTACTCTGAAATTGGAGGCAACAAATAGAGCTTTATGAGGTATTTGGTGGAGGAACTCCATACGAAACGCAGTAGGAGGGATACACAGCTTGAACGACGTGGATCCCTATGTAACCCTGGTGGAAAGATTTGCAGCCCCTGCAGATACACCATTAAATGGGGAGAGCACCCGCCTGGGAAATTTAGAGGTTCTGTGGCCCTTTGCATTAGGCTGTAATTAGATGTGTACCTTGGATGTTTAACTGTAATGTCACTGGTCGATTGCCTTCTGCAAATCTATTATTGTTAATGCAATGGAATACCCCTCCAGTTGTTCGCTATGTACTGTGAATATTGTAGTAAGAATTGCACTGATGGTTGTCATTGATATGTTGAAACTGGATAAATAAAGGATTTTTTTTTAAATAGAACCCTATTTACAAAGGAAAATGTACTAGTGTACACTTACTCATGTGTAAATGTACTCCTGTAGCTAATAGTAACTTTGCAATTATTTGCTATTCACCATTTCCTAGTATAAAGTTGCCTAGGTGCAGACTGACGTATCTCCACCCTGGGTGGAACCTTATACACCAGAATTTCCGAGTGCAAAGTTACTTCTCATAATGTTTAACCAATAGGTGAAGAGTTCCTTCATCGTGGCAGAGATCTTCCTATTTTAAAGCATACAGAAAATGATTAAAGTTTGTTATTATTTAAACAAAACTATAAAAAGGTTTTAATATAAAATATGGATGCAAAATTATTGCTTACATTTATTTTCATGCTTGAATTAATAAAATAAAAAATTTTCACACATTAACTTAAATGTTTAATATTTAATTAAAATACATTTTATTTGTATATATTATTTTAAGCAATAATTTAAAAAATCCCATTTACAATAATAATTTTATTTGAAGTTAAGATATATTAAACGTATTAATATTTATCTATATAAATATTGTGAATGATTTTTTTTAACAAACGTTTAACTTTATATGTTTGATATTACATGTTATACTAATTAATAATCCAAGGCTGAGCTGAAGTATATGTACTACTTTTTTGGGGGCATTTTGGCTATAGTAACTTTAGCAGGGTAGTTTGTGATAAGCAATAAAATTACTCTTTTGTGGATCGGGCGTTTGTATTTCAATGTCCTTCCCTAATCCAATTTTTAACCCTCATAAACCTATCCGATTTAGGTGAAGGTATTCCCATTTTCCTGTCAATCCTCCATCTCCCTCCCACAATTAATACTAAGATGTAGACCCATGTGTGTGGACATCTCCACACATGTCAGAGTCCTTTGCACCCAAAAGATAGGAGTGGTGGAGTTGGAGGTCTCCGAATGTACATTAGTGAATAGTATTAATTTGCAGCACTACTTCACATAACACAAAGTGCAGTTTGTGAAAAAGCTACAAATTTGGTAGCCTTAGCTTGATTTTTGGGAACAGCATGAGCCCAGCAAACAGTAGCAAGTATGGCTGACTGTGGCATCAAATTAAGTAATGCTATGTACTGACAAAAAGAGAACATCCATTATGAGCAACAATTACAAAGATATCTGCTAGAGTCCAACTTATTGCTTCATCTTTTAGAAATAAAAACACATTGTGTGCGCTACAACCCTGTCAATAAAATTAAAATTTCAGCTTTCGTATTTTTTCATTTGTGAATTGAATCAAATATGTTATAATGTGTGCATTTCTTTTAGATATAGGGCCCGATTCCGATGGAACTGTAACCGACTCACCTCCTGTCGTTGGTTACAGACCTGCAAGTAGGATGCGACCGAACCCTGTTCAGTCGCAATCCTGGGAGCATGCGATCCCAACGGAACGCATGCGCGCACTGTTAAATGCAGAGGTGCAGTTCATCCCTGCACCCTGTGGCAGGCACCTCAAGGTGCCTGCCACAGGGTGCAGGGCTCAACAGGGGGGCACCATAGGTGCCCCTTAGGCTGCCATTTGGCGGCCTTGCACCCATGGGGCCTACTGAGGGCCCCCAAAGACAGCTTCCCACTGCCTTTTCATGCTGAAAAGACTGGCACAAAAAGGCAGTAGGAAACTGCCATCGTACTCCCTCGGTCGTAAAGAGGCGTCCGGGGGAGTATTGAAGGGTTTCTGGATGGCGGATGGGCTCTCTGAGACCGTCGTAAACCATCCGGAAAAACCATGGTCGGATTCCTTTCCGACTGAGCTCATCAGTATGGCTCAGTTGAAGCCTTCTTGACAACATCTGAATCTGGCCCATAGTTGTTTCTGTATTTGTGTGCATTCTTTTGTGGTTAAAATCGTAGAGGTTTTTAAGGTTGGAGTCCCAGCTTCCAAAAGAGATTCAGAAGGGGTCATAGAAGTCTCAAGGGTAAGATTAGCTGGTCTAGAGAAAAGGATGATGCACAGAAGGGACTTCAAAGATCTGTAGGATCAGGGCTGCCGTGACTTGTCGTGCAGAGAGTTAGAAGCGCAGCAAAGAGTGGACAAATATGCTTGTGGTTCTGTGTACGAAGTTCAGATACAGTGACAACCATGGAGTTCTGCATTTTTTTTGTACAGTATTTCAACTTGGGTTGTTCCAGAAAGTGACTGTGATAATATCTCTCTGTAAGCGTAATCCAGATTGAAGAATGGTTTTGAATATGATACAGAATATTTTACCCTTTATTCACTGCATTGACCAATCCAACGAGGATCAATGATGGGAGCTTTGGGACCACTCCCCATAGGCCAACGCATGTGGGAGACTGTGCTAGGGATTATAAAATCACATGTTTTACACTGGAAGATCCTGCAGAGAGAGCCACATCTAACACTGCCTATCTGACCTAAAGAGTAGAGTCAGAGGAACTTAGTCATGTGGAAAATAGTGTGCATTTCCAGGTCTATTGTCATTAAGCTCCCTCTTCTTTTTCCACTAACCAAGGTCATGCATGCCTCTGTTCTGCCTAGTCCTTCCTCTTTTTCAGTTGCCTATAGAAGTTACATTCCATTGGCTGAAAGGAATGGACAGGGAGAGGAGCTGAATGCATCATTTGGTCAGCCTGTAAGTGGCAGTTATGTTACTTTTTGTCTAGTTTGTGCATGGAAAGTAACTGGGTGATGTGTTAAGCAAGGGCCAAGAAAAAAGGGGTCACAAAATGTAAAATGCCCATGCATTTTCCATAGACTTTTTTTTTTACAGAGGCACTACCTGAACGTAATTACACCAAATTCAGCAGGAAGCTTAGGGGCTGAATACGAGTTTGGCGATCCTCCTGTCGCAACGGCCTCAACGACAGAACCGCCAAGCCGGTAGAGCACCTGACTGTTGGATTACAAGTTTAAACCATGGAGGCTGCGGTGTTCTGGTGGTCTCATGGCGTTGGCCTGTTAGGCTCATAGGAGAGTCTATACAGCAGATCGCCATTGTGACAGTGCCTGCAGCACATTCCTGTATGGTGTGGCATGCACCATGTCCTACATGCTACACCGTGTTCAAATGTGGGCGCAATTCCAAGGGGGCATGACATGTGCCCCCCCCCCCCGCATGCACACACCAGCACAGGAGTGACAGAGGACAGTGTTAGGGTACAGTTAGTTACCTGTATGCCACTCCCACAAGAGTCCCTTGAATCCAATTTTAAAAAACAGAACTTTGATTGGCACCAGGGGGCTTTTTTACCCTTGGGATATCTTGCTCAGCCAGTAACTACAATGTGTGCCCTAAAGTAACTATTACTCGCTCCCTCACCATGCAGACAAAAATCAAATTCTTCTGTTTGGCAAAGCGAGAGATCTTTGGACCAACACTAATTGTCCGCAAGACATTCCTTCTCTACTCTCCATGATGACGACTCCATGCAGCACCCACAGCATTAACAAGAGGGTTGGTAGTGCCCCTGCCCCTTTTAGCGGCACCACCAGAAATAAAAAAAACATTATTAAAGGAGCGCTTGGGCAATATAGGTACCTTCCTTCAAAGAAACCATGAATAATAAATTACCAGCTCCTGTGGCTTATTTAATATTCCTTTGCAATTCTGTTTGTAACCTGAGTGCCCTGGTACCCACCTGGGGCACAAATACGACCAAAATTATTGGAGCTGCGAGAGGAGCTCTAGTGCCCTGTGGCCCTGGCTGACTTCCCAGCAGGCACCCATTTCAAGTGCCTGCAGCAGGGGGCATTGTCTTTCAAAAGTGGATGATCCAAGGCGACCTGGAATTCCCACATTACCAAAATCATTGGGAGCTGTTTGTGGAGCCCCAAAGCCCCCGCGGCCCCTGCAAGCTCTCCAGCCACCACTGAGGTGGGAGGTGGGAGGTGGAATTGTTTTTTTCAAAAGTGTGTGACCCAATACACACCCAGGGCACCTACATGTTCTTATTTGTTGGGCCCACAGGGGGGCCCCAAGGCTGCCAAAAACCTCTGTGGCTTCCCAGCTAGCAGCCATAGTGGTGCTGGAAGAAGCTGGCTCACTCACTTTGCTCCCACCCAGAAGGGGGCAGTTTTTTGCAATGCTCCCGCCCGGGTGGGAGTAAAGTTGTTTTATGTGTTCCGGAAGAGTGCGGGCAAGGTATGCCCCCTTCCCCTAAAATTGAAAATGGCCCCAGGGGATGAGGTCCACTAACCTAGATGGGAGTCTTGGGAAGTTGAGCTGCATTACTTCTCTCCTAATAATAAAACCAACCCCAAATGTATGGGTTCCCAGAGCCTAACGGTGGCTTAGGGAGGGGGGGGGGCAAATAACCCCTCCTCAAAATAAAGCAATGTGCCACCTCCCTCCCCCACTCCTTAGATCCTCCACAAATTTGTGGCAACACTTAAAAAAATAATTTTTGGGGCCCAGAGGGACAAGCACCCTAACCTATCTTTTTTTAATTTAATTTTAGGACAGGCTACTAAATTCCTGAGTCTTAAAATGGCTGCCCCAACATCTTTGTTGATATGGTGTCATCAAATCAGATGTTATGTTAGGATCTGAAATATTTATACATTTTAAGCCTTATTTTCTCAATAACTACTGAACGAATTTACACCAAAAGCATGCTTTCTGGATCAAGATCTACCCTTCTGCCAAATTTGGTGTAATTCCGTTCAGCAGTTGTTGCGCTATCACTTTTCAATTATCATCCCAAAACTTGCCAGGTTGGAGCTGATGTAGATGAGGCTAGGATATGGTAAACACAGAAATGTTTCCTATTTTCGATGCATCATGTAGTGTCCAGTTTCTCTGTCCAGCAGCAAGAGGAAATTCAAAATGTTGTAAGGAGAGGAACAATGATTCATCCTCGGACCTCCGCACTCATCAAGAATCATTATAATGACAAATGGACTTCCTACCTCTGGAAAGCACTTGCACATGGCATAGAAAATAAAAATTCCCCTGGTGTCTCAAGAATATCTCTACTAAGGTGAATACCCAGAAGGCGATTAAAAGTGAAAGGTCGATTCCTGGAGAACAATTAATTCTGCATAGTCTGGTTGACATGGTTCTGTCTATTGGTCCCTGTGGGGTCTGTGGCATTTGTCGGGACCAGCAATTCCTGTTCAGTGCAGCTCTATGCCCCATTAATTCCAGATATCTTTCACTCATATACACATCTTGTGATTACAAGAGGAATTCAGAAATACTTGCAATTCATTTTCCTAATGTAGGACCCTATTGATTATCTGTGAAAGGCACCATGGACGTACACCGTGTGGGGACCCCTTGAAGTCACACATTCTTCAAAGTGAAAAACCTGTATTTGACCTATTCATCAGTCTGTCCATAAATGGGGCCCCATTTGTCCCTCCTTTAGAGCCACCAGTAATGACTTTGCCAATGCTTGCTGTACTTGCAACATTATTGATACATGATGTTTTAAATGACATGTTAACAACCTTCTTGGGTAAGTTCCCTGTATCTTTTTACCTGAACTTTAGAGAAAGACACCTGAATGAAACTAATCTGGCAAGGACTTATGAGTTGTCTACTATCATACTAAAGCTCATCTAAATTATCAGTGTTGAGAGAGAAAAGGCTAGCATGTTGAAGCATTTACTGGACATTTATCAAAGTTCCTTTGTTTCCCATTTTAAGAAAACAAAGGAACAGAGTGCTATAAAAGGTGTGTAATTAATAACACACTCCCCTCTAAACTTACAACATCAACATTTACCTCTGTGGATGATTGTAGGAAAATGCCTCTTTTTTTGCATGATTGCCCCCATTTTTTGTGAACGAATTGTGCTGTTTTTGTTTAGTCTGTGCTCTTAAACTCAGCTAACCCAGACCTCATTTCAAGTGTTCTGTCTCCTAAAACATGTTGCAATTCTCCCAATAGACATATTTAAGTCCCTAATATATGGTACCAAGTGTTTCCAGGGCCTGTGTGCAAAATGTCACTAGTGGCTTCAGCACATACCTTGCCACCCATTACAGTGTCAGTGCAAACATGACTGCAAGCCTACTATTGTAGCCTAGCTATGCAGTTTTAAATTGCATCTTTGACCTTTTTACAAGAACCTTTTTGAATGATCTAAACGTTCCTTTTTAGTATGAATATGTTACGCCTATATAGGCCTTATAAGCCCTAAGGAGCGGTGCGTGGAATTTTAAAGTGGGACGTGTAGAAAATTACTGTCACACATGTCCTTATAGTGAAAAGGCCATAACATCTGTTTTCGCTGTAGCAAAGCTGGCTGTTCCAAAGCAAAATCCTGGGCTAGAAGAGTACAGTTAATAATACTGATTGTCGTTTGGAAACAGCTAAAAATATAATTCAAAGACTCTTTTTTGATAATGGTTTAAATTCAATATAAAGGTAAAATTGAATTTGTGATAACTATTAAGGAAAAGGTACTTTTAGACCTTAACCTTTTCTCTGCCCAAAGCCTCCAGAGGACCATTTGCATGAGCTTCAACTGGTGTTTGATAGCCCCCTTGAAGAGGTGCAAAACTTGTTCCCAGGGCAGAAAAAAGGTCTTGGGTGTGGCAAGGTGTTTCTGTTTTACTGGCAGGATGACCATCTAGGTTGTCCCCAGGAACCTATTTAATTTTCAGAGACCTACCATGTCACAGGCCAATGTTAGCTGACACATGGGCAGGGTTCTTCTGTGCTCCCCAGTCAGGCGGGCACCAGTCCCAGGGATCTTTCACCCCATTGGATAGGGTAGAACAGGAAGTCACCTTTATCAAAAGGTTTGTGACAGGCATACATCTGGTATCCCAAATGCCCTCCTGAGAAGATTATTGGATCTATGGAAGATCAGGAGAGGACTGAAACTAATGTTGGAGACTTGAAGATCTGGACCTGATCTCGTTTTTGTTCTGAGGACAAAAAGTGGACTCTGGTGGTCAGATGGCTGACTACCTGTTAACCTACATGACTACAACAATCTGTAAGAAGCCCCATTTACTGAGGGGCCCAGCTGGCCAGTTCCAACTGGAACTGCCCTGGATCATGCTGGGGCCTTCTGCTAGAGTGAGACTTGATCCCCAAGTGTTGTTCCTGATGTCCTGGGACCTTTGACTGTGTCTAACTGTACTCCTCCTAATCTCCTAAAACACCTGGGACTTAGAAACATTTTGGCTCCAAAGACCTCCAGAGGTCAGGGAAAAACCTACCAAGTCAATCCGATAAAGGTGAGTTGTTGCTTGGTCAAAGATTTAGATTTCTCCAGCTCTGAGCTTTTCCTCAACGGCAAATCGGCTGGACTTTGTGGACAGGGTTTCCCGTCCATATATAAGAATCCAAGCTACAAAAACTGTACTACGTCCGAACATAGAAATCTTCACTGGGTGAAGGCCCAAAGAGTATATGGACCACCTTATGCATGAATTTTTAATTTTTCACACTCTGAGCTTTCCCTCCAAAAGCCAATGGCTTCACTAGGACCTCATTTGATGGCTATCCAGCTCCATGGAGCCCCTCTCAGCCACAGTCTAGTGCATTGCCCAGCTGAGGATTTTTTAGTTCCATTTCAGTGGATAAGATAGAAGGCAACACTTCTGACCGGGTCAAACCTAGTTTCCATAGCTGTCAACTCTAAATTATGCCTTGATCCTGGTCAAATGCAGCCAGATGACCACGGTTGCCTCTCAATGCTTTTTTGTACTATTTTTATTGACAACTGGAAAGATTCATGTCTCCAGTTCTCTTTATTGTTTTGGTGCGATTTTGTTAATGATGCTGTGTTACTGGCTTGTACCAAACATTTATACAGAAGCTACTGAGAGACTTCGAAAATTATCGCATGCTCAAAAATCTGGTGATTTAACACTAAAAAACAAAAAGAATTATAATAAATTCGAGGTGAAATTAAAAACTTTTTTTTTAATCTAAGGCGGGTCCCGAGATCATGTTGAATATTATGATTAGCTGGTGATTAGATTTTACAAGAAGTTGTTCTGGGCCAAACAGCTAGTAAAAAGTGAAACAATTACTAGTCAATGTGCAAGTGCTGTTGTACGGTTCTGTAACCAATGCAGATGAAGATCAATCGAACCCGCCCTCTATGTGCAGTGCTATGGCTGTGTTAAGGCTGAAGTTGGGCATGCCCAATGTCGAAGCCCATCTAGCACTTAAACAGACCTTGCATTGAATCTGAATATGGACTAAACCCAAGCTTGCTATCTATTTAAAAGCCCTTGGCAAAGCAGTGGCTCATGCAGACCACCCTGGCCGAATGTTATTGCAAGTATTCCAGCTGCTGCAGGTTGTGCAGGAATCTGGGTGATCTATAGTCAGAAAATATTGGGCTTGCAGAAGACACTGCAAAGAGACAAGTTCAGCAGACACTTCCCGGAAACTAAAACCTCTGCCTGGTATGAACTGTACTCGGACCAGTTCTTTCCAGAGATAAAAAGATCATTGTACATAAGGTTCAGAATAGGCACACTGCCAACAATGAGTTACGCCAACAGCAGGGCCAACCATCTTCAGCCTCGGCTGCGTGTAACTGCCAACAAGGCTCTGATGAACCTGTTTTACATTTCATGTTCCTCTGCACTAACTCTTTCAAGGCAAGGAGGCTCTACCGTCGCCCCCTTTTTAACAAATATAACATAAGGCATTGATTGTCCCAATGTCTTCAAACTGATTATGAAGATGTATTGTATCTTAGGGCGAACAAAGCGATACCAAAGGGGATGATGGACGGAGCGCTTGAGCAAATCAAACACTCACCCCCAGTCAACTGATCTGGGTTTAATCCATCAGCCCGAACTGCCAAGCCACGTCTTCCCTGGACCATAAACAAGCATCCTGGGACCGGTTTCGGGTTCATAACCTTCATCAGCCAGGCTATCTTGAATCCAGCACACACAATATTAAAACACAGCACGGGCACGGAGCCCAACCCATGTGCAAGCGTCTCGCAGACAGCGCACATGTAGAGCCCGCACACAGAGAACATGCACTGCACAGGGAGCTTAAGTGCCGGCTGCCTGTGCTTAAAGAACAATTACTCATCTAGTATGATGACAAGAGTTCGAAAAGAAACAAGCATTTGCAATGCAATAGGCTGCTTTTTTAAAGTTTGTACGGAGCTCACTGGGTCTGTCTTCTCTCTGTATTTTCCTGAGAATACATCTCCTCATTTGCTATAAAAGTATCCTGCTCAGAAACTGTGAGACTGTCCCTAAAAGCCGCATTTCTGAATCGTCAATGTCTCCTATGTAATCAGTACTTTTGGAGACAGCCCCTGAAGAGAACATAGTTTCATTTTCAGCATTCTTTTTGAAGACATAAAACAAAGATTGTTTTCACATTTAACACACAAATTCCACGTGAAGCACCTGCAGCTGAATGAAACGTGTAAACTGCACCTTTGACAGATACACGTATTAAGGTGCATAGCACATTTAACAAGCATTGGCACAGCCAACAGGTGTCGCTTTTGGGACCTCATAAGTATTTAGTCATGCAGCACAATATCCTTGGTGCGACAACATCAACTGTTGCATGGCTAAACACTTAAAAGGACCCAAAGGCGAGACCTATTGGATATTCCAATGCTTGTTTTTAAAGGAGATGACTGAAGAGAACTGCAAAGTTTGACTTCCTAAATATATTTAGAAATACAAATTAGATAGATTAGTTGCGTCAACATTTTTTTTTTCATTTTGGGGCACCACAGCGACTTTTGTTTACATGAGGGGGCGCAGCAATAAAAAGACCACTGCTTGAACTGGTAGCATTTCTGTTCTTCCACAGCTAGTCTGTTTACATCACCTCAGGTACCTCGAATTGTCCTATGTCAGGTGTCACGCACAATTTTACATTTATAACTGCAAAACAAAACGACCAAAAACGAGAACGCAAAGCAAAAGGCAACTTACAGCAACTTCCTCGCATCTTCTGAACTACCAGTTCTACAGTTAGCTTTTAGACATACAGTCAACTGCACTGAAGGGCATTGCCGATTAATTCCAGCCTCATTTTGGAATGTGTTGATTGCAAACTGGACAATGACACAGACAAACGTGTATACTATACACCTGATTGTACATGTAGAAATAGTGGATTTGCGCCATTTTACCTGAATCAGGCTGGGTATTTCCCCATCCGGATGTGAGGCACCAGGTACCAGCTGCTGCACAGCTGGTTGGCAGAGCAATCGGAGAGACGAAGTTGTTGTACTGTGCCGGCTTGGACAGCTTGACCAGCATGATGTCGTTATCTTGAGTCTGGGAGTTGTAGTTCGGATGCTTGATGACTTTAGAGACTTGGATGGCCTGCTCCGTGCTTTCGGTGTAAGTCGTGTCATACTCACCAAGGTAGGCTACCAAGGTGTTGGCTCTAGCAGGGAAAAACATGAATGGAGAATGAGTTAACTAAAAAAGAGATAGAGAAAGAGTGGAAGACACAGGATGGATTGATGGAGGGACAGCTCATTTAATTTGGTGATGTGCAGTCATGCAATTGTGCAGAAACTGCAGACTTCACATTTCATAACTTTTGCAACATCAAGTGAACTTATATTACCGCATTTCAAATGTGGTGATGCCCCATCACAGCATAGGAAAGTCACGCCCATTCACAAGGGCAAAATCGGTGCTAGCTTTGCAGCTTTAAATGCAGAAAAATGGTATTTTCACCTCGTGGTGTTACTGAAAATTTCTTGACAGAGAGAACACTAGAAAATGTTCAACATAAACAATTTGCAAGACTGTGGCCACACTTAAACGTTAACACTGTTGGGCTCTTTCTTACGACAGGTCATAGACGACTATGTGTCTAAATCTTGAAGTAGGTATCATAAGAGGCATCCATGTCCCATTCCAGCAGGAATAGTCCCAATTAACCAAAGAAAGTTCTAATGAGAACTATGCTGAACAAATCAACTGCTCACCCTTTGGAAAGGCGCACCACAAACCCATCTAGGATCTGAGCTTTCACAGTAAAATACCACAGAGCCAGGCTACCTGCCATGCACGAGTATTGGTAAAATGAATAGACGATTACACGACTTGCAATCAGCCTCCTAACCTGTAAGGGCACAGAAACCCGACTGCTGATATCAGCAAATAGCTGCTCTTTTCCTTCAATGTTTGCAAAATGGCTATTTTGATTTTATTTCACCTTTCTGTGGTCCATGGGGCAGTAGACCACAAGATCCTCTGTGATCATCCGAGTTTCTAGAAAAGTGGGCTTAGTAATGGGACAATAATTGTATCTGTTCCATTCAGACTACATTTAACAAATTAAATGGAATCATCATCGGCTCTAAAACACATCAAACACAGGGTTCACCAAGACAGTCCTAAGCCATGGCAGTATTTAACACTTACATGAGACATCTTACTCAGATCATATCCCATTACCGACTGAATTTCCTCTGCATGCTTTTGGAAATACAAACTTACTTACACTGGGGCGATGCCACAGATTAAGAAATGGACAGCAACAAGGAGGTAGCCAGAAAATGTAAATACACCTCACTTGAACATTACCTATTCTCAAACGCTGAGCATCAGGCAAGCAAACCCTACTCCCTTTAAGAAAATTACCATCACACTTGAATAATCCATCCATCAATCCATCCATATGTCCACATATCTCTCTATCCAGGCATTCACACACCCGTCCTTTCATATTCCCCATCTTTCCATTTCTCATCTGTCCACTCATTCACCCTATACCCTTGACCCTTTTGCACTTGCATCCATCCTCTTACCCTTTCATTTATCCACCTTTTTGCTCTTCCATCCTAGCTCTCTTCACTTGCACGAAACAAGCACTAAAATCCTAGCAAGCATTTTCTTGCTCAAAAGGCAAATGGAAGTATGATCCTCCCCAGGGCACAACAAAATATCTCTTTTGCATCGCAGATCGACAAACAGCAGCGTTGATCCTCCTTGACCTCTCAGCAGCCTTCTGCACTATATCCCACCACACACTGATAAAAAGATTCTCCCAGATTGGCATCCAAGGGCATGTGCTCGGATGGATCACTACCTTCCTCACCGTAATGAAGGCAGAGGATCCACCTCCCACCTTTCACCTCTGAACCCAAGGACATCAAACATGGGTGAGATCATTGGGCAATGGCCATCATTCAATGGTTCAAGTCGCCATATTTCGACAACTGATATATTGTACAGGAGAAGAGAAACACTCACGGCTGGTAGCAATGGGCGGCTGATACGATCCAGTACTGATTGATCAAAGAACCTCCGCACCAGCGACCTCCATTGCACATGAAGTAGACCTGCCAGGGCACGCTGCCCCTGGCGCAGTTGTAGCCGTTGACTACATCATTGATATCTTCAACCTTTGTCGGGTAGGCAGCTGCAAGCAGAAATGAGGGGTCAGACAACTGGTCCCATAGCTATGGAATCAAATCACTCATAGAGTCAGTAACTATCACTGTTACCTATTAACACTTCCGCTCAGGATTAGAAACCGATCCTGAATTGTGCAGTAATGCCAAGCTCACTAAAGACCAAACGCTACTGATGATGCTAGGTTTGGCATTACCGCATGAGAGGTTGTATCATGAACAGCTGTGCTGGCTCAGCGCAGCTACTTATGTATTTGTAGTGTCCAATTGAAATACATTCAACCTGGGGATTTGCTTGAGTTAGTACATGAGGAGCAGACAGCAAAGTGCAGACAAAGAGAGGCAATATTTTAAGTTTTCTCATCATAGAGCTGAGAAGAAAAATACATATCATTGCATGGCCCTCCCATTCAGAAGCATAAACGTGAAGCTGTCCGGTAAAACTGCTCCAATGCTACTAGTATCTCCAGAATGTGGTATTACAACATCAGATTACGGGGCATTGTTACTGAGGTTACAAATGCTGCTGGGCTTACGTTTGTAAAAACACTGAAAACATAATATTATGGAACACTTTCTTTGATGATGCGTTTCCTCAATGAGAGTGGTATATTTTGAAAAAGAGAATTGTAAATGATTAATTCTCCCTTCAAAATGTGCTGTAGTCAAATGAGGTAGAAAGAGCCCTCTGTTAAAACTGTAAATAATAAAACACGCAGGAAACGGTGAGAACGTTTTAAAAAGACATTTACCGTAAAAAAGGAAGAGGGTTGAGAGAGAGGTGACATCCAATGGGCCTTCCAGAGTGTTCAAGAACATTCAGGAAAAGAAACCCCCAAAATTAAACGAACAAAACTACGGCCAAAAGTGTTTTTCAAGCTACATTTACAAAGTGGACCCTAAATAATAACAGTACTGCAGAAGTGACACTAACTAGGCATCTGAATTTTAGGTCTGATCTCTTTTTTTGAGATAGCTTTAGCTGTGTTCCCAGACTATTGTTTTCCCCCTAAAGAAATCGTACGTAATATACATATAAAGAAGAGATTTTGTCAGCTGACTTCACCCATTGGTCTGCTAAATCGCCACTCCCATTTTGCTTCCGACCACCACATCATAGGGCATAGGTGTACTAAAGTGCATACCAAAGGTAGCAAGGTTAAGGTAAGAGGTCTTTATTAAACAACCTCATCCAACATCCAACAGGAGTAACTGCCAAACCTAGAACTTCACAAGATTCCCATAAGGAACATTCCACTGACTTGGTTCTATACTGGAACACTCCTCATAGAACCAAGTCACATGATCACAATAGGTCTTCAAACTGTGGGATGCAGCCCCCTGTGGGACTGTGGATGTATTCCCAGGGGAGCACAAATGACGCTCTAAGTACTTGTAAATGAGTTTTCCAGGCTGCCTTAATTTACATGCAGGGTCGAAGTGGTTAAAAAGTAGAGAACTGTAATCCATGCCGTGGTGGTGGGGTCAAAGGCTTACCTAAAAATACCCAAATATTCTGTGTCTTATTGATTTTTCACTTTCAGTTAACTGCATATAAAAAACACAAATCATAAAGGCAAGTTAAACTAAACAGCGGTAAATGTATTATTTTATATTATGAAACTGCAGTTGGCTAATGTGAGCGCTGCAGATGTCATTATGTGGGAACAAAAAGCTAAAGATCTGAATTCTGATTGGTGCATTGGGGAATAGCGACTAGTGTATTTATAGTGCTGCGAGGTCCCATCCTGTAACAAAAAGCACTGTGAATATGTAAGCCATTATTTTAACATTGTATTATATACAGTATGAGATAGGGTGCCACAAATTGATTTATTGATTAAGATAAAACAAGTGCTTTCATAGTACATATTTCAGTAATAGGTAGAATGTCATTGTGCAAATATGATTATAGTGCCCGTTAAAAGCGTTTTTCAGAGCTCTGCTGATTACACCCTTACATTTATTCTCAAAAAGAATAAACCTTTCTCTCCATAAAAATTCAGCCGACTCCCTCGATTGATGCCTGTGTCCCAAGCAGCCTTTGCATTTGCTGATTAACCAAATGCACACATTTACATTCCTTTTAGGTAAATGTAAATGTGTGTGTCTTGTAAAGCGCATTGCTATCCGGAGGCGTCCTGGCGCTATAGACCGCTGGGGAACCCGTCCTGGCTTTCCCTGTGAGATGTTCCCTCCTGGGTATCTCCAAGGTGAAACCAGGCATCCCCGGCGTTTGTGGGGCGCCATTGTGGAGGTGAGGCAAGCTAATGCCCAGAGTTGCCGAGTGTGATCCCTGGTTAGAGTAGGCACAGAGGCGAGAATGATCGAGTCCGCTGACCCTGGTTCACGACCCTGCCGTGTCGGGAAGTGAACTCTGGTCCCGGGCCGTCCTCTGCTTCCGGGTCTGCCGCCTCTAACCAGTGAGCCACACCACTCCAGTAGCAGGCACCCTGGTAAGCAGAACAAAAATAGGAGTCTAGAGGGAAAGACAGAACTAGGACGCCCTCCACTCTGTAAGTCATTCAACACCACCAGTCCTAGTTCCCGTGGCAATATTTGCTTATTGATCTGTATACACCAGTGATTGAAACCATTGGTGGTTGGCCCGTGAGGTGCCATCTCGCTTTTCACACATTTTTTGTCCTGTGAAAATCATCGTCAGTCCAGTGCTGTTATATATGTTTAGATCAGAGAGGTTGTTTTTTTAAAGAGGCAATAGATCGAAACATTTGGGATTATCCTAAGATTATAGGGACTCCCCGGGTGATTAAGTTTCAATCACTGGTGTATACAGATCAATAAGCAAATATTGCCACGAGAACTAGGACTGGTGGTGTTGAATGACCCTGGTAAGCAGACCTGTTTCAGCTCTCTTTCCCTTCTTCAGCTTCACAGCACAGGAGACCCCCCCCCCCAAACCCTCTCCCAGCTGCCCTCCCTTCACTTTCACCAAGAGGATTCTCAAGAGCTACATTAACCTATTAGGGTCAATTGGTTTTTTTTAACAAAAAAGTATGTAAAGTTAAAAAAAAGCATGGGCATGTTGTTCCTCATAGATCCTACCTCCTTGATCTCTGTCCAGATCACCTTCCAGTTGAATCGAGGGGGGCGATGGCAGAAAGGAGACCAGCAGAGTCCTATTGAGACCCCGAGCCATGATAGTCCAGACACCTGGGGCCTCAGAGTTATGTCCCAGGCGAAACAGAATAAGAGCAAGATCCATGCATAGTATCGAAGAGATGCCCCGAGTAGGGGGTGCCATGTGGGGGTTATGTTTTTCATTTATAAATAGACAGAGGCAGTTTTCTCAGAGGGGTGATCTGAGGAAGGTGGGGAGAAATTGTGACTCATGTCTTTAAAGGACAATCACTGCCATTAGTGCAGCGACACTGAGGCCAGGCGTGTGAGTGACCACTGCACCCAAGATGTGGCTGTATTATTGCCTTAGAGTACAGGTAACCTGCAATGTGCAGGGAGCAAGACAAAGAGGCCAAATGTGGGCCTTTTCCCAGGTTTTCTTTACACACAGGAGGAAATAGCCAATGCTGGGGCTCTGGCCTAGGGGTGATGGGCCAGTGGAATGGGCCGAGGAAACAGCTTGCTTCGCAAGGCTGTCATTTACATTGTTTCCACAGGTGCAGTGCCACTGGAACCCAGAGGTGTGAGGAACCAACTAAATCCCGATTATGGCTGTTTTACTATCCTTCCTGGCTTCCTTTAGGGCCCACTGCACCTTTTCTGCACCAGGTTTGCTTTGGTGTTTGGACCTATGGCCCAAGGGAGGGGAAAACTGAAGCAGAGGAGACCCATTAGCTGGGCCTCAGAGAGAGATGGCAGAGAGGGAGGTGAAGCAATATGGGAGTCCTGTTTTTTTTAATGTATGAGGAAACTGCTCTTTGCAAGGCAGTAGCTATCGTTAATGAAGTAAGTTCATTGGCACTGTACCCAGGAGTGTGAGATGCCCACTGCATCACGATTACAATTTTCTTACTTTACAAAAAGGGGCATGGAGTGGGCATGCAGCCTTATTTGCCATGCTAGCTTTAGGACAGAGGGCACCTTTACTGCAAGGAGGGGGCAACACAGGGATCTCATTTCTTACTGTTCAGGAAAGGGAGTCTGTTGAAAGACAGGAGTCATGGCCAGGTTTCGTGGCCAGATACAGTGAGGAAGGGGGAACAGGCAGAGAGACAGCCTGCTTTTCAGGGCTGCAGCCATGGCTGGCTGTTGGCATGGGTGAGCTGGAACCAGGCCCGGGGCAGCTAATTTAGAAGGGCGCACATGCAGCTGACCTTGTGAGCTTCCTTGAATAATGCCTTCATTCCAGGCTGCCAGTTCAGTTCATTTTCGACAGACTGGCTATAAAAACTTGTTTTCTTTCTTTTCCTTAGCCTTCCTCTGGTCCCCTATATCTCACACCCCATTCCTCATCCCTTCACCGTTCCATGGAACCACTTCCAGTTTAAAACCTAAATAGGCGGTTCAGGTGAAGGGTCAAGAGGCAGATGTGTGTTCACTGGCCAGTCACTGCTCTGAGATATTCAACAGGGCGTTATATCTGAGCACAAACATGCCCCCCACTAGAATCACCAATGGGAGGTGCAGATGGGGAGAGGTGGAGGAGGAGGTTCAGGAGGTGTGCCAAATTAATTTTCGTCCAGGGCGCTGTCTGAGAAAATGCCAGCCCTGGCTGCTGCCATCAATAGTGCATATATTTACAACAAGGGGTGGTGAGGGACAGAGTCTCTGAATTAAGCAGAAAGCTCTCACCCAGTCAAGAGATCAGGGCTAGATCCAACACCGTTTTTTAGCTCACTGCACCATCCCAGTTTCAGAACCTGGCTGTATGCAAATTAGTCTGTTCCCGTCCCAGTGCATGATGGGAACAGGGCAAACCAAACTACAAAAGCCAATTCTTACACTGGGAAGGAAACAAGCTCCCGGGGACCGGTTTCTGGCATTACTGCCGTCTTCGGACCGGTTTGCTTGAATCCTGATGGTGCAATGAGCAAGGGTCTCACATCTGAGAATACCCTTCCACGCTTAGGGTGGAAAAAAATATTTACAACAAGGGGTGGTGAGGGACAGAGTCTCTGAATTAAGCAGAAAGCTCTCACCCAGTCAAGAGATCAGGGCTAGATCCAACACCGTTTTTTAGCTCACTGCACCATCCCAGTTTCAGAACCTGGCTGTATGCAAATTAGTCTGTTCCCGTCCCAGTGCATGATGGGAACAGGGCAAACCAAACTACAAAAGCCAATTCTTACACTGGGAAGGAAACAAGCTCCCGGGGACCGGTTTGCCATCAATAGTGCAGCAGTTGCATTGGGGCCCAGGAGAGTGCCGGGCTCATCATAACACCCCTATTAAAAGGCATAGTATTTTTAGTCAATTTCTGGTTTTGTTCCATACATTGTCTCTTTCATAAGTGTTGCAATTATTATAGATTAAAATCTCTAGAAAAGGTTTCGCTGATAAATCCCACCTGGGCTCGCCTCTCCTGTTCCCCCAAATCTTGCCATTCAATTTTGGAGGGGGGTCCGATTTCAAACAATTTTACTTAAGGGGGCTCAGAGCACAAACGTTCAAAGACCTATGGCTTAGGCAATGGCTCAGCCCAATAATCCCATTCGCTCCCTTCACTTTGAGGGAATTCACAAAGTTTTAGCAAAGCTGTTACACCTTGCCAAAAACATAGTCGCTTTCTCTTCGGTTGCAAAGCTGGTTTAAAATGGGCTTTTTTATTTCACGTTTTTATATTAACTTCAAATGGCTGCTGTATGTTTTGCTTGCAGTCCTTTCTAAAGTTTAGGTTGTAAACTGTTTAAGTATCAAGGCAACATTGTAGCTAATTGCTTTTGAATAAACGGTTGGCTGGCAACTTATCTTTCTCTCCTTCACATAGAAAAACAAAAAATGTGTTGCACAATTGAAAAGTTTCTGATTTACAAAACATCTATAGTAAAACCGCTCCATTAATGGATATTTTTTTTTTTAAATCAACAATTTTTGTTACAATTATAATGCAGCCTCGTTCAGGTGATGGTACATTTCCTTTTTGTCTTTTTATTTTTTTGTAGCATGCGCTTGAAATAAAAAAAAAAAATAGAAAATTAACCATTGCACCAGATTGCAAAGAAAAGACATACTGGATTAATAAATGGTTGTTTTATGTGTTGGGAAAAGGCATGCTTCCCTTAATTTGTTCGTTCTTTTGGAGTTCACTGCAGGCATGATCATATATTTGCGGTGTTGCGATGTGTTTGCGATGAAAGAAGGCTTTTGGGGAGAACAATGGAACACGAATTCCTCTGCATCATGAAGTTTGGGCTTGGCAAATGGGAACTGCTTCTTCAACCTCATCACCATGGAAAATACAATACGTTGACTCTTTTTGTGATCAGCCAACTTGTCCCATCAGGGCTTTCAACCACTTATCAACTGAAACCGGAACTCGGGCGATTTTATTTTATTTTATTTTACCAAGAATTTTCGGGTATCATTAGGAGTTCCCTCCACAAATGTTAACAAGCATTAGTAAAGTCAATTGGTCTGTTCTTGGCCGTCAGTCTTTTGACTTTGTCAGTGCTTGTTTTGTTATTTGGCAGGTTTTGCACAGGTCTACTGTTGGGGAAACTGCTGAGCCCTTGTCAAATCTTTAAAAAATGGCTAAAGGTAAAAATATATTTTGGTCACAAATAGGGCTATTAATGGAACTTATTTGTGTGCAGATGTGCTGCTTGTAAAATGGAATAATGCCAGCACTCACAGTGAAGTTAGCCAACGGTGGGCATTCCCATTGCTCCATGCTGGAGGGCGTAGTGGGCGAACAAAAACCTGAATGGCATAATACTATACCAATTGATAAAGAGCGCTAGCTGAAACCTCCATAAGTTTAGTCAACGCATACTTTTAGCAATATCAAAAGGTCTTGGCTAACGCCTTATCTAAAAAATTCAGCAGTAGATAAAAATGACATGTGAGCCGAAGTGCTCTAGAAAATTGATAGTTTGACCATCACCAAATGTTCCCTGGTGTAATTGCATCATTCTTTGAAAGACAATTTGCAGTCTATCTTATCATTTCAATAAAAGGGATGAAAATAGGAAGGCCAGGAGATAGAACCATGGTATGAAAGAGCTCCAGAGCTGAGCTTGTTAAGCCATACCGTATGCAGCTCCTGCTTAGTTTATGTTGTCTCATAAGAACCTGAACTATCTCCTTTGGTCTGCGATTCCTGAACCCCGAGAATGTACGCACCTACTGATTGTATTTGATAACATGAACTAGTGATTAGTTTAGGTGGAGCTAGTTTCTACCACGTAAAGGATGGTTCTGTTACCGTTACTCCGATAGTTTCCCTTTCTAAGTGACGCTAGAGGTCTGTCCTTTACCGGCTTACTCTCGCTCTATGGCCGGCATATATTTATAGAACATATGGGATACCTACAGCCTCAGGTTCAAGAAGAAAATGAGTCCTGTTACCAAATACACCTCAAACGCAGAGAATAAGGTTCTGTATAAGGATCTAAAGGCCTAAATTCCACATGGATGTGTTTCGCAGATTGACGCTATTTTCATTGTCTTACCTGCCTGATGCCCCAGTGCCAGAACCACCAGCAGAAAGAACTTCATCTTGGAGGATTGGTCTTATGCTGTGTCTGCCTACAACTGTTAAAACTGGAAGGGCCTTTTTATACAGTTTTACATCAGGTCTCCTGCGTCAGAGATAACATAGAACTTTCTGCAGAACATGGGCTGTATGCCTTATCTTGTTCAAATTCTGATATGGTATTCGGAAATATCTCGTAAAACAAACAGTAAAATGAAAATTGGCCCACATCCCAGAAGTATACACGTGGAACACAATATATTAGTGTGTCTCACTACCTCAGCCGAGGGTTGGAGGGTGACATTGGCAGCAAGAATAGCATGAGTCTGTGGCCTAATGTTACCAAAAGTTCAAATTGGTGATATCAATGTTAGAATAAACACAGACAGGCAAACAAATGCATAGAAACTCTCCAGCAAGGACAAGCAAGTTTATACTCTTGACCTTTTACTAAAAAGCGAATTCAATTGTTGTTAGAGGTCCACACAAATGTTGTGCCCTCCTTGACTTTAGGATTTTCAAAGGTTGACGAAGGTTCTAAAGTCTAACAAAGTCCTAGCAGAAAACTAACAATTGAGCAGATGCAGCTAAAATACACTTCTATTAGTGAGAATACAGATTACACCATAAATAACCATTCTTTGCAAAAACATACCTTCCTTATGGATATCATGTCCTCACATACTATTGATGGTCACTTTGCTCACATCTGGGGCCATATTGGGGAGAGGAGTTGGCCTAACGGCTAGGGCGGGCGACCTCGAATCTGGGGTACCCGTTTAGAGTCTCGGCAATGATGCTGAACATCCTGTGATTTTGGGCAAAGCACTTAATCTCCCCGTGCCTAACAAAAATGAATGTGCCCTCATGTAATGCAACTGGTGCTATGTAAAGCGCTCTGATACCCGATTCGGGACAAGTTCGCACTATATACAACTCTGTATAAATAAAAAAAAATCATGAAGAGCTGCGCTTGTGCAGAGCCGAAGGTCTGTTTGTGGATTCTTGCACTGTGTAAAGTGCATTCATTTAGCATCATATTTATTGAAATAACACAGCTCAGAAACAGAAAGAGACAAACTGAGCTCACAGTTTCCAAACTATTCTCTCTAAATATCAGGCACTAATTCAGACAAATGTAGGCACATGAAAACAGATGCTCAGCGCTGTGCTGAGCAAGCGGAGCCCATCCTGATATGGTCCCACGTCAGTTTCATATACTCTGAGGCTTATTAATGGGATTTTGACGAAGGGCAGCAAGGCACCTAGCTGCGCTGCCCTACGCCAAAAGGACAGTATAGGAATGCACGTATTTAAGCAATACAGAGCATTCCTGTCCTTTCTCCCTGCACTGGCACGATGGTGCAAGACTGCCTCCGTTGCATGCAGGACTTTTTTGTGCAGGAAATGACACCTTCCGGCATTAAAACAATCTTATTAGGCGTTTTCCTCTTTCTGTGTGTGTTGCAGAATGCAACACCCATGGAAAGAGGAAAAAATGAAGAGAAATAAACATATTTCTCTACACTACGCATCACCTCAGATGGCATACAGATTTGGTGCTTCCCCAGGTTTGCATCACTTTGGAAATCAGCACCAGCATCAAATTCCATGGGTGTTATGTGGGAAAACCCACCGTAATGCCCATGGAACGCCTCCCAGGCTCAGAGTAAGGCGATGCTGCACAAATCGCTGTGTCAACTTACTTATGATTTATGAGGCCACTCAAAACCATGCTTTGGGGCTTTGGGTGGCTTCATAAATCAAAATGAGAGCCCTTCGGGCGTGGCTAGCAGCCGAAGAATATGGCCGCTGCCTAGAGAGGCTCTGAGACCCTTCTACTTTGCCCAGCCGATCCGATCATTGATCCGGCAGCCTACCCTTCTGGAATTGGAGGCTAAGGTGGCAGAAGGCTCGCAGTATCGGGCGAGCGAATCCAGACTTGATAAGAAGACTCGCGGAGGCACTGGTGGCGATTTATCCTGCAGCGGCCTGACAACGGAGCAGTGAGCTGAGACCTGAAGTTGGGAGCGTATCCGGAGGAGGCAAGTCAGCGGCTGCAGAAGGCGGAGGCGCGGGCGGAGAGCGGCTGGAGGTGGAAGGAGTGAAAGCGGCATAAGCAGCTTACTGGAGTGCGCCTTGTAACACCTTCAGGCTCCGACTCCAGTGGGAAGAATGAATGAATGAATGAATGAATGAGAATTTGTATAGCGCGGACTAAGCCCAAGGGCATCAAGGCTCTGTAAACAGACAAACCTACAGGCACTACCAGCATTACGTACTCAAGCCCGTCTCGCCGGAAACAACCAGGTCTTGAGGGTCTTATGGAAGATTGAGTGAGCTTGTTGAACAGAAAGGGAAACAGGGAGAGAGTTCCACGCCTTGGCAGCAGCCTGTGAGAAGGCTCTTCCACCCCATCCCATCTTTTTGTATCTGGGAACCCCAAGCAGATTTTTTTTAGCTGACCTGAGGTTCCTAGAAGGAGCGTACCTATGGAGGATATTCTCTATGCCCACTGGGCCCTGTCCATAGTATGCATTGTGGGCGAGGCATAGGGTCTTAAACAAGACTCTACCGTCCACCGGGAGCCAGTGCAGCGAACAGAGAGCAGATGAGGCTGAGTCACGCTTGGGAAGATTCAGCACCAGCCTTGCAGTGGCATTTTGTACCAGCTGAAGGTGGCTCAGCTGACCCTTGTTAATTCCCAGATAAAGGGCATTGCAGTAGTCCAGCCTGGCCAATATTAAGGGCACGACCACCTTTTTACGAGCTTCAAGAGACAAAAACTGGGAAGTTTTTCTTATGACTCGAATAAGTCCAAAACAAGTGGCGACTGTTCTGGAGACCTGACGAGACATAGAGAGACAGTCATCGACCACCACTCCAAGATTTTTCCCATGGGAGACAGGAGTAGGACAGGTACCCAGGGAATTGGGCCACCACTCGCTCGACCAGATGTCAGAGTTGTCCCCAAAAATCAAGACTTCCATCTTTTCCCCATTTAATTTAAGGTAATTTTGAACCACCCATGATGAAACAGCTGTCATACAGTCTTTAAAGTTTTGTGCGGAGTCTCTGATCTTTTGAGTAATAGAGACCATGATCTGAGTGTCGTCTGCATAAGACAACACCTCCAGTCCAAATGATTTCACCACTCTTGCCAGCGGGGCCACATAAATATTAAAGAGGGTAGGGCTCAAGGAGGAGCCCTGAGGCACTCCACACACAAGGGGGGAGGACTCAGAGTAAAAATTGCCCATTCTAACGATTTGAGACCGCTAACTAAGGAATGATGCAAGAAGGTCCAGGGCCCGACCGCCAACCCCTATCTCCTTGAGACGCTCCACCAATCTCAAGGGAGACAGGGTGTCGAAAGCGGTGGTAAGGTTGAGTAAGATAAGGAGAGTGGTATGCCCTGCATCCACCTGAACTCGAATATTATCCGACACCATGATGAGAGCAGTCTCCGTTCTATGAGCCCGTCTGAACCCATGTTGGGAGTCATCCAGAATCTGGTGGTCCCTCAGGTAAGCTCTCAGGTGTGAGTTCAGATGGGATTCAAGGATTTTAGCAGGGAGTGGCAGAAGGTAAATGGGGAGGAAGTTTTTTAAATTTAGGGGATCTAAGGAAGGCTTTTTCAGGATGGGCCTAACCACCGCAGCCTTCCAGATCAGTGTCAACAGCAGTGGCCGGGACAACCCGTAAATGGAGGAATATAAATCTACCAGCTTTCTTAGATACCCTGTCCACCACCCTGCCACATCATGATAATGACGGAGATGTAGATTGCATGAACTCCACCCTTACTGCAGCCATTCTTAAAGCTGCTGACTTGCATGCACCCGCTGTGACCTTTTCCTGCTCCCGGCACAGCGAGGCTCACAAATGGTTCACCCCCGAACTAAAACAACTTAAACTAGAAGTCCGCCAGAGTGAAAGGAAATGGCGATCTCATTATTATATATCAGATAAGGAGACTTATCTTCAAACCAGGAAAAAATATAAGAAAATCTTACTGGAGAAGAAAACATCTTATTTCTCGGAGAAAGTTCTGAAATCCCAAAATCAAACTAAAGAAATTTTTCAAATTGTCCACGATCTGTGCAATGATGAACGCTCAGCCCTCCCGACAGTCCCTTCACGCAATCTCTGTGATGCTTTAAATGACTACTTCCTAAATAAAATACTCTCCATAAAACAAAGCATTGCACCCTCTTGTAACTTAGTTTACAATGGCGAAGACAATCCGAACCTAAATACTCTTGAAATGCTACCCAAGATTGACCATAAATCTTTCCTTGAACTGCTGTCTCGGGTTAAATCAGGTTCACCCAATGACATATGTCCACCACACATTATCAAGGAAATTGGCATCACATTTCCACAAGCCATTCTCCCGATTCTTAATGAATCCCTTTCACAGGGCAAGGTTCCTACAGATTTTAAAAATGCCCTCCTTATTCCATTGACAAAGAAACCTGGAAAAGACCCTGCCGACTTGTCTAATTATAGACCCATTTCCCTCCTGCCTTTCCTCTCCAAGATCCTGGAGGCTCATGTTTCCAGTTGTATCTCTAATTTTATGGAGACATCGAACTATCTGGAACCTAATCAAGCAGGTTTCCGCCCGGGCCACTCAACTGAGGCGGTGATTTTGGCGGTGCAGGACACACTCAGGGCCAATGCAGACGTACAGCAGGCTCTGATACTGCTCGACTTGTCGGCCGCGTTCGACACGGTTGACTATAACATCTTACTCAACCGTGTCGAACAGGCCGGCCTTAGGGGTTCTGCTCTGAGGTGGATCGCATCCTTTATTGATGGCCGAACCCAAGCAGTACAACTGGGAACATTCACTGCTACCAGACATCAATCCATCTGTGGGGTCCCGCAGGGCTCATCACTTTCCCCCCTGCTATTTAATTTGTATCTCCGTCCCCTTTTATTCTCTCTCAAAAAATTCAAAGTCACAGCGTACAATTACGCTGATGACTTACAATTGGTATTCACTCTCAATACACCCGATGCAGTGACTGAATTTCAGAAGACCATGAGGCATATCCAAGGTTGGATGAATGATAATCACCTTAAGCTGAACCCTGGCAAGACGGAACTACTCTTGCCCGGGAAAAGCGAACCCAGCTGGGGCCCCCATTTTTGGCCCACCGATATGGGAACTCCTCCTGTTAGTTCAGCCTCAGTAAAAAGCTTGGGGGTCACTTTAAGATCAGATCTAGCGCTGCACTCCCAAGTAGGTGCAGTGGTGTCAGCAAGTTTTTTTCAGCTCCGCAAAATAAAAAAAATTGCTCAGTTCCTTACACACTCTGCCCTCATTCAAGTCACTATAGCCCTGGTGCTGTCCCGTCTAGACTTTTCAAACAGCATCTACTTAGGCTTACCATTGGGACTTTTGAAAAGACTCCAATTGGTCCAGAACCAAGCAGCCAGACTCATAACTAAAACACCCAAAAGGCACTCAATCAAATCAGGCATGAAGGAGCTACACTGGTTACCTGTGGCCCAGAGAATAGCTTTTAAAACCTGCTGTATAACCTTCAGAGCCTTAAATAATTGTGGACCAATTTTTATTAAAAACCTAGTGATAAAATATGTCCCCACACGACACCTTCGATCTGCCCAGAAAACACTAGTGGTGGTGTCTCGATTCAAAAGGAAACGACAAGGGGGCAGCTGCTTTCACCATCTCGCTGCCACCCTTTGGAATTCGCTACCTCTGCCACTCAGACATAGTAAAGATCTGCTCACGTTTAGACATGCCTTGAAGACCTGACTGTTTGAGCAAGCCTATTTATAGTAGTTTTCACAGCAACATGTATTACTTCTTCCTTCCGATAGCGCCATGAAGCCCATGGGCGTACGAGCGCTTTAAAAATGGTTTATAACATAACATAACATAACAGATCAAAGGATATTGGCCCGACGATATGGCTACGTTCAAGACAGTCATGAGATGCGGGGTCAAAGCCACCTTGGCCATTTTCACGACTTTGAGAGGACAGGGATCCAAAGGTGACCCGGATTTGATACCTTCAAGCAAGAGGTCTACAGTTTCAGGTAATAGCATCGGAAAGGCACAAAAACTTGCCGAAGTCATTTTACTGAGAGAACTGTTCAGAAGGGTTTCGGAGGAGGCATCAGGTGTCTGCCTGGCATTAAGACGCTCCAGCTGATCATAAATATCAGAGATCTTGGAGCAAAAAAAGGAAGATAGGCGATCGCAAAGCTCCTGTAAGGGATCCTCTTTGTCAGAGTGCTGTAGGAGCCACAAGGGAGTTAAAGATGTTAAAGAGCTCCTTAGGAGTGGTGATATCCCCGGTGATCTTGGAGTAATATCTTTCCTTTTCCTCAAATAAGGCTGCTTTGTATGCCTTTAGACATTGCTTGTGTGACTCCCTGCCAGAGGGAGCCGGATACTTCCGCCAATATCTTTCCTTCCTTCTGCACTCTTGTCTCATGTTTCGAAGACGATCTGAGAACCAAGGAGCGGAAGGCGTTTCCTTGCCGAGTAACACAATTTTTTAGGGGCAAGAGAGTCCATTATAGCAGTATTTTTTTTGGAAAAGGTTTCCCGCAGCCATATCAACGTTATGAAGGACCTCTGCCTTTGCGTGTAATGAGCTTCAGTAGGCAAAGAGGAGGAGTTAATCCCATCTTCCCCCTTAAGGCAGAGGCCACACCAACTACATGAGAAGGGTCCTTTCATGTACAGCGTTTCTTCTTTCAAGATGTGAATTGGAATTGGAATAGGACTTGTAGAGTGCGTGGCTACCCAAGGGCGTCCCAGCGCTGGACTCGAAGGGTGTAGCTAGGAAACGGAAGTGACCTAGGGGAAAAGCCAGGTTTTCAAGAGCCTTCGGAATTTTGACAGGTTGGATTCCCTCCGAATGTTCAGGGGGAGCAAGTTCCACAGCTTAGGGGCGTTATAGCAAAAGAGGCGTCCTCCTGATGGCACTTTCTTGATTCTTGGGACGTGGGCCAAAAGGAGGTGGTCAGATCTTAGATTCCTGTTGGCTTTGTGAGGTTTAATCAGGCTTTTCAGGATCGGGGGCCCTTATCCTGGAGATTTTTATGTGTTATGCAAAGATATTTGAAATTAATTCTCTCTTGGATCGGGAGCCAGTGTAGTGAGTTTAGGGCAGGCTTGGCCGTGCTTCTGTTATTTGTACCTGTTAGCAGTCTAGCTGCAGAGTTCTGAACAAGTTAGAGTTTGTTTATGACTGATTTCAGGGCGCCAAGATAGAGGGCGTTCCATTAATCTAGTCTGGAGAGGATAAGGCCCTGGATGAGTAGTTTTCAGGATTGTGGGGGAAGAAGGGGGAGGATTTTGCGTGTGGTGCGAAGCAGGCCAAAGCAGATTCCTGCGGTTTTCCTGGCTTGAGTTTGAAAAGTGAGGTTCTGGTCCAGCCAAATACCTAGGCTTTTTATTTCTTTCTTCGGAGAGGGGGCTTGTCCCATGCAGGTTGGCCACATCAGTTTGGGAGTGAGTTTGGGTTGACTGCCTAGCACTAGGATTTCGGATTTATCTCCGTTAAGTTTGAGGAGGGACTTGCTCATCCAGCTGGAGATTTCTTTGAGGCAGTCGCATAGGTTTCCTGGGGATTGGTCTGTCTGTTTAAGTGAGACGACAAGTTGTGTGTCGTCTGCGTACGTGACCCATTTAATGCCAAAAGGGGCTATGATCTCTTCTAAAGGGGACATGTAAACATTGAAAAGGGTAGGGCTTAGGGAAGAGCCCTGACGGAACCCGCATTGTAGTGGAATGGCTCTGGATAAAGTGTTGCCTTCGGAAACCTGAAATGCTTTATTTTCTAAAAATGACTTGAGCCAGGACAGGGCTGTCCCTGTAACTCCCTTGCTGTTTAGACGGTGGAGAAGAATGCGGTGGTCCACCGTATCAAAGGCCGCGCTCAAGTCTAGGAGGATCACTGCTGCGGATCCGCCCGAGTCTAGGATCTTTCGCGCTTCTTCTACGACTGCTAGCAGGGCAGTGTCAGTGCCCTGGGCAGGCCGGAAGCCAGTTTGCGAGCAGTGCAGAAGGCCATTCGATTCAAGGAAGGTGGAGAGCTGTTGGTTGCTGATTCCGGGGAGTAAGGAGATGGGCCGGTAGACACACTGAGTGAGTAACACAGAGTTCGTGGATTTTTCTTCCCAATGACCAACAGATCCCCCCCTTGAGTACCTAAGTTTGGGTCCAGGCTCTGATAGCAAAGGGGCACCAGAAATCCCAAAGGCCTCAACCAGTCCAAGTTGGACAAATATGCATATGCGAAAACGCAGACAGACCCCTCGTCTAAGGATACTCCTTCTCCAGATGGGGCTAGTGTCGATTACAAACATGAGGTGACTACAGGACATTATACCACTCTAAACAAAGTGGATTCGTGCATAGGTACTCTGGCGGTGGATCTTACCTTAATTCGCGCTGACTTCAACAAAATGTCCACGAAAGTAACGGAGGTTGAAACTACTACGGCAACACTGACGCCCGATACGAGCACCCTTAAATAGCAAGTGCAGCAGCTCATGTCGGACAACAAGTCAATGGCGGCAAAGCTGGAGTACCAGGAGGGGCGATTGCGACAAAGCAACATTTGCATTACTGGCGTGCCATAATGAACAGTTGGCCCGGCCCTTGACCTGTTTGTTGAGGACTTAATCACAGCCCACCTTCAGCCACAAGGTCTGTCCAACTACTTATGCGTTGAGAGAGCACATCGGGTCCCTGGAGGTAGACCTAAGCCAGGGGCCCCACCACGCCCAATATAAGCCCGCATTTCTAATTTTAGGGACAGAGATGTGATATTGCAAGCTGCCCGCACTGCCCCTCCGATACGGGTAGACAATGCAACCATTACAATATTTCCAGACTATACTGCGGCAGTCCCAAAACAACGCCGTGGATTTCTTGAAGTTAAAAGAGTTCTCCGTGACCGGGGAATTAAATACTCTTTGCTTTTTCCGGCCAAATTGAGGGTGGAAGCTGAAGGCAAAGCATGGTTCTTCCTGTCACCAGAGGACGTCCAGGAGTGGCAGGAGGGATGGCGTAAGACCACCTGCACGGGAAGATCAGGAGGAGACGACACTCGAAACAGAAACCATGATATGGGGGACGAACAGGAATAGGCCTATGTAACGGAACTTGCAATATGCTCAAAGTAAACAGAGACAGAATGAAACGATATGCACGCTATTACCAGCAGAGACTGCAGAGGTGCTGGTGTACAGGTACAACAGCGAGCAAAACGTTTCTGGCTACCTATGAAGGCAGGGACCAACCATGACGAGAACAATGTATCCTTGCATAACTTGCACGATTCTGTGGCATAGATAATGGGAAAGGCAATGATTGTTACAGGTTTGAGGGGGTTCTGGGGGGAGGAGGATGTCTTCTCTCACCCCCGCCAAATGGTAAATGTGAAGGGTAATAAGCACTCTGCACAGTTGGGGTGGCGGGTAGTTCTGAGTCCGTCAAGCAGGGAGGCAGGGAGGGGGGTGGATATGGGGGGGATGTTCTATTGGTATCTTCTGTTCTTAGTTGCGATTTTTACGAGGGCAAATAGGGCGCACTATTTAGCTGTGACTGCTATTTTGATATGCTATGGAAGTGATCCTATGACAATATATGTTACCCGTGGTGAAGAGGGATGATCTAGGCACAACAAGAGTCTAGTTCACAGACACCCAAGGTATCCCCCATAACTCCTTTGTCGTTGATTACTTGGAATGGACATGGGCTAGGATTAAGAGGGGCTTGGTTTTACAATATTTATAGGGGTGTACACCGGCGTTGGCCCTGCTGCAGGAGACCCATTTGGTAGGCTCCGCCTGCAAAGCAATGGACCGCTGGGAGTTTCATATGGTGGTGCACTCTGAGTTTTCTTCTGGTTCGAGGGGTTTCGGTATTTTAGTGCGTAAACACTTTCTCCTAATAATAAAGCAAACTCGAACAGATAACCAGGGTCGATTTGCAGCTATTACTTGTCAATGGGAAGGGAAAATGTTTAATATAGTGTCAGTGTACATCCCTCCAGCCCCCCACTCAGTGGCCCTCCCAGCACTTAGTGCATTTCTATTGGATCTCCCAACAGGGGAAATACTACTTGGTGGGGACTTTAATGCTACATTTGACGGCACCCAGGATCGGCACCCTCCAGAACTGAATGTAGCAGGCACTACACGTATGGAGGAATTTATGGACGCCCTTGGGCTTACGGATACATGGAGGTAAAGACATCCAGAAGCACAGCAATACACTTTTCAATCAGGAGTGCACAATAGTCTTTCTCGAATCAATTATTTTTTACAGCTGCAGTTAGCTTTTCAAATGTGGTAAGCGTTGAGATCCGTCCTAGATGTATTTCGGATCATTCTCCAATAACTTTAACATATATGAACCATCACAAAGCACGGCAACGTGTCTACCCTGTGTATCCTGGGTATCTGCGTGTCCCTAAAATTTCTAAAAACATTGTTACAGCAACACGTCACTACTTTCAGGAAAACACCTCATCAGTTCAGTCCTCTGGTACACTTTGGGAGGCCTATAAAACGGTGATCCGTGGTCAGGCCATCTTCTCTATTGTAGGTCACAAGATGGAGAAGCAAGCGGAGCTGAACGCTATAGAATCTGAATTGGATAATACTACTGCTCAGCACGCACAGAACCCGTCCCCAGAAACATCCAAACCTACGTAATAAGCAATGTAAATTTAGGGAATACCAGAAAGAAATGACTAAGGCTCGACTACAGGCTACGCGACACAATGGGATAAGGCAAGTAAACTTTTAGCTTGGCTTGATAGGAAGGAGCGAGTGCAGCAAACAATAGCGCAGCTGCGCACCCTAGATGGTTACCTGGCGGCTGCACCGGAGGACATAGTGAATATATTGGCAGGGTATTTCGAAAGGGTGTATGAGTTGCAGACGACCATAGAGACGGATGAGGCTCAAAATTATATTAAAGATATCCATATGTCTAAACTGTCCCCAGAGGCAGCCCTCACACTGGAGGTTGACCTAACAATCGAGGAACTGCAGATGGCAATCGGCTCCCTGCAATCGAGGAAAGCAGTGGGACCTAATGGCTTGCCCATTGAACTATATAACAGGACTGCTGACATAACTGCCCTTTATCTTTTAAGGATGTATCTTGAGAGTCTGGAAGCAGGGGAGCTCCCACGAGATCAGCGAATGGCCACAATAGTGAAGATCCCAAAACCTGGTAAGCCCCACGAGGAATGTACTTCCTATTGCCGATATCGTTAATTAATGCCGAAGCCAAAATATTAGCCAAACTTCTAGCAACGTGGCTGACCCCACATCTTGCGGCTCTAATTCACCCGGATCAGTCCGGGTTTATGCCCCATAGGAGCACAGCGCTCAACTTGCGGCAGCTGCATGGAGTGTTGGCTCGCATGCCTTATATCCAGGAACCGGCCGTCATCCTTTCCCTTGATGTGCGGATGGCTTTTAACATGGTGGAATGGCCTTATCTTTTTGCAGTCCTTAAACACTTAGGTTTTGGCCCAAAATTCTGTGCATGGATACAGTTACTATACACTAAACCCCCAGCACATGTAGTGACCAATGGACATATCTCAAGAGATTTCCCACTGAGACGTGGAACCAGCCAAGGATATCCATTATCCCCATTACTCTTCATGCTTGTGTTGGAACCGCTGGCAGCATGGATCAGGTGGGAACCAATGATTCGAGGGCTCAGGTGGGCACTGAACTGGGAAGACCGCATCTCCCTATATGCGGATGATGTGTTGTTGTATCTAACATCCCCTAGACGATCCATTTTGGTGTTACTAAACATTTGCGAGATATTCGGTTGGGTCATTGCCATTGCTGTCATTGCTAGGAAAGGCAGACCTGTTTAAAATGATGGTGCTCCCACATTTGTTATATGTTTTGGAGAATACCCCATTTTGCGTACCGCCGAGCTACTTCAAATCAGTAGTAACAGAAGTCTCTAGTCTGCTATGGGCGAATAAACCTCCGCGCATAGCACAAGATAAGCTAGTGAGGAGCTGGTATGATGGCGGTATAGCCCTTACCAGTATACAATTGTACTATAGGGCAGCTCAGTTTAAAGTAGTTAATTGTTGGATACATGCCCTCCAGACTGACCCAGCGTTTCAGGCAGATCGTCAAGGAATGGGAGAGGAAGCGGTCATGTCAGTACTCTACAACAGAAACAGATCCAGACTACTAATTGGGCCGACTGCACACACAGTTAGCATATGGTACACGGCGCATGCCAGGTTAGGATGGCAGGGGGTATTCTCGCAAATGACACCACTCTGGAATTCACAACCGCTTGGGAGACTCAGAAATAGTAAATGCTTTAGTAAATGGGATGCCATAGGCATATCAACGGTGGATGATCTCCGGAGGAAGGTTGAAATGGTCACGTTTGAACACCTAAAGGCCCAGTATGAACTCGCCCCCTCTGAGGTCTTCAGGTACACGCAGATCAGGCATGCACTGCAGGCAGTTTTAACTCCAGGCACCATCTTACCAGAAGCTACTCCACTAGAAGATAGATTGTTGACTGAATATATGCCAAAAAGGGCCACCGCCTTCACTTATCATAAGTTAGTTAACAACTTGCCAGACCCCATGCTGGCATTTAGACAAAACTGGTCTATGGATTTGGGAGAATTTGATGACTCGGATTGGCAAGGGGCACTGTCGTCCCCTCGTGAGGTTGCAATACCTTCACGACTAAGGTTGGTGCAACTAAAAATACTTCACGTACACATTCCACTAGAATGACCCTTTACAAAATAGGGACGGCTTCTCATCAGTTCTGTCTGCGAGGTTGTGGGGAGGAAGGTACTTTGTACCATACTATATGGGAGTGCCCGAAGATTATGGCATATTGGGTTAAAATAATGAGGACTGCATCACTAACTGTGGAGGTGTCTTTGACTCAGGAACCAAAAAGATGCTTACTAAATATGTGGGAACCGAATGATCTGAACCACCCAGCGCAGGATTGGGTAACATTGGGAATGATGTTTGCTAAGCGAAATATTGCAGAGAGGTGGGGCTCAAGAGAGTCACCTAAATTGCAAGAGTGGTGTAAAGACATGGATGAAGCTATGGTGGCGGAGAGGGCGGTGTATGTACATAGAGGATGTCCTCAAAAATGGGGAAGAGTCTGCTGGGCGTGGCTAAGCGGCCGAGAGTAATGGGCTTGAGCTTGAGCGAGCTCTCCCCAGCCCGCGGCGAATAATTAATATACAGCCTGAAGACCCGGACAGAATTCTCGCCAAAGTGCCCATTTGTGCAGCTGACACCCTCGGGAAGGCTCTGGTGTGGTGTTCGGGGACTGCGGTCCCCGCTACATAGACGTTGCAGCGGCCAATTGCTGGGATGGCCGGGATGCGCAAAATGGCGGCTCCGATGCAGTGATCAGAGCAAGGACCTGCTCTGCCTTCAGCAACCCCCAAACGGCCCCCCCTCCCACCAGGTGACAGGCAGTTAGGGGCTCGGCCCCTGAAAGGGCAGGAGAGGCGCCGCGGGGGGACCGGGACTGCGACTTTCCGGTCGCCTCCCCAGGCAGTGGGGTAGTGTTGGCCCTGGAGCAGTGCGAAAATTTAGGCCCCGGCTTTGCGGCCTACCAGCGGTTGACGCGTTGCTTGCAGTGGAGAAACGCTCCAGGCCCATTGGTGAAAGGGGCAGAACGCGGCCCACTGACTCGCTGCCGCCCGTGCTGCAAACGGCGACACTCCCGCCAGCTGAAACTCTGCGTTTGCCTCCAGGAGCGTACTTTCTGGACCCTGATAGTGCTGGAGGCGCGGCCACGTCTACAGTGGCCCTGACACACTGCGGTGCCTGGGAGCCCCAGTAGATCCACTGTGCTGCAGCTTGTGCTTTTGCCCCACCCTCCCCCCTCCCAACTGACAAGACCTGCTTCGGACAGGGCGCGCCCGGCCTGGTTACTTGGCCATGGACTGTTGGAACTTCTTGGCCGGTTGGGCGGTGCTGGCGGGCGCGACCCGGTTATAGAGGGCTGTGGGACGAGAAACAAGCCCCATGACGACCTGCTGGACGTGGGACAGAGCATACCACGAGGGCCCCAGTTTGGGAGGCGGCTCTCATTTTAGAGGAGAAAATAGCGACGGGGTGCAGGGGCTCCAAGAATAGCTCTCAGACGAAACTGTCTAAATTCGCATGGCACCAAGGCAGAGAAAAACCCGATTCGCCAAGAACGGGCAAAGACGGCGCAAAAGGGTCATCTCCCCCGACTAAAGAACCCACGCTCCATGATGTCATGGCCGACATTGGGGGGATGCGCACATCTATGGACTCAGTAACGGCGGACGTTTCCCTACTGCGTGCTGATTTTAAGCAGACAAACGAAAAAGTGATGGAACTCAAGGTGGTGACGGCGGCGCTACAAGAAGATACTTCCGAGCTCCAGCGCCAAATGTCCGACATGGAAAAAAGACAGACTCGTATGGCACAACAGTTGGATGATTACAAAGGGAGGGATCGTCGCAACAACTGTAGAATCCTTGGGGTTCCGGAGAAAATGGAGGGGCCTGCCGCGGATCTCTATGTGGAAGAGCTGATCACGAAACACCTAAAGCTTAAGGCCCTCTCTGCTTATTTCTACATAGAACGAGCCGATAGGGTGCCGGCCGGGAGGCCCAAACCCGGGGCCCCTCCTAGACCCCTTATAGCCAGAGTCTTTCATTTTCGAGACCGAGGCAATATTTTGCAAGCATCCAGAGCGGGCCCCCCCATTAAAGATCGACAGTTATGAGGTCTCCTTTTTTCCGGATTTCACGGCTCAGGTCCAGGCGCAACGACGAAGCTTCCAGGCAGTCAAACAGGAACTACGCAGAAGGGAAATTAAGTACGCAATGCTTTTTCCAGCAAAACTGAGAGTTGAATGGGACGGTAAATCGTGGTTTTTCGACTCACCTGAGGCAACCTGGGACTGGCTGGACGGATAGACGAAGGTCGGCGACAAGACTAGTAGTCGTCGTAATGCAGCTGAATGGAGGACCGGTGGCAGACCGCAGACCGCAGCGACAGGGGCCGAGCTGGGGACAAGCGGCCTATCTGAACAGGAATAAGGAACACCGGCGGCCACTTGACGGACTAGCCCTAATGAACACTTGCAAGTATGGGGGGAGCTGTCAGCGTGGGAGCGACTGGGTGTAGGTGCCTGAATTTGAAGGTTCCGGGTATGTAATGTGTTTAATTTTCAATTTTCTAGCCCTGTTATTGAGATTTTCCTTAGGCTGTTATCCACGATTGAAGGCTGTATTAAATTGTTGGCTTGATAGACTGCCGCGGGGGAGGGGATCGCTTCACCTCTATGCAGTTAGCATGGGTGGGGAATGCAAAGGCACTCTGCCGGGTTGGGGGGTGGGCAGTTTGAAGTCCACAGGCAGGGGAGCAGGGAGGGGGGAGGAGGGGACTCAGTGGGATGTTTCAGGGGAAGGGGTGGAAGGTGGTATTTTTGTTACTGACTACTGTGAAAATGTACGAATTCTGATTACAGTGTTGGAGGGGGGAAGGGTTGGCTGCACTATGTTCTGTGCTTTAGTTTTGGGCTATACTTCAAGAATACGGGCGAGCAAATGTGTGATGTAGTGATGAGCTTTCAAGGATGTTTTGAACATGATGGCGGACGAGGTCTTGGATGATAGGATAACAGATGATACTGCCCCGGTCCTGGCCCCAGTGCCCCCTCTAACCCTGGTCACCTGGAATGTACACGGTTTGGGGGATAAAATTAAGAGGGGCTTGGTGTTGCAATATGTAGTTAGAGCAGCCCCAGCATTGGTATTGCTTCAAGAGACGCATCTGGTGGGTTTGACATGTAAGGCTTTGGATCGATGGGGATATGAGATGGTAGTACATTCTGAGTTTTCTTCCAGTTCCAGGGGGGTGGGAATTCTGATGCGTATGCGCTTTCCTGTGATAGTACAACTGGTGTGGAAAGATGCACAAGGACAGTTTGCAGCTATCTCCTGCTTGTGGGAGGGAAGGAGGTTCAATGTGGTATCAGTGTACATTCCACCTGCCCAGCATTCAGTCGCTCTCCCCACCCTCAGTGCATTTCTACTGACCCTGCCAGAGGGCGAACTCATACTGGGCGGAGATTTTAATGCGGTTCTAGACGAAGGACTTGACCGCCACCCCAGCAGGGGGACAGGGTTGCATAAAGCGCGGCTAAATGGCTATGTAGAGGCTATTGGTCTTACAGACGGGTGGAGGTTCAAAAACCCGGGGATCGAGGCTACACCTTTTACTCAGGGGTACACAATAGTCTCTCACGTATTGATAATTTTTTTTGTCTCTGCAGACAGCTTGCCCCATTTAACTGAGATAAAGATAGGCCTGAGGGGTATCTCGGATCATTCCCCAGTCTCCATGATGTACTCCTCTTATGTGAAAACCCGGAGGCGCATCTTCCCGATTTCGCCTTTTTATTTACAAATTCCACAAATCAGAAAGGACCTAGTCGCGGCTACGAAATGCTACTTCCAAGAAAATATTGCTTCCGTGGCCTCATCGGGGGTCCTGTGAGAGGCATACAAAGCGGTGCTACAGGGCCAGGCAATAGCCTCCATAACAGGTCACAAGCAGACTGTGCAGGAAGACCTTAAAACACTAGAGTTCGACCTGGACGTTTTACAGTCCAAAAATGATGTCGATCCTACTGAGGAGGCTAAGCGCCAGTTACACCTTAAGCAGGCAGAATTCACGGAGCATCAGCGAGTGCATGTCAGACAACGGCTTATGCGCATTCAACATATTGTATACGAGGTTGGAGATAAGACAGGGAGACTTCTGGCATGGCTGGAAAAGAAAGACAGGGCCCAGAGGACGATAGAGCAGCTTCGCTCCGCCGACGGTAAGGTATACACTTCCCCTATGGATATAGTGGACACCTTGGCCAATCATTACGAAGCGGTTTATACCTCCTCCTCCTGTATGTCCTCTGAGGAGGCACAAACCTACATTAAAGATATTCAAATGCCCTCCCTTTCATACTCGGACACCGAACTGTTGGAGTCGGACTTTACGACGGATGAGGTCCTGGGTGCTATTCATTCTTTGCAGTCAGGCAAGGCCATGGGGCCAAATGGGGTCCCCATAGAACTTTACAAGCGCGTCTCTGATCACGCGGCCCCGCATCTGTTATGAATGTTTGAAGACAGCTTGGCTACGGGGGAATTGCCCCGAGATCAGCAGACAGCTACGATTATAGCCATACCAAATCCTGGTAAACCCCCGGACGAATGTACATCATATCGTCCTATTTCATTATTAAATTCGGAAGCGAAAATATTGGCCAAAATGATAGCCGTACGACTAACCCCGCATTTGGAGAACCTTATCCATCCGGATCAATCCGGATTTATGCCGAACAGGAGCACTACTCTCAATTTAAGACGAGTTCATGCGGTCATGGCGCAGATCCCAGCTCTATCGGAACCGGCTGTGATCCTGTCTTTAGATGCCCGAATGGCCTTCGACATGGTCGAGTGGCCGTATCTATTTGCGGTATTGCGACATCTAGGCTTTGGGCCAAAGTTTTGTGCTTGGGTGAAACTCCTGTATACAAATCCACTTGCTCATGTTGTAGCCAATGGCCATATTTCCAGGGATTTCCGGCTAGGCCGCGGTACGTGTCAGGGATGCCCCCTATCGCCACTGCTTTTTCGCATTGATCTTGGAGCCGTTGGCAGCATGGATACAGTGGGACCCCATGATAAAGGTCTCAGCTGGACTCTTGGGAGGACCGCATATCGCTATATGCTGATGATATTCTTCTTTACTTAACTCTCCCCAGGCGTTCACTCATGGTTCTTCTTAACATCTGTGAGATTTTTGGGCGAGCCTCAGGATACACCATCAATTGGTCCAAATCGGTGTTATTTGTCCTCAAGGGGACCCCACCGCGCCTGCCGGACGGCTGCCCCCTGATGGTCACTGATGGACCCTTTAAATAAGTCAGGAGATTTTTTTCCACCGCAATTTACTACCATCACTTGAACGACTCCGCACGGATGTAAGGCATTGGCACACCCTACCGCTGACCCTTTTAGGTAAAGCTGCGTTATTTAAAATGATGACATTACCACAACTGCTTTGTATCCTGGAAAATACTCAGTTTCTCGTGCCTCTAAAATATTTTAAGTCCATAAACGCATTGGTTTCTGGCCTACTTTGGGGGGACAAACCGGTGCGCATTTCTCGACAAAAGTTGGTACGAGGGTGGTTTGATGGAGGCATCGCGCTCCCAGATATCCAGCTGGTAAAGTCATGTTCTGTGTCAACATAATCTAAGCGCCAGGATGCCCGTCGGGTGATAGTGATAGTGCTATACAAGAACGCCTATACATACATACTATTGGACAGCCCAACTAAAGACTATAAATCACTAGCTTCACGCTCCGCAGACTGAGCCTGCGTTCAAGCCAGATAGATACGACCTAGTGAGTGATGGCCGCGCTCTACGACCCTAGAGGTGCGGCGGCCCTGCTGGGCCCCACAGCTCACACCGTAAAGCTATGGCACCTGGCCATGGCACCTGGCATCAGCTCGTCCAAAATGTAAGAACATGATCACGCAGATGACGCCACTCTGGGCATCGCGACGCCTCGGCTGTCTCTGTAATAGTAAGGGATTTGAGTCCTGGGACCGCATAGGCATATCGGGGTTGGAGACCTCTATAGGCGGGGTGCAATCCTCACCTTTGACCAGCTAGCGGCCCAATTCAACTTGGTAGAGGCGGAACGTTTCCGCTACCTGCAAATCAGTCATGCTCTCAAGTCTGTGCTTCCAATTGAAGGAAAGCTACCAGAATCCACTCCTTTACAAGATAGACCGCTTACGGAGCACATGCTGAAAAAGGCGACCTCATTGGTCTACCGTAAGTTGGTCAACAATATGCCTGACCCCATGGAAAGACTTAGAACGGCCTGGACTGTGGAACTAGGTGAATTTGACGAGTCGGACTGGCAGACCGCGCTCTCCTCGCCTCAGGAGGTCGCTGTGCCATTGCGGCTGAGACTGATACAATTGAAAGTCTTACATCGAGTATAATATACTAGGGTCACACTACATAGGATCGGTAGAATCACACATCAGTTCTGCTTGAGAGGCTGCGGGGAGGTGGGGACGTTCTACCACACTATCTGCCACTGCCCATTGATTGTTTGTTTTTGGTCCAAGGTCATGCGGACTATATCACAAGTGTTTCACATTTCGCTACTCCCTGAACGACGCCGTTGTTTGCTGAACATTTGGGAGCCTAATGAGCTGAGTAATGCCCTACAAGATTGGGCAACGATTGGTATTATGTACGCTAAACGAAATGTGGCTAGGGCCTGGGGGTCTTCCGTGATACCGGCGCTTAGTGCCTGGAGTACAGATATGGACTCAGCGATGGTTGCCGAAAAGGCGGTATACTTAAATCAGAAGTGTCCGCGAAAGTGGGCCAAAATTTGGGGAGCCTGGAATGAATATAGGGGGCTTGTTTGTGAACCGTCTCATATGAATAGTGATACCGATTCGGAATGACAAGGAGGGAGGACGAGATAATCATGGGATGGTATGGTGTTATTGTATAATTGTCCAGACTGCATTACTACTGTCTCCTTGTGGTGACTGCTTTGTCCACTATGTTTTGCCTTATTTAATGTGCTCAATTGATTTAAATAATGTAAACCTTGACTATGCCCATTGTTTATTTTCTGTGTCAACAATAAAAACTGTTTAAAAAAAAAAATGGGAAAGAGTTTGGGGAGCCTGGAACAAATTCAGAGGATATCTCTGTGAACCGCCAAGCATGGAGACTGATCAAATGTCCGATTAAAGGGTGTGGGAGGGGGAACCGAAGCTCATGTAAAGGTCTTCATCCTCCCCTCCCCCTTCCCCCGCCTCTGGGTTAGAAGCACCATTAGGCCATGGTCCCAGCTGCCACGCTTTCAGTTGAATACAGAGCTCTTTTCCCCTACCCCTCTTGGTCTTCCAGCTTGTCCTTAGGATGTGTTTCTATTGTTTAGTCTCCTTTCGACTATATTAAAATATCCCACAAAGTGACAGTTTAACTATAAATACTCTATGGCAAAGCATGAACAGGATGCTGTTTCCCGGACTCTTCTTGGTCTTCCCACATGCTCTCAGGATGTGTTTTTGTCAATTCGCGTTTTTTTTCTCCCTATGTTCAAATATCACACAAGGCGGCAGTTTAGCTCTTTGGCACAGCATGCCTTGACCACCTGCCTGCAAGTGCAAATGTCCCTACCTCTCTGCCTCAGGACTTCTTTCTGAGTTGAAAATGAGCCTTTGCTATCTATTGTCACACCTAAATACTTATACTCTTTAATCTTCTCAACAGTTGCTTGGCCAAGTCCCAACGAGGTGTCCCTTCTGCCTTTTTTTGGTTCAGTAACAAGGTCTTAGTCTTGTCTAAGTTGAAGCTGTCAGTTTTTCTCTTTAGTTCTTCTTGCGCCGGTCCAAGAATTTCATCTCAAGCGGCACAATACAAATGCCCCAGGCCGTCCCTCTTAATAATGGCCTTAGATCCCAAATTCAACAAAATAGAACCAGAGTCCTGTTTCATTATTCCTAGCTGAAGCATTCAGGAGACCGGCCTGCTTTGAATACTCAAATTCTTTCAAAGTAAATGCTTCGGAACCCCAGGACACTCAGTCAAGAGCGTCAAGGGGGCGATGAGAAACAGGGGCTGGGACAGGTGGTAGCTCGCCTCACTGCGGACCACCAGCTCGACCCAAGATCCAACTATGAGGTTTTAAACTGCAGCAAATTAAAAAAAATATGCCATTGGAGCTAAAATTACCATGGCTGCTGGCACCAAATTTGCCCTGCAATGGATCCTCATTAAAGGATTTAAAGTGTACTCATTCTAATTAGAGGGCCCCGAAAGAGTCCTGTATTGTTATTTTTCATCATTACCTCCCCAAGTCAGGAGTGTGTAATTTGCTCGCCTGCTGCCTTTCTTGGATGTGGTAGCCATTTCTCAAGCTCCTGCTATGGAATCAAATCCGGATTCCCCCTTACCTGTGGTCACCACCATAGGCACAGTAAGTACCATCAAAAGTAGGGCAGACATTCAATTGTATCATCACTGTCACCGGGACGTGCGCTCGACCCGAGGTTATCTAGAACTACCAAAGCAGCAAGGCAAGTCCGTATTGGTCTTGGTTTGATAAATGCACGCATCCCAAGAGGTCAGTGCTTGTCAGCATGTATTAGCTCTATAAGGCCCGCAGTTATCCAAGTAACAGATTTAGCGTTCAAAAGAACCATAACTGATTTAATGAGCCATTCACAGTTTCACTGTACCAGCTGTGTGTAATTTACACGTACATGACTTAATCTTTGAAGCAAGCATATGCTACTGGCAGGATAAACCAGGTAGCCACACCTGCTGGACTGAGTTGTTGGGAGACTGGTATTGTCATCTGACCGATCTGCACACCCCTCAGGAGCCAGCTGGTGCAGCCCACCCACCTGGGGGGTTAGCGGGGGGACAGCTGCAGTCAAATGGGCACCGGCAGGGCCAGCCGTCCCTGTGGAAGGGAGAGACAGGCCAAGGCACAGCCTGAACAACACTCAGGGTTCAGTGACACCCAAGGAACAGTCATTCTGAGCTTCTGCAGAAATGTGATGTGGGAGGATAATGACAGTGTGGCCTGCGGGGGACCAGGCTGCCAGGCAACCTGCCTGGGACCTGGCGCCATTGACCCCATCTACTATGGTCAGACCACTCTGGGGCACAAGCTGCCAAGGCTGCTTAGCCTTTGGCCTGCTGGGTTGGGGAAGGGCCTCCAACAAGCAGCATGCCCTCAAGTTGAATGGTCCCTGGCAGTGTGGAAGCTCTTTGCTTTAAATACCAGCAGAGGCTGGCCAAAGAGTTCATCCCTAAATAGACCAAGCATGCATAATCGATCGGAGTACACAGCGCTGGTCGAGCACTCCCCTGGCAGGCCGCCCTGCACAGGGATGCCAGCTTCTCATCCCTACCTGTACCCAGGGAAAGCAGGTTCAGAGGAAAGGTCCATCTGAAAGGGCTGGGAGGCAGGTGTAGAGCCTGGCCCTCAGGGGCCCATGCGGACAGCCCAAGCACTGGCTTGCCTGCCTCAGAATTGTCAGACCTTAAGGGGGTCCGAGGGATCTTCTCCCTAGTAATCTGGAGGAAAAATACTCCTCTTTCATGTAAGCCGTGCCCACTGAGTAACAGAGGGGACCGAAGACGCAAATGTGCTCATCCTCCTGCAGCCCTGACTGCGGACGGGTAGGCAAATGAGCCCTCATCGGGACTTCCAGGGCATCACAGCCATTTGGTAGCGCCCAGTGGTGGCAGGCATGGATCTGGGGTGGTGGGGCGGGGCAAGGGGTTAAGAGGATGATAAAAAAGAAAAAACACTTATCTAGTCATCTCTCTCTCCCACATCATCTCTCCTCTGCATCGGCCAAACAGGAAGGAGCCAGGCTCTCCTAAGCCAATCACAATGCTGCAATGCAGTGTTGTGACTGGTCTGAGCGCCATCAATTAGCGCTCATACGGGGACTTGGGGCCTGGACATGTTCTCCATTCAGGCTATAATGCAGCCTGGATGGAAACATGCCAAGTGCACATGAATGTTTGGCTGGTCCGAGATGGCCTGCCAAAGTGTCATACGCACTTCAGTGTGCATACCACTCTTCCCCTGCCCTGCCATGCTCTGCTCTGAGCTGAGCAGCCCCGCACACCCTCAGTAAAATGATAATAACGTTAAGTTATTATCATTTTATTTGTACTTTCTTTCACTGCTGCAAAGCAGTGGGGCGATGCTCCTCCGCTTTAGCGGAGGCTCCGACACTGGTAGTGCCATTGGAAAGTATTGCACGCAACCAGTTGGCCGGCAGGGTCACCTGGTTGCGCTTTGCCTTAATGAACATGGCTTCTGCTTGTCCTTAAAGGGACAGGGGCTCTGCAACTGTGAGCTCAGAGCCTCACCTGGGCCTCAGGCACAGGGCTTTGAGGGAGGCCCCAATGGGCCTTTGACCTGGGGCTCAAAGGACCTTAACATGCAGGGGGAGTGGGGGGAGGCCTCCCTATGCCAGTGGACCCCTGAACCAGGACCTTGGTCATGCGGCAGGCCGGAGGAGGGAGACCAGGGCAGGAGAGCCTGCCCTGGTGCCCGGCACAGGAAAGGCCTCCCCGGGCCTTCAGGACCCTGTCCCTAGTACTTTGCATGTGGTGGGCTGGAGGATGGAGCCTGGGCTTGGGGCACCCACCCCAGGGCCCACAGGGGCCCCGAATGGAGCTCCTGGACCCAGCCAAGCAGTGGATGACTCACCGGACCCCCAGAACCCTGTTCCAGCTGCTCTGACATGCTGGGGGCCCAAGGATGAGCCCAGGACAGAGGTGGGCAGGTTCTGGGTCAGCTGGTCACTGGCTAATTCTAGGAGTACCCTGGCCCTAGTAATCCAAAGAAAGGCTTCCTACCTTTCTCGTCATTCGTGCACACTGAGGGACAGAGGGGACCACCGGCACAAACACACCCGACCTCCAATGGCTCTGCCTGGGAATCCAGTGATCCGTTATTGGCACTTCCAGGGCAGCTGGAATGGCAGTTTCATGTCCCTACCTGCTCTCGGGGAAGGCAGGCTCAGTGGAAAGGCCCACAGGGAAGGTCTGGGAGGCAAGTGTTGACCAGGGCCCCTGGGGGCCCTGCGGTCCGGTCCTTTGGTAGCACCTGACTGAGAACTGCTGGACCACAAGAAGGTCTGGAGTACCCTGTCCTTAATAATTCAGAAGAAGGCTATGACCCTTACTTGTATTCCATGCACACAGAGGTACAGAGGATACAACCAACACAATGTGCTCATTCTCCTAGAGTCCTGCCTCGGCTCGGCTTAATGAAGCATATGAGCCCTCAGCTGGACTTCCAGGGCAGCTGGAATGTCCACTTAATGTCCCTGTCTGCTCTCGGGGAAGGCAGTCTCAGAGGAAAGGCCCATCAGGCAGGACTGGGATTTAGCAGCTCAGAATGATTGGACCTAAAGGGGGTTCAATGTACCCTCTCCCTAGTAATCTAGGGAAAAATACACCCTTTCTTGTAATCCGTGTGCACCGAGTGACAGAGGGGACTGAAGGCCCAAATGCACCTGGAGCCCTGGCTGGGATCGAGGTAAGCAAATAAGCCCCCATCAGGACTTCCAGGGCATCTGGTCCCCCCTTTGGAAAGCATGGCTTGTGACCAAATAACTAGGCTCAGAGTAACCTGTGGCCCGGATGCTCGGAGCCCCAGCTGGGCCAAGGGCATGGGGCTGCGATGAGGGTCCTGACCCAGGACCCGCAGGCACCTTATCACGCAGGTGAAGAGGGGGAGGCCTCCCCGGCCTGATAGTATCCTGTCCTGGGCCCATGCGGTTCTGCAGGTCGGAGGACGGAGCCCTGGGGCCCTTGAACCTGGTCGGAGCTCCTGGACCCGGCCACACAGGTTAAGGCTCCCCGGGCCGGGAAAATGGTCATAACAACTGTTCTACCATTTTTGTTCCTTTAGATTTTGGATCCTGGCTCAGCCAACACCCAGGGAAACCTAGCTAGCCTAGGGCTATCCCGGGTGGGCTAACCTGGGTGGCACTCACCCCATTTTATTACCCAAAATGCATTGCAAATCTCAAACTTTGACTATAAAAAACAATTTTTTCTGACATTTCTGTGATGGAAGGTACCGGGATCTGTAGGGAGCCACAAAACCTCCTTACACCTGGCATTCCCCTAGGTCCCCTGATACAAACGATATAAGAAGCACTTCCCCTGCTTCCCAGGATGAAAAATAAAAATAAAAATGAAATCCAACTACTGTATCCAGCAGCAGGAATTCCTGGACATGCGAAGAGGATGTAACAGTTACGTCCTCCGCACACGGCAACAGTGGCGGACGAAAAAAACGTTACGTCCTTGGCACAGAAAGGGTTAATGTTTTGGGCAGAGAAAGGGGGAGAGTACCCTGAAAGTGAAACTTACTAGTCATGTGGTGGTTGACTGTGGGTCTTAATTGCTTACCAGGAGGCACACGGACTATGCCATGTTGAAGTGATCGTAATGGACTTCAAGAACAGAGCAAAAGGGTCCGGGAAAGAAGCTAGTGCTTAGCCCGGTACTGAATCAGTGGTCAAGTCTCATGTTTTCATTTGTCTCAAGTGCCAGAATATCTTTTAAAGTTACAAGGAAAAATCTGAAATCAGAAATACTAATAGGTAGCAATTCTTTATTGACAGTCAGATTAGTGTAAGCTTGTGTTTGATCCTATGAAGGTACGTTTAAAACAGCACTCAGTTTAGCACTCATTAATAACTTTTAACAAAAAGACAAGTGTAAGTTTGTTTCAAAATGCCTAAGAAGGGACTTAAAGCAGTGGCATAACAATAGCCCGACAGCCTCTATGGTGAGGTGGCAGGGCTCCAGGAGGCCCCCACCTGTACTGTGTACATGCAGGCCTGAGAGCTTCTGACCAGGGCCAGAGCATAGAGGGCCCCTCCATGCACTCTGCAGGGGGGTCCGCAGGTTTCATTACTCCACTGACTTGAAGTCATGGAGTCAGATTCTAGGGCCCGTCTTAACGTAGTTGGAGGCGGTCGAACCAAGGCTTCACTCCCAGTGAAAGCCAACTAGATGGCTCCAGCTGTTCTGATAAAGTTCAACTCATAACCAAGAAGCATACAACATTCTGTAGATTCCTAGGGCCATATTTATCAAGTCTTCAGGCAATGCAGCAAGACACCTTGCTGCTCTGCGTGAAAGGGGGAGGGCTGGAATGTGCCTATCTATCAAGCTATGGCCCATTCCTGCTCTCTCCTTGTGCTGGCACACTTTTGGCTGCCTAGCTCCAAAAACAGGCACCAGGATGCCTGCGTTGCAGTCAGTAATTTTTGTGTGCAGGTGATGCTGGATTCAGCACATGTAGAACGAGGACAATACAAGGGGAAATAAAGATATTTCTCCTTGTTATGCTATGCCTGGGAAGGCCTAGCTTTTTGACGCATACCCATGTCTACCATTCATGGTATATCTGGGAACTAGTTTGGTGAGTGAGGATTCTTTTAATTAGAGTGATTCCTCTTGCTAGCTGTTCTTTTATTGGATGCACTCTTTTGGTGTTTGATTTACATTGTTCAGGGGGACCAACAGTGGCTCCAGTTGCTTTTCCCTCTCTCTCTTGTTGTTTAATTATATCTGGAAATGCACCAAAATCCTTAGGTGGATGCATGGGAAAACCCACGCTCCACCCATGGAATGCAACCCTATGGCAGAGTAACTTAAGGCAACGACTTGCACTGCCTTGCATTAATCCAGATTTACCGAGCACTGCAGAACCCCAAAAGGTGGTCTTGGAAGGCTTGGCAAATCTCATCTATGTTTGGCGTCGCCCTTGTGTTACCTTGTGTGGAGCAAGGGCAACACAAAACTTTGATAAATATGGCCTTGGTCTTTTTAGATAAGACCAGAGTGTTTGTTTACCAGGGAACAGGCCATGAGGTTAACCAGCGTCTGGCCTGTTTAATTGGTTGCAAAGAGCTGCTGGAACCGCCAATTACAGCAAATTTACTTGAATCCACATCTCTCCAGGGGAACGTTAACTGGCCCTAATTTAACATGGGCCAAAATATTTCTATTCAACTCTCCCATCTCAGGTTTGTATCCCTGGAACATAGGGCTAGGAGAAGTCTCTCATAGTTTATATTTTAACATTAATAAAACTGAATAAGAAATACGAAAAGGGGGTTGACTATCATCATGAGAAGTGCAGTAAAAACTACAAAAGCTTTAGTGCACTCTCGAAATTCAAACTCTTCAGATTTTGATAACTTTTTCGATTTCGATATGCTAAGATGGCAGTGTTTAAGCTTTCAGAATCACAGAGACTATTCTGATGGCAGTGGTGCAGACTGTCATCTGAACAATGGGTGTGTGTAATAAGGACAGTTAATGCATTGTACCATTTTTGCATTTGTTTCAATGAGTTCAATAAAAGATGCCACAACATTTACAGTTTAAAACACTACAAGTGTAAATACAACAGATCCATCGCTAATATCCATGTCGTATTCTTTTAAAAGCACCTGTGAAAGAGACTGAAATAACTGTCAGCACATAGGTAGACTGACAATAACACATACCGCCCATATTTACCAGTCTGCCCAACTTATGATTATGACTGGAAGGCCTACTAGAAAATAAGGAGCAGAACTTGAGAAACAAGAAAAGTGTACAGTATTTTGTAAAAAGCACAATCGCACCACATATAAACCTGTGCTTAACCCCTGGCAAATTGGCATACAACAGTTAGGCTTAACACGAGGGCAATGTGTTAAGTATTTCCGCAAAATTTCAAACAGTAGGAAAGTTGAAACAACACACAAAAAGGACCCACAGAAGATTATACAAATAGAGTGTTCTTGTTTAATACATAAAAGAAGTCCAAAACAAAAAAAAAACAATCAGTAGAACCAGAGATATGCAACTTTGATGATTTCAGTAAAAACAGTGCCAAAACCACAAAGTGCCAATTGAGGATATCTGGTTGTGCCAGACCATGACAAAGTCACAAGTTTAGGCTGAGCGTGATGGAGCATGGCCCAGCTACAGGGATCCAGTTAGGCCAGCTTACCAAAGTACTTTAAATCCTGCTTTGCAGAGCACTGCAAGGATTCACAACGAAGATGTGTTGCGCAGCCGAAGTGATGCATCAGTTCTGAGATGCGGAAAGGCTGCGATGCAAGGTCCTTCATTGTCCCCTAGGATTCCATTGACGGGAGTTAGTGATGTGAAGTCCAGTGTCAAAGATGCGTCTCACAGTGCACAGTTGGGGTTGAGGGGTCAGTTCAGAGGAAGTGCGGGGCTGCAATGCGGAATTAGTGCTAACATCGTTTTAGCTACTAACTAAATATCGATGAACACACACTGTGTGGTAAATAACTTTATTGAGCATATGATGGACGACAACATCTTATATGTGCTCTCTTTTTGCTTAAATCAACAGCTCTACCACCATCCATTCCATATCTGTCCTAACGAAGAGACAGAGATAACTCTCTTTTGTAAGTGCTTTAACCTTACTTATGTGAACACCAAAAAATGGGCCTTTTTCAGCAACATCATAAAATTGTGCTCTTTTTTGTTGCAGTAAATTCAAAACTCAGGATTGATATATCTTTCTAAATTAAGCCATAGGTCATAATTCAATAAAAACCTAGTGTAAGTAACTATAATTAAATAACCTCTTTCAATTTTGTAGGAGACACTTACTTTGGGTGATGGTTTTATTTAAAGAATCACTCATTTTCTTCTTTTTCACACGGGTGCATTTTTCTTAAAATATTGTGACTGTACAATGGTATAATAGTATTGTATACATTGTATTATACGGGGAGTCTCAGTCAACTGCTTCTCCTGAAGATGGTCTGATGGTTTTATATCCTTGACAGACCGAAACGTCGACTTGATCATCTTTCTCTTCAGAACATTGATTGTTTTTAACTTTATAGAGAAGATGTTAACATAGTTTTTTGTACAGGTCAACTGATGTCACCTTGCAAACTATGTATTGTTGCTACTACATTTGTTATCATCCCTGATAAAACTTTTTATGGTACATATATTGAATATATGAATACATATTTTTTTTTAAATAATTTGTTTGCCCCGTGTATGATTTATTATTTGCTTGTTTTAACTAACAGCTGTGACCAACTGATACATCTATTGTTTTGATCAATTCTGTTGTCCACTACCAATTAGAGTGTGATTTGTAATAGTTTTACTGATCAAAGAATTACAAATAATTATAGATAAACAAAATCCTTTGTAGGCCACTGTCCTCCTTGTTTTGTAAAAGCAATGCGGAATCCGGCATCATCATTGAGGCTGCCATCGACAAGAGAGGCTAAGGGCTGTGCTGAGAATGCATCACACAGTTTTGGTTCTGAAGAGGCTGTGATGGCGATGCAGGTGTTTGCGTCAAAGAAGATTCATGCAATAATGGTGATGCATCGGTTCTGCTCAGGGTTGTGCTGCACTGCAGAGGAGATGCATCAGTTCCACAGGGTCTACAGAAGCTGGCAGAGCGCTTAAGGCCCACTGGCAAGGGCCCAGGACTGAAGTAGCACCACTTGGCAGGATAGAGTCCAGGTGCTGGGGTTGAGGTTGTGAGAGCCATCTGTCCCGAGGCTCAAGTCAGGAGGCCAGCCAACTAGCCCTAGGAGTCCCTCTGGAGTTTTGGGTTCAACATATGTGGTCCCTTCCTTTCTCATCCAGGCAAGAAGGCAGCAGGCAATAGTTGGCAGGTCAGCAGGAAGCAGTCCTTCAGAGCAGTAGTCCAGCATAGTGGCAGTCCATTCAGCAGCACATCAGTCCTTCTATTTGGCAGAGTATCCACAGGTCCAGAAGTGTATTAAAGAGTTGGTGTCTGAGAGCCAATATTTATGCCCAGTTCTGACTTTGAAGTGGGGGGATCTTTTAGAAGCTTTCCAGTGAAGTGCAAAGGTACCATGCCTTCTTTGCCCTGGCTCCAGACTAACTACAGGAGTATTCAGCCCTTTGTGTGGAGGTAGGACACAGCCTATGTAAGAGTAAGTAGGGTTTTACCCAGCTCCTCCCTCCCATTCGGCCAGTGATGGCCCATCCAGGCACACCTAAGTGCTCTGTAATGTGTGGCCATCCAGGAGGAGTACACAAAGCCCAGCTGTCACTCAGTCATTTTACCCAGAGACAGGCTACATGCACTAATGACTAAGGAGGAAAGCAACATTAGACAGTAGTGTACTGATGTCCAGTGCGATGGAGTTCTAGAATCTGCAGGCACTCCTGAAGAAAGATTGTTTAATTGTATTATACTTTTTTAAAGATGGCATGTCCAGAAGAAGAGTCTGAGCTACGAAGCTGTTGCTGTTCAGCAGAAGTTGCACATTTCTGGACTAAAAATGAAGGGAAGACAATATGAAGTCCTGATGGATAATACATGCTAGGGAAAAAAACACTTCTTGCTTCAACAGGGCGTCAGTTCAGTGTGATGAGAACCGGAAATATATGATCAAATATTCTCGAGGCAGTGACTAGGCTGCCCAGTGCTTGTAGAGGGATTTTGAAAAGGACTTTGTGTAATTTGGCAATTCCTGCCAGTGCTCCAGCATTGAGGGCACCAAGCCGTTGTCTAGGTGATGACCATAATACACCTTTAAACAGGCTGTGCGAAAACCAGGACAGTGCTCCCTTTTCCAAGTTATGCGCTGCCCTAGGACAGTCGTGTTTGAATAAGCCACTCCGTCTTCCTCTGTGCGCGCGGCACCCGGTTGCACTTTAAAAAGGAACACAGATCCCTCCGCAGGCAGATGCAGCTCGTGACTGCACCCGGCTGCTTGAGGATGTCTTTGGTGAGGGGGGGCTCGGGGGGGGGGGGGTTGATGGGATCCTTGGCCCTTTCATGGGTCGCACTCAGGGGGTACACTGATAGTGCGCCACCTTTTTGTGGATCAAAGTCACTGCACCTCCTGACAACCTCTTTTCCTCTTCGTCCACATCCATAATACGGCACAGGGGCAAAGTTCTTTCCCTTATTAGAGGCCACAGGCCCCTGCTGATGATGGAATGTCCACTGAAGATAGCGCCTGCACTCTATGCACTCCGGCGTTATCAGTATTACAGAAGAGTATGCCTTCTTCTGTAATACAACAATGCCCCGGGAGATCTTGGCTCACCAGTTTTAAATCATCTCATTCAGGGCACAAGTCCTAAAAAACAGAAGTGGGGGACGCTCCAAGTTAGGTGGAGTCACCGGAAGTGATGTCACAACAGGAAGTGGCGTAACGAAATGTAGTCCCCCCTCATTAACAAAGGTTACAAGGCGATGGGGGATGGTTCAAAGGGCAAGGCGATAGGGGCAGGTTCAAAGCGCATCAGCAGCTCAATGAAAAACTGTAATCACCATCTCATGTTGCCTTTAGTGGAGGGTTTTGTTGAGGGGCGTGGTGATATCCAGATTAGACTACATGTAGTCTCCACTGGGCTTCTTTCCTGCTAAATGTGCAGGAAGAATTGCACAGCCAGAGCTATTTATAAAATGAAAGTCAAGCATATTACCCTCGCACTAGTTGAGCTGCACTGGTCGGCAATCAACAACAGTGTTAACTGTAACATGCACTACCGTGTTTACCACGCCCCTTTTGAGCACAGTCCCATAGTATCTAAAGAGTTGTTTGTCAGAAGCGAGCTTCCATTAAATCTCAGGACAAGCGCCGGCTGCAATACCCGGGTTCAAGTATGTCTGCATAATGAACGATTTCCCTGCAGACCGGCCTAGGTTTGGAAAGGTGACCTGCATCGAGCAGGAGAGCATACCTGCCTGCTCGAGGAGTTGTACTGGGCCTGCCTGATCCACAGGCAAAACGGGGAGCATGTGGCTAAAAGAGCTCTGTTCGCCCTCTCTCGGCAGTAGGAGGTGAGGTTTGGTTGGTGCTGAGCACGCGTGCAGGTGCAGCCTCGGGTACTGGCTCCATCTTTTGGGCAGAGGGGACGGGTTCCACCCAGTAAACACACAGGAAAATAGGTGGGGGGTTGCCATCCACCCGCGTGGTACACCAACTCGAGCCCTGATCTCAAGACAGCATCAACTCTAGCTCCTTTGCGATCTAGACCCTTTGATGGGAGCTTGCAGGTTCAAATTGTTGCCTAAGATGAAGCCTGGTGATTTGGAGCTTTCCCCAGCGGTGAGCTGACAGCTTAGCACTGACCAAGCTCTAATCAATTGGAAGAACGAATCAGAGTAAAGCAATTACCAGTGAGAGGTCTTACGGCCACATGCATTATTGCACCCGTTTGTGATTCCTAAATTGCGAAAATTAAGGAATCGCAATTTAGAAATCGCAAACTGCAATGCATGAACAATTCGCATTTATTTTTACGATTCTGTATTTTTCCTTAAGTGCGATTCACAATTTGCGAATCGCAATTAAGTAAAACCCTTCCTATTGATTCCTATGGGCCAAAAGGCACATAGGAATGAATGGGAAGGCATTCACATTTTGCAAATTTCAAATTGCGAATCGCAAAATGTGAATGCAATTTCAAGGGTGCAGGGGGGTCCAAAGGACCCCTCCCTGCACCCCTGAAATGTAACTTTAAATGCAATTTACACACACACATGCCCCAAGGGCATGTGTGTGTGTAAATTAAAACTTTCAAAAATGCAATTTGTGCATATTTGAAAGTGTTCGGTAAATTAGCATGAAGTTCAACTTCATGCTAATTTACCACTTCCAAATTGCGAATTCGCAATTAAAAAATGATCATGCATTGCATTTAAGAAATCTGAAATTGCGATTTCTTAAATGCAATCGCAATTTTAGAAATCGCAACATGGTTGCGATTCCTAAAATTGCGAAATGCATGATGCATTCCAAATTAGTCAATTGCATTCGCAAACGGCCAAAAATTGCCATTCGCACCGTTTGCGAATGCAATTGACTTTGGTGCATGTGGGCATTAGTGAATAGTACGAGTCTCCACGTGCTCTTACAGATGGTCTCTTCTCAAGGTGAAAAATGTTAACTTCTCTAAATATTTTTTGCTAAAATTCTGGAAAAGTGAATATTTGGCATTGATTATGTGTCACTCTTTTTAGTTTATACATTTTAATTTCACTCATAAAAATATGCAAAATTCTCCTGCTTAAAATATTTATAAAACCAAACTCAATTACTGCTCCCACCTTGAATGAGGATGTCCCTGTTGTTTGTCTAGGTGCAGTCTGACTTGGCTCCGCCAAGTATTTGACTTTGACTGTGTCCTCCGGATATTCACGTATAGTGTTCTGTTATAAAAAACACACACTGCTTCAGTGATAAGAAATGAATTCCATTCACCATCGAACCAATTTTTGGAACTAGAAGGTGACTTAGACCTGGCACTAGGCCCATCTTGTGTAAATTCTAAGTTGATACTGTCATTATAGTGAGTAATGGTTCCCGTTATCCACTAAAACGGTCACAGGGTTTTATTTCAATACACACTGGAACATGGCCAGAAAATAAAGCTATCGCAACAGCATAAGCTTGATTAATCACCCCACAATGTTTGATAGTTATCAATATAAACGTTCAAGTTATCTTTAATGCATGAGAATTGATAGACAGGGGGTATAAATAAAGACTCCCAGCTCATTGCGATCAGGGGAACGCTCCAAAGTCAACCACAGCCCAAAGATGAAGCTCCTTCTCCTGTTGGTTCTGGCGGTGTGGCATGCAGGTAAACCCTTGACCATAGCTTCAATGCGCTACTTATGAGAAGCTCGAGAAATGTATTATCACGACAGCCATGCAATTTAGTTGGGCCTATATTCAGAACCTATTGCTTTGATTTCAAAGTGTATGTGGTGCAGGCGTGCAGATTATTCTGGAAATTGATGCTTCAGCTAGTGAGGTACCACAGGGGTTCAATAAATGTGCTCCTGGCTCGTAAGTCACCATCAGTGTCACCTCTTCCCACCGTTGGCCACTATTTCCCGCACCAGCTAGACATACAATCAGAGGTCTTCAAATAGCAAATGTTTGGATGTCAGGCCCCCTCCAAAACTTTATGGCAGGATTTGAGGGGGAGGGTGGAGCAAGGCTGATCGGAGCATGTAGGGATTATAAGGTCATTTTCTGGGCTACTTTTTCTATAGTTTATAATCCACACTAAGCATGGAACTACTAAATCAACAAATAAACCAAACAAAGATGACTAAAACACATCTGTTCCCCATTATTGGGGAGTACTCAGTTCTCACACTTCTAGGCCTCATTGCAACTGCTAAACTGATAATAGCTATGGCTTTGAGTAGCAAGCTGGCTCCTCTGCCTCTTTCACCACTTATCCACCATGCCTGACCATCACACCAGTCCAACAGACTCTCTGTCCCATTCAGAAATAAAGGAAGTTCCACAGGTTGCTCGCCTCTTTGCAGCATGGATGCCCTCAGGCCTAATGCTAGCAATGAAAATGAGCCGCCAGGCCTCTTTGTAAAGTGAAACAGTCATAATTGTGATGCAGTGGGCCCTTACACTCCTGGGCTTGCATGCCACTGAGCCTGCTTCACTAATGAGAAATTGACTTCTTAATGGATTCATAAAAATGTTTGCATTAGGCACAGCTCGATTACCTATTACTAAAATGCATTATTTGAAAGCACTTGTTTTAGCTAAAACACTAAATCATTTTGTGGCAGCCAATCATATACTCTGGTCCACTGGCTTTGTAATTATGTGATTCTGTGGCCACAGTGTTTATTTGCATATGCCATATAATCCGTCAACTCATGCATAATATGTTTGTTGAGCAAATGGAACAAAAGTTACTAAAAACATGGCAACATGTGTCCCTGTGCATTGGAAAACCAACCAACCACAGAGGTTGACTTGTCATCTTTCGATTCAATATTGATGTATTTGGGTGTCTAACTGGTGCTGATCAGATAAAGTCTTTGCACAGGCAGTGCTACAATGTGTACAAATTGCAAAAAATAAAATAATACTTTCACAAAATGTGGCACATTATGCCATATAATTTGCCTTTTCTTGCGATTTATTTCTGTCAAACCTGCCGCATAATTTGGTCCTCTGCTGCCACATAATTCCAGTGGCCCTGCTTATACTGTGCTCAATACAATTTTAAATAATGACATATTATTGAGACCTTGCATTTTGACTGATGCCCAGTGGAGCTACCTTGATAGCTATAGAGGAGATGGGCTGTGGATTTCCCTCTTCGCTGTCACCTACCCAGCCGGACTTTGGGCAGACTTTCCTTCGTCTCTCCGCCGTATCTCCCTCCTACCATTTTACGTCACCCCTTACCCTCTATGCTCCATTTATCTCATCCACTATGCTTCTTTAAATGTTTCTAGCAACAGATGTAACTTTTAACTGATGTAACTTTGTAACAATGTGGAACCTCATATAAAGCGCTCTGATACCTCCGGGTCTAGCCAGCGCTATGCAAAACAAAAAAACTAAAAGGAAAAAATATATATATATATTTATATATATATATATATATATATTCCCAGTGCTCCCTGTTATTGGCTGGGGCACCCTGGTCCTACGACCAAGCCCAGCCCTCGCGGACCTTGCTCCGGTGTGACACAATGCACCTTGCCTCCTTCTCCTACTGCTTCATTTCACTTTTTCGCTCTCTTTCTCTTTCTCTCTCTCTCTCTCTCTTTCTCTCCCTCTCGCCTCTCTCTCACACTCTGTTTCTCTCACACTCTCACTGTCGCTCGACTCTCTCTCCCAACTGTTTGCCTGGTTTGCTTCTGTTTTGCTTAGTCTTTTCTGCTTGCTATTTTGTGTTGACTTCGCTGTTTTGCCTCTGTCTCTATTATGCAAATGTTCTCTTTTTTCCACTGTTTTTCTGAGCTAAACTCTTTTGCCCCTGTTTTCTGTTCTCATTATGCTCTTTCACTACTTTTGCTCTGTGATCCCTTTGCTATTTTGATACTGTTTCTCTGTGCTTAGTTTTGTTCTTGTGCCACTGCTTCCTTGCACCTATTTTGCCATTTTTCCATTGTTTTCTGCCTTTTGGCTCTTGCTCCTTTGCTCCTCACCCTTCCCTGCTTTCTATGCCTCTTTTCCCCCCATGCTCCTTAGCTCTTCCTGTCTTTTGCCACACTCTCTGCTCTCCTGTTCATCCACTCTTCCATTTTCCTGCAACCAGCCCCACCCACTGCCCCCAGCTTTCCTCCCCTACACCTTCTAATGGTAGCCACAGCACAGACGGGCAGTGGATGTAGGGAGGAGTCACTTGAGCAGGTGTGTAGATGCTAGGCCCTGCACGGTTAGTCGAAGAGCCAGATCTTCACATTTCACACTTCTCACCAACCCCATCACCAACAGAATCAATGTCTTATCCTATGCTGGGTAAAGTGACAGGAGTATAACCCATAGACCGAATTGAGATCTGGGTGTACATGTGTTATCAACAACAATATCTCAATCGGATTTAGTAAAAGGGGCGAGTATATATATATATATATATATATATATATATATATAGATATATATATATATATTCACTGAAAAAACCATAGGTTATAGACCATATATAGTTAGGGATTAGCATTTAAAAAACCTTATTTTATTTGCACAAAACCATTGAAATTCCATATATAGTTAGTTGCACTAACTATATATCGCGGACCCGCAATCCACTGCTAATGATGTCACATATTACATCATTCATGACATGGTCAGTGACATCACTGATGACATCACTGATGACATCTCAAATGACATCACTGATGACATCACTGATGACATCACTGATGACAACACCCAGTGACTGTATGTTTTTGTAAAGTTAAAATATGTCTTACATATTGAAGAATGAGTGGATGTATAAGTGTCTGGATGAAGGATTTAGTAGGTGCATGACTGACTGTATGAGAGAATGATTAAATGTGTCTCACTGAGTGTATGGGTTAGTGATTAAAGTGTCTTAATTTGGCAATCATTATTTATGTTGTTCTGTAAACTGCTGCATGTTTAAATCAGTAGCTATATCAGTAACTATATGGGTTATTGAATGGTTGCCCAAGTATTTGTATGGGAGACTGAGTATGTGTGTGGGTGGCTGGGAGGTGTATAACTCTGTGCATAGATGTGTGAGCAGTTGATTCCCTAGGTGTATGGGTTCAAAAGTGCATGTAGAAACAGCTGTATGGACAGTTGACTGTGTGCATGAGTATATTGGTGAGTGAATGGATATCTCAGTGCTACATGTCAAAGTAAGTACATATGTAAAACACACTCCATGTGAGAGTTGACATATATAAATAACTGAACATAAGAGCCAGTGAATGTGTGAGTGGCTGTATGAATCATTGTGAACTTGTATCAAGGATTGTATAAGAGAGTAAATATGTGTTACTATATGTTTGAATAAGTAAGGTGTGTATAACTGTATAGTTGAGGAAATGGAGATGTGATTGATTCTTTGCATGACTGACTAGGTGTGTAAGTAACTCCATGGATGTGTGACAGTCTGTGAGTGCCTGTTTACACTGAGTGTATCTAAGGTTATATTAGAGTCTGAAGATGTATTATCACATAAATGATATCATCAGTGATGTAATCAGTAATGTCAAATGAGATGTCAGTGATGTCATCAGTGATGTCATTTGAGATGTCATCAGTGATGTCATCAGTGATGTCACTGACCATGTCATGAATGATGTAATATGTGACATCATTAGCAGTGGATTGCGGGTCCGCGATATATAGTTAGTGCAACTAACTATATATGGAATTTCAATGGTTTTGTGCAAATAAAATAAGGTTTTTTAAATGCTAATCCCTAACTATATATGGTCTATAACCTATGGTTTTTTCAGTGAATTTTCAAGGTTTTGTAAATGCAAATTCCTAACTATATATGGTCTATAACCTATGGTTTTTTCTGTGAATTTCATTGGTTTTTTAAAAGCTAATATCTATAGCTGTAAAATATATTCTTTATTAAGTGACGTATCACGTAGCCCGTGAGACGCCTCATGATGCATCGCATAACCGTGACGTATCGTCTCTGCAGCGCAAACCAAACCCAAAACGTAAGCGCGCCAGAACACGCTTAAAGATGTATATATATTTTTTTAACCTTAATTAGACAAAATCCACACGTGCACATATCACAAACGTTCAAAAAACACAATATGTCGGACTCCCGTTACGCTGCCGGTTAGCTGCCCGGTTAACGTACAAGGAAGCACCTTTACCGCGAAAAATTCGCAATTTTTTTTTCTTTTGCCCCGCAGGGAACTTTAATAGCCCCCTCATCAATCCTAGGGGTTCAGGAGGGGTCTGCCTTACCCCTTTCATTCATTTACACCTTTTTTTTTCCACCTCTTGTCTCTCGATCCTACCGAGAGACAAGATGGCGGCCGCTCTGGACTGTTTACAATGTTGACAGCCAATCAGCTACTCCTCAGGATTTTTTTTTTTTGGGGCCCCGCGTGGTTTTATAATATCCCCCTCATCAATCCTATGGGGTCAGAAGGGGTCTACCTTGCCCTCTTTCCTTCATTTCCCCCTTTGTTTTGGTCTCCTCTTGTCTCTTGATCCTACCGAGAGACAAGATGGCGGCCGCTCCGGACTGTTTACAATGTTGACAGCCAATCAGCTACTCCTCAGACTCCCGTTACACTGCCGGTTAGCTTCCCGGTTAGCTGCCCAGTTAGCTGCCCGGTTCGCTTACCAAGACGCGTCTCTACGGCGAAAAAATCGGATTTTTTTTTTTTTTTTTTTTGGGCCCGGCGTGGCTCTATAATATCCCCCTCATCAATCCTAGGGGGTCAGGAGGGGTCTACCTTGCCCTCTTTCCTTCATTTCCCCCTTTGTTTTGGTCTCCTCTTGTCTCTTGATCCTACCGAGAGACAAGATGGCGGCCGCTCCGGACTGTTTACAATGTTGACAGCCAATCAGCTACTCCTCAGACTCCCGTTACACTGCCGGTTAGCTTCCCGGTTAGCTGCCCAGTTAGCTTCCCGGTTCGCTTACCAAGACGCGTCTCTACGGCGAAAAAATCGGATTTTTTTTTTTTTTTTTTTGGGCCCGGCGTGGCTCTATAATATCCCCCTCATCAATCCTAGGGGGTCAGGAGGGGTCTACCTTGCCCCCTTTCCTTCATTTCCCCCTTTGTTTTGGCCTCCTCTTGTCTCTCGATCCTACCGAGAGACAAGATGGCGGCCGCACCGGACTGTTTAGAATGTTGACAGACACCGGAGAGCCAATCAGCTTCGCTTTGCAAAGTTCCGATACGCGAAAGGTTCGCTAACCGGATAGCTGCCCGGAGCGCTGTTACAGATATATATCTTGATTTAAACGTTAATTTCTCAAAATCCACTGAAGCACATATATTGAGACCTAGCAAAGGCACATCGGGCTAACAGTCCCTACAATTTTGCCAAGTTTCGTGGAAATCCATTCAGCCGTTCGGGCTAAAAGTGAGTCCAACCGCCCTATGGAAATTAACATGGGAAAAACGCGTTTTGGGACCCCCCTTTTTTCTCGGCCCCCCCTTGACGAACCCCCCCCAAATTTTCAGGAGCTGCTCAGAAACAAAATGTGCCATTTTCCTGAAAATTTCAGCCGATTCCGTCCACAAACGCCAAAGTTATTAGACATAGAATTTTCAAAAGTCCCATAGGAAAAAAATCCTAACTATATATACCTACTGGCTATCGCCAGTAGGTAATATCTATATATATATATATATATATATATATATACATATATACATACATACATATATATATATATATATATATATATATATATATATATATATATATATGCACAAAACATTACGAGAACATGGAAAAAAGGAAGAGAGACTTTGGATTTCAGTTTTTCGAAAGTGCATGTGGCATCATATATTTAAGAACACATTTCATACAGGACAGATAAAGCAACACTGTAGGCATAAAATGCGGTGGCAACCTAAGGGGGCTTTGTGCACTATGTGTTAGTGAAGCAAAGAGTGACGGCACAAGTGACAAGTGGGTGAATACAGTTAAGGACGCAAAGTGACAATGTGACAAAAACACAATATATACAAAGGCAACGGTTCGTCCTCATTTAATCAGTGATGATTCTCTGTTTTGTGAACCAAAGTTGATGGTGCGCCATAAGTCCCGCTGTAAAAGGGTCAACCAGATTTCTAGTTGTTCTAAACAAAATTCACAACAAATAGGGGTAACATTATGGCGACTCATTAGTTTTCCTCAAATATGTCAGCTCATGTGTTGTCTTTATTCACTTCAGATGATATTCCTAGGTTCCCACACAAGATGTTAAAGTTATCTATGAATATAAGAAGTCAGAAATACATAGCCCAAAGTATAGATAATACTTCACAAAAGTTAGCTGTTAAGGGTAGCGTATTATCACTACTTTGTCTAGGATAGATGACTAACCTAATGGTCACTACTGTATGTACTAGGTATCTGATTCCATAACGGTGAGAACATCTGACCTACACCTCTTCAAGTTTCTCCTGAATCCTCTCTTGCAGCTGCCTACCCGACAAAGGTTGAAGATATAAATGATGTAGTCAACGGCTACAACTGTGCCCGAAACAGTGCTCCCTGGCAGGTCTACTTCACATGCAATGGAGGTCGCTGGTGCGGAGGGTCTCTGATCAATCAGTACTGGATCGTATCAGCTGCCCATTGCTATCAGCCGTGAGTTTTTTCTTCTTCCACACAATAGATCAGTTGTTGAAATATACAGATGGGTACATGATCCGAGCAAGGGAATGATGCCATTACTCATTTACCTCTGAAACACTTCTGTTGGGATTGTACTTCAAGGAAAAAGAATGTCTATTGGTGAATAAATGCAGAAAAAAATACCATTTAAAGCAATGTCAATTCATGATAAGAACAAGGTACATGCTGGGCCTTCTGTGCCCTCTACCAAAAGGTACTTGTGCAGAGCACACCAAATGTGCACACTTCTTGTTTGTGCTGTTAGAGTACTTCTTGGGAATCTTCCACTCTTGCGTTTTTGTCTGTAATACGGCACTGGCGCGAGGCAAAGATGTTTGCTAACTCAGATGCAGGAGTATCTCTTCAGGTGTTCATGCTTAGCATTTCCGTTCACTGTATTGGTACTACAAAATGAGTACAGACTCTTGTGCACCTCTCTGTAATACAGAAATGCACAGGGCGTGTAAAAACGGGCCTGTTGCACCATTGGGATATTTCTGTAGTATGTCCCCTTGTGGGAAGTTTTCAAAACTTGCTAGAGTTTGACCTCATTAACTGCACTTCTAAACTTATTACTCAATTCAATTCAATCCAATTCAATTCAAAACAGCTTTTTCAGAGTAAAATATACATCCATAAAAGCATTATAAAACAAACCATAATTAAATTCATCCAAGACACAATATACAAAATTTTAAAAATTCAGACACATTTCTTTACTATATTTCTTACTATATACCATACATTAGTCAAGGAAATTTATAGAGGCCTACATTCCATAATTACTTTCAAACTAATGACATATTTTAGATTTACACAATAATGTAAAAATATTATACAGTAGAACACCTTGTGCAACATAGATGCATAATTGTGCAAAAAATTGCATATAATTAAAATCGCTATAAATTCCAATTCTACACTTTTGTTGGAACAACTCTAATTATCGTCATCAATATTTTCGTATGATAATACGTCTAAGTACGCCAATTTCTTTCTTCTCCTTATGCGTGTACAATAAAATGTACAACAGTGCAAATAATCTTCATATTATCCAAAGCACATAAATAATTAAAATCATTTTTATAATTATACAATCTATTGGCAAGAAAAAGGGGTCTTAAAATTAATTTCCTTATAACACTATACAGACTACAAAAGAATATAAAATGTAGTGTGGACTGGGCAGTTTTCCCGTTACACAGGCAATTCGGTAGCTTATGGAAACCTTTTTCCCTGTCACGAAATGCTACAAGGTAATGTACAGTACCAAACCTCAGTCTCGTCTAATAGAATCTGTGCTGGGCATTAACAATCATTTTTAGGTAACTTTGTAAACCCGGAACAGGGGCAATTTGACAATAAGCAGTAACGCTACATTTATGTTTGTCTTCAACACTTCTAGCACAGTCCATAAGTGAGACATATCTCTGCGTGAGATCAATTTTGCTAATGCCTTGTATCGATATTAGGTCCCCTTTGTTGAAATCTATCTTGCAATCCATCAATAAATTATGGATGTACTCAAGCCATGGGATTTTTTTCCAAATATCAAGGACCAGGCAATCTTTTATTATATCTGTTGCAAGTTTTGCCTCATCCTTTGCCCACAGCCTTCGCCAAAAAATGAGACCAGCTATTCTAATAGTATCATTTATGCATGGTACGGCCAGTTCTCTATGTTTTACATAATTGGCTGTGAAGCTTGGTACTGTCAAAAGTCTTTTCAGAAACTCTTTTTCTTGTGTTTAGGGAGTCAGTACTTACTCTTCCTCATATTTCTGCACCGTAGCAGGCCCCAGTCACACACTTAGTTCTGAACAACGTAAGTATCTCCCTAACTGGCTTGTTTCCCATTTTGGAGGAGAATCTAAAAATTCCCTCGACTACTCTTAAAAATGTCAAATTACTAGTATCAATATGTGGTCTCCAACTGCCCCTACTATTAAAACGAAGGCCCAAGTAGACAAAGTTTGGCACTCTGCCTATAACCACTCCCCCCATGTTGTGTTGTCTACTCTTAAGTCTGGTCTTACCACATGTCATAACAAAAGTTTTAGTATGGTTTAATTGCAAGTCCTTTTTTATCATGTGCTGGAAGAACTTCTCAATTAGACATTGTAGACCATTTGCTGTCCTCGACAGGAGGACAGCGTCATCCGCGTAGAGTAGTACTGGGGTAGTACGACTTCCTACTTTTGGGCAATCAGCTTTCTGTTTTTGCAAAAAGGAGTCCACATTATTGATATATAAGGAGAACAACAGTGGAGCCATTACACATCCTTGGCGTGCACCTCTAGTAACCATAAAATCCTGTGTACATTCTCCTTTGTTCCCAAAGCAACTCTAGAAGTTAAGGAGTTATAGATTTGAGATAGGAATAAAATAATTTTGTTTGGTGCTCCTATCTCTTTTAAAGTTTACCACAACTTTGCATGATTAACAATGTCGAACGCACTTGTAAGGTCCACAAAGCATAGGTGAAGAGCCCCCTCCTTCGCCAGCATGTACTTTCCAATAAGGAGATCCAAATTTAGGCACTGCTCCCCATACCTCTTCTGAACCCAAACTGGGCTTCTGAGAGAATGTTATTCTCGTCCACCCAGTCTTCTAATCTCCCTAAAAGAATCCTACCCATTAATTTTAAAGTAGAGTCCAGAAGGGATATAGGGCGGTAACAGTTAGCCTTTCCTCTATCTCCCTTTTTGAAGATTGGCACAATAATGCTTAGTGACCATAATGCCAATATAACTCCTCCCATAGCAGCAGTTAGAACATTCCCTAATATCGGGGTCCAGAATTCAATATTACTTTTAAAGCCGTCATCTGGTACGCCATCCGGACCAGCCGCTTTGCCGCTGGCCCTCTTTGAGAGGGCTAATTTAATTTCTGGCGATGAAATGGGTACAGAGTTTATAGTTTCTACTAACATATGGTACTATTTTGCATTGGAGTGGCTTTACATGCACCAGGATTAAAAATCAACTCAAAATATGCAATCCATTCCTGCGGGGGGACTGCAATTACAATCTTCGGTGTACAAATATCTTTAAAATAAGGATAATCGATAGTATGCCAAAATAAACCTGCGTTACAACTTTCAGCAGCCTGGACGAGACTCGCCCAAGCGTCCTCTCGGATTTCACTTTTCCTATAATTTAGAGCTATTTTATATTCTGTCCTCAGTAGTCTTATTTTACTACAAATGCTAGGTTTAGCCTTAAGAGACATTTTTAAAGTCTTTTTTAACTTTGTACATTTTTCGTTAAACCATCTAGGAGTATTTTCACAGGGTTTTTTCTTTTTTTTACTAGTTAGATCATTTGCTATTTCAGATGTAATACTGCGAAAGACTTTTACGATATGGAGATCTGAAGTGGGGTTATTTAGACAGATCTCAATATCCTTTTGAATTTTCCTTTTTATATTTTCCAGAAATAGCATTGGATCTACACCGGCCCATTTAATCGATACTCCATTATTTCCTTGTAGTGCTATATCTGATTGTATGGGTTTACTCCTCTGTTGGTGACCCAAACCAATTCTTATTTTTAAAAAATTAAGAGGGTGATGGGTAACAGATTTTCACTAATTATAATTTTCTCAACCAGGATTTTACAATTTGCTGGTATAATAAAATGATCTATATTTGACGCACCTCTCTCGCCTACAAAGGTTGGAATAGCATTATCACCCTGTGCGTTTTCAGGTTCTAGAACTATTAAGTTATATTTAGAGGTTATAGTATTTATAGCTTCTCCGTATGGCTCATGAGGAAAATCAGATATCCGATCCTCAAAACAATCAATAAATCCACATTGTTCTCCTATCGGAATACCGCAAGTTTCAGAATTAAAATCTTCCCCCACAAAATTATGTATGACCCAACGAGATCTCTCACAAAAATCTCTAAATCAACCTCTAAATCATTGATCACCCTTGACTTGGTACCATCAAAAACATTATTATAAAAGTTAATCAAAATAATTATTTGTTTCCTTTCTGAATAAAGGTTTATCAACTGATAAAATTGTGAATTGGTATTAACAGCTTTACCAATGTTGCTAAACCACCTTTAGCTCTCCCTCACCTAGATGGTTTAGCATTAGTGCAAATTACTATAAAACCATTTATATAAAAGGGTTCCACGTTCCATGTTTCATGGATCATGATTATGCTAAACATTTCTAAGGATTTAAGCCATATTTCAGTATATATCTTGTTCTTAATACCTGCTATATTCCAAGTTGTAATAATCGGTGATGTATAGTCATTATAAACTGTACTTTGTATGGCCCTGTTTTCCTTCTCGCTGACCTCCGTATTGCTGGTATTACCAGGATTTTCGTGGTGATGCCTACCAGATACTTGAGGGTGCGTGCCACAAGCACTCATTTTAACATAGGGATATAGCCTTTTACCTGGTCCATACTCTCTCAGATTACTACAGTCCTTGCACGGTAATTGCATGCTAGTATTATCAGTCGATCTATTTACTCTTTCGTTACCGTCTCTCCTACATCTGAAAGAAATATCATCCATAGTTCTCTCCCCATCACACTCATCATTTTACTTATGTCAATCGATTTCACTACATGAGCTGAATGGTTCAAACCAGTTAGGTATGGGAATATTAAAAGGTGGCTTATACGGGTTAGTCCTGTGGATATGTTGGTGAACCTCGTTTGGCCTGTAAAAATATCCTAACGGGACAGCAGTTATATTTTCAGTCCTCACAAAATTAACTTCTTTGTTGTTGTTCATCAAAATCTCTAAAAGGGCTTATACCAGTTTACTACTGCGAAATTTCACCACCACTCAATCTCCCATAGTGTGTTTCCTGGACTTTCCAACCCAACTCACTCTCCTCAGCATTATAATATTGTGATATAAGACTGTAGTGTCAATGTTCGTATTAACATTTTACCAATAAATCACCTGGTTCTTGAGTTTCCCATATGGTTCAAAAAGCTTGTTTTGTAAACTCAGGACATTTTTAAGCACAATAACATAAGGTGTTGCCTGGGGGGGTAGGTGTAAGGGCTCATCTATAGTGTTCTCAGTAGTATACTCATGATTATTGGGCCTGTCTATTAGCCCTGCTCTGTTCGCTTCTTTCGCTATATTAGGACCCGTTCGATTTACTATGGGCGGCTTTTGACTTTGAGTGGGCAACATACGACCCTCTATAACAGGCTTTGTAGAGTCATTTGCTAGCTTACTTTCACAAATGACTTTATTTCCACCAACATCCATCAACCTAGATTGTATGTTCATGTCTGTGCTTAATTTACACAAGTTTTTAGATACAAGGAGGTCAATGACCAAACTAGTTAAAGAAGTTATTTCATTTTGAACAAGCTTAAGTTCAGACATAAAACGTCGTTCCATACAATCCAATTTAGAATGCACTTTTTAAAATAATGTCTTGAGATTAACCATCCAGGGTTGACTGTCCGTGGCAGAGGTCTCTCTTTTTGATGTTCCCGCTTATTTCCCACCTTTCTTTGCCTTTTGTTTTACACTGGATTTTATTGTGGCGGCCTCTTCTGTACTATTCTTCATTCTGGTCAGTTGCTTGACTTTTTTTTGCAGATGGTGAAATTAATGTTGAACTATCTCTCGACTCCGTTATCTCCATGGATGCTGTTAAAACACAAGGGTTGGGATGTATAATGTTACCACGCATACTTTGACAACGCATACCTTTACAACGCATTTTTTACAACGCAACATCCATTACAACGCATTCTATTACAACGCATGCCATTACAACGATTTTTTTAAAACTACCTTTACAACGCATTCCATTACAACGCATACTACCTTTACAACGCATACCATTACAACGCATAACATTACATTGCATACATGGTAAGTATTGGATAGTGTAGGGGTAAAAATTACTATTCTAACTCCAGGGGGGGTGCAACAGTAGGGTAAGTGTTGGATAGTGTAGGGGTAAAAATTACTATTCTAACTCCAGGGGGTGCAACGGTAGGGTAAGTGTTAGATAGTGTAGGGGTAAAAATTACTATTCTAACTTCAGGGGGGGCAAAAGTAGGGTAAGTGTTGGATAGTGTAAGGGTACTATACGTTGTAATGGTATGCGTTGTAATGACTGCGTTGTAATGACATGCGTTGTAGTGGTATGCCTAGTAGTGTCATGCGTTGTAATGGTTGCGTTGTAATGGCATGCGTTGTAATGGATGTTGCGTTGTAAAAGTTTAGTTGTAATGGTAGTGCGTTGTAAAAGTTGCGTTGTAAAGGTTGTTCCCCCAAGGGTTGTCTCTTCTGCTTGGCGCCACCCCCCTGCTTACATTATTATCTGATTGTACTATCTCCGATTCCAGTACCGTCACAGATATTTCAGGTGTAAGCGTGTCTTGCTTGTCCTCAGGATCTTTTGCCTTTAAGGCGACGTCTAATGCAGTTTTTTTGCTGCCGACTGTTCTTTCACCAAAACAATCTCACTATCAATCATCCCCACTGCTGTCTTTCTTTAGATATTTAGTTATGGGTGTATTGGCAGGTTGGGGTTTCTCCTTATACTGCGGTTGTTTTCTCTTGCCCATTTTATTTTGTGAAAAAATCAAATAGAAATATATAACTATTTTCAATAATTCTCCTTACCGATATATGACAAAGGGGGTGACCCAGCCCAGCCGCCTCCAGCCGCTGATGAGCGCAGAGGGGCCCGCCCTTGGCCCGGGATTCGCCCCGGCATGCCCGCCCACGTCCCGCGCTGCGGGAGCCCTAACCGCCCCTTATGCGCCTCCTGGCGCGTGCGATGACGTTCCTGTCCGGCGCGCTGCTTGGCACGTTGGAAACTGTTGTGTTGTCCCTGTCCTCGCCCTCGGTAAGCTTCAAGGGCTGCGGGAGGATTCAGGCACTATGGCGGCACGTTCAGAAAAACAAGCAGGGCATTACTCAATTAGCACTGGCAATGCCAATAGGTCTGGCTTCTGAATGCACTGCCAACCAGACAAAAATATCAATTTCGATTAATGACTGCCCTCCACCCATCTGTGCTGCTGCCATAGAAAAACACTATTAACTATCTAGTTATCTACGATACTCTAATAGTAATACAATGTCATGTGTGTAGTCCTGAAAGTTCCACCTCGGGAAGCTAGGTACATACATAAAATGTTTACATCTGCATGGAGGGCAAGAATGTTGTGGCAGCACACATATTCCTCCCCATGAAAAGAGAGAGGGTTTTAGCCTTACAGCTGTGGACCTCGAAGCTGGGGAACCGATTTTGAGTCTCGGCAACGGCGCAACAATCGGCATCAATCCTGTGATTTTGGGCAAATCATTTAATCTTCCCGTGGATAACAAAAATGAATGTGTCCATCTGTAAAGAAATTGGTGCTCATATAAAGCGGGTGATACCCAATTTCTCAAGTCGACTTTGCGCTATATAAAACTCTCCAAAAAACGAGTACTCCTTTCTCCCAACAATAGCCTTACTCCGGTGATGCTCACAAGGACCTGTTTGAGGTGCTGATATTGGGGGGTAAGTGCCGCAAACACTCCTTTTTGCAGGCTCATGGAAACCATTTTTGCCTCCTGGAATTTTTTTTCCCATTTGGAGAAAAATAAGAGGGTATAAATAAATTTGTTTCAGTAGACTACGATGTGACTCGCAAATTTCAAAAATGTAATAGCATCACACGTCGTATCAGTCTTGTCATGTCTTAAGTACAATAATGACAAACACCAGTTATGGATATTTAAGGAGCTTTATTCTTCCTTCTGCTCAGTTCCCTGTCCCTACACTAACTGCCCCTTTCCTGTCTCTGCCTCTCCTCTTCCTCCAACCCCGTAACTCCTCCCATACCAACTACTAGACCGTGCACATCATCACAAGTCTATGAGGTTTTTATTTGATCTACAACTTATGTCTGCCACTTTCTCTGACCCTAAAGTAGGAGAACAGACCGCACTCATGAGAATCATGTGCCGCTGCGTGACCACAGCTCTCAGTGTGTGCAGCACACAGCGTGGTATCTCCCCTAGGCAGTACGCACCTACTGAGCAGACCAAACGAAACTCAAACTGACAATATGAAAGTTTCCTCAATATGTTGTAATAGACCGTGACCCTGCAGGGATAACATACATTAAGCACGCACGAGCAGTGCTCAATTTATTAAAAAGTAAGCGTCAAGGCCCTTCTAAAGAGGCACTCGCAGCTTGCACCACCCTTTGCTCCTACCAGCACCGCCAATGACAGTACTAACACAACTACTTACCGTTGCACACCACACCACCGCACAAGTCTGGCAATTGAGACTATTCCAGGCCACACAAAGCAATAAGAATGGCTTGGTTGGCAGGTGTTGTGGTGTGCGCTCTAGTCTATGGAGTGTACGCGATGACGCGTCACGCCATAGACCGGAGCGTTAGGAGCGCGCACATGCGCAGAAGGAGTAAAGAGCGAAGGCGCGAAGCGAGAATGGGGAGTTGGCGACCGGAGCTAAGCACAGCAAGACGCTCGGCGACCTGGCTCATTAGTTTGTATCTTTAAGGCAATAAATACCTGTTATCACTACACAGGCTCCAGTGTGTACTTGCAGGGGGAAGAACCAGACATTACATTGGCGACGAGGCTGGCACCTAGAACATCACCGTGCACACAGAACTGGATCTACATCCTCCTAACAGTCCCACATCAGCCAGAGGGACAGGACAACAACCAGCACGAGCACAGGGCGTGGCAGCAGCGCAGAAACCACGAGAAAGACCGGGAAACAGCGTAAACCACCAGGTCAGTGCTGCCCAAAGTACAGAACTCACAGCCAGCACCCTGGCAACCAAGGGCATCACCCCCAAGTCAGAAGAAGAGACACAGGAAGATAACCTCACGCCGCCCATAAGGGATAGTACCCCAGGCAGTCCCAGGAGTCAAGGGGACGCAGCAGGGAGTGCAGGAGCATCCAGGGGGTCCAACCAGCTCGGTGCCCAGGAGGCAAACCCCAGAGGTGAAGCAAAAATGGCAAACCAAGCCTCAGCCTTGATGGCACCAGTACCATTCCTACCCAGACCGGGTGAGCCGCAGTTAAAATGGGAGGACTGGAAAGAATACTTTCTAAACTACATTGAAGCTCTGGAAGATGAGGGTGAAGCGGAATACACCCCGGCAAGAAGGAAGAGATTGTTGCTTCATAATTTAGGCCCAGAAGGGGTGAGGGTATTCCAGAATCTTGTACCCAAGGAGAGGGGTGCAACAGAGACAGACGTCTTCAAGAATGCACTCGATGACTTGGACAGCCACTACCGTCCAGCAGTGTGCGTCTCCATAGATCGCTACAACTTTCAGCAGAGAAAACAAGAGGTAGGCGAATCCGTTGATGATTATGTGGCAGCCCTACGACGCTTGGCCATCACGTGTCAGTATGGTGTTCTCCAAGACGAATACATAAAAGATCAGATCGTGATGCACACGACCAGCAGAGCTGTCCAAGACAAATTATGGGCTATGAATGAAACGTCTCTCAAGGAAGTGGTGGCGATGGTCAAGAAAGCAGAAATGTCCAAGCGAGGAGCAGATGCAGCAAAACGGGAGAGCGTGCCAAGGCAAATGATCTACAAGATTGACGAGGTACCTCACTCCAGCAATCCCAAGGGCAGGTATGGAGACATGAGGAAAGACACCAGAGGAACGGGTAAGCAGACGAGTCGCCCCAGCCCCGGCAGTAAATTTGCGTGCTACAGGTGTGGCAGCACGGCGCACACGGCCCAGGACCAAAGATGTCCCGCGTTCCGCGCCAGGTGCGCGTTCTGTGGTTTGACCGGGCATTTTGAAAAGGTATGTCGGAAGAAAGGGTCGAAATCCTCCGTCAAGTGTGTAGAAGCAGCCACCGTAGACGTGAGCGGAGAAGATGATCTGGACGAGAGTGATTTGGTGCTGTGCATCGAGGACCAAGTGCTGGAGGTGGCAGGGAAGCGAAGTGATAAGCCCCGCACGGACATGCTCATTGGAGGGGTGAAAGTACATGTGGCGGTGGACTCAGGATCCCCCTGGACCATCGTGCAAAAGTCCATCTGGGAAGAAGATTTCGCTCCGGTTGTAGGGCCAGACTTATGGCCTCCGGACATCAGGCCCATATCGTACACGGAGAACGCCATTCCCCTGGTGGGGTGCCGGGACTTCGAATTTGAATTCAGAGGAAGGACGGCCACGTGCACCCTGTATGTGGCGGAAAAAGGCCCATCTGTGCTGGGATGGAGAGACGCTGGGGACCTGGGCATCATCCTCAACCCTGGGGGGAAGGAACAGATACTGTTGACGGATGAGTGGCCCCTCCACAAAGACGAAGATTGGAGATCAGCATACCCGAAAGTCTTCGAGGGCACAGTGGGCAAACTGGACAAATTCGTGCACAAGATAGTCCTCAAAGAAGGAGCAGTACCAGTGGTGCACAAGGTCCGGAACATTCCCATTTCCACGAGTGAATTGGTACAAGAAGAATTGATGAGACTGGAAGAGCAGGGCATTATAGAGCCGGTGGACAGTGCGGAATGGCTCTCACCCTTGGTGGTGGTCAAGAAACCTAACGGCAAGGTCCGCCTCTGTGTGGACCTTCGTGAACTCAATAAAAATCTCATCGTGGAGAGGTTCCCACTCCCCAGAATCGAGGAGATGCTGGCGAAAACAAAAGGTGTCACTCATTTCACCACCATAGACCTCACGTCAGCGTACTACCAGATAGAGCTGCACCCGGCGAGCAGGAAGTACACGGCCTTCATTACACCCTTTGGGTGCTACCAATTCAGGAGAATGCCCTTTGGCCTAGCTTCCGCTGCGGCTGTGTTTCAGAAGCTGATGCACAGATTGTTCAAGGACATTTCAGGGGTGCAGTATTTTCAAGATGACATCCTGGTGATGGGCTCATCCAAAGGAGATCACGACAAAAAGCTGCATAGGGTCCTAGGGGTGCTGCAGAACAAAGGCATGACGGCGGAATGGAGTAAGTGCCGGATTGGGACACAGGCCGTGACGTACTTGGGTCACGAAATAGGGACGCATGGCATCACACCGAAGGTACAGAATGTGGAGGCAATCAAGAAGGCCAAGGCCCCATGCTCCAAGGAGGAAGTGCGGTCATTCCTGGGGATGGCCGAGTATTATAGCAAATTCGTGAGACACTTCGCCACCCGAACACACAAAATGAGGCAACTAACCAGGGACAAGACCAAATTCGAATGGGATGCGGAAGCCCAACTAGAATTTGACACCGTCAAGAATTGCATCAGCCAGGCCATCCCTCTGCAAGGATACATGCCCGATGGCAAGACCATTGTGACTACGGACGCGAGCGACAAAGGCTTGGGGGCGGTCTTGGCGCAAGTAAGAGAAGATGGGTCCACGGAGACGATCAGCTTCGCATCCCGAGCGCTGTCCCCAACGGAACAGAGGTACAGTGTGATCGAAAAGGAGATGCTGGCGGTCACCTGGGCAATGAACAAGTTTCGCCAGTTTATATGGGGCACCAGATTTAAACTCCAGACGGATCACAAGCCACTCGTGAAGGTCTTGACTTCCTCAGGCCATGATACAGCGACCCCAAGAATTGCTAAAATGACTTTAAAACTGCTGGACTACACATATGACGTGGAGTATCTGCCTGGGACACAAAACAGGGTCGCTGATTACCTCAGCAGGGCTGCAGCCATGGAAAAGGCACCGGAAGATGCCCAGGACAGGGAAGAGATGGTAGCCAGCATGGAAGACCATGAGACAACGATCAGTGCTCAGGAATGGAAGGCCGCCTATGATTTGGATGTGGAGAAGACGGAGGTAAAAAGGCACCTCACCTCCGGCTGGCCGAACAAAAAGGTGCTTGCAGACGGAGTGAGGAGGTTCTTCGAAATGAGGGAAGAACTGTCCATAAGTGATTCCGGGATATTCTTGTATAGAGGGGAAAGGGTCGTACCCCCGGATTCCCTAATACCCAAACTGTTGGAGCAGCTGCATGAGGGTCATTTGGGCATAGTGAAAACCAAGGCACGAGTCAAGCTGATGTACTGGTGGCCGGGCATGGATGCACAAATTGAAAGACAAGTGAGGGAGTGTGGGCAGTGCCAGGGAGCAGACAAAGTGTTACGACCTCTTAGACCAGCACTGGGGAAGTTCGACACCCCTCAAGGCCCCTGGGAGAATGTGGCTATAGACATCTTAGGGCCCATCCTGGACAGCAGAGGAGTGAACAAATACATATGTGTCATGATGGATAAGTACTCCAAATGGCCCGAAGTGGACATACAAGAGTCCATGGAAACGGAAACAATTCTGAAATTTCTGTCGTCCGTCTTCTTGAGAGAGGGTATACCCAAATCTATCCTCAGTGACAATGGTCCACAATTTGTATCGGACAAATGGGTCCGATTTATGAGGAGGAACGGGATTGAGTCGAGGCACACGGCTGTGTACCATCCTGCCTGCAACGGCCAAGTGGAGCGGTTTAACCGCGTGTTAATGGGATCCATACAGGCAGCTATCTCGCAGGGAAAAGACTGGGAGACAGAAGTGATGAGCATGCTGTGGGCCTACCGGATCACCCCCACGGCCGTGGGGTACAGCCCCTTCCAGGTACTAAGAGGCCGACATCCATTCACACGGGACAATGTAGTGTGGAGGGAAAAGACCATCACCAGCAAGTGGTCTCCTGCAGTGGTGCAGCACAACCTGGAGAAGGCCCAGAAGATCTATGCCGCCCACTACGACAAAAGACGTAATGTAAAGGAAACAGGGCTGGAAGAAGGAGAGTGGGTCAGGGTCAAACTCCCTACCATGCAAAGGAAAGGCGAAAGCAAATTTAGCCAGCCCCTACAGGTCAAGGAGGTACGAGGCAGAGCGGCCCTCCTTAGCGACGGGAAGGTGTGGCCCCAAGACCGCATGGCCAGAGTTAACAAGATAATAGTGTGGCCCAAGTCCGAGGAGGAAGAGATACGGATGGACTGCCAAGTAGCAATGCCCCAACCAGAGTACAATGCTGTAGACCAGTGGGAAGGAGCAGAAGTGGACAATGAGATAGATGCGTCCAACCAAGAGTCTACCGACAGAGAAGAGGCACCAGCGAGTGTAACACAGAGAGGAGATTCGAGAGATGGTGAGAAATCACGGTGTGAGAATGAGGTGGAAGAGAACATGCCGGTAAGACACACCCGCAGTGGCAGGCCTGTCACTGCGCCCTTGCGATACAAGGACTTTATAATGGATGGACAGTAGAGAGGGGTCATTCCCTGCACCCTCCTAGACTCTGACTCTGTCCACCGGACACCCAGCACGCTGGGGGGGAATGTTATCTCAATTTATATTTAAAAGGGGGGAGATATGTGGTGTGCGCTCTAGTCTATGGAGTGTACGCGATGACGCGTCACGCCATAGACCGGAGCGTTAGGAGCGCGCGCATGCGCAGAAGGAGTAAAGAGCGAAGGCGCGAAGCGAGAATGGGGAGTTGGCGACCGGAGCTAAGCACAGCAAGACGCTCGGCGACCTGGCTCATTAGTTTGTATCTTTAAGGCAATAAATACCTGTTATCACTACACAGGCTCCAGTGTGTACTTGCAGGGGGAAGAACCAGACATTACAGGTGTTATTCATGTTTATGTATATGAATTATTTAACACTGTTGTTGTGCTCATCTCAAAAACTAAACAGATACCGCCACCATGTGGTTGACTGGCATTAGTGGTGGTGTTAAGGGCCGGATAGATGTACTCAGCATTTTTCTGGTCAAATGAGGCCGTTTGTGGCCGTAAAAAATGCCTTTTCTGATGTGCAATATTAAAAATGTGATTCGGTAACATGTTACTGAATCCCATTTTGCATCTTGCATTTGTGATTCGGCATTTGAAGAGGCTTGTTTAGGGATTCCCTTACAAATACGGGGCCTCATTTATGAAAAGTGACGCATCGCTGCGTGAAAACAGTGATGCGTCACTTTTCACTGCGCACTCCTTACGACATTCCTGATGCGTCATATTTAATGTATGACGCATCATGTCGCAAGGAGCTACAGATACGTCAGTATTTCTGACGTATCTGTAAGCGCAAAAGTGACGCATTGTTGGAGTGTGTCACAAAAGTGACGCAACTCCAGCAATGCGTCCTTTCACATGGGGAAAGCCCCATGTGAAAGGGCTTGCGTCAGTCTTACGCCTGCTGTGAGGCAGGTGCAAGATTTTGACGCAACAGCGTCCTAAAAGTGACGCAGTGAAATCTCATAGATTTCACTGCGTCACTATTATGAGGCTTTATGCGGGGGAACGCCCCCCTCTGCATACGTTATACCTGATGCAGGTATAATGTGGCGCAGGGGTTTAAAAAGTGACGCATCTACCTAGATGCGTCACTTTTTAAATACGGCGCAACGAGGCACATTTTTTACACCGCTGGTGCATCACAAAAAGTGACGCACCGGCGGCGCAAAACTGACGCAAGGCCTTCATAAATAAGGCCCACGGAATCGGTATACAGTGGCGTAGCTAGACTTACTGCCACCCGGGGCGGCCCCTAAGTTTGCTGCCCAATGCAGGTAGGAGCGGGGGTGGGTGGCTTGTTCCAAGGGGGGGGGGCTGTGGGGGGATTGCGGACGACTTGTCCTGGAGGGATGACAGACAACTTGTTCTCGGGGCGAGGGAATAGTGGTAGTCGACAGACACAACTTGCTCACCTCCACTGCCTCCATAAAGAGTGCTACCCAGGGGGGACCACCTGTCGCTCCCCCTAGTTAAGCCACTGTCCGTATGGTATGTATTGCTGTTTTACAACTGAATTCCAGCCGTAAAACAGTAATTACTTTACCACTGGTTGTAAGCCAATTGCAAGGGGAAAGGGGTACCCTTTGAGGATGTAAACAATATTTTTTAAGAGCAGGCAATGGTCCCACAGATTACTGGTCAAGGAAAACAGGTAGCTTTTACAAAAAAAGGATTGCTTTACCAAAAAGCAATCACAGACATGGTGGTCTGCTGGCCCCTATCCATGTGATGGCTGCGATTCCTAATGGGTCGCAAATTGCGACGTACCTTATTCAGATGCATGAGATAGGCCTACTTGTGACTCACTAGGAATCACTAATGAAAGCAAAAGAGTTTCATACATTAGGAATACCGATTTCCTAATTGCCAGTCAGAGAGAATCGCAATTAGGACATTGGAATTCCTCATTTTTGTACATCTGGCTCTAAGTGCAAGTGCGAGCCCCGAAATCCACGTCTCAAATGAAGCACAGGACATGGCGATCTAGATGCATTTTGCAATAGCCCGTGGTCCCATTTCATACTTTGACACATGCACATCAGAGGGACACAATTTTTTCGCTTAAAAAAAAACATCTACTACAATAGAGAAACCCTCAATCTAAAAACAGGTAGAATTTCAGGTCAAAGTACCCAAATGTGTCCTGAGTCTACAGGCATGGGATGAAATCACGATTTAGTATACGCGATTCCCCATTGAAACCCTTAAAATATTTTGCCCTATATAGGATTAGTTTCCCTACAATGCCTTTTAGCATCATTTAGCATCTTGTCTCTGCTTGACATGAAACGCTTATCTCGCCGCTAAGAAGTATGATCGATTGCCTTCTATGAATCCAATTTGATATGAGCAATGGCCTTCCTTCGGCTTCCAAAACCAGTCATTGTGATGAATGCCGTTGTCATGCTAAGTGATGAGGTACAGAGTTTATTAAAGCCCATCTTCCCCAGGAAGAAGCTCTACATCTGAAGAAGATACCTTTTAGACTTGAGAGCTTTTAACCCTATTCCGTTGGTCATTTATTCGACTGTAGGCCTGTAAACGTGCCCGCATGCTTTAATTTTTCCCCTCTCTTGCTCCAATACATACAAACCCACTCACTCGTCCTCTCACAGCCTCACCTTTTCTATTAAGAGGCCATAAGACACCAATTTAATTGAACCCTGTGAAGGAGGATGGGACTACATTGATGCCTGAAAATGGGGACGGGAGGTAAAATATTGCCATCTCTGATATGCACCAATGCACTGCACGTCTGTACACATCTTCAGCGTGATTATGCAGCAGAAAAGTGCTAGGTATTTTTGACCTTCCATTGTCTTTTAGCTAAAGCCCACCCGAAGGCCCCGAGCTCGCTGGCAATATTTTATTTTATATAAAAAATAATGCTCTAAAGAAGCACTCGAGTTAACAAACTGATCCAACCTCAGTGAATAGCTCAGTTCAAGACTTTGAACGTAGAAGCCTGAGGAGACAGACTGTAATTTGATCTATTCTTTCCTGGAGTGCAATATTTCTAGTCTGGCAGCCTACCTCTGTCTGCCTGTCCATCCTTTTTTTTTCTTTGCCTCTTTTTTTCATCACAATTATTAACGTTTTAACGACAAAGCATGCAAGACAAGCCATCGGAGGGCGGCAGATCAGAGGAGGGGGCAGAGAAAAGGAGAGACAAAAGGTGGAGAAGTAGAGAGACATTCCATGCACCTGTTGAAAGGGTCTAAGAAGGCGATTGGGTAGTGCTGACTGCCTAGCAGAGGAACAAAAAGTGAAGGGGTTCATAGAGGGGCAGGATTATAGAAAGGAATGAACAGGGTGGATGCATAGGCATATCATAACTGCTCAAGAAAAGATTCTTTTGTTTACACAAGATACAGGATGTATATATATATATATATATATATATATATATATATATATATATATACATATATATATATATATATATATATATATACATATATATATATACATATATATATATATATATATATATATATATATATATATATATATATATATATATATATATATATATATATATATATATATATATATATATGTATATGTATTGCTGGTTCTGTTTTAATCTGTAAATAAAATACCATCTTGCTGAATTTGCTGGTCCGGTCCTCTTCCTTGTTGGCGTGGAGGCGGTGTCTGCGAGCGCAGAGCAGGCTGGGGAGGAACCTTTCTTCATATATATATATATATATATATATATATATATATATATATCTGGAGATAGCACTTATGTTCATCAGGGCCACTTCTCAAATTTAACTTTGTTACGACGGTCTTGTCTTCCTGTTGTTGCTATGGACGTGTTGTTTAAAAGGTGGACGGACTAGTAGAGTCTCTGTTGTCTTAAGGGTAGACATGATTCGCCGTTAGCGACAAGTTCCCTTTCAATCTGTTGATCTGTCAGACTGCGTTTAACCACTGATCAACTGATGGCCTTAGCTGGCTATCATGCCAGCTTGCTGTGACTCCCAGGAGTGTGACCACTACCAGTAGTTCGAGCAATTTCACTTTACATTGATGTGTCAGCCAAGTAGGTTAAAAGAAAATATTACCTACAAAGTTTTGTGGCAAGATTACATTTAGAATATCACTTGAATTCATGAGCCAGCAGTGGGTGGGTTTTGGACACAAGATCAGCACTTTTTCAAAAATAGTGTTTCCACCTTGACAGTGACTGCATGTAGGAAGCTGGCTCTCTATATACTATACCAAAGTAAGGTATAGTGTGCACAAAGTCCAGTGGATCCACTAAAGACTTACGGAGGTTAAAGTAGATAATACCTTACTCTCTATTGTGATAGTGTGGTCGAGCAGTAAGGCTTTATCAGAGGGTAGTGTTAAGCATGTATTTACACACTCAAGCAAGACATGATTTCACACACTCAAAGACTGAACTCTGGCCAACTATTTTGTATACAAATATTTCTGTATTCCATTTTATTTTTAGAGCCAAGCCCTATTGCTACAGGTAAGTAAAATAGTAGTTTTCTGATAATACAATTGAATGCAGTTGAATGTAGTTACATGTAGGTCAAATGTTCAGAAACAGTTGAAATTACTTTTCAGTTACTTTAATTACTTTTGAGCTTACTTTACAGACTTCTTTTTCTACTCAGTGTAATATGGCTAGATGTAACACAGGGACATTTCCTAAATAAAAAGTAAGTCAGTTTTTGTAAACACACAGTTACTTAAGTTCTCATACAATTTCCAACTTCACATTTCGAACATTTTCCACAAAAAAGCAGTCAATGCAATCCTATGGGAGGAAATGAAGTTATCGGTTTAAAGTAATTACTTGGTTGTGAGAGTTGGATTTTTGAGGTTAGAACCACGGTTCCCCCAGGGTCAATGATGCTCCCAAAGAACACCAAAACACTCAGCTTGCAATGGCTGTGCGTGTGTATCGGGGTTCAGGGCCTCTAAAGGTGGCACAATATATGCTGTAGCCCTTAGAGGCCAGCCCAGGTCACATGGCCCTTTTACCTATGGTACCTTTTACAAGGAACTTACATGTGGCGAGAGAGTTGCCAATTGGGTGTGCAACAGTGCAGTTTTAGGGAAAGCACATAGGCCCTGGGTACCTGTTTGGCAGGAACCCAGGGCACACTTAGACAAAATCCATCATCACCAGGCAAAAAGTGGGGGGCAACCAAAAAGGATCACTTTCATACACGGCAGAAAGCAGAAGGCCAGCTATATAACGTTTGCTAAGTGATCATGAATTCCTCAAAAACAGAAATAGCTCAATTGTGTGATCGAAATTGATGTGGAGCATCCAATGACTCTTTCCCAGACTTGCTTCTGGTCTGTTGTGGTAACAGACCACAACAGACCAGGTCTGTTGTGGTAAGGAGAGTTTTCATAGATTCGCAAGGGGAGGGACAGACAAATGGAACAATGTGGTTGCTTCTGATTTATTTGCAGATGGTTGCTCATCTAGGTCGAACATCAGAACCAGAGAGAGTAATCGGTGTGAAACAGTTACAACAGCCTTCTTTTTACCTTAATAGGTCCAATGCCGTCAGGATATTTTACAATTGTGTTATATTGCATTGCTTTTCAGTTGTTTAGTGTGAACTGCTTGAAATGAGACAGTATATCCTTCAAAGCATTGTTCATTAAGGTGATTCAGAAGTAGCTGGTGTGCTTGTTTTTAGGTCGTAGTTAACCCATATATATTTATTAACGCACTTGAGTATCTTGGGAGAATTAAAGTGATTGTGCTTGCTGTTTACTTTATTGGTGGAAGTGGCAATAGTACATTTGGTAAACAAGTGATAGGGGTGGTTATGTTTTCTCCTCTTTAAGAGTGGTTTAGGTTCACTCCTTTCAAAGGTGTCATCTGGAAGAGTGCTTGGCATTGGTAAGCGCTGATGCTTTTGGATTGGCCTACAGACGTTCATTGTAAAACATTTTATTACATTCCTATGCCTGTCACTGATATTGTCTAGGATCTCTCATCTTCATCCATGTTTTTTCCCCTGCTAGGGCTAACACCTTGGTAGCCTACCTTGGTGAATACGATACGACTGTCGCTGAAGGAAGGGAACAAGCCATACAAGTATCTAAAGTCATCAAGCATCCGAACTACAACACCCAGAACCAAAATAACGACATCATGTTGGTCAAGCTTTCTCAGCCGGCACAGTACAACCAGTACGTCACTCCGATTGCTCTGCCAACCAGCTGTGCAGCAGCTGGTACCTGGTGCCTCACATCTGGATGGGGAAATACAGTGACCAATGGAGGTAAAATGGCGCTGTCCACCTCTATTTTTGCATGCATAAACAGGTGCATGGTATTATGTCTGTGCCTGAGAACAGTATAACAGCAACGTAGGTCATTTTTATGTTTGTCTCTACACAATATTGCAAATTTGCATACTAATGCCCCGCAGCTAAATATTTTTCTTCGGCTACTGTACGACTATAAACTCCTGTGCAAAATTTATAAAGAAATGTACAAAAATATAGATGCTATTTCCACGATCTGCGGAAAGTATATTCACAGTTTAGGATTAACTAGGGCTAGGATAATTTTTATTTACACCTTAGTAATTGGAGTTGTTTCTGTAAAAAAAGTACAAAAAAGACTTACTCCCTCGCCGCGCCTCTCTATTGTCCCATTGTCGTCTCCTCTGGCCAGAAAGGAACAGGAAGCACCCAGTCTGAGGCTCCCCTGGACAAATCACAATCCTGCAATGCAGCATTGTGATTGGTCTGAGTGCCGTTGTATGGCGCTCAGCCAGGGAATGGGAGCCTGGGCATGATCTCCGCCAATGCAGCCTGAGTGAAGAACATGCTAAGTGCATATGACTGTTTGGCAGCCGCCAGACGGCCGTTCAAACAGCCATGAACACTTACAGTGTGCCACCATTCCTCCCCCTGCTCCTCTGTCACCAGAGCAGCCCCGCCCGCTCCCAAAGCTGCAGCAGGAGGAAAAAATGAAATGATAATAACCTCGAGTTATTCTCATTTTATTTTTCCTTCATTTCGCAAAGCACTGTTGCAAAGCACTCGGGTGACGGTCCTCCACCTTAGAGGAGGAGGTGCCACTGGATAAATGCAGGGATATGCTCCTCGCATAATTGTGTAATCTTGCTGTTGCAATGGTTGTGTTTGGAGGGACCATTCCTTCTAAAATAGGTTTTGCAAAAAAAGAAAATGAGCAATAACTGACTTTAACAAAATAATTCACTCACAAAAACCTTTTTATAAAAGGATTCATCCTCAAATAAAAATTTTTGAAATGTGCAAATCCTTGCAATCTTCACTTGTACAACATGTTGCTTACATTAACTGAGTGTTAGTAACAAATCCTCACTTTGTTTCATCTGATGGCATCTTCTTCTTCCAGTGGTGTATCCCAATGTTCTCCAGTGCCTGAATGTGCCTATCATCTCCAACGCACAGTGCCAGAAAGCCTATCCGGCCTACTACACAAACAACATGATCTGTGCCGGGTTCATGCAGGGAGGGCAAAGCACCTGCCAGGTGAGAACATCAGTCTCTGCTCAGGGTTACAATACAGCACTTCGCTCCTTATGTACAAAGGGTGTTAGCATTCGAAACCCTCTGATTAGGTAAATAAGAGGGTTGGTAAATACTAAAACTCTTTTTCAAATGTACTAAACCCAGTTAGTGAATCTGAAAAGGTTTTCCAGATCACTAAATGGGTTTAGAAATGTTTTCAAAATCTGTATTTGGAATGGGTGTGTTTTGGACGTCCCTTCCAAATGGTGATTCTGTCCCTGACGTATCGATATTTTGCCAGCAAAATCTGATTGCAAAACATTGAAAAGTTACTGACTTCCAAGCAGCGTCAAATTGAGAATATGGGCAGTTGGGCATTGGGTGTTGGGCTGGTGCATACAGGGCACCTGTGGCCCATGCCTTTTTAGGGCATTGGTCAACCGCCAATAGGGTCCTATTGCCTTTCATAGCACCTGCCAGGCCCCTATAATGCGTAAGATGCAAACCCAACCCAGAAGCAGTGCCTTTCACTTGAGCCCTCCACCTCCTGGCCTCACATTCAAGTCATGGTGGGCATGGAGGGTGGGCGCTGGGCCTCGCTGGGAGCCCTGGTGATTTAATAGCTGTTGTGCCTACCTCAACCCTACCACTCGGCGTTGTCTCAACATCCTGTGATTCTGGCAAAATCATATAAACCTCTGGTACCTAAAATGGATTTGATCTTGCGTCATATAACTGATGCTCATATAAATCTGCCTTTGTTTAGCTTAACTATCAGACACCATCAATCAAGGCAGTTTAGAATACATTTTAAAGTGCTTTTGCCACTTCCTGTTTAAAGTACATAATGATCAGACAAAAAAGCATGCTGGCTTTTGGGGATTTTCTTCATTTTCTTAACAGCCAGGACATTAAAATTAATTTTCTGCTGGTAAAATACCCAGTCAGGTGGTCACCCTTAACCAGAGCCGATGTGTGGCCCTTGGACCATTTAATTGCATCACACCCGCTCGGCCATAAGCAGTGTTTATATTTTTCACCAATGTTACTGGCTATAAGTTTTAAAATGCTTAACTATTTAGGCATTTCTCTGTAAAGGAGTCAAATGAGACAAACCAAATGTGTTTCATGAAAGGTCCTGATCGGGAATGTGGGCCATTTTTTGGGACTGCCCGGGCCTAATTGTGATCACAATCCGACCCTACTACCCAAGTTGAGATGGTGACTGATTTACAAAGGTGAAGGGAGGTCCCTTTGGACTCCTTGGGCCTCATTTATGAGGCCCCTTGCGCCATCGGAACTTCACTTTTCATGAAGTTCCGTGGCGCAGAAGCCTGCGTGGTATTTATCAGGCAGCAGTACGCCAGTTTTTGTGGCATACTGCGGCCTGATAAATATCAGTCCCTTTAACGCAGTGTTCTGCGTTAAAGGGGCGTGCAATGGGTGTTGCTGGGGGCGTTCCCAGCAACATCCATGGCCTTTTGACACTGCCCCAGATTTACGAGAAATCGTAACTCTGAAGCAGTGCCAAAAGCTTACGCCTCCCCAGGGGAGGCGTAAGGGAGGCGCAACAGGGAGAAATGTCTTTATTTCTCCTCGTATTTCCTTTTTCTATGTGTGCTGCATTCTACAGCACACATAGAAAGAGGAAAAGCCTCTTGTGATTATTTTTGTACAGAAAGGTTTCCCTTCCTGTACAAAAATAATCTTCCCCGCAACGCAGGCATCCTTGCACCTTTGTGCAAGGGTGCCTGCGCTGGCGCAGGCAGCCCATTGTGCGCTGGCGCAGGGGAAAAGGACAGGAATGCGCCGTATCTTATAGATACGGCGCATTTCTGCCATTTTCTTTTGCCGTAGGGAAGCGCAGCAGGAAGGCCTGCTGCGCTTCCCAACGGCAAAAAGTCATAAATGAGGCCCCTTGTCCTTGGGGAATCTTGAAAAAAGCTTCAGGGACAGTTGGCAGTGGTCCAAGGGATGAGTGTCAACTCTCACTGAAGCTTATTGAAAAAAGAAACCATTTAAAAAAAAAGTTGTCCTAGTTTCTTTTAAGCTAAACGTGTGTCATTTAAAAAAATTATTGCTTAATAGAAAAGCAATCACAGACAAGGTGGTCTGCTGATCCCAGCAGGCCGCCATCTCTGTGAAGATAGCGAATACTAGTGGGTTATGTGCAACCAACCTCGTTAACATTCATGAGGTGGGAAAAATTGCGACCCACTACAATTCGGTATTTTGTGAACTGACCTATGACTACATAGGGTGGTTCGGAAAATACCAATTCATTCGGTAAAAGTCGATGCTCAAATTGTGACCACTTTTACCAAATGTATTCTTTGCACATGAAGGCCTTCGTGTTCTATGTTAGCATGAATGATGGGTGTAACTATAACACAGCCATCTTGAAATACTGCAGGGTTTTCTAGCTTTGTCAACAAACAGGCTTTATCAAATGAAAAAACGATCTCAGCAAGGTCCTGCTGCCATTTTAGAGCAAACAGTGGGTGATCTGTAAACTTGGAATCCCATTCCAAGTTTGTGTCTGTCCATACAGAGTTACCTGCCGAATTCGGATATTTTAGTAGGGTGGGAATACCACATTCCTAAAGTTTCCATTCATTACATTTCTCTAGCTATAATCTGATGACATTTATGGACAAGACGAATCCCCAAAAATGCATAAGGATGAAGGGAGTTGAGTGCAGTAACTTCTGTTTCCGTGGTAATTTATAAGGGCACACCCATGGTACCACTCAGTATAACACAGTATCTCTACATCCCTGAATTACCGCTTTCTGAGGAATCTGTATTTTGGGAGAAAGAACACCAATTCAATATTTTCACCAGAGTTGTAATGTGGGTTTTAGCTATGTTTTTTCAGATAGCCAGAAAGACAGCCCTATAAACGAGTGAGTACTGCAAAACTACATTCTCTATTTTTTAAAACCCTTTTTACTTCTCAAACTATAAGAACCTTTAACATCTACTCCTCCTCTGTAAGAATCAGGAAGCCCACTCGCAGTTCAAGTGCTTAAGGAAGTAAAGTTAATATACAATACATCACTGCAAGGCTGAAGGTACCCACACATTTTTTAGGTCGAGCCTACAGCAGCAGTTTGCATGCGCTGCTCACTTTGCGAGGCATGCAGTATTCAGTATACCGTGGAAGCTCTGTGGAAGCTCCGCCCACTATCCGCCCATCATTTTCATTGGCTTAGGTCCTAAATGCTGCCTTCCGACTCGTTTTCGGCTTGTTAGTCCCTCCTCAAGATGGCCATGTTGTCATTTGTATCCTTCCATGGCTACTGGCCCCTTTACTTCAAACACTATTTTCTTCCCATCCCCCCTATTCACCTCCTGCAGTCCACAAATTCTTGGCCCCCCACACCCTCCTCTCCCGTTCGTGCCTTCTTGCCCGCCTGCACTCCCGTTTCCAATTTAATAGGTCTCGCGTAAATGCAAGTTCTATTACATTGCAAATGCTTGTTTTTAGAGTTCTAAGTACTATTTTTTTTATTTAGTTTGTCCTACATTCTTCAGGCAGGACGTTGCGGGCTGTGGGCGCTTTCAATTTTGGGCACTTTTTTTTTATGTAGCAGCTAGACGAGGGATGGGGGCATACGATAGTTTGTTGTCTCCAATGAGAACAGATACGTAACATAGGAGGAAGAAATTGGTGGCCTAATGAACGGATTTTAAGAAGGCGATCGCACCAGCGGCAACTTGCAATATGGGAGGGTGCGTAAAGAACCAGCCCCATCGGTGACAAGACTCAACAGTAACCAATTAGAATTTAAGGCAGGGTAATGGCAGCCAATAGGATAAACACAAGGTGGGTGCTTGGTCCGACACTGCAAGGGAGCGTTTTCTGTAGTGTGGGTGCACACGCTCTGGCAGTTGTTTGCAGCTGCTGTGCAGACCGAAGCAGTAGCATCCACCATCATTGCCCAATCCCTCCAAACAAGGAGATGCCATGCTGCAGGACAAGGAGGAGTACGGGAATGATTCAGCCCTCTTGCTGGGCGAGGAAAAGATGAACAGCTGAATGAGGAGTACAACTATGAGGAGGGTGTCTATGAGACCCAGGCCAAGTGGCTCAAGACTGATGAAGATGGCGAGCAGGCTACCTACGTTGCGCGCAAGGACGACGTTTGGCGAAACCACTGGGTGAATGGTCTGGGGTAACCGAGCCATGCGTCTCCAATAAATACCCTTACTGAAGGTTGAAGAAACAAAGGAGCGCTGCTGTCGGTAGCGTGGGTGGTACTGACAATGAGAGAGCGGGGCAAATGCAGGACTTAAACACAGGGACACATAGGCCGGTTATATGCATTGTACTGGCAATGAGAAAGAGTACATGAAGAAGTTCTGCTTCAATGAGTGGTTGGGGGTATATTTCATCCGATATTTGGGTTCGACACCTGAGATGTTTGCTTATATATGAAGATTATCTTCTGCCCCATTCTATCCAGATCATTGTTTAGTGGCAGCCCTCTTGGGGCACATCATGCTGCTCTCCGGTATCGAGATACCGCTCCTGTACCCAGCACGGTTGAAAGGTGGCGAAATGCCGGTTTTCTTAATGCATCTTTAATTAAAATTAGCTGGCGCTGCCATCTGGTCTCGGGCACCCTTTGTGGGTCCATGTTAAGGATGGTCGCGGGTACTGACAGAGGTTTGTGTTTTGTGAAGAAAAAGTGGATTTAGAAATATTTACATGATTTCCTCCATCTTTATGAGGCACCAGCATGGTATTTGGGTTAGTAACGTTGATCGCCTAGGGCACCCTCCAGAGTTGCATTACGCAGGGCATACTTTGCATTTTCCTCGTTCTGCACCGACCTTTGTGCTCTTGCTACTCAGAATTTCACAGATCCGGTGCCCAAGCCAACAATGGTTTTTAGAGCCTTCATTAAAAATAATGGACGCCAGTGCAACTCTGGATTCAGGCACAAGCAGGAGATGACAAGTGTGATATGTCAGTCCTTTGCCAAGCAGCACTCATCGAAAGGTCCGGCACAGCGGTCGTAGTTGGTTGAGTAGACCCAGCGACAGGGAATTAGCTTCTGGTCGCTAATGTTACATTCTCCTTCCACGGGTCATAAAGTATAATGACGCCTAAATGGCGAAGTTATGTCACAGCTCCTCTCGGGTAACCTCTAAATGAAAAGCAATCCCAAACTGGATGTATTCTGTGAGCGCGAGACTGCCAATCTGCTAGCCGCTGCTATGGGGTATATTTCACCCTTTACTTGACAAACTTGTGAACACTGTCTGAGTATTGGTTCACCTCATTAGCGCTTGTTTAACACCCAAATGTACCATCAAGCAACAGAAAGGAGACCGGTCCAGCTTTGTCAAGGGCCTTTCACTGCACCGCAACACGTGTCGCTGCATTTTAAATAAAGTTTTAACTGTTTGGGCTCAACTATAGGTAGATATACATGGGTAAGAGTAGCAGAAGGGAGGTTAGACCAAAAGGGGAAGAAAGAGACGGGGTGGGTGGATTGCCACAGGGAAAGAGAAATAAGTGAGCATGTGACAAATTCCCCAGATCTACTGAGTATATCAATGAAGGGACCAAGGAGAGGGCTGATTTTGGACATCATTAATATCTACGCCAGGGGCACGAAGGGAGGCGCGCATTCACCTATAGTATCAGAGCTGGAGTCCTTGCTTAGGCAGCGCCCCATTAGTTCCCATGTCCTGGTCGCAGGGGACCTAAATTGCACGTTCGAGCCCTTAGGGCTGGAGTACACCCTGGGAACCTCCGATGAAGATATTAAGAGAGGGATACCAGCTCTAACTATACCCCCATCAGGAGATGGTCTTAAGTGGTGATCCAAATTAACTCCCTAAATATGGAATTCGGCCTCAGGGCTGTTAACGGAAGGACGATGTCAGATCCCTCTGGAGCCCATACTTACAACAGGGCGCACCACACGTCCAGGATTGATTATATTCTCCTTGACGTAAAATTGTGGACCTTTTTGTAGGATATGGAGGTACTCCCTTCAGTTGAGAGTGATCACAACCTACTCTCTCTTGCCATTCGTCCTTTGTGGAGCGGGAACCTGGGGGCGCTTACGCTTCATTCAGCGCCTACCCCCCAGGAAGTATATCCTTCCAACTGTGGCAGACGCTTGAGATGGAGCACGCTCATCTTAGATGAAGAGAAAATGCTAGCTATTGGGGTACTTCTAGTTACAGCCCAGTCCAAATTGGATTTGTTGATCCCCCAGTCCGGGGAGGTCACAGTGCTTTTTTGTGACACAAACAAGGCCTTGAGTGATCTTTTCATTCTCCCAAACAAGTCCTCACGTATTGGTAAGAGCAAGAAGCCGCCCAAACCGCTGGGTTGGTATACTAAATGTAGGGGGATGAAAAATGCCCTGATTAGTGCTGTTAAAAGCAAATCCCAGCCTGCAATCAGACTGGCTAGGAAAGAGTACTCCAAGACTACCTCTGCAGCAAAGAGAGAATGGGAGGACAGGTTCTGGGCGGATCTCATGGAAGCAAATACGGGCAGGGATGCCAGAAGCTTCTGGAACCTTATTAGAACTAGGGATAGGCCAGATAGCACCTTGCTGACGTGTAATATTCCTGCCCAGAACTGGTTCGACCATTTCTCTTCTCTCTATACCCCTATTACGGTGATGTCTAATACCACCTTCCCCATGGCTAACTCTATAGGGGGTTTTGAGGGCGTTCCATTTACAGCCAGAGAGGTGGAGGGTGTAATTAAATCATTGGTGTCTCTAAAAGCAGCAGGGCCTGATGGGATACCGGGCGACTTGCTACGGGCTAACCCCAAGGAGTGGGGGAAGCTGGTTTCATCATTGCTCAACGCTATTTCTGGAGGTGCGCCTGTACCAGAATCATGGAAGGGGAGGAGGTTATCCCGATATTCGAAAAGGGGTGTCGGGACAACCCTGCCAACTACAGGCCAATAAGTCTCATCGACTCATCCCAAAAAGTGGCAGGGAAGGTGATTTTGGGAAGGGTCCTCCAGTGGGTGGACGACAATAATATCCTGTCGGACCTCCAAGCTGGATTTCGTTCTGGAACCGGGACTATTGAGCAGGCTTTCAGACTGGCACTCTTGTACTGGAAGGTGGTGGTGCTGGGCAAAGGCAGTCTGTATTTGGCCTTTATAGACCTTAAGACTGCCTTTGACCTGGTACCAAGGGAGGAGTTGTGGAAGGTTTTGTCTGAACTGAGGATGCCTCCGTATATTCTATATCTCCTCGTAAGATTACACGCTGGTAATTTTGCGCAGGTGCGATGGGGCCCAAATGGCGAAAAGACTGACAGGATTCCTGTGGGAAGGGGTGTCCATCAGGGTTGTGTGCTAGCCCCCACTCTGTTCTCTCTTTACGTGAACGAAGTGGTTGAGCATTTGTTAAGGAATCCTTCCGATGCGCCTTCCCTGGCGGGCAAACGTATTCTTACACTGCTTTTTGCAGACAACACCCTTCTAATTTCAAAGTCCCCCATGGGCCTCCAGACTCTCCTGAACAGTTTCCTGGATTTTTGCTCATGGAGGGGATTGGTAATCAACACCAACAAAACCAAGTACTTGATTATGAATCCCCCCAAAAAATCTGGGCGACCTCCGACGCTGAATTCTGTTCCATTGGAGAGGGTATCCGAGTTTCATTATTTGGGTATCCGCCCTAATGACTCATTTAGCTGGAACTCCCACATTCAAAAAATGCTCCTCGGTTACAAAAGGGTGGGTGGAGCATTACTTAAGGAACAACGCTCCTCCACAAGCAAACCTATAAGATCTTGGAAAGGTGGGTTACAAAACATCTGTCCAGTTTCCTGGAAACTCATTCCTAGATGGACACGGCCCAGTTTGGCTTCCGGCCTGCCCACGGCACTGAATCTGCGTTAGTGGTTGTCCTGGATGATCTTCGGTCGCGGGTCGACTTAGGTCATGCAGCATTTTTAGTGCTGCTTGATATGTCGGCCGCGTTCGACACGGTCAGCCACGATATTCTCATCAGCAGATTGGAAGAGGCCGGGGTGGCGGGCCTGGCCAGAGATTGGCTGGTCTCCTACCTTAGGGACCGACATCAAGTAGTGACCCTTCCGCCTTTTAAATCTGGCATAAAAAGAGTGGGGCAGGGGGTACCTCAGGGGTCGGCCATCAGGTCCATTTTATTCAATCTCTATCTTCGCCCCTTAGTTAAGCTGATCAAATCTTTTGGTATCTCGGTTGTTAACTACGCCGATGATACCAAGCTTATCTTTTCACTGGAAGGCAAAGAGGCAGTGCCTCAGGAGGTGTTTCACCGTTGCATGACATCTACTGCAAATTGGCTGCGTATCAACTCCCTCCAGTTTAATGGTTTGAAAACGGAGGTGTTACACTGTTCACTGGATCACATCCCTCGGCCTCTGCCGGTGGATTTCTGGCCCTGCACTTTCCACGCCACAGTGGCGGCGGCAGATTCAGCCTGCAACCTGGGTGTCATGATCGGCTCAAATCTGCAACTGAATGTTTTTGTTAATCAAACTATTGCCACCTGTATGATGCTGCTTCGCAATCTGCGCAAAATTCTCCCTTTGCTCCCGGCCCAAGCAAGACCGGAAGTTGTGCGCAGTATTATCCTCAGTAAGTTGGATTACTGCATGCACTGCTTCTGGGTGCTCCCGGGACTCTGATTAACAAACTACAGCGTATTCAGAATATGGCTGCTAAACTGGCCCTTTCTCGCCTTCGATCATCTTCTTCATCTCTGGCGCCTAAGGACCTCCATTGGTTACCTGTTTCTCAGCGCATCTGTTTTAAATCGCTATGTATAGTTTTCAAGGCCCTCCATGATCAGGGCCCTGTCCCGCTACAAGAACTCTTCTTCTGGTACTCGACCACTAGAACTCTTTGCTCCTCATCTGCATACTTGGCCACAGTTCCTAAGATCCGGAGGAGTCGGATGGGAGGCCGCTCCTTTGGATAGTCCACGACCAAACTCTGGAACTCCCTGCCCCTGACCCTAAGGAGCATGGGGGAACTCTGCTCTTTTAAAAAAGGTTTGAAGACCCATCTGTTCCCCAGGGCAGTGTAGTGAGGCGTGTGTGTTGGTCTGAACAAGTCAAAGCGCCAGGATACCCTCTGGGTGACAGTCTGCGCTATACAAGTAGGCAATACAATACAATACAATGCATACCTATAGCCCCAGTCGTGGAGATTTTTAAAGCTAGAGGGGTTAGCGCTGCCCTATACGGGGCGGAGCTGTGGGGTACCTGCAACCTGGATGTTCTAGCAAAATTAGAGACCAAATTTCTGAAAGACCTGATGGTTCTCCCGATGAGTACTCCTACTGTTCCAGTGCTACTTGATTTAGGCTGCAAATCGATCAAGGACCAAGCCCAACTACTCCCCCTGCTTCTTTGGGCTCGGTTGTGGCGGGTGCCCGAACTAGCCTACTATGCAGAAGCGTTTTCAGAGGTAATGGCCATGGAAAGCTGCTCTAGGATTAAATGGTTGAGGGATGTAAAACGGCTACTAGTGGAGTTAGGGCTAGGCGATGCATGGGCATTGAGAACAGCACCACCTAAAGCTATGATCAAGAAATTGTACTGGAACTGGGTCTCTTCCAAACTATTTTCAGATCCAAGTCACTGTAACTCCACTGTAGCCTTTGTGAGGATCAAAGACGTGGTGGCATATGAACCTTACTTAGACATGATCTCCATCCCTCTCGACCGTGCCCTCTATTTTAAGTTCAGAGTGGGGACCTTACCAGTAGGCGAACTAGTTGCCCGTTGGAAATCCTCATACCAGCTTTCCCTCTTTTATCCCCGTTGTCCCTCACGCATAGAGTCGGGAGCCCACATTCTTTTTGAATGTCCGGACTACTGTGCACCCAGGAGGCGTTGGCTTAAACCTTTATGTAGACTTTTAGGCATCCTTCATCATAAAGTGGCATTACGCATTTTAATGTCGGATACATCCACTTTGACCATTTCTGCTGTGTCAAAATTTTTAAAGTGGTCATGGATGATTCGTAGAAGAAGGCTTACATTGTTAATTTAATTCTGTGTTAACTGTTTTAACATTTTTATCTTGTCCTCCCCTTTTGTGTAGATAGGTAATGATTGTAAAAATTGCTATGTTTTATACTTGTTGTACAAGCTTTTATGATATTTTTATATCGAAATAAAGCCTATCAATCAAAATCAATCAATTAAGTTTTTCTCCAGAATCTAATTTTGCCATATTATCACTCGGAAAGGAAACTCTGGTACAGGGAGGTAGACATCACTTATCTTTTTTTTATGTTATGTCTCATACAGGGCCGGCGCTAGGCATGGACAATATAGGCAGCTGCCCAGGGCCCTGCGCCTGCTCGCAGCCAAGGGGCCTCGCACCTTTAAAGACATCAGAAGTCTGAGGCACAGGGGGCCCCTTAAGAGTTTATATTTTTCTTTTTTATGTCAATCTCCCCTGCTGGCCTGTCTCTGTGGACCTAATGGTTGCATTTGCATATTGATGACAGCAATCAGACAGGTAATTTGAGTGCCTTTGCCTGTAAAGTGGCCCGCCCCTGTATGAATAAAAGACAGAATGTCCTTCAGGGCCACAGCAAAGGATAGAGTGGCGATGGCGGCGCATCACATTGGAAACTGCTCACCAAGGACAAGTGGAAATGGAACAGAGAGGCGAATAAAAGGGGCAAGACAAATGAAATACAGTGGGGAGGAGCAGATAGGTGTGTGCGTGGCATTGAGACAAGAGGTGCAGGCAGAGGAGCAGAATCAGCATGCAAAAGTAGATGGAGAGGGGTTTAAAGTGTGCTGAGTCATTCAAGTCTTAGACCCAGTAGTAAATTAAAATGGACATTGAAAAGGGACCCTATATTCATGTCCTTAACTTTGCCTGCAAAAAACATTAATCCAGTGTCTGCACAATGAATGAAAGTTCTGAAAAGCAGGTGATGAGACGGACCCGCTCTCCATTTTTGACCTCACCCTAAGAGGGAAAAAACAATTCTTAACTCTGCAGCAGTGCCACCCATTGCTGCCTTTAATGCAACTTCAACGAGACTCCTCATAGTTCGTTCACAGTCTAATCATGTCAGAACTGGAGTATTTTCAATATTACATACAAGGAAGCTGCAGATGCTGCTAATTCATCTTATGTAACCAATAGCCACTGACAAAGCCAAGAGTACTGGCTTGTTGTAGGTGTAATTTTACTTGCTGTAATATTTATCTGGAGGCAATGACAGGTTTTTTCCTCCCACTTAAAGCCCTACTGTCAGGTCAGTATGTAGGCTGTTGTTTTAGCTAGTTGTTGACCTGGTTTATGGTCAGGTGAGCTGGGTTTTACTGTTGGTTTTTATGATATCAAAGCAAACATTTCCTGCAGCAAACTCAAATCAGTGCAGTCTTCCACACCTTACAAAAAACTTATACCGCATGTCTTTACAAGTTTAAAACCTCTCTAGTTTGCAAACATGGGGCACTTTTCTAGCTAACTAACTCACTAATGGGGGCCCCTTTTATTTTGGTACAGATCCTATTTTCTGTCCCAGTCTGATGCTGCATGTTAGGTAGGGCCACTGGAATTATGCGATTGTGCAGTGGCGACATTTTCTGCATAATTATGCATTTGACGTATTTGCCACATAATCCATCACCTGCTGCATAATCTACAGATTTTTACAACAAAATTGCTTTCTATCTCAAACAGTTCAAAAGCTACTAAAAATGCAGCGACACGTCTTGCCACATGTGGGAAGGCCCTTTGAAACGCTGGAATAGACAACTTTCTGTTCCCACTGCTAAATGTGGGTGTTAAATTGGTACTAAAGGGGTGCAACCAGTGCCCAAACAGTGTTACCAAGTTTAGAAGTGGCAAAAAAATGAAGTAATACTATTTCAAAATGTGCCGGGGTATGCCGCATAATTTGCCTTTTCTTGCCACATAATTTACTCACCCTGCCACACAATCTAGCCCTCTCCTGCCACATAATTCCAGTGGTCCTGCTGTTAGGGTAATCAATGGCAGTAATTTCGTTCCTGTTAATATTTCCCATGCTTTACTTAATCTTGAATTCCCATAAAGTGCTAGCTGTTTCCAGCATGTGTGTTTCTGTATTTCATCTCACAGCGTATTACTCTTGGATGATGCTCCTTTTGTACTGAGCCGCCTCCAGGTGTCTATAACAGGCTACTGTTGAGCACCTTGGAGTTGAGGCTGCAGGCAGTATAACTTTCACACTGTGCCAGTCTGTGGGTGGAAAAGGTGTTCAGATTCAATGACCATTCAAAATGTGGCCTCTCTGCAGAGCACAAAGAGCAATGATCCTGCATTCCAGTTGTGATTCTATGCAAATGTGTGTGAAGGAGCTACTTATTGGTCAAAACAATAATGTGAAAGAAATTGGTTGTTAGCTGTTCACTGTGGGGGTGAGGGGTAATATTAGTTCAAAGGAAAAATAAAACTTTCTTAGCCGGCCCGATCTGATCCCGTGTCGTATCTGCTTATGAGCCTCACATGTTCCTATTCTGCCCGGGGCCCCACATATCCTAGGACCGGGCCTGGTCTCATAGATTTGTAATAACTCGCTATTTGTCAGTTGCTCAGCCCCTTCGCTGTGTTGCTTGACTCTTTTGTCCACCGGCACCCAGGCTAATGTGTTGCATAGCTAAATACATATAAGGTCCCAAAGGCAAGTCCGATTGCTTTGCAAATACTTGTCTTAAGAATGTTTCTCCTCTGAAGAAAGTATGAAATAAGAAAGCAGAGGCGAATTTGTGGTGGATGGAAACGCCATTTTCCTGACTGTGGCTTATGCGCCTCATTGTCAGACGAAAGCGTATATCGGTGCGCATGGGAAGTGACACAGATTGCAGCAGCATTCAACTTTCACATGCAAAGGCTACATTCTTCTGAGAGCTGACGCAGTTACAGTGTCAAAAATGTTTTGCGTTGCCCAAAAGCAAACCCCTCCTTTTGAATGTAAATGGGAAGTAACATGGCGGAGCCAGAAGAAGAGGCCCGTGGCTTGGTCCAAAGCCAATCTATTGAAATAGTGAAATAGCTTTGGATGAGTGCAGGGGCCAAATGAACCAGAATCAAACAAGGGGAACGAGGCACAGTACGTGCTATTCCTTTGCGTAATATTTGCATATATTACGTAGTTTACAATTTGCTAATTGTCATCGTGTAGGAATTTGTGCTCAAGGGTCTATCTCATGTACAAAGTCCCATCCAAGATGCAACTGTCTCCCTTTAGCACTATAGCTGAATGCCCTACGCCTTATGAAGGCCTTACGCTGCTGTTGCGTCGCTTTTCATTGGCGCTGCAGCGGCGTAACCAATGCGCCATACTGCACCCTATATACAAAGGGATGCATCTCGGAAGATGCGCTGCTTTGTAAATGCCTGCGTTACATTATACCTGCATCAGGTATAATGTATGCAGGTTGGGCGTTCCCATGTGAAAAAGGCTTCCAGAAGTGGCGCAGTGAAATGAGATTTCACTGCACCACTTTTACGACTTGACTGCCTTAAATCCTGCTTCAAGCAGGCGTAAGGTGTGACGCAGGGCTTTTCACATGGGACTCGCCCCATGTGTAATGACACATTGCTGGAGTTGCGTCAGATTATGGACACGCTCCAGCAATGCGTCATTACTGTGCCACCAGATACGTCAGGATGCCTGACGTATCTGTGCCATCCTTACGACATGGAGTGTCATACTGTAAATACGGCGCATCCAACTTGTCGGAGGGAGGGCGCAATGAAAAGTGTTGCATGACTGTTTTTCCCCAGCAATGCAACACTTTTCTTAAATGAGGTCTGAATTTTGTTGTACAAGAATCGCCAACTACATCATTGGCACGCTGTGTGTAGAGTTAGTGCTGCACACTTTTCCACGTTCTATCACTGCAGCACTGCAGTTTTTTACACAGGGTTCCTCCACTCAGTGGCGTAATTGATTGAAATACTGTAATAAGATTAATAACAACAATTACCCTTCACCTGGAATGGAACACATGATTATTTAGCCCCCTGCTTGTCCTACCTCCAAACATCAAACATCCACAAAGCTGTTTGGAAAAGAGGAACTAGGTTACTATGCAGACTTTTTGTGAAATTAAAATGAGGGGACCCACAGTTGCCCACTCGTTGGATAACGATAAACATGCCGGGTTGGTGCAGTTTTGCAGATGGACCGTGCAGGTCATTTAGATTTGTCTGGTGCCCGTGTGATAGTGCCCCAGTGCAAAATGTTGTTGCTGCAACAGTCAGAAAGCCCAGATGTCAGTACTAAATGTCACTAGCACCAGTAGAATCTATGTTTCCTGAAAACGTGCATGAAAAGTTTTAACATTACTCAAAAGATTGTGGGGCATATTTAGAAGGGCATTGCGCAACAGGAAGGGCACTTTTAAAAAAGTTTCTGTGGCACAATGCCCTGTTCCATATTTATAAAGTGCAGTCGCTTGAAGATAATGATTGACTCATTCCAACAGAAAATAATCCTGTAACACTCTTAGCTACCAGTGAATGCCTATGTCTGGAAAGAGAGGGTAGTTGCCTGAGAGACGGGAACGAACAAGTTTTGAGGTTAGAAGAACCAACGTCACATGGGGAGGAGACCGAAAATACCATAGAGCTAACAGTAGTGGGGGAGGATAAAATAAATGAATTTAGCACAGTGAGTAGGAAAGAGAATAGGGCTGGACTGACTGTGTTATCCTGGAACATAGCAGGCCTGGAAGCTAAACTCAACAACAAGGAGTGGAAAGAATACATAAGGGGCTTTCATGTTATAGCTGTCCAAGAAACATGGGCGCGAGACCCTGACCTCTGTCAATTGGAGGGTTATAAATGTTTTTTTAGACCTGCCCAAGAGACGAAATCTGGGAGAGCAAAAGGAGGCCTAGCGATATATGTAGATTTAGACCTAAAGGGCACTTGGTCACAGGCAGACTGGGCTTCAGACACATTACAAGCAGTATCACTCCAGGGACAGGGGCAGAGACTACTTTTCCTAAATTTTTATAACTCAGGCCCAGTTGATGGGAACTTTCCTATACTACTTGAGCTTAAGAGCAGGATAAATGAGGAAATAGATCTAAGGACGAAGGGCCCTGAGCCAACTGTCCTGCTGATGGGGGATTTCAATTGTCACCTTTGCCCTTGGTTGTTTCCCATTTCTGCTGATTGGGCCACCTGCCGTTTAGAAAAGGGTCCCCACTTCGTACATAATAAAGAGGGCACAATGTTGATGAAGCTCCTAGACAATTTTGCGCTTACCCATATTATGGACTTAGTTGAACTGAAAACAGGGGAGACACCCATACCCACATTTAAAGGGAGAGGCTGTGGGTCTATAATAGACTTTATAATGATCTCTGCTCACTCCAAAGACCAGATTATAAGAACAAGAACAGAGTGGAGTCCCTTCAGCGACCACAATCCCCTCTCCCTGGAAATTAATTACAAAGACCTACCGGGGGAAAACCTAGGGGGTGTCTCCGAAATTCAACCAACGGACCAAGGGAGACGTATAAGGTGGACAATGATCAACCCGCAAGAGTTTTATACCAAGTTAGTGGGTGAAGGGAAAGGGCATATAGAGACCTGTTTAGATCCCACAATAGAGGGTAGAGGAGTGGTTGTGGCTTTTGAATCCCTAACTAAAATAATATAAAGGTTATTGACAACTAAGAGGCCTGCCAAGGTATCATCTTCCCCAAGATGGTTTGACACTGACTGCTCAAGGGCTCTAAGAGAACTAAAGCAGAGTTTAAAAAAGGTCCCGAGAAATAAGATTGAAATTGCCCGATGCAGACAGAACTATAAAACACAGGTAAAGAGAAGAAAGAGCGTCCTCCAAAAGGAAGTTTGAGCAGACCTTAGAGAGGCAGGAGAAAATAGGGACTATGCCCAGTTTTGGAGAATTATAAATAGACCCTGTTACCAAGACTCAAGCGCCCCAGTTATCAGCACCAACATACTACCTGATCAATGGATTAACCATTTTAAATCTCTGTATAACCAGCAGGAGGTAGATATCGGGGATGGGACCTGGGAGGGACCCAGACCAGAAGCATTAGAATTTTCCCTGGAGGAAGTTTTAAAAGCAATTATAGGGTTGACACGCAACAAAGCTCCAGGCCCGGATGGCACCACCCCAGACCTATTTCTTAGTAATACCGATCTATGGGCACCAATTGTGACTAGAGTACTGAACGCAGCAATTAAATCTGGCCTCCCGCGTTCTTGGTCAACTGCAGTGATTGTACCTATATACAAGAAAGGTTGTAGGGACAACCCACAGTGCTACAGACCAATCTCGCTGATTGATGTCTCTGCTAAAGTACTTGGGAGGACCCTTTTAAACCGCTTAATAGAGTGGACGGACACCCATAACATCTTGGTGGACACCCAGTACGGGTTCCGAACAGGCAGGTCAACTAGTGACCAATGTCTCAACCTATACCTTCTCGCCGCCAAATACACTAAGACGGAGGAAAGGACCATGTATATGGGATTCATGGACCTAGCAGCGGCATTTGATAATGTTAATAGAGATAAACTCTGGACTCTGATATATAGATTGGGAATTGACCCGGATTTGATCAATGTACTCAAGGAGTTGCATTGGAATACCACTGCCAAGGTCCGCTATAGCGCGGGGGGGGTGAGAACTGATCCCTTCCCGTGCTCTGGCGGGGTGAGGCAGGGGTGTATCCTTGCACCGTTTTTGTTTTCCCTCTACATAAATGATCTGGAGAGTGCCCTGCTAGCTCTGGGGACTGACTGCCCAAGGGTTGGACCGCGCCACATACCAGTACTTTTGTACGCAGACGACGCGGACCTCCTCGCTCGAACTGCAGTCAGTCTCCAGCTACTTATTAGAGGTTTTGCTGAATTCATGCAGAACCTGGACCTCTCCGTCAATCTGACAAAGTCTTTTATTATGGTAGTAGGGAAGAAACCACACAAGAGATTTGTGTTCAAAATAGGGGATCACGTCCTGGACACTGTGACCACTTTCCCGTACCTGGGTCTCCTATTCGATGAAAAGATCAAGTTTGCCCCACTGATTGAGGAAAGATCGAGGAAACTTGTGTCGGCAAATGGGGCTATATTAAATTTTGCTCGAAGAATGGGTCGTTGGTCTCCTGAGCAGGTGATGACACTGTATAGTGCGGTTAGTACTTCGAAGGCTATCTACGGAGCAGAAGTCTGGGGTTTTTTAGGGATGCGCAACAGATACAAGGAGAGGAAGACAAATTAAAAAAAAAACTGTTACAGCTTCCCCAGAGCATCTCAGCAGCAATCACACACAAAGAGCTAGGTACCCCATATATATCTGACCTGATCAGAATGAGACCAATCTTGACCTAGTGTAAAATCTGGCAAAACCCTAATGCCGAATTAACCAGACAGATCATCAAGGACTGTTTACAGAGAGAGAGATGGCTCCAAATCCCCTGGTTGAAATACATCAAAGAATCACTAGGGTCCATCAACCAAGAAATGTTATTCTCTGATCCCTCAAATGTGGACCCCTCCTGCAGACACTATGTACACAAGCAACTAATGGAAAAATATAACTGCAGGAGGATGGAACTTGACTCTACCAAATCCACGGTACTAGCCCACTCGCTTGTATGCAATGAAATTGGCATGGAACCGTATCTCTTTTTAATGTACAGTCAACATGAGAGATTTTTAATGACTCGTTTTAGGCTCAATTTGTTGCACAATATTTTAGCTTACCCGTCTGGTTTTACGCTAACAATTGAGCAGAAGGGTGCCTGGGGCTGCGACAATAGGTCTCCGCAGGACACCCTTCATTTTGTATTACTTTGTTCCTTTTATAAAATCCCGAGGCGGAGGTTTTTGGTGGACATTTTAAAGGAATCAAAAATTAACCATGCCAAATCTGCTCTACTATTTCTGCAAAGAGCAACTGAGATACGTACCTTGAGTGGCATTATGAGTTTTCTAAAAATTGTGTTCAAATTAAGAAATACAAGGGGATGATGGTGGACAAATTGGGATGAAATGAAATGTGCTGCACTCTTTTTTTTATGTCTAAAGTATGTATATAGTATTAACAAAACCTTTTTTAAACATGAGTTTAATTCTGATGTTCAGTATGTTTTTATGTTGTATGTAATAATATGTATTTTTATGATGGTTTTTAACCATCGAAATAAATAAAGAACTGAACTGAACTGAACACTAGCACCAGTATAATCTATGTTTCCTGAAAACGTGCATGAAAAGATTTAACATTACTCAAAAGATTGTGGGGCATATTTAGAAGGGCATTGCGCAACAGGAAGGGCACTTTTAAAAAAGTTTCTGTGGCACAATGCCCTGTTCCATATTTATAAAGTGGCGTTAAGCAACATTTTGTGGTTTAACACCACTTTGGATATATGGTACCCTTTCAGGCAGGGTTCCACCGCAACACCAATTGCTTTTTGATGCAGCCCTGATTTACAAGGATCTGAGGCAGGGCCAAAAACTAACACAATGCAAGAGCAGGCGTTAGACAGGCAAAACGAGGAGATATACTTTTATTTCTCCTTGTTATTGCTTTTTCTATGTGTGCCGCATTCTGAAAAGTAAAACGCCATCTATGATTGGTTAAATGCGGGAAGGTGTCCCTTCCTGCACATACACAATCAATAAAAAATTTCAATTTGCTACTTCTACCAGGACCTCTTAATCACTTCCATTTGTTACTGAATTGTATGTGATTGGATATCATTTGCAAATGGCATGGCATTTTAAAATATTTACTAATTTGTTACTATATTTGCCATTCATATTTTTCAAGTACCCAAAACCTATTTCTTAACTGCCTCTTAACACAAATGACAATTTGTAATGCACCATCTTTCTGTTTCCTTTTCAGGGAGACTCTGGAGGACCCCTCGCATGTAATGGACAGCTTCAGGGGGTTGTGTCTTGGGGATACGATTGCGCCATGAAGGGCCATCCAACTGTATACACCGAAGTCTGCAACTATAATGCCTGGATCAATCAAATCGTGGCCAATAACTAATGCAATAAAAGCTTATAATTATATTACAAGTATCCCCTTAACCAATCCAGTGTCTTCAGGAAGCCATGAATGTTAATAATAAGGCCATCTATAGAATTCATATACCAGACCCATGATACATCAGCTTTGCACCCCGAGAAGTTGTATACCGACTGATAGACATATACATACCTTAGTAGCCTATGCTACCATTTGTACTCCAGGTATAAATAAAATAAATTGTTTAAAAAAACTCTAGTATCTTTTTCAACGTGCCGTGCCAATTTGTGATCTCCCGAACATATTTGCATATCGCTACTTTAAAGTCTTTTAAGGATCTCCAACCTTTTCTGTACTGAGAGCTACTTATATTCCATGTAACGCATTGAGAGCTACTAATAATATTAGTTTTATATAATCTAAATATTTTTTATGTATATTATTTCAACCAAGCAAAAGCTTTCTAATTTAACAAGCTGGGCTGCTCACAGGTGAGCTCTTCAGAGGTAGCTTCAGGGCTACAGTAGCAGTTGGAGACCCTCTTGTAAACCATATCTGGCCTCCATTCCATGAGAAAGCACCAGGCCTGACTTTTAAATGCTATTGAAAATGCATGATACGCTGTATTTCCCAATTAAACATAGTTCTGAATCTGCACCTGTCCTATGTAGAGCATGTTTTAACTGTGTTAGGCCCTGCTAGTATGCATAAAAGGCTGAAGTCAATTTTAACTCTGTCAGTGTTTGTGCATTGAGAGTGTGTTTTAGTATGCTCACTTACCAAGCGTGCATTAAGCCTGAAAATAACGCCTTCCAGACACGGCCAGCCATATTAGGATGTCCTCATGCAGATGCCTTTCCGTGGCGGCAATGCCGTTACAGAAAGGCATGCGGTCTTTACTTTTGGGGCCCCCTGCGGGCCCGCATGGTGAAGGTGAGAGGGGGGGTGCACATGGGGGGGTACCTGTGGTAACCCCCTGCATTTGCATACACAAAGAGTCAGGCACCGCACGGTGCCTGCCGCTTTGTGTATGCAAATGCATGCATGCATTTTTAACATTGCGGCTGGCGGTGCCGCAATGTTAAAAATGCATGATGCGCCCGCCAGTGTGGCGGGCGCATCATAATTCGCATGGCCGCTCACTTTGCGGGCGGTCCCGTTTTCCACAGGGTTGGCGGGCGGGCAAAGTGTGCCCGCCATCTTAATGGGGCCCTTTATGTTTTGCAAGAAACATAAGCTGGAAGGAATGCTTGCCACTGGCAATGGCTTAAGGTTGTGTTCTAACCCATTGTTTATGGCCCGCCATGCTGGTTTACACATAGACCTGCCATATGCAAATCAGTCATGCTCCTGCTTCAATAAGAACAGATCGGCCCAAATTCCCAGGCCAGGCCCCACCGGCAAGAACACAAGCAACCCCAGACCGGGTTTGGCCTAGTTTTTTGTCCATCCCTGGAGGTGGTGGACAGAAAGACCATGCATTTTGAGAACAGCAAAACACATTTCAAGACATATTAACAGACAAAAGGCTGTTATTAGCTACACACAAATTCACCACAGCACTAAATCTAGATAATCGATTATGGAACAGCATTTGCCTTTGCCTGCACAAGTATGCACACTCAGCTCTGAGCATATGTCAAACCCCATATGGGGGTGGGACCTTGGGGCTGCAGGGGTTACTGGGTCTACGCTATTTGCCTCTGGTATCCTACGGTCTGTGCTACTATGGCTTTGGAAACTAGTCCAAGTACTACACTTTCAGAACGTGACTCACAGTGGCTGAGAAGGCAATAAGTTGCAGGCTTCTCAGATTGATATTGTAGAGGTACGTTAAGGTGGCACAATAACAGATTGCCCAACCCAATGCTTCTCTTTGTTCAATGAAAAGTCAATACAACACACTGCAGATCATAGATACGGATACTTCACTGGGGCGGCACCGCTGTACTTCTGGTCTGAAATCCGCCTTCCATTCTTATGTCTCCTCCTCCCTCTTATGAAAGGAAATGGCGGGCTAACTTCTTCTTTAGGGTGCTGGGGCTGCCGCCTTTTGAAATTCCTACATATTTTCTGCAAAAAATATTGACTATATGTTGATTTATTTAGAGATACGATCACATATCATATCTCCAAATAAATCAATGTATTTAAGTATGGGCTGCCAGTCCCAGGCACCTGCCCCACCTCACTCAGAGCAAGGAGCAGGAAGCCAGGCAGTAAATAAACTTTCTGCAGTGCGACTTATAACATATGGCTTATCTTTCTAAAACCCTACAGCGCCATGGAAGACTATGCTGGTATCCACTGTCGGCCAGTGATGCTGCTGGCATCACAGTTTTGGGCTTTGGAGGCTGCATTCAGGCAAGAGGTCTGAGTTCAACATTCACAGGCATAGATAGATCCCACCCTTCCCCATTGTCACGTGGCCCTTGGGGACATTGTCGTCTTCCCTAAGTTGGCATGAGTACGCTAGAGACTGTCCCCTATTTTGCAAATGCTTCTTTTGATATTTTCACATGAGAACCCACTGTTCTGTTCACACTTTGCAGGTTCCTGGGATGTAGTCTGAACATTGTGAACAAGGTCGAACAACAATGCCCCTTGTCATTCTGCTCTAGTCAGACCCTAGCACCTAGACAGCTGCAGCTGTTTGGGAATACGTAGGAGAGGGACCTTTCAGGGAGCAGAGCATGACAGCACCTATGATGTAGAACTACCATCTATAGACCGAGGTACGGGTCTGCAGACAATCAGAGATCTTTTATATATAATCAGCCTGCGTCTGTGCACAGGGAGGGAGTTTAGTCTACTCTGTCTCTCACTATGACAGCTCCTTTTATGATCTATTTAGGCACATTTAATCTGCCAGCTCCTCAGCTAGTGTGGAGAAGTGTGGATCAGGGGTTAGAGGCGGCAGACCTGGAGCTTGAGTTTCGGCCCTGGACCAGGGTTCAATTCCCCGCCTCGGCGGGTCTTGGGCTCAATAATCCCACGGACACGATAATTCTCGCCCCGGTGCCTTCTCGACTCACGGGTTCACACTCTGCGACTCTGGGCAATAGCTTGCTTAATCTCCACATTGGCCCTTCGCGGCGGGATGCCTGGCTTTCACCTTGTGGACACCCTTCCAGGGCTATCTCACAGGGGAATACCAGGACGGGTTCCCTAAGCAAGCGCGGAGATGCCCCAGGGTAAGTCCTGCGCTATATAAGTTTCATACATTTACATTTACATTTACACAGCTACAGTGGAACAGAGACTCATGGCCATGCTGTTGTTTGATCTGTGCTCAGGTGACCTGCACATACTGTGGAGGATGGGAGGGGTTCTGGGCTGGTCACACTATAGTCCAGGATGAGACAGTGCTTCAACTGTGACATCGCAATGTACCCTGTTTGATTTGGGGGTCTCTAGTTGGCAGTGGTAGGTAACTTTGACAAATAAGGACCCTTGTGTCTAGTCAGGGTAAGGGGCTACACTCCTAAAATAACCCCTGCTCACCCCCTTTGTAGCTTGGCACAAGCAGGCAGGCTTATCTCAGAGGCAGTGTGTAAAGCATTTGTGAACACATAGAGTAATACAGGGACAACACTTCAGATGGACACCACACAGGTTGTATTATAAAAATAAGTATCTTTATATAGACTTAACACAAGACCAAACGACAAAAATCCACAATATTGTACTCAAAAATAGACTTTATAATGTTATAAAATAGCTCGGTTCTCTCAAGTTGTAAATGCGACACTTTACTCTCAATGTACCTTGAATTCGTAACGCAAAGAAACAAAAGGGTTGCAGGGAAGGTGATGCGTTGGTTCCTTACATGCAGGGGGGGAGTGGATGCGTCGGTTCCTTACTGCTGCGCAGGGGAGTTGATGCACGTTTCCTTGATGTGTCGGTTTCTTACTGCTCTCGGTATGATGCGACAAGATGGCACCTCGATGCAATACTCTTTTTCGGTGCGATGCTGCAAAATGGCGTCTTGGTTGCGATGTGACAACGTTGGTGTGATGCATGCATGCCCGACGGCTGTGCGGTGACTCGATGATCTTTGAAGCCGCGACAGGCCCTGCGATGTGCTTCTCAGGTGATGCAACTGCGACCTCTGTGGCAGCGTCCCGCTTCTCCGGTGATGCGCCGCGATTCGGCAATGCGGCGATGACAGTGGCAGCGGCGGCTCGCTTCTTTGGCAATGCGACGACAGCTGCTGCGGTGGCGACACGCTTCTCATCGTTGCATCGTGCTTCCATCTCCCAGTGACACGCAGTCTCTCAGAAGGCCCGGCACAACAGCAGACACTTCAATTCCCAGGAAGGGAATTGAGGGGGGAGCTGGTTGATGAAGTCTTGAATCCCTGAGACTTCAGGCAGGAGGCAAGCTCTAGTTCAAGTCCTTGGAGATTCTTCCTCAAGTTGATAGAAAGTACACTCAGTCCTTTTCTCCTTTCTTTAGCAATGAAGCAACCACTTCAGGCCAACCCCCAAACACACACCACTGGGGTATACTCCTCCTTTAGCTTCCTGGTTCTTCTCCTCAACAAAGGTTTGTCTTTATTCCGAGAAGTGATCTAAAGTTCTTCGGTCTGGATCCCAATATTTATACTCATTTTCCCTTTGTTCTCTGAAGGCAGAGAGGCCTTTGCCTAGTCCAAACCAGTTCTGGTTAGTCCTGAAGAACTTTGTTTACATGACTCCTTCTCGTCCTTTGACAGTGCAGGCTAGGGACATCAGACGCACCACGGGAGGTGGAGCCAGCATTGTGGACGGAAGTCAAAGCCCTATTCAGGTCCCAGGTGAAACTCACCCTGTCTCCTGGAATCCCCCAACCCCTGTCACTCAAACTCTACTCAAAGAATACACAACCTAGCAGAGGCAGGCTTGGATAGCTAGGCAAGAAAATACCTACTTTCTAAAAGTGGCATTTTCAAACACAGAATGTTAAAACCAACTTCACTAAAAGATGCATTTTATCATTCTAAGACCAGGCATACTAAACTCGAATTTCTACCTAGTTCCCTGAGTCAGTTAGGATTATAAGATGTTATAATCAAACTGCCCATTCTGGACTATGGGGAACAGGTAGCCTTGCAATAGTGAAAAACGAAAATGGCTGTAATTCACTATTAGGACATGCCACACACATCAGGGCATGTCCTACCTTTTACCTACAATGCACCCTACCCTTGGGCCTACCATAGGGGTGACTAACATGTATAAAAGGGAAGGTTTAGGGCCTGGCAAGTGGCTGCACTTGCCCAGTCAACATGGCAGTACCAGACTGCATACATGCTCTGCAATGGCAGGCCTGAGACACACTTTACAAGCTGCTCCGGTGGGTGGTACAACCAGTGCTGCAAACCCACCAGCAGCATTTGACTTACAAGCCCTGGGCACATGCAGTGCACTGTATTAGGGTCTGATAGTAAATCAAACAAGCCAATCACGGAGTCACTAATCCATACATCAATTTACCATAGGGAGCACTTGCACTGTGGCGCTGAACAGCAGTGTCACAGTGCCCAAAAGCATCTAAAACCAGCAAAAACATAAGAGGCAACAGTAAAAAATGGAAGGGAGACCCACGTCAATGTTGCCAGGTCTAACATACCCCAACATTTTTCATAGAGCTTGATTTTTACTGTGCTCCACAAAACATGGTAGATAACAGGAAAGACAATTGGTCCAGCTTACTTCTGAGATGGGCAGCATACCCAGTAGGGTGGAGTATAGCCCAGGTGTGTGGCTGGCATCTCTGTCCCACGGTTGGCGACAATTGCAAATGCTGCTGAGAACATATTTAAAAATTATGCAACTTTATTGCACCACAAGGATCCTTACCTCCTTTCATTGCAAGGGAAAACACATTAGGGGATTAATGTGCATATTAGCAAAGGAAAAAGCAGCATTCTACGCCCTCAGCCCCCTCTTGCCCACCTGCCTTCAACACGTTGATGTTACCTCCATCCTCTTGAGTTCTGTCTGGGCTATTATTCCACACAGCATGATTCTCGCTGCCCATGAACCTTATCATTGTCTTTACCTTCAGGTCTGAATACATTGTTGCTCGTGTTTTCTCTTCCCTGCAGGGCTTTTTCTTGCATTCCATTAGTCTCATTTCCATTCTAAACCTAGTCACAGTAAACACATTCATTAGGCAGCACAATTACCGAATCACAGTTTTAGACTTTGTACCAGATTTGCTTGAAGTGTTCATTCATCATCTGACAACGTTGGTACACTTAAACATAAGGTTTCTCCATGTTTAGAGAACCACCTGCAGGCTGCATGCCAGTAAAAAGCAAAAGATTGCTCGTTGTGAACTGAAAGAAAATGTGTATGTGTGTGGATAGAGGGGATGGTCCTTGGACTAGATCACGCCTGATGCGGTTTTTACTTTTTTGGTGTCTCCCTAGCAGCCATCCACCCTGATATACTGGAAATGAGACAGAACCCAGGTCTCATCGCTTATGTTTGTGGAAGTCAAAGGGTAAGAAACTACAGACTGTTGAAAGTAGGAGAGCTCTGTTGGTGGTGAAGTGGGTGTGTCATTATGAATAGCAGTCTTGTCTGATGCTGTTTTGGTATCTTCATAGATGCCAGTGTTGTATACTTCAATTCAATTGGAATTCCACAGACCAGCAGGGCATTAATAAGGTGCCTCATGAACTGCATTTCAAAGAGGAAAAAGATAAACCAAGGGATATTGATGAACAGGGATGACCCATGTGGCTGAGTGTTTCCTTTGTCCCCAGTGTGTCTGCTGTTACCATACTGTGTCTTTGGAGTTTCTTCTGATGTTGCGTATTCTTTCCTATCATGCTTTCTACTAGATGAGCTACCAATTGTACAAGCTGTTATTTCTTCTACATCTCTGAAGAAGCCACGAAGCTCTACACTCCATCTTCTAACCTACCTGCATTCACCACACTGATGTAATTTCCACCCACCTCATACTCCAGTACTTCCAGCTAGCCAATGTTTGTTTATTTAGTTAATCACTCTCTTCATGATGACATTTCTTCTAGGCTTCTAGGAGATGCATAGCAATACTGTCTGGAAGATATTGTATGATTTTCTTATGGTTTGTAATTCTGTTGGTGGGTAGTTGTGAGGTATGAGCTCTGAAGGTCATGCCTCGAGGAGTGGTATCCGTTATGAATGTATGGATGTAGATACGAAACCCAGAACATGTACCTGACAAATGCTAAGATGCTGTCTTGGCATTCTCTGGCAAAAATGGACAGGTGCCTTCGGACAGCTCATAACTCCTTTACTCTAGATTCCTGTACATCTGCTAAATAAATACTTCTATTGCTTCTTTGGAATTTTTATGCTTTCTAAGTCACTGCCTTCATTGGAAACATCTATTACACCGCAGGCGCTACAAGGTATTGCCTTTACAATGCAGTCAGTACCACAACTGTGACATTAATACAAGGCCCATTGCAATGTAAGTCGACTTGTTTAGGGAATGCAATGTTGGTCTGGGGTTGGATGTTAAGTCTAACACCTTCCCTAACGATACACCGACTGGAGTTGGAATAGTAATTTTAACTATTCCAAAGTTCATCGCTTCCCTAAAGCAAGTCATTGTAATGACTTGCGTTGTAATGGAAGTGGTAATGATACAGTAGTGGTATTGACTGCGTTGTTGCCACGCATGGTTTGGCATGCATTGTAACAGGTGCTATTCCTGCCTTCCAGGTAAGCTCAGGGTAACACACTCTGCTGGGCCAGCCAGCCTTCCTGCTGGATAAGTAGCAGATGATCCAAAATATTTTAGTCAGGCAGTTCTGTGGCCATGAGAAATGCACCCACGTCTCGGAAGCCTATAAAGAGCTTCACTGACTTGTAATCTAATCATTTATTATATTTAAACTATTATTATTACCAGTTGCAATTTGGCCAGCATCGAAACTCTGCTTTTCCAACATATACTTATGTACTCTATCCTAAAATGGATTATGTGCCCAAAATCTATACTGCCTAAGATTGAACTTAAAGGTTTGCTAGATGAAGGAGTGAGTGCTTGGATGGTGGTAGTGTAACTGGGTCAATGCATAGATGGCTTGATGAAAGGAAATGCACATGAATGGATGAAGAGGCAGGTGCCATGTGTGCGGCTTCAGGGAGTCTGTAGTAGACAATTGCAGTTTGAAGAGGCATACTTGAACTTCTGGGAAGTGGGAAGCCAATGGTATGGTGATGTTTGTGTGCAGGAACCAAAGGTCAGGAGACGTCAATGTAGTGAGGTACCAGAAAGCCACACCCATCCAGATCCTCTTAGAGCACTGGGCAGAGAAGGAGCACTTCACCAGGTAGAAGCAATTCTGAGGGGTGGGAAGGTGGTTGTCCTCTGCTACTGGGCCATGCAGCCCCAGAACCACTTTCTGATGTGCACCAGCTCCTCAGCAGCACAGGAACCAAGGCTCATGGCCTTACTGCGTGATTATCACTGCCCAGGCACACCGCCTACCTTATTCTTTCCTTTACATCTGGGTAAACAGTTGCTCACGTTTTCTTACCCAGAAATATTTATTCTCACATACCATCTTATCAACAGTAAACAAATTAAATAGGCTACACATGACCCAAAACAAATTGTGTAGGCACTGTGCCATAATCGCTTGGCTTAATCACGTATCATCTTACAATTGGACATCCTTATGATATGCCATCTCCCTACATAGAGTATCACCTCTAGGCAGCACACCTGTGAAAAGCAAATGGTCTTTCATTGTGGGCAGTGAGAAAAAGACGCGTGTGTGGATAGAAGGAATTGTCCAGGACTGGATTGTGCCTGATGCTCTTTTTGGTATCTGCACAGTAACAATCCATCCCTATCACACTAGAAATGGAACAAAGCACATGCTTTGCACCTTATGCTTGTGGCAGTCAAAGTGTAAGTGAGATGAAATCAGTGGATAGGGAATTCATTTCTATATTTTAAAGTTTCCAACCTTGCGTGTAAAGGAATGGCAGACATAATTAATTTTCTTTATTCTTCAGCACCAGAAATTCTAAAATTCTAGCGTCCCTGCACCCAGGTAATAACTCCTTGGTCAAACCTCTCAACCACCTACAGTTTCCATATTGCTGCCAACTCTATCGTTCCCAGTCCAGCTTGGGTGCTTCATCCTTATGTCATAATGTAGGGACAAAAAAAAGTTTTGGGCAGATAAAAAAAAATGCATCAATATATCTACCTTTCTGCTTAATTGAAAAGCAACTGAAGGGAAGCAGGGATACTCTTTATGTGATTGCAAGCCCCCGAAGCAGGTGGCCCCCTCCCACACTCTGAAGGGCCTTCCCAGTTCTTGAAAAAAAGTAGCTTCTTAGCAGAAAGTATCAAATTGTGAACTACCTCGGAAGGAACTGGGTCATTACAGGGCGAGCATTCACAGGGCAGCTGCTGGAAACCTCAGAAAGCATCATGGTTGAGTATTCGAGGCCTCTTGTATATACTTAATATATACTTATATGTGTATGTAGTTTGTGGGCTCTGGAGATCCGCCATGGGACTTGTCTGCTTCCGCTTAGGGACTTTTTTCAGTTCAACTGACTCTGTTTCACTGTCTTGATAAAAAACGACCAAGAGAGTTCAGTAACATATCAGAATCGCTTTCTGCTTGTTCAACTGCCTCTATTTAACTGTCTTAATAGGAAACGACCAGTAGTGGTCAGTAAAATACCAGAATTGCTTTCTGCTGAGGGACTTTCTTTTTTTAATGTTTCTGGTAACTGCCTTTATTTAGCTTTCTTGATAGAAAACGACCAGCAGAGGTCAGTAAAATACCAGAATCACTTTGGTATTCTCTAGATTCCAGTCCATAGAAATTGTCTTCCACGAGCACCCGTAGACAATAATATATTTTTCAAATCCTGTATTTTCAGTGATACCACCACGAAGGCCCTGATTTTATATTAAAAACATAGCTTTGGACTATACCATTTCCAGCTAAAAGGCAATATTTCTCTCTATGTGTTCCCATACCTGGCTTGTCACGCAGTTTGGTGCTTACTTTCCCTCCATCCTCTATGTTAAAGAACAGTAGATGCTTCAGCACCCAGGCTAATGTGCTGCATAGCTAAATACATATAAGGTCCCAAAGGTGAGACCGATTTCAATGCAAATGTTTGGTTTTTTATCCCTGGCGGTGCTGATTCCTGTATCTCAAAGGTTGCAAGGGGCGTGTCGGGATTCACAAAGTGAAAGCCATGACGTCCATTGCTTTCAGCGCACTGGTTTCAGGGCATGTAAATTGCCCGTTTGTTATGCAAAAATATGCATTTACACATTTAGTGGAGATTTAGGATTTGTTTAACAAGAATCGGTGCCTCACCTTACATCATGAGGATGGGTTTATTTTTTAAGACAATTTAGTGGCACAGGTTCAGTGTCTTGCAGGTGAACAGCAACTGAGAAATAAGTAAGCTTTTTTAAGCATTTCACATTACCAAAATTTCAATAATTAAGCATTTTGGCAGCTTTGCATTTAAAATTGTTATTGTTATTGTTATTGTAATATTGGATTTATATCGCGCCAATCACCTACAGGTCTCTAGACGCATGGAAATCGATGGAATTCATACAATAACTACATACAACATGGAGAGATAATACAACAACCAGCTTACACTATACCCAAAACCCTTCCAAATAGCAATGTTTTTAAGGATTTCCTGAATCGCAGGAGATTCACCTCACTGCGTAGCCCCTCAGGTAGCTTGTTCCACAGGTTAGGGACTAACACAGAGAAGGCTCTCCCTCCCTTGGTCACCAATTTGTACCGAGGGCATATCAGCAGCTGAGAGCCAGAAGATCTGAGTGTTCTTTTTGGGCTGTACACTTTCAAACGATCTTTGATGTAGTCAGGTGCATGGCCATAAATTGCCTTATGGGCCGTGCAAAGGCTTTTAAACTCTACTCTCTCTTTTATAGGGAGCCAATGTAGGCTCTGTAACAAGGGAGAGGCCTTGGTCCTTCTGGGGATTCTAAAAATCAGTCGCGCCGCGTCATTCATCACGACCTGCAACCTATTAGTTAAAGATTTGGGGAGGCCCAAATAAAGGGAATTCCCATAATCTATTCTGGATATGATGGTCGCTGCTACAACTGTACGCAGCATGGACTGAAAAAGAACAGGGGCTAGCTTACGTAGCTGCCTGATGATATTCGTGCAGCTTCCAACGACGGAGGAGATTTGGCTACACATTGATAAATCACTGTCCAGTTTAATCCCCAAACTCTTTACATTTGCACTCGGTTTTGGAGTTAAGCCTAACTCTTGTGGCCAGTAGAGATCGCTCCAAGGTGAGGTGGTAGATGGAATTACCAATACCTCGGTTTTATCCGGATTGATCTTTAACAGGTTTTCAGTCATCCACCCGACCGTGTACCTCAAGATGTTCTGCACTTGGAGCTGCGCGGCCTTGGTGTTATCGATACTCAGCACAAGCTGAGTATCGTCCGCGTAGTTAAAAACTCTACAGCCCATATTAACCAGAGATGCAACCAGAGGTTGGAGGTATAGATTAAACAGTAGTGGGGACAGTGCGGAGCCCTGAGGTACCCCACACTCTAAAGTCCCCACGTCTGAGATCAGATCCCCCAGCTGTATCCTCTGTGTCCTTCCTAGAAGAATGGATTTCAGCCAGTTGAAAGCCACGCCCTTAACCCCGAAATCACGTAATCTCTCCAAGAGCAAGGCATGGCTGACAGTATCGAACGCCGCTGACAGATCTAAAAGAATCAGGGTGCTCGGTTTCTTAATGTCAGCCATGCCTCTTAAGTCATCCAGCAACGAGAGCATCAGAGAGCACGAGAGGTGCTGTGATGTGCTCGAAACCCCGCCTGTCGCTCGTAGAGTAGGCAGTGAGACTACACGTGGAGAGATAAAAACTTCAGGACATGCTGCTCTAAGATCTTGGAGAGAAAGGGCAGCTGGGAGATTGGTCTATAGTTCTTCTAGACCACAGGATCCGCGCCAGACTTCTTCAGCAGGGGCCTGACTCGTGCTTCCTTAAATTCCGCAGGTAAATACCCCATTGCTAATGATCTATTGAGGAGAGAGATAATACGTTCTTCCAGGATGGGGCGTGCCACACGAAATATACTAGGGAGGCACGCGTCAGCTGGGGAACCAGATTTAATTCTGCCCATCAATTGCCCCAAACTCAACACGTCTATCTCTGGGAACTCCTCAATAGTACAATCAGTGACTTTATGGGTGTCAGGGTGTGGTACAGGCTTATTCACCATGTTGCTTTTTATTTCCAAGAGGATATTCTCCACTTTTTCTAGAAAAAATCTCTGAAAGGTATTACAACTTATAGTGGTTTCTGAGTTTTCCGTTTTTTTACTCAACTCGGATAATATTTTAAAGGTCTCTTTCTGGACATTCCCAGCCTTCTTTAAACGCTGCTCATAATGCTCCGCTTTTGCTTGCAATATGAGTTTTTTATATGTATGAAGAAAGGCTTTGTACTGTTCCCTGGCTATGACATGTTTAGCTTTCCTCCAGGATCTCTCCAAAGCCCGGAGTTTCTGTTTGTGCTCCCTCAGGAGCGGAGTGAACCATGGAGCTCCTTTACCATGTCCTTTAATGGGCTGCGTCCGTTCAGGGGCTATCTGATCGATAGCTTGACACAAGCTCCCCGTTAGGTCCGTGTATTCCAGATCCAAGTTGCTTCTGACACCAAAAGGTCGGGCGACTTCCGGAAATATCTCCGTCAGGGTTTTTAAATCAACCTCATTCCATTTACGGATTTTTCTGACTCCACGAGATGGATGACTTAAATGGCCATCAATGTGGACATCACGATTCAATAAATAGTGGTTGGTCCATATACATGGTAGAACATCTCTAAGAATCCCGTTTGGATCAGAGGTCCACACAAGATCAAGGGTATGACCCTTGATGTGTGTGGGTACTTCCACAAGTTGTTTAAATCTCAAAGAGGACATTGTAATATCCAATTGGCATGTGGCCAGGTCCCTGTGAGGGTTATCCCAATGTAAAATGACTTTTAGTTTACTATGCTTTGTACCAGTTAAGGTACAGTCTAACATCTGAAATACACTTTTTTCCCAAAAGTTTATGTTTTGATTTTGCCTCCACCACAATGTAGGATTTTCTTAAACTGAAATAGTTTTGTGTCTTTTAACAAGCATTTTTATAGTTCATGAGTTTGTGTTATCCGTTCAATTAAACACAGAGAACAAAATATACAAGTGAAAAAACTGGTTAGGCAGTTACTTTATTGACAGGGCCATTGGAATTATGCAGCAGTGTTAAAAAGATTATGTGGCAAGAAAAGGGAAATTTTGAGGCAAGAAAAGACAAATTATGAGGCATAATGTGGCAAATTTTCTGATAGTATTACTTCATTATTTTGTCATTTTTAAACCTGGTAACAGTGTCAGGGAATAGCGCTCACCTTATTAGTAATAAATTAACACCCAGATCCAGCAAAAAGCAAATTGAAGATGACCAGTCAAACTTTGCGAAAAGTTTTTGGGTGACCCAGGTACCTGAATCGCCAATTTTTTAAAAACTTTGATGCATGCGAGATAGAATCAATTTTTGGGGGGTTATATTCTGCAAATTATGCAGCAGATAATGGATTATATGGCAGATGCTGCAAATCCATTATTAGGTGAAAATCGCAGCTGCCGCAGAATCGCATAATCCTAGTGGACCTGGTTATTGACAATACTGTGTAGCACAGACACATTGGGGGATTATATCTCCACTTTCTGCTGGTTTATTTATTTCATGAAAACCCATCGCGATTTTAGGAGCTACATAAAAGGTAGGCCTGGGTGGAGTACATGGAGTTTGGTATGCTGAACTCCATGAAGTGCTGAATCATCTTGGCCGTGCTCCAGGAGTTCCGCAAGCAGTGGCAAGTCGCTCTGCTCATGCTGATTTTTAGCGCTGGGGGTTTGTCCCTCCATTTAAAATCAGTGCGAATGGCACCACTCACAGCATAAGAGGGTGCTGCTTCTTTCTGCCGCTCGAGTAGATGTTCTACTCGAGTGGCAGCTTTCTCAATGCTAGCTGCAGGTTCCTCAACGCGAGTGGCAGCTTCCTCAACGCAAGAGGTATCGACCTGCTGCGACCGCCCTTGTTGAGAAATCTCAGCTGGAGGTGGTCTAGCGTATCATTTTTCTTGCTCGCGCGTGCCAATTTACTGTTGGTAAGCCGCCCAAGAGGGAAAACTCTGCTCCACTTTGTGACGTTTTCCAGAATCCACTCCGCTCAGATCGTGGAGTAGGCAAAACTATGCGAACTTAACAGGCGGAACGGAATTCCTCGCCCACCCCTAATAAAAACTAGATGGTTAAATCATAACAGAAAATCCTCCCATTTGTAGAGCAAGTGCTTAATCTAGATGAGAATTCACTGGTCGAATTTCAGGCAGAGTAATGGGGCTATTACATGGAAAACAAATCAGTTGTCGATTCTCCTCTTCACTTAACATTTCTTTCAGAAATCAGAAGTGTTTCCTGTTTTCCTGATTTACAGCTGGGAAACAATAGAAAATCTACCAATATATAGGGGGTGTCTGGAAGGTATATAAATCTGGAAGAAAGTGCACAAGCCAAATCTCATTCTCAATACTATTTTTTTTTCAAGATAATTGTGCTGGTGGATTCTCCTCCTGATATGGTTTATGTGCCTACAAGATAAGGTGACAAAATATTCCAAACTAAAAACTGGGATTAGCCATAAACAGAAGAGTAGGGCTACAAGTTGGCACTAACTTTGGGACAGAAGAGGGCCACCAATGACTTACTAATTGACATATAAAAAGGATGAAAGCAGTGCAGAGGTACATAATAAGCTTTGCATGTTGCCTTTTGTCAGAGAGTAGAAAGTGCATTCGTTTTTTAAGAAGGGCACATACAGCATTCGGAAAGTGTATGGCCTTGTCAACAGTGTAACACTTATGATTATCAGAGGTGTGCAAAATTTGCTGGTAAATGTTTAATGATGCACATTAAGTGCAGACTTGTCTCCATTCCTGGAGCTCACATGGATGGGGCTTTGTTACCACATTGCCTGATGCAATACAAAAGCTGGAGTAGCCAATCTGAACCTTGTGATCTTCTGAGTTGGTAATGCACTCTGAGGCTCTGGGGACCCATAGTCTAAGGGAATACTGCAACTGTGTTACCCTGCCTTCTTTGTCAGTCAGCTGCTTACACGCAAGAAGGGGAGAGGGGGGGATGGTAGAGTGAGCATGCTCACTGCATGACATGTAAATATAAAAGTGCAGGTACTCACTGTCTCAGAGTACTTGTATGCTACTGAGAAGTGGCAGTAATATCCAGTTAACTGTGTTGCACCCCTGCAGTAAAGTACCAGCGCTCTGCATTTCAAAATAAAAAAAGAGCAGGCATAGCACAAGATAGCTACTGAGTGTGCTCTCGTTACTAGCAGCAGCCCTGTTCCCAGTAGACTTATTATGTACAATGAGTGGACTTGCCACCCGCATATGCCAGGGCCAGGACCCAGTGGGCCCGACAGTTAGCATCCAACATAACTGATGAGCAATGGCAATACTACATGCCAGTATCTCAGGTGAAGTTCACCTGGACCGAGGACATCCAAAGCTTAAGGTGCAAGGCCCCTGATGCAGATTTTCTGCATCTGGAATGGGAGTGCCCACGGATTAGGGACTATTGGAACCAGTTCTTTGGGACACTCATTTGTGCTGCAGACGTGAGTCCCGTGCTCTCCACACCACTGGAGTCAAGCTATCCTGGCTGAAGACGGCTGATAGCCAGAAACTGGTCCTAGGATGCTTGATTCCGGTCCAGGAAAGACATGGCTTGGCAGTTCGTGGTGGACTGTTTCCATGAGGCACAGGGTCAAGTCTGATTTGCATATGGCCATGTCTGAACTGGGGTGGTGTGGAGTGCAAAAAAAGATGGATTTAGGCCCAGATCTCTGTACTGGGGTGAATGTATGACATTGTTCTGCATTCTCTCCATCAACTGTTATTTTTGCAATCCGTTGATGGCACTGCTGAGATATGTTAAACAGGTCCAAGGGAGTGAGCAATTTGTGGGGCTGGTGCTGCTGATAGGCAAACTTAGATTAAATAGGCACTGGGGGGGAGGCAGGACACCCACATCTGCAAACTAGATTATAGACATGGTAACATGCCGGGCGCAGGTTAAAACAAACAGCTAATTACTACCTACAACGTCCCAACCAAAAGACATATGGGGACCCCTGAGAACACATCTGGCAAATGCTATAGCAAGCCCAGAAGGAAATGCATCAAGCTGTGGTGAACCCGTGGCTCAGGCACAAAGAACACTTAATATGCAGGGAACGACACACTCTTAACATAACAACTGAGTCGATGTGTGAGAACATGGCAATAATGCAGTATGGTTTTCTGTCTGATTACTATAGGACAATATGCTACATAACACAGTTCTTTATTGTGGGCACTGTGAGATGGAAATGGGATAAATACAGTTTTTTGTAAAAAAGCACTGTGCATGCACAATATGTGCATTTGAACTATAGTGCGCTCAGCTGACACCCCCTTCTAAAACAGGCACATATATTCAATGTACAGAAATGTGTGGGAATGCTGTGACAGACACCCACAAATATGGTACTGTCATGGTACATCCAGGACATTGGGTCACAAGGATAGAGTGATTGTGCAGAGTATTGATGAACCCTATCTATTTTTATCTACATTGAGATCCACTTCAATGAATTACATAAACACAAGTTACTTGGCATCCCTGTGGACCCTAAAGTCAAAAAACGTAACAGGAATGTCGAAGCATACACCCAGAGATCTAGGTTGCCTCGGTGACATTTTAGGAACCTAATACTCTGCTAATGCAGGCCCTAAAGTACTTCCCTGGTTGCTATGCTGCAGTTGTTGTCATTGATTACCCTGTATAAGAGAATAGAGTTGTGATTTAAAATAGTAAATTTATCAAGTATTGATAGTAACAGAAACTGTGCTAAATTGTATGTACACTCTGAATCAGAATATTGAAGTGTGTTAAGATTCCTGAGTTAAGAAGAGTACTGGGGCAGAGCTGATCAAACATTTAAATACACTTTATGAAACACAGGTCAGCCAAGGCAATTTTTCTTAAGTTGTGGAAATGTTCTGAACTGTAATTAGCAAAGCCTTCTGTTTCTTTCTCATCAACGTGAATCTAGGTGCCTTTAATGGGTGGCATGATAGAAGCTGCGCAGAACAAGTGTGCTGCATTTTCTTACCTGTTAGTGCGTGAAAGTATTTTTTTTTACATGTTTTGATCTTCCCTTCCTTGCTCTTCTAAAATAATTGAACATTGTATTCTGTGATTCTGTCAGTAGAGAACTACATGCAGTGGACTACCTTGCCTGATTGTATATGCTGTGATCAGATACACCAGTAAGACAAAGATAACAATTCTCGGTGGCTCTCCCTAAAAGCCATCCCACCTATAATGCACAGCCCCTCAGCACCCTAATGAGTTCTTAATATCACGCTGAGTGGAATAGTTCCCACTCTCTGCTCTTTCCACTGGGCCTCTGTTAAGTGGATCACCACGAGCCCCATGCTAGGGAGGACGCCTGTTGTAAATTCACTTTAGGAAGAAAGAGAACGCTGATGACTAAAAGCCTTCACTTTGTGAGTGCAAGTATACAATACTCTTGCCAATACAGTACCTTACGCCTGTGTCATCTCCTCCAGTGGCTCGTAGATCGCTTCCCAGCTCCATGCTTGTAGCTACTTGGAGTGCTATGTTTCTAATGATTTTTTATCCGCTAGGAGAGGGACTGAATCACTATGGTTGTTTCATGTGGGACCATGAACCCCTGCTGATGAAGTTACACAGCATTCCAATGCAGAAGTTCAATACATCACAAATAGCTTAGAATTAATACTGTATGGTTTACCAGGGACAAATCCTCCAGGTCAAGGCTCGAGGACATTGTCCCCATTAATAGAAAATGGATTACAAGGTCACATGTTGGAAATGATTCCCTATAATCTTACCCTTTGCATAGGTAGCTATGAGGCATAAACTTGTTATCCCCTAGAAATACCAGATTGAGGAATTACAGATGCTCTAGGGTATTTGTAATATCGCGTCAGCTCTTACCTCCCATTACCACACCTGGAATACAGGGTGCGGTGATACCATACATCTTCCCCATCTATGTTGCATTACTTGGCTCCTGATTTCTGATCCGCTATGGTTTTTAGGTGTGGGTGTAAGCAGCTTTAGAAAACACTCAGGGCTGATTCACAAAGGTACATTGACACTGTTGAGTAAGTTTACAATTTTTTGCTATTCACAAAGGTATTTTACTTTTATTATCTTCATAACTGCAGAGTCTCCGCACATAAAAAGATAGGACAGTTTTATAATTGTCTCTGTGGAGACTCTGCACTCGTAAAGATACTACTAGTAAAATAAATTTGCGAATAGCAAACTGTCATGAACTTACACAAAAGTGTAACTTTACCTCTGTGAATCAGGTCCCAAGTGTTAATGCCATCAGCAGTGTACACAGAGAAGGAAAATAGGCCAGCCCCTCTTCCAGCCATTGCTTGTCATTCACATTTTGGAAATGCTTACACTACAGTCAAGTTTGGCCTCTCTGATGGCTGACCATTCGATTAGCCACAAATTGAACAATTTTCCAAGAATAGGGTCACACTCAATATTGCACCTGCTTCTCCAGAGGTTTTGAGGGTGTTGCCTTTCTAATTTACTTTCATCGTATTGAACTGCTGTGGATGTGGAAAAGGCAGGAGCGCAGCTGCATCTGCCAGATGTATGTCACAACTGCAGTAATGCCACTCACTTGCCATGTCCCTGACCATTTACAGCAGCAACCACCAACTTCTTCAAGGCATGCTCACTCCACGGTCTACTCTGTGCATCTTTAGAGGTCAGGATGGCTGTCTACATAACATTTTGCCCTTGTCAACATTCAGCCAATACAGTAACAATTGCTTACAGAGATGACGGATCAGCATCTGACCCGATAAACTGGAAAAGAGGTGTTTGGGAGCAAGGTGGACGTGCTCATGAGAGGGCGTGAGTGCTTTGGGACATGTGAGACCTGGAGCGTGGTGCAGGTAAGATTGGGAGTCGGCATATGGTGCTTCCAGAGTGGGGTACACAAAAACCTGGGAGTGGCTTCGGAAAAGCTCAGGGAGCAGATTCAATGAGTTAGCATGCGGGCACCACGGGCTTAGAGTGATGTTAGAAACACAAGTGAGTCACTTCTATGGGGTTTGTGAATAAGGATTCTGTAAGAATTTAGGCTGGACTTGAAGTTTAGTACTCCCTTTTGTAGATAACTCTAAAGATAGCTGGGTATCAAACCTTATCCCTTTGCATGACCACTGCCTTGTGCAAGATCCTAACCCAAAGGACATATACACCTGCCCCCTTGTCCTGTGCACACTCAGTCAGCATCATGAATATTGGCTGTGGCGGCTCCTCCGCTAACGCGGAGGTGCATCGCCCCACTAAACAAAAGGAAAAATACAACAGGATAATAACTATCATATTTATGATGTTATTTTTCCTATAGTTCTCACTGACTCTAGGATGGGGGGGGGGCTGGCCAGAGCCAGTGAGGAGTGGTGTGCACCTCCAAAGTGCACATGAACTGTTTGGCCGGCCCTCTTGGGCCGACCAAACAGTTCATGTGCACTTTGCATGTTCTTACCAGGCTATATTACACAGTCTTGTCAGGAACATGCACAGGCTTCCTGTTCCAGTCTGAGCACCAATCCACGGCCTCACCAATCCACGGCCTCAGACCAATCACAACTTTGCATTGCAGCGTTGTTATTGGTTCAGGGGAGCCTGCGTGCCGGGTGTTTCCTGCTGCTAGCCGGGAGTCTGCAGGAAGATGACGGAGGATGCTGCAGAGGCGGCAGTCGGCCGGTGGGCCGGCAGGCCGGACGATCCAGGTAAGTGTTTTATTTTTCATTCCGTTCTTCGACCCCCACTCCCCTCTGCCCCACCACCCGGGTCCGATAGCAGCTGCTACTGAATATTGGACTCCCTCATCCCCATCCTGTGCATGCCACTGATGTCTCTTGCAACTTTTTGAGCTGTCTTGTGCTTGTATAACTCAAGTTCTGCTCAGCTCTTTTGACAATGCACTCGATGGTCAATTACAGTTGAGTGGGTAGTCACAGTGTGCATGCTTGTGTTTGCATGCTTGTGGTCTACACTTGCTTGAAAGAAGAAATTTGATTGAAAGAAGAACTCTGAACACACACATTGAATTGGATTAAGAAGCGAGTACAAAAGAGATTTGCCCGAACTTAGAGGGTGGGGGCTGGCTTCTCGCTCCTTTCTTGACCACCTTACATTTGAAAATATTCACTGTTTTGAACTAAGGATCATCTGTGCTGACATTACTCTAGTCCCCCCTCTTTTGTAGTCTCCAAATTAGGGATTTCTTGAAAATACTCTGAGATATCACACACTTGAAGGTAATGAAGACTGCTGTAGCCACGTTGGGTTCACAATTCACTTTGTGGCTCACTCCATATCCAGGGAGACTGAGGAGACTACCACCTGCTACATGTAATTTGACTGGACTATCTAATGTGGAACAACCAAGAAATTACTTTACATTTCTAAGGCTGAAGGACAACACGCTAACGGATGGCCTTACCCATTTATAGTCTTCAAACTAAGGAATTACTGAAAATATTACAGGAAGTCACAAACCTAGAGGTGATGAAGTCCTGGCCTGTTCACGTCGGACCAACCATGTGAAAACCTTATGTCATGTTTTTGACAACAAGATTAGAAGAATTTGGACTGTAATTCATGAGAAGTTTGAGAAACATCCTTGTGCACCAAATGATCCACGTTAAATTCAGCTATCATCTCCTGGTGTGATCCAAGAGGAAGTGAGAAAAGCAGTTGTCAAACATTCTAGCTGAACCCAACCTCTACCTATCTCTGCTTAAGATAACAAAAGTCATAAATATCTCTCTTCAACAGTAATTAGTTCTCAATACCCTAAATCATGCAATACGTTTATTTTTAAAGAGAAAATATGCAACCCACTTGTTTTGGTAAACTAGAGACCTATTAAAAAACCATAACTGAAGGCTGTGGGTGAGTTCCAGTTCTGTTTTGAGTGCAGCCACATGGAGGTTGTTTTGCATAAAATGATTCATGGGCCAATAAGTCACATAAGGGGTAGTATAACCCTTGTAAGAACACTGTGGGGCATATTATCCTGTGCACACTCAGTCAGCATCATGAATATTGGCTGCGGCGGCTCCTCCGCTAACGTGGAGGTGCATCGGCCCAATAAACAAAAGGAAAAATAACACGATAATAACTATCATATTTATCATGTTATTTTTCCTATAGCTCTCACTGACTCTAGGGTGGGGCGGGGCTGGCCAGAGCCATTGAGGAGTGGTGTGCACTTCCAAAGTGCACATGAACTGTTTGGCCGGCCCTCTTGGGTCGACCAAACAGTTCATGTGCACTTTGCATGTTCCTACCAGGCTGCATTACACAGTCTTGCCAGGAACATGCACAGGCTTCCTGTTCCAGTCTGAGCACCAATCCACGGCCTCAGACCAATCACAACTTTGCATTGCAGCGTTGTTATTGGTTCAGGGGAGCCTGTGTGCCGGGTGTTTCCTGCTGCTAGCCTGGAGTCTGCAGGAAGATGACGGAGGATGCTGCAGAGGCGGCAGCCAGCCGGTGGGCCGGCAGGCCGGACGAACGAGGTAAGTGTTTTATTTTTATTTTTCATTCTGTTCTTCGCCCCCCACTCCCCTCTGCCCCACCACCCGGGTCCGATAGCAGCTGCTACTGAATATTGGACTCCCTCATCCCCATCCTGTGCATGCCACTGATGTCTCTTGCAACTTTTTGAGCTGTCTTGTGCTTGTATAACTCAAGTTCTGCTCAGCTCTTTTGACAATGCACTCGATGGTCAATTACAGTTGAGTGGGTCGTCACAGTGTGCATGCTTGTGTTTGCATGCTTGTGGTCTACGCTTGCTTGAAAGAAGAAATTTGATTGAAAGAAGAACTCTGAACACACACATTGAATTGGATTAAGAAGCGAGTACAAAAGAGATTTGCCCGAACTTAGAGGGTGGGGGCTGGCTTCTCGCTCCTTTCTTGACCACCTTACATTTGAAAATATTCACTGTTTTGAACTAAGGATCATCTGTGCTGACATTACTCTAGTCCCCCCTCTTTTGTAGTCTCCAAATTAGGGAATTCATGAAAATACTCTGAGATATCACACACTTGAAGGTAATGGAGACTGCTGTAGCCACGTTGGGTTCACAATTCACTTTGTGGCTCACTCCATATCCAGGGAGACTGAGGAGACTACCACCTGCTACATGTAATTTGACTGGACTATCTAATGTGGAACAACCAAGAAATTACTTTACATTTCTAAGGCTGAAGGACAACACGCTACCGGATGACCTTCCCCATTTATAGTCTTCAAACTAAGGAATTGCTGAATATATTACAGGAAGTCACAAACCTAGAGGTGATGAAGTCCTGGCCTAGTCACGTCGGACCAACCATGTGAAAACCTTATGCCATGTTTTTGACAGCAAGATTAGAAGAATTTGGACTGTAATTCATGAGAAGTTTGAGAAACATCCTTGTGCACCAAATGATCCACGTTAAATTCAGCTATCATCTCCTGGTGTGATCCAAGAGGAAGTGAGAAAAGCAGTTGTCAAACATTCTAGCTGAACCCAACCTCTACCTATCTCTGCTTAAGATAAAAAAGCCATAAATATCTCTCTTCAACAGTAATTAGTTCCCAACACCCAAAATCATGCAATACGTTTATTTTTAAAGAGAAAATATGCAACCCACTTGTTTTGGTAAACTAGAGACCTATTAAAAAACCATAACTGAAGGCTGTGGGTGAGTTCCAGTTCTGTTTTGAGTGCAGCCACATGGAGGTTGTTTTGCATAAAATGATTCATGGGCCAATGGGTCACATAAGGGGTAGTATAACCCTTGTAAGAACACTGTGGGGCATATTATCAACAACTAGCAATATTTATCGCTAGATAAGCTTAGCGTCATTTTTTTTATCGCTGCGCATCGCCGGATTTTAACACAGCGATAACATGCTATCAGCAACGTTTATCTCCAAAGCGATAAAATATCCGGCAATAGCGGCGAAATGCGTGAATATCGCTGGAAATTTAGCGATATTCAGGCATTATCGCTAATAGTGACTTAACCTGAATATCCACCTCCCATTGGATATGCAGGCTAAGAAGTGGTCTGAGCAGGCGTTAGGATTTGGCGATATTCGCGCTTAGTGCAAATATTTTAATTGCTACACCTGCGTTGATAATAGACGATAGCGATGTTTGCGACTGCTTTCAGTCGCTAACAGTTTTGGGTATGCCCACTTTGCATGTCATTAGCGATAAATGTCCCTGACATGCAAAGCGGGCCCCAAACCGCTCGCTATCACCTAAAAACTGTCGCTAACTGATGTTAGCGACAGCTTGCTAATAGGGCGATAAAATTATCCCCGCTTTGCGGCCGAAAACGGCTGCAAAAGCGGCGATAATTTCATTTCGCCTGCCTTGGTAGTATGCCCCTGTGTTTGTTGGACAGTTGAGAAGAATCTGGTCTTTGGATGCTATGCTGCAAACAATGTTGTCTGCTGTACTTCAACAAGAGTCCATGGAAACCGAAACGTGTGTCTGGGGATAAGAAAATGAAATATAGAAAGAAAATGAATAGTTATCAAGATTTGATTCACATTAAGAATTGAAACCTTGCAAAGAAGCTTCACATTGACCAGACTACAAATATCACATACTTGCGTTCATTTCAATGTTGTTGAACATATTGGAATGGTGCATGATTTTTTGCTGACTATGTATAGTGGAAACTGTTCTTGTGCACGGATTAGTTTGAAGACATATTGCGTGTCTGAAAAGGAATTGTGATCTTGTCGGATATAACAAGAAATTGTGTGAATTATGGCATTGAGAAGCTACAAACTACATGTGCTGGATTCTGTTTCATAGGAATGCAGGGAGCAGAGGAATGGTCAAATTATACTGTTGAGCTAGAAACAAAGGGCTTGATTGCCTCCTTGTCTCTTGAGGCAAGAGTTGAACTGCATTTAGTTAAGGCTTGGCTTAAACATTGTTCGTATTTTAATAGCTTTTCCAGTGCCTCTATAATTTTATTTTTATATTGGCTCGTGACAAAGGAATTGCTGGACATGGGATGTGGGAAAGCAGATCAGTACATTTGAAATGTGAATTAATGTGATGATGGTCGATGTTGAAATTATAGAAAATGTGCTAATCTTTTTTACTGATGACTTTTCCTGATCACACTTTGACTCAGAACAAGAGAGAAAAGCATACAAAAAGGGGAAAGAAGGAGGAAGAGAAAAACAGGAAAAAGGGACAAAGGTAGAATGCGGAGAAGAAAAAGAATGTGCAGGAGTGAGATTCACAGGCAAGGAGTATCTGGTCATGGATTAAAGATTCATGAGGGGCTATTAAATGTGCGGATTCTTGGTATTCAGCACTACCACCTTCTGCAGCGCTGCTGGCAGATTCTAAGCGAAATGTCGGGGGTTCTTAAACTTTTGACTCCTACTGACCGCCCAGTAAATGATTACTGGACATCGAGGCCTCCCACATAGGCAATTTCTATTAATTTGCACCTAAAAACAATACACAAAACTACAGAAAAAAGTAGACATTCCAAAAGTACATACATTATTTAACATTGTGTTTAATACACACACAAAACCTGGACAAAAATCGAAATGTATAATTTTGATGGGAAGTTTAGAGAGTTTCACAAAAAGACAAAGATATATAATAGGCTCTAAGATATAGGTTTGTCTGTTTCACTTTTTACTAATGCATAGTATTCCTTTAACTGAGGAACCAAATAATCTATACTACTGTTCTTTATACTTGATGCCAACTTAGGGGCCCATTAGGATGGCGGGCGGATCGCCCCCGCCAGGCTGGTGGTAGGCACCACCGGCCTGGCGGGGGCGATCCGCCCGCCATCCTACCCGGAATCACCCATGCCATATTAGCATGGCGGGGGTGACCGCGGCATACGGAAAGACCGTCCACCGCTTTCCCGCCCTGTTCGCCTTGCGGCCGGGGCGGAAAAGGTTTAATATGGTGGCGGTGTCTATCAGAAACCGCAAGCCATATTAGCATGGGCATTTGCAAATGCCTTTCCATGGCGGCAATGCCGCCATGGAAAAGCATGCGGAGATACCCTGCGGGGGCCCGTTGCGGGCCCCCAGGGACTCCGGAGGGGTGGGGTGCACATGGGGCGTACCTATGGTACCCACCAGCATTGCAAAGTACAACGTGGCAGGCACCGACTGGTGCCTGTCACGTTGTGATTTGTAATGCACTACATGTATCTTTAGGATTGCGGCGGGCGGTGCATTCAGCACCGCCCTCCGCAATGCTAAATATACAGGATGCGCCGGCCACTGTGGCGGGCGCATCCTGATGCCCCCAACGGGACTCCCGCCCTTATGGCGGGCGGTCTCTCCACACGACAGGATGACGGGCGGACAAAGTCCGCCTTCATCCTAATGGGCCCCTAAATGTTTACCTGACAATTTCAAATGTATTTATATTTACAGAATATTTTCAAATTTTTGATTTTAAATTAATCTTTTTATGTATACATATTTCAAAATCTGCTAATATTGTTCATATTTTAAAACAGTTGTGGACCCTCTGAGGAGGTGTTGTGGACCCCAGGGGTCCGAGGACACCAGGTTAAGAACTATTCAGTACATCCTTGAGTAATGCCTTATATATCCTTGAGAAGACCTTATAAATGATGTTCTCACATTGATGTAGACCTCTCATCTACTTTACAGTACAGAGTATGCCTAGGTGTTTCTCTTAAATAGCATTTACTTCTAGGAACTTAAATATTTGTTTATTCGATCAATAATATGATCATTCACATCAAAAAGTTCACAGGCAATAAAAAACTGTAAAAAATGTCATTTCATCATAAAATAATTTAAAAAACAGACTATCACATACTTCTGACTGTATTCAAATTTTAAAGGAGATTTCACATTTTTCAAAAATGTTTAAAAGAGACGAATTCCACATTACAGAGAATCTATGTTGAGGCCCCATAACCAGGTGGCTTGCATGTTCATTTTAATTTCACAGAATCATGATTTATTACTTTTAACCTCTCCCACCAAGCATAGAGCAAGTATCTCGAAATTGTAAATACCAGCCACCTTGTAGTATTCAACCTAAAAATGCATAAAGCATCAGCGTAGGGTGAAAGTCGGCGGCAGAGAGGGATTAACCAATTTTTCCAGAGATCTGTGTAAGAAGGACAAAAAAAACCAAAGTGTTCAAGGGTCTCAGGAAAAGAAAGACAGATCGGGATGTTACAGATGCATTGTCCCAGGTACTTTTACTGAAATTTAAAGGGAGAACCCCGTGTGTGTATTGGATGTACAGAGCTCTTGCCTGCATAGGTTCAATATCATCCATAAACATTTCAAAGCCAAAGTATCCATTTACATTTATAAAACTAGAAGTTAAAGTGCCATGTGCATTAACATCAATACATTGTGTATCCATGTACTCCCAGAACCTTTTTTTGAGGAGAGGAACCAATTTTTTCGTGATGGACCCCGGGGCCTCCCACATGGGCTCCAATTTAAAAAGCCATGTTTGACCTTGTTGATCCACGCTAGGCGACCTGTTTGTTTTTGGAAGATCAGTAGCTCTTCCATGGCCTCCTTCACCAGGACCTGGTCCATAACCTTACCCAGAACAAAAGTGCCTTAAGAATGGCAAAGTTATTACTCGGTTTAAGATCAAGCTCAAGTTTTAGCGGCAGAAGGGAAGTATTCATGGGGAGATTGAGAATAGCCCTTATAAATTTGTTCTCAGCAAAGACTAAGTCCTTAAGGTTCTCCAACCCCCAAAGCTCAACCCCATATAGGGCCGCTCCTAGTTCTTTTGCCCTATGTAGTTCCAAAATTGGAGACAACGGTTGAAAAACAGACCCCCTAGCCCTCCCTGCTATTGCACAGTCGACATGCTGGAGAGTTAAAATAGTCTTTTCGATTCAGGGTTTCCAGACTAGCCTGTCACTGATTGGTACTCCCAGGTAATCAAATACCTTGACCTGCTCCAGAGTTTGCAAGCCCAACATCAATCTACCCTTATTGGATTTATAGGGGTTAAACGTCATATATTTTGTCTTGGAGCAGTTAATTTCTAAACTCCTATCCTTACAAGCTTTAGCAAATTTCTTCAAGATGTTCTGGATCCCAATTGGTGTCCTAGCAATAACAGCATGCTGTCTACGAAGAGCAGGGAGGGCACAGGGCTACCTGCTAATTTTGGGGGGTCGGTTCCTACATCATACAATCAGGCATAGGTCTCTAAGGGCTGTCCAGAGTTGGGTACGGTCTATTGAATTGAAAGCGTTTTTCGATCCACAAATACAACATACAAGTGACCCCCTCGTATGGTCACTTCCTACCATATAAGCAGGAGAAATATAAAAACTTAGTCTAAAGTGCTTGTAGAGGCACTAAATCCTGCCTGCAGATTCAATATGATGTTATTCTCCTCTATCCAATCTTGGATCTGGGTTAAAATTATTTTACAATTTTTTTGGGGGGAGACGTCTATGAGGCAGTTGGACCTGCAATTTTCGGGAGACCCCATGTCCCCTTTTTAAATAACTTGGGTGAATTTCAGCGCCTCTCCAGGACGCTGGGATGTCACCACCACTCAGGATAGCATTAAAAACCATTTTTAACAGTCGTCCCCATATTGTAGGCTCTGCTTTCCACAGGTCTCCCGGAAGCTTGTCTAAACCCAGGGCTTTCCCATTCTGCTGAGAATTAATAGCAGTGACAGTTTACTCTGTTGTAAAAGCAATCTTGTCAATTAGTGTTCGATCTGTGTTATTCAACTTTGGGTCTAAATAAAAAGCATCCCATTTACCTACATAGAGGGCGTAAAATACTCCTCCCAGACATGGGGCTATACGTAAAAATCTGTTTCCATTTTCTGTTTGGGTGAGCCTTTCGACAAAAGATGCCAGAATAATTGTCTGTCCTTCTGCCTTGATGCTTCTACAAGTGTGCGCCAATTTTCTGACTCCCAATCCCTCTTTGCCTTAGCTTGTGCCTTTTTATACAGTTTCCTACTGTTTTTAATGTCTAACCGAGATTTTTTCTTGACCACCACAATTAAGTCATCCCTGTTTTTTTTGCAAACCTCTTTATACCATGGGGCAGTACTCCGTTGGAATAAGTTTTGATTACGCTGTTTATTAAAGAATGGTTTTAGTGAAAGAGTCAGTTGCTGGAAAGTGGCTATAGTGTCATCTGCACTGGCAACAGTGTTGCTCATGACGGGGAGGATCTGAGCTACCTCAAAATAGATTTTTGGGAGAAGGGTGGCCATTTTACTCTTTTGTTGTTGTTAGTGGCAATTACAGGGACAATCTTATGCCAGGACTGACCATGTAACATTTCTAGGCCAGACAGCGTAAGTACTAGAGCATTATGGTCACTGTCGTCCCGATTTAATACAACCATATCTTTAACATTTGGCCATAGATTAAGATCAACCAAAATATAGTCGCTCCTGCTTTTAACTTTCCCCCTCTTAAACGTGTGACATGCTTCTGTATCCGGGTGTGTCGGACCGTTGCAGGCTCGAACACCATGCATGATGGTGAATGATAATACCTGTTGCCCCACCTTAGTACATTTCTTGATGGCTGTGGTCTGAAGCTTATCAACCCCTCTAGCTTTGTCTTCGTCATGCAGTAACTCCTGTATATAGTCAACTGGTTCGAATGTTATATTATATTCACCAGCGACTATGAGTTGGTACTTACCCTTAGTTGTATTAAGGTAGTTTGTTAGTGTGGTTATCGTGTCTGATGTCTTATTGGGGCTACTAAAGCGGTTATAAATATTAAATAGCCTAAGATGAATATTTTCTTTCGAAGAAGTCAATTCTAAGGCAAGAATCTCCTCTGAACCTAGTTTCAGCACCTTGATTTTGCATGCTAGATAGGTCTTAGCCCAAATTAATTAACCAACGGCTGCGCGGCCAGCTGAAGGCTGCCTAACCGCTAAGCTAGAGGTAGTAAAGCCCACCCTGTGTACCTGCTCAACCACCTAGGTTTCCTGGAACAGACATAGGTGGAATCTATCTACTAAATTGCACCATTCTGGGTCAATTAACTTTGACCATATGCCTGCAATGTTCCAGGATAAGATTTTCAAATCTTGAGTTTCTAACACGCACTCCTGGGCATTACATCTTGAGGTAGTTTTTGCTCCTCTCTCATGATCTAAGTGTTGGGGCTGATGGCATGGCTTGATTACTGGGCCACAGGGTACAATTTCGTTATTGGTATTAGTTTTGATAAACTCTTCGAACTGAGTAGCGGAAGGTGCCTCGGGTATCATTTGTGGATTGGTAGTTGCAATGGATAGTAAATATGGAGAATCCAGGTCAGTCAGGGGTTGGAATCTATTTCTCAATTCCAGGAGAGGGAACACCTGTCTCACAGTAGGTTTCTTATTAAATGACTTAGTGACTGGGGTATTTAAGCCTGTAGAAAAACCCAAGTGGAACAATATCAATCCCTAGTCTAGGCCTCTGGATTAGTGGATTTTTCCTTCAGCTGAGCAGCTGCCCTGCTAGCATTGGGGATCTCCAGTTTATGAAAATGCTATCTCCTGCTATAGATTTACATAGTGGTCTGACAAGGCTTACCTGTCTTTTTTTGATAATCAAGTTTATTGAATTTGAGACAGACCACAAATTTACATTGGCAGCGTGATCAAGCCCAATATCTGAATAATATCCACCCGTATGATAGAAGACAGAGACTCGTAAGACATTCCAGAGGGTAGAATCATGCACAAAGGTAACATTAATCATACAAAAAATAAAAAAACACCCTCCTTAGGATAATAGGTTGAACCATTTACCCCAAATCTTTCCAAAACGTTTGGGTTTCTTCTTGAATTCCACACCAGTCTACCCCTCGTCGCCATTTCCGTAAAGCAGGGGACTTGGCCGGAGACCAGATTGCTGTTATATCTCACTTCGTCACAGCCACTGCTGTACCAAGAAAGCGCCTATCGGCCCGGGAGCCGTCCAGGCCGTCAAACACACCCAGAATCAAGGGCAATGGGTCATGGGGAATCGTTCACCCCAGGGTCATTTTGAGTTCCAGTTTCACTCCCGCCCAGAATGTTGCAAGGGCATTGCCATACCATGAGATTGAAGTCCGCAGGGGCATGAGTGCATCGTATGCAGTTTGGGGAGGGTCGCAGACAGGCGCTGTATAGACGTGCAGAGGTGAGGTATGCTGTATGTAGGTAATAAAGTTGGACTAGGCGCAACTTGGAGGAGGTCGCCAAGGTCTTGGGGGCCATGAGAGCATCTCTCCAGTCTGCTTCCTCTAGGGGGCCCAGCCAACCCTGCCAGCGGGCACGCAGCAAATCTAGGGTTGTGGGGCCATTGTTCACAAGGGAGCGATAAATCCATGACACCCCCCCTCTACCCAGTTTCCCCATCATCACTTGGGCCTCGAGGGGATTAAATTCAGGGAGGGAGGTGGGAGACTGAAGTTGCACCTGGAGGGCATGCCTAAGTTGTAAATATTTATAAAATTGAGAGGAGTGGAGGGAATAGCGCTGTTGCAAGTCCGCAAAGGTTCTGATGTGGTCCTCCACCCAGACGTCCCCAAGAAGAGAAATCCCAATGTAGTCCTACCAACGGAAGTCCCGGAGAGACGAGGCCTCTCGCAGCCAAGTGCCACACCACAAGGGTGTCTGTCTGGTAAGGTTCTTGTCCCATTTTGTTCGGTGGAGCGCAGTGCGCCAAACCAGGAGAATGGCCTTAGTGATGGGGGGAGGCCGTGCGGTATAGGACCACGTACAAGCAGGCCTTGAGTTGCGGGAAGTCCATCGATCGGAGTTCCACCTGGTACGACGGATCAGACCAGCAACTCGCGAACCAGTCGTGAACCATGATAAGCCTTGTGGCCAGATAGTAAAGATGAAGGTTGGTTACACCCATGCCTTCATCAATGTGCCAGAGACATGCGCGGTCCACCACCCCCCCACCGGGTGAGGATGACGTCAAACTCACGAAACTAGCTCCCCTGGAGGTGATAGGTAATATTTTTTTAGAACATATAAAAAACGGAGAAGAACCATCATTTTAAAAAGGGCACTTCTGCCAAGGGGGTTAAGGGGGGGGGGATTGACAACTCCTGAGGTCCGCCTTGGCCTTGGTGACCAGGGGCGTTATATTCAGGGCCCACTCGAGCTCTTGAAGAAGGGTGACCAAAATCCCCAGATACCTGAAAGATTGCCTACCAGTGGAATGGTCATTTGCCAATCGAAGCAGACACGGACGGGTGGAGACGAACCAGAGTGGACTTCGCCGGATTAAGCTGAAGGCCCGAAACCCGTTCTATGGCGGGGTAAAGGTCAACCATGTCGACCCGAAAGGGGTCCCAAGCCAAGCCGCTGATGCAGGGATCTTGGCATATGAGAGAGGCCAAGGGCTCCATTGCGAGTGCAAATAAAGACGGCGAGAATGGGCAGCCTTGGCGAGTGCCCCTCTGGATGGGGAATGCCTCAGAAAGCACACTGTTGATTAAGACCCTCGCTTTAGGACTGGAGTATACAACCCGGATGAGGGGCCGGAATGGAAGGCCGAAGCCCAACACCTCTAGCACATTCTCCAGATAGCTCTAATCAACCAAATCAAATGCTTTTTCAAAGTCAGTAAAGAGCAGAGCCAAATACGGAGTAAGATGGTGACGGTGTGCTAGGGCGAGGTGAAGGCGGAGTATACAATGCCGGGCACCCTTGACAGGCATGAAACCACATTGGTCTGGGTGGACCAGGTCATGCAAATGGGGCCAGAGACGTTGAGCCAAGGTAGTGGCAAAGATCTTCACATCAGTGTTAATGAGGGAAATGGGGCGGTAGTCTACACAGGCAAGGGAGGGTGGCTGTGTCTTTGGGAGGACCACAATAGTGGCAACATCCGTTTCCGGGGGGGGGGGGGAGGACCCCGTGTCTACCACATGTTGAAACAATGCCACTAAATGCGGGACCAACGTATCGGGGTAAGTCGCGTAGTATTCCTGGGGATAGCCATCCGGCCCCGGTGTCTTACCGAAATGCAGGAGCGAAATGGTCCCATGTATCTCCTCCGGGGAGATGGGGAGATCCAGAGTCTCCGAGACCGTCTGAATAAGGCGGGGCAGGTGGGTCCCTGTCTCTGACAACAATGCAGGCAGGGAGGCTGCGGGAGGCCGGACAGCGTAAAGATCAGCATAATAGACAGCGAAGGCTTGGACGATAGCCCGTGAGGTGAAGTGGTGAGTACCTGTCGCGTCACGAACCTCAGGAATGATGCGGTTGGCCCTGGGGTACAAGACTAGGTTATGGAGTAATTTGCCATTTTTATCACCCCATCCATATATGCGCGCCACTGATGAGCGCCAGAGCATCTTAGCGGAGTCCAAAGAGATCTGACAGATCTCCTCACAGAGCAGTGAAATCTTCCGGGTGGAGTCAGCACCGTCAATATAAGCCTGGGCCGTTTCCAACCGTGCATGCTGGCCCCCATCTGAGCTAGGCGGGCAGCTTGAGCCGCATGCTTCGCGTGGACTAAGCCCCTAGCCACCCCTCGTATAGTGGCCTTGCTGGCCTCCCACAATGTACCCAGTGAGGGGACCGATTCTGTATTGGTCAAAAAATATTGTCTCAGTTCCTACCCGAGGGATTCAATGAATTCCGCATCCTGCAGGAACCAGGCGTTCATCCGCCAAGTCATACGAACACCATCGGGGGAGTTCTGAAGATGAAGGGACACAGAGAAGTGGTCCGAGATGCCACGGGCAGAATAGTAGCCCCAGACACCTACTGACAGTCGGGCCGGTAATAGGAGCAGGTCGATACGGGAGTGAGTATGGTGGGCTGCCAAAGTCTGGGTATACTGTTCCCTTCGGGGGTTCCACACCCTCCAAGCCTTGCAGAGACCCAGGGCGGAGGACCAGTCAGAAAGGCACTAAGCGGAGGCAAGACGGGACCCAAAGGGAGCGCCCGTCGTGTCGCGAGGAGGTTGCAGAACAGCATTGAAGTCGCCCTGACGACCGTCAGACCCTGGGGGAAGGTGGAGACTACAAGTGTGAGGGCCCAAAGGGCAGAGGGCATTGTGGCTGTCACTCTCGAACCCACCACCAGAGGGCCATATAGTGGGACTTTCCAGTCTTCTAATAAGCTTCCAGACCCTCCCATGCATGAATAGCCTGACTTGACTTCCAGCCATTTGGACACTTATTGGTAACAAACATGCATTCCCAATCCATGCCTGGTTTTGTGAAAGCCAGCCTGCTTATACTTGAAGCCAGCCTACTCATGATTTAAACTCTATTACCCAGAATTCCTTGCTCACTGCTTTGTCTCCACCCCTGCAGGCCAAGGATGGGTGGAGGGATTCAGCTCACCTGTGGCTGACTGCTGCTAGCCTGCTCACACCTGCTGCATGTAATTACTGTGAGCTAATATAAGCCCCAGCTCCCTTTAGCAAAGGTTGGTCATTGTAGCTGTTTACTGGTGAGACTGGTCCTTGTTTCCAGTGCTCCTGAGCTTTTGCTATTCTTGTTTCCTGAACTTTAGTTATGCCTTGTTCCTGACCTGCTGCTGTTTTCCTTGTTCCTGAATTATCACTGCCTCCAGTGCTACCCTGACCCCTGAGCCTTAGTATTCCTTGTTCCTGAACTGCAGCAGTTTCCCTTCTCCTGAATTAGCACTGCCTGCAGTGCTACCTTGTTTCCCGAGTTCCTGAGCTATAGCTATTCCTTATGCCTAAATTAGCACTGCCTGCAGTGCTCTTGTTTCCTGAGTTCCTGAGCTATAGCTATTCTTTGTTCCTGTTCCTGGGCTTCAGCTACTTCTTGTTCTTGATTGGCACTGCTTGCAATGCTCTCTTGACTCCTTGACTCCTGAGCTGTAGCTATGTCCTTTCTCCTGAACTAGCATTGCCTGCTGTGCTACCTTGACTCCTGAAGCTTTAGTAATTTCCCTGTTCCTGAACTAGCACTGCCTGAAGTGCTACCTTGACTCCTGAAGCTTTGGTAGTTCCCTGTTCCTGAACCGACACTGTCTGCAATGCTGCCTTGACTCCTGAGCCTTAGCTCACTTCTTGTTCTGGCCCCTGCACTGCCTTCTATGCTACTTTGTTTTCTTGATTCCTTAACCTGCACTATTCTAGTATACCCTTGTAGCCTCCCGTTCTTATATCCCTTTCCAGTCTCTGCCTTTCTTCCCATTCCCTTGGGTACAGTTCTAGTTTGCTGTCTTTCTATTCTGCTGTCTTACTTCTGTTACCTTGTTTGTTTGTTACCTGCTTTCTGTCACATGTGGCCTGTGATTCCTTCCTTTCCTGTTAAAAACTTCTTGCTAGCTCCTTGTCTATTGTGCTTGTGTTTAGTTCTACCCCCTTGCTGTCACTGCCTTGCGTGTTCCTGTTTGATCGCCAGGATCCGTTGGCACAGCTGACTACCTAGGTGGTGTTTCTTGTTCACTGTGAGTATTGTCTTTGAGTTACATTTAGAACATCACCATAGGTATAAGCTCCACAGACCCTGCCTTTGCATGCATATCCTACATGTGGGTATTTGCAGTCAGTATCTGTAACAGCAATTGTGGGTAAGAAACCTACTGAGCTACAGTATTACCATGTGGAGCGCCTGAGTGCTTTACCCCACCCCCCCTTTATTGTTAATGTTGTATTATAGATATGTCTTGCACGTCCGTCCTGGGTTTAGTTAGTCTAAATGCTAAATTGCCTTGTGAGTGCTCTTCCTTTCTGAGTCTTACCCATCTTGTTTACTTGTACAAGTTTCTCCTTTAGATCCCTTTTTCTCATCTGACTCCCTGTATGATCCTGGGCAGCACTGTACTCCTCCTTTCTGTGTATATCTTATACCCATTTCCCAGTCCTTGCCCAAGTCCCTGACTGTGTTCCCCACATAGTCCTGGACAGCCCCTGACAGAATTACCAACCCACATCTCCAGGGTGACTTGTGAGGTTTTCTTTGCATTCAGTTAGCTAACCTTTTTTTTTTTTTTAAATCACCCTGTCAGATCTTGCCAAGATGTTTAGCCTCAGAACCAAAAAGTCTGCGTATGATGGCAGACATCCATTGCCAAGGCAGCGCAGTTCCGGACAACCTATTAAAAGTCCTTAGACTCTGGAGATATATTCATGGAACAAAACAGACTCTTACGTGCTGAATATTATTCTCTGTGGTTGTCTGATCCTTCTATGTTAGATATTCATTCCATCTGTAACCCTGATCCTCACCTGATGTTAGCCTGTGATCTACAGGATGAAAATGAATTTCTGCAAACCTTGTTAGCAGCAGAAAGACAAAATAGTAATTTAGAGAGTGGTACTATTAGGGGACATTTTTCTGAAGTTTGTAACTCAGAGACCCCCTGTCAAGACAATGTTTTCTTTGAAAACCATTGCCAAACACAGTTTTTATTGACACCTTAACAAACTAGTAGTTAACCCCTTCCCTGCTCATGAAGAGCTCAGCTCGTCATGCAGTATACTGGTCGTGTGCTTATGACAAGCTGAGCTCGTCATGAAACAATGGCAGGAGGGATTTTCCAGCACAGGAGAAAAATCTCCCTAGCAGCCAAGGTGTTAAATGATACCAGTTAAAGCTTGTTTAACCACACACACAACAGACAAAGAAAGAGCAGATGAAGTATATAACCTCTGTTTTCCATACAAACGATATACCTCAGTATTGTGACCCAGTGAAGATCACAGTCCCTGATACTAAAGAGACCATGTTTAATGCTACATACAAAGTAAACAATCAGTTTAACAAAAGAGAGAAAAGACGTACTAGAACACAGGCAGCTAATAGCCAGTTTGAACAAAATCCAAGGTGTATCTCTGCTGCTTGTTGTGAAATTGCCAAGTCTACCACGGTCCTTATAGAGAAAGATCTGCTGTCTTCACAGGATATAATTACATCTAAAAATCTTGAACTACAGAGAGAGAATACAATGTGAACTGCCAAATGGTAAAGGGAGTCTGATTATCACATACAATAAGACAAGCACTATTCTGAGCCATCCCAAAGAAATAACTTCAGCGTGTTTTAATGTGCAAAACAACTGTGAGGATTTCACTACTGACAACAAGGAATCTCCTGTTCAAGGGCTATTATCCTTTTTAGAATTTAAAGCCTATCATCCTTGTGCCCCTATGCCATCAGCTTGTCTGCTTTCAGAGTCTCCAGAATCCTCAGCTGGCCTACCATCTGAGCCTGCAGCCTACCTGCTATCTGAGCCCGAACCTACAGCCTTCCTGCCATCAGTACCGGGGCTTCCAGACTTCCTTCCATCAGAGCCCAAGTCCTCCCCCGGCCTACCTACGGAACTTCAGCCTGCAGTCTGCCTGCCTACTGAGTCCAAACCTCTGGCCTGCCTGCTTACTGAGCCTCCAACCAATTTGCTTATAGAGCCGGCGCCTCCTAAAAGTCTGTTTATGGATCCAGAGCTTCCAAAGAGCATGACTTCAGAGACTAAACTTCCAGCCTGTCTGACTTCAGAACCAGGGCTTCCAGGCCCTCTGCCTTCAGAACCAGGTCTTCCAGGTCACCTGCCTTCAGAACCAGGGCTTCCAGGTCCCCTGCCTTCAGGACCAGGGCTTCCAGGCCCCCTGCCTTCATAACCAGGGCTTCCAGGCTCCCTGCCTTAAGCACTATGGCTTGCAGGCCCCCTGCCTTCAGGCCTTGAGCCTCTATCTTGCCTACTTTTTGACCCAGTGCTTCCAGTTTGCCAGCCTCCAGAGGTCTCAGTACGTATACATTTAGAGACTGAATCTCCAGCATCAGAGACAAAACTCTCAACATGTAAGCCTCAAGGGCCGGAATCTCCTGCATGTGAGCCTTCTGTATATTTTTCTCTAGGGCCAGAACTTCAGGTCTGCTTCCGGTCACCTTCGTTGTCTTCAGCCAGTTTGTCTTTGACCTCTGTGCCTCCTGCCAATCCGTTATCTGCTTTTGACCCTACAGCCAATCTGCCTTTGTTTTCAGAGGGCTACTCTAGCCTGCCATCATCAGGAATTCAAACACATTTAAATCAGGCTTCTAAGCCCCTGTCACTGGATTTGGACTCTTCAAGTTCTACCATCAATACTGCTGTTAATTTACAGACTATTATCCAACCTTCCAGAACATCACAATTTATCTTCAGTCCTCTGATAGCGTGCACTGTATCTATGATGGAAATGGACTAAATTCTTAGGAGCAAAGGCTTTGCATCCAGTTCCAGTCTCCGGAAGATGGTCTTTGGAGGGGGAGTACTGTCACGATTCACTCCCTGTGCTCTCGTACCCACCACCAGGGGGCCATATAGTGGAACTTTCCTGTCTTCTAATAAGCTTCCAGATCCTCCCATGCATGAATATCTTGACTTCCAGCCATTTGGACACTTATTGGTAAGTAACATGCATTCCCAATCCATGCCAGGTTTTGTGAAAGCCAGCCTGATTATACTTGAAGCCAGCCTACTCATGCCTGAAACTCTATTACCCAGAATTCCCTGCTCACTGCTTTGTCTCCACCCCTGCAGGCCAAGGATGGGTGGAGGAGTTCAGCTAACCTGTGGCTGGCTGCTACTAGTCTGCTCACACCTGCTGCATGTGATTACTGTGAGCTCTTATAAGCCCCAGCTCCCCTCAGGACAAGGTTGGTCATTGTAGCTGTTTACCAGTGAGACCGATTCTTGTTTCCAGTGCTCCTGAGCTTTTACTACTCTTGTTTCCTGAACTTTAGGTATGCCTTGTTCCTGCCCTGCTGCTGTTTTCCTTGTTCCCGAATTAGCACTGCCTGCATTGCTACCCTGACCCCTGAGCCTTAGTATTCCTTGTTCCTGAACTGCAGCAGTTTCCCTTCTCCTGAATCAGCACTGCTTGCAGTGCTACCTTGTTTCCTGAGTTCCTGAGCTATAGCAATTTTTTGTTCCTGTTCCTGGGCTTCAGCTATTTCTTGTTCCTGATTGGCACTGCTTGCAGTGCTCTCTTGACTCCTTGACTCCTGAGCTGTAGCTATGTCCTTTCTCCTGAACTAGCATTGCCTGCAGTGCTACTTTGACTCCTGAAGCTTTAGTAATTTCCCTGTTCCTGAACTAGCACTGCCTGCAGTGCTACCTTGACTTCTGAAGCTTTGGTAGTTCCCTGTTCCTGAACCGACACTGTCTGCAGTGCTGCCTTGACTCCTGAGCCTTAGCTCACTTCTTGTTCTGGCCCCAGCACTGCCTTCTGTGCTACTTTGTTTTCTTGATTCCTTAACCTGCACTATTCTAGTATACCCTTGTAGCCTCCCCTTCTGTATATCCCTTTCCAGTCCCTGCCTTTCTTTCCATTTCCTTGGTTCCAGTTCTAGTTTGCTGTCTTTCTATTCTGCTGTCTTGCTTCTGTTACCTTGTATGTTAGTTACCTGCTTTCTGCCACATGTGGCCTGTGATTCCTTCCTTTCCTGTTAAAAACTCCTTGCTAGCTCCTTGTCTATTGTGCTTGTGTTTCGTTCTACCCCCTTGCTGTTACTGCCTTGCTTGTTCCTGTTTGATCTCCAGGATCCATGGGCACAGCTGACTACCTAGGTGGTGTTTCTTGTTCACTGTAAGTATTGTCTTTGAGTTACATTTATAACATCACCATATGTATAAGCTACACAGACCCTGTCTATGCATACATATCCTACATGTGGGTATTTGCAGTCAGTATCTGTAACAGCAATTGTGGGTAAAAAACTTACTGAGCTTCAGTCTTACCATGTGGAGCGCCTGAGTGCTTTACCCCACACCCCCCTTTATAGTTAATGTTGAATTATATATATGTCTTGCACGTACGTCCTGGGTGTAGTTAGTCTGAATGCTACACTGCCTTGAGTGCCCTTCCTTTCTGAGTCTTACCCATCTTGTTCACTTGTACACGTTTCTCCTTTGGATCCCCTTTTCTCATCTGACTCCCTGTATGATCCTGGGCAGCACTTTACTCCTCCTTTCTGTGTACGTCTTCTACCCAGTTCCCAGTCCTTGCCCAAGTCCCTGACTGTGTTCCCCACATAGTCCTGGACAGTCCCTGACAGAGGCAGGGCGAATGTAGACACACAAAATTAACGGGGTGCCTCTCGATCTTACCGGTCAGGGAAACATAACCTCCTTGTGTGTCTGTCTCAGCCTGTGTCAGAATAAAGGGGAAACCCTTATAAACCAATATGGCCACCCCCCGGGAGCCTCGTGTGAAACCAGCATGCCAGACCCAGGCGAACCCATAGCGGGCGAGGAAGGCGCAATGAGTTCCCAGAAGATGCTCTTCCTGAATAAAAAAGGATATCAGTTGCGTGGCGCTGGGCGCTGTGAAGAACAGTCTCGTAGGCCACTGATGTTCCACGACTGAATGTGGAGGGGTCTACCTAAAGTGGACCACATTGGAAAGGGTAATGTGTGTGGGGGACATTGCAAGTAAACCCAGGTCCCAGGGAAGAAAACATCCCAAAAACCGGGCCATAGGGTTGAAGTCCGTATGGTTTGATAAGTCTCATGTCATCCTCGTGGTGTGTATTCACAGAGAGCTGCCAGAAGAAACAAAAAACAGCGGCCCATAGTTGGCCAAAAACAAAAAACTGTTGGGAGACAACGGTCTGCCCACCTTCCCTTGCCCTCCAACACCCCACACCTTACACTTCTGAAAATGAAGCCTCTGTCGCCCTGAAAAGGAAACCAACAACAAAAACAACAATACAAATGAGTCTGCGTGCTAAACTAAAACGGTTAGGGAGCCAGTCGAGCTGGGAGGTGCAGACCCCCGAGATAGTGCATGGGGAAGGGACACCGGAGACATTCCAGAGGAAGTGCGCAGATGAGACACAGCGTCAGGTGAGCATGAGGCCCACTGCGTCGGTCACCCTTCTTGCGGGACCGAGTGTGAGGCGCTGCTGCGGCTTGGGAAGAGTTGGTGGAGGTTGCTTTGGTTCCCGCCTGGCAGGGGGAGAGCCGGGGCGAGTCTGGAGGAGGCACTTCTCTGTGAGCCAAGTCCAGGCCACTTGGGGGGTATCAAAGAAGAATGTCCTGTCGTGAAACACAACTCAGAGCCGGGCCGGAAAGAGGAGAACGTATCCGAGACCCAGATTATGGAGTTTCTGTTTGACATCGTCATAAGTTCGTCGCTGGGCCTGCACCTCCCAGGTGTAATCCGGAAAGAGCATAATCTTGTTGTTTTGATAAGACACTGGACCGCCGGGCGTCCTTGCCGCCCTGAGGCATCCCCGAGAAGCGTGCCACATCTGGAAGATCTACACGTCTTTATTTCTTTGTATCTGAACATTGCCGCATTTCCCATCACTGCGACATTGATTGTCGTGGAAGCACAACGCAACCTAAGGTACATTGACGCAGAGTGTTGCATCTAAGAACTGAACTGAACTAAGCTTAATTCTACCATCTTAAAGTAATCATAGTGTGTATTTTTGTCATTTATGGTCTTGTGGTAACTATATAAAGTCTACTTATTTTTGATATAAAACCTGTGTGGTCTCCATTTGTAGTGTTGTCACTGGGGTACTGTATGTGGTCACAACTTCTTAACTTACAACGCCTCTGAAGTAAGCCTTGACTGCTCGCGCCACACAACCTAGAGGGTGAGCAGGGGTTTTTTTAGGAGTGTAATCTCCTTGTCCTGACTAGAGGAGAGAGCCCCTATTTGTCACAAGTACCTACCTGTGCCAACTAGAGACCCCCAAATCTAACAGGGAAGATGTAATGTCACCATATTATCTTGATCGTTCAAACCATTTTGATTCAGCAATTCAGAGTCAGGGAGAGTCTGTTTACTACAATCAGTTATATTCCCTGTGGAGGTGGTTTCAAGTTCAAGAACAGGAGGCCCGGTGTTCCTAGAGGGCAACCTAACACTTCCCGGGTGACTAGAAAGTAGGGATCCTATCAGTTTTTGTGGTACTGCCCTCATGTCATTCCTATTTGTTCCAGTGTTTAGGGTACAGGATGGTAAATCTACATTTCTGCTGAAATGCCCTCACCGGAGTTTGGAAAAGGCGAGGACTAGCATAGCCCGCGACGCCATTATGGCAGTCGCACTAGTCCCCGTCTAGGAGAGGGGGAGGCCACGTCAGCAATGATGTGGCGCCCCCCCCGCATCGCAACCAATAGGAAGAGGTGGCAATTTTGAACCGGAAGCACTTTGGGGCTTCTGGCCCAAAATGTCCAGCCTGCGCCCAGGTAGACCAGTTGTACTAAGTAAGAAATCCAAGTTGGTAGACCAGGTGGTAAGTTCCAAGTAGTTCCTTTATTAAGTTTCAATTGTAGATGTAGAAAGATGAAGGTAAGATGGTAAAAAGGATTGAAGTAAGATAGAAGTATAGCCCCGCCAGGAGCAGTCTCCCTCTGCTCAGCCTCTCATCCTCAACTGACATTCTTTCGGCCAGTCCACACACCAACATTCCATGACATCATACAGCATTCTCCAGCCATGCAGACTGAACAGAAGGGAGAGCATTGATGTAAAGAAAGAAGAGAGGAAATAACCATTACAACACCAGTCTGGCCTGGTCAGCCTGGGTGTCCTCCTTCCAAGGGGGAAGTAGGGAGCAGAACAGTTTCTTATTTTTGCTCCCCACAGGAACATCCACTGGGCCGGCTGCGGGCCCGTAATCTGCTTTCTTTTTTCTTCTCTCACAGGTCTCAAGTGTCATTGGATCGAGTGGCGGTTTGGACGCCCACTGCGACGTGTGGGAGTTGACCTGCAGCGGCGCTACAAAGTCAGCAAGAGGAGCACCTCCAGCGATTTGCCGTTTACCGTCCTGAACCCCCTGTTTTCACCTGCATTCTTGTTGCAGGGACACGCAGCGGTTTGGACGCCTACTGCGACGTGTGGGAGTTGGCCTGCAGCGGCGCTACGAATTAAGCCATTTACCATCCCGACCCCCCTGTTTTCTCCTGCTTTCTCGTTGCCTGGACATGAAGCGGCAGCAGTGCAGAGAACCGGAGGCTGGAGAGAGTGGCTCCGATAGGTTAGTCGGCGGAGCAGCGGGAGATCGGTGCGGTGTGCGCGTGTTCATTGGTGCGCTTGTGGGCGGTCCACCGAGAGAGCGCTGAAGTTTAAAGCGCGAGTGCCTCCAGGGCTGAGTAGCTCTGTTCAGGGTTGGCAGTGTGCACGTTTTGTTGGAACAACACGCCAAGCTCATAGGCGATACAGTGAAATTAGTTAACGCTCACATTTATTGCAGGTGGGGGTTGGGTAGCACAGCGCTCAGAGCAGCGCGTCCATTGTACCCATAGATCTCTCTATCCCTTGTGATACGAGTTTAAGGACCGAGCTGTTGAGCATTCACTGGGGCATCGGTGAATTTAAAGGGCGCAAACAGCCAACAGCGTGATTTTGTACCAACGGTTGGCCCGCACAGGCGGTATAGAACACATTCAGCTGGGGGTTTGAAATCAGTTGTCTCAGCTACAGTTTGTGCATGCTCAGAGTCCCTTCAGGAGCTGAGGGAGTTGTTTAATAGAGCTTTTTGGCTGCTTTGTGAGGGGCGATTACAAGAGGTTTAACTACAGGGCAGTCAAATAATAGGTGACAATCTGCTTGGGCAAGGGCTTAGTGCGAAGGCGCTGCGTTTCTTTGGCACCACGTTGGCCTGGTAGTTTATCTGCTGTTTAATTGACATACTGTGGGGGCTTAGTGTAGGTCTGGTAATATACTCTTCTACCTAATAGTAAGTGAGGCTGGTTTGCAGGTGATCCTAAGGGGGAGAGTCTAAGGTGTCAGAGAATAGCAGACACAGGGCAGCGCGCAGCGAAACCAGTATTGTTTGTTTTTTCCAAAGTCACAGCGCGCATCATTGGGAGGACATGGCTGTTCCTGGCTCAGAAAGGACGCTGGTGGTCAGTGGAGGAACCTGCCTGGGCAGCACCGGCCAGCCAGCATCTCATAGCTTCTGGGAGCCACAGAGGGTTTGAGCGGGCAGCTCACCTAAGCCTACTGGGCTAGCCAGTAGGTCGTGGCTCTGGTTGCGTGGGTGCAAGGGTTGGCTGGTGCTGCTGCTTCTTGGAGGTAAGAGGTGACACAGTGATCTGTCAAGGGCTACGGTCCACGCGTATTGCAGGTTGCGTATGGGCAGGTCTCAAATTGAGGTAGTCTCATTCGCCATGGCCTTTAAGGTGCAGCGGAATGGGAAGCGATCACGCACGGACCACATGCTGGAGGCTTTAATGCAGCAAGTCCAGGTAATGGGGCAGACCCTCAACAGGTTGCAAGATAAGGTGGTGGGTCCAGAGGTGCATGAAGGGAGGCCCAGGCGGCCTATTGGTCTGCCAAAAACCTACTCCCCAACACCGCAAAAATGGAACAGGCACAGGCCCAGTGGTAGAGGGGCTGGGGGGAGCGCGGGGTGGCACCAAGAGATGCGGTGCAGGTTCCACCTGCACCTACGCCAAGCCTTGAGGATGAAGGGGGCTCAAGTGACGCAGTGCCCGTAGGACTAACAGAGGGCCAGATTATTGTCCCTGTGCCCCCCCCCCCCCCAAGGGGAAGAGCCCGTTGAAGCCACACCTGTTCAGCCCGACATAGCATCTAGTCTGGCGGCAGTGCTCCCATGGCTGGAGACGGTGGGGAACTGGTCCCATGCCACAGGGCGCCCTCCGGGGAAGGCGATGCAATCGAAAGGGCAAAGAAATTGTTTGCTGAGTTAGGTAAATGGAAGTATAAGGAGGTGCCAGCAGTACCGGCGGGGGGTGCAAAACCCATGGCCACAAATCTGGTCCCCAGTGGCGAAGGCATCAACGCGAAGAACACTGAAGCGCATAAGGCGGCTGATGCGCAACACCAGCAGGTACAAGTGCGACATTACCTCCACTTGGCTTGGGGGAGATGCGCTCCGGGAGGGAATGTTTGGGGCGGCATTTGTCTAAAGAGATTAAGGAAACGATCTGGAAGGGGGAATATATCAGCATGTTTTCCCTCCTGATAGACGAGGCAGAGAGGGAAGAGGCCAGAAAAAACAAGGAATGGACACATCACAAAGAGTGGTCAAACATTATTCTGAAGTACAGAGTACGGGAGAGCCTGGCCGATTGGATACAGGGCTTCACTACTTACATGGCTGTCATGTTAGAACGTTTCCCGGAGGTTGGGTCTGAAATGGCATGTTATCAGAATAGGATCACCGTCGCACACACGCGACAAAAGGAGGTGATGGGTGGAAGGAATATGACACAGAGTTTAGGAGGGCAAAAGCACATGATCCAACTCTAAGATGGAACCAGACTGACATGTTTATCCATTTGAAACATCTGGTCCAGGGCCCAAACAGATAATGTGCGGGGGCAAGTAGCTGACAGCGTTCGGTTTCAGCCCTTTAAAGCAGGCCCCGCCGGTAACACGGGGTGGGTCGTGGGAAAAACATGGAACACAAGTAAAAAAGGCGTCTGTTTTGATTATAACAAAAGAACCTACAGTAGGGCAACAGGTACATGTAGGTTCAATAATTCCAGTGGTTACTGTGGTAATGCATCCCACCCCGAATCCAGGTGTCACAAAACATCCAATCAATCAATCAATCATAGGCATTTATAGAGCGCTCTACTTACCCGAAGGGTCTCAAGGCGCTAGGGGGGGGGGTGTGCTGCTGCTACCCGAACAGCCAGGTCTTGAGCTTCTTCCTGAAGGCGAGGTGGTCTTGGGTCAGGCGCAGGTCGGGAGGGAGGGAGTTCCAGGTCTTGGCGGCCAGGTAGGAGAAGGACCTTCCTCCTGTTGTCGTTCTTCGGATGCGGGGGACGGCGGCGAGGGCGTGACTGGCTGATCGGAGGTGTCGTTTGGGAGCGTAGAAGTTGATGCGGTTGTTGAGGTAGCTCGGGCCTTGGTCGTGAAGAGCTTTGTGTGCGTGGGTAAGGAGACGGAAGGTGATTCTCTTGTTGACCGGGAGCCAGTGCAGGTCTTTTAGGTGTCCGGAGATGTGGCTGTGTCGTGGGATGTCGAGGATGAGTCTGGCTGAGGCGTTCTGGATCCGTTGGAGTCTCTTCTGGAGCTTGGCGGTGGTTCCGGCGTAGAGGGCGTTGCCGTAGTCCAGACGGCTGGTGACGAGTGCCTGGGTGACAGTCTTCCTGGTCTCGGTGGGGATCCACCGGAAGATCTTCCGTAGCATGCGCAGGGTGTTGAAGCATGACGAGGAGACGGCGTTGACTTGCTTGGTCATGGAGAGGGAGGAGTCCAGGATGAAGCCCAGGTTGCGTGCGTGGTCTGTCGGTTTGGGTGCGGTGCCCAGGGCGGGGGGCCACCAGGAGTCGTCCCAGGCGGAGGGCGAGGATCCCAGGATGAGGACTTCCGTCTTGTCCGAGTTCAGCTTCAGGCGGCTGGTCGACATCCACTCGGCTACCTCTTTCATCCCTTCGTGCAGGTTGGCTCTGGCGGCGGCGGGGTCGTTGGTCAGGGAGAGGATCAGCTGGGTGTCGTCGGCGTAGGAGATTATGTTGAGGTTGTGTTGGTGTGCGATGGCCGCGAGGGGGCTCATGTAGACGTTGAAGAGGGTTGGGCTCAGCGAGGATCCTTGAGGGACGCCGCAGATGACTTTGGTGGCCTCTGACTTGTACGGTGGTAGACGGACTCTCTGTGTTCTTCCGTCGAGGAAGGAGATGATCCATTACAGCGCCTTCTCCTGGATTCCGACGTTGCTGAGGCGCTGCACTAGGGTGCGGCGGCAGACGGTGTCGAAGGCCGCGGAGAGGTTTAGTAGGATGAGGGCCGCTGTTTCTCCGTTGTCCATCAGGGTTCGGATGTCATCGGTGGCAGCGATGAGGGCGGTCTCGGTGCTGTGGTTGGCTCGGAAGCCAGACAGTGAGGGGTCGAGGGATCCGTTCGTCTCGAGGAAGGCGGCCAGCTGCTTGTTGACGGTCTTCTCGATGACTTTGGCTGGGAACGGGAGCAGCGAGATGGGGCGGTAATTCTTGAGTTCGGTGGGGTCCGCTGTTGGTTTCTTGAGTAGAGCGCTGAGTTCGGCATGCTTCCAGCTCTCAGGGAAGGTGGCGGTGGTGAAGGAGGTGTTGATGATGTCCCGCAGGTGGGGTGCGATGACGGCGTCGGCCTTGTTGAAGACGTGGTGAGGGCAGGGGTCAGTCGGAGATCCGGAGTGGATGGAGTTCATCATGCGGACGGTTTCTTCGGTGCAGATCGGAGTCCAGGCGCGGAGGGTGGTGGTGGGGGGCGGTGGTTCGGTCGAGTTGGACCAGAGAAAACGGGGGCAAGAAGCAAGAATAGCGAGGATCATTTAGGAAAGGCTAGATCCCCAGTTAACGTTAGCGCCATGATACCTTGGTTAGAGCTGTACAATAGCCCTGAAGCAGCCAGGACGATTAGAGAATGGTTTGTTGAAGGTTTCAGGATACCAGCCCAGGGCTACAACAGGGTGACACACTGTCGGAATCAGCTGTCAGTTAGGTCCAATATGGGCATAGCGACAGCAAAAATCCAGAAGGAATTAAGCCTGGGTAGGGTGGCAGGACCTTTTGATGACGTCCCAATGGAGGATTTTGTATGTTTTCCTCTAGGGGTTTTACCTAAGAAAACGCCAGGTGATTTCAAACTGATTCACAATCTTTCAGCGCCTAGGGTCAGTTCTGTGAACGATGCCATTGCGGACACACTATGTAGTGTGATATATGCATCTTTTGACCAGGAAGTTGACATGCTCAGATCGCTAGGTCAGGGATCGTTACTGGCAAAATCCGACATTAAGTCCTCTTTCAGACTATTGCCGGTCCACCACTCAGATTTTCACTTGCTGGGATTCCAATTTCAGGGGAAGTACTACGTGGACAAGTGTATGCCAAAGGGCTGCTTAATGTCTTAGGCATATTTTGAAAAATTCAGCTCCTTTTTAGAGTGGGCATTCAGGAGGGACTCGGTGCATCAATGGGTGCTCCCCTACCTGGATGATTTTCTTTTTCTAGGGGCACCAGGCTCTGGGGAATGTGGGGCAGCCCTATCAAAGTTGTGTACCCTGATGCAGAATTTCGGTGTGCCTTTGGCACCCGGTAAGACAGTGGGCAGAGCACTATGATTTAATTCCTGGGGATTGAACTAGATTCTGTGCAAGGGGTTTCTAGAATACCAGCAGACATGGTCAAAGATTTCGAGGTTAAGCTGCAATACTGCCTCAACAAAGATAAGGTTACTCTGCACCAGTTACAGCAGGTGGTAGGGCAATTGAATTTTGCACTACACATTATCCCAATGGTTCGCCCATTCTCCTGCACCATTGTACAGGCCATGTCAGGCCTCAGAGAGAAGCATCATCACACCAGGCTGTCTGGCGAAGTCAGGCAGGACATGCTGATTTGGAAAGCATTCCTGCGTGACTTTAATGGGAGAGTGGTGTGGCCCAACCCACCCAGGTCCAGCCCAGGACTGGATCTGGTGACTGACGCAACGAGCAGCGAAGGGGCCATTCTGGGGTGCGAGTGGGTGGCTCAGTGATATCCAGAATGGTGGCGGAACTCTGGGCTCACGAGTAACATAAGCTTCCTGGAACTTTTTCCAATCCTAATGGCACTGTCTGTATGGGATGAAGGACTGAGGAACCAGTCTGTAATATTCTGGTCTGATAACATGGCGGTAGTGGAATGCATACAAAGCCAAACTGCTAAATGCAGCATGATGCTGCGTTTGCTGAGGGAGATTGTGTTACAATGCATAAAGTTGAATGTCCTTTTTAACCTCTTCCATGCTCATGACGGCTCCCGGTCATCATGAGTCACGGTGGGCGTGTGCTGATGACGGCCAGGAGCCATCATGACCACGCCCGCGATAGGAATGTTCAGCACTGTGGTGGAATTTGCGCCGCAGTGAAGAGGTTAAAGCTAAACACATGCCAGGTATTCTGAACCATGTGGCTGATGCATTTTCTCATTTTAAAATGCAGGCATTCAGGTCGCACATCCCAGAGGCAGCGATGCACCAAATACATTTTCCAGAACAGGTTCGGGAGCTTTGTGCCCCCGAGTATCGAACCTCGTGGCAGCGAGCCTAGCGCCCAGGACCAGGTGTGCTTACGAAGGGGCGTTTGGGTCTTTTTGTCTTTTCTTTGGGGGAACAGTGGGAGCACAGGTGGCACAACCCAGAGTCAGTGGTAGCATATATTGCTTTCATGAGGGAACAAGGACGCACAGTATCAGGGGCAAGGAGGCATATCACAGCAATATCATTCTTTGCAAAGATAGGTGGAGGGGGGATCCCACGAGGAACTTTGTGGTGCGACAGGTCCTGAAAGGGTGGCAACGTTTGCAGGGAGGGCAACCAGATGTCAGGAGACCCATAGGACTAGAAACGCTAGGGAAGCTAGTGGGGGCATGACCGCAGGTTTGTGTTTCCCCAGGCGTGGTGGTCCAGTTTCAAGCAGCATTCTGCCTTGCATTCTACGGTGCATTTAGAGTAGGCGAACTAGTCGCAAGAAACAAGAAAGATTGGCTAGGTGGCCTACAGATAGGACACGTGAACATAGGGAAGGATTCAGTGCTGATCTCCATCCTGAAGTAAAAAAAACTGATCAGGAAGGTAGAGGGGAGAGCATTGTGTTACACAGGGTAGAGAACACTGCATGTTGCCCTGTCTACAGGCTGGAGGCCTTTATGGCCCAACTTGCCCAAGACACGAGGGGCCCTCGCCTGATACATAGGGACGGGTCACCACTCACGGGTTTCCAGTTCAAGAGGGTCATGGTTCTGGCATTGGAGAACGCCGGGTTAGACACTGCCGACTTCGGGACTCATTCTTTTAGGATAGGGGCGGCCACCGAAGCAGCAGCAAGGGGACTAGGGGGCGAGTGTCTGAAGAGGATTGGTAGGTGGTCCTCTAACTGTTACAAGAGGTATGTGCTGCTGCACAGGCTCTAGCAAAGGGTGATTGTCCATTTTACGTACAAATTGAGTCTTCCCTTCATCTTGTGACTGAGGGAGGAGGGTGTAGTTAACTATCAGATAGTGCTACGTACATCTTTGTAATGTGTGCAGTATGCCAACATAAAAATGCATTTACCTTGGCTCTCTTTTTCCATGTGACTCAGGGTGAAGCCTGCACTCGCTCACACTCACAACCCGCAGGATCAACCGGAAGACCGCCGGATGACGAACTTCAAGGAAACAGAAGTGGTGGTGCAAGTTTACTTTTCGCACCAAGAATATCAAGATATTTGGGTGATAGGGCAGTCATATGTCCGCCGTTTGAAGAACTTCTTTTCAGGGTCTGTCAGGACTAGGGTCATCAGCTAGGGGTTAGGTTATCATTTTTTGGACAGGGTGGCTTGTGCGTAGGTCAATTCAGGGAGCTGGTGAACCGCACTTTGAAAGCAAGTAAGGGAACACCTGCAATCTGGATCCTGCACCTAGGGGGTAATGACTTGGCCCGATTAGGTAGGAGGGTGCTAGTGGAAGATCTGCTCACATAATAAGGGTGGCTAGCGAAGCAGTGACCTCAGTCGATAATCGCATGGTCTCACATGATCCCTAGATTCCAGTGGAGCGGGGCGAGTCAGTGGGAGCGTTGAATCACGCGGTAAAGCGGATCAACAACAAATTTGATAAGTTATTTAGGACCCCTAGATTGAGGTCAATAGGACACAGATACATGAAGGGGGAACAGTTCTTTCTGCAAGATGGGGTGCACCTCTCACATAGAGTGAATCAGGCTTTCATGGAGGACATCCTAGCTTGGATGGAGAGTATGAGGCGCAGTACATGACCGTCCTAGTGAGCGAGGGGGAGGCCAGGTAGTTGGGCAACTACGCTGGCCAATTGTCTTTCTCACATACTGCATTACATACTAGGTACTGAGCATCCCAAATAACCTGGACAGCGACGGTTTCTTTATGAGGTCAGGGGAGCGCCACCCCCCTGCGATTCGCGCTAATTGTTAAAAATAAATTGGCAATGACATTATTTCATTGCCATTTTATTTTTACCAATTAGCAAAGATTCCATCAGATGCCAACCTGGCCCTGAGCTAAGAGAAATAGGGGCTTGTATTGATTGTCCTCTGCTCAGGCCCGGACTGGCAATGCCGGGCACCGGGGAATCCCCCGGTAGGCTGCCAGGGTTGGGGGCCGGTTTTTTGGCCGGGGGCCGGTTTTGTTGCTGGGTGGGGCTGGGGCCGATTTTTAACACTCAGTAGTAGTCAGTCACTGACTCACTACTGTACTCTGCTGTGTCTGGCAGTCTGCGTGCGTGTCACTCACTCCAGAGCCTCTGTGCGGTAAAAAGCACCATTTAAACAATCTCACTAGAATTTCAATCATCTGCTGCTGCGTTCCGTTCAGGATAAATGCATTTGGAGCAAGCGCAGCAGTGCCATTTTAGGGGGTGGGTGGTTCGCGTGCGCGGGCTCGCTGCTCCTAGTCTTCAGTTCAATCACCTTAGGGGAGTGGGGCGGGCACGGCTGTTGTTGGCGGTGACACATGCGCAATAAAAAGCGCGCGCGGCGTGACCTGCATTCCAGAACCCAGAGACTGAAACGACAAGAGGCCCTCTCCCGGCACCCCATAATTTAATTATTTCTAGCCCTGGCCCTCCCTGTCCCAGTGTCCCACTCCTTGCTGTCTGTCGACTGTCTGCCTCCCAGCCAGGTGAGTGTCATTAGCATTTTTCCAAATTGCATTTCAATGAGATAATGCACAGCAGAGTAGGCGCGCGGGGTAAACAGGTAGGTAGGTAGGACCGAAGTTAATACATGTAGGGCAACCACGGGAGGGGCATAGCTGAAGACCAGAGGTCAGAGGGCCACCACAGTGGGACAGGAAGCATCTATTTATCTGATGTACGGAGCGCTGAAACAAGTCGGCTTTTAGGGCGCTGTGACTAATGAAGCACAATTTCTGCTTAAAAAATGCTTGCTCGACATGTTTGCCTCATTCCCACGTGATGAATGTTCCTTTCCAAGCATCCTTAGCTAAATGAACCTTTCAGCCCTGTAAGTTATCTAATGCAAGTGCAATCAAAAGGGCTTTTTTATTTCCTGGCTGAGATTTGCAAAGCTAAGGGTTGTGTTCCCTCAGTCTTTATTATTGCAGAATTACTGTTAATTCAGGGGTAATTAATATAGTTGGACTCAAGGTTATTATTTTTGAGGAGAGTGAAAATTTACTAGAATTTCGATAAACGAATGTACTAGGTTAAAAAACGGGGTTGTGCATTTCCAACAGGAATATGGCACTGTGTCATTACACAAATTGCTGTTTGAGACCTTCATCCCCTACATTAAAACAACACAGTCTTGAAATTACAATACCTTTGCACGCACAAGCAATTGCGTGATGAAAGGTGGTACTTTGCAGCACACAAAGCAGCAGCAATCAACATTTCCCATACAAAAGCTGTTTTGCGTCAAAAGTTGACACAAGCACTGTGCAAAATTGCTATACACCACAGAGCCCCGCCTCGTTATTAGCTAGGCAAAGGGGATTAACAGGGCAGGAACAGCACAACTAATCAATTTTGACGCAAAGCCACATTTACTGACCTGGCTCTGCCTGAAATCTGAATGCCAATTGACTATAAGTTAAGATTTTTTTACATAAAGTGTGATTTCTGGGAAATAACTAATTTTACCCTGCTTACCCCTGAATAGTCAGGGCCCCTAGAGCGGTCAGCTCTGCACATTCCATGCTTGGAAGGTTGGTGTAAGGGTTGGGGCCAAAGGTCCCATAGGTAGAAATGACCAAGCAGATACAGTGCTATACTATCTGGCCACCGGTCAATCCCCTGGTAGGCTGGATGGGGTGGGGGCCGGTTTTGTGGCAGGGGGGCCGACAACATGGTCAGTCCAAATCGGCCCCAATAACAGAACACAGTGCTTACAGGCAGCAGTGAACAATCAGATCTGAGGCCTGGTGTGAGCTGCGGCGCCGCAGCGGCCTGCTCAAAGGGAAATAATAAGTTATTTGAAATCTGCATGGGCCGTGCCGACTTCAAATAAATTGATATTTCATTTTGAGCAGGCCGCCGGGCATTGATGTATATTACAAAAACACTACGTCACCACTGACCTCACCTCCTCCTGGTCACCTGACCATGATGATGTTTTGTTCCTGGTGGTGTTTGAAGACGCGCGCAGGCTCAGCGCGCATATGTCACCGCCTCCGCGGCACCGCTGTTTTTTTAGGGTGGGCATGCGCATTGGGAAGTACGTGTGACTGAGCTGAGGCAAGCTTTCAGAGCAGGACAGGTGAGCCAGGAAAGAGAAAGAGATCGACCCCCCTGGGCACCCCGTAATTTAATCTCCCACAGGCCGGATCTCCCCTGTCCTCTCGCACGCAGCGCAGGTGAGTGCTATCAGTTGTTTGCAGCCTGATCCTGTGTACTTGAATTTTTTTTCTCTGAGGATGTGTAAATAAAAAGGAATCTCAGCATGTCTACGCGGGAGCAGTCCTAATCTGTTTGTATGTAAGGATTAGACGTTTTCAGATCTTACACAACGAGTTCAGCTTCCCATAACTGCAAGGGTCTGAAGAACAGAGGGCCCTGTTAATAAACGTGTTAATAAATCTTGCATGGGTAAATTTAGGAACTTCAGGGAATGGTAAACTTTTCTAAGAGCACCCCAGCAAAGCTGTAACAGTAGCATGTTTTCCATGAGTATTCCTAGAAAGGGGTTTTATCTTTCTATACAGGTGCATCCAAAATTATTTACACATACATCACTTTACATATATACACAATTGAACGTGCGAAAATGCTCTTGAAAGAGTGCAATTACACTATTCCTATTTTTTCCACAGTTTAAATATTTTTCTCTTGGCGAAACCCCTTCTCTGACAATCTCAACAACCTTCCCAGGCACACCCATTAATGGGGCTTACAGTTACCCTTTACAGTGAATTTATGAATATTCCCAAGTGTGAGATGGGGTTTTTGGAGAGTTTGAGAAACCCTGGAGTTCCAAACGATCCTAAAATAGCTAATCTATTCCCATATTTAGGAACTACCCATATCAAACTTATGAAATAACACTCGTGGGTATTAAAAAATAAAATTGCACTCATAAGGCCTGATTCACAGAGGCATTGCTCTGACTCAATCTTCCCCCGTGATTTCGCATTTGACATTGCCTTCACCACATCTGGGATGTCTTTGTTCATTATTTCTCCATTTAACCCTTCTCCAAGTGCTTCGGCTAATTCTATGATGGGCAGATAAGTCGTGAAAACCTTTTTGGCAGTTTAGTCTACGGTTGCGTCAGAGGTATATTATATATTAAAAAAATACAAGTAAAATTTGGCAAATTCCGCCGGCACAGCACTACTGTGCTAAAAAGACATTTCATTCATGATACAACTTGAACTCAGTGTACAACTGCATTCAATGCTGCGCAGCACTACCCGATTTTTTGTTAATCTGGCCTGGGCCTCTGTTTCACATCTTAATCTTTAATTCTTCCCTCCAGTTCGCTTTAGGTTGTTACTTGCTATCTATTGTTTGTGCGTGTTGTTTCTGATAGTTGTTTATTTAGTTATTTAGTGAAGCCGTTTTCTACAGTGATAACATGTATGCCAGCAGCCACTTCAGAGCACTTGGTTGATTGAGACTTTCTATCCACAAGACTGTGGGTCGAATGCATCTCTGGAGGGGAAGGGTTTCCAATCTTTCCAGAAGAGACAGCAGTGTCCTTATTGCCTATCAATAGGTCAGGACCTTTCTAGAGGTCTGGGCCAGGGCACTTTGTGGTTCTTACTTCATGTCTTTTTCTTTTCAATGTGGTTGGGACATGGAGAGCTGATTTGAACAATCTTCGGTTCATTGTGAAAAGGTTACCACAGCACTGCCCTGCCCGGGCCTGGGGCCGGGGGGGGGGCAGCGTCAGTCTCGGGTATGAGAGGCCTAGACCAGCTAACCGAAGCAGCCAGAAGGCACATGAACCGAAGCTCTAAAGAAAGCTGTGCTTTAAATGGGCAGGTATAGTCAAGTACCTTACCTAGTACTCAAACTACTTTAATTTAAAGTGAGAACAAGGCCGCTCCTCGGCAGGGGTGTAAGAAAATGCATTTAATGGGAAAGTACAGTACAGACACTTCCAAGGCGCATGCAGATACACTGGGTAAGTGTGGGACCCGGACTAACCTGCAGTTCTGTATCCCATTTCATGCGTTGCTTGCTAATATGTGTAACGTAATGTGACACCATGACTAGGGGAGGGAGCAGCAAGGATTAGGAAAGACTCTGACAATTCATCTAGAAGGCCTTGTACCGATTACCCCCCATTTTCAGGAGGAGGAAGAGGTGCCTGTGCGCAGCAGAATGATGCACTGTCTCCTCCGCCGCGTCTGCGCGCCTTAGAGTGCGGCTGATGTCATCATGCCACATGCACATTGGGCCTCGCGCAATTAAAAGTGCGCGTGACTGGCTGCCTGCAGTATCACGAGTGGAGTGAGACAACACGCAATACATGAATGTGCTTGTAAATTAGCAGGAGACAGAAAAGTTAATGCCGCCACCAAGACTCCACAATTCCTCAAAATAAGCAAGAAATAAAGCTTTCTATTTTCTAAATGTGTCCCTTCCGCAGGTTGCTTTTTACATTCATGAATCGTTTTTTAAAGTGTTGGATCTCGGGTTGCATTTTACATTTATGAATTGCCTCTCTGGTGCTAGAATCATTTTAGTGTAAAATATCTAAGACCATTGGCATAGTATTTTTTTTCTGTAGAGCGGCTGTGCTATCATCTTTATCGCATAACGACAGAGCAACAGAACACTGGATGGATTCATTTCTTTTACACCTAATTCAAGCGTTTTCCCCATCTGTACGTTTTCAAGCCCATAGAAAATTACCTAGGTTCTATGATGGAAGCGAAGAGGGAAAGATAAATACCCCCACAGTCAAATCGGGAGCAGGGAATACCAATTATGTGACTGTAATTGCCCACTTGGTTTAAATTAAATTTTCTTCAGTCACTCCATCAGCTCATAGCTAGCTCATTGCTCTGGCAGCTTACAGAGCCCGGACCCAGCAGTACTGTATCTGCATTGCAGTTCTCCAAATCGTACACTGTAAAATAATTACTCTGTGTTTTATGCATGGTCTTCCCTCACATTCTGCCTTTTTGTCTTAGTGTCTACCAATTTAAAAGAGGCAACATTCACCTTTTTGATTTTGTGCATGTCATATAGTCTATTTAAATCACTGTATTGTACTCATAGCAAGAGTTACTGGATCACTCTACAGATTAGAGTCAGAGTTCAGAATCCTCAAAGACCTTGAGTTTGATGCATTCTTTTAAGGTCTGCAGTGGAAGAGAGTGTCCAGGTCACAATGGGCTTTTTTTTATATATACACACATGAGCGGGGCATGTTGCCACAGGGCATTAGAGACTTTTTCTTTTTTTTAATATTGTTTTGCTGAAGAGGGTTTATGGCACCTATCAGAGAGATAGTGGAATGCTAATATGTTAGTAGCAAGACCCCTCCCAAAAGTATTATCTCAAAGAGCTTGACATCTTCAATGTATCTCCGCCTCTATTATAGGCATATAGATTGACTCATTCCTTCAGCTGTACAGTGGTGGGTGGCACAGTAACTTGGCACTGGGCGGATGTCGCGCGCCTCGCGCAGTGGTGTTGGTGTTGGACAGGGGCGGACTGGTCACTCCCCCTAGTAGTGGTTGCTCTCTGCGCTTGCTCGCTACACACCCTGTGGGGGCTGGTCTCACTTTTACTTTGTTCTCTCTGATTCACTACTTGTATCTATTTTTGAGGCTCTCTGAAAGAATGTCTATGGGTACAGATGACTGGGTGGTTAGCTTAATGTTCTTTAAGGTCATCATCTACTATTTACTGTGCTTTGAAAGGTGATACAATTTGAATATGTAATGAAAAATGTGTTGGGAAATTCACCATTTTGGACTGTCAGTTTCCAAACTTTTCGTGGGGGGAGAACCCCCCCCCAAACCCCCCAAGTAGCCGTCGGGCTCGCTCGCTGCGCTTGCTCGCTACTTGCCGGCTGGGGGCTGGTCTGGCAAAATCTGCCAGGGCTGCTTTCAGTTCCCAGTCCGGCCCTGCCTCTGCTGCGGATTAGCAGCATGGAGGACTGGCCAGACGCTCCAAACTACGCATGTCAGTTTGTCCGGCTGACTTATATTGGCTGCCTGAAATGCGCACTTTGCAGCTCTCCACTCAGCTGCCTTAGACAGCTAAGTGGAGAGCAAGCATACACCTCCAGGGCCTGAAGGATCATGGGTGCAACAAGCTCCATCCAATCCTGGCTCTACTCCCATGCTGGTTAAGGGAGCTCTTTCTTCCACAGACTACAGGAGAACTCAGAGCAGGATGCGTCATAGCCGTGGGTAAGTGCAATTTACTTTTTATTTCTTATATATTAAATGTGTAATCCATGTAGTTTAGTTTATGTTTAAGTTTGGGCTTTTGAAGGGAGGTGTTGTTTGTACTTGGGCTTTTGAAGGAATGGGTTGTTTTGTTTGCGCTTTTGGAGCGTGGGTTTGTCTAATTTTGTTTTTCTTTGGAAGTGGTAGGGCACTTTTCTCGCCCACCACTTTCAAAAGGTATCAGTCACCCCTGAACCCAGATGGCACCACATTGATTTGGTAAGACCTCTAGCCACACCAAACACCAACATCATTGATATGTGAGTGAGTTAAGGCACTCTTAAATGTAAGCAGTAAAATAGCCACAAATACCCCACTTTATAATACAGCTTTCCAGTCCTTGATGCAAAGGCGTTAAGGTACCTGGACTATGTTTGCACGACAAGCCGATAATAATGGCAACATGTGTGCTTTAAATATTTAGATTATCTGAGCCATATTGTACAACGTTCCCTGGCAGCACAACTTGCATGAGCACCCCCTCTTTGTGCCCTGGGGCCAGTATGGTATTACAGAAGTCGCAGGTAGCTCCAACTCAAATACAGACCTCGTTGGCACTAAATATACATTTGTGCAAGCTCCAGGGGGCTTCCCTCATTTCCTTGTGGTGTGACCCCATGCAAATGAGATTTATTTGCCTTTGTGCCTGCGCCACATTAAAGACACTGGCACAGAGGCAAGGCTGCTGTCAGGCAGCCACTGACTTTGCGCCATGTAAATGTGAAAACAGTCAGCGCGCTCATTCAGCTCCCATTCACAGTTTGCAAAGGGGGTCCCAAGGTACCCATAGGCATCTTGCTGAAGGTGGTTACAGTCACTCACTGCACTAACTAGAACGCGTCCATCGGCCATTCAGGCCTAGTTACTAACTGCCCAATGAAAGGCTGTCTGGCAGCTTCAAACAGCTGGTCTGCCTTTTGAACAATAAATTGTTCCTGTCAGAGGTGCAAGTTTGCATCTGCTCTAGGAACAGCACATTTGCTGTGATTGGCACAGTGTCCTGTCTGTCCCCATTGTACAGATATAACTGCACGGTGGTGCAGAATGTGTCAGTGCGCCACATGTATACTGTGGCTCCTGGTTGTTACCTTGTGTAAACAAGGCAAAGCTTTGCCAAGGAGGGTTGTAAGAAAACGATGTTAATATAATGACTGCAATATAGACTTGCATTTAAAAATATAGATCCAAAATTCCCTAGACTTTAAGTACTGGCCCACAATGTCCTGCAACAAATGTAAATCACTTATATTCACTGCTCCTTATGTGATTGCTCATGACCTAGTAATTGAGATGATTGTATCCTACTAACCTGAGTTGGGTTTTACAAAGTGTATGTTGACACTCAGCACATGATATAGGAATTAATTTCTGTTTAAACATGATACCTACCTATATGCAGTTCTGATGGCATTGGTGTTTGAACATGAAGGGGCCGATTACGATGTTGGGCGGAAGCCTCCTCCTGACAGTCGGAATCTCCTCGACCGTGTGGGAACCCTTCCGACCGACTCGGTTGGTTTACATTCTGAACACCCGATTACGATGTTCGCAGTCAGAATTCAAACCACGCGGTCATTCTGAATTGGTTCAGAGCGACTCGCAGAGTATTTGTATTGGTCGGAACCGCATCATATACCCCTATTGACAGTGTTTCCACCCTCGGGATTACTATGTCGATTTTCCAACAGCCTTTCCACATTAGCCTGTCAAACATGAAAACGCTGTTGGAAAGTGACTTTTGGGGGCCCTTGTAGGGCCTTCTATGCTCCGTGGCCTACGGTATATGTCCGAGGGGGTACCTAAGGGACCCCTCCGTAAAACCCTGCACTTAGTGGCAGACACCATGGGGTGCCTGTGACAGGGTGCAGGGTTTTCGGAAAACACCCCATTTTCCCATAGGAGCCTGTGTTACGACCGATTGTTGGGCGGAACACAAGCTCCCGTAGGAAACAATGGGACTCCGACCGAACAGTGTTCAGTAACATTGTAGACAGTCTGTCAGAACCACCAACCGCAAACTGGTCGGGCCCGATTCCGAGTTGATGTCAGGCGGAGGCTTTCCGCCCGACATCGTTATCGGGCCCAAAGTGTATTCCCAAGAGCACTGTTTGTTAGGCAGGGCAACCTGGAAAATCAGCAGAGCTTCTAGATCCCAAAGCTAATGATGTTAGGCAGAAACAGGCTAAGGGTTGATGTGACTCCAAGTGAAAGAAACATTTTTCCAAGCTCACAGTCTGTGGGTGTAAAATGCCATCCCCTTTTGATGATATATATGTGCATAGCCTTGCACTGCTCTAAATTCTGCCATAGCATGATAAGACAATTTTTGATAAGAAAAATTCAGCAGTTAAACATAGGGATGCATACCATCTGTGAAACTACCATGTTGATGCATGGACATAATTTTTGGGCCGCAGCTGTGACCCCTGTCTTGCAGCTTGTGACCCCTGGCACTGCTTTTGCAGCCACTGGCCTCAGAGCTGGCAAAACCAGTGCTAACAACACTGTGGTCTCGCATTGTTGACATGCTCCGATCTTCTTGATTTCTGCTCATTAAATTTTTTTTATAATAATAGAATGTAATTGTGTATTATTCACTATTAGTATAATAGAACATGGAGCAGCAGGAGCTGTAGCAGGACCTTTGCTGGCAGCTGAGGTAAGTAAAAATGCTTTTAAATGTATGTTGTGCATGCTTGTGTGTTAATTTGTGTGAGAGACAAGAAGCACATGTGTATGAGTATGAGTTGGAGTGAGTGAGAGTAAGAGTGACTGCACGTGAGAGTGGGTGAATGGAAATGGATGAGTGAGGATTCATTTGAGGGAGTGTTAGAGTGGGAGTGACAATGGGTGAGAGTGACAATAAGTGAGTGTAACTGTGAATGAGCGAGTCAGAAGTGAGAATAAATGAGAATATGTGCAAGTGAGTGTGACTAAGCATGAGAGAGTGAGGGTAAGAGTAAATGTGAGAGTGAATGTGAATGCATGACTGAAAATGAGTGAGTCAGAATAAGTGAAAATATGTGAAAACGAGTGAAAATGAAGCCATTATTAAGAGTGAGTGCAAGTATTTGAGAAAAAATATATGAATTTCAAAAAGAGTAAGGCTGAATAATAGTGAGTTCCAATTAGTTTGAATGAATAAAAGTGAGTGTAAAGAAGTGAGTGAGACTGAATGACTAGAAGTGAATGTGAATGAATAAGTGTGAATGAGCAAATGTAATTGAGTGTGAATGTGGTGTTACGCTTTTGAGTCTGCCAGTGTCCCTGGCATAATGTAAGCAGTCATAATTTTATAAGCACCCATGGCAAAATACTGGCGTTTCATACTGGAGGCAATTCTCAGCATTATGGCCAGTTGTGACAACAAACTGGCACAAACATAATGGAGTAACGTTTTGTCATAACAGGCACCCCTGCAAAAATGCTGGTACTAGTATACAAATGGTATTTCTTTCAATATGGGCACTCATGGACAAAATCTGATGTTGGCATGCTTGAAGAAACTCTTGGGATTGTAGGCACCTATAGCAAATAATGGTTGCCCAATGGAGGTAATTCTTGCCATAAGAGAGGATAACCGCGGCATATGGGGGGTGGGGGGGTGGGGGGGGGGAAAGAATCATAACAAAATGCTGGCCCAATTTTTGGCATAAGGTTCAGCCATGGTATATTGACGGCAATAAAGACAAAATCCTGGTACTGACATGCTCCATGCAATCTTTGCATAAGGGGCAGCCATGACATGTGAGGGCCACCCAAGAAAAAATGCTGACCCTGGCACAATGAAGGTCATTTTCTAAATATGGGGGCACTCATAGCATATTTTGAAAAAATTGGGTCAACAGTTGGGGAGATTCAGGGTACATTGGCTTGGCACAGCATGATTGGGCTTTAATATTTAATAAGTGCCCTTTCAGAGCCCGTGACTTTTAAGCCGGTTTGTGTAAAAATTGTGCTTGAAAATGAGCCATGCCTCCAATTTTTTTAGAAATGTTCTTGAGTCAGAACTTGCCCACCCTGAACCCTCTTAGAAGAGAACTAGTTCACTCACTTCATTCATTTGCTACAATTTCGGGAAAGTAATACGCCCCATCACTTTCAAAGATCATGTCAGCAACCTAATAAGTGGTGTCTAAAGTAGGCATTAGTCTGTTCTGTGTTGTTATATTAATCATGCAGTCATTATGGCACTTCAGCAATGTCAATTAGTGTGATGTCATCATGTGACATCACTTCAAGGGTAGATTTGGGGTCATAGGTTATGCAACTTCCTGACATTTCATTAAGGTTATATGGTGTGTGATGTCCCTCCTACTACTGGCAGTTTGATCAATCAGCGTCCATGTGTTGATGTAGCTATCCAGAAAGCTAAGGATAGAGCATGATTTACGTAGAAAAAAAGCAATAATGTGACTTTCATTGAAAAATAAACCACCATAGCAACAGTGAACTGCAAAATGCAACCAACCTTTGGTGTATGAGATTAAAGTCAAGACTTTAGTGCAAGAGACATCAAGAATTTACACTATCATGGTGCTGTGGTGCTGGTGAAAGAAAATTACAACACAAGGTAATGGGTTTTCGGCGAATGAATAGTCTACAGAATTTTTAGTTGCAACTTGAATGTTTAATAAGGAAGTACAGAGAATCATGTAGTTTCCTGAACATATAGAAGTTTCGCTGTTATGGAAGGGACTATTAGATACAGTGTACAATTTACTGGAAGTTACACTATCACTATAAGCGTGAACCACAGCAGAAATCTCCAGACTGCAAATGGCACTAGATTTTGATACACTTTACTTGTTACAGCTCTTTCTATCACTTTCAGATGTATTACAAATTCACCACAGTCCCCTGTCGCATATATGTAATAGCCAGTTTCTGGCTTCTTCGGGTGCAAAGCATTCTGGTTCAACTCGTGGGGCGAAAGATGTATCATATGTTGACTGATTCGTGCATATTATTGACAGGACCACTCGAAGTATGCGATTACGAGGGCGCAGCTTGTTCCGCATAAGTAGGGATTTGCCACAATTGCCACATAATCCATCATGTGCTGCATAATCTGCTGATTTTAACCCAAAAAAATGTGTTTCTAGATCAACCGGATACAAAGTTAGTAAAAACTTGGTGAAGTGGTTCGCGCAGGCCCTTTTCAAAGGTTAGTTGGTCATCTTTGGGTTGCTATTTTCTGTATTTTGTTGTTAAACTGGTACTAATGAGGAGAAATCTTTGCCCGGACAGTATTACCGTGTGTAAAAACTAGAAAATAATGAAGTAACAGTATCTAAAGAATGTGTTGCATTATGCTGCACAGTTTGCCTTTTCTTGCCTCATAATTTAGTATACCCTGGCACATAAATTGGTGCTCCCTGCTGCATAATTCCAGTGGGCCTGACTATAGATGGCCATATTATGAACATGCATTATTTGTTATGACATTGTTTTGGGTGAAAGAACGACTTTTTGTTTTTAGTTGTGCTTATATAATGTCAAAGCATTAATTGTTAGATATGACTTGATTGATCCACGCATTATAGTTGCAGACTTTGGTGTATACAGTTGGGGCGTTCTTCGAGGCGCACTTGCTAGGTCCCCAAGAGACAACACCCTGAAGCTGTCCGTTGCACTCCAGGGGTCCTCCTGAGTCTCCCTGCAAAAGAAACCCCAACATTTGCCATTAGAGACTGTAATTTGTGTTTCTTTATAAAACAGACATCCCCCGGTGTAAAAACATTTATTGCAGCCTCTTATCGAGGGAGGAATGGTCTAAGAGTGGACTTTTACATTAGAATTAGAATTTTTGGCAAGTTAATCCGTTTTTATAACAACCATTTTTGTTATGCAAAGATTTATGAAAAAATATTGCATTATCATTCAATAACCCACAGAAGGACCACTCAGTAAGGTCTGCAGCTGCCAGAAGATTCTCGCAACATGATAAAATAGCAATAGTTAAAGCATGAGTGGGTTGTATATGTCTCCAGAAGCCTGGGAAAGAAATGTCACACCACGATAAACATTAACTGTCCGTTTTTTTAAAAAACATTACATGTGAAATAAGAATCTAGGCTTCCCAGTGTTCCATAATCTGTTTTATGCCGGCGTGAAGAGTTTCATGTGAATTGTGAATTTTGGAACGCTTCTGTTTCAGCAAAGGGGCATTCCTGTGAGATTCCCTTCAGTAGTCTTGCTGTCGCAGTTCAAACCCAGCAGCTGCCAAGCAGTGCCCTCTCGCGCGCACCAAGCAGTGCCACCTCACGCGCACCAAGCAGTGCCCTCTCACGCGCACCAAGCACTGCCTTCTCACGCGCACCAAGCAGTGCCGCCTCACGCGCACCAAGCAGTGCCCTCTCACGCGCACCAAGCAGTGCCGCCTCACTCGCACCAAGCAGTGCTGCCTCACGCGCACCAAGCAGTGCCGCCTCACGCGCACCGAGCAGTGCCACCTCACGCGCACCAAGCAGTGCCCTCTCACGCGCACCAAGGAGTGCCGCCTCACGCGCCCACACCGTCAAGGAAGCCATAGGCGTTGTAAATCCAGTGGCCTCTGACCTTATGGGAGGGGCGGAAATGTGAAGGGTGTACACGCATTTCCTTGTCTTTCGGGGGAACCACATGAGTAAAGTAGAAGGTGCAACCACAGAATCAATAATAACATCAATAAATAAAACAATAACAACGACAATAATAATAGTAACAATAATAATACTAATAAATAATACCAAAAACATAATAATTATTATGGTTATAATAATAATACTTGACCTTATTATCATAAACATTATTATCCGTTATAAAAATAATAATGGTGCTGGACATATACACAAGTATGTCATAAATTATACACCTTCTGAAGGTGTGTATTATGAATGACTGTCTGTAAGGCAAGTGATATGCCCACTTGAAATACTTTACAGATTTTAGGGATTTGAAAAAGGAAGGCAGACCTGGATTGAAGAGACCTTTTGGGACCACTATTCAAAAAAAAAAAAAGGACCTGATTCACACAGGGTCTTAAAGCACAGACACTAGCCTTTCAAAGTAATTTGATTGTGTTTTGGAAGCTGATGAAGCATTTGCTGCGTCCTGATAGAGGTTGAGTACCTGGGGCCTCATTTATGAGAAATGACGCATCGCTGCGTGAAAGCAGCGATGCCTCACTTCTCAGTGCGCACTCCTTGCGTCATGATTGATGCGTCATATTTATAATATGACGCATCATGTCGCAAGGAGTTACAGATAAGTCAGTATTTCTGACGTATCTGTAGGCTCAAAAGTGACGCATTGCTGGAGTGTGTCACAAAAGTGACGCAACTCCAGCAATGTATACTTTCACATGGGCAAGTCCCATGTTGTTAGTGGCTGCGTCAGTCTTATGCCTGCCATGAAGCAGGCGTAAGATTTTGATGCATTAGTGGCAAGAAATGGCGCAGTGAAATCTTATAGATTTCACTGCATCACTTCCATGACCCTTTCTTGCGTCAAAACGCCCCCCTTGCATACATTATACCTGGCGCAGGTATAATGTGGCGCAGGGGTTTACAAAGTGACGCATCTACCTAGATGCATCACTTTGTAAATATGGCGCAACAAGGCGCATTTTTTACGCCACTGGTGCGTCACAAAAAGTGACGCACCGGTGGCGTAAAAGTGACGCACAGCTTCATAAATGAGGTCCCTGGCGTTTAAGCAAAAGCTGTGCTGCGGCATTCTGTCCCAGCTGTAGATGCTCAGGGGTGTCGGCGGAAAATCCTAAGTACAAAGCATCCGCATAATCTATCAGAGAGTCACCACCAGCAGCAAAAGGGGATAATGAGAGTCATCCGGTAGAAAAGGACACAATCTTATAGAGAATCTTCAGTTGGAGGAAATGATGTGACCTTTGCCAAGTATGTTCCGAAGGAGAGTTCATCATCAAACAAAGCCCCCAGATTTGTAACATTCTTAACAGGCAAAGGTCAAAGGCCCCAGAGAGTCAGGCCACGCTGGAGGAACAGATCTTAGGTGGACTGCTAGAACTATCACCTCGCTTTTATCTGAATTCAGTTTCAGACAGATTCACTCAGCCACACGCTAACAATTGGGGTGGCCGCATTGCGGTTGCCATCTAGCCTGAGAATGATATCACTATTATCTTCATAACACATCCAGGAGGGATGATGCTCCATAATCAGCCCTGCAAGAGGCGTTACATACATGTTGAATAGCATGGGGTTCAGTGGTGATCCCTGCAGAACTTTGCATAAAGTCTCCCTGGCTGAAGAGGAAATGTAAAACAGTCTTTGCTGTGGTCTACTAAAAATTACCAATCCAGTTCAAATCCTCCCACGCACTTCCATCCCTCCAAGTCTGTCAAGTAGTGTGACAAGACACAGTGCTGATGGCTGGATAGAGGGATAAAAGGATGAGCGCGACAACTCTGCCTTGATCCAGGATCAGACCTACTCCCTCTCTCGCTTTGAGGGCAAGCCTCCCTGATGCAATTCAAAACTTGGCTGTTCATGAACGTAGTCGAATAGGCTGCCGTATGTTCCAGGTTCGCTCCTACCGACTTAACAGTGTTCTATTTTTCTGCCTCTTCTTCTCTTTTCTTGCTCTCTCCTTTAGCGCTACGCCATGTATGTGAGCGCTTTATAAGATTATTTTCATTCATTCAAGATCAGTGCCTACTTTGAGCTGGTGATTGCCAGTGGGAGCCACCAGCACTAATTTATGGGGACTAGCACTTATTTTCATGCATCAGAAATTTACAGTGAGCAAGGGACGGAATGGTTGAAGAGAATGATGGAAAAAGCTTCACAAAATGAGAATGCAAGAACTGGCAAGAGCGAGATAAACGGGCAGCCGGCCAAGGGCTTCTGAGAAGAGCTTTAGGCACCAGCACTCATTCTTTTACAAATTAACCACTGTTTAAGATAATCTGCGGTTCATTTTGAACAGAGACAACATCTGCTTTGGTACCAGGAGAGGCAAGGAACCCACTTTTATGGGGTTGAGAAGCAAGTTTGTGGTGATAAACTTCATCAGCTGAGAGTTAATAACCTTCTTTGTGAACTTTGCACAAAAGAGTGAAAGTGAGACGAGACTGGCTGCTGACAACCAAGCGGTCCAAGAAGGGCTTTTCAAATGAGAAAGAGTATAAGCTCTTTTCTTGTTTGCAGGGAGATGACTCGACAGAAGAGAGTAATTAACTAATCTGCAGGCTGAGGAATTGATGACCAGATTTGTAGAATTAAAAATTTAGGCTAGACAGGGCTCAGAAAGAAGTATGAATTACTGATGATCATAGTTTTTGTTGTTTCCTCAAGAGAGACATGACTTAATTTGGTGAGCGCCTGTGCAGGAACTGAAGTCAAATCACAAGGCAGGGAGGCTGAAGATGACTCAACTGAAGAGTTGATAAATAATCAAAATGGTATCGGAAGAAATTAGATAGAGAAATGCAAAAAGCTGGTGAAGGGGTGATCTGCTGCTGCAAATGCAATGTGCTGGAGAAGTCCCCAATGATTCTAAACATTTCACGGGAAGCTCTGCTGCTTTTTAGCAGTCAGGGAGTATAATGCTTCGACGCTGCTTGTCTGACTGGACATTTGCATTTCTGTGGCCAGTCTTACAAGCCATTTTAGCCTCGGAAAGATGATTGTGGTGCCAGTGTCTCTCGACCTACATACAAGCTAGTTTAGTTAGTGTAGCAAATTCGCCATTTCTGCATGGTCACTCCAATTTTATTAGCCTTTTTCTGCACACTATATTTGCTGGCTTTAATACTCTGTGCACTGTACCACTGCTAAACAGAACTAAAGTGTCTGTGCTTCCCCATCTAAATCATGTACTATACATTGGAATTCCCTAATGGGCCTATTTACCCTTTCTGTAAGTCCCTTGTGGTAAACATCGTTTACCACAAAGTTTTTACAATGCAGTATCTTTAGCACGCATCCCTTACAACGCAAGTTCGTTACCACAACTTGCGCTGGAGGGCGCTAAAGGATTAAGAATAGTAAATTTACTATCCCAACACCTTCCCTAGGGTCCACGGGGACTGGTGTTAGAATAGTAAATTATAATATTCGAAATCCGCAGCCCCAACGCAAGTCGTGGCACCGACTTGCGTTGTAAGGGATGCGTGGTAAAGGGATGCGATGTGACGGTATGCGTTGTACCGTCATACATCCGTCCCTTGTTTATGGTGCCTTAGGGGGAACTTATGAGATGAAATGTTAAATGTCAAACTGCTTAGTTTGTAAAATATGACATAATGGTGGAATCAGGTCTACTTGAGCAGAAAAGAAACGTTATAAAAATGTTCTTAGGGCTGCCTGTGCTAGTACTCTGGGCCTAGGAAAAGCCAATGAGTGTTAACTGTTACCGCAGTGCACATTTTTCAGTGGCAATGGGTTGAACTGTCAGTCTTCTCCAGTGAATCTACTCCTTTCCATCACAGAAGGAATCTCTTTGTTTGGTGCACTGAAGTGCCGGACTGCAGCAGTATCTGTTAGCACAGTTGAGGACCAGCACATTGGCGGCGGGCTGTTGTCCATGCTGAGCCCACAGCATATTTGGTGCCTTACGGTGGCAATTTATGGCTAGTCACGTGTTTCCCTCTCACTGGAATGAAAACCCCTGAACCTCACCTCCATGCCCTACTGCCTCCATAAACACAAGTTGTGTGTATGATGCCAGCAGCCATTTTGATAAATTGGGAAGCTTTCCATTCCATATGATAGCTTTGCTGAGCATGCATTCTCCACGTTCCAACTGGCAACCATTTTGTGCTGTTGGGTAATGAATCTGTGCCCAATCTGCCTCAGAAACGTAGTACTTGAGTTTTGGTGACCATCTTTATTTGAGAAGCTGTTCAGGTTTTCTGTGCATTGAGTGTGTTCACAGTGACAGGCACACCTAATAACTGTGATTAGTTTCTAATACAATTTAGCAACTATGGCATTCGTGGCAGCAACTCACCCATGCTAGGCCACACTCATAGTTAAGATACCAGCCCCACACCATATTTACCCGTTTGGGAACTCCTCCACTTAATTTGCCACATTGGAGTTAATCATTTGAGGCATATTTGGAGACATTCAACAGTGACACATTCCCCTCTAAAAAGAAAAAAGCACTATTGATATTCAATCCAAAAAAGAACTGTTCTGGATCGGCGTACATTTTTACCGCATTCACATCTCCTGGAGAGTTTATTGAGGACTTTGTAGCTGCCTTGCATATATGCTTACATCCACATGTAATTATGGAATTCAAGGTTGAATTTATGAATAAACACCTAATTGTATGGACTAATAATACGAAAATCCAGGAAAGACTTCTAGCTACTGCAGATCCCAACTTGGAAACAGCATTGACGATATCTAACCCTCGGAGCAAGGCATGAAGGAAATTAACAAAAGTTCTAAACCTTGAACTGAGGTTCAACTGATCTCTAAACAATCTGATAGACAATCATCTAAGATAGAAAGCGGAAAGGCTCCACAGAAAGTGGTCAATCCAAGCACCAAGTCCACCTGGCACAAGACCAAACTTGTTTTAAGTGCAGCAAGAAAGGCAATTTCGCAGTAGTATGTAAATCAATGTCAGGACAGAAACAGAATAGTTCAACAATGATAAAGTCATTGGAGAATGACTTGTCTGAGGATGATGGCAATTGAATATTAACGCTAACTTCTCCAGGGCATGATGAAACTGTAGGTTTATCTACTATGAATGGGTGTCTCAGAAGTCTACCTCCAGAGTGTAGAATTGCTGCAAATGGAAAGATCAGTAAATTAATGGTGGATTCTGGTTCTCCTTTCACACTTTTGAATGTAAAGGATTTTGAATGGTTTCACAGGATACAATTACGAGCTTCACACATTGAAATATTTCTATATGGGGGAAAGAAAGTATAAGTTAAGGATCAATTTGATGCCACGTTGGAGTTTGAGGGCAGTTCCACCAAGCGAGGCTCTGAATTGTAAGGATGGAATGAACAGGGTGATTTGGACATGGTATTGGATCCAAATCATCCTAATATGGTTATTTAAATGAAAAGAATGTATAATTTAAGCAGTGCATATATCGGTCGAATTGGGGAGTGTGAGTCGGTAAGGACATTTAGGTAAATTGAAGAGTCCCCAACACCACATTATTTGCCCTGGCAGTTGTTCACGTGGTGTGCCAAGTACCTTTGCGACTAAGTCTGAAAGCTGAAATCTGAACGTAGGAAATTGTGTGATCAGGGGATCTTTGAACCTATTGAAGTCTGCAAAATCTGATAAGTCGTTGAGGTTGTGTGTTGACTAAAGGCAACTGAATGCTAATATTTAGGTTGATCACCAACCATTGCCCCATATTAATGAACTGTTGCCAGCCCTTAAAGGGGCGGTGTTTTTTACATCATTGGATGTGTCAACTGCTTACCACCAGGTAGAGTTGTGTCAAGAATCCAAACATCTGACATCTTTTGTCCTGCCTGAAGGTGCGTATCCCTTTTTCCGGATGCCATTGGGATTAACATCTGCTTGAGCTGTTTTTCATGGATTGTTGAGTAAAATGTTCAAAGATTTTCCCATAGTCACATATTTTCAAGATGATATACTGGTGTATGGACAAGATAAATCTGAATAGGACCAAAGACATACTGTGACATACTGAGATCTAGTGGGTTGACATTAAAGAAGGATAACTCCACACTTTCCCCGGATGGGGTAAAACCCAAAGTCAAAATACTGGAAGCAATTGAGAAGGATCCTAAACATCTCAGCAGGGATCAACTTAGGTCTCTTTTGGACTTAATAGAATATTACGTCAAATTTGTGGGACATTTTGCAAGTAGGACAGCATGCTTAAGGGACCTGCTTCAGAAGAATGTAAAGTATATTTACAATAATGAGTGTGACAAGGTGTTTTAGTCAATTAAATAAGACATTGTTATAGCATGCCCTCTGAAGCCATTCGATACTAATGACACATGTATCATTTCCACTGATGCCTGCAATTTGGGCCTTGGGGCCATACTTATGCAGTAGTGGAGTAATGTTGCTAAGGAATCATTGCATTTGCTTCAAGGGCTTTGAGAGGTACATAGACTCTTTATTCCATGATAGTGAAGGAGGCTCTTGGTTTGGGTGGGGTGTGCAGTACTTCAAAGTTTTGTGTGGGGCAGAATGTTTATTCTAAGAATGGACCATAAACCATTGGTAGACCAATTTAGCACTAGTGAGGGTGGAATAGCTACCCCAAGCATTGCCAAATGACAATATACTGCAAGTGTTTCACAACAACTTAGACTATGTGGTTGGTGCCAGGAATGCATTTACTGATTGTTTGTCAAGACTACTATTATGTGAGTCTGAGCTGAAAATAATGTATGATGACTTGGAAAGGGTATGAGTGGTGAGTTCAATCGATGTTACTATGAATGGTGCTCTTCCTGAAGAAGAGTGGATGGAAGCCTTAGCAGTTGACTGAACTGTGTAGGAATTTGTTGCCAGCCATTGGCCTCCTGCTAAAGAAGTTCAGGGGAACTTAATTCCATATTTAAGGGCTTCAGATGAGTTGCCGGTTGTTAATGGTGTTTTGCGCTGGTGTGGATTGTTGGTAGTTCTGTCGGAGTTGCGCAACAAGGTTCTAACTTAAATGTTGGTATTTCTGCCATGAAGCCTAGAATACCTTAAGATTTTTTGTGGCTAGGGGTTGACATGCTGTGGAATGTTTTGTCTGTGAGTGTAGTGTGTGAGTCATGAGTGTTGAGACCCAGGTGACTGGTACAAGTCTTGTTACCCCCATAACCACAGCTAATTTGACATGGCACAAACTGCGCTTTGACATATCGGAAGCATGCAGTTGCATTCTAAAATATGCTGGCATATTAATTGACTATTTTGCTAAGCGGCATGAAATCAAATTTGTGGACAGTGTGAATACTGGTGTAGTAATTGATCTATTTAAAGAAGTGTTTCTGAGAGAAGGGTATCCTTAGGAATTGGTGACCAACAATGGCACCCAGTTGGTGTCGAGGTAAATGGAAGAATTTTCAAAACTGTCTGACATAAAACACATCAGAACGTCTTTATATCATCCCCATTATAATGGTTTGGTGGAAAGAAATAATCGTATTACTAAGAATCAGCTTGCATTTGGCGTTGGTGAATGGTTTGGAAAGGAAGTCTGTGATGAGGTATATGATTTGGGCCATCAGAACCACACCTCATATAGGCACAGATATGTCACCTTTCACTCTATTAAGGGTCAGGGATGTCAGAACGAAATTGAGCAAGAAATAGATATATCAAAAAAGTGTTGATGTTGTGAAGGTTGGTAGTGTTGTGGATATGAGACGTGAAGTGCAAAAGAAATATAGCAGAATAGGCAAATGTTGCAACAGATTGATTGTTAAGGCACCTGGTCATGTTCAGAAAAGATTTTCCAGTTTTGTGGCATCTGTTCAAAAAAGGAAGTGAAGGAACTTGCAATAATTATCAAGGTTGGATAGGTGTGGAACAAGAGCTTCGGTTAATTGGTGCCCGACTCCAAGTCCACCAATGTGCATTAGAAAATGGGTGTGGGAACAGATGAATGTGTTGAAGTTGAATGTGACCAGCACCAACTTAGATTCCACAGAGACGTTTAACTAGTCTTGTGAAGTCTAAGGCTTTTGTTATGAAACTGTTGTGTATCGTTTTTTACGTACATGCGTATGGTACCTGTTGGTTCTCTCTTCGCCTTATGAGATTATGTTTGCAACATGTTTGTATTTACATTTGCCTTTCGTTAATGCTCATTTCACCATTGAGTAGTTGGTTATGTTGATCAACTTAAGTTCATTTTGCATGCATGTCCCTTCCATGTTCCCTATCCCACAATAGGCAATCTTATTCCATTTTTTTTTAAAATTTCCTGTTTTACTTTTAATATTTCTGCTAATTACATTCTTATATGTTTTGATTGTGACGGAAGGGGGTGTGTAGGGTTGCATATGTAGAATGTTGGGTGTTGTGGTAAATAAGCCGTATCTAAAATACAAAATGATCACAATATTGGTAGGTTAATTTCTATTGAGAAAAGGCAATGAAAATAGAAGAGAAAGCAAGTAAAAAGACCCTCATCTACAGTAAAACCTTCTTAGCATATTCCTTGCAGATGGGAAGATCTGTCAAAATGGGACAGATATCTTGTCTGCTGTATTACAAGTGCCATGGGCTGTAATAAACAGTGGCTGAGTTGCACTCTTAACTGTCACAAGTAGAATGGGGGCAGTGCTTTGCTCTCCCTGGCAAATAACAAAACCGGTTAACAATGTTTTATAAGCATGCTGGGTCACAAAGCTAGAACTTGTTTCAGTTTCCAGCAAAATGGCGCTTTTGCAACCTTATGTCTCATTCAAATTAACAATCGACATGAAGTTCTGTACTGTAGGCATGAGCAGGGCGGAATGACTTTCTTACCCCACAGGAGCTCCGTCCTCCCTGCATGAATCCAGCACACACCATGTTGGCTGTGTAGTAGTAGGGATGGGCCTGCTGGCACTGTGTACTGGAGATAATTGGCAGATCCAGACACTGGAGAACCCGGGGATAAACCACTGGAAGAAAAACACAATATTGGAAGAAAATAATTTAGATTCAACGAAAGATACACTAGGAGCAGACCAAATATAAATTTGTGAGGTTTGCAAACTCTGCAACCAGCGTGAAGTGCAAACATTATAACACTTGATCAAAACTGTTCATTCAAATTAATTGCTGAGAGAAATCTTTCTTTAAATAGTTTTTTTGCTGAGGTGTTTATTTAGCAATATCTACTGTATGGGATCTTTTTTCTAGCAGTACACTCTTCGTAACTTACATTTACGGATAAAAAAACAACATGCTTATTGATCAAAATATTTGTGAAGCAACATTGAAGAAAAGTCTTGTTTCATGTATTTTATACCTTTTGTTTCGTTTTTAATGCTCATCCAGTAACTGTTATTGAGCGGAAGAAAGAGAAGTGAAGCAGCACATGCTATATGGCAATTTGTTATTTCTAGAATCCTACACACCTTCTAGGCAACTTCAAGGTCAGAACTTTAGGGACAGGATTGTCATAATCTGGCTATCAAAGGCCAATTTAGGGAGCTTCTGATTTTTTAAAAGTGAAAATGGCTTTATTTCAGCTTTCTCCTGCTGAAAAAATCTATCACTTCAATGCAAGTCAATGGAGAAGTTACTTCCTGCCAGTAGAGTAGCCTGGAGTAAGAGATGCATGAGTTACGGGAGAAGTTGAGAGAGGATCGCATTTTTTCCATCTTGAATACTGTAAACAAATTTAAATATATTCATTGTGGGGAAAGAAGTATCTAGGGCATTGATTCTTAAACTGCGTCCACAGACCACTGGGGCCCATGCCACCTACTCTACTCAGGGGGTTCATGACTACTTAGAAAATAAAATGACATCAGCAGATTAATAAACTATTTAAACACAAAAAAATGTATATGTAAGTTGGAAAATTATAAAGTGTACAGTAAATATGAAGGACTCTGAAATTGGCGGCAAAAAATAGAGCTTTATGAGGTCTTTGGTGGAGGAACTCCATACGAAACAGAGAGACGCTGTTGGTAGCGGTCGCTCCCCCACGCTCCCTGCTCTGATTGGTATCGTTGTGCTGCCATATTACCCTGACCTGCTGCTTTTCAATTCGGCTGGCCCCTGTCCTCATAATCGCTGTAGCGCGATCAGCATTGCATAGTTTAAAAGTGATTTTCTGCGCGTTTTTGCCGACTTTAGCTCTGTACTTACATTTTAGGCTGTTGAAACGCTATTAGTGTGTTATTGTTTTACCTGATTAGCAGAGCGTTTCACTGTTGCGCTTTTGCACACATTGTGTCAATATCCCATTTGTCTTTGTGCCTGTGTGTACTTTCGTTTTCGCTGCCATTTTGTTGTTGTTGTGCCTGAAAGCCCGTCCTCTACAGCCCGCCACGCCTCCCAGCTGAGCCTCCCTCCCCCTGACTCCATAGCCTGCTCCCATACTCGGAAGCGCTGTGATCGTCCCGACGCTGTTGGTAGCGGTCGCTCCCCCACGCTCCCTGCTCTGATTGGTATCGTTGTGCTGCCATACTACCCTGACCTGCTACTTTTCAATTCGGCTGGCCCCTGTCCTCATAATCGCTGTAACGCGATCAGCATTGCATAGTTTAAAAGTGATTTTCTGCACGTTTTTGCCGACTTTAGCTCTGTACTTAAATTTTACGCTGTTGAAACGCTATTTATGTGTTATTGTTTTACCTGATTAGCAAATCGTTTCACTGTTGCGCTTTTGCACACATTGTGTCAATATCCCATTTGTCTTTGTGCCTGTGTGTACTTTAGTTTTCGCTGCCATTTTGTTGTTGTTGTGCCTGGAAGCCCGTCCTCTACAGCCTGCCCTGCCTCCCAGCTGAGCCTCCCTCGCCCCTCCCCCCTACTATCTACATATGACAGATGCTTTTACGCGCAGCGATCGCGCCCCATGCGCTCTGAAGGTGCGCCAAAGGTAAGCCCGTCTGCGCCCGTCCGCGCCTGGACCGCGCCCAGCGCCAGACCCCCTGGTCCACGCAAACCCCACTCCACCCGCATAACGTACAACGCCGCTACCCTCTCTGCCCTTAACCCGGACGCACACCACAATGCTGCAAAGCTACCCCAGGACACACCCATGGACCCTTAACCTGCCAATCCTGCAAGTTCACCTGCATCCGGAACCACACCAATTCCCCCTCCTCAAAAAACAGCTCCGAATCTAACCACCTGAAGTGCATCCTGCTGAACACCCGCTCGGTCCACAAACACGCCACTGAACTCTGGGACCTACTCGACACCACATCGCCGGATGTCGCCTTCCTTACAGAAACTTGGAGCACCCTCATCTACAGACCACCAGGAACCCGCACACAATTCATCAAAGACTTCACTGACTTCATCAGCCCACATGCCCTCACCTCGGAGAACTCCATTCTACTGGGAGACCTCAACTTCCACCTGGAAAAGAAAAACAACAGCAACACCACCACCCTTCTGGACAACCTGGCCAATCTCGGACTCAAACAACTTGTTGACACCCCCACCCACCTTGCCGGACACACGCTCGACCCTATATTCACCTCCAGCAAACACATCTCCTTCGATCACACCACACCTCTCCATTGGACAGACCACAACTGCGTTCACTTCAGCAACAAAAAGACCACGACCCACAACCCCCCACAACCTATTCCTCGAAGAAACTGGAACAAAATCACTACCGACCAACTCCTCACATCGCTAAATCTACACCCCCCGCAATATCATCGGACCCAAACCAAGCTGCCATCAAACTCACACAATGGATCACCCACAGCGCTGATGCATTAGCACTCTTTAAAAACCACCAGACCAAACAAGGTAGCAAAAAGGCACCCTGGTTCAACGATGACCTTAAGAAATCCAAGAAGTTATGTCGTACCCTCGAGAAAACCTGGAGAAAAAACCCAACCTCTAACAACCTGAACACCTTCAAGGACGCCATCCGCAAACACCACCAATTGATCCGATCCACCAAGAAATGAGCATTCAAGGATCGACTCGACAACAACACCCACAACAGCAAGGAACTATTCAACATCGTCAAAGAATTTACCAACCCCACCGCCGGCACCAACAACATCACTCCCTCCCAAGACCTCTGCGACTCTTTATCCCCTTTCTTCCACAACAAAATTGCCGACATTCACGACAGCTTTGAAAACTTTTCCGAAGAACAACCCACTCCAACCACCTTCGAACCAAAACAACTCTCTCACAACCTTTGCGCCTGGAACCCAATCACTACTGAAGAGACCATCCGTCTGATGAACTCCATCCACTCAGGCTCACCAACTGACCCATGCCCCCACCACATCTTCAACAAAGCAAACGCCATCATCGCACCCCATCTCCGTGATGTCATCAACTGCTCCTTCAACTCCGCCACCTTCCCAGAAAGCTGGAAACATGCCGAACTCAGCGCCCTTCTGAAGAAACCCACAGCGGACCCCTCTGAACTAAAGAACTACCGCCCCATCTCGCTCCTCCCCTTCCCTGCCAAAGTCATCGAGAAAGCCGTGAATAGTCAGCTCGCCGCCTTCCTTGAATCCAACAATTCACTCGACCCCTCACAGTCCGGCTTTCGAGCCAAACACAGCACCGAAACCGCCCTCATTGCAGCTACAGACGACATCCGAACGCTACTGGACAACGGAGAAACAGCTGCCCTCATCCTACATGACCTCTCCGCCGCCTTCGACACAGTCTGTCATAACACCCTCATACAACGACTCAGCAACATCGGAATCCAAGGAAAAGCGTTAGACTGGATCATCTCGTTCCTCGCAGGAAGAACCCAGAGAGTCCGACTCCCCCCTTTCAAATCAGAGGCAACGAAAGTCATCTGCGGCGTACCACAAGGATCATCACTCAGTCCCACCCTCTTCAACGTGTACATGAGTCCCCTCGCAACCATCGCGCGACAACACAACCTCAACATCATCTCCTACGCTGACGACACCCAACTAATCCTCTCCCTCACCAAAGACCCCAACACCGCCAAAACCAACCTACACGAAGGAATGAAAGAAGTATCCGAATGGATGAAGAACAGCCGTTTAAAACTAAACTCGGACAAAACGGAAGTCCTCATCTTAGGATCGTCCCCCTCTGCATGGGACGACTCATGGTGGCCACCAGCACTGGGCACAGCACCTATACCTACAGATCACGCACGGAACCTGGGCGTCATCCTAGACTCCTCCCTCTCGATGACCAAACAAGTCAATGCCGTTTCATCATCATGCTTCAACATCCTACGCATGCTCAAAAAAATCTTCCGCTGGATCCCCACCAAAACAAGAAAGACAGTCACCCACGCACTAGTCACTAGCCGACTAGATTATGGAAACACCCTTTACGCCGTAACCACAGCCAAACTACAGAAAAAACTCCAACGCATCCAAAACACCTCAGCCAGACTCATACTGGACATCCCCCGTCAAGCTCACATTTCCGGTCACCTGAAAGATCTCCACTGGCTTCCTGTCAACAAGAGAATAACGTTCCGTCTCCTCACCCACGCACACAAGGCCCTCTACGACCTAGGACCCGAATGCCTCAACAAACGACTGTCCTTCTACACACCCACCCGCCAACTACGTTCATCCAATCAAGCCCTCGCCGCAATTCCGCGCATCAATAAAGTCACCATGGGAGGAAGATCCTTCTCCTTCTTAGCGGCCAAAACCTGGAACTCTCTCCCCACTCTCCTCCGCCTTACTCAGAACCACCTCTCCTTTAGAAAGCAGCTTAAAACCTGGCTATTTGACAAATAATGCACCCTCCCCCAAGCGCCTTGAGACCCTCTGGGTGAGTAGTGCGCTATACAAGTTACTGAACTTGAACTTGAACGACGTGGATGCCTGGGTGGCCCTAGTGGAAAGATTTGCAGCCCCTGCAGATACACCATTAAATGGGGAGAGCACCCAAATGGGAAATTTAGAGGTCCTTTGGCCCTTTGCATTAGGCTGTAATTGGATGTGTACCTTGGATGTTTAACTGTAATGTCACTGGTCGATTGCCTCCTGCAAATATATTATTGTTAATGCAATGGAATACCCCTCCAGTTGCTCGCTTTGTACTGTGAATATTGTAGTAAGGGCTGCACTGATGGTTGTCATTGATATGTTGAAACTGGATAAATAAAGGATAAACTGGATAAATAAAGGATTTTTTTTAAATAGAACCCTATTTACAAAGGAAAATGTACTAGTGTACACTTACTCATGTGTAAATTTACTACTGTAGCTAATAGTAACTTTGCAATTATTTGCTATTCACCATTTCCTAGTATAAAGTTACCTAGGTGCAGATTGACGTATCTCCACCCTGGGTGGAACCTTCTACACCAGAATTTCCGAGTGCAAAGTTACTTCTCATAATGTTTAACACATAGGTGAAGAGTTCCTTCATCATGGCAGAGATCTTCCTATTTTAAAGCATACAGAAAATGATTAAAGTTTGTTATTATTTAAACAAAACTATAAAAAGGTTTTAATATAAAATATGGATGCAAAATGATTGCTTACATTTATTTTCATGATCGAATTAATAAAATAAAATTTTGTCACACATTAACTTAAATGTTTAATATTTAATTAAAATACATTTTATTTGTATATATTATTTTAAGCAATAATTTAAAAAATCCCATTTACAATAACAATTTTATTCGAAGTTAAGATATATTAAACTTTTTAATATTTATCTATATAAATATAGTGAATGATTTTTTTTAACAAACGTTTAACTTTATATGTTTGATATTAAATGTTATACTAATTAATAATCCAAGGCTGAGCTGAAGTATATGTACTACTTTTTTGGGGGAATTTTGGCTATAGTAACTTTAGCAGTGTACTTTGTGAATAGCAATAAAATTACTCTTTTGTGGATCGGGCGTTTGTATTTCAATGTCCTTCCCTAATCCAATTTTTTTTTAAACAGATTTTATTTGATAGATTGAACACATAATGCAGCACCCCGCATTCCGGAGGAAGCCACTAATCATTACAAGGCATCATTGTCATAGCAATCTTTACATAATTTTGTCTGGCAACAATATCAAACTGAACATTGTTAATTTCTCCCCCCTCCCCCCCCCCCCCCCCCCGGAACTCCCCCCTGGTCACACAACACTGTCTCCCATGTTCAGCAAATGACGTCTCAGTCCAGAATTTACATACATCCCATCACACAATCCCCACAGTAGCCTCCCGCTCTACCGGAGATTCCAGCCATAGACCCCTGTAATCAGCTCACCTCTTCCAAATCCGATAGTGCTTACGTGGGCAGCCTCGAGCCACAAAGATCGGCTGCTCTAGCCCCAAGCAGAAATCGAATCCCTTCTTCCACACCAGAACAGAAGGAGCTCGGGGATCTTTCCATGCTTTGGCAATATCCCTCTTAGCAAGGGTCAGGCCTAATACCAACAGATGCCTCTTGTACCTGTTCCCCCCAACTCCATCCATCACATGTAGCAAACCCAATCGCGCTGTATGTGGGAGTTCCCACCCCAGGACATCAGACAGACAGCCCCACACCCCCTCCAGAATCTGGCCAGTGAAGTGCACTCCCACACCGTGTGAAACAATGTTCCTACATCCCCCCCACATCTAAGACAATTCGGGGATGCAATGAGGCCTGCCCTCCACAACCTCTCCCTAGTGTAGTAGATTCTGTGTAAATATTTGAATTGAATAAGCTGCAGTCGCATCGCTATAGCCGCGCTTCTAGGGGCCTCCAGTGCTTCCCGCCAATCCTCCTCCTCCAGCGCCCCAACATCTCCTTCCCATGACTCCCTGAGCTTCTGCAGTGTCGAGGAACAATGTGTGGTTAGAGTCTGATAGATGCGAGATAGCTTTTTGTCACCTAAATCTCCCATGAAGACCTTGGCTTCCAAGGGACTAAATTCCGGAAGGGAATCCAGACCCACTAGGCTTGGTGTAATGGCGTGAAGAAACTGTAGATATTGGAAAAATTGGGACCGGTGCATGCCGTATTCCGTTTGGAGGTCCTGAAAGGATTTAAGTATAGTACCTGACATTACATCCCCTAATCTCGAGATCCCTATATCCCTAATCCAATTTTTTAACCCTCATAAACCTATCCGATTTAGGTGAAGGTATTCCCATTTTCCTGTCAATCCTCCCTCTAATTCCCACAATTAATACAAAGATGTAGACCCATGTGTGTGGACATCTCCACACATGTCAGAGTCCTTTGCACACAAAAGATAGGAGTGGTGGAGTTGGAGGTCTCCGAATGTACATTAGTGAATAGTATTAATTTGTAGTACTACTTCACATAACACAAAGAGCTTCAAATTTGGTAGCCTTAGCTTGATTTTTGGGAACAGCACGAGCCCAGCAAACAGTATCAAGTATGGCTGACTGTGTCATCAAATTAAGTAATGCTATGCACTGACAAAAAGAGAACATCCATTATGAGCAAAAAGTACAAAGATATCTGCTAGAGTCCAACATATTGCTTCATCTTTTAGAAATAAAAACACATTTTGTGCGCTACAACCCTGTCAATAAAATTAAAAGTTCAGCTTTCGTATTTTTTCGTTTGTGAATTGAATCAAATATGTTATATTGTGGGCATTTCTTTTAGATATAGGGCCCGATTATGATGAAACTGTAACCGACCGACCTCCTGTCGTCGGTTACAGACCTGCAAGTAGGATGCGACCGAACCCTGTTCAGTCGCAATCCTGGGAGCATGCGATCCGAACGGAACGCATGCGTGCACTGTTAAATGCAGAGGTGTAGTTCATCCCTGCACCCTGTGGCAGGCACCTCAAAGTGCCTGCCACAGGGTGCAGGGATCAACAGGGGGCACCATAGGTGCCCCTTAGTCTGCCATTTGGCGGCCTTGCACCCATGGGGGCCCTACTGGGGGCCCCCAAATACATCTTCCCACTGCCTTTTAATGGTGAAAAGACTGGCACAAAAAGGCAGTAGGAAACTGCCATCGTACTCCCTCGGCCTGAAAGAGGCGGCCGGGGGGAGTAGTGAAGGGTTTCTGGATGGCGGATGGGCTCTCTGAGACCGCCGTAAACCATCCGGAAAAACCATGGTCGGATTCCCTTCCGACTGAGCTCATCAGTATGGCTCAGTTGAAGCCTTCTTGCCAACATCTGAATCGGGCCCATAGTTGTTTCTATATTTGTGTGTATTCTTTTGTGGTTTAAATCGTAGAGGTTTTTAAGGTTGGAGTCCCAGCTTCCAAAAGAGATTCAGTAGGGGTCATAGAATCTCAAGGGTAAGATTAGCTGGTCTAGAGAAAAGGATGATGCACAGACGGGACTTCAAAGATCTGTAGGATCAGGGCTGCTGCGACTTGTCGTGCAGAGAGTTAGAAGCTCGGCAAAGAGTGGACAAATATGCTTGTGGTTCTGTACACGAAGATCAGATACAGTGACAACCATGGAGTTCTGCATTTTTTTGTACAGTATTTTAACTTGGGTTGTTTCAGAAAGTGACTATGATAATATCTCTCTGTAAGCGTAATGCGAGGAGACCAGATTGGAGAATGGTTTTGAATATGATACAGAATATTTTACTCTTTATGCACTGCATTGACCAATCCAAAGAGGATCAATGATGGGAGCTTTGGGACCACTCCCCATAGGCCAACGCTTGTGGTAGATTGTGCTAGGGATTATAAAATCACATGTTTTACACTGAAAGATCCTGCAGAGGGAGCCAAATCTAACAATGCCTATCTGACCTAAATAGTAGAGTCAGAGGAACTCAGCCATGTGGAAAATAATGTGCATTTCCAGGTCTATTGCCATTAAGCTCCCTCTTCTTTTTCCACTAACCAAGGCCATGCATGCCTCTGTTCTGTCTAGTCCTTCTTCTTTTTCAGTTGCCTATAGAAGTTAAATTCCATTGGCTGAAAGGAATGGACAGGGAGAGGAGCTGAATGCATCATTTGATCAGCCTGTAAGTGGCAGTTATGTTACTTTTTGTCTAGTTTGTGCATGGAAAGTAACTGGGTGATGTGTTAAGCATGGGCCAAAAAAAAAGGGGTCACAAAATGTAAAATGCCCATGCATTTTCCATAGACTTTTTTTTAAAGAGGCACTACCTGAACATAATTACACCAGATTCAGCAGGAAGCTAGGGGGCTGATTACGAGTTTGGCGATCCTCCTGTCACAACGGCCTCACAGACAGGACCGCCAAGCCCGTAGAGCACCTGACTGTTGGATTACAAGTTTAAACCATGGAGGCTGCGGTGTCTGGTGATCTCATGGCGTTGGCCTGTTAGGCTCATAGGAGAGTCTGTACAGCAGATCGCCATTGTGACAGTGCCTGCACGGTGTACCATGTCCTACATGCTACACCGTGTTCAAATGTGGGTGCAATTCCAAGGGGGCATGACATGTGCCCCCCCGCATGCACACACCAGCACAGGAGTGACAGAGGACAGTGTTAGGGTACAGTTAGTTACATGTATGCCACTCTCACAAGAGTCCCTTAAATCCAATTTTAACCCCTTCGATGCGTGTGACAAGGTCAACTCGTCATGGGCGTTACCTGCGCTGTGCGTGTGACGAGTTGACCTTGTCACGTAACGCGGGATTTTTAAAATCTCAGCACCCAGCGGTTAAAAAACAGAACTTTGATTTGCACCAGGGGGCTTTTTTACCCTTGGGATAGCTTGCTCAGCCAGTAACTACAATTTGTGCCCTAAAGTAACTATTACTCGCTCCCTCACCATGTAGTCAAAAGTGAAATTCTTCTGTTTGGCAAAGCGAGAGATCTTTGGACCAACAGTAATTGTCCGCAAGACATTTCTTCTCTACTCTCCATGATGACGACTCCATGCAGTCCCCACAGCATTAACAAGAGGGTTGGTAGTGCCCCTGCCCCTTTTAGCGGCACCACCAGAAATAAAAAAAAATATTAAAGGAGCCCTTGGGCAATATAGGTACCTCCTACAAAGAAACAATGAATAATAAATTACAAGCTCCTGTGGCTTATTTAATATTCCTTTGCAATTCTGTTTGTAACCTGAGTGCCCTGGTACCCACCTGGGGCACAAATACGACCAAAATTATTGGAGCTGCGAGAGGAGCTCTAGTGCCCTGTGGCCCTGGCTGACTCCCCAGCAGGCACCCATATCAAGTGCCTGCAGCAGGGGGCATTGTCTTTCAAAAGTGGATGATCCAAGGCGACCTGGAATTCCCACATTACCAAAATAATTGGGGGCTGTTTGTGGAGCCCCAAAGCCCCTGCGGCCCCTGCAAGCTCTCCAGCCACCACTGAGGTGGGAGGTGGGAGGTGGAATTGTTTTTTTCAAAAGTGTGTGACCCAATACCCACCCAGGGCACCTACATGTTCTTATTCGTTGGGCCCACAGGGGCGCCCCAAGGCTGCCAAAAACCTCTGTGGCTTCCCAGCTAGCAGTCATAGTGGTGCTGGAAGGAGCTGGCTCACTCACTTTGCTCCCACCCAGAATGGGGCAGTTTTTTGCAATGCTCCCGCCCGGATGGGAGTAAAGTTGTGTTATGTGTTCCAGAAGAGTGCGGGCAAGGTATGCCCCCTTCCCCTAAAATTGAAAACGGCCCCAGGGGATGAGGTCCACTAACGTAGATGAGAGTCTTGGGAAGTTGAGCTGCATGACTTCTCCCCTAATAATAAAGCCAACCCCAAAGGAAAGGGTTCCCAGAGCCTAACGGTGGCTTAGTGAGGGGGGGGGGGGCAAATAACCCCTCCTCAAAATAAAGCAATGTGCCACCTCCCTCTCCCACTCCTTAGATCCTCCACAAATTTGTGGCAACACTTAAAAAAAGAATGTTTGGGGCCCAGAGGGGCAACCACCCTGACCTATCTTTTTTAACTTAATTCTAGGACAGGCTACTGAATTCCTGAGTCTTAAAATGGCTGCCCCAACATCTTGGTTGATATGGTGTCATCAAATCAGATGTTATGTTAGGATCTGAAATATTTATACATTTTAAGCCTTATTTTCTCAATAACTACTGAACGAATTTACACCAAAAGCATGCTTTCTGGATCAAGATCTACCCTTCTGCCAAATTTGGTGTAATTCCGTTCAGCAGTTGTTGCGCTATCACTTTTCAATTATCCTATTGAAAAATGAAAGGGGAAAATGAGTTTTGGGACTCCGTTTCTTATTCACTCTCCACTTCACGGATCACCCCAAAACCTTCCAGGATGGAGCTGATGTAGATGAGGCTAGGATATGGTAAACACAGAAATTTTTCCTATTTTCGATGCATCACATAGTGTCCAGTTTCTCTGTCCAGCAACAAGAGGAAATTCAAAATGTTGTAAGGAGAGGAACAATGATTCATCCTCGGACCTCCTCACTCATGAAGAATCATTATAATGACAAATGGGCTTCCTACCTCTGGAAAGCACTTGCACATGGCATTGAAAATAAAAATTCCCTTGGTGTCTCAAGAATATCTCTACTAAGGTGAATACCCAGAAGGCGATTAAAAATTAAAGGTCGATTCCTGGAGAACAATTAATTCTGCGTAGTCTGGTTGACATGGTTCTGTCTATTGGTCCCTGTGGGGTCTGTGGCATTTGTCGGGACCAGCAATTCCTGTTTAGTGCAGCTCTATGCCCCATTAATTCCAGATATCTTTCACTCATATACACATCTTGTGATTACAAGAAGAATTCAGAAATACAATTCATTTTCCTAATGTAGGACCCTATTGATTATCTGTGAAAGGCACCATGGAGGTACACCGTGTGGGGACCCCTTAAAGTCACACATTCTTCAAAGTGAGAACCCTGTATTTGACCTATTCATCAGTCTGTCCATAAATGGGACCCCATTTGTCCCCCCTTTAGAGCCACCAGTAATGACTTTGCCAATGCTTGCTGTACTTGCAACATTATTGATACATGATGTTTTAAATGACATGTTAACAACCTTCTTGGGTAAGTTCTCTGTATCTGTTTACATGAACTTTAGAGAAAGACACCTGAATGAAACCAATCTGGCAAGGACTTATGAGTTGTCTACTATGATACTAAAGCTCATCTAAATTATCAGTGTTGAGAGAGAAAAGGCTAGCATGTTGAAGCATTTACTGGACATTTATCAAAGTTCCTTTGTTTCCCATTTTAAGAAAACAAAGGACACTGAGTGATATAAATGATGTGTAATTAATAACACACTCCCCTCTAAACTTACAACATCAACATTCACCTCTGTGGATGATTGTAGAAAAATGCCCCTTTTTTTGCATGATTGCCCCCATTTTTTGTGAACAAATTGTGCTGTTTTTGTTTAGTCTGTGCTCTTGAACTCAGCTAACCCAAGCCTCATTTCAAGTGTTCTGTCTCCTAAAGCATGTTGCAATTCTCCTGGATCTCTAACCTAAGAGAAAAACGCCTAATCACAAAGACCACGAAGACAATCCATAGCTGCAAGCTCTCCTTCCTCACCCCGAACCACCTACCCAACCACGGGATCACCTCTGTGACCATATACTCGAATGGCACAGTCCTGATCCAAGCCAACAACGCCAATCTGGAGGTTTTTGACCGCCTATTCCCCTCTCTCCTTGCAAATCCTATCACACCTGACCCATACCAGGCACACCAGCCCATCATGATGCTAAACCAAACCACACCACCCCCCAGGCACACACCCTCACCCATACATCCCCCACCCCTCTCAAAGGCCCAGGAAAACATAGTCACTGTCCTACCCAACATCACGACCCACTATACTGAAACACGTTCGGTACAAGACACCCTCCTAGCAGCCCCAGCCCGCTATAAGGCCGGACCTGAGCCCCCCCACACCCAACCTTCTCCTTCCCCTGTCATGAATAACCGCCCGACGCAACACACCCACCGCACCCCCCCCTCCCCAGCCCATGACTCAAACAGGCATCCCAACCCAATCGGACATCCGAAACGACCACAAAACCCAACGTAAACACAACGTCTCCGTAAACCAACTCCCCCTCCCGCAGGAGGCCACACACGACCGCCTCACCCGCATCGAAAACCAAATAAACACTATAATTCATGGTCTGAACCTTATCCTCACCAACCTCGACACCCCCCGCAACACCCACCCAAATTCCCAACCCGCCCCCTAGACTCGCACGCCCCCGCAAGACCAACCGACTCAACACCCCACACCAACTCACACCCCCCCCCCCACCATCCCAGACCTGGAGACCTAGAAGAGCGGCGAAAGCCATGACCTGGGAAAAGTCGCTAGAACTGGCCGCCTCTTACACAACACCTACCACCCTCCCCACCCAGCCCTCCATACAGGTAGTCACTGGTCTCAGATACGAACAACCCATACGCAAACCCCCCAGACCCCCGATCACCCGCATCACCATTCCCACCGAACCCAGGAAAAAAGAATCTCCCCAGACCAACTGCTTGCTCATAAACTGCAGATCCGCCACCAAACACTCGACCGAGCTAGCAGAGACCATCCTCAACCACAGCATAGACCTAGCTTTCATCACTGAGACCTGGCTTGACGAATCCTCCACACCTATCCTAGATGCGCTTGTCCCCCCTGGCTACTCCATCATCAACAAAGATAGGAAGGACCAAAAAAAAGGCGGAGGTGTGGCTATTATCCACAACAACAACCTCGCTGTGGCCGAATGCGACGCCTTCAACTACAACGCCTTCAAATGCCTTACAACCAATATCAAAACCATCGACAACAACCTACTCCAATGCCACCTAATATACCACCCCCCAGGCAACAACGCTATATTCGCAGAACAACTGTCAAACCTCATCGCCAACTGCTCCCTCAAAGAGTCTAACACCATCATTCTAGGGGATCTTAATCTGCACTGGAACAACGAAAATCATCGCCAGGAACGACACAATCTCTATTGAACACATCCTCCCGGTAGATTGGTCGGACCACCAGCTAATCCTATTCCACATCACACAACAGATCCAATCCCTCCCCCCAATCACAGCCGCCAGCACGTGGTCCAGAAATCTATCACACGTCAACTCAAAAGATCTAGAAGAAAAAATAGCCTCCTCCCTGCCAATCCCCACAGAAGGCCTCTCAACTACCGAACTCATCTCACACTACAACACCACCACGTCCGCCATCCTAGACCAACTGGCACCCCTAAAACAAAAAAAACCCAGGAACATCCCATCGAGAACCTGGTTTAACAAGGACATCAACGAGAAAAGGAGACTACTCAGAGCCACAGAACGACATTGGAGAAAGAACCCCTCCCTTAAACGCCACGAGGAACTCCGAGCAATGAGAAGAAGGTACAAAAACCACATCAACAATGAAAAAACAAACTTCTTCTGCAATGCTCTAGAAAAGGCAAAAAACAGACCAAGAGAACTCTTTGATATCATCTAAAAACAAACCTCCAAGCCTTCCACGGTCCATGCTCAACCCTCCAAAACCCTATGTGACAACTTCGTCTCCTTCTTCAATGAAAAAATAGCCAAGATCGAACTATCCCTAAACATCAACCCAGCCCCGACCATCAATATCAACCTAACTACAACATTCACCATCCCTGGAGACACAACCTCTACCGCCTGGTCCTCTTTCGACCCCGTCCATGAAGCCGAGGTCCTCAATCTAATCGCATCCTCCAAACCCTCCTCCCACATCCTGGATCCCATCCCCGCCCAAATGGCCAAAGACTTCAAACTCACCCTTGCTCCACTCTGGTGTAAAATCATCAACAGCTCCCTAAAATCTGGCATCATCCCGGACTGCCTCAAAGTCGGCCAGGTCACTCCCCTCCTAAAGAAACAAGGTCTAGACCCCAACAACCTAAACAATTTCAGACCAGTCTCAAGTCTACCCTTCCTAGCCAAAATCCTAGAAAAGTGCATACTACGCCAACTCAACAACCAGCTCGACAACATCAACCTTCTTGATCAAAACCAATCAGACTTCAGAAAAGGCTACAGCACCGAAACCGCAATCCTGAACATAGTAGACGACATCCGCAACTCCCTTGACTCGGATCAGTGTTGCATACTCATCCTCCTTGACCTGTCAGCGGCGTTTGACACAGTTGACCACAAGCTCCTCATCAAGGCCCTCAAAGAACGAGTAGGTGCGGACGACGTGGTCCTGAAATGGTTTGACTCCTTCTTTCAGAACCGCTTCCAAACAGTAAAAATAAAATCCTTCACATCCAACCCTCTCCCAGTGACCAGAGGGGTCCCCCAAGGATCCGTTCTCTCCCCTCAACTGTTCAACATATACATGGTCCCTCTCACCACCATACTGAAGAAAGCCAACATTCCTTTCCATCTATATGCGGACGACACACAGATCTACATAGAAGCTACTTCCTATAACGACATTCTAAGGCTCAACAACACTCTAAAAGAAATCCAAGACTGGCTAGGATCGAATCACCTCAAACTCAACCAAGGAAAAACCGAGATCCTCCTCATCTCCAACAAAGACAACAACCCCCAAATGACCGAATGGGTGAAAGCCATCGACATTCTCAAAGGAAATCTCACCCTGACCAACTCAGTAAAGTCACTTGGAATCACCCTGGATCATAAACTAACTATGTCTAACCACATCAAGAGCTCCGCGAAAAGCGCCTTCCTTAACCTGAAACTCCTCAATAAAATCAAACCTCACATCCCACAAAAAGATCTCCAACAAGCCACCCAAGCACTGGTCCTGTCCAGACTGGACTATGGGATCGCAACCCTATCCGGCACAGCCAAATCCCACCTAGCGCCACTGAAAACCACCCTCAATGCAGCAGCCAGAATGATATCAGGTGCAAGGAAATTTGACCACATATCCCCCGCACTCAAAGATCTTAAATGGCTCCCAGTGGAAATGCGCGCAAACTTCAGAACAGCCTGCCTAACACACAAAGCCCTACACACAGGGAAACCGGAATATTTAGCCTCCAAGCTCAAGAAAGCGGGTCAATCAAGAAATCTCAGAAGCTCGAACTCCCTACTACTCATCCCCCTGAAAACCCGGAAACAAAAAACCGCCAGCCGCTCATTTGCCGGCAACGCCCCAAAAATTTGGAACTGCATCCCAGTGGACATCAGAACTACCCCCTCCTTTCCAGAATTCAAGAATCGTCAAAAAACCCTCTACCTCAACAGCGCGTTCCCGAACTCTACCTCTAGAGCGCAACATGGAACTCGCACTACCTCGAAAACACTACCTCAAAACCGCCCCCCAGGCGGAAGACCTCTATGCTAATCTATGAACTTATACGAACCCTGTTTATGTTATACTATACTATCTTCGCACCTGTTTTTCCCGGACTAAATGTAAAGCGCTCCGATACCCTCAGGTCTGGCCAGCGCTATAGAAAACTCCAAAAATAAAATAAAATAAATAAATTCTCCTAATAGACATATTTAAGTCCCTAATAAATGGTACCAAGTGTTCCCAGGGCATGTGTGCAAAATGTCACTAGTGGCTTCAGCACATACCTTGCCACCCATTACAGTGTCAGTGCAAACATGACTGCAAGCCTACTATTGCATCTTTGACCTTTTTACATGAACCTTTTTGAATGATCTAAACGTTCCTTTTTAGTATGAATATGTTACGCCTATATAGGCCTTATAAGCCCTAAGGAGCGGTGTGTGGTATTTAAAAGTGGGACGTGTAGAAAATTACTGTCACACATGTCCTTATAGTGAAAAGGCCATAACATCTATTTTCACTGTAGCAAAGCTGGCTTTTCCAAAGCAAAATCCTGGGCTAGAAGAGTACAGTTAATAATACTGATTGTCGTTTGGAAACAGCTAAAAATATAATTCAAAGACTCTTTTTGATAATCGTTTAAATTCAATATAAAGGTGAAATCGAATTTGTGATAACTATTAAGGAAACTGTACTTTTAGACCTTAACCTTTTCTCTGCCCAAAGCCTCCAGAGGACCATTTGCATGAGCTTCAACTGGTGTTTGATAGCCCCCTTGAAGAGGTGCAAAACCTGTTCCCAGGGCAGAAAAAGGTCTAAGGTGTGGCAAGGTGTTTCTGTTTCACTGGCAGGATGACCATCTAGGCTGTCCCCAGGAACCAATTTAATTTTCAGAGACCTACCATGTCACAGGCCAATGTTAGCTGACACATGGGCAGGGTTCTTCTGTGCTCCCCAGTCAGGCGAGCACCAGTACCAGGGAACTTTCACCCCATTGGATAGGGTAGAACAGGAAATCACCTTTATCAACAGGTTTGTGACAGGCATAAACCTGGTATCCCAAATGCCCTCCTGAGAAGATTATTGGATCTATGGAAGATCAGGAGAGGACTGAAACTAATGTTGGAGACTTGAAGATCTGGACCTGATCTCGTTTTTGTTCTGAGGACAAAAAGTGGACTCTGGTGGTCAGTTGGCTGACTACCTGTTAACCTACATGACTACAAAAATCTGCAAGAAGCCCTATTTACTGAGGGGCCCAGCTGACCAGTTCCAACTGGAACTGCCCTGGATCATGCTGGGGGCTTCTGCTAGAGTGAGACTTGATCCCCAAGTGTTGTTCCTGATGTCCTGGGACCTTTGACTTTGTCTAACTGTACTCCTCCTAACCTCCTAAAACACCTGGGACTTAGAAACATTTTGGCTCCAAAGACCTCCAGAGGTCAGGGACAAACCTACCAAGTCAATCCGATAAAGGTGAGTTGTTGCTTGGTAAAAGACTTAGGTTTCTCCTGCTCTGAGCTTTCCCTCAATGGCAAATCGGCTGGACTTTGTGGACAGGGTTTCCCGTCCTGATATAAAAATCCAAGCTCCAAAAACTGTACTACGTCCGAACGTAGAAATCTTCACTGGGTGAAGGTCCAAAAAGTATATGGACCACCTTATGCATGAATTTTTAATTTTTCACACTCTGAGCTTTCCCTCCAAAAGCCAATGGCTTCACTAGGACCTCATTTGATGGCTGTCCAGCTCTGTGGAGCCCCTCTCAGCCACAGTCTAGTGCATTGCCCAGCTGAGGATTTTTTAGTTCCATTTCAGTGGGTAAGATAGAAGGCAACACGTCTGACCGGGTCAAACCTAGTTTCCAAAGCTGTCAACTCTAAATTATGCCTTGATCCTGGTCAAATGCAGCCAGATGACCACGGTTGCCTCTCAATGCTTTTTTGTACTATTTTTATTGACAACTGGAAAGATTCTTATCTCCAGTTCTCCTTATTGTTGTTGTTTTGGTGCGATTTTGTTTAACAGTTTTTTTTGCCAATGATGCTGCGTTACTGGCTTGTACCGAACATTAATACAGAAGCTACTGAGAGACTTACAAAATTATCGCATGTTCAAAAATCTGGTGATTAACACTCAAAAAAATTAATTAATTATAATAAATTCAAGGTGAAATAAAAAAACAAAAATTACAAATCTAAGGCAGGACCCGAGATCATGTTGAATATTATGATTAGTTGGTGATTAGATTTGACGAGAAGTTGTTCTGGGCCAAACAGCTAGTAAAAAGTGAAACAATTACTAGTCAATGTGCCAGTGCTGTTGTACGGTTCTGTAACCAATGCAGATGAAGATCAATTGAACCCGCCCTCTATGTGCAGTGCTATGGCTGTGCTAAGGCTGAAGTTGGACATGCACAATGTCGAAACCCATCTAGCACTTAAACAGACCTTGCATTGAATCCGAATATGGACTAAACCCAAGCTTGCTATTCATTTAAAAGCCCTTGGCAAGGCAGTGGCTCATGCAGACCACCCTGACCGAATGTTATTGCAAGTATTCCAGCTGCTGCAGGTTGTGCAGGAATCTGGGTGATCTATAGTCAGAAAATATTGGGCTTGACGAAGACAGAGCAAAGAGACAAGTTCAGGAGACACTTCCCGGAAACTAAAACCTCTGCCTGGTATGAACTGTACTCGGACCAGTTATTTCCAGAGATAAAAAGATCATTGTACATAAGGTTCAGAAATGGCACACTGCCAACAATGAGTTACGCCAACAGCAGGTCCAACCATCTTCAGCCTCGGCTGCGTGTAACTGCAAACAAGGCTCTGATGAAACTGTTTTACATTTCATGTTCCTTTGCACTAACTCCTTCAAGGCAAGGAGGCTCTACCTTCGCCCCCTTTTTAACAAATATAAAATATGATGTATTGTATCTTAGGGCGAACAAAGCGATACCAAAGGGGATGATGGACGGAGCGCTTGAGCAAATCAAACACTCACCCCCAGTCAACTGATCTGGGTTTAATCCATCATCATTCTTTAGCTCACTTCATCACCCCAGTTCAGACATGGCCTTATGCAAATCGGTCTGACCCTGTGCCTCATGGGAACAGTCCAGCCCGAACTGCCAAGCCATGTCTTCCCTGGACCAGAAACAAGCATCCTGGGACCGGTTTCGGCTTCATAACCTTCATCAGCCAGGCTATTCGGAATCTGAGCGCGTTCGTTTTTTGAATTTTTTTGTGAGAGTAAAAAAGGTAGGTGATATAAAAATTGTCCAGTAAGCTACTCACTATCAAAACTTTATTCTGGAGTGTATGCGCAACTATACAATTCTTATAAGCTGGACACCATACCAGATTAGGTAGGACTCAGGTGTCAAAGCTATTGTAGTGAAAAATAAAAATGGTCTACATGTTTTAACCGCTGTTATGATTATAGGGTTTTCGTCAGGACCAGTGGTGGTAGCCCGGGTGGTATATACTCGCTAAGGTGTACCCAGCCCTTGACTACATGAAAAAACCACCAAATAAAATTCAGTGGGTGGTTGTAGAGGTACTTTTTCCCAGATTCCTAGAAAAAAGCACCTCTAAGGGAAGAAAAACAAGACAAAAGACAAACACACATTTCAGTACATTTGACATAGGACGTGTGCGAAGTGCTCAAAATACAACACCCAAAGTGATAGAGAAATACGATGGGTGTTGATGCTTAGCTCATGAGTCGTCATGCATGGGTTTCATTAGGGTGCAGCGAGGACCATTGGGCTTTAAATAAGGCCAGTGAATAAATATTATAACCTACTTAATTGCGGTGAGTCTGTGCACTCATAACCCACTCACTAGTAGAACGTGAGTTATTGTGAGTGCTAATTACAAGGAAATGCGATCGCTCCCTAATCTTCAATTATACATTCACCGCAAGTTCCAATTTACGTGGGTGTCCATGCGCCCAAAAACGGGCGTGATTAAAAAGTCGCAAAACGGCATACCAACATCCAGTCTAACACACGAGCAAAAAAACTAAAAGGCACGTATAGATTCAGAGAGGGCAAGAAAAAACGCTTACTTGAAGCGCTATTGGAGTGTGCCTCATGTGTGTTGGGTTTTGCACAGACCAGATCCAGCCACGATCTGGATCGGAGAACAGACGAAAGGGGGAGGGAGAGGAGGGCGGGGAAGAGAGGGGGTTAGAATCGGATTCTAGATGCAAAACGGAGCCTACCCGCTACTTTGAAAAAAGTCCAGAGCCTGCCCATCCCGGTAAAGGTAACTTACTTGTGGACAGTCCTAAAAGGCTGTTTCGCCTAACTTGCAAATCCCTAGGCGCCCCGTGTGTGTCAGCCAGGGGCTCCGAAGCAGTGTTTAAGAAGCCGGCATGTTCTGGAGTGACTGAGGGCTTGGCCATATGCCGTGATGTCACCGCGTGCCGAATGGGTGTGGCGCGGTGAACAGTGCGTCCCTGTAGCTATGGAGACTTGGCGCTCGTTGTTACAATAAAACAGGCTCAATAAAGCATCATCGCATTTGGAGAATCAATAATATGGGATCAGCGCTATTCTACGTGGTTAAACCCAACCTTGTCCCTGTAGCTATGAAGACTGGGGGCGTTTGTTGTTAGAATAAAACGGGCTCACTAAAGCCTCTACGTGGTTAAGCCCAACCTTGATCGGGCATAAAAGACCTGTAAAGTGGAAATTAGGGGTTACCTAAATAAATACAGTGGGCCCCAGAGTCCTAGACAGTACGAGGAGGGGGAACACAAAAATCAAAGAAACTCCAGGAAAGTAAAAAAAGGAAAATAAAAAAAGGGGGGGGGGAAAGTACAGAGTAAGGAAAGGGTTGCCACAAAATATTATTGACCAATGGGACTAGGAGTATTCCCGTTATACATACAAATATAAATAAAACTTCCTGTCTTTTTCATGATCATGTATCCGATCTCATTACGTCTCGCCTACGCAGGACGCATGCGCTACATAGGAGGTCCTTTAGCTATCACTTGCTCTTTTTGGAAGCACATACTTGTGCTTGTGGCGGAATACACCTTCAGGGAGCGCGCAGGGGCATGCCACAAGCACAATTATGTGCTTCCAAAAAGAGCAAAAACAGCTGATGCTTTGTGCACGCGCGTTTGGAAGCTTCACCAGCGAGCTAGGCAAATGGCGCGTGGGCACCATAGGCATAACAGGCCCACTTAGTGTGCGCGCTTCTCTATTTCACCATATTGCACATCTGTTTGCTCACCATTCTGCTAGTAATCCGGTGCACAAACATTTTAAAAGTGCATTGCTGGTATCACTTCCACGTGCATGGCTGCCTCTCTGACACTGGTCACTGTCCCAGTCTTACCCACTACCTTCATCCCAGTAAACAGTGCGTCAGGCTCGCGCACTGCGCTCCTCTAACAGCGAACGCGGCAGCTTCACAGACTGCCCCTGCCTCCTGGTACCCTAGGTGTGTCTCCACAGCCACACTTCGGGGTCCGGCCTCGCTGGGTCTTTCTGCCTTTCTGTTAGATACATTCCCTGACCCACTTGTACGAATATCATCACCTACTCACCGCTCGCCTTCGGCCTCTCCTGTGCCAGCTTTGCCCATCTCTGTGCACAATCCCTGTTCTGGCTTCACTGTGAACGCGTTGAGCAATCAGCGCGCCAGCCTCATCAGCCCACTTGCAAAATCTGTCAGCCATGCTCCAGTTGCATACATTATGCCAATCTGATTGTGCCCAACTCACATACCCTGTCATGAATCATAATGCTTCTAAACACTACCAATCAACTGTGAGACAAGGAGTGATAGGGGGATACATTGGTTTGCCAAAATCTCACGAAGTGACTGTGGCGAGCTAGAAGCTAAACAAGTGAAACTTGAGGAGCACTCAGTCCTGTGCAAGCATCAAAAACACAGCAAGGCTTGCCCCGGAAAGAGAAGTGTGAGAGGAGGGCGAAGTACAAACGTCAGTCAGCAGCAAGAAGAGCGCAGATAGGAACAATGTAACCGGCATTAGGACAAAGAAAACAGTCACAAGGCAAGCAGAAACACCCCTCGTATGTGCTTGCATGGATGAGCGCACACACAATAATAAAACACAGTATGAGCACGGGCACGGAGCCCAACCCATGTGCAAGCATCTCGCAGACAGCGCACATGTAGAGCCCGCACACAGAGAACATGCACTGCACAGGGATCTTAAGTGCCGGCTGCCTGGGCTTAAAGAACAATTGCTCATCTAGTATGATGACAAGAGTTCCAAAAGAAACAAGCATTTGCAATGCAATAGGCTGCTTTTTAAAAGTTTGTACAGAGCTCACTGTGTCTGTCTTCTCTCTGTATTTTCCTGAGAATACATCTCCTCATCTGCTATAAAAGTATCCTGCTCAGAAACCGTGAGACTGTCCCTAAAAGCCGCATTTCTGAATCGTCATGGTTTCCTATGTAATCAGTACCTTTTGGAGACAGACCCTGAAGAGAACATAGTTTCATTTTCAGCATTCTTTTTGAAGACATAAAACAAAGATTGTTTTCACATTTAACACACAAATTCCACGTGAAACACCTGCAGCTGAATGAAACGTGTAAACTGCACCTTTGATAGATACATGCATTAAAGTGCATAGCACATTTAACAAGCATTGGCATAGCCAACAGGTCTCACTTTTGGGACCTCTTAAGAATTTAGTTATGCAGCACAATATCCTTGGTGCAACAACATCAACTGCTGCATGGCTAAACTCTTATAAGGACTCAAAGGCGAGATCTATTGGCTATGCCAATGCTTGTTTTTAAAAGAGATGACTGAAGAGAACTGCAATGTTTGACTTCCTAAATATATTTAGAAATACAAATTGGATAGATTAGTTGCGTCAAAAATATTTTTGTCATTTTGGGGCACCACGGCGATTTTTGTTTACATGAGGGGGCGCAGCAATAAAAAGACCACTGCTTGAACTGGTTGCATTTCTGTTCTTCCACAGCTAGACTTTTTACATCACCTCAGGTACCTCGAATTGTCCTATGTCAGGTGTCACGCACAATTTTACATTTATAACTGCAAAACAAAACGACCAAAAACGAGAACGCAAAGCAAAAGGCAACTTACAGCAACTTCCTCGCATCTTCTGAACTTCAAGTTCTACAGTCAGCTTTTAGACATACAGTCAAGCACTGAAGGGCATTGCCCTTTAATTCCAGCATCATTTTGGAATGTGTTGATTGCAAACTGGACAATGACACAGACAAACGTGTATACTATACACCTGATTGTACATGTCGAAATAGTGGATTTGCGCCATTTTACCTGAATCAGGCTGGGTATTTCCCCATCCAGATGTGAGGCACCAGGTGCCAGCTGCTGCACAGCTGGTTGGCAGAGCAATCGGAGAGACGAAGTTGTTGTACTGTGCCGGCTTGGACAGCTTGACCAGCATGATGTCGTTATCTTGAGTCTGGGAGTTGTAGTTCGGATGCTTGATGACTTTAGAGACTTGAATGGCCTGCTCCGTGCTTTCGGTGTAAGTCGTGTCATACTCACCAAGGTAGGCTACCAAGGTGTTGGCTCTAGCAGGGAAAAACGTAAATGGATAATTAGTTAATTAAAAAAAAGATAGAGACAGAGTGGAAGACAAAGCATGGATTGATGGAGGGACAGCTCGTTTAAACCTATTGGTGATGTGCTTTCATGCAATTGTGCAGAAACTGAAGACTGCACATTTCATAAACTTTTGCAACATCAAGTGAACTTATATTACCGCATTTCAAATGTGGTGATGCCCCATCACAGCATAGGAAAGTCACGCCCATACACAAGGGCAAAATCGGTGCTAGCTTTGCAGCTTCAAATGCAGAAATATGGTATTACCACCTCGTGGTGTTACTGAAAATTTCTTGACAGAGACAACACTAGAAAATGTTCAACATAAACAATTTGCAAGACTGTGGCCACACTTAAACGTTAACACTGTTGCGCTCTTTCTTACGACAGGTCATAGACGACCATATGTCTACATCTTGAAGTAGGTATCATAAGAGTCATCCATGTCCCATTCCACCAGGAATAGTCCCAATTAACCAAAGAAAGTTCTAATGAGAACTATGCTGAACTAATCAACTGCTCACCCTTTGGAAAGGCGCACCACATACCCATCTAGGATCTGAGCTTTCACAGCAAAATACCATAGAGCCCATAGAGCCAGGCCACCTGCCATGCACGAGTATTGGTAAAATGAATAGACTATTACACAACTTGCAATCTGCCTCCCGACCTGTAAGGGCACAGAAACCCGACTGCTGATATCAGCAAATAGCTGCTCTTCTCCTTCAATGTTTGCAAAATGCCTATTTTGATTTTATTTCACCTTTCTGTAATGTAATGTAATGTAATGCAAAAGAAATGTATAAAGCGAAGCTAACACCCAGCGGTTTCTTGGCGCTAAAGCAAAAGGTGGTCCATGGGGCAGTAGACCACAAGATCCTCTGTGATCATCCGAGTTTCTAGAAAAGTTGGCTTGGTAATGGGACAATAATTGTATCTGTTCCATTCAGACTACATTCAACAAATTAAATGGAATCATCATCAGCTCTAAAACACATCAAACACAGGGTTCACCAAGACAGTCCGAAGGCCATGGCAGTATTTAACACTTACATGAGACATCTTACTCAGATCATATCCCAATACCGACTGAATTTCCTCTGCATGATTTTGGAAATGCAAACTTACTTACACTAGGGCGATAACACAGATTAAGAAATGGATAGCAACAAGGAGGCAGCCAGAAAATGTAAATACACCTCACTTGAACAATACCTCTTCTCAAACGCTGAGCATCAGGCAAGCAAACCCTACTCTCCTTAAGAAATTTACCATCACGCTTGAATAATCCATCCACCCACCCATCCATACATCCATCCATCCATCCATCCATCCATATGTCCACATATCTATCTATCCAGGCATTCACACACCCGTCCTTTCATATTCCCCATCTTTCCATTTCTCATCTGTCCACTCATTCACCCTATACCCTTGACTCTTTTGCTCCTGTATCCATCCTCTTACCCTTTCATTTATCCACCTTTTTGCTCTTCCATCCTAGCTCTCTTCACCTGCATGAAACAAGCACTAAAATCCTAGCAGGCAGTTTCCTGCCCAAAAGGCAAATGGAAGTATGATCCTCCCCAGGGCACAACAAAATATCTCTTTTGCATCACAGATCGACAAACAGCAGCGTTGATCCTCTTCGACCTCTCAGCAGCCTTCTGCACTATATCCCACCACACACTGATAAAAAGACTCTCCCAGATTGGCATCCAAGGGCATGTGCTCGGATGGATCACTTCCTTCCTCACCATAAGAACGCAGAGGATCCACCTCCCACCTTTCACCTCTGAACCCAAGGACATCAAACATGAGTGAGATCATTGGGCAATGGCCATCATTCAATGGTTCAAGTCGGCATATTTCGACAACTGATATATTGTACAGGAGAAGAGAAACACTCACGGCTGGTAGCAATGGGCGGCTGATACGATCCAGTACTGATTGATCAGAGAACCTCCGCACCAGCGACCTCCATTGCACATGAAGTAGACCTGCCAGGGCACGCTGCCCCTGGCGCAGTTGTAGCCGTTGACTACATCATTGATATCGTCAACCTTTGTCGGGTAGGCAGCTGCAAGCAGAAAGGACGGGTAAGACAACGGGTTCCATAGCTATGGAATCAAATCACTCATAGATTCAGTAACTATCACTGTTACTTATTCACGCTTCCACTCAGGATTAGAAACCGATCCTGAATTGTGCAGTAATGCCAAGCTCACTAAAGACCAAACGCTACTGATGATGCTCGATGTGGCATTATCGCATGAGAGGTTGTATCATGATCAGCTGTGCTGGCTCAGCGCAGCTACTTATGTATTTGCAGTGTCCGATTAAAATACATTCAGCCTGGGGATTTGTTTGAGTTAGTACATGAGCAGCAGACAGCAAAGTGCAGACAAAGAGAGGCAACATTTTTAGTTTTCTCATCATAGAGCTGAGAAGAAAAATACATATCATTGCATTGCCCCCCCCCCCCCCCCCCCCCCATTCAGAAGCATAAACCTGAAGCTGTCCGGTGAAACTGCTCCTGTGCTGCTAGTATCTCCAGAATGTGGTATCACACCATCAAATTACGGGGCATTGTTACTGAGGTTAAAAATGCTGCTGGGCTTACATTTGTAAAAACACTGACAACATAATATTATGGAACACTTTCTTTGATGATGCATTTCCTCAATGAGAGTGGTATATTTTGAAAAACAGAATTGTAAATTATTAATTCTCCCTTCAAATGTGCTATAGTCAAATGAGGTAGAAAGAGCCCTCTGTTAAAACTGTAAATAATAAAACACGCAGGAAACGGTGAGAAAGTTTTAAAAAATACATTTATCGTAAAAAGTAAGAGGGTTGAGAGAGGGGTGACATCCAATGGGCCTTCCACAGTGTTCAAGAGCATTCAGGAAAATAAACCCCCAAAATTAAACGAACAAAGCTACGGCCAAAAGTGTTTTTCAAACTACATTTACAAAGTGGACCCTAAATAATAACAGTACTGCAGAAGTGACACTAACTAGGCATCTGACTTTTAGGTCTGGCCTCTTTTTTTGAGATAGCTTTAGCTGTGTTCCCAGACTATTGTTTTCCCCCAAAAGAAATCGTACGTAATATACATATAAAGAAGAGATTTTGTCAGCTGACTTGACCTATTGGTCTGCTAAATCGCCACACCCATTTTGCTTCCAACCACCACATCATAGGGCATAGGTCTTCAAACTGTGGGATGCAGCCCCCTGTGGGGCTGTGGATGCATTCCCAGGGGAGCACAAATGACGCTCTAAGTACTTGTAAATGAGTATTCCAAGGCTGCCTTAATTTACATGCATGGTCGAAGTGCTTGAAAAGTAGAGAACTGTAATCCATGCCGTGGTGGTGGGGTCAAAGGCTTTCCTAAAAATGTCCAAATATTCTGTGTCTTATTGTTTTTTCACTTTCAGTTAACTGCATATAAAAAACACAAACCATAAAGGCAAGTTAGGCAAGTTAAACTAAACAGCGGTAAATGTATTATTTTATATTATGAAACTGCAGTTGGCTAATGTGAGCGCTGCAGATGTCTTTATGTGGGATCAAAGCGCTAAAGATCTGAATTCGGATTAGTGCAGTGGGGAATAGCGACTAGTGTATTTATAGTGCTGCGAGGTCCCATCCTGTAACAAAAAGCACTGTGAATATGTAAGCCATTATTTTAACATTGTATTATATACAGTATGAGATAGGGTGCCACAAATTGATTTATTGATTAAGATAAAACAAGTGCTTCATGGTATATATTTCAGTAATAGGTAGAATGTCATTGTCCAAATAGGTTTATAGTCCCCGTTAAAAGCGTTTTTCAGAGCTCTGCTGATTACACCCTTACATTTATTCTCAAAAAGAATAACCTTTCTCTCCATAAAAATTCAGCTGACTCCCTCGATTGATGCCTGTGTCCCAAGCAGCCTTTGTATTTGCTGATTAACCAAATGCACACATTTACATTCCTTTTAGGTAGCAGGCGCCCTGGTAAGCAGACCTGTTCCAGCTCTCTTTCCCTTCTTCAGCTTCACAGCACAGGAGACCCCCCAAACCCTCTCCCACCTGCCCTCCCTTCACTTTCACCAAGAGGATTCTCAAGAGCTACATTAACCATGTAGGATCAATTGTTTTTTTAACAAAAAAGTATGTAAAGTTAAAAAAAAAAGCATGGGCATGTTGTTCCTCATAGATCCTACCTCCTTGATCTCTGTCCAGATGACCTTCCAGGTGAATCGAGGGGGGCAATGGCAGAAGGATATCAGCAGAGTCGTATTGAGACCCCGAACCCTGATGGTCCAGACACCTGGGGCCTCAGATTTATGTCCCAGGAGAAACAGAATAAGAGCATGATCTCTGCATAGTGTCAAAGAGATGCCCCGAGTAGGGGGTGCTATGTGGGGTTTATGTTTTTCATTTATAAATGGACAGAGGCAGTTTTCTCAGAGGGGTGATCTGAGGAAGGTGGGGAGAAATTGTGGCTCAGTTCTTTAAAGGACAATCACTGCCATTAGTGCAGAGGATCAGTATCACTGAGGCCAGGGGTGTGAGGGACCCCTGCACCCAAAATGTGGCTGTATTACTGCCTTAGAGTACAGGTAACCTGCAATGTGCAGGGAGCAAGACAAAGAGGCCAAATGTGGGCCTTTAACCAGGTTTTCTTTACACACAGGAGGAAATAGCCAATGCTGGTCCTCGGGCCTAGGGGTAATGGGCCAGTGGAATGGGCAGAGAAACAGCTTGCTTCGCAAGGCTGTCATTTACATTGTTTCCAGAGGTGCAGTGTCACTGGAACCCAGAGGTGTGAGGAACCAACTCAATCCCGATTATGGCTGTTTTACTATCCTTCCTTGCTTCCTTTAGGGCCCACTGCACCTTTTCTGCACCAGGTTTGCTTTGGGCTTTGGACCTATGGCCCAAGGGAGGGGAAAACTGAAGCAGAGGAGACCCATTAGCCGGGCCTCAGAGAGAGATGGCAGAGAGGGAGATGAAGCAATATGGGAGTCCTGTTTGTTTTTTTAATGTATGATGAAACTGCTCTTTGTAAGACAGTAGCTATCGTTAATGAAGTAAGTGCATTGACACTGGTACCCAGATGTTTGAGAGGCCCGCTGCATCACAATTACAATTGTTTTACTTTACAAAAAGGGGCATGGAGTGGGCATGCAGCCTCATTTGCCAGGCTAGCTTTAGGACAGATGGCACCTTTTACTGCAAGGAGGGGGCAACACATGGGATCTCATTTCTTACTGTTCAGGAAAGGGAGTCTGTTGAAAGACAGGAGTGATGGCCAGGTTTCGTGGCCAGATACAGTGAGGAAGGGGGAACAGGCAGAGAGACAGCCTGCTTTTCAGGGCTGCAGCCATGGCTGGCTGTTGGCATGGGTGAGCTGGAACCAGGCCCGGGGCAGCTCATTTAGAAGGGCGCACATGCAGCTGACCTTGTGAGCTTCCTTGAATAATGCTTTCATTCCAGGCTGCCAGTTCAGTCCATTACCCCCAGACTGGCTATACAACCTTGTTTTCTTTATTTTCCGTAGCCTTCCTCTGATCCCCTATATCTCACACCCCATTCCTCATCCCTTCACCGTTCCATGGAACCACTTCCAGTTTAAAAACTAAATAGGCGGTTCAGGTGAAGGGTCAAGAGGCAGATGTGTTTTCACAGGCCAGTCACTGCTCTGAGATATTCAGCAGGACGTTACCTCTGAGCACAAACATGCCCCCCCCCCCCCTCCCTAGAATCACCAATGGAAGGGGCAGATGGGGAGAGGTGGAGGAGGCGGTTCAGGAGGGGTGCCAAATTAATTTTCGCCCAGGGCGCTGTCTGAGGAAATGCCAGCCCTGGCTGTTGCCATCAATAGTGCAGCAGTTGCATTGGGGCCCAGGAGTGTGACGGGCTCATCATAACACCCCTATTAAGAGTCATAGTATTTTTGGTCACTTTCTGGTTTTGTTCTATACATTGTCTCTTTCATAAGTGTTGCAATTATTATAGATTAAAATCTCTAAAAAAGGTTTCACTGATAAGTCCCACCTGGGCTCGCCTCTCCTGTTCCCCCAAATCTTGCCATTCAATTTTGGAGGGGGGCCCGATTTCAAACAATTTTACTTAAGGGGGCTCAGAGCACAAACGTTCAAAGACCTATGGCTTAGGCAATGGCTCAACCCAATAATCCCATTCGCTCCCTTCACTTTGAGGGAATTCACAAAGTTTTAGCAAATCTGTTACACCTTGCCAAAAACATAGTTGCTTTCTCTTCGGTTGCAAAGCTGGTTTAAAATGTGCTTTTTTATTTCACGTTTTTATATTAACTTTAAATGGCTGCTGTATGTTTTGCTAGCAGTCCTTTCAAGTATCAAGGCAACATTGTAGCTAATTGCTTTTGAATAAACGGTTGGCTGGCAATTTATCTTTCTCTCCTTCACATAGAAAAAACAAAAAATGTGTTGCACAATTGAAAAGTTTCTGGTTTACAAAACATCTATAATAAAACCGCTCCATTAATAGATGTTTTTTTTTTAAATCAACAATTTTTGTTACAATTATAATGCAGCCTCGTTCAGGTGATGGTATATTTCCTTTTTGTCTTTTTATTTTTTTGTAGCATGTGCTTGAAATAAAAAAAAAAAAGAAAATTAACCATTGCACCAGATTGCAAAGAAAAGACATACTGCATTTATAAATGGTTGTTTTATGTGTTGGGAAAATGCATGCTTCCTTAATGTGTTCGTTCTTTTGGAGTTCACTGCAGGCATGATCATATATTTGCGGTGTTGCGATGTGTTTGCGACGAAAGAAGGCTTTTGGGGAGAACAATGGAACACGAATTCCTCTGGATAATGAAGTTTGGGCTTGGCAAATGGGAACTGCTTCTTCAACCTCATCTCCATGGAAAATACAATACGTTGACTCTTTTTGTGTACAGCCAACTTGTCCCATCAGGGCTTTCAACCACTTTCAAACTGAAACCGGACACTTATTAAACAAGGGGCAACTCGGGCGATTTTATTTTAACAAGAATTTTCGAGTATCATTTGGAGTTCCCTCCACAAATGTAAACAAGCATTAGTAAAGTCAATTGGTCTGTTCTTGGCCGTCAGTCTTTTAACTTTGTCAGTGCTTGTTTTGTTATGTGGCAGGTTTTGCACAGGCCTACTGTTGGGGAAACTGCTGGGCCCTTGTCAAATCTTTAAAAAATGGCTAAAGGCAAAAATATATTTTGGTCACAAATAGGGCATTTAATGGAACTAATTTGTGTGCAGATGTGCTCCTTGTGAAATGGAATAATGCCATCACTCACAGTGAAGTTAGCCAATGGCTAAGGTGGGCAGACCCATTGCTCCATGCTGGGGGGCGTAGTGGGCGAACAAAAACCTGAATGGCATAATACTATACCAATTGATAAAGAGCGCTAGCTGAAACCTCCATAAGTTTATTCAACGCATACTTTTACCAATATCAAAATGTCTTGGCTAACGCCTTATCTAAAAAAATTCAGCAGTAGATAAAAATGACATGTGAGGCGAAGTGTTCTCGAAAATGGATAGTTTGACCGTCACCAAGTGTTCCGTGGTGTACTTGCATCACTCTTTGAAAGACAACTTGCAGTCTATGTTATCACTTCAAGAAAAGGGATGAAAATAGGCAGGACCAGGAGATGGAACCATGGTATGAAAGAGCTCCAGAGCTGAGCTTGTTAAGCCATACCGTATGCAGCTCCTGCTTAGTTTATGTTGCCTCATAAGAACCTGAACTATCTCCTTTGGTCTGAGATTCCCGAACCCCGAGAATTTACGCACCTACTGATTGTATTTGATAACATGAACTAGTGATTAGTTTAGGTGGAGCTAGTTTCTACCACATAAAGGATGCTTCTGTTACTTGTTACTCCGATAGTTTCCCTTTCTGAGTGACGCTAGAGGTCTGTCCTTTACCGGCTTACTCTCTCTCTCTATGGCCGGCATATATTTATAGAACGTATGGGATACCTAGAACCTCAGGTTCAAGAAGAAAATGAGCCCTGTTACCAAATACACCTCAAACGCAGAGAATAAGGTTCTGTATAAGGATCTAAAGGCCTAAATTCCACACGGATGAGTTTCGCACATTGACACTATTTTCAATGTCTTACCTGCCTGATGCCCCAGTGCCAGAACCACCAGCAGAAAGAGCTTCATCTTGGAGGATTGGTCTTATGCTGTGTCTGCCTACAACTGTTAAAACTGGAAGGGCCTTTTTATACAGTTTTACATCAGGTCTCCTGCGTCAGAGATAACATAGAACTTTCTGCAGAACATGGGCTGTATGCCTTATCTTATCCAAATTCTGATATGGCATTCGGAAATATCTCCTAAAACAAACAGTAAAATGAAAATTGGCCCACATCCCAGAAGTATACAAGTGGAACACAATATATTAGTGTGACTCACTACCTCAGCCGAGGGTTGGCGGGTGACATTGGCAGCAAGAATAGCATGAGTCTGTGGCCTAATGTTTCCAAAAGTTCAAATTGGTGATATCAATGTTAGAATAAACACAGACAGGCAAACAAATGCATAGAAACTCTCCAGCAAGGACAAGCAAGTTTATACTCTTGACCTTTTACTAAAAAGCAAATTCAATTGTTGTTAGAGGTCCACACAAATGTTGTGCCCTCCTTGACTTTAGGATTTTCAAACGTTGAGGAAGATTCTAAAGTCTAACAAAGTCTTAGCAGAAAACTAACAATTGAGCAGATGCAGCTAAAATACAGTTCTATTAGTGAGAATACAGATTACACCATAAATAACCATTCTTTGCAAAAACATACCTTCCTTATGGATATCATGTCCTCACATACTATTGATGGTCACTTTGCTCACATCTAGGGCCATATTAGGGAGAGGAGTTGGCCTAACGGCTAGGGCGGGCGACCTCGAATCTGGGGTACCCGGTTGGAGTCTCGGCAATGATGCTGAACATCCTGTGATTCTGGGCAAAGCACTTAATCTCCCCGTGCCTAACAAAAATGAATGTGCCCTCATGTAATGCAACTGGTGCTATGTAAAGCGCTCTGATACCCGATTCGGGACAAGTTCGCACTATATACAACTCTGTATAAATAAATAAATATCATGAAGAGTTGCGCTTGTGCAGAGCTGAAGGTCTGTTTGTGGGTTCTTGCACTGTGTAAAGTGCATTCATTTAGCATCATATTTATTGAAATAACACAGCTCAGAAACAGAAAGAGACAAACTGTGCTCACAGTTTCCGAACTATACTGTCTAAATATCAGGCACTCATTCAGACAAATGTAGGCACATGAAAACAGATGCTCAGCGCTGTGCTGAGCAAGCGGAGCCCATCCTGATATGGTCCCACGTCAGTTTCATATACTCTGAGGCTTATTAATGGGATTTTGACGAAGGGCAGAGCAGCAAGGCACCTAGCTGCACTGCCCTACGCCAAAGGGACAGTATAGCAATGCACGTATTTAAGCAATACAGAGCATTCCTGTCCTTTCTCCCTGCACTGGCACGATGGTGCAAGACTGCCTCCGTTGCATGCAGGACTTTTTTGTGCAGGAAAGGGCACCTTCCGGCACTAAAACAATCGTATTAGGCGTTTTCCTCTTTCTGTGTGTGTTGCAGAATGCAACACTCATGGAAAGAGGAAAAAACGAAGAGAAATAAACATATTTCTCTACACTACGCATCACCTTAGATGGCATACAGATTTGGTGCTTCCCCAGGTTTGCATCACTTTGGAAATCAGCACCAGCATCAAATTCCATGGGTTTTATGTGGGAAAACCCACCGTAAGGCCCATGGAACGCCTCCCAGGCTCAGAGTAAGGCGATGCTGCACAAATCGCTGTGTCAACTTACTTATGATTTATGATGCCACTCAAAGCCATGCTTTGTGGCTTTGGGTGGCTTCATCAATCAAAATGAGAGCCCTTTGGGCGTGGCTAGCAGCCGAAGAATATGGCCGCTGCCTAGAGAGGCTCTGAGACCCTCTACTTTGCCCAGCCGATCCGATCATTGATCCGGCAGCCTACCCGTCTGGAATTGGAGGCTGAGGTGGCAGAAGGCCCGCAGTATCGGGCGAGCGAATCCAGACTTGATAAGAAGACTCGCTGAGGCACTGGTGGCGATTTATCCTGCAGCGGCCTGACAACGAAGCAGTGAGCTGAGACCTGAAGTTGGGAGCGTATCCGGAGGAGACAAATCAGAGGCTGCGGAAGGCGGGGGCACGGGCGGAGAGCGGCTGGAGGCGGAAGGAGTTAAAGCGGCAAAAACAGCTTACTGGAGTGCGCCTTGTAACTCCTTCAGGCTCCGACTCTAGTGGGAAGAATAAATGAATAAATGAGAATTTGTATAGCGCGGACTAAGCCCAAGGGCATCAAGGTGCTGTAAACAGACAAACCTACAGGCACAACCAGCATTACGTACTCAAGCCCGTCTCGCCGGAAACAACCAGGTTTTGAGGGTCTTACGGAAGATTGAGTGAGCATGTTGACCAGAAAGGGAAACAGGGAGAGACTTCCACGCCTTGGCAGCAGCCTGTGAGAAGGCTCTTCCACCCCATCCCATCTTTTTGTATCTGGGAACCACAAGCAGATTTTTTTTAGCTGACCTGAGGTTCGTAGAAGGAGCGTACCTATGGAGGATATTCTCTATGCCCACTGGGCCTTGTCCATAGTATGCATTGTGGGCGAGGCATAGGGTCTTAAACAAGACTCTACGGTCCACCGGGAGCCAGTGCAGCGAACAGAGAGCAGATGAGGCTGAGTCACGCTTGGGAAGATTCAGCACCAGCCTTGCAGTGGCATTTTGTACCAGCTGAAGGTGGCTCAGCTGACCCTTGTTAATTCCCAGATAAAGGGCATTGCAGTAGTCAGCCTGGCCAATTTTAAGGGCACGACCACCTTTTTACGAGCTTCAAGAGACAAAAACTGGGAAATTTTTCTTATGACTCGAAAAGTCCAAAACAAGTGGCGACTGTTCTGGAGACCTGACGAGACATAGAGAGATAGTCATGGACCACCACTCCAAGATTTTTCCCGTGGGAGACAGGAGTAGGACAGGTACCCAGGGAATTGGGCCACCGCTTGCTCGACCAGATGTCAGAGTTGTCCCCAAAAATCAAGACTTCCGTCTTTTCCCCAATTAATTTAAGGTAAATTTGAACCATCCATGATGAAACAGCTGTCATACAGTCTTTAAAGTTTTGCGCGGAGTCCCTGATCTTTTGAGTAATAGAGACCATGATCTGCGCGTCGTCCGCATAAGACAACACCTCCAGTCTAAATGATTTCACCACTCTTGCCAGCGGGGCCACATAAATATTAAAGAGGGTAGGGCTCAAGGAGGAGCCCTGATGCACTCCGCAGACAAGGGGGGATGACTAAGAGTAAAAATTACCCATTCTAACGATTTGAGACCGCTGACTAAGGAATGATTCAAGAAGGTCCAGGGCCCGACAGCCAACCTATATCCCCTTTAGACGGTCCACCAATCTCAAGGGAGGCAGGGTGTCGAAAGCGCCGGTAAGGTCGAGTAAGATAAGGAGAGTGGTATGCCCTGCATCCACCTTAACTCGAATATTATCCGACACCACGGTGAGAGCAGTCTCCGTACTATGAGCCCGTCTGAACCCATGTTGGGAGTCATCCAGAATCTGGTGGTCCCTCAGGTAATCTCTCAGGTGTGAGTTCAGATGGGATTCAAGGATTTTAGCAGGGAGTGGCAGAAGGTAAATGGGGAGGAAGTTTTTTTAATTTAGGGGATCTAAGGAAGGCTTTTTCAGGATGGGCCTAACCACCGCAGCCTTCCAGATCAAAGGATATTGGCCCGAGGATATGGCTAAGTTCAAGACAGTCGTGAGATGCGGGGTCAAAGCCACCTTGGCCATTTTCACGACTTTGAGAGGACAGGGATCCAAAGGTGACCTGGATTTGATACCTTCAAGCAAGAGATCTACAGTTTCAGGTAATAACATCGGAAAGGCACAAAAACCTGCCAAAGTCATTTTACTGAGAGAACTGTTCAGAAGGGTTTCGGAGGAGGCGTCAGGTGTCTACCTGGCATTAAGACACTCCAGCTGATCATAAATATCAGAGATCTTGGAGCAAAAAAAGGAAGCTAGGCGATCGCAAAGCTCCTGTGAGGGATCCACTTTGTCAGAGTGTTGTAGGAGCCACAAGGGAGTTAAAGATGTTAAAGAGCTTCTTAGGAGTGGTGATATCCCCGGTGATCTTGGAGTAATATCTTTCCTTTTCCTCAATTATGGCTGCTTTGTATGCCTTTAGACATTGCTTGTGTGACTACCTGCCGGAGGCAGCCGGGTACTTCCGCCAATATCTTTCCTTCCTTCTGCACTCTTGTCTCATGTTTCGAAGACGATCAGAGAACCAAGGAGCGGAAGGCGTTTTCCTGGCCGAGTAACACAATTTTTTAGGGGCAAGAGTGTCCATCATAGCAGTAATTTTTTTGGAAAAGGTTTCCCGCAGCCATATCAACGTTATGAAGGACCTCTGCCTTTGCGTGTAATGAGCTTCTGTAGGCAAAGAGGAGGAGCTAATCCCATCTCCCCCCTTAAGGCAGAGGCCACACCAACTACATTAGAAGGGTCCTTTCATGTACAGTGTTTCTTCTTTCAAGATGTGAATTGGAATTGGAATAGGATTTGTAGAGCGCGTGGCTACCCAAGGGCGTCCCAGCGCTGGACTCGAAGGTTGTAGCTAGGAAACTGAAGTGACCTAGGGGAAAAGCTAGGTTTTCAAGAGCCTTCGGAATTTTGACAGGTTGGATTCCCTACGAATGTTCAGGGGGAGCAAGTTCCACAGCTTAGGGGCGTTATAGGAAAAGAGGCGTCCGCCTGATCGCGCCTTCTTGATTCTTGGGACCTAGGCCAAAAGGGGGTGGTCGGATCTTAGATTCCTATTGGCTTTGTGATGTTTAATCAGAGTTTTCAGGATCGGGGGGCCCTTATCCCGGAGAATTTAATGTGTTATGCAGAGAGATTTGAAATTAATTTTCTCTTGGATCGGGAGCCAGTGTAGTGAGTTTAGGGCAGGCTTGGCCGTGCTTCTGTTATTTGTACCTGTTAGCAGTCTAGTTGCAGAGTTCTGGACAAGTTGGAGTTTGTTTATGACTGATTTCGGGGCGCCAAGATAGAGGGCGTTCCATTAATCTAGTTTGGAGAAGATAAGGCCCTGGATGAGTAGTTTTTTGGATTGTGGGGGAAGAAGGGGGAGGATTTTGCGTGTGGTGCGAAGCAGGCCAAATCAGATTCCTGAGGTTTTCCTGGCTTGAGTTTGAAAAGTGAAGTCCTGGTTCAGCCAAATACCTAGGCTTTTTATTTCTTTCTTCGGTGAGGGGGCTTGTCCCATGCAGGTTGGCCACATCAGTTTGGGGGTGAGTTTGGGTTGACTGCCTAGCACTAGGATTTCGGATTTATCTCCGTTAAGTTTGAGGAGGGACTTGCTCATCCAGCTGGAGATTTCTTCGAGGCAGTCGCATAGGTTTCCTGGGGATTGGTCTGTCTGTTTAAGTGAGACGACAAGTTGTGTGTCGTCTGCGTACATGACCAATTTAATGCTAAAAGGGGCTCCAATCTCTTCTAAAGGGGACATGTAAACATTGAAAAGGGTAGGGCTTAGGGAAGAACCCTGAGGGACCCCGCATTGTAGTGGAATGGTGTTATGACCGGATTCTCAGACCAGATAGGACCAGCTCACCAGAGCACCACCAAACCCGGCCAAAACGTAATCACCTCCCTCCTCAGGACCCATCTATCCAGGCACCTGGGTACTTACCTAAGGAAGGGGAACTCGCAATATACAAGCTCATATCATCAGAAACACCACTAAATCTATAGGGATTACTAGGAATACTCACTGATTACTAAGGATGTTCATGCCCTACACCACACTCATACAATATAGTCTCACGGCAACTCAGGCCCAGACCATTCTACCCTGGGGCAGTTCTGATTATATACCATTACACACTGGCCACAACCAGTGCTCCCTCAAGCCACAATCCGGTGGGTATACATACCAGTCTCCTCCCTGGTACTCTCTCTATTTCATATACACACCAGTGTCCCCCCTGGTGCTCACTTACTTACATTACAAGCCGCAATCTTGTGGGTATATGCACCAGTGTCCCTCCTGGTGTTCTCTTACTTACAAGCCACAATCCGGTGGGTATAACGCTGCATCCCAACGACGATCACTTTCCTATGAATACCTTCAGCTCTCTCTCTCTCTATGTTGGGAAGTTTCTCTCACTATTCACTAGGGGATCACTACTACAATATTATGAATAAAGGCCGAATTACTTAGTGTATAACTTATTCTCTTAGCTCAAGGGCTCCTCTCTCCCTAATTATTCAGTTATTACTTACCTGATCAGGGGTAGCATCTGTTCCAGCTGTAACACCTGACTAGAAGAAAAGGTTACCTGCACTATATAAGAATAAGAGGCACACACTGTATGCAAAAGTTTTTCCCTGATTTAAGCGCTCCTACTTCCTTTTGATCCATCAGTTACTATACAGCATCTGGTTAGAAGAAAGGTTAGCTCTATCATAAGAACAACACATGCACACTGGTTCACTAAGAACTGGGGTATCTTAATTACAATATAACACTATACTATAACACATAGCCTGAAAAGTAAAATGGGAATAGACACATACACAGATCTGCGGGGTCTCTGTAAAGCTTTATTACTATACCACATCCACATGTAACTAACAGGGACTGTAAATAGACTGCACACCCACATGTAACTAACACGGACTGTAAATAGACTGCACACCGCTGAAAGAAAAAGGATTAGCAATACAATAGGGACAAGGTTAATGTTTAAAGATAAAGAAGGATATCACCTAATGAGTATGAGGTCTTGCTCTAGCTGTCATCTGGGCTCCTCTCTCGTCTGTGCCTTAGCTCGTCTTAGATCCTCTCCTGCACTCTTGGACACACATCTGCCCTGATCACTCTGCACTGGATTCCTCTCCCCCACGAACTCTCTCCACCTTCCAGCTTCAGCCTAATTGTTTCTGCCGCTCTGATAACCGTTCGCTCCACTAGCTTCTTCACTCTGTCTGATTATCTCAGTTCCAATGTCCAATTCACTCCAGCTGCTCCCACAGATTAATCAACGATATAACTTCAGTCTCTTCCAAAAGGCATCACTTCAGACTCCAGCTGATCACAACTCCTTCTGATAAGTAACTGCTTCTGACTGCTTCCTTCAGTTTCAAACATTATCTCACTTCTCTCTGTTCAAAACACCATCTGCTCACAACTGCTTCTGGCTTCTCTCTCTGGTTCTAGCTCACTGACTGTCTGTCTGTCTTCTCTCTGTTCCAAGCATCTTCTTCTTTCTGTGACTCCAACTGTCTCACAGACAAACTGACTAACTGACTTCTCTCTGTTCCAAGCATCCACTGTATCTTCTTCTCTCCTCTGCTCCAAGTCAACTCCAACTGCTACTAACTCTTTCTGCTCCAATCATCGACTCAACTAACTGACTCCGCCTCTGCACTTCACTAATATGGAATACTCTCTCCTCATGGAAAGTTCCAGCCAGCAGCCTCCTCCCACCGATTCCATGTACTAGGCTCCTTGCGCTAGACGCTCCCACAGTGACCAGCTGCTTGTTTCGTCTAGAGACCTGAGCCCAGAGACACTTTCTGATTAGATTCAGCTCTGGCCGGTTCTCTCCAGTTCGCTTAGGGCGAACAACACCTTATAACTAAATCATCACCTTTACGCTGCAAGCATCTCAGTTCTGCAGGGACAGAAAGCAAAATGGAGTCTCTCTAGTTCTGGGCCTTGTAGGCCTGAGAAGGATGAAATAACACTTAGCTCTGTCAGAGTACATACACAAACCATACCAATATGTAATATAAAGTCAGGACTACCGGATCCACCGTCTACTATAGGTAGGATGATGAAAGGACACATAATTATGTCAAAGCCAATAGGCAATAGATGGATTAGAGTCAAGAATAAGGGATCTATCATCATATTAAGCAGCTATCCTCTAGTATATGATTCTAGGTCTGGAAAAAGGCCTTAAAAGGACCAACACAAGGCAAGAATAGAGATTCAAGATGGTAGCAAGCTTAAAGTCACCATCACTCAAAAATAGAGCCAAAAACCATGTCAGCACAAATGGCTCTGGATAAAGTGTTGCCTTCAGAAACCTGAAATGTTCTATCTTCTAAAAATGACTTGAGCCAGGACAGGGCTGTCCCTGTAACTCCCTTGCTGTTTAGACGGTGGACAAGAATGCGGTGGTCCACCGTATCAAAGGCCGCGCTCAAGTCTAGGAGGATCACTGCTGCGGATCCGCCAGATTCTAGGATCTTTCGCGCTTCTTCTACGACTGCTAGCAGGGCAGTGTCAGTGCCCTGGCCAGGCCGGAAGCCAGTTTGCGAGCAGTGCAGAAGGCCATTCGATTCAAGGAAGGTGGAGAGCTTTTGGTTCACAAATTTCTCTGCCACCTTGCTGATTCCGGGAAGTAAGGAGATGGGCCGGTAGACACACAGAGTGAGTAACAGAGTGGTGGATTTTTCTTCCCAATGTCCAACGGATCCCCCCTTGAGTACCTAAGTTTGGGTCCAGGCTCTGATAGCAAAGGGGCACCAGAAATCCCAAAGGCCTCAACCAGTCCAAGTTGGACAAATACGCATATGCGAAAACGCAGACAGACCCCTCGTCTAAGGATTCTCCTTCTCCAGATGGGGCTAGTGTCGATGACAAACATGAGGTGACTTTACAGGACATTATACCACTCTAAACAAAGTGGATTCGCACATAGGTACTTTGGCGGTGGATCTTACCTTAATTCGCGCTGACCTCAACAAAATGTCCATGAAAGTAACGGAGGTTGAAACTACTACGGCAACACTGACGGCCGATACGACCACCCTTAAATAGCAAGTGCAGCAGCTCATGTCATACAACAAGTCAATGGCGGCAAAGCTGGAGGACCAGGAGGGGCGATTGCGACAAAAAAACATTCGCATTACTGGCGTGCCATAATGGACAGTTGGCCCGGCCCTTGACCTGTTTGTTGAGGACTTAATCACAACCCACCTTCAGCCATAAGGTCTGTCCAACTACTTATGCGTTGAGAGAGCACATCGGGTCCCTGGAGGTAGACCTAAGCCAGGGGCCCCACAACGCCCAATATTAGCCCGCATTTCTAATTTTAGGGACAGAGATGTGATATTGCAAGCTGCCCGTACTGCTCCTCCGATACGGATAGACAATGCCACCATTACAATATTTCCAGACTATACTGCGGCAGTCCCGAAACAACGCAGTGGATTTCTTGAAGTTAAAAGAGTTCTCCGTGACCGGGGAATCAAATACTGTTTGCTTTTTCCGGCCAAATTGTGGTGGAAGCTGAAGGCAAAGCATGGTTCTTCCTGTCACCAGAGGACGTCCAGGAGTGGCAGGAGGGATGGCGTAAGGCCACCCGCACGGGAAGATCAGGTGGAGACGACACTCGAAACAGAAACCACGAGATGGGGGACGAACAGGAATAGGCCTATGTAACGGAACTTGCAATATGCTCAAAGTAAACAGAGACAGAATGAAAGACAGCGATGACTTTGGTGACATCTGCATGTGTAACTGGCCTTCGGTATATGCATGCTGTTACTAGCAGAGACTGCCGAGGTGCTGGTGTACAGGTACAACAGCGAGCAAAACATTTCTGGCTACCTATGAAGGCAGGGACCAACTATGACGAGAACAATGCATCCTTGCATAACTTGACCGATTCTGTGGCATAGATAATGGGAAAGGCAATGATTGTTACAGGTTTGAGGGGGCTCGGGGGGGGGATGTCTTCTCTCACCTCCGCCAAATGGTAAATGGGAAGGGTAATAAGCACTCTGCACAGTTGAGGTGGCGGGTAGTTCTGAGTCCGTCAAGCAGGGAGGCAGGGAGGGGGGTGGAATGGGGGGATGTTCTATTGGTATCTTCTGTTCTCAGTTGCGATTTTTACGAGGGCAAATAGGGCGCACTATTTAGCTGCGACTGCTATTTTGATATGCTATGGAAGTGATCCTATGACAATATATGTTACCCGTGGCGAAGAGGGATGATCTAGGCACAACAAGAGTCTAGTTCACAGACACCCCAGGTATCCCACATAACTCCTTTGTCGTTGATTACTTGGAATGTACATGGGCTAGGAGATAAGATTAAGAGGGGCTTGGTTTTACAATATTTAAAGAGACGTACACCAGCGGTGGCCCTGCTGCAGGAGACCCATTTGGTAGGCTCCGCCTGCAAAGCGATGGACCGCTGGGAGTTTCAAATGGTGGTGCACTCTGAGTTTTCTTCTGGTTCTAGGGGTTTCGGTATTTTAGTGCATAAACACTTTCTCCTAATAATAACGCAAACTCGAACAGAGGACCAGGGTCGATTTGCAGCTATTTCTTGTCAATGGGAAGGGAAAATGTTTAATATAGTGTCAGTGTACATCGGTCCAGCCCCCCACTCAGTGGCCCTCCCAGCACTTAGTGCATTTCTATTGGATCTATCAACAGGGGAAATACTACTTGGTGGGATATTTAATGCTACATTTGACGGCTCCCAGGATCGGCACCCTCCAGAACTGAATGTGGCAGGCACTACACGTATGGAGGAATTTATGGACACCCTTGGCCTTACGGATACATGGAGGTAAAGACATCCAGAAGCACAGCAATACACTTTTCAATCAGGGGTGCACAATAGTCTTTCTCGAATCAATTATTTTTTACAGCTGCAGATAGCTTTGCAAATGTGGTAAGCATTGAGATCCGTCCTAGATGTATTTCGGATCATTCTCCAATAACTTTAACATATACGAACCATCGCAAAGCACGGCAACGTGTCTACCCTGTGTATCCTGGGTATCTGCGTGTCCCTAAAATTTCTAAAAACATTGTTACATCAACACGTAACTACTTTCAGGAAAACACCTCATCAGTTCAGTCCTCTGGTACACTTTGGGAGGCCTATAAAACGGTGATCCGAGGTCAGGCCATCTCCTCTATTGTAGGTCGCAAGATGGAGAAGCAAGCGGAGCTGAACGCTATAGACTCTGAATTGGATAATGCTACTGCTCAGCAAGCACAGAACCCGTCCCCAGAAACATCCAAACCCTACATAATAAGCAATTAAATTTACCAGCGAGAAATGACTAAAGCTCGACTACAGGCTACGCGACACAATGGGATAAGGCAAGTAAACTTTTAGCTTGGCTTGATAGGAAGGAGCGAGTTCAGCAAACAATAGCGCAGTTGCACACCCCGGATGGTTACCTGGCGGCTGCACCGGAGGACATAGTGAATATATTGGCAGGGTATTTCGAAAGGGTGTATGAGTTGCAGACGACCATAGAGACGGATGAGGCTCAAAATTATATTAAAGATATCCATATGTCTAAACTGTCCCCAGAGGCAGCCCTCACACTGGAGGCTGACCTAACGCTCCAGGAACTGCAGATGGCAATCGGCTCCCACCAATCGAGGAAAGCAGTGGGACCTAATGGCTTGCCCATTGAACTATATAAAAGGACTGCTGACATAACTGCCCCATATCTTTTAAGGATGTATCTTGAGAGTCTGGAAGCAGGGGAGCTCCCACGAGATCAGCGAATGGCCACCATAGTGACGATCCCAAACCCTGGTAAGCCCCCAAGGAATGCACTTCCTATTGCCGATATCGTTAAATAATGCAGAAGCCAAAATATTAGCCAACCTTCTAGCAACGTGGCTGGCCCCACATCTTGCGGCCCTAATTCACTCGGATCAGTCTGAGTTTATGCCCCATAGGAGCATAGTGCTCAACTTGCGGCAGCTGCATGGAGTGTTGGCTCGCATGCCTTATATCCAGGAACCGGCGGTCATCCTTTCCCTTGATGCGCGGATGGCTTTCAACATGGTGGAATGGCCATATCTTTTTGCAGTCCTTAGACACTTAGGTTTTGGCCCAAAACTCTGTGCATAGATATAGTCACTATACACTAAACCCCTAGCACATGTAGTGACCAATGGATATATCTCAAGAGATTTCCTGCTGACATGTGGAACCAGCCAAGGATGTCCATTATCCCCATTACTCTTCGTGCTTGGGTTGGAACCGCTGGCAGCATGGATCAGGTAGGAACCAATGATTCAAGGGCTCAGGTGGGCACTGAACTGGGAAGATGGCATCTCCCTATATGCAGATGATGTGTTGTTGTATCTAACATCCCCTAGACGATCCATTTTGGTGTTACTAAACCTTTCGAGATATTCGGTCGGGTGTCTGTTTACACCATTAACTGGTCCAAATCGATTTTATTTATATTACATGGCCCACCACCGTTACTTCCAGAGAATTGCCCGCTGCAGATCACTGAGGTTACCTTCAAATATTTGGGCATTCATGTGACGCCTATACCTGACCAATTTTTTCAGAGAAATCTTAGGCCTCCGATGGAGTGGTTTAGACGAGACACACCGGTCTGGCGCAAATTACCGCTGTCATTGCTGGGAAAGGCAGACCTGTTTAAAATGATGGCGCTCCTACATTTTTTATATGTTTTGGAGAATACCTCATTTTGCGTACCACTGAGCTACTTCAAATCAGTAGCAACAGAAGTCTCTAGTCTGCTATGGGCGAATAAACCTCCGCGCATAGCACAAGATAAGCTAGTCAGTAGCTGGTATGATGGCGGTATAGCCCTTCCCAGTACACAATTGTACTATTGGGCAGCTCAATTTAAAGTAGTTAATTGTTGGATACATGCCCTCCAGACTAACCCAGCATTGCAGGCAGATCGTCAAGGAATGGGAGAGGAAGGGGTCATGTCAGTACTCTACAACAGAAACAGATCCAGACTACTAATTGGGCCGACTGCACACACAGTTAGCATATGGGACACGGCGCATGCCAGGTTAGGATGGCAGGGGGTATTCACGCAAATGACACCACTCTGGAATTCACAACGGCTTGGGAGACTCAGAAATAGTAAAGGCTTTAGTAAATGGGATGCCATAGGCATATTAACGGTGGATGATCTCTGGAGGAAGGTTGAAATGGTCACGTTTGAACACCTAAAGGCCCAGTATGAACTCGCCCCTCGGAGGTCTTCAGGTACACGCAGATCAGGCATGCACTCCAGGCAGTTTTAACTCCAGGCACCATCTTACCAGAAGCTACTCCACTAGAAGATAGATTGTTGACTGAATATATGCCAAAAAGGGCCACCTCCTTCACTTATTGTGAGTTAGTTAACAACTTGCCAGACCTCATGCTGGCACTTAGACAAAAATGGTCTATGGATTTGGGAGAATTTGATGACTCGGATTGGCAAGGGGCACTGTCATCCCCTCGTGAGGGTGCAATACCTTCACAACTAAAGTTGGTACAACTAAAAATACTTCACCGTACATATTCCACTAGAATGACCCTTTACAAAATAGGGACGGCTTCTCATCAGTTCTGTCTGCGAGGTTGTGAGGAGGAAGGTACTTTCTACCATACTATATGGGAGTGCCCGAAGATTATGGCATATTGGGTTAAAATAATGAGGACTGTTTCACTAACTGTGGAGGTGTCTTTGACTCGGAACCAAAATGATGCTTCCTAAATATGTGGGAACCAAATGATCTGAACCACCCAGCGCAGGATTGGGTAACGTTGGGAATGATGTTTGCTAAGCAAAATATTGCAAAGAGGTGGGGCTCAAGAGAGTCACCTAAATTGCAAGAGTGGTGTAAAGACATGGATGAAGCTATGGTGGCGGAGAGGGCGGTGTATGTACATAGAGGATGTCCTCAAAAATGGGGAAGAGTTTGGGAGCCTGGAACAAATTCAGAGGATATCTCTGTGAACCGCCAAGCATGGAAACTGATCAAATGTCCGATTAAAGGGGGTGGGAGGGGGAACCGAAGCTCATGTAAAGGTCTTCATCCCCCCTGCCCCCTCCCCCCACCTCCGGGTTAGAAGCACCATTAGGCCATGGTCCCAGCTGCCACGCTGTTCAGTTAAACACAGAGCTATTTTCCCCTACCCCTCTTGGTCTTCCGGCTTGTCCTCAGGATGTGTTTCTATTGCTTAGTCTCCTTTCGACTATATTAAAATATCCCACAAAGTGACAGTTTAACTATAAATACTCTATGGCAAAGCATGAACAGGATGCTGTTTCCCCGACTCTTCTTGGTCTTCCCACATGCTCTCAGGATGTGTTTTTGTCAATTCGTGTTTTTTTTCTCACTATGTTCAAATATCTCACAAGGCGGCAGTTTAGCTCTTTGGCACAGCATGCCTTGACCACCTGCCTGCAAGTGCAAATGTCCCTACCTCTCTGCCTCAGGACTTCTTTCTGAGTTGAAAATGAGCCTTTGCTCATTGTCACACCTAAATACTTATACTCTTTAATCTTCTCAACAGTTGCTTGGCCAAGTCCCAACGAGGTGTCCCTTCTGCCTTTTTTTGGTTCAGGACCAAAGTCTTAGTCTTGTCTAAGTTGAAGCTGTCAGTTTTTCACTTTAGTTCTTCTTGCGCCGGTCCAAGAATTTCACCTCAAGCGGCACAATACAAATGCCCCAGGCCGTCCCTCTTAATAATGGCCTCAGTTCCAAAATCAACAAAATAGAACCAGAGTCCTGTTTCATTATTCCTAGCTGAAGCATTCAGGCGACCGGCCTGCTTTGAATACTCAAATTCTTTCAAAGTAAATGCTTCGGAACCCCAGGACACTCTGTCAAGAGTGTCAAGGGGCGATGAGAGACAGGGGCTGGGACAGGTGGTGGCACGCCTCACAGCGGACCGCCAGCTCTACCCAAGATCTAACTATGAGGTTTTAAACTGCAGCAAATTAAAACAAGCATTTGCAATGCAATAGGTCTCGCATTAGTAAAGTTTGAGCTATTGGTATTGTAAATGACACATTTTTTATTAATGTTTTGTTTTTGAAAATAGCAAAATTAATAGCTTTGTCATTTACAATGCCAATACTTTTACTTTCGCAAATGTGACACCTATAGCATTTGTAGTGCAATATGTATTGTATTTACGTGACTTACATGTAATGATATTACAAATAACAATGGCTTTTAATTTTTTTAAATAATTAAAACTTAAATAAAAGTTATTGTAATTTATGAAATATTGTAAGAGTTTCATGGCAGCACTTCAATTCATCATTGGCAGTCGCCGCAAAAAAGCAGAAGAGAGAATTATTAGTGAAAGGATTTTGACCCTTTGTCCTGAATTTTTACACTCACCGTCCTGAATTTGCACCAATGCCAGTTGGTCACCCTATTGACGGGTGAAGCGGCCAGCAGTGTGGCCACTGACGGGTGACACGGCCAGCACTGTGGCCACTGACAGGTGACACGCCTCAGTAGGCCTCCTGACAGACGTAAGATACTGCAGTATGTCTCCTGATAGAAGTGAAAGCGCTGAGCATAGCTCCCGCGAGCGGTCCATGGATGTAGCGCTGCTCTGGTGATGTATCGATACGTGTCCCATGAAAACAGAGTACCTATTACCCCCTCCCTGCCCAGTTAACTCTGTGAAGAGCCTTGGTGTTACCATCTCTAGCGACCTTTCGATGCGGCCGCACATCAACGCTGTTACCTCGGCCTGCTTTTACCATCTCCGCAGAATCGGGAAGATCCGAAGGTTCCTATCACCAGAGGCTCTCACCCTTGTTATCATGGCCCTGGTCACCTCACGTTTAGACTATGCCAACTGTCTATACGTGGGGATCCCGGCATACCATCTCCAACGCCTCCAACTGGTGCAAAACCAGGCAGCCAGATTAATTTTTCAGCAGCCCAGACACCAACATGTCACCCCGTTGCTAAAAACCCTACACTGGCTCCCTGTTGCGCAACGCTGCATCTTTAAACTGGGATGCACTATTTTCAAATCTCTTTTTGCCTCTGCTCCTGTCTTTATCTCCCTCTGCTTGTACCCCTATGTTCCTTCTCGACACCTCAGATCCTCTGCTTACAATCTTTTGATCACTCCTAGGTTTAAACGCAAGAAGCACAGTGGTGCCTGTTTCTCCTTTCTTGCCCCGTTCACTTGGAATTCCCTCCCTCTCTCCATCCGGCTCAGCTCCGATTATTCTTCCTTTCGCAAATCCCTGAAAACACATCTGTTCCGCCTTGCCCATGGCTAGCTGCACCCACCCCCTTGTGCCCTTATCCACTGGTCTTTGAGCACCAAGAAACCAATTGGTGTATGTGCGCGGTACCAAACTTTTTTAACATAACATAACATAACATAGAAGAACTTCGTTCTGAATTGCTTGACCTGCGTAACAAAAACTTCTTAGGCAGCAGCGCACGCACTTTGAGCCAAACGAAACCCTGCCAGGGCCACCAGTCGCTGCACCATGCCATGTCAGTATTCATACAAAGCCCACACCAAGTCCGCCCCACACCCTTGACTGAAGCCGGTGCATCTTAGAGGCGTCATTCAGTACCTGTAGGCCAGCGTCATGCACTCGAAGAGCTTGGTGAGGGACGCGTCGATGGACAGGCGGCAGGTGCTGGCCTTGCCAAAGCTGTACGTCTGGCAAGTCTGCTTGTTGACTGTGTCAAAGTCGTAGCCCTTCTTGGGCGGGTGTTCGCTGTGCGGAGACGACACCATGAAGTGGCCGCTGTGGATGATCTGCGCCTCGAAGCTGTCAGGCTTCCTTAGCAGCAGCGCAGGCTCGTCCGTGTCAGAGTCGTCGTCTGGCTCTTGCTTGACTATAACGGGCACACGGCGGTGCAGCGGCAGCTGTCCGCAGTGGGATTGTGGCACGGGGCCCCCTCGGGCCAACATACTGGGCCCGCACCTCGCCTCAACGGAACCAGTTTCAAAGCAATAACTTTTCCCTTTCTTTAACTGAACGGGGTGTCGCGCGCCCCTCCGAGCACAGTGCGCGAGCCCCATCTGCCAGCTCGGCTCCCTCTAACCACACGCCAAAACACAGGCATGGCATGACGTCACGCCCACCAGCCATCCAATCGGGGCGCGCTGACACCTTAAAGAGGCAGAGCAGCTGAGCTCGGCGGCCTATGATTGGAAGACTCAGTGGCGACTCCTTTGGCTGCGAAACTAACTGCAAAATAATACATTCCTGACAGAAGAAAACTTTTTGGCCTTGAGGGTGGCGCATGGCCGGGTTTCTCCTGCAGAGTACGTACAATAAATGCCACAAAGAACCAGCCTCTCACCCCCGCTTTGCCAATGTGGCCTCTCCCCGTTGGTTATTTCGACATCATGAAGTAATGGCAACACGTTGGACGGCTCAGGCGGCGCCCGAGGAAGATGGCAACAGGAGGATGCGGCGCCGCCTGGGGTCTGAGGACGAGGTAGAGAGCCCACCTGATGCACATTTTGAAAAAAGCTGTCGGCATTGTGAAACAAGCATTTACCCGCGAAACCTGGGAGGGCGGGGGCTGCCCGCGCATGTGCGGCATTTCTAACTTTCATTCTGAGAGCCCCGGCCCCTGTTAGAAATGCCGCGCATGCGCGGGCAGCCCCCGCTCTACCAAGTCCGCCAGCTCCAGTCCCGTCGTGAATCGTCTGCCAGCTGCCGTCGTGAAGAACATGGAAAGGGCCGTACATGCCTAAGGGGAGAGGAGCCCGGTGAGTGGGGCTGAGGGTGGGGGTGTACGCGTGTGTGTCTGCGTGTGTCTGTTCGAGTGTGTCTGTGCGTGCGTGCGTCTGTTAAAGGGGGGTGCGTGTATGTATGCAGTGTGTGTGTGTGTCTGTTTAAGGGGGGGGGTACGTGTGTGTATGCAGTGTGTGCCTGTGTATGTGCGCATGCGTGAGTGTGGCTTGGTTTGCGAATGGAAATGAGAGGCACGGCGACGTGCGCGCTCCCGGGGTGAAATCTCCTCTGTCCACATTCCCCCAAAAGTAACAACATAAGCTGTCTCGCCCTAGACGCAAAAGCTTTCGCTTTTGCTTCGTCTAGGCGAGACCTGAAAATATGCCATTGGAGCTAAAATTACCATGGCTGCTGGCACCAGATTTTCCCTGCAATGGATCCTCATTAAAGGATTTAAAGTGTACTCATTCTAATTAGAGGGCTCCGAAAGAGTCCTGTATTCTTATTTTTCATCATTACCTCCCCAAGTCAGAAGTGTGTAATTTGCTCGCCTGCAGCCTTTCTTGAATGTGGTAGCCATTTCTCAAGCTCCTGCTACGGAATCAAATCCGTATCCCCCCTTACCTTAACAGATGGAGCGTTCAAAAGAACCATAACTGATTTAATGAGCCATTCACAGTTTCACTGTACAAGCTGTGTGTACTTACACGTACATTACTTAATCTTTGAGACAAGCATATGCTACTGGCAGGATAAACCAGGTAGCCACACCTGCTGGACTGAGTTGTTGGGAGACTGGTATTGTCATCTGACCAATCTTCACACCCCTCTGGAGCCAGCTGGTGCAACCCACCCACCTGGGGGGCTAGCTGGGGGATAGCGGGGGGACAGCTGCAGTCAAACGGGCACCGGCAGGGCCAGCCGTCTCTGTGGAAGGGAGAAACAGGCCAAGGCACAGCCTGAACAACACACAGGGTTCAGTGACACCCAAGGAACAGTCATTCTGAGCTTCTGCAGAAATGTGATGGGGGAGGATAATGACAGTGTGGCCTGCGGGGGACCAGGCTGCCAGGCAACCTGCCTGGGACCTGGCGCCATTGACCCCTTCTACTATGGTCAGACCACTCTGGGGCACAAGCTGCCAAGGCTGCTTAGCCTTTGGTCTGCTGGGTTGGGGAAGGGCCTCCAACAAGCAGCATGCCCTCAAGTTGAATGGTCCCTGGCAGTGTGGAAGATCTTTGCTTTAAATAACAGCAGAGGCTGGCCAAAGAGTCTATCACTACATAGACCAAGCATGCATAATCGATCGGCGTACACAGCGCTGGTTGAGCCCTCCCCTGGCAGGCCGCCCTGCACAGGGATGCCAGCTTCTCATCCCTACCTGTATCCAGGGAAAGCAGGTTCAGAGGAAAGGTCCATCTGAAAGGGCTGGGAGGCAGGTGTAGAGCCGCGCCCTCAGGGGCCCAGGCGGACAGCCCAGGCACTGGCTTGCCTGCCTCAGAATTGTCAGACCTTAAGGGGGTCCGAGGGATCTTCTCCCTAGTAATATGGAGGAAAAATAATCCCCTTTCATGTAAGCCGTGTCCACTGAGAAACAGAGGGGACCGAAGACGCAAATGTGCTCATCCTCCTGCAGCCCTGACTGCGGAAGGGTAGGCAAATGAGCCCTCATCGGGACTTCCAGGGCATCACAGCCATTTGGTAGCGCCCAGTGGTGGCAGGCATGGATCTGGGGTGGTGGGGCGGGGCAAGGGGTTAAGAGGATGATAAAAAAGAAAAAGCACTTATCTAGTCACCTCTCTCTCCCACATCATCTCTCCTCTGCATCGGCCGAACAGGAAGCAGCCAGGCTCCCCTAAGCGAATCACAATGCTGCAATGCAGTGTTGTGATTGGTCTGAGCGCAATTATTTAGCGCTCATACGTGGACTTGGGGGACTTCATTCAGGCTCTAATGCAGCCTGGGTGGAAACATGCCAAGAGCACATGAATGTTTGGCTGGTCCGAGATGGCCTGCCAAAGTGTCATGCGCACTTCAGTGTGCTCACCACTCTTCCCCTGCCCTGCTCTGCTCTGAGCTGAGCAGCCCTGCACACCCCTATTCTGCAGCAGCAGGAACATGTAAAATGATAATAACGTTAAGTTATTATCATTTTATTTGTACTTTCTTTCACTGCTGCAAAGCAGTGGGGCGTTGCTCCTCCGCTTTAGCGGAGGCGCCGACACTGGTAGTGTCATTGGAAAGTATTGCACGCGACCAGATGGCCGTCAGGGTCACCTGGTTGCACTTTGCCTTAATGAACATGGCTTCTGCTTGTCCTTAAAGGGACAGGGGCTCTGCAACTGTGAGCTCAGAGCCTCACCTGGGCCTCAGGCACAGGGCTTTGAGGGAGGCCCCAATGGGCCTTTGACCTGGGGCTCGAAGGACCTTAACATGCAGGGGGAGTGGGGGGAGGCCTCCTATGCCAGTGGAACCAGGAATTTGGCCATGGGGCAGGCCGGAGGAGGGAGACCAGGGCAGGAGAGCCTGCCCTGGTGCCCGGCACAGGAAAGGCCTCCCCGGGCCTGCAGGACCCTGTCCCTAGCACTTTGCATGTGGTGGGCTGGAGGATGGAGGCTGGGCTAGGGGCACCCACCCCGGGGGCCCAGAATGGAGCTCCTGGACCCAGCCAAGCAGTGGAAGCCTCACCAGGCCCCCGGAACCCTGGTGCTCTGACATGCTGGGGGCCCAAGGATGAGCCCAGGACAGAGGTGGGCAGGTTCTGGGTTAGCTGGTCACTGGCTAAGGCTAGGAGTACCCTGGCCCTAGTCCAAAGGAAGGCTTCCTACCTTTCTCGACATTCGTGCACACTGAGGGACAGAGGGGACCACCGGCACAAACACACCCGACCTCCAAGGGCTCTGCCTGGGAATCCAGTGATCCGCTATTGGCACTTCCAGGGCAGCTGGAATGGCAGTTTCATGTCCCAACCTGCTCTCGGGGAAGGCAGGCTCAGTGGAAAGGCCCAGAGGAAGGTCTGGGAGGCAAGTGTTGACCAGGGCCCCTGGGGGCCCTGCGGTGCGGTCTTTTGATAGCACCTGACTGAGAACTGCTGGACCACAAGAAGGTCTGGAGTACCCTGTCCTTAATAATTCAGAAGAAGGCTATGACCCTTACTTGTATTCCATGCACACAGAGGTACAGAGGAAACAACCAACACAAATGCACTCATTCTCCTAGGGTTCTGCCTCAGCTCGGCTTAATGAAGCATATGAGCCCTCAGCTGGACTTCCGGGCAGCTGGGATGTCCACTTAATGTCCCTGTCTGCTCTCGGGGAAGGCAGTCTCGGAGGAAAGGCCCATCAGGCAGGGCTGGGATTTAGCAGCAGACCCCGGCCCCTGGGGGCCCCAGTGGGGAGGTCTGAGCCCTGCCTTCGCCAGCTCAGAATGATTGGACCTGAAGGGGGTTCAATGTACCCTCTCCCTAGTAAATACACCCTTTCTTTTAATCCGTGTGCACCGAGTGACAGAGGGGACCGAAGGCCCAAATGCACCTGGAGCCCTGGCTAGGATCGAGGTAAGCAAATAAGCCCCCATCAGGACTTCCAGGGCAGACCGGCCATCTGGTCCCCCTTTGGAAAGCATGGCTTGTGACCAAATAACCAGGCTCAGGGGACCCTGTTGCCCGGATGCTCGGAGCCCAAGCTGGGCCAAGGGCATGGGGCTGCGATGAGGGTCCTGACACAGGACCTGCAAGCACCTTATCACGCAGGTGAAGTGGGGGAGGCCTCCCCGGCCTGATAGAACCCTGTCCTGGGCCCATGGCGGTGATGCAGGTCAGAGGATGGAGCCCTGGGGCCCTTGAACTTGGCCAGAGCTCCTGGACCCGGCCACACAGGTTAAGGCTCCCCGGGCCAGGAAAAATGGTCATAACAACTGTTCTACCATTTTTGTTCCTTTAGATTTTGGATCCTGGCTCAGCCAGCACCCAGGGAAACCTAGCTAGCCTAGGGCTATCCCAGGTGGGCTAACCTGGGCGGCACTCACTCCATTTTATTACCCAAAATACATTGCAAACCTCAAACTTTGACTATAAAAAACAAATGTTCCTAACATTGATGTGATGGAAGGTTCTGGGATCTGTAGGAGCCACAAAAACTCCTTCCACCTGGCATTCCCCTAGGTCCCCTGATACAAATGATATAAGAAGCACTTCCCCTGCTTCCCAGGATAAAAAAAAATAAATAAAAATGAAATCCTACTGCTGTATCCAGAAGCAGGAATTCCTGGACATGCGCAGAGGATGTAACAGTTACGTCCTCCGCACACGGCCACTGTGGCGGACGACAAAGCAGTTACGTCCTTGGCACAGAAAGGATTAATGTTTTGGGCAGAGAAAGGGGGAGAGTACCCTGAAAGTGAAACTTACTAGTCATGTGATGGTTGACTGTGGGTCTTAGTTGCTTATCAGGAGGCACACTGACTATGCCATGTTGAAGTGATCATTTAGTAATGGCCTTCAAGAACAGAGCAAAAGGGTCCGGAACAGAAGCTAGTGCTTAGCCTGGTACTGAATCAGTGATCAAGTCTCATGTTTTCATTTGTCTCAAGTGCCAGGATCTCTTTTAAAGTTACAAGGAAAAATCTGAAATCAGAAATACTAATAGGTAGCAATTCTGTATTGACAGTCAGATTAGTGGAAGCTTGTGTATGATCCTATGAAGGTACGTTTAAAACAGCACTCGGTTTAGCACTCATTAATAATTTTTTTTTTTTTAAAACCTTTATTATCAAATGCACATTACACAGCGTCTGCCTACAACCCAATCGGGCCGGCCGCTATGACAATAGACAGAGTTATCAACCACAGTACGTTGCGGATAAAGCCATAAGTCGGTTCATTACGGTGTAGTGGCATAAAACATCATAAAAGGATCACGAAGGTTTCATTTTATAATTTTGATGAAGTTCAACAAACAACAAAAACACTCACATGGTGAAAACAATATCCAGATCATGAGAGGGGGGGCGGAAAGAGGGGAAACCAATATCCAAGAATGAAGCTAGGTCTCCAAGGGGCGGGGAGACGGCAAAAAGGGACGTTAGAAAGGAATGGCAGCTAGTCTAACGGAACGTCAATTACGGGGATGAGGGAATGTTATCAGTGTAATCAAGTGGTGGGGTACAGATGTCTCCACAGTATTCGTTCCATTGTGCCCAGATCCTACCCCATTTCTTGGGACGACCCCGAGCCTCATAGACAGTCTTTTCCCGAAACATGCACCAATCCATGTTATCTTTCCAGGCACTTATTCCAGGTGGTCTGTGGGAGCCCCAGAGTTGCGCTATATCCCTCTTGGCGACCATGTTGCTCAGGATGATCCAAAAGGTCTGAGCGGCCGTACAATCCGTAGGCTCCCACACATTAAGCAGGCAGCGCCTCGCCTCAGGAAGGAGGGGGACCCGGGTGACTCGCCCCATTACATCATGCACCCTAGACCAAAAAGCGGAAATAACCGGACATTCCCACAGAATATGAAGAAAGGTGCCATTCATACCACAGCCACGCCTACACAATCCATCAGTGGAGAGCCCCATCCGGACCAGACGCATACCAGTCATGTAGACTCGGTGGAGGATCTTCAATTGCACAAAACGAAGTCGAGCCGGAATAGCCACCTCCTTGGGGGAGGAAATCGCCATTTGCCAGTCCTCGTCATCCAATTCGAGGCCATCTGCCATCCAGGAGGCCCGAAGTTTCACCAGAAGATCAGCCCTGGTGTTAATGAGCTTTTTATAAATTAAAGAAATCGTACTGTCCGGTACATGGCCGTCCAGAATACGATCTCCAGCGGGGACGACTGGGGGACCTCCGTCCCAGGGGGAAAGGCAGTGAGCAGGGCGTGACGCACCTGAAGATAACGAAAATACTCCTTATCGTCCAGCTGATACTCTACTTTCAGGGCCTCAAAGGACTTTACTGTGCCTCTGGCCCAAAGATCCTCCACCTTGCTAATACCAATCATGTCCCATCTATCAAACCCTTTCGTCCGCCACAGGCTACCCAGCAGCTCAGAATCATACAATGGGGTCATGCGCGTTAATCTATCACTCCAACCTGTAGCCACAGTCGCATCCTTCCATGCACGCACGGCGCATTTCGTAGGTCCGGTCAGGAGTCGGAGTGGTGCCTTCGAGTATAGGGCTCTATTGAAATTGCCGCTCGGCAACAGGAGTTTATCCATAGCAAAAGCGGGAGTGGGCCCTGGGGAATACGTCACCTGGTTAATCGCACTTAATTGTGAGGCCCAGTAATAACGCCTGATGTCCGGCAGAGCAATACCACCATCATACCATGGGAGCGTGAGTTTTGATAGGGAGATACGGGCTCGTCCGTCCCAAAATAACTGCCTCTGAAGGCCCTCAACCTCACGGAAATAACGGGAGGGAACAGGATCAAAAAAAATTTGTAAGGCATATAAAAACCTAGGGAGGGACATCATTTTAAAAAGTGCCGCCGTCCCAGTGGAGATAGGGGCAAGTCACGCCACCGCCACACATCCTGCTTGAGGCGACGAAGAGGAGCATAGAGATTATGGTCATAGCGCACTGAGGAGTCCATAGAAATGAAAATTTCCAAATATTTAAAGCCATCATCTGCCACTTGGATCGGGAATCTACGAGGTAGCGGAGGCAGAATCCCCGCTATAACATAGACACATGATTTGGTCCAATTAATAACGAGCCCGGAGTTCTTCCCAAAGGAGGTGAGAACATCGAAGAGCACGTTGAGGGACTTCTGAGGTGAGGTGAAATAAAGAAGAATATCGTCAGAGTATAGTGAGACGCGATCCTCCAGGTCCGGTGTCCACTGGATCCCCTTAATCGAGGGCTCCCAGCGAAGCCACGCTGCGAGGGGTTCCAATGCCAATGCGAAGAGAAGTGGAGAGAGCGGGCATCCCTGACGGGTGCCACGCCCCAATGCAAATGATCCAAAAACTCTACCGTTTACTACAACTTGGGCCAACGGTTGTTCATATAGGAGCTGCACCCATGCGATACAGCTAGGGCCAAAACCAAACTTGGAAAGGGCCGCCCACAAATATGGCCACTCAATGGTGTCAAAGGCCATCGTGGCATCCAGGGAGGCCACAACAGCAGGTTCAGTAAGATTCTCAGCTCTCGCGAGAACGCTGTGGAGTCTGCGAAGATTGAGAGCTGTATTTCGATGGGGAATAAAACCGGATTGATCCGGATGGATCAAGTCGCAGATCACTGTCAGTAAACGATTAGCAAGGACCTTAGCCAGAATCTTAGGCTCGGCATTGAGCAACGAGATGGGGCGATAAGAGGTGCAGCGGTCACGCGGCTTGCCATCCTTGTAGATGACTACTATGGTAGCCAAACGCTGGTCGTAAGGGAAGAGGCCCGCCTCGAATGCATCAACAAACATAGTGCGCAGATGGGCAGCCATTTTGTCCGATCGCAGCTTGTATAGCTCGATAGGTAAACCATTGGGCTCCATTGCTTTACCTGATCGCAAGGACCTAATGGCAGTGGCGATCTCATCCACCGTGATAGGTGCGTCTAGAGCTAATCTATCCTCCTCCGACACGCTGGGCAGCGCAATATCGCTCAAAAGCAAACAGGAGTCAGCCTCATCTCGGTCACTCACAGATCTGTATACCGTTTGAAAATGGTCCACAAAACATTCAACAATCTCCCCCGGATCAGTCACACACTCACCAGTCTCACGGGTTATTACAGGCACCACACGATTCAGCCTTTCAGCCTTGTCCAACCACGCCAAGAGCTTACTAGCCTTATCACCCACATCATAAAGCCGGCCGAGCTGATTCATACGCATCACTTTAGCAGCGTCAGTTACCAAGGCTCTGTAGTCTGCCTGTTTCAGCGCTAAGGAGTGCAAAAGTGCAGGTGTATCGTCTCCACCCAACTCACTTTCAAGCGTAGTTATTTCCGCCTCAAGAGCTGACACAGTTTCCCTCCTTGCCTTCCTATCAGCCGCAATAAGGGACAACGCGGAACCCCGTATAACGGTTTTGAAAGCCTCCCACAGAGTCGTAGGGGAAGAGACCGATCCCTCATTCTCATCAAAATAACAGTCGATCGCCTTAGCCAGGTTTGAGCGAAGCTGGGGATTCCTAAAGTGCCAAGGATGGATAGGAGAGACCCTACCTCCAGAAAAGCCTCCTACTGAAACCTCAAGTAACAGGGGGGAATGGTCAGAAATACCCCTGGGGAGATGCCGGACCCCACGCACCAAGGAGGTGTTAGCAGTTAGCATCAGAAAGTAATCAATCCTCGAGAGGCTGCCATGAGCACCAGAATGAAAAGTGTACTGAGTTTGTGTGGGGTGCAACATCCGCCAAACATCCACTAACCCAAAGGTCTCAATCAGCTCAGTCAGCCACATCTGGGACAACGGCAGAACCCTAGGGGGTAGCCGGTCACACTCGCCCGATACCACAGAATTGAAGTCCCCACCCATAATCAGGAGACCATCCGGAAGCCCTAGAAGAGTCCTGCCAAGGTCAGCATAAGTGGTAGCTTGGAGTCCCGGGGGAACATAAACAGCAACAATTACAATCAGCCTCCCCTCCCATCTCCCCGAGACAGCAGCATATCGACCCCGGTCATCGAGAGCGACTTCATCTATTTCAAGGGGCAGAGAGGATTTCACCATTATACCACCCCCCGGGAACCGGAGGTAAAGCCAGCGTGTGCCACTAGTCGGTATCCCCGGCGGTCCAGGGCTTTACAAGCATTTCCTATCAAGTGGGTCTCCTGGAGTAAAACCACATCAGGGGAATGACGTCTAATAAATTGGAGCACAATACCACATTTAATCCTGTCACCCAGACCATTAACGTTCCAAGACAGCACTTTCATGTCACCCCCCCCATTCCTGTAAGACCCCCAAACCAACCCCTCCCAGAACCTCAGAGCAAGGATTTATGCAAATGAATAAATACCATGTGAGAAAGAGAACATAGAACACAAAAAAAACAACCAAGACCCCTCCCCCCACCCCCCAACCAGGAACCCGTTACAACACCCCCCACCCTGCACCCCTGCTGACTCATAAGCCACCCCAAACTGCAGTGTGCCTGTCGCCCCTTCAGAAAATCTACACAAAGAACCCCTGAGGAGGAAGGGAGAGACAATCCCATCCCGCCCCACCCCTTGGCCTAACAATGAAGGTGTAGAGAAAATACTCTGCAAATAGTTACGACCCAGAATCGGACCTCAGGACCCAATGTCATTCCTGTGCCGATGCACCTCCGTCCGCGCCTCCGGGGCCCTGCTCTCGGCGTCGTCCTTTGGCAATGAATCCAGCCAGTCACTAACACTGTCCGGTTGATCAAAAAAGAAAGTACGTTCTCTGTATTCGACACGAAGGCGAGCGGGGAACAGCATCGCGTACTTAAGTCCCAAGTCTCTCAGTCGACGTTTCACTCCTAGGAATCCCGATCATTGCCGCTGCACTTGAGGAGTAAAATCAGGGGAAATAGAAATAGAGCTGTTCTCAAATTTCAGCGGGCCGTGCCTGCGAGAGGCCTGAAGGATGGCGTCCCTGTCCCGAAAGTGGAATAGCCTAGCAATAATAGGCCTCGGGGGAGCCCCCGGCTTGGTCTGTCCACCTGGGAAGCGGTACGCACGCTCAACTGCAAAGAACTTACTAAGGCCTGCGGGAGCAAGTTTGGTCACAATTAACTCCTCGACCAGTAAATCGATCGAAGCAGCACCACTGTCCTCCGGTACCCCGACCAGGCGGATGTTGTTCCGTCGGGCCCTGTTATCGTACTCCTCCATACGTCTGGCCAGCAGATCATGCGATGACCGCAGATTACCAATCTCTGATTGAGCTTCCGCCATGTCATTAACCAGACTGGTGGCTTTAAGGTCCAATGCTTTGACCCTCTCATTGGTCTTAGCCAAGTCAGCTCGAATAAGGGTAACATCGACCGCCACCGTGTCTATCTTGGACACAATGGTCTCATACTGCTGACCCATATCTGCCTTGAGTCCTGTAATGGTGGCCATGAGGTCTTGAAGGGACACCTCCGATGTAGCCATCAGGTCCGTCCTCGGGTCCTCAATACTGCCGCCAGCAGCGCTGGGGGAGCCTCGTGGCTGAGTATAACGATCTATTATGTTAGACTGGACTGATCCCCCGCGATTAGTGACTTTTCTGCGCTTCTCCAGCTCGGGTTTCGTCGCCATATTGGAATCAGCACCCCGATGGGTCTTCCCGGTCCCGGTAGAATGGCAGCGACCCGTTGGTCTCCAAAGCAGCACTTTCGCGAAAAATCACAGAATGCCGGCCCAGGGGTATAGTCAGAGCATACAGCTGATTAGACTACCGGAGCCAGGAATGCAGATTGTACCCCAGGTAGTCAGTCCGGAGATAAAATGGAAACCGAAAGTGAAAGTGACAACACCACCGGTTGAGCAGATGCCAGGCGACCGTTGTTATTGAGTTACTGCTCGGCCATCCAGAGCAGCAGAGGCCCCGGTCCCGTCCGGGGCTAGGCCAGAAAACATAGGACGACGTAGAGATGGTTCCCGAAGTCCGATCTCGGCCCTGAAAAGTGCGGCAGCATCAGCACGAGTAGTACTTCAAAAGCCCATCAAAATAACCAGGATATCAGAAGGATAGATCGATGAGGGTGGCGCGGGTCTCGGGAGCTCTCTGCTCACGCGACCATCTTGGATGCCCGCGTCTCATTAATAACTTTTAACAAAAAGACAAGTGTAAGTTTGTTTCAAAATGCCTAAGAAGGGACCTAAAGCAGTGGCATAACAATAGCCCCGACAGCCTCTATGGTGAGGTGGCAGGGCTCCAGGAGGCCCCCACCTGCACTGTGTACATGCAGGCCTGAGAGCTTCTGACCAGGGCCAGAGCATAGAGGGCCCCTCCATGCACTCTGCAGGGGGGTCCGCAGGTTTCATTACTCCACTGACTTGAAGTCATGGAGTCAGATTCTAGGGCCCATCTTAAAGTAGTTGGAGGCGGCCAAACCAAGGCTTCACTCCCAGTGAAAGCCAACTAGATGGTTGCAGCTGGTCTGATAAAGTTCAACTCATAACCAAGAAGCATACAACATTCTGTAGATTCCTAGGGCCATATTTATCAATTCTTCAGGCAATGCAGCAAGACACCTTGCTGCTCTGCATGGAAGGGGGAGGGCTGGAATGTGCCTATCTATCAAGCTATGGCCCATTCCTGCTCTCTCCTTGTGCTGGCAGACTTTTGGCTGCCTAGCTCCAAAAACAGGCACCAGGATGCCTGCGTTGCAGTCAGTATTTTTTGTGTGCAGGTGATGCTGAATTCAGCACATGTAGAACGAGGACAATACAAGGGGAAATAAAGATATTTCTCCTTGTTATGCTATGCCTGGGAAGGCCTAGCTTTGTAAATGTAAATGTGCTGGACTTGTAAAGCGCACAGCTGCCCGTAAGCGTCCCGGCGCTTGCTTAGGGAACCCGTCCTGGTATTCCCCTGTGAGAAACCACGGCAGGGTGTCCACAAGGTGAAAGCCAGGCATCCCGCCGCGAGGGGCCGTAGTGGAGATTAAGCAAGCTATTGCCCAGAGTCGCAGAGTGTGACCCCTTGAGTTGAGTAGGCACCAGAGGGAGAATTGTCGAGTCCGTGGAATTTTGAGCCCGAGACCCGCCGAGGCGGGGAATCGAACCCTGGTCCACGGTCGAGCTCAGCTTCCGGGTCTGCCGCCTCTAACCTCTGACGCATACCCATGTCTACCATTCATGGTATATCTGGGAACTAGTTTGGTGAGTGAGGATTCTTTTAATTAGAGTGATTCCTCTTGCTATCTGTTCTTTTATTGGATGCACTCTTTTGGTGTTTGATTTACACTGTCCAGGGGGACCAACAGTGGCTCCAGTTGCTTTTCCCTCTCTCTCTTGTTGTTTAATTATATCTGGGAATGCACAAAAATCCATAGGTGAATGCATGGGAAAACCCATGCTCCACCCATGGAATGCAACCCTATGGCAGAGTAACTTAAGTCAACGACTTGCACTGTCCTGCATTTAATCCAGATTTACCAAGCACTGCAGAACCCCAAAACGTGGTCTTGGAAGGCTAGGTAAATCTCATTTAGTTTTGGCGTCGCCCTTGTGCTACTTTGTGTGGCGCAAAGGCAACACAAAACTTTGATAAATATGGCTTTGGTCTTTTTAGATAAGACCAGAGTGTTTGTTTACCAGGGAACAGGCCATGAGGTTGACCTGCATCTGGCCTGTTCAATTGGTTGCAAAGAGCTGCTGGAACCGCCAATTACAGCAAATTTATTTGAATCCACATATCTACAGGTGAACGTTAACTGGCCCTAGTTTAACATGGGCCAAAATATTTCTATTCAACTCTCCCATCTCAGGTTTGTATCCCTAGAACATAGGGCTAGGAGAAGTCTCTCATAGTTTACATTTTAACATTAATAAAACTGAATAAGAAATACGAAAAGGGGGCCGACGACCGTCATGAGAAGTGCAGTAAAAACTACAAATGCTTTAGTGAAATTCAAACTCTTCAGATTTTGATAACTTTTTCGATTCCGACATGCTAAGATGGCAGTGTTTAAGCTTTCAGAATCACATTGACTATTCTTTTTTTTTTTTAAGTTTGAAGTTTATTAAGGTATAAAGAAGAAAAAACAGGGCAAGAAGAGACAATCAGAAGTTATAAAAAACAATAAAACTCTCTTACATCAAAATAATATTTGATCAATAAAGGATGTGAAACAAAAAACAATGGAATTTAAAATTGCAGAAATACTGAGGGTGGGGGAAAAAACATGAGAGGCATACATCATAGAAGTGATAACAAAGAAAAAGAAATTAGGATGCATTAATAAATTTACAAATACTAAGATAAAACAATTCACGGTGGTTTTTGAACTTCAACAGAACGCGGTGGAGAAAGGGGGGAAGGTCTGGCAATTCTAGATAAATATTCGGTGAGGGGAAGCCATAAAAGGTCACGTTTAATTGCTAAAGAAATAGGGGAGACAAAATTAGTGTCTAGGCGGTGATTGAAACAAACTGCGTTCCACCATGCAGATAAAGAAACATCTTTAGCTTGTTTCCAATGTGTTGTAATATGATGGAAAGCGATGGCTATCAGGAGATCAAGTAATTTGTGTTTATGGTGGGATCCAGAAAGGTCAGGGGAAAGGGAGCCTAGGAAAATCTGAAGGACAGAATAGGGGATAGTGAGTTGAAAAAGTTTTTGTATTTGAGACCAAACGAGATGCCAGAAATGGAGAATGGGAGGGCATTCAAAGAGCATGTGTTTCAGATCAGCCAAAGGGCAGGGACAGGACCAACAAGTGGGAGAAGTGTCTGGAGAGAAAGAGGATAAAATTACGTGAGTGTATAATGTACGGTTATAGATAAAAAATAAGGTTTGGGTAGTATTGGCAGCTCTAGAAGTGCTCTGAAGTTTAGACCAAACTTTATCCCAAAAACTAGGGAGCCAATTTTGAGACAAATCATCCTCCCATGCCAACTCAACTTTGGATTTAGTGCGATCGATAGGTGTTTGAAGGGATTTATAAAGAAAAGATGCAGAAGGGGATTGGTCGAGAGCATTTGAAATGGAAAAATGAAGTTCAGGAATAGTGTTGGTGGGAGGGAGAGAGGAAAGATACTGGGTAAGGGAGGGAAGAAGAGATAGATATTGTTTGCGAGAAGAGGAAGGTAATGAAAATTGAGTTTGGAGTAAGTGGAAGGAGAGAGGGGAGGAGTCAGAGATGAGTTGAGATATCCATTTTAAACCACGGGAATGCCAAGATTTCCAGTAGATTGAACGATTTTTAATTTTAAGAAGTTTATTATGCCAAATAGGTTGGGAAGAAGTAGAAGAAGCGGAGGGGTAGGTGGATATCAAATATGGCTGAAGAATAGAACGGGTATGAGAAATGATGGGAGATCGAAGAGAAGTGATATCAGAGGAGAAGGATAGAACTTCAGTGAATTCATAAGGGTGAAGGAAAGATGATTCTAATGTCAACCAAAGCGGAGGATAATATGGAAGATCCGAAGAAATCCAACGTAGGGCTTGTTTCAAGGAAAAAGCATTATGATATGACTTAAAATTGGGGAATTTAACTCCGCCTAAAGATTTGTCTTTCTTTAAAGCAGAGAGGGCGATTCTGGATTTCTTGTCTTTCCATAAAAACTTCAATAAGATAGAATCTATTGATTTAAAATGATGATTGGGGATGCGAATGGGAATCATAGAAATAGTGTATAGGACCAAACGGGCTAGCATCATTTTTATGGAATCCAGGCGACCCCACCAGGAAAGAAAGAGAGGGTTCCAACGATTGATGGAAGAAGTAAGCTTAATAGAAAGGGAATCGAAATTAAATTTGAGGGTATCAGAGAGACGAGGGGCGAACCAAACACCTAGGTATTTAATCTTAGAGGGTTGCCAGGAAAACCCGGAGGAATCAAATAGATGTTTAAGACATAAGGGATTCAGGGGTAATATTTCACATTTGTCCGTGTTAAGCTTATAGCCAGATACATTAGAAACAAGCATTTGCAATGCAATGGTCTCGGCATCATTAAAGGTAGAGCAATTGGCATTGCTCATGACATTTCTTTTTTTTCTTTAAATCATAAATAAATGGCATTGTCATTTACATTGCCAATACACACCACTCTGCACCTGCACTCACTGCTCTGCACACTCACTACTCTGCACTCACTACTCTGCACTCACTACTCTGCACTCACTACTCTGCACTCACTACTCTGCACTCTGCACTCACTACTCTGCACTCTGCACTCACTACTCTGCACTCTGCACTCACTACTCTGCACTCTGCACTCACTACTCTGCACTCCACTCACTACTCTGCACTCTGCACTCACTACTCTGCACTCTGCACTCACTACTCGGCACTCTGCACTCACTACTCTGCACTCTGCACTCACTACTCTGCACTCTGCACTCACTACTCTGCACTCTGCACTCACTACTCTGCACTCTGCACTCACTACTCTGCACTCTGCACTCACTACTCTGCACTCACTACTCTGCACTCTGCACTCACTACTCTGCACTCTGCACTCACTACTCTGCACTCACTACTCTGCACTCACTACTCTGCACTCACTACTCTGCACTCACTACTCTGCACTCTGCACGCACTACTCTGCACTCTGCACGCACTACTCTGCACTCACTACTCTGCACTCACTACTCACTACTCACTACTCACTACTCTGCACTCACTACTCTGCACTCACTACTCTGCACTCACTACTCTGCACTCACTACTCTGCACTCTGCACTCACTACTCTGCACTCACTACTCTGCACTCACTACTCTGCACTCACTACTCTGCACTCACTACTCTGCACTCACTACTCTGCACTCACTACTCTGCACTCTGCACTCACTACTCTGCACTCACTACTCTGCACTCACTACTCTGCACTCACTACTCTGCACTCACTACTCTGCACTCACTACTCTGCACTCACTACTCTGCACTCACTACTCTGCACTCTGCACTCACTACTCTGCACTCACTACTCTGCACTCACTAATCTGCACTCACTACTCTGCACTCACTACTCTGCACTCACTACTCTGCACTCTGCACTCACTACTCTGCACTCTGCACTCACTACTCTGCACTCTGCACTCACTACTCTGCACTCACTACTCACTACTCTGCACTCACTACTCTGCACTCACTACTCTGCACTCACTACTCTGCACTCACTACTCTGCACTCACTACTCTGCACTCTGCACTCACTACTCTGCACTCTGCACTCACTACTCTGCACTCACTACTCTGCACTCTGCACTCACTACTCTGCACTCACTACTCACTACTCACTACTCACTACTCACTACTCTGCACTCACTACTCTGCACTCACTACTCTGCACTCACTACTCTGCACTCACTACTCTGCACTCTGCACTCACTACTCTGCACTCTGCACTCACTACTCTGCACTCTGCACTCACTACTCTGCACTCTGCACTCACTACTCTGCACTCACTACTCTGCACTCACTACTCTGCACTCACTACTCACTACTCTGCACTCACTACTCTGCACTCACTACTCTGCACTCTGCACTCACTACTCTGCACTCACTACTCTGCACTCACTACTCTGCACTCACTACTCTGCACTCACTACTCTGCACTCACTACTCTGCACTCTGCACTCACTACTCTGCACTCTGCACTCACTACTCTGCACTCACTACTCACTACTCTGCACTCACTACTCTGCACTCACTACTCTGCACTCACTACTCTGCACTCACTACTCTGCACTCACTACTCTTCACTCACTACTCTGCACTCTGCACTCACTACTCTGCACTCACTACTCTGCACTCACTACTCTGCACTCTGCACTCACTACTCTGCACTCACTACTCTGCACTCACTACTCACTACTCTGCACTCACTACTCACTACTCTGCACTCACTACTCACTACTCTGCACTCACTACTCACTACTCTGCACTCACTACTCACTACTCTGCACTCACTACTCTGCACTCACTACTCTGCACTCACTACTCTGCACTCACTACTCTGCACTCACTACTCTGCACTCTGCACTCACTACTCTGCACTCACTACTCTGCACTCACTACTCACACTCACTACTCACACTCACTACTCTGCACTCACTACAGCTTCCTTCCACAGCTAGAACTAGTGCATAATGTCAAAACAGAGAAAACAAGGAAACACACTGAAGCTGTCTGTACCACGCCAAGTTCACATTTCGAGCAGCATGTGTTAAATCACGCTTTAGACTACTTCTCTACTCAAAAGTAGTACATTTCCTTCAAAAAGATAAAAATATGACATGCAAACAGTAATGCCAAAACAAACTGTTCAGCACGGGTTTTGATTTACATGAAAACATTAATTTCACTTAAAATAATAATAGTTTTTAGCTAAATTAAATTTACATTTGGATTTAGGGCATATTCACATATTTTTAGTAAATTTAAATGTCAGTGGCAGATGGACACGCTTTCATTTAGCAGCCAAATATACAATAACTTACTGCCCCCGGAATTCCGCCGCGGCCGCACCGGAAGTCAGGCAAGGTCGCCTGTGACGGGGGCGGAGCCGCGTCCGGACCGGAAGAGGAGGCAGGCGGAGGAAATGCGTGGAGCGGCCCGGGGCTCCTGCGAGCGTGGAGAGCCCCCGGGGCCGACAACAGGACGTTGCACGCGTGTTGCGGGGCTCCCTTGACCAAGAGGGAGTCCCGGGATAGGAGCCGCAGCGTCAACTCTCCCTGCCGGTGCGGAGCAGTAAGTTAAAGGGGAGAGGGGGGGCCGGTGCGCGCGCGCGTGTGTGTGTGTGTGTGTGTGTGTGTGTGTGTGTGTGTGTGTGTATGTATGAGTGGGGGGGTTCTGTATGTATGTGCGTGCGTGAGCGCTTCTGTTTCTATGTATGCGTGTGTTGTGTGGGAGCCTCGCGCAGCGCTCGTGCTAATGCGCGTGCCAGTTTAGAATCGCCTGCGCGCGGCCAGGAGTGTCTCCTGGGACTGCTACTCGCTGACATAAGATCTCGGCGGAGTCGCGCTTACGCGCGTCTTTTAGCCGAGACCTAAAAACGGAGACTTGGTTTAGGAAGGAAGGTAGGGTTGTTTGAGGGTCTGAGCAGTAAAATAAAATATCGTCAGCGTACACCGATAGTTTAACTTGTTGTTGTTGGGGGCCAAATTGAAAACCGGAAATGCTCTCGTCACGTCTAATTTTGGTTAAAAAGGGTTCTAAAGCTAGAATAAACAAAAGAGGAGATAGAGGGCATCGTTGACGAACTCCCCTTTGGAGGGGAAAATAATCAGAAGTGATGCCGTTGGCAAAGATGGAGGCATGGGGACTAGAGTAAAGTAAAGAGATAAGGGAAATGAATTTAGATGGGAAACCGAACCAACGAAGAGCTTGGAACATAAAATCCCAATTGATTCTGTCAAAAGCCTTCTCGGCATCAAGAGAAATGGCAGCCAATGGGGAAGTAAGGGAAGAGGCTCTACTTAAAATGTTAAAGAAAACACGAGAATTGTCTGTTGAGAGACGTCCTTTAACGAACCCAGATTGTTCCGGACCGATAAGTTCTGGCAATAGAGGATCCAATCTAAGAGCTATGATTTTGGCAAAAATTTTATAATCTGTGTTGACCAAGGAGATAGGGCGATAATTTTTGCATAGAGTATGATCTTTGTCTGGTTTGGGTATTAAACAAATTAAGGCTTCTTGGAAAGTTCCTCGGGAGGAACCAGAATCAACAAATGACTGAAATAACAGGAAAAGTTTAGGGAGGAGAAGGGAAGAGAAATGATTATAGAATTCAATGGTGAAACCGTCGGGACCCGGGGCTTTACCTTTACGTAGGGTTGAAACGGCATGAGAGATTTCAGAAGGGGAGATGTCTAGATTTAGTGCTTGAAAATCAACATGTGCAGATTGTGGGGAAGGAATATCTTGAAAATAAGCCAGGAGATCATCAGGATCAGGGATAGATTCAGGAGTGTATAGGTTTTGGTAGAAGGAGACAAATTGAGCTAATATGTCCTTATCTTTGAAGAAGGAAATACCGGTTGGACCTTGTAATGATTCAATCTTTGTTTTTTCTTTGCGTATTTTAAGGTAATTAGCTAACAGTTTACCCATTTTGTTCTGTCCCCCGTAATAACGGGAATTACATTTAAGGAGAGTGTTTGATGCCGCATTAGTGGTAAATTTATTGAATTCAATTTTGGTAGAGATAAGTTCGCGAAGTGAGGAGTCAGAGGAAGAGTTATAGTAGGTGTATTCAAGTTTCTTAAAAGTTGAGTTGATTTGGTGATTGATTGTTTTTTCTTTTGAGAGACAAAATCAATGATAAAACCTCTAGCAGCTGCTTTGAAGGAATCCCACACCATAACAAAGGAAGACCCAGGGAGATGATTGAGAGTAAAGAATTCAGAGGTAAAAGCTGTAAATTTAGTGGAGAAAATGGGGTCTAGGAGTAAAGAGTTATTAAACCTCCAACGTCCTGAGTGAGGGGAGAAGGGAATAAGGTCAATATCAACAAAAACGGGAGCATGGTCTGAGATTAGAATGGAACCGATGTCCGAATGTGTGGCTAATTGTGCTAGGGGTTTGCTAAGGAAAAGGTAATCAATACGGGATTGGGAGTGATGGGTGGGGGAATAGAACGTGTATTCTTTAAGGTCAGGGTTACATAGTCTCCAAATGTCTACTAAAGCATAATTCTGAAGAGAGGCAATAAACTGAGAATGCATCTTAGAGGGAATAAACTTAACCTTGGAATTTCTGTCAAGAAAGGGGTCCAGAACTTGATTGCAATCACCACCAAAAATAACATATTTCTCATTAATTGTAACTAATTTGTCAGAAATAGCAGGCCAAAATAATTTATCAATGCCTGTAGGAGCATAAACATTGAAGATAACAATAGGAATTTTATCAATAAGAAGGTTAGTAATAACCCAACGGCCATTGTCATCATTTTCATGGGAGACAACTGAAACATTTAACTTTTTATGACATAAAATAACAGTGCCATTTTTCTTACCCAAAGCAGGAGAATGAAAGACATGTCCTACCCAGCAACGCTTAAGTTTATTAGCCTCCTTATCAGAGAGGTGGGATTCTTGGAGGAGAGCTACATCAGCTTTGAGGCGTGTCAAGTGGGTTAGGACACGTTGACGTTTAATGGGGTTATTTAACCCCTTAACATTCCAAGTAACTACTCGGAATTTGTAACTTCAGTAGAATGGTGTGAAAGAAGATATATTGAAAAGTGAATATGAAAAGAAAGATAACAGTAATAGGTATGTAAGGAACAAGAGGTGGAAGAGAAAGAGAGCAAAAGAGAGGAAAGAGAGTGGAGTAGAGAGATAGAAGAGAAAGAGGTGAATAAGGGGTTAGAGAAAGAGAACAGTAAAGAATAGAGAACAAAGCGTGTAGAAAAAATAATATCATAACAGATAAAAAGAGATCAAAAAAGGACTGAGGGATGACGACGCCAGAAGAGGACGACATCAACAACGGAGACTCACATCGTCGAACACCTGAGGAACCAGCGAAGGAACGAAGTGGAGGGAGATACGAATACACCGGGATGAAGACACACGGGAAAAGGATCTGTAAGAAGGTAAAAAAGAAGAAGAAAATATTAAAAACACACATGGTAAAAGTAATAAAGAGTAACATAAGAATATGGATGAGATAGACAGGGGTGGAGAGCACTCAGTCAGACACGGGGATCAGAAACTATGAGAAAACATGGCAAAAATAGACAAAACAGATCAAAATGGTCAGACGGGTCGTGCAGTGTCCATGCTCTCGGCTTCATGGCGACGCAGGAACTCTTCAAGGACGAGTGGATCTTCAAATGTAGTGGTTCTTTCTTTATAGGTGACCTTGAAGAGGCAAGGATGTAATAGCCCATATCTGGCGCCAAGGGCTCTCAAACGAGGTCTCAAATCCAGGAACTGCTTTCGACGGTCGGCTGTGATCTTAGCAACATCCTGAGAAAGGTATAATCTGCGGCCTTCCCACATAACTTGTTTTTTAGCCTTTACTGCAGAAAGTACTTGGAGGAGATCAGTGTATTGAAGGAACAGCATGATGACACCTCGAGGTTTATCAGAAATTTTCGGGCCAAGTCTGTGCGCACGTTGAATATTTAGAGAGGTGGAAGGAGGAAGGTCTAGGATTTTTGGTAGAAAAGTTTGAAAGAAGACTGTTGGATTAGACCCCTCTGTAAGTTCCGGAAGATTATAAAGGCGTAGGTTATTCCTCCGGTTGCGATTTTCCAACTCCTCCGACTGTCGCTTTAGGAGAGAGACATCTTTTTCCAAGAGCGAAATTTTTGCACATGAGGTATGAAGAGTCTCTGTCGATTGTTCCACCAAAAGAACCCTTGATTCCAACGTGGACCACTTGTCATGGAGAAATTGTAAGGTTTTAGTAGTTTCGGCCATGAAGGGTTTAAGTGCTCGAAGTTCCTCCAGAATAAGATCCATTGAAGCAGAATGTGATGATGAACCTGGAGATGGAGGATCTTTTTTCAAACGCTTCGTTGAACCAGGTTGTAAAAGCTTACTAGTTGAAGTATTTTTAGGAATAGCGCCGTGAGTAGCGTTAGGTTTGAGAGAAGAGGGATCATCCATATTAGGAGTTGTGGAATCAGAGTCTGAGGAAAGTTGTGGCTTGTTTTTTGATGCTGTAAGCTTGAGAGTACGGAGTTTCCCCATATAAGGCAGGAGAAGTAAATACAATGTCACCACAATGTGTTGATGAGAAAAATGTTGTAAATAGGAAGCAAAAGGTGGTTTTTATAGTGGAAAGCACCAAAAAGCGTGTATTTGCTGCACGAAAAACGATGAAATGCGAGAAAAATAGTTAATTAGAGCAGTCAGTAAACATATAACCTTTCTCAGGTATAGCCAATAAAGTTCCGTGGATATAAACTATCACCTCATGTCAGAGAGTTTGACAAGGAGGCGCTGAATGCAGCTGGAAATGTTCAATGAGCGTTATGCAAAGCAGCACGCCACCTTAGTATGAGGAGATTATCATCGTGAGCCATGAGGAAACATCGATGAAAAATGATGTGTGAAAACTGATATTAATTCCAAGAGCCAGCAATGAAGGTCACAGACTGAATGTAGCAGAGCAGGAAAGGGCGTTTTTAAGGCAATTGGCCGGTAGAAATAGCAACCGCATTGCATATGCTGAGGTAGAGAGGCGGCGCTCGCTGTGAAGGAAGCGCGCGGCAAATGCAGAAAATGGCGGCCGCCGAGGAGGTGAAGAGCGTCACTTACGGAGGATGTGCATTCCGTCGGAGTAGAGAAATGCTGCTCGGCTCTCCGTGCTCAGCTCACGTTCCGATGCACAAAAATAGCATTTGCGCTCACCAAGGTCCGGTGTGAGCGGAGAAAGTCGCCGGCTCCGGTGGTCGACTTGCGGAGCTCCGGTGCTAAGCCGCCATCTTGTGCGGCGTTCAAGCCACGCCCCCCACATTGACTATTCTGATGGCAGTGGTGCAGACTGTCATCTCAACAATGGGTGTGTGTAATAAGGAAAGTTAATGCATTGTACCGATTTTGCATTTGTTTAAATGAGTTCAATAAAAGATGCCACAACATTTGCAGTTTAAAACACTACAAGTGTAAATACAACAGAGCCACAGCTAATATCCATGTCGTATTATTTTAAAAGCACCTGTGAAAGAGACTGAAATAACTGTCAGCACATAGGAAGACTGACAATAACACATACCACCCATATTTACCAGTCTGCCCAATTTATGATTATGACTGGAAGGCCTAATAGAAAATAAGGAGCAGAACTTGAGAAACAAGAAAAGTGTACAGTATGTTGTAAAAAGCACAATCGCACCACATATAAAACTGTGCTCAACCCCTGGCAAATTGGCATACAGCAGTTAGGCTTAACACGAGGGCAATGTGTTAAGTATTTCCGCAACATTTCAAACAGTAGGAAAGTTGAAACAACACACAAAAAGGACCCACAGCAGATTATACAAATAGAGTGTTCTTGTTTAGTACATAAAACAAGTCCAAAACAAACAAACAAAAAAAAACAATCAGTAGAACCAGAGATATGCAACTTTGATGATTTCAGTAAAAACAGTGCCAAAACCACAAAGTGCCAATTGAGGATATCTGGTTGTGCCAGACCATGACAAAGTCACAAGTTTAGGCTGAGCGTGATGGAGCATGGCCCAGCTACAGGGACCCAGTTAGGCCAGCTTACCAAAGTACTTTAAATCCTGCTTTGCAGAGCACTGCAAGGATTCACAACGAAGATGTGTTGCGCAGCCGAAGTGATGCATCAGTTCTGAGATGCGGAAAGGCTGCGATGCAAGGTCCTTCATTGTCCCCTAGGATTCCATTGACGGGAGTTAGTGATGTGAAGTCCAGTGTCAAAGATGCGTCTCACAGTGCACAGTTGGGGTTGAGGGGTCAGTTCAGAGGAAGTGCGGGGCTGCAATGCGGAATTAGTTCTAACATCGTTTTAGCTACTAACTAAATATCGATGAACACACACTGTGTGGTAAATAACTTTATTGAGCATATGATGGACGACAACATCTTATATGTGCTCTCTTTTTGCTTAAATCAACAGCTCTACCACCATCTATTCCATATCTGTCCTAACGAAGAGACAGAGATAACTCTCTTTTGTAAGTGCTTTAACCTTACTTATGTGAACACCAAAAAATGGGCCTTTTTCAGCAACATCATAAAATTGTGCTCTTTTTTGTTGCAGTAAATTCAAAACTCAGGATTGATATATCTTTCTAAATTAAGCCATAGGTCATAATTCAATAAAAACCTAGTGTAAGTAACTATAATTAAATAACCTCTTTCAATTTTGTAGGAGACACTTACTTTGGGTGATGGTTTTATTTAAAGAATCACTCATTTTCTTCTTTGTCACACGGGTGCATTTTTCTTAAAATATTGTGACTGTACAATGGTATAATAGTATTGTATACATTGTATTATACGGGGAGTCTCAGTCAACTGCTTGTCCTGAAGATGATCTGATGGTTTTATATCCTTGACAGACCGAAACGTCGACTTGATCATCTTTCTCTTCAGAACATTGATTGTTTTTAACTTTATAGAGAAGATGTTAACATAGTTTTTTGTACAGGTCAACTGATGTCACCTTGCAAACTATGTGTTGTTGCTACTACATTTGTTATCATCCCTGATAAAACTTTTTATGGTACATATATTGAATATATGAATACATATTTTTTTAAAATAATTTGTTTGCCCCGTGTATGATTTATTATTTGCTTGTTTTAACTAACAGCTGTGACCAACTGATACATCTATTGTTTTGATCAATTCTGTTGTCCACTACCAATTAGAGTGTGATTTGTAATAGTTTTACTGATCAAAGAATTACAAATAATTATAGATAAACAAAATCCTTTGTAGGCCACTGTCCTCCTTGTTTTGTAAAAGCAATGCGGAATCCGGCATCATCATTGAGGCTGCCATCGACAAGGGATGCAAAGGGCTGTGCTGAGAATGCATCACACAGTTTTGGTTCTGAAGAGGCTGTGATGGCGATGCAGGTGTTTGCGTCAAAGAAGATTCATGCAATAATGGTGATGCATCGGTTCTGCTCAGGGTTGTGCTGCACTGCAGAGGAGATGCATCAGTTCCACAGGGTCTACAGAGGCTGGCAGAGCGCTTAAGGCCCACTGGCAAGGGTCCAGGACTGAAGTGGCACCACTTGGCAGGATAGAGTCCAGGTGCTGGGGTTGAGGTTGTGAGAGCCATCTGTCCCGAGGCTCAAGTCAGGAGGCCAGCCAACTAGCCCTAGGAGTCCCTCTGGAGTTGTGGGTTCAACATATGTGGTCCCTTCCTTTCTCATCCAGGCAAGAAGGCAGCAGGCAATAGTTGGCAGGTCAGCAGGAAGCAGTCCTTCAGAGCAGTAATCCAGCATAGTGGCAGTCCATTCAGCAGCACATCAGTCCTTCTATTTGGCAGAGTATCCACAGGTCCAGAAGTGTATTGAAGAGTTGGTGTCTGAGAGCCAATATTTATGCCCAGTTCTGACTTTGAAGTGGGGGGATCTTTTAGAAGCTTTCCAGTGAAGTGCAAAGGTACCATGCCTTCTTTGCCCTGGCTCCAGACTAACTACAAGAGTATTCAGCCCTTTGTGTGGAGGTAGGACACAGCCTATTTAAGAGTAAGTAGGGTTTTACCCAGCTCCTCCCTCCCATTCGGCCAGTGATGGCCCATCCAGGCACACCTAAGTGCTCTGTAATGTGTGGCCATCCAGGAGGAGTACACAAAGCCCAGCTGTCACTCAGTCATTTTACCCAGAGACAGGCTACATGCACTAATGACTAAGGAGGAAAGCAACATTAGACAGTAGTGTACTGATGTCCAGTGCGATGGAGTTCTAGAATCTGCAGGCACTCCTGAAGAAAGATTGTTTAATTGTATTATACTTTTTTAAAGATGGCATTTCCAGAAGAAGAGTCTGAGCTACGAAGCTGTTGCTGTTCAGCAGAGGTTGCACATTTCTGGACTAAAAATGAAGGGAAGACAATATGAAGTCCTGATGGATAATACATGCTAGGGAAAAAACACTTCTTGCTTCAACAGGGCGTCAGTTCAGTGTGATGAGAACCGGAAATATATGATCAAATATTCTCGAGGCAGTGACTAGGCTGCCCAGTGCTTGTAGAGGGATTTTGAAAAGGACTTTGTGTAATTTGGCATTTCCTGCCAGTGCTCCAGCATTGAGGGCACCAAGCCGTTGTCTAGGTGATGACCATAATACACCTTTAAACAGGCTGTGCGAAAACCAGGACAGTGCTCCCTTTTCCAAGTTATGCGCTGCCCTAGGACAGTCGTGTTTGAATAAGCCACTCTGTCTTCCTCTGTGCGCGCGGCACCCGGTTGCACTTTGAAGAGGAACACAGATCCCTCCACAGGCAGATGCAGCTCGTGACTGCACCCGGCTGCTTGAGGATGTCTTTGGTGAGGGGGTGCTCGGGGGGGGGGGTTGATGGGATCCTTGGCCCTTTCATGGGTCGCACTCAGGGGGTACACTGATAGTGCGCCACTTTTTTGTGGATCAAAGTCACTGCACCTCCTGACAACCTCTTTTCCTCTTCGTCCACATCCATAATACGGCACAGGGGCAAAGTTCTTTCCCTTATTAGAGGCCACAGACCCCTGCGGATGATGGAATGTCCACTGAAGATAGCGCCTGCACTCTATGCACTCCGGCGTTATCAGTATTACAGAAGAGTATGCCTTCTTCTGTAATACAACAATGCCCCGGGAGATCTTGGCTCACCAGTTTTAAATCATCTCATTCAGGGCACAAGTCCTAAAAAACAGAAGTGGGGGATGCTCCAAGTTAGGTGGAGTCACCGGAAGTGATGTCACAACAGGAAGTGGCGTAACGAAATGTAGTCCCCCCTCATTAACAAAGGTTACAAGGCGATGGGGGATGGTTCAAAGGGCAAGGCGATAGGGGCAGGTTCAAAGGGCATCAGCAGCTCAATGAAAAACTGTAATCACCAGCTCATGTTGCCTTTAGTGGAGGGTTTTGTTGAGGGGCGTGGTGATATCCAGATTAGACTACATGTAGTCTCCACTGGGCTTCTTTCCTGCTAAATGTGCAGGAAGAATTGCACAGCCAGAGCTATTTATAAAATGAAAGTCAAGCATATTACCCTCGCACTAGTTGAGCTGCACTGGTCGGCAATCAACAACAGTGTTAACTGTAACATGCACTACCGTGTTTACCACGCCCCTTTTGAGCACAGTCCCATAGTATCTAAAGAGTTGTTTGTCAGAAGCGAGCTTCCATTAAATCTCAGGACAAGCGCCGGCTGCAATACCCGGGTTCAAGTATGTCTGCATAATGAACGATTTCCCTGCAGACCGGCCTAGGTTTGGAAAGGTGACCTGCATCGAGCAGGAGAGCATGCCTGCCTGCTCGAGGAGTTGTACTGGGCCTGCCTGATCCACAGGCAAAACGGGGAGCATATGGCTAAAAGAGCTCTGTTTGCCCTCTCTCGGCAGTAGGAGGTGAGGTTTGGTTGGTGCTGAGCACGCGTGCAGGTGCAGCCTCGGGTACCGGCTCCATCTTTTGGGCAGAGGGGACGGGTTCCACCCAGTAAACACACAGGAAAATAGGTGGGGGGTTGCCATCCACCCGCGTGGTACACCAACTCGAGCCCTGATCTCAAGACAGCATCAACTCTAGCTCCTTTGCGATCTAGACCCTTTGATGGGAGCTTGCAGGTTCAAATTGTTGCCTAAGATGAAGCCTGGTGATTTGGAGCTTTCCCTAGCGGTGAGCTGACAGCTTAGCACTGACCAAGCTCTAATCAATTGGAAGAACGAATCAGAGTAAAGCAATTATCAGTGAGAGGTCTTACGGCCACATGCATTATTGCACCCGTTTGTGATTCCTAAATTGCGAAAATTAAGGAATTGCAATTTAGAAATCGCAAACTGCAATGCATGAACAATTCGCATTTATTTTTACGATTCTGTATTTTTCCTTAAGTGCGATTCACAATTTGCGAATCGCAATTAAGTAAAACCCTTTCTATTGATTCCTATGGGCCAAAAGGCACATAGGAATGAATGGGAAGGCATTCACATTTTGCACATTTCAAATTGCGAATCGCAAAATGTGAATGCAATTTCAAGGGTGCGGGGGGGTCCAATGTAACTTTAAATGCAATTTACACACACACATGCCCCAAGGGCATGTGTGTGTGTAAATTAAAACTTTCAAAAATGCAATTTGTGCATATTTGAAAGTGTTTGGTAAATTAGCATGAAGTTCAACTTCATGCTAATTTACCACTTCCAAATTGCGAATTCGCAATTAAAAAATGATCATGCATTGCATTTAAGAAATCTGAAATTGCGATTTCTTAAATGCAATCGCAATTTTAGAAATCGCAACATGGTTGCGATTCCTGAAATTGCGAAATGCATGATGCATTCCAAATTAGTCAATTGCATTCGCAAACGGCCGAAAATTGCCATTCGCACCGTTTGCGAATGCAATTGACTTTGATGCATGTGGGCATTAGTGAATAGTACGAGTCTCCACGTGCTCTTACAGATGGTCTCTTCTCAAGGTGAAAAATGTTAACTTCTCTAAATATTTTTTGCTAAAATTCTGGAAAAGTGAATATTTGGCATTGATTAACTGTCACCCTTTTTAGTTTATAGATTTTATTTTCCCTCATAAAAATATGCAAAATTCTCCTGCTTAAAATATTTATAAAACCAAACTCAATGACTGCTCCGACCTTGAATGAGGATGTCCCTGTTGTTTGTCTAGGTGCAGTCTGACTTGGCTCGGCCAAGTATTTGACTTTGACTGTGTCCTCCGGATACTCACCTATAGTGTTCTGTTAGAAAAAAACATACACTGCTTCAGTGATAAGAAATGAATTCCATTCACCATCGAACCGATTTTTGGAACTAGAAGGTGACTTAGACCTGGCACTAGGCCCATCTTGTGTAAATTCTAAGTTGATACCGTCATTATAGTGAGTAATGGTTCCAGTTATCCACTAAAACGGTCACAGGGTTTTGTTTCAATACACACTGGAAATTGGCCAGAAAATAAAGCTATCGCATCAGCATAAGCTTCTTTAATCAACCCCCCTCCCGTGGTTTTGATAGTTATTAATATAAAGGTTCATGTTATCGTTAATGTATGGGAACTGATAGACAGGGGGGTATAAATAAAGACTCCTCAGCTCATTGCGATCAGTGGAACGCTCCAGAGGCAAGCACAGCACAAAGATGAAGCTCCTTCTCCTGTTGGTTCTGGCGGTGTGGCATGCAGGTAAACCCTTGACCATAGCTTCAATGCGCTACTTATGAGAAGCTTGAGAAATGTATTATCACGACAGCCATGCAATTTAGTCGGGCCTATATTCAGAACCTATTGCTTTGATTTCAAAGTGTATGTGGTGCAGGCGTGCAGATTATTCTGGAAATTGATGCTTCAGCTATTCAGGTACCACAGGAGTTCAATAAACGTGCTCCTGGCTCGTAAGTCACCATCAGTGTCGCCTCTTCCCACCGTTGACCACTATTTCCCGCAACAGCTAGACATACAATCAGAGATCTTCAAATAGCAAATGTGTGGATGTCAGGCCCCCCTCCAAAACTTTATGGCAGGATTTGAGGGGGAGGGTGGAGCAAGGCTGATCGGATCATGAAGGGATTATAAGGTCACTTTCTGGGCTACCTTTTCTATAGTTTATAATCCACACTAAGCATGGAACTACTAAATAAAAAATAAAATAACAACAAAGATGCCTAAAACACAACTGTTACCCATTATTGAGGAGTACTCAGTTCTCACACTTCTAGGCCTCAATGCAACTGCTGCACTAATAATAGCTATGGCTTTGAGTGGCAAGCTGGCTCCTCTGCCTCTTTCGCCGCTTATCCACCATGCCTGACCATCACACCAGTCAAACAGACCCTCTGTCCTTTTCAGAAATAAAGGAAGTTCCACAGGTTGCTCGCCTCTTTGCAGCATGGATGCCCTCAGGCCTAATGCTAGCAATGAAAATGAGCCACCAGGCCTCTTTGTAAAGTGAAACAGTCATAATTGTGATGCAGTGGGCCCTTACACTCCTGGGCTTGCATGCCACTGAGCCTGCTTCACTAATGAGAAATTGACTTCTTAATGGATTTATAAAAATGTTTACATTAGGCACAGTCCGATTACCTATTACTAAAATCCATTATTTGAAAGCACTTGTTTTAGCTAAAACACTAAATCATTGTGTGGCAGCCAATCTTATACTCTTGTCCACTGGCTTTGTAATTATGTGATTCTGTGGCCACAGTGTTTATTTGCATATCGATACAAAAGGGGATCATGGACGGAGCGTCCCGCCCGGACGCCTTGCGGACGGAGCGGAAAAGGATTAATACGGTGGCGGTGTCTAATAGACACCACCAGCCATATTACAATGGGTGTAGGGAGATGCAGTCTTCACTCTGGGGCCCCCAGAGTGAAGGAGAGGTGGGGGTGCACACGTAGGGTACCTGTGGTACCCCCCTTCATTTGCATAAACAAAGCGGCAGGCACTGCGCGGTTCCTGCCGCTTTGTTTATGCAAATGTAAAAGTGCATTTTTAGCATTATGGCGGGCAGTGCTAAAAATACAGGATGCGCCCGCCACAGTGGCGGACGCATCCTAATACCCCCGCGGGACCCCAGCCCTTATGGCGGGCGGTCCCAATTACCGATGGGATGGCGGGCGGACTAAGTCCGCCCGCTATCCTAATGGGGGCCTAAGTGTTAGTGAAGCAAAGAGTGACGGCGCGAGAAACAAGTGGGTTCATACAGCGAAGGACGCAAGGTGACAATGTGATAAAAACGCAATATATACAAAGGCAAGCGTTCGTCCTCATTAATCAGTGATGATTCTCTGTTTTGTGTACCAAAGTTGATGGTGCGCCATAAGTCGTGCTGTAAAAGGGTCAACCAGATTTCTAGTTGTTCTAAACAAAATTCACAACAAATAAGGGGTAACATTACGGCGACTCATTAGTTTTTCTCAAATATGTCAGCTCATGTGTTGTCTTTATTCACTTCAGATGATATTCCTAGGTTTCCACACAAGATGTTAAAGTTATCTATGAATATAAGAAGTCAGAAATACACAGCCCCAAGTGTAGATAATGCTTCACAAAAGTTAGTTGTTAAGGGCAGCGTATTATCACTACTTTGTCTAGGATAGGTGACTAACCTATAGGTCAACACTGTAGGTACTAGGTATCTGATTCCATAACTGTGAGAACATCTGACCTACACCTCTTCAAGTTTCTCCTGCATCCTCTCTTGCAGCTGCCTACCCGACAAAGGTTGAAGATATCAATGATGTAGTCAACGGCTACAACTGTGCCCGAAACAGTGCTCCCTGGCAGGTCTACTTCACATGCAATGGAGGTCGCTGGTGTGGAGGTTCTCTGATCAATCAGTACTGGATCGTATCAGCCGCCCATTGCTATCAGCCGTGAGTGTTTTTTTTCTTCCACACAATAGATCAGTTGTTGAACTATACAGATGGGTACATGATCAGAACAAGGGAATGATGCCATTACTCATTTACCTCTGAAACATTTTTGTTGGAATTGTACTTCAAGGCAAAAGAATGTCTAATAGTGAATAAATGCAGAAAAAATACTATTTAAAGCAATTCCAATTCATGATAAGAACAAGGTAAATGCTGGCCTTCTGTGCCCTCTACCAAAAGGTACTTGTGCAGAGCACACCAATTGTACACACTTCTTGTTTGTGCTGTTAGAGTACTTCTTGGGAATCTTCCACTCTTGCGTTTTTGTCTGTAATACAGCACTGGCCCGAGGCAAAGATGCTTGCTAACTCAGATGCAGGAGTATCTCTTCAGGTGTTCATGCTTAGCATTTCCGTTCACTGTATTGGTACTACAAAATGAGTACAGACTCTTGTGCACCTCTCTGTAATACAGAAAAGCACAGGGCGTGTAAAAACGGGCCTGTTGCACCATTGAGGTATTTCTGTAGTATGTCCCCTTGTGGGAAGTTTTCAAAACTTGCTAGAGTTCGACCTCATTAACTGCACTTCTAAACTTATTACTCAATTCAATTCAATTCAATTCAATTCAAAACAGCTTTATTCGGAGTAAAATATACATCCATAAAAGCATTCTAAAACAAACCATAATTAAATTCATCCAAGACACAATATACAAAATTTTAAAAATTCAGACACATCTCTTTACTATATTTCTTACTATATACCATACATTAGTCAAGGAAATTTATAGAGGCCTACATTTCATAATTACGTTCAAACTAATGACATATTTTAGATTTACACAATAATGTAAAAATATTATACAGTAGAACACCTTGTGCAACATAGATGCATAATTGTGCAAAAAATTGCATATAATTAAAATCGCTATAAATTCCAATTCTACACATTTGTTGGAACAACTCTAATTATCGTCATCAATATTTTCGTATGATAATACGTCTAAGTACGCCAATTTCTTTCTTCTCCTTATGCGTGTACAATAAAATGTACAACAGTGCAAATAATCTTCATATTATCCAAAGCACATAAATAATTAAAATCATTTTTATAATTATACAATCTATTGGCAAGAAAAAGGGGTCTTAAAATTAATTTCCTTATAACACTATACAGACTACAAAAGAATATAAAATGTAGTGTGGACTGGGCAGTTTTCCCGTTACACAGGCAATTCGGTAGCTTATGGAAACCTTTTTCCCTGTCACGAAATGCTACAAGGTAATGTACAGTACCAAACCTCAGTCTCGTCTAGTAGAATCTGTTCTGGGCATTAACAATCATTTTTAGGTAACTTTGTAAACCCGGAACAGGGGCAATTTGACAATAAGAAGTAACGCTACATTTATGTTTGTCTTCAACACTTCTAGCACAGTCCATAAGTGAGACATATCTCTGCGTGAGATCAATTTTGCTAATGCCTTGTATCGATATTAGGTCCCCTTTGTTGAAATCTATCTTGCAATCCATCAATAAATTATGGATGTACTCAAGCCATGGGATTTTTTTCCAAATATCAAGGACCAGGCAATCTTTTATTATATCTGTTGCAAGTTTTGCCTCATCCTTTGCCCACAGCCTTCGCCAAAAAATGAGACCAGCTATTCTAATAGTATCATTTATGCATGGTACGGCCAGTTCTCTATGTTTGACATAATTGGCTGTGAAGCTTGGTACTGTCAAAAGTCTTTTTAGAAACTCTTTTTCTTGTGTTTAGGGAGTCAGTACTTACTCTTCCTCATATTTCTGCACCGTAGCAGGCCCCAGTCACACACTTAGTTCTGTACAACGTAAGTATCTCCCTAACTGGCTTGTTTCCCATTTTGGAGGAGAATCTAAAAATTCCCTCGACTACTCTTAAAAATGTGAAATTACTAGTATCAATATGTGGTCTCCAACTGCCCCTACTATTAAAACGAAGGCCCAAGTAGACAAAGTTTGGCACTCTGCCTATAACCACTCCCCCCATGTTGTGTTGTCTACTCTTAAGTCTGGTCTTACCACATGTCATAACAAAAGTTTTAGTATGGTTTAATTGCAAGTCCTTTTTTATCATGTGCTGGAAGAACTTCTCAATTAGACATTGTAGACCATTTGCTGTCCTCGACAGGAGGACAGCGTCATCCGCGTAGAGTAGTACTGGGGTAGTACGACTTCCTACTTTTGGGCAATCAGCTTTCTGTTTTTGCAAAAAGGAGTCCACATTATTGATATATAAGGAGAACAACAGTGGAGCCATTACGCATCCTTGGCGTGCACCTCTAGTAACCATAAAATCCTGTGTACATTCTCCTTTGTTCCCAAAGCAACTCTAGAAGTTAAGGAGTTATAGATTTGAGATAGGAATAAAATAATTTTGTTTGGTGCTCCTATCTCTTTTAAAGTTTACCACAACTTTGCATGATTAACAATGTCGAACGCACTTGTAAGGTCCACAAAGCATAGGTGAAGAGCCCCCTCCTTCGCCAGCATGTACTTTCCAATAAGGAGATCCAAATTTAGGCACTGCTCCCCATACCTCTTCTGAACCCAAACTGGGCTTCTGAGAGAATGTTATTCTCGTCCACCCAGTCTTCTAATCTCCCTAAAAGAATCCTACCCATTAATTTTAAAGTAGAGTCCAGAAGGGATATAGGGCGGTAACAGTTAGCCTTTCCTCTATCTCCCTTTTTGAAGATTTGCACAATAATGCTTAGTGACCATAATGCCAATATAACTCCTCCCATAGCAGCATGTAGAACATTCCCTAATATCGGGGTCCAGAATTCAATATTACTTTTAAAGCCGTCATCTGGTACGCCATCCGGACCAGCCGCTTTGCCGCTGGCCCTCTTTGAGAGGGCTAATTTAATTTCTGGCGATGAAATGGGTACAGAGTTTATAGTTTCTACTAACATATGGTACTATTTTGCATTGGAGTGGCTTTACATGCACCAGGATTAAAATCAACTCAAAATATGCAATCCATTCCTGCGGGGGGACTGCAATTACAATCTTCGGTGTACAAATATCTTTAAAATAAGGATAATCGATAGTATGCCAAAATAAACCTGCGTTACAACTTTCAGCAGCCTGGACGAGACTCGCCCAAGCGTCCTCTCGGATTTCACTTTTCCTATAATTTAGAGCTATTTTATATTCTGTCCTCAGTAGTCTTATTTTACTACAAATGCTAGGTTTAGCCTTAAGAGACATTTTTAAAGTCTTTTTTAACTTTGTACATTTTTCGTTAAACTATCTAGGAGTATTTTCACAGGGTTTTTTCTTTTTTTTACTAGTTAGATCATTTGCTATTTCAGATGTAATACTGCGAAAGACTTTTACGATATGGAGATCTGAAGTGGGGTTATTTAGACAGATCTCAATATCCTTTTGAATTTTCCTTTTTATATTTTCCAGAAATAGCATTGGATGTACACCGGCCCATTTAATCGATACTCCATTATTTCCTTGTAGTGCTATATCTGATTGTATGGGTTTACTCCTCTGTTGGTGACCCAAACCAATTCTTATTTTTTAAAAATTAAGAGGGTGATGGTCACTAAACAGATTTTCACTAATTATAATTTTCTCAACCAGGATTTTACAATTTGCTGGTATAATAAAATGATCTATATTTGACGCACCTCTCTCGCCTACAAAGGTTGGAATAGCATTATCACCCTGTGCGTTTTCAGGTTCTAGAACTATTAAGTTATATTTAGAGGTTATAGTATTTATAGCTTCTACGTATGGCTCATGAGGAAAATCAGATATCCGATCCTCAAAACAATCAATAAATCCACATTGTTCTCCTATCGGAATACCGCAAGTTTCAGAATTAAAATCTTCCCCCACAAAATTATGTATGACCCAACGAGATCTCTCACAAAAATCTCTAAATCAACCTCTAAATCATTGATCACCCTTGACTTGGTACCATCAAAAACATTAAAATAATTATTTGTTTCCTTTCTGAATAAAGGTTTATCAACTGATAAAATTGTGAATTGGTATTAACAGCTTTACCAATGTTGCTAAACCACCTTTAGCTCTCCCTCACCTAGATGGTTTAGCATTAGTGCAAATTACTATAAAACCATTTATATAAAAGGGTTCCACGTTCCATGTTTCATGGATCATGATTATGCTAAACATTTCTAAGGATTTAAGCCATATTTCAGTATATATCTTGTTCTTAATACCTGCTATATTCCAAGTTGTAATAATCGGTGATGTATAGTCATTATAAACTGTACTTTGTATGGCCCTGTTTTCCTTCTAGCTGACCTCCGTATTGCTGGTATTACCAGGATTTTCGTGGTGATGCCTACCAGATACTTGAGGGTGCATGCCACAAGCACTCATTTTAACATAGGGATATAGCCTTTTACCTGGTCCATACTCTCTCAGATTACTACAGTCCTTGCACGGTAATTGCATGCTAGTATTATCAGTCGATCTATTTACTCTTTCGTTACCGTCTCTCCTACATCTGAAAGAAATATCATCCATAGTTCTCTCCCCATCACACTCATCATTTTACTTATGTCAATCGATTTCACTACATGAGCTGAATGGTTCAAACCAGTTAGGTATGGGAATATTAAAAGGTGGCTTATACGGGTTAGTCCTGTGGATATGTTGGTGAACCTCGTTTGGCCTGTAAAAATATCCTAACGGGACAGCAGTTATATTTTCAGTCCTCACAAAATTAACTTCTTTGTTGTTGTTCATCAAAATCTCTAAAAGGGCTTATACCAGTTTACTACTGCGAAATTTCACCACCACTCAATCTCCCATAGTGTGTTTCCTGGACTTTCCAACCCAACTCACTCTCCTCAGCATTATAATATTGTGATATAAGACTGTAGTGTCAATGTTCGTATTAACATTTTACCAATAAATCACCTGGTTCTTGAGTTTCCCATATGGTTCAAAAAGCTTGTTTTGTAAACTCAGGACATTTTTAAGCACAATAACATAAGGTGTTGCCTGGGGAGGTAGGTGTAAGGGCTCATCTATAGTGTTCTCAGTAGTATACTCATGATTATTGGGCCTGTCTATTAGCCCTGCTCTGTTCGCTTCTTTCGCTATATTAGGACCCGTTCGATTTACTATGGGCGGCTTTTGACTTTGAGTGGGCAACATACGACCCTCTATAACAGGCTTTGTAGAGTCATTTGCTAGCTTACTTTCACAAATGACTTTATTTCCACCAACATCCATCAACCTAGGTTGTATGTTCATGTCTGTGCTTAATTTACACAAGTTTTTAGATACAAGGAGGTCAATGACCAAACTAGTTAAAGAAGTTATTTCATTTTGAACAAGCTTAAGTTCAGACATAAAACGTCGTTCCATACAATCCAATTTAGAATGCACTTTTTAAAATAATGTCTTGAGATTAACCATCCAGGGTTGACTGTCCGTGGCAGAGGTCTCTCTTTTTGATGTTCCCGCTTATTTCCCACCTTTCTTTGCCTTTTGTTTTACACTGGATTTTATTGTGGCGGCCTCTTCTGTACTATTCTTCATTCTGGTCAGTTGCTTGACTTTTTTTTGCAGATGGTGAAATTAATGTTGAACTATCTCTCGACTCCGTTATCTCCATGGATGCTGTTAAAACACAAGGGTTGGGATGTATAATGTTACCACGCACACTTTTACAACGCATACCTTTACAACGCATTTTTTACAACGCAACATCCATTACAACGCATTCTATTACAACGCATGCCATTACAACGATTTTTTTAAAACTACCTTTACAACGCATTCCATTACAACGCATACTACCTTTACAACGCATACCATTACAACGCATAGCTTTACATTGCATATATGGTAAGTATTGGATAGTGTAGGGGTAAAAATTACTATTCTAACTCCAGGGGGGGTGCAACAGTAGGGTAAGTGTTGGATAGTGTAGGGGTAAAAATTACTATTCTAACTCCAGGGGGTGCAACAGTAGGGTAAGTGTTAGATAGTGTAGGGGTAAAAATTACTATTCTAACTTCAGGGGGGGCAAAAGTAGGGTAAGTGTTGGATAGTGTAAGGGTACTAAACGTTGTAATGGTATGCGTTGTAATGGTATGCGTTGTAATGACTGCGTTGTAATGACATGCGTTGTAGTGGTATGCCTAGTAGTGTCATGCGTTGTAATGGTTGCGTTGTAATGGCATGCGTTGTAATGGATGTTGCGTTGTAAAAGTTTAGTTGTAATGGTAGTGCGTTGTAAAAGTTGCGTTGTAAAGGTTGTTCCCCCAAGGGTTGTCTCTTCTGCTTGGCGCCACCCCCCTGCTTACATTATTATCTGATTGTACTATCTCCGATTCCAGTACCGTCACCGATATTTCAGGTGTAAGCGTGTCTTGCTTGTCCTCAGGATCTTTTGCCTTTAAGGCGACGTCTAATGCAGTTTTTTTTGCGGCCGACTGTTCTTTCACCAAAACAATCTCACTATCAATCATCCCTACTGCTGTATTTCTTTAGATATTTAGCTATGGGTGTATTGGCAGGTTGGGGTTTCTCCTTAGACTGCGGTTGTTTTCTCTTGCCCATTTTATTTTGTGAAAAAATCAAATAGAAATATATAACTATTTTCAATAATTCTCCTTACCGATATATGACAAAGGGGGTGACCCAGCCCAGCCGCCTCCAGCCGCTGATGAGCGCAGAGGGGCCCGCCCTTGGCCCGGGATTCGCCCCGGCATGCCCGCCCACGTCCCGCGCTGCGGGAGCCCTAACCGCCCCTTATGCGCCTCCTGGCGCGTGCGATGACGTTCCTGTCCGGCGCGCTGCTTGGCACGCTGGAAACTGTTGTGTTGTCCCTGTCCTCGCCCTCGGTAAGCTTCAAGGGCTGCGGGAGGATTCAGGCACTATGGCGGCACGTTCAGAAAAATAAGCAGGGCATTACTCAATTAGCACTGGCAATGCCAATAGGTCTGGCTTCTGAATGCACTGCCAACCAGACGAAAATATCAATTTCGATTAATGACTGCCCTCCACCCATCTGTGCTGCTGCCATAGAAAAACACTATTAACTATCTAGTTATCTACGATACTCTAATAGTAATACAATGTCATGTGTGTAGTCCTGAAAGTTCCACCTCGGGAAGCTAGGTACATACATAAAATGATTACATCTGCATGGAGGGCAAGAATGTTGTGGCAGCACACATATTCCTCCCCATGAAAAGAGAGAGGGTTTTAGCCTTACAGCTGTGGACCTCGAAGCTGGGGAACCGATTTTGAGTCTCGGCAACGGCGCAACAATCGGCATCAATCCTGTGATTTTGGGCAAATCATTTAATCTTCCCGTGGATAACAAAAATGAATGTGTCCATCTGTAAAGAAATTGGTGCTCATATAAAGCGGGTGATACCCAATTTCTCAAGTCGACTTTGCGCTATATAAAACTCTCCAAAAAACGAGTACTCCTTTCTCCCAACAATATCCTTACTCCGGTGATGCTCACAAGGACCTGTTTGAGGTGCTGATATTGGGGGGTAAGTGCCGCAAACACTCCTTTTTGCAGGCTCATGGAAACCATTTTTGCCTCCTGGAATTTTTTTTCCCATTTGGAGAAAAATAAGAGGGTATAAATAAATTTGTTTCAGTAGACTACGATGTGACTCGCAAATTTCAAAAATGTAATAGCATCACACGTCGTATCAGTCTTGTCATGTCTTAAGTACAATAATGACAAATACAAGTTATGGATATTTAAGGAGCTTTATTCTTCCTTCTGCTCAGTTCCCTGTCCCTACACTAACTGCCCCTTTCCTGTCTCTGCCCCTCCTCTTCCTCCAACCCCGTAACTCCTCCCATACCAACTACTAGACCGTGCACATCATCACAAGTCTATGAGGTTTTTATTTGATCTTGGAAAAAACAAGGGTGGGGGGGGCGTTTTTATTTGATCTACAACTTATGTCTGCCACTTTCTCTGACCCTAAAGTAGGAGAACAGATCACACTCATGAGAATCATGTGCCGCTGCGTGACCACAGCTCTCAGTGTGTGCAGCACACAGCGTGGTATCTCCCCTACGCAGTACGCACCTACTGAGCAGACCAAACGAAACGAAACTGACAATATGAAAGTTTCCTCAATATGTTGTAATAGACCGTGACCCTGCAGGGATCAGGGATAACATTTTTCATTAGGCACGCACGAGCAGTGCTCAATTTATTCAAAAGTAAGCGTCAGGGCCCTCTAAAGAGGAAATCGCAGCTTGCACCACCCTTTGCTCCTACCAGCACCGCCAATGACAGTACTAACACAACTACTAACCGTTGCACATTACACCACCGTACTAGTCTGGCAATTGAGACTATTCCAGGCCACACAAAGCAATAAGAATGGCTTGGTTGGCAGGTGTTATTCATGTTTATGTATATTGATTATTTAACACTGTTGTTGTGCTCATCTCAAAAACTAGACAGATACCGCCACCATGTGGTTGATTTGCATTAGTGGTGGTGTTAAGGGCCGGATAGACAGCATTTTTCTGGTCAAATGAGGCCGTTTGTGGCCATAAAAAATGCTTTTTCTGATGTGCAAAATTAAAAATGTGATTCGGTAACATGTTACTGAATCCCATTTTGCATCTTGCATTTGTGATTCGGCATTTGGAAGATTCTTGTTTAGGGATTCCCTGACAAATACGGAATCGGTATACAGTGGCGTAGCTAGACTTACTGCCACCCGAGGAGGCCCCTAAGTTTGCTGCCCAATGCAGGTAGGAGCAGGGTTGGGTGGCTTGTTCCAGGGGGAGGGGGTTTGCAGACGACTTGTCCTGGAGAGGGGGGGCGACAGACAACTTGTTCTCGGAGCGAGGGAATAGTGGTAGTCGACAGACACAACTTGCTCACCTCCACTGCCTCCATAAAGAGTGCTACCCAGGACGGACCAGCCGTCGCTCCCCCTAGTTAAGCCACTGTCCGTATGGTATGTATTGCTGTTTTACACCTGAATTCCAGCCGTAAAACAGTAATTACTTTACCACTGGTTGCAACCCATTTGCAAGGGGAAAGGGGTCCCCTTTGAGGATGTAAACAATATTTTTTAAGAGCAGGCAATGGTCCCACAGATTACTGGTCAAGGAAAACAGGTAGCTTTTGCAAAAAACGGATTGCTTTACCAAAAAGCAATCACAGACATGGTGGTCTGCTGACCTCAGCAGGCCCCCATTCATGTGATAGCTGCGATTCCTAATAGGTCGCAAATTGCGACCTACCTCATTAAGATGCATGAGATAGGCCTACTTGTGACTCACTAGGAATCACTAATGAAATGCAAAAGAGTTTCATACATTAGGAATACCGATTTCCTAATTGCCAGTCAGAGAGAATCGCAATTAGGACATTGGAATTTCTCATTTTTGTACATCTGGCTCTAAGTGCAAGTGTGAGTCCCGAAATCCACGTCTCAAATTAAGCACTGGCCATGGCAATCTAGATGCATTTTGCAATAGCCCGTGGTCCCATTTCATACTTTGACACATGCACATCAAAGGGACACCATTTTTCGCTTACACGAAAGCTTCTACTACAGAAACCCTCAATCTAAAAACAGGTAAAATTTCAGGTCAAAGGACCCAAATGCGTCCTGAGTCTACAGGCATGGGATGAAATCACGATTTAGTATACGTGATTCCCCATTGAAACCCTAAAATGTTTTGCCCTATATAGGATTCGTTTCCATACAATGCCTTTTAGCATCATTTAGCATGTTGTCTCTGCTTGACATGAAATGCTTATCTCGCCGCTAAGAAGTATGATCGATTGCCTTCTATGATTCCAATTTGATGTGAGCATAGGCCTTCTTTTGGCTTCCAAAACCAGTCATTGTGATAAATGCCGTTGTCATGCTAAGTGATGAGGTACAGAGTTTATTTAAGCACATCTTCCCCAGGAAGAAGCTCTACATCTGAAGAAGATACCTTTGTAGACTTGAGAGCTTTTAACCTTATTCATTTATTCGACTGTAGGCCTTTAAACTTGCCAGCATGCTTTAAGTTTTCTCCTCTCTTGCTCCAATACATACAAACCCACTCACTCGTCCTCTCACAGCCTCACCTTTTCTATTAAGAGGCCATAAGACACCAATTTACGTGAACCCTGTGAAGGAGGATGGGACTACATTGATGTCTGAAAATGGGGACGGGAAGTAAAATATTCCAATGCAATAATACCCTGAGGCATCTCCGCCCCGACCATCTGAGCAGTGCTGCCATCTCTGGTGTGCACCAATGCACTGCACGGCTGTACACATCTTCAGCGTCATTATGCAGCAGAAAAGTGCTAGGTATTTTTGACCTTCCATTGTCTTTCAGCTAAAGCACACCCGAAGGCCCCGAGCTCGCTGGCAATGTTTTATCTTGTATAAAAAATAATGCTCTAAAGAAGCACTCGAGTTAACAAACTGATCCAACCTCAGTGAATAGCTCAGTTCAAGACTTTGACAGTAGTAGCATGAGGACACAGACTGTAATTTCATCTATTCTTTCCTGGAGTGTGTCGTGTCCTGTAACCCAGGAACTCACACAGGACACGATGTTGATTTCTGCAAGTATTCTTTTATTTATTGGCTTACATCATGCATGTATCATGACCTCCTTCCTCGAGGTCCAGCTCCAGAATTTTTTCTCTCCCCACCCCTTGACCGGATGTGGTGTCCGGTGTCCCCTCGCCCCTGCGCTGTCCCAGGGTCCTAGTGCCCATGTCCTGGACAGGACAGAGTGCATTATTTGTAGTCTGGCAACCTACCTCTGTCTGCCTGTCCATCCTTTTTTTTTCTTTGCCTCTTTTTTTCATCACAATTATTAACGTTTTAACGACAAAGCATACAAGACAAGCCATCGGAGGGGGGCAGATCAGAGGAGGGGGCAGAGAACAGGAGAGACAAAAGGTGGAGAAGTAGAGAGACATTCCATGCACGTGCTGAAAGGGTCTAAGAAGGCCATTGGGTAGTGCTGACTGCCTAGCAGAGGAACAAAAAGTCAAGGAGTTCATAAAGGGGCAGGACTATAGAAAGGAATGAACAGGGTGAATGCATAGGCATATCATAACTGCTCAAGAGAAGATTATTTTGTTTACAAAAGATACAGGATGCATATATATCTGGAGATAGCACTTATGTTCATCAGGACCACTTCTCAAATTTAACTGTGTTACGACGGTCTTGTCTTCCTGTTGTTGTTATGGACGTATTGTTTAAAAGGTGGACAGACTAGTAAAGTCTCTTTTGTCTTAAGGGTAGACATGATTCGCCGTTAGCGACAAGTTCCCTTTCAATCTCTTGATCTGGCAGACTGCGTTCAACCACTGATCAACTGATGGCGTTAGCTGGCTCTCAGCCAGCTTGCTGTGACTCCCAGGAGTGTGACCACTGCCAATAGTTCGAGCAATTTCACTTTACATTGATGTGTCAGCCAAGTAGATTAAAAGAAAATATTACCTACAAAGTTTTGTGGCAAGATTACCTTTAGAACATCACTTGAATTCATGAGCCAGCAGTGGGTGGGTTTTGGACACAAGATCAGCACTTTTTCAAAAATAGTGTTTCCACCTTGACAGTGATTGCATGTAGGAAGCTGGCTCTGTATATACTATACCAAAGTAAGGTATAGTGTGCACAGTGTCAGGTGCAGTGGCGGCTGGTGACATTTGAAAGTGGTGGGGCGTAAAAATTGGGGGATGAGTGTTGCATTGTGAGGGAGCCAGACTGACTTAAGGCGGGTTTGCAGTGGGGTTGAAGAACTTCCCTGTGAGAAAATGTTGAAAAAAGGAGTGGTAAATGGAGTATTTTAAAGCAAATTTGAGCAAGCAAGAAAATCTATTGTGAACATGAAGTCTTGAAATATTAAAATAAGAAAAGAATTGCAAAGAACAAAATGGCATAAAAGTCTACAGAGTCGACTTTATCACCTTTAAACCTGCAGGCACGTAACCTCGCCTTCAATGCGAAAACCAGTGTCTGCATATGTTTTTTTTTAAACTGCATTATACACTTTCAGCACTGTAGCCAGCTCCTCCGATAATCTTATTTTAAGAAAAAATGATCTAACTGTCAGGCGAATTCAAGTGATAATATTTTGGGGAAAATCCAGTAAATCAACCAAAGAAAGAGAAATGAATGTATTGCACAAAGGTTCCGTAGTTATTAATATGGTATGCAGTCAAGCCACTCCATTAAGATAAAAAAGATTACCATTACTTATACATTGTTCAAACTAGGTTCATAAAAGACAATAAAAAGAAGCACATCTCATTTACTAACGCGCACACTTATTTACCTAAATAAATCATCATGATGGTTTCTCATTGTGGGCAATGAAATGCCGGTTCTAAAATTCTATAATTACCGGCGAGCAGCAGTCATGAATCATTTGGGGAGATAAGTGTGCGTCTGATACAAGTGGAAGCTGCAAACGTACACAGAGAGCAACAGAGGTGTGCCCACTCTAGTGCTACCGAGATCCGACCTCGAGATAAACAAAACCGACTCCATCCAAAAGAGAAAACAACATTTAACTGGCACATTGTAATATCACACGTCTTCCTGGTTTTCAGACTAAGCACGCAGGCTGGATTTATTTTTTAATCTATGTACAAGTGACAAATTAACAGTCACGGCCAGCATGACGGGTAGGGTGGAAATGGGGTCATCGTGGGACCATGGGGGGGAGGCGGGAGGGGTTTAATTAAAGAAAATAAAACTTGCCGTCTCGGCCTGCATTACGGGGCAAAGAAATACGCTCAGATATTCGAGGACGGATTATTTATTTTTCAAGTTTGAATATCTGAGGAGAGAGAGTATGTTCGTATACATTTCTGGTAGTACCAGCAGTGGGGATACTAAAGTTACAGACTGCAGGCCAGGTGCTTGGTGGAATTTGTGTAGGCTTGCTTAATGCTACCTTTCCTTTCAGTCACTGTAAAAACGTGAACTTCACTTACTAGTATGAAACCTCTCTCGGAGTGTACTCGATAGATGACGTCTTCCCACCGACGCAGATTACAGCAAGCACCAGGCGGTCCATCCGTAGTAGGCACAAGACAGTCACGACGACGCACGAGTCACATGGTCCACTCTCCTTACCTTCGTGCTAATTATACTTTCACTATCACTAGTTGTTGTGTGGGAGCACTTGTGCGCCACGCGCGGTGACATCACTGCAGTTTACTGAGTTTAGGGAAATGGCCAATCACAAACGACATGGCTGATTATAGCCATATGTGATTGGCCATACTGTGCTGCCCTCAGCCAACACCCACGCGCGGTCCCATCCTGCTGCAGCAGCCAATCCTGGCGTAGCGCTATCAGCACCACTGCGCCAGGATTGGCCTACGAGCAAGAGACTATCTGCCCTAAATGAGCCCGGGGCCCCGGGTCCTGCTATGTGTGTGTGTGCTAGAGAGAGGGGAGGGGGAGGGACGGGCTACACTGTGCGCATGCGCGGGAAAGTCAAAATATTGAAGACTCCGGGTTTTAGCTTGCGCAGTCACTGCCTGCTGCTTGTCTGTGCGCTGCCTGCCTGCCACTCTTTCTGCTGCAGCCCCGCCCCCCACGGCCCACTACCTTATGGATGCCCGATTCAGTCATCAGTCGGGCTGGTACCGGAACGGTCGCGCGCAGTGCTCGGGTGCCTGACAGTTGCGCATTTATTTTAAAATAAGTTAAGATTGATTGGCAGTGCAGGTGCGGTCGTCCATGGCATGGGATAGTGGGGCAACGCCCCAACGCCCCCAATGGACGCACCGCCACTGGTCAGGTGGATCCACTAAAGACTTACGGAGGTTGCGTAGATAATACCTTACTCTCTATTGGGATAGTGTGGTCGAGCAGTAAGGCTTTATCAGAGGGTAGTGTTTAGCATTCATTTACACACTCAAGCAGGACATGATTTCACACACTCAAAGACTGAACTCTGGCCAACTATTTTGTATACAAATATTTCTTTATTCCATTGTATTTTTAGAGCCAAGCCCGACTTGATACAGGTAAGTAAAATAGTAGTTTTCTGATAATACAATTGAATGCAGTTGAATGTAGTTACATGTAGGTCAAATGTTCAGAAACAGTTGAAATTACTTTTCAGTTGCTTTGCAATTACTTTTGAGCTTACTTTACAGATTTGTTTTTCTACTCAGTTTAATATGGCTAGATGTAACACAGGGACATTTACTAAATAAAAAGTAAGTCAGTTCTTGTAAACACACAGGGGCATATTACCAAGCAATAGCGATAATTATCGCTATTGCTTGGTTAGAGACAAAAATTTACCGCTGAACTGCGGCGATTTTTATCGCAGATAAACCTTGGTATTACCAAGGTTTATCGCTAATGCGATAAAAATTGGCCGCAATGCATGAATATCGCTGAAAAGTCTGCGATATTCATGCATTACCGAGCTAATGCTCTTAGCCATGTTGTCCACCTCCCATTGGATATCATGGCTAAGAACTGCTCAGGGCAGGTGTTAGCTTTTGGAGATATTCGCGCTTAGCACGAATATCTCCAAAAGTTGGTAATAGGAGATAGCGATGTTAGCGACTGTTTCCAGTCGCTCACATCTTGGCACGCCCACTTTGCATGTCATTAGTGATAAATATCACTGACATGCAAAGTGGGGCTAAAGATGGTCGCTATCTCCTACTAGCTGTCGCTAACTGGTGTTAGCGACAGCTAGGTAATAGGGAGATAATTTTATCTCCGCTTTCTTGGCTTTTAAAGCCAAAAAAGCGGAGATAAACCCCCTTGATAATATGCCCCACAGTTACTTAAGTTCTCATACAATTCCCAACTTCACATTTCGAACATTTTCCACAAAAAAGCAGTCAATGCAATCCTATGGGAGGAAATGAAGTTATCGGTTTAAAGTAAGTACTTGCACCGACATGCATCAATATTGCTTTTTGCGATTCCTTAATTGCGAAAAATAAGGAATCGCAATTAAGGAATTGCAAAATGCAATGCATCAAGAAATCGCTAAATAAATTGCGATTTCTTAATATTCTTTAATTGCGACTCGCAAATTGCGAGTCGCAATTAAGGAATACCTCCCCATTCATTCCTATGGGCCTAGAGGCCCATAGGAATGAATGGGAAGACATTCTCAATTTGCGATTAGCAATTAGCGTTTCGCAAATTGAGAATGCGATTTCAAGGGTGCAGGGGTGTCCAAAGGACACCCTGTTGCACCCCTGAAATCAATCTGTGCACATATGTTGTGCACACAGATGCCCTAAGGGCATGTGTGTGCACAACATGAAACTTTGAAAAATGCACAAAAGTGCATTTTTCAAAGTTTTCGCAAATTACCATTAGGTTCAACCTCATGGTAATTTGCTCCCCCTAATTGCGAAATCGCAATTTTTTTAAGTTTCATGCATTGCATTTAAGGAATCGCAAAATGCGATTCCTTAAATGCAATCACAATTTGAGAATTCGCTAATATTTGCGAATTCTCTAATTGCGAGGGCCTTCACCCTTCATGCATTCCAAAAGCAGATTTTGCGATTGCAAACGGCCGATTTTTGCGATTCGCACCGTTTGCGATCGCAAAATCCTTTGATGCATGTGCCTGTTGGTTGTGAGAGTTGGATTTTTGAGGTTAGAACCACGGTTCCCCCAGGGTCAATGATGCTCCCAAAGAACACCAAAATACTCAGCTTGCAATGGCTATGTGTGTGTATCGGGGTTCAGGGCCTCTAAAGGTGGCACAATACATGCTGTAGCCCTTAGAGGCCAGCCCTGGTCACATGGCCCTTGTTACCATGGTACCTTTTACAAGGATCTTACATTTGGCGAGAGAGTTGCCAATTGGGTGTGCAACAGTGCAGTTTTAGGGAAAGCACATAGGCCCTGGGTACCTGTTTGGCAGGAACTCATGGCACACTTAGACAAAATCCATCAACACCAGGCAAAAAGTGGGGGGCAACCAAAAAGGATCACTTTCCTACACAGCACAAAGCAGAAGGCCAGCTATATAACGTTTGCTAAGTGGTCAAGAAGTCCTTAAAAACAGAAATAGCTCAATTGTGTGATCGAAATTGATGTGGAGCATCCAATGACTCTTTCCCAGACTTGATTCTGATCTGTGTGGTGTGGAGAGTTTTCATAGATTCACCAGGGGAGGGACAGACAAATGGAACAATGTGGTTGCTTCTGATTTATTTGCAGATGGTTGCTCATCTAGGTGGAACATCAGCACCAGAGAGAGTAATCGGTGTGAAACAGTGACAACAGTCTTCCTTTTACCTTAATAGGTCCAATGCCTTCAGGATATTTTACAATTATGTTATATTGCATTGCTTTTCACTTGTTTAGTTTGAACTGCTTGAAATGAGACAGTATATCCTTCAAAGCGTTGTTCATTGATGTGATTCAGAAGTAGCTGGTGTGCTTGTTTTAGGTCGTAGTTAACCCATATATATTTATTAACCCCTTAAGTGCTGCGCACGTTCACCGGCCGACGCACCACTACCTCCGTAGTGCTGCCGTCGGCCGTTGAACGTTCGAACTGCACCTGCGCAATGGAACGTCCAGCACTGGAGCTGGACGTTCCTTAGCAGTAAAGCGGTTAACACACTTGAGTATCTTGGGAGAATTAAAGTGTTTGTGCTTGCTGATTACTTTATTGGTGGAAGTGGCAATAGCACATTTGGTAAACAAGTGATAGGGGTGGTTATGTTTTCACCTCTTTAAGAGTGGTTTAGGTTCACTCCTTTCAAAGGTGGCATCTGGAAGAGTGCTTGGCATTTGTAAGCGCTGATGCTTTGGGATTGGCCTACAGATGTTCAATGTAAAACATTTTTTTACATTCCTCTGCCTGTCACTGATATTGTCTAGGATCTCTCATCTTCATCCATGTTTTTTTCCCTGCTAGGGCTAACACCTTGGTAGCCTACCTTGGTGAATACGATACGACTGTCGCTGAAGGCAGGGAACAAGCCATACAAATATCTAAAGTCATCAAGCATCCGAACTACAACTCCCAGAATCAAAATAACGACATCATGCTGGTCAAGCTTTCTCAGCCGGCACAGTACAACCAGTACGTCACTCCGATTGCTCTGCCAACCAGCTGTGCAGCAGCTGGTACCTGGTGCCTCACATCTGGATGGGGAAATACAGTGACCAATGGAGGTAAAATGGCGCTGTCCGCGTCTTTTTTTGCATGCATAAACAGGTGCATGGTATTATGTCTGTGTCTGAGAACAGTATAACAGCAACGTAGGTCATTTCTATGTTTGTCTCTACACAATATTGCAAATTTGCATACTAATATCCTGCAGCTGGACATTTTTCTTTGGCTTCTGTAAGACTATAAGCTCCTGCGCTAAATTTATAAAGAAATGTACAAAAATATAGATGCTATTTCCACGATCAGCGGAAAGTATATTCACAGTTTAGGATTAACTAGGGCTAGGATAGTTTTTAATTACACCTGTGTAATTGGAGTTGTTTCTGTAAAAAAAGTACAAAAAAGACTTACTCCCTCGCCGCGCCTCTCCTCTATTGTCCCATTGTCGTCTCCCCTGGCCAGAATGGAACAGGGAGCACCCAGGCTGAGGCTCCCCTGGACAAATCACTATGCTGCAATGCAGCATTGTGATTGGTCTGAGTGCCGGAGTATGGTGCTCAGCCAGGGAATGGGAGCCTGGGCTTGATCTCCCTCAATGCAGCCTGAGTGGAGAACATGCTAAGTGCATATGACTGCTTGGCAGCCGCCAGACGGCCGTTCAAACAGCCATGGACACTTACAGTGTGCCACCATTCCTCCCCCTGCTCCTCTGTCACCGGAGCAGCCCCGCCCGCTCCCAAAGCTGCAGCAGAAGGAAAAAATTAAATGATAATAACCTCGAGTTATTCTCATTTTATTTTTCCTTCATTTCGCAAAGCACTGTTGCAAAGCACTCGGGTGACGGTCCTCCACCTTAGAGGAGGGGGTGCCACTGGATAAATGCAGGGATATGCTCCTCGCATAATTGTGTAATCTTGCTGTTGCAATGGTTGCGTTTGGAGGTACCATTCCTTCTAAAATAGGTTTTGCAAAAAAAGAAAATGAGCAATAACTGACTTTAACAAAATAATTCACTCACAAAAACTTTTTTTACAAAAGGAGTCATCCTCAAATAAAAATTTCCGAAATGTGCATATCCTTGCAATCTTCCCTTGTACAACATTTTGCTTAAATTAACTGAGTGTTAGTAACAAATCCTCACCTTGTTTCATCAGATGGCATCTTCTTCTTCCAGTGGTGTATCCCAAGGTTCTCCAGTGCCTGAATGTACCGATCATCTCCAACGCACAGTGCCAGCAAGCCTATCCGGCCTACTACACAAACAACATGATCTGTGCCGGGTTCATGCAGGGAGGGCAAAGCACCTGCCAGGTGAGAACATCAGTCTCTGCTCAGGGTTGCAATACAGCACTTTGCTCCTTATGTACAAAGGGTGTTAGCATTTGCAAACCCTCTGATTAGGTAAATAAGAGGGTTGGTAAATACTAAAACTCTTTTTCAAATGTACTAAACCCAGTTAGTGCATCTAAAAAGGTTTTCCAGATCACTAAATGGGTTTAGAAATGTTTTCAAAATCTGTATTTGGAATGGGTGTGTTTTGGACGTCCCTTCCAAATGGCGATTTTGTCACTGATGTATCGATATTTTGCCAGCAAAATCTAATTGCAAAACATTGAAAAGTTACTGACTTCCAAGCAGCGTCAAATTGAGAATATGGGCAGTCGGGCATTGGGTGATGGGCTGGTGCATACGGGGCACCTGTGGCCCATGCCTTTTTAGGGCATTGGTCAACCGCCCATAGGGCCCTATTGCCTTTCATAGCACCCGCCAGGCCCCTGTAATGCGTAATATGCAAACCCAACCCAGAAGCAGTGCCTTTCACTTGAGCCCTCCACCTCCTGGCCTCACATTCAAGTCATGGTGGGCATGGAGGGTGGGCGCTGGGCCTCGCTGGGAGCCCTGGTGATTTAATAGCTGTTGTGCCTACCTCAACCCTACCACTCGGCGTTGTCTCAACATCCAGAGATTCCGGCCAAATCATATAAACCGCTGGTACCTAAAATGGATTCGATCTTGCGTCATATAACTGATGCTCATATAAATATGCCTTTGTTTAGCTTAACTATCAGACACCATCAATTAAGGCAGTTTAGAAATACATTTTAAAGTGCTTTTGACATTTCCTGTTTAAAGTACATAATGATCAGACAAAAAAGCATGCTGGCTTTTGGGGATTTTCTTCATTTTCATAACAGCCAGGACATTAAAATTAATTTTATGCTGGTAAAATAACCGGTTAGGTTGCACCCTTAACCAGAGCCGATGTGTGGCCCTTGGACCATTTAATTTCATCTCGAATTTAGGAATTCGATGTAATATATAAACTGACTGTATGTATTTTAGAAACTTTCATAATGTATAAGATTTTAAATATAAATAAGTTTTTAACTCCGATTGTATATATACGTACAAATGAGTTTTCTATATTTCCCCTATTTCACTCATAATGACATGGTACTGGCTTCTTATGACTTATATTTGCGTTGTGTTATGTATCTATTCTATTTTTAACAAATGTACGCTTTTATGATATCAAAGTTTATATCGAAAGAAAGCTTTTTGAATTGAATTGAATTGAATTTCATCTCGCCCGCTCGGCCATAAGCAGTGTTTATATTTTTCACCAATGTTACTGGCTATAAGTTTTAAAATGCTTAATTATTTAGGCATTTCTCTATAAAGGAGTCAAATGAGACAAACCAAATGGTGTTTCATGAAAGGTCCTGATCGGGGAATGTGGGCCACTTTTTGGGACTGCCCGGGCCTAATTGTGATCACAATCCGACTCTGCTACCCAACTTGAGATGGTGACTGATTTGCAAAGGTGAAGGGAGGTCCCTTTGGACTCCTTGTCCTTGGGGAATCTTGAAAAAAGCTTCAGGGACACTTGGCAGTGGTCCACGGGATGAGTGTCAACTCTCACTGAAGCTTATTGAAAAAAGAAACCATTTTTTTTAAAAAGCTGTCCTAGTTTCTTTTAAGCTAAACGTGTGTCATAAAAAAATGATTGCTTAATATAAAAGCAATCACAGCCAAGGTGGCCTGCTTATCACAGCAGGCCACCATCTCTGTGAAGATAGCGAATACTAGTGGGTTATGTGCAACCAACCTCGTTAATATTCATGAGGTGTGAAAAATTGCAACCCACTACAATTCGATATTTTGTGAACTGACCTGTGACTACATAGGGTAGTTCAGAAAATACCAATTCATTCGGTAAAAGTCAGTGCTCAAATTGTGACCACTTTTACAAATGTATTCTTTGCACATGAGGGCCTTCGTGTTCTATGTTAGCATAAAAGATGGGTGTAACTATAACACAGCCATCTTGAAATACTGCAGGGTTTTCTAGCTTTGTTAACAAACAGGCTTTATCAAATGAAAGAACGATCTCAGCAAGGGCCTGCTGCTGTTTGATAGCAAACAGTGGGTGATCTGTAAACTTGGAATCCCATTCCAAGTTTGTGTCTGTCCAAAGAGAGTTACCTGCAGAATTCGGATATTTTAGTAGGGTGGGAATACCACATTCCTGGAGTTTCCAACCCAGACATTTCACCAGCTATAATCTGATGACATTTATGGATAAGACGAATCCCAAAAAATGCATAAGGATGAAGGGAGTTGAGTGGAGTAACTTCTGTTTCCGTGGTAATTTATAAGGGCCCACCCATAGTACCACTCGGTATACCACAGTATCTCTACATCCCTGAATGACCGTTTTCTGAGGAATCTGTATTTTGGGAGAAAGAACACCAATGCAATATTTTCACCAAAGTTATAATGTGGGTTTTAGCTGTGTTTTTTCAGATAGCCAGAAAGACAGCCCTATAAACGAGTGAGTACTGCAAAACTACATTCTCTATTTTTTAAAACCCTTTTTACTTCTCAAACTATAAGAACCTTTAACATCTACTCCTCCTCTGTAAGAATCAGGAAGCCCACTCGCAGTTCATGTGCTTAAGGAAGTAAAGTTAATATACAATACATTACTGCAAGGCTGAAGGTATCCACACATTTTTTAGGTTGAGCCTACAGCAGCAGTTTGTATGCGCTGCTCACTTTGCGAGGCATGCAGTATTCAGTATAGCGTGGAAGCTCTGTGGAAGCTCTGTCCACTATCCGCCCATCATTTTCATTGGCTTAGGTCCTAAATGCTGCCTTCCGATTCGTTTTCGGCTTGTTAGTCCCTCCTCATGACGGCCATGTTGTCATTTGTATCCTTCCATGGCTACTGGCCCCTTTACTTCAAACACTATTTTCTTCCCATCCCTCCCCCTCACCTCCTGCAGTCCACGAATTCTCGGCCCCCCCGCACCCTCCTCTCCCGTTCGTGCCATCTTGCCCGCCTGCACTCCCGTTTCCAATTTAATAGGTCTCGCGTAAATGCAAGTTCTATTGCATTGCAAATGCTTGTTTTTAGAGTTCTAAGTACTATTTTTTTTATTTAGTTTGTCCTACATTCTTCAGACAGGACGTTGCGCGCTGAGGGCGCTTTCAATTTTGGGCACTGTTTTTTTAATGTAGCAGCTAGACGAGGGTTGGGGGCATACGATAGTTTGTTGTCTCCAATGAGAACAGATACGTAACATAAGAGGAAGAAATTGGTGGCCTAATGAACGGATTTTAAGAAGGCGATCGCAACAGCGGCAACTTGCAATATGGGAGGGTGGGTAAAGAACCAGCCCCATTGGTGACAAGACTCAACAGTAACCAATTAGAATTTAAGGCAGGGTAATGGCAGCGAATAGGATAAACACAAGGTGGGTGCTTGGTCTGACACTGCAAGGGAGAGTTTTCTGTGGTGTGGGTGCACACGTTCTAGCAGTTGTTTGCAGCTGCTGTGCAGACCAAAGCAGTAGCATCCACCATCATTGCCCAATCCCTCCAAACAAGGAGATGCCATGCTGCACGACAAGGAGGAGTACGGGAATGATTCAGCCCTCTTGCAGGGCGAGGAAAAGATGAACAGCTGAATGAGGAGTACAACTATGAGGAGGGTGTCTATGAGACCCAGGCCAAGCGGCTCAAGACTGATGAAGATGGCGAGCAGCTACCTACGTTACGCACAAGGACGACGTTTGGCAAAACCACTGGGTGATTGGTCTGGGGTAACCGAGCCATGCGCCTCCTATAAACACCCTGACTGAAGGTTCAATGAACAAAGGAGCGCTGCTGTCGGTAGCGTGGGTGGTACTGATAATGGGAGAGGGGTAAATGCAGTACTAAACACAGGGACACATAGGCCGGCTATATGCATTGTACTGGCAATGAGAAAGAGTACATGAAGAAGTTCTGCTTCAATGAGTAGTGGGGGGTATATTTCATCCGATATTGGGGTTCGACACCTGAGATGTTTGCTTATATTTGAAGATTATCTTCTGCCCCATTCTATCCAGATCACTGTTTAGTGGCAGCCCTCTTGGGGCACATCATGCTGCTATCTGGTATCGAGATTCCGCTCCTGTACCCAGCACGGTTGAAAGGTGGCAAAATGCCGGTTTTCTTAATACATCTTTAATTAAAATTAGCTGGCGCTGCCATCTGGTCTCGGGCACCCTTTGTGGGTCCATGTTAAGGATGGTCGCCGGTACTGACAGTAGTTTGTGTTTTTATGAAGAAAAAGTGAATTTAGAAATATTTGCATGATTTCCTCCATCTTTATGAGGCACCAGCATGGTATTTGGGTTATTAACGTGGATCGCCTCCAGAGTTGCATTAAGCAGGGCATATGAAATGTTGATGGTTTCTCCCCCACAGAGCACGATACCTGGTAGTGTATAGGAACAAGCATTTTTTGCAGCATAACATGTGCGCTATTTCACAGAGCGCCGAGCGTCTAATTACTGCCAGCTCCGGTCACTTCTGCCGTTTTCTTTCTTCGCGCGCTTTGCCTCGCGTCTAGCGCGCATGCGCCGGTGTTCCGCTCTTGCTCCAGCGCGGCACGTCATCACGCCAGGCGCCGGAGACTAGAGCGCAACACCACATATCTCCTCCTTTTACCAATAACATAAACAACAAATGGTGGTGCAGTTCATTAGTCACTCATATCATAGTCTTTGAAACGGGGGGGCAGAGTGACTGCTCTCCCGGTACGGGTTTGTCTTACCGGAGTGAGCTCTTCCCTGTTACCTTCACCGGGAAGACTCCTTCCGTCCTTCTGTGTGTCTTTTTCCTTCTCCCCAGCCGGGGCCGTGTTTGTCACTGCTCCTTCCTCTGTTCATGATTCGTCGTTCCTTTCATTGTCCTCTAGAGCAGGTCTTTCCTTCTGCCTCTCCTTACTTGTCTCAGTCTCTTCCTCTCCATTGGTTTGCCTCTGTTCCTCAGTCTCTTCTTCCTTGTCCGCCGGCCACTGCATGATCCTGTTGACCTTAGCCATACGGTCTAGGGACCACACTCTCCCATCACTGAGCAAGGCTGCTCTACCATACACTTCTTGAACCTGTAGGGGTTTGCTGTACTTGCTTTCGCCTTTCTTTTGGAGAGTTGGGAGTTCAACTCTAACCCATTCCCCTTTTTCCAGGATGGTGTCTTTGGTGTTGTGCCTCTTGTTGTAATGTGCAGCGTACACTTTTTGGGCTTTTTCCAGGTTGTGTTGTACCACTGCCGGCGACCATTTGCTAGTCACTGTTTTTTCTCTCCATACCACATTGTCTCTTGTGAAGGGGAACCTGCCTTCCAGGATTTGGAAGGGGCTGTATCCTAGCACCGTCGGTGTGATCCTGTATGCCCACAGCATGCCTTGGACTTCCAATTCCCACTCTTTCCCTTGCATAATGGCTGCCTATATGGTCCCCATCAGTACACGGTTGAACCGTTCTACTTGCCCATTACATGCGGGATGGTATAATGCTGTGTGTTTGGACTTTATCCTATTCCTCTCCATGTACTTGTTCCATTTATCCGAGGTGAACTGTGGCCCATTGTCACTCAATATCGTCCTCGGTATTCCTCGGTATTCCTTCCCTCAAGAACAGTGAGGTGAGAAATCTCAACACTGCGTCCGTATCCATGGATTCTTGCACATCTATCTCAGGCCATTTGGAGTATTTGTCTATGACCACGCACAAGTATTTGGCTATACCTCTGTTGTCGAGGACAGGACCTAGTATGTCCACTGCGATATCTTCCCAGGGGTTCTGGGGCCGCTCAAATTCCCCCAGCGCAGGCCTCAGGGGTCTCAGTATTTTATCCGCTCCTTGGCACTGGACACACTCTCTGACTTGCTTTTCTATCTGACTGTCCATTCCTGACCACCAGTACATTTGTTTTACTCTGACCTTCGTTTTCACGATGCCTAGGTGACCGTTTTCATGAAGCTGGTTCAGTAGCAACGGGATTAAAGTCACTGGAGGTATCACTTTATCACCCCGGTACATAAAAATGCCTGAGTCACTCATCGACAATTCCTCCCTTATTTCGTAGTACTTCCTCAGGTCCGCTTTGAGGGGCCGTTTTTCTGGCCAACGAGATATTGTTTGACTTCCTCCATCTCGCTGTCCTTCTCATACGCTTGGGCCCATTCTTGCCTGCTGATCGTTCTCTCTGAGTCGGCCATTTCTGCCACCATCTCGTCTGTGTCAGGGGGGGTCACTGGTGCGTCCTCCATGGCGGAGGCTCTGCTCAAATAGTCCGCTACTTTATTCTGTGTACCCGGCAAATACTCCACATCATATGTATAGTCCAGCAACTTGAGTGTCATCTTAGCGATGCGTGGAGTGGCTGTGTCGTGGCCGCAGGATGTTAACACCTTAACCAACGGTTTATGGTCCGTTCGTAGTTTGAAGCGGGTGCCCCAAATGAATTGTCTGAATTTCCCCATAGCCCATGTAACCGCCAGCATCTCTTTTTCGATGACGCTATATTTCTGCTCGGTAGGGGATAACGCCCTGGATGCGAAACTTATAGTTTCTATTGTGCCATCCTTTCTCTCCTGTGCCAGCACTGCTCCCAATCCTTTTTCGCTGGCATCCGTTGTCAATATGGTGCTGCCCGTTGGGTCATATCCATGTAGGGGTACTGCTCCACTAATGTTGTTCTTCAGACCTTCAAATTCGCTCTGTGCCTCTTCATCCCACTTAAACGACGACTTGTCCCTGATGAGCTGACGGAGTTTATGAGTCTTGGTGGCAAAGTGTCTTACAAATTTACTATAATACTCCACCATTCCGAGGAATGACCTCACTTCTTCCTTGTTGACTGGTGCTCTGGCATCGCAAATGGCTTTCACGTTCTGCCTTTTGGGGGATATTCCTTGACTCCCTATTTCATGACCTAGGTATGTGACGGATGACATGCCCAGCCTACACTTACTCCACTCGGTGGTGAGGCCTTTTTCTTGTAGTATTGTCAGCACCTTTCTTAGTTTATTGTCATGGTCTTCTTGGTTTGTTCCCATGATCAGGATGTCGTCCTGGAAGTACTGGACGCCTGGTAGATCTTTAAATAGACGGTGCATTAACTTCTGGAACACCACAGCCGCTGAGGCCAGACCAAACGGCATGCGGCGGAATTGATAACACCCAAAGGGTGTGATGAATGAGGTTAGTTTTCTGCTCGATGGGTGCAAGTCAATCTGATGATACGCTGATGTGAGGTCAATTGTAGAGAACCATGACACTCCTTTTGTTCTTGCCAACATTTCCTCGATCCTGGGTAGGGGAAACTTCTCCACTATTAAGCACTTGTTGATCTCGCGGAGGTCCACGCAAAAACGTACCTTGCCATTGGGGTTCCTGGCTACGACCAACGGGGCCAACCATTCTGAGCTGTCAATCGGTTCAATTATCCCCTGGTCTTCTAATCTTTGGAGCTCCTGCTGGACTGCGTCTTTAATGGCAATGGGGATGTTCCTGACCTTGTGGGACACCGGGCGGGCATCCTCCTTGAGGAGTATCTTGTTCACGAATGTATCCAGTTTCCCAACCGTGCCTCCGAACACATTGGGAAAGACCCGCTTCAGTTTGTCTTGCTGTGGCCAGCGGCTGTCTTCAGTTAACAGGATTTGCTCTTTGCCCCCTGGATCCAACTTGATTCCCAGGTCACCTTGGTCCCTCCAGCCTAGCACAGAGGGTCCCCGCTCTGCCACATATAGCTTGCAGATGGCTGATCTACCTCTGAATTCGAACTTCAGGGCGCGGAAACCCACCATGGGAATTGCGTTGCTGGTGTATGAAATGGGACGGATATCTGGCGGGTGTAGCTTCGGACCCAGGGTGGGCACAAAGTCTTCACCCATACCGATCGCTGTACTATAGAGTAAGGAGATCCTGAGTCAATTGCAATGTGCACTTTCACTCCTCCTATGAGCATGTCCGTGCGCGGCTTGTCTGAGCGCTTGCCTGTCACCTCTAACACCTAGTCATCAACGCATAAAGCCATGTCGTCGTCTTCCAGGTCTTCTTCAGTCAGGTCCTCTGCCAGGGACTGCCCTATGCACTTCACCATGGATTTCTTCCCTTTCTTGCGGCATACTTTCTCAAAATGGCCGACCAGGCCACAGAAGGAGCATCTGGCGCGAAACGCTGGTCACCGTTTGCCTTGCGCAGAGTGAGCAGTACTCCCGCACCTGTAGCACGAAAATTTACTGTCCATGGGCTGTCTACCTGAAGATGTTTGCTTCCCTGTCCACCTGGAATCCTGCTTCCTTTCTCCCGTGGATCCCTTTTGCTTATAGGTTGAAGGAGCTTCGTCAATTTTATTGACCATCTGCCTCTGCGTGCTCTCCTTTTTGGCTGCGTCCGCTTTCTTTACCATAGCAATTACGTCTTTCAGCGACGCTTCTCCCTGTGCCCACAACTTGTCTTGGACCGACTTGTTCGTGGTGTGCATGACTATTTGGTCCTTGATGTATTCGTCTTGTAGCTGCCCATATTTGCACGTGATGGCTAGACGTCTCAAGGCTGCCACGTAGTCATCTATCGACTCTCCTTCTTCCTGCTTTCTTTGCTGGAAGTTGTACCGGTCGATGGATACGCATACCGCTGGTCGATAGTGGTTGTCTAGGTCTTCTAGAGCATTCTTGAAGACGTCATCCTCCGTGTCTGGTCTCTCTTTGGGCACAATGTTCGCAAACACACGTACCCCTTCCGGCCCAGGTTATGCAGTAGCAACCTCTTCTTCCTAGCGCTGGGGAATGGCTCACCGTTTTCATCTTCCAAGGCCTCCACATAGTTCTTGAAATACTCCCTCCAGTCCTCCCATTTCATCAGGGGTTCGCCCGGTCTGGGTAGGAAGGGGATGGGTGCCGTTAGCGCTGTTGCCTGGTTGCTCATTCTTGGCGCTGTACTGGGTCCTCCGTCTCGGTTCCCTGGGCTGCCTGGTGCGCTGGGGTTCCCTTCTCTGTCAGAGTCGTCACCTTGGCTGGGACTGCCTGGTGCACTGCTAGTTCCACCTTGTGTGGTGCTGGGGAGGTTCACTCCTCCTACCTCCCTATCACTGTCCCATCTTTCTGCCAGGGTCTCAGCTACGTGCCTCTCTGCGCGCTGTGCTGGTTCTGACTTGCTCTGATGTGGCTTGGTGCCACGTGGTTGCAGGCTGCAGTGGATTTGCGCTGCTGCCACGCTCTGTTGTAAATAGCGCTGCTGCTCTGGGCGAGCTCACCTTGAGGTGCCCCTGTCTACAGCCTCTGACTTGCTGTAATCTTCTTGTCCTCTTATTGCTGCTTCTCCTGTGTAGCTGCGTGGGGTTAGTGGGGTGCTCCCAGTCCTCGTCGCCACTGAAATGTTGATGGTTTCTCCCCCACAGAGCACAGGATACCTGGTAGTGTATAGGAACAAGCATTTATTGCAGCATAACATGTGCGCTATTTCACAGAGCGCCGAGCGTCTAATTACTGCCAGCTCCGGTCGCTTCTGCCGTTTTCTCTCTTCGCACGCTTTGCCTCGTGTCTAGCGTGTATGCGCCGGTGTTCCGCTCTTGCTCCGGCGCGGCACGTCATCACGCCAGGCGCCGGAGACTAGAGTGCAACACCACAGCATACTTTGCATTTTCCTCGTTCTGCATCGACCTTTGTGCTCTTGCTACTCAGAATTTCACAGATCCGGTGCCCAAGCCGACGCTGGTTTTTAGAGCCTTCATTAAAAATAATGGACGCCAGTGCAACTCTGTATTCAGGCACAAGTAGGAGATGACAAGTGTGATATGTCAGTCCTTTGCCAAGCAGCACTCATCGAAAGGTCCGGCACAGGGGTCGTGGTAGGTTGAGTAGACCCAGCGACAGGGAATTAGCTTCTGGTCGCTAATGTTACATTCTCCTTCCTCGGGTCATAAAGTATAATGATGCCTAAATGGCGAAGTTATGCCACAGCTCCTCTCGGGTAACCTCTAAATGAAAAGCAATCCTAACCTGGATGTATTCTGTGAGCGCGAGACTGACAATCTGCCAGCCGCTGCTATGGGGTATATTTCACCCTTTACTTGATAAACTTGTGAACACTGTCTGAGTATTGGTTCACCTCATTAGCGCTTGTTTAACACCCAAATGTACCATCAAGCAACAGAAAGTAGACCGGTCCAGCTTTGTCAAGGGCCTTTCTCTGCACCGCAACACGTGTCGCTGCATTTTAAATAAAGTTTTAACTGTTTGGGCTAAACTATAGGTAGACATACATGGGTAAGAGTAGCAGAAGGGAGGTTAGACCAAAAGGGGAAGAAAGAGACGGGGTGGGAAGATTGCACCAGGGAAAGAGAAATAAGTGAGCTTGTGATCCTGGAACAAAAAAAACAATAATTGTTTCCGACGTTAAGGTCATGAACCAGGATATAGTCGACATCCTGGGAATGCCTTTAAGGGAAAAATCAGTGAAACGTTTTTTTCAGAAAGTATGTCCTGAAGAGAATTCCTTAATTAAGTCTTTCTGCCGTGATTTGGAGGACGAACTCTGCCCTTTGCTTCCTGTGGCTGCTACTCCTACCACTCGCCACATCCGCTGCGCGGGTGCCGCTTCGTGTTGCTTGGTGACACTCGCTGCTTTGGACGCTATGGGGATTGTCTGTGGCCATTCTGGTGGTCCTTGGGTGCGGTGCTGCAGGGACTCGCTTTCCCACGAGTCCCTGCCCTGAAGTTTGCACCTGGGCCTCACTGACTCGCTGACCCGCCCACTGGCAGCAGAACGGCCTATTTAACGCACTCTGATCCCTGCTGTGTGGGAGCACCCGGGGCGAAGCCCGGGCAAAGGGCGGGTGGTCTGTGGCCGTCAGGGGCTGCAGGAGGCTGGGCTGGGCCTACCCTCTAACATCTGGCTTAGGACCTCCTCCTGTTTTTTGGACTTCGTCACAGTGAGTCGTTTTTTGTTCGACATCACCATCTGTTAGTGGAAAGGCCCTTTACATTTTCGGGACTCTCTACGAAGCGGCCCATATTGTCTAAGTCTTACTTATCATTTATTGTTGGCTACATTATGTCTACGTGTACTCCAAATCCCTTACCCTCTACTGTAGGGGTTTCAATACTAGGACCTTTAGATAAATATTTTGTCAGGGCTAGTCGAAAGATAGACAGAGAAATTGCCCTGGCTGAGAGACGCTCTGAGCGCCGTTTATCCATTGAACTCCTTAAAAAACCCCCAGAGAAGCGGTTGCCATCAGGCTCCTCGGGGCAAGTTCTTCCTCTAACATGCGCAACTGATCCTGTGGAGAATGCTCTGGTCTTACAGTCTAGTAATGCCCCGTCCCCTTGCTCCCTCCTAATATTCCTCCCAGTCATGGGGCTCCGCTCCCTCCACCAGTTCCGGCATCACTGGTAGTGAATAGATCTGTCCATACCAAAAGGAAAAGGACTTCTAGCCCGCGCAAAAGTTGTTGTCCCAAACCCTATAAGGAAATTAGGAGACTTGGCACTAGGGAGGGTGCGATCCATAACGGTGTAGGGCCGGGTGTAAGTAGCCTCCAGGGGGTCAAGGAGGGTGCATCCCCCAGCGATATAGTAACTAAGCCAGGTGATGATCCGTCTATAGACTCTGCCGAGCCCCCACCCCATGAGATCCCCTCTACTGCTTTAATAGAGAAAATGCTGAAATCTTTGCTGATCCCAGTCTTAGAGTGAGTCAAAGGACTGGTTGAGCGGTTGGACAGGTTTGAGCAGGCAACCCTGGACAACTTCTACTCCTTAAAATCTCTCATTAAGCTACACTCTAGAACTAGGGAGGATGTTCCAGGGGGGGAATCTGCTGCTCGGGCGACCCCCATATCCCCACAGGACCTATCTATTGTAACTGGAACAGCCAAAGGGGTGGCAGCGGTAAATGTCTACACTGTACCCAATGCGGCCTCTGACGGGGATATCCGGAATTCTGGGTTAGCCGCAATGAGCTCAATGAGTGCTACAGACCATCCAAACACTACAAAGGCCAGTAGTGCTCCTGTTAAGAAGCTTGTGCGTCCCGAGGCTCCTGGCAGAAATGGCCATGCTAACCCCAGAAACTCTGGCACTAGCAAAAGTTTTGAGCAAGTACAACCTAGGAGAATTAGCTCCATTCCTCTACCTGGTAGCCAGCCTGATGTGTTCCCTCCCAAAGAGGCCCCTAGAATACCGCCCATGGACTTACCACCAGACTGTCAGCCCTATGTTGCCATTCTTACTAATGTTTCACCCTTGAAGGCTGACCAGCAAGAATCCTACCAAATGCTAAAAAACAAAACAATGCATGCGCTAAGAATAAATAGACCCCTCCCTAGGGAACTTTATGGTTTGATCCTTGGTGTCAGAAGGGTAGGGTGGGTAGGCTACGGGCATAAGCAGTTTGAGGGTGACTGTGTGGTGGTTAACTTCAAGGATGTTAGGGTTGCCCAAACAATTTGCAACCAGAATCTGGAGACTGGTGTTGCGGGCATTGGGGTAGTAGATTTGACCTACTTCTACCCGAGTTCTGTAGGCAATTTATGTGGTACCCACCTGAGAGGAAGATGGAAGCATAACTTTATCCCTCCCGAGAAACACTTCATCCCTCTGCCTCTTCAGTCAGCAGCATGGTCTGGACCATACGGGAGGATGCCAGGATATTGAAACAACACCCCTGGGGTGGTTTTCCTGCCCTTGAACCCGGGTTCTGTGCCAGTGCCCTCTTTTCCAGGCTCTGGTAACGCTAGCCTGCCTGCCTTTTACACCGGTTGTATGTAGCCGCCCAATTCAGGATCTTAACCTGGTTGTTGGGATCCAACAAGGAGAAAGCGCACTTTGGACACCACCCGAGAGGGAGGGAGTATCCAGCCCCGAAGCCCGCGACTAGCCCCGAAGCCCGCGGCGAGCCTGCTGCTGCGGATCCTGATTTAAGGATTCTCAGCTGGAACGTTGCAGGTATTCTGAGGAAGCTGGCTCTACCCGATTGGAACACCCTTGTGGAAGGCTACTCTATTTGTATTTTCCAAGAAACCTGGAGTAGGGAGCCTTGTCACAAGGTAGGCTTATCTTCCTTCTTTATACCAGCAGTGTCCCCCCTCTCGGGGAAGGGCCGCCCCTCAGGAGGTCTCCTTATATGGGTTGCCATTTCACTTGGTTGTCAAGTCACTCAGCATGTGACAAATTCACCAGATATACTGAGTATATCAATGAAGGGACCAAGGAGAGGGCTGATTTTGGACATCATTAATATCTACGCCAGGGGCACGAAGGGAGGCTCACATTCACCTATAGTATCAGAGCTGGAGTCCTTGCTTAGGCAGCGCCCCATTAGTTCCCATGTCCTGGTCGCAGGGGACCTAAATTGCACGTTCGAGCACTTAGGGCTGGAGGACACCTTGGGAACCTCCGATGAAGATATTAGGAGAGGGATACCAGCTCTAACTATACCCCCCATCAGGAGATGGTCTCAAGTGGTGATCCACATTAACTTCCTAATTATGGAATTCGGCCTCAGGGCTGTTAACGGAAGGACGATGTCAGATCCCTCTGGAGCCCATACTTACAACAGGGAGCACCACAAGTCCAGGATTGATTATATTCTCCTTGACGTAAAATTGTGGACCTTTGTGCAGGATATGGAGGTACTCTCTTCAGTTGAGAGTGATCACAACCTACTCTCTCTTGCACTTCGTCCTTTGTGGAGCGGGAACCTGGGGGCGCTTACGCTTCATTCAGCGCCTACCCCCCAGGAAGTATATCCTTCCAACTGTGGCAGACGCTTGAGATGGAGCACGCTCATCTTAGATGAAGAGAAAATGCTAGCTATTGGGGCACTTCTAGTTACAGCCCAGTCCTAATTGGATTTGTTGATCCCCCAGTCCGGGGAGGTCACAGTGCTTTTTTGTGACACAACCAAGGCCTTGAGTGATCTTTTCATTCTCCCAAACAAGTCCTCACGTATTTGTAAGAGCAAGAAGACGCCCAAACCGCCGGGTTGGTATATTCAAAAATGTAGGGGGATGAAAAATGCCCTGGTTAGTGCTGTTAAAAACAAATCCCAGCCTGTAATCAGACTGGCTAGGAAAGAGTACTCCAAGACTACCTCTGCAGCAAAGAGAGAATGGGAGGACAGGTTCTGGGCGGATCTCATGGAAGCAAGTACGGGCAGGGATGCCAGAAGCTACTGGAACCTTATTAGAACTAGGGATAAGCCAGATAGCACTTTGCTGACGTGTAATATTCCTGCTCAGAACTGGTTCGACCATTTCTCTTCTCTCTATACCCCTATTACGGTGATGTCTAATACCACCTTACCCATGGCTAACTCTATAAGGGGGTTTTGAGGGCATTCCATTTACAGCCAGAGAGGTGGAGGGTGTAATTAAATCATTGGTGCCTCTAAAAGCAGCAGGGCCTGATGGGATACCGGGCGACTTGCTACGGGCTAACCCCAAGGAGTGGGGGAAGCTGGTTTCATCATTGCTTAACGCTATTTCTGGAGGTGCGCCTGTACCAGATCATGGAAGGGGGCGGAGGTTGTCCCGATATTCAAAAAGGGGTGTCGGGACAACCCTGCCAACTACAGGCCAATAAGTCTCATCGACTCATTCCAAAAAGTGGCAGGGAAGGTGATTTTGGGAAGGGTCCTCCAGTGGGTGGACGACAATAATATCCTGTCGGACCTCCAAGCTGGATTTCGTTCTGGAACTGGGACTATTGAGCAGGCTTTCAGACTGGCACTCTTGTACTGGAAGGCGGTGGTGCTGGGCAAAGGCACTCTATATTTGGCCTTTATAGACCTTAAAACTGCCTTTGACCTGGTACCAAGGGAGGAGTTGTGAAAGGTTTTGTCTGAACCGGGGCTGCCTCCGTAAGATTACACGCTGGTAATTTTGCACAGGTGCGATGGGGCCCAAATGGCGAAAAGACTGACAGGATTCCTGTGGGAAGGGGTGTCCATCAGGGATGTGTGCTAGCCCCCACTCTGTTCTCTCTTTACGTGAACGGAGTGGTTGAGCATTTGTTAAGGAATCCTTCCGATGCGCCTTCCCTGGCGGGCAAACGGATTCCGACACTGCTTTTTGCAGACAACACCCTTCTCATTTCAAAGTCCCCCATGGGCCTCCAGACTCTCCTGAACAGTTTCCTGGATTTTTGCTCACGGAGGGGATTGGTAATCAACACAGACAAAACCAAGTACTTGATTATGAATCCCCCAAAAACATCTGGACGACCTCCGACGCTGAATTCTGTTCCATTGGAGAGGGTATCTGAGTTTGATTATTTGGGTATCCGCCTTAATGACTCATTTAGCTGGAACTCCCACATTCAAAAAATGCTCCTCGGTCACAAAAGGGTGGGTGGAGCATTACTTAAGGAACAACCCTCCTCCACAAGCAAACCTATAGCCCCATTCGTGGAGATTTATAAAGCTAGAGGGGTTAGCGCTGCCCTATAGGGGACGGAGCTGTGGGGTACCTGCAACCTGGATGTTCTAGCAAAATCGGAGACCAAATTTCTGAAAGACCTGATGGTTCTCCCGATGAGTACTCCTACTGTTCCAGTGCTACTTGATCTAGGCTGCAAATCGATCAAGGACCAAGCGCAACTACGCCTCCTGCTTCTTTGGGCTCGGTTGTGGCGGGTGCCCGAACTAGCCTCCTATGCAGAAGCGTTATCAGAGGAATTGGCCATGGAAGGCTGGTCTAGGATTAAATGGTTCAGGGATGTAAAACGGCTACTAGTGGAGTTAGGGCTAGGCGATGCATGGGCATTGAGAACAGCACCACCTAAAGCTATGATCAAGAAATTGTACTGGAACTGGGTCTCTTCCAAACTATTTTCAGATCCAAGTCACTGTAACTCCACTGTAGCCTTTGTGAGGATCAAAGACGTGGTGGCATATGAACCTTACTTAGACATGATCTCCATCCCTCTCAACCGTGCCATCTATTTTAAGTTCAGAGTGGGGACCTTACCAGTAGGCGAACTAGTTGCCCGTTGGAAATCCTCTTACCTGCTTTCCCCCTTTTCTGCCCGTTGTCCCTCATGCATAGAGTCGGTAGCCCACATTCTTTTTGAATGTCCGGACTACTGTGCACCCAGTAGGCGTTGGCTTAAACCTTTATGTAGACTTTTAGGCACCCTTCATCATAAAGTGGCGTTACGCATTTTAATGTCGGATACATCCACTTTGACCGTTTGTGCTGTGTCAAAATTTTTAAAGTGGTCATGGATGATTCGTGGAAGAAGGCTTACATTGTCAATTTAATTCTGTGTTAACTGTTTTAACATTTTTATCTTGTCCTCCCCTTTTGTGTAAATAGGTAATGATTTTAATAATTGCTATGTTTTATACTTGTTGTACAAGCTTTTATGATATTTTTATATCGAAATAAAGCCTATCAATCAAAATCAATCAATTAAGTTTTTCTCCAGAATCTAATTTTGCCATATTATCACTCGGAAAGGAAACTCTGGTACAGGGAGGTAGACATCACTTCTCTTTTTTTAATGTTATATCTGATACAGGGCCGGCGCTAGGCATGGACAATATAGGCAGCTGCCCAGGGCCCTGCGCCTGCTCGCAGTCAAGGGGCCTCGCACCTTTAAAGACATCAGAAGTCTGAGGCAGAGGGGGCCCCTTAAGAGTTTATATTTTTCTTTTTTATGTCAATCTCCCCTGCTGGACCGTCTCTCTGGACCTAATGGCTGCATTTGCATATTGATGACAGCAATCAGACAGGTAATTTGAGTGCCTTTGCCTGTAAAGTGGCCCGCCCCTGTATGAATAAAAGACAGAATGTCCTTCAGGGCCACAGCAAAGGATAGAGTGGCGATGGTGGCGCATCACATTGGAAACTGCTCACCAAGGACAAGTGGAAATGGAACAGAGAGGCGAATAAAAGGGGCAAGACAAATGAAATACAGTGGGGAGGAGCAGATAGGTGTGTGCGTGGCATTGAGACAAGAGGTGCAGGCAAAAGTGGATGGAGCGGGGTTCAAAGTGTGCTGGGTCATTCAAGTCTTAGACCCGGTAGTAAATTAAATGGACATTGAAAAGGGGCCCTATATTCATGTCCTTAACTTTGTTAGCAAAAAACATGAATCCAGTGTCTGCACAATGAATGAAAGTTTTGAAAAGCAGGTGATGAGATGGACCCGCTCTCCATTTTTGCCCTCACCCTCAGAGGGAAAAAACATTCTTAAATCTGCAGCAGTGCCACCCATTGCTGCCTTTAATGCAACTTCAACAAGACTCCTTATAATTCTTTCACAGTCTAATCATGTCAGAACTGGAGTATTTTCAATATTATATACAAGGAACCTGTAGATGCTGCTAATTCATCTTATGCAACTAATAACCACTGACAAAGCCAAGAGTACTGGCTTGTTGTAGGTGTAATTTTACTTGCTGTAATATTTATCTGGAGGCAATGACAGATTTTGTCCTCCCAGCACTACTGTCATGTCAGCATGTAGGCTATTGTTTTGGCTAGTTGTTGACCTGCTGTATGGTCAGGTGAGCCAGTTTTTACTGTTGGTTTGTATGATATCAAAGCAAACATTGCCTGCAGCAAACTCAAATCAGTGCAGTCTTCCATACCTTACAAAAAACGTATACCGCATGTCTTTACAAGTTTAAAACCGCCCTAGTTTGAAAACATGGGGCACTTTTCTAGCTAACTAACTCGCTAATGGGGGCCCCTTTTATTTTGGTACAGGGTCTATTTTCTGTCCCAGTCTGATGCTGCATGTTAGGTAGGGCCACTGGAATTATGCGATTGTGCGGTGGGGGCATTTTCTGCATAATTATGCATTTGACGTATTTGCCACATAATCCATCAGCTGTTGCATAATCTACAGATTTTTACAACAAAATTGCTTTCTATCTCAAACAGTTCAAAAGCTACTAAAAATGCAGCGACACGTCTTGCCACATGTGGGAAGGCCCTTTGAAACGCTGGAATAGACAACTTTCTGTTCCCACTGCTAAATTTGGGTGTTAATTTTGGTACTAAAGGGGTGCAACCAGTGCCCAAACAGTGTTACCAAGTTTAAAAGTGGCAAAAAAATGAAGTAATACTATTTTAAAATGTGCCGGGTTATGTCGCATAATTTGCCTTTTCTTGCCACATAATTTACTCACCCTGCCACATAATTTAACCCTCTCCTGCCACATAATTCCAGTGGTCCTGCTGTTAGGGTAATCAATGGCAGTAATTTTGTTCCTGTTAATATTTTCCATGCTTTACTTAATCTTGCATTCCCATAAAGTGCTAGCTGTTTCCAGCATGTGTGTTTCTGTATTTCATCTCACAGCGTATTACTCTTGGATGATGCTCCTTTTGTACTGAGCCGCCTCCAGGTGTCTATAACAGGCTACTGTTGAGCACCTTGGAGTTGAGGCAGCAGGCAGTATAACTTTCACACTGTGCCTGTCTGTGGGTGAAAAAGGTGTTCAGATTCAATGACCATTCAAAATGTGGCCTCTCTGCAGAGCACAAAGAGCAATGGTCCTGCATTCCAGTTGTGATTCTATGCAACTGTGTGTGAAAGAGCTACTTATTGGTCAAAACAATAATGTGAAAGAAAATGGTTGTTAGCTGTTAACTGTGGGGGTGAGGGGTAATTTTAGTTCAAAGGAAAAATAAAACTTTCTTAGCCGGCCCGATCTGATCCCGTGTCGTATCTGCTTAGGGCCTCACATGTTCATATTGTGCCCGGGGCCCACATATCCTAGGACCGGCCCTGGTCTCATAGATTTGTAATAGCTCGCTATTAGTCAGTTGCTCAACCCCTTCGCTGTGTTGCCTGACTCTTTTGTCCACCGGCACCCAGGCTAATGTGTTGCATAGCTAAATACATATAAGGTCCCAAAGGCAAGACTGATTGCTTTGCAAATGCTTGTCTTAAGAATGTTTTTCTTCTGAAGAAAGTATGAAATAAGAAAGCAGGGGCGAATTTGTGGTGGATGGAAATGCCATTTTCCTGACTGCGGCTTATGCACCTCATTGTCAGAAGAAAGCGTATATTGGTGGGCATGCGAAGTGACACAGATTGCAGCAGCATTCAACTTTCACATAAAAAGGCTACATTCTTCTGAGAGCTGACGCAGTTACAGTGTCAAAAATGTTTTGCGTTGCCCAAAAGCAAACCCCTCCTTTTGTATGTAAACGGGAAGTAACATGGCGGAGCTAGACAAAGAGGCCCATGACTTGGTCCAAAGCCAATCTATTAAAATAGTGAAATAGCTTTGGGTGAGTGCAGGGGCAAAATGAACCAGACTCAAACAAGGGGAATGAGGCACAGTACGTGATATTCCTTCGCGTAATATTTGCATATATTACGTGGTTTACAATTTGCTAGTTGTCATCGTGTAGGAATTTGTGCTGAAGAGTCTATCTCATGTACAAAGTCCCATCCAAGATGCAACTGTCTCCCTTTTGCACTATAGCTGAATGCCTTACCCCTTATGAAGGCCTTACGCTGCTGTTGCGTCGCTTTTCAGTGATGCTGCAGCGGCGTAACCAATGCACCATACTGCACCCTATGTACCAGATGCGCTGCTTTGTAAATGCCTGGGCTACATTATACCTGCGTCAGGTATAATGTATGCAGGGTGGGCGTTCCCATGTAAAAAAGGCTTCCAGAAGTGGCGCAGTGAAATCCATGAGATTTCACTGCGCCACTTCTACGACTTGACTGCCTCAAATCCTGCTTCAAGCAGGCGTAAGGTTTGACGCAGGGCTTTTCACATGCGACTCGCCCCATGTGTAATGACACATTGCTGGAGTTGCGTCAGATTATGGACACGCTCCAGCAATGCGTCATTACTGCGCCACCATATATGTCAGGATGCCTGACGTATCTGTGCCATCCTTGTGACATGGAGTGTCGTACTGTAAATATGGCGCATCCAACTTGTCGGAGGGAGGGCGTAATGAAAAGTGTTGCATCGCTGTTTTTCCCCAGCGATGCAACACTTTTCTTAAATGAGGTCTGAATTTTGTTGTACAAGAATCTCCAACTACATCATTGTCACGCTGTTTGTAGAGTTAGTGCTGCACACTTTTCCACGTTCTATCACTGCAGCACTGCAGTTTTTACACAGGGTTCCTCCACTCAGTGGCGTAATTGATTGAAATACTGTAATAAGATTAATAACAACAATTACCCGTCACCTGGAATGGAACACATGATTATTTAGCCCCTTGCTTGTTCTAACTCCAAACATCAAACATCCACAAAGCTGATTGAAAAAGAGGAACTAGGTTACTACACAGACTTTTTGTGAAATTAAAATGAGGGGGACCCGCAGTTGCCTACTCGTTGGATCGCGTTAAACATGCCGGGTTGGTGCAGTTTTGCAGATGGACCGTGTGATATTGCCCCAGTGCAAAATGTTGTTGCTGCAACAGTCAGCCTGCCCAGATGTCAGTACTAAATGTCACTAGCACCAGTATAATCTATGTTTCCTGAAAACGTGCATGAAAAGCTTTAACATTACTCAAAAGATTGTGGGGCATATTTAGAAGGGCATTGCGCAACAGGAAGGGCACTTTTAAAATAGTTCCTGTGGCACAATGCCCTGCTCCATATTTATAAAGTGGCGTTAAGCAACGTTTTGTGGTTTAACCCCTTCGATGCTGATGACGAGCTCAGCTCGTCATCAGCCACGGAGGTCGTGTGCTGATGAAGAGCTGAGCTCGTCATGTAACATTGGTGTTTACATTTTTCAGCACAGCGGAAAAATGACCACCGCAGCGATGCGGTTAACACCACTTTGGATATATGGTACCCTTTCAGGCAGGGTTCCACCGCAACACCAATTGCTTTTTGATGCTGCCCCGATTTACAAGGATCTGAGGCAGGCCCAAAAACGAACACAATGCAAGAGCAGGCGTTAGAAAGGCAAAACAAGGAGATATACTTTTATTTCTCCTTGTTATTGCTTTTTCTATGTGTGCCGCATTCTGCAGTAAAACGCCATCTATGATTGGTTAAATGCGGGAAGGTGTCCCTTCCTGCACATACACAATCAATAAAAAATGTCAATTTGCTACTTCTACCAGGACCTCTTAATCACTTCCATTTGTTACTGAGTTGTATGTGATTGGATATCATTTGCAAATGACATGGCATTTTAAAATATTTACTAATTCGGTAATATATTTGCCATTCATATTTTTCAAGTACCCAAAACCTATTTCTTAACTGTCTGTTGAACAAATGACAATTTGTAATGCACCATCTTTCTGTTTCCTTTTCAGGGAGACTCTGGAGGACCCCTCGCATGTAATGGACAGCTTCAGGGGGTTGTGTCTTGGGGATACGATTGCGCCATGAAGGGCCACCCAACTGTATACACCGAAGTCTGCAACTATAATGCCTGGATCAATCAAATCGTGGCCAATAACTAATGCAATAAAAGCTTATAATTATATTAAAAGTATCCCCTTAACCAATCCAGTGTCTTAAGGAAGCCATGAATGTTAATAATAAGGCCATCTATAGAATTCATATACCAGACCCATGATACATCTCAGTTTTGCACCCCGAGAAGTTGTATACCGACTGATAGACATATACATACCTTAGTAGCCTATTCTACCATTTGTACTCCAGGTATAAATAAAAGAAATTGTTTAAAAAAAACTCTAGTATCTTTTTCAATGTGCCGTGCCAATTTGTGATCTCCCGAACATATTTGCATATCGCTACTTTAAAGTCTTTTAAGGATCTCCAACCTTTTCTGTACTGAGAGCTACTTCTATTCCATGTAACGCATTGAGAGCTACTAATAATATTAGTTTTATATAATCTCTATTTTTTATGTATATTATTTCAACCAAGCAAAAGCTTTCTAATTTAACAAGCTGGGCTGCTCACAGGTGAGCTATTCAGAGGTAGCTTCAGGGCTACAGTAGCAGTTGGAGACCCTCTTGTAAACCATATCTGGCCTCCATTCCATGAGAAAGCACCAGGCCTGACTTTTAAATGCTATTGAAAATGCATGATATACTGTATTTCCTCATTAAACATAGTTCTGAATCTGCACCTGTCCCAGGTAGAGCATCTTTTAACTGCTAGTATGCATAAAAGGTTGAAGTCAATTTTAACTCTGTCAGTGTTTGTGCATTGAGAGTGTGTTTTAGTATGCTCACTTACCAAGCGTGCATTAAGCCTGAAAATAACGCCTCAAAATAAATGTGGCTTTCTTACTTTGTGTAAACTGGCAGCATGTTTTGTGTGTGCAAAATTGCCACAAGGATTCTTGTCTATGTTCCTTCACCTAAAGAGGAATTTTCCAGGTTCTTGGTGAAGGAGAACAACAGCTGTCTTTGCAGAATAGAGCTTCTCTGCTAGCTGACCTTGTGACAGGCTTCACTTGTTCAATGTGATAAAGTAATTATTCGTAACCTTTTGACTTCTGTGGATCCCCACTCAATCATTTAAGGAATCTGGAGACCCCCTCCTCAATCGTTATTGGAATCCGGGAACCCCTCACTGAGTTATAACTAGAAGCCCTGGACCTCACCCTAGGCATTTTCGATGATTTGCACCACTAAATAATAAACAAAAAAACCAGAAAAAAGCATTAGTCAAACAATACATGATTGATGAAACATATAAAAAAATAAAACTTTTAAATTTAATGGGAAGGTTGGACTTTTTCAAAATTCACCTGAGGTCATTCATCGTCCATACTACAGTCTGTTAGATGTACTTGCGCTGCTACCACGAATCACCCTGAGGACACTAACTTAATTTTTAGCCCCCAATTTAAAGTTTTTTTTACATTTTCAGAAAGTTATTATTTTCATTATTCATGTACATTTCATTCATAGTGAGGTAGTCTGGCTCACTGGTTAGAGGCGGCAGACCCGAGAGCAGAGGACGGCCCGGGACCAGGGTTCGATTCCCGGCGCGGCAGGTTTCTGGACCAGGGTCAGTGGACTCGATAATTCTCTCGCCTCGGTGCCCACTCTGATCAGCGATCACACTCGGCAACTCTGGGCATTAGCTTGCCTCATCTTCACTAACGGCCCCGCCGGGGATGCCTGGTCTCACCCTAGAGATACCCATTAAGGGACCATCTCTCAGGGAAGCCAGGAAGGGTTTCGCAGCGGTCGAAGCGCGGAGATACTCCCCCGGGAGTGATTCTAGCGCTATATAAACACGCAAATTAAAAAATTAAATTCATCTGTTAACATTATTGCATTTTCTAAACAGTTGCAGACCCCTTGAGTAGGCTTCACAGACCCTCCAGGGGTTCCTAGACCACAGGTTGACAACCACATTGATGGAGTCATTTTTTGGAGTCGTTTTATGTAGAGCAAACTAGACCTGAAGGTATCGGAGCGCTTTACAAGAGCACTATTTGCATTACTGACGACGGGCACATTTTTTGTTAGGGACAGAAAGTGATTTATCCAGAATCACACCATGTTTAGTGTCCCTCCAGAGACTCGAACCCGGTTCCTGAGCTTCAAGGTCAAACGCGTTAGCTGTTAGGCCACACCCTCTCCCCAATGAGAAGCTAACATTCAGTGCCATCTTAAGGATTTTTGGAGCCCTGGGTAAGGAAGATTTTGGGGCCTCCTGTTTGGAAAAAAATTGAATTTTATTGCATATTTGCTGCTAATTCAACCATGCAGGATGCCATACAGTATTGAAATTTTCATTACCCTTCCCGGGAAACCAAAGTTACTAAAAATGACACTGCAAAGAGAAAGTCAATGGGTAGAGAAAAGCAAAGAGAGATTCTGATAGAGAAAGAGTGTGAGAGAGTGGAAGTAAGAATACCTGACCAAGGGGGCCCTTGGAAAGTGGTGGCACTGTGCAATTGCCCTCTCTGCCCATACCTTGAAACGTCTCTGTTAACATTTCCACTCTTATGAAGGTGCCTTAAATGAAGAACTGTTCTTAGGGTGGCGTTGCAAACACAGGGTTTCAACTACATCAAAATGGTTCTTTCACAATTGTCGAACAAGATTCTCACCCTTATGCTTCTGGGTTGATGTCTCAGTTTCTATTTGTTATTGGTTCAGCTGGACTTGTCTCAGTGTTTTACAAATCAGTGATAGCGAACTAATAGACATCCTACTTACAGCGGCAGTCAAATCAATCCTAGCAAAATGGAAAGACACAGGGAAAACAACCTTCAAGAGCTGGTTCAACTGGGTCACCTTCCTCAGAGGGGCAGACAACATAACATCAAAACACACACCAGACACCAGTAGGAAAGGAGAGATGTGGAACACCCTAGACAACTATCTAGACTCACACAAACCTCCTTAGGCAGCATACAGGATCAAAGATTACACGCACTCCCGACCCTCACACAGGAAGAACCCTAGCAGGATGGCTCCAAAACAAGGAGCATCAACCACCCTGTCCATCTCTCTCTCTCTCTTCCTACCTTTTCTCTTCCCCCCTTGTGGAGGCAATAAGCAATAAAGCTTAGCCCTAGCACGCCGAACCATCATAAAGTATACCTGAACTGAACGAACGAGCCGACCAGCAAGGCGCCAAATGTAACCTCACAGGCGCATACCCGAGCTGTTATTGCCTTCACCCGGTCTGTACTGTGTCTATAAATCTCTTCTAATAAGATCTTTTGAAATCAAATAAAAGTGTTTACACTTTCAACCATAATATTTCAGAGGAATAGGATTTTTCCAGTACTTACAACTAATTTTGCTTTTACTGCAGTTTTTTCTGCACTGGCATTGCATGAAACAAAAGTATCTAATCTATTTATATATTGTATGTCAGGGGCTTGATTTTTAAGTATTTGGTTATAGTGTAGTGTATTGTCTGTCATGGTGTAGAGTGTTGATGTGAGGGGGTAATATCCAGGGATGTAGTATATCTGATGTGTTAGTGGTGGGTTCAGCATTTTTCTACAATGTACTGTTGGATGGTATACCACTGACGTGATTAGTGATACTTGTTGCTGTGCTCACATTCATGCCCAGCTGCATTGGGTACATGTGCTCTGTTGGATGTCAGTTCTGTGTTTTGTCTAAAATGCCCTGTAGAGTGCTTGAGCAGAGTTCAGGACTCTCCACCTATCCAATATCTATACAAACGTGGCCCTTAAATAAATCAGCACAAAGGAGCAATGGTACAGTAAAGAGGCTCAGACTGCTGTAATGTGTCACAAACAAACTACATTTGATCATAATACTAGAGGTTCAGGCACCCGTAGCAGAAATCTATGTTTGTCCAGCATGTGTCAGGGCATAATGATAAGATAACTGAGGGGGTTAATTCACTTGCTGGAGAGATTTGAGATAACTATTTCAGCACAAGTTTGAAATATTATAAAAGAAATAGCCCAGATGACAATTTCTCCCAGGAACTACTAAAAACTATTTACTGAGAACTACATTTGCAGGAGTGTTCAACACTAAGGGCCAGATGTAGGTAATCCCAATTTACCTATTCTTAAGTACCGAATTTTACCGATTCGGTATTTAAGAATAGGTAAATGGGATGTAGATACATTTTCTGTAAAAATTACCGAATCTGTAAGATTAGGTATTTACCGAATCGGTATTTACCGATTCGGTAATTGCCATTCATTCATGGCAATTACCGAATCGGTAAATACCGATTCGGTAAAATAGGGGAAACATTCAAGGGTGCCAGGGTATCACTTTGACACCCTGTTGCACCCCTGAATCGTGCTTGTGTGCAGATGTGGCACACATATATGCCCTAAGGGCATGTATGTCTGCCACATGGCACAGTTGAAAATGCACAGATTTGCATTTTCAAAAGTATTCCTTATTTACCACCAACTTATAGTTGGTGGTAAATAACGAATACTAAAATGGGAAAAGCACTCATTTGAGTGCTCCCTACATTGCAAATTCAGTAATTTACTGATTCGGTATTTTAAGGAATCTGTAATTTACCGATTCCTTAAAATACAGAATCGGTAAATTACCGAATTTGCAATTTAGGCCACTTGGGGCCAGATGTAGGTAAAAAACATTTACCGATTTTAAAATACCGAATTGTACCGATTCGATATTTCAAAATCGGTAAATGGTATGTAGGTGCCAACCTCTGGATTCGTTACCGAATCCTTAACACTTCTTTAATTACCGATTCGGTAAATACCGAATCGGTAATGCCCATTCATTCCTATGGGCTTTGAAGCCCATAGGAATGATTAGGCATTACCGATTCGGTATTTACCGAATCGGTAATTAAAGAATTCACAAGGGTGCAGGGGGTGTCACTTTGACACCCTCTGGCACCCCCAAAACAGGCACAGGTGCCATGTGGCAGGCATACCTGCCCTAAGGGCAGGTCTGCCTGTCACATGACATAGGTGTGCATGCACACATGTGCATGCACACCGGAATCGGTATTTTACCATCAAATTGGTTTTGATGGTAAAATACCGATTCGTAAAGGCTCCTGGGACTCTGAAGAGTCCCACCTACATATGGGTGGCTTCAAATCGGTAAATTTACCGATTTTTTTATTTTACCGAATCTGTAAAATTACCGAATCGGTAATTTTACCGATTCGGTAAAATAGTGCCCCCTACATGCCAAATATTGTAAACCGGTCGGTAACGGCCGAAAATACCGATTTTCAGCCGTTACGACCGACCTACATCTGGCCCTTGCATCCCAAATGCCCAATGCCGGTCGGTAACGGCCGAAATTCGGTAATTTCGTCCGTTACCGACCGGTATTGGGCCACCTACATCTGGCCGTAAGAGACAGGAAAGAATATTTAAGGGGTTCGTCTGAGGGTGAACATTACAACACTCCTTGACCCAACAGCAAAACCCAAACTACAAACGACATAAATTGGATCCCGAAAAAAATATACAGGCAGGTGGTTTCGGGAAAATGAGACTATATATATATAACCCTACGCAAGAAGGGAGTAGAAGTCACCTGCCTATGGTATAGAATGAGGGTGTGGCGTCTCTCAATAAACAAATAGATGTCCCAAGTAGGGAACAGAAAAATGAGTAACAAAACCAACAGAAAATGTAAAATAGTAAAGATATCAAAAATGTGTTATATAAGAATATTTTATTAAAGGTAGAGAAATCTATAAATATTTTCAATAGTTTTATAATATTTTTACATATTTATTAGAAAAAATCAATTAAAGTGAACATACATATTCTTCTTCAGAATGCACCCATGAAAACAATAATGTATCTCAAAAATGTCCCCCAGTCCAAGGGAATCAAGGCAAAATAATTGCTATTAAAATCATCAACAACATTACACAACACTTCTCTCTCATATAGTCAGTCATACAACAATCATATCCATACATCTGCCATACTGTCGAAGCCAACCAATACAAAATACGTATGAAGACAGGGACCACAGAACAGTCAACAGCAAAACCCAACACTGTGTAATGCGATGTGCGGATAAACAAAGTGGCAGTGTTCCATAAACTATACTGGGGCTTGTTCATGTGCTTTCTGATACGGAAGAGGTTGTGCCCGACTTTGGGGCCCATTAGGATGTCGGGCGGATCACCACTGCCATGCAGGCAGTGGTGATCCACCCGACATCGACCCCGCCCGCCACCTATTTCCCCCCGCCATATTACAATGACGCCCGGGGCGGAAAAGAGTTTGTATGGCTGGCGGTGTCTTCCAGACACGGCCAGCCATATTAGGATGGCCTCATGCAGATGCCTTTCCGTGGCGGCAATGCCGTTACAGAAAGGCATGCGGTCTTTACTTTTGGGGCCCCCTGCGGGCCCGCATGGTGAAGGTGAGAGGGGGGATGCACATGGGGGGGTACCTGTGGTAACCCCCTGCATTTGCATACACAAAGAGTCAGGCACCGCACGGTGCCTGCCGCTTTGTGTATGCAAATGCATGCATGCATTTTTAACATTGCGGCTGGCGGTGCCGCAATGTTAAAAATGCATGATGCGCCCGCCAGTGTGGCGGGCGCATCATAATTCGCATGGCCGCTCACTTTGCGGGCGGTCCCGTTTTCCACAGGGTTGGCGGGCGGGCAAAGTGTGCCCGCCATCTTAATGGGGCCCTTTATGTTTTGCAAGAAACATAAGCTGGAAGGAATGCTTGCCACTGGCAAAGGTTTAAGGTTGTGTTCTAACCCATTGTTTATGGCCCGCCATGCTGGTTTACACATAGACCTGCCATATGCAAATCAGTCATGCTCCTGCTTCAATAAGAACAGATCGGCCCAAATTCCCAGGCCAGGCCCCACCGGCAGGAACACAAGCAACCCCAGACCGGGTTTGGCCTAGTTTTTTGGCCATCCCTGGAGGTGGTGGACAGAAAGACCATGCATTTTGAGAACAGCAAAACACATTTCAAGACATATTAACAGACAAAAGGCTGTTATTAGCTACACACAAATTCACCACAGCACTAAATCTAGATAATCGATTATGGAACAGCATTTGCCTTTGCCTGCACAAGTATGCACACTCAGCTCTGAGCATATGTCAAACCCCATATGGGGATGGGACCTTGGGGCTGCAGGGGTTACTGGGTCTACGCTATTTGCCTCTGGTATCCTACGGTCTGTGCTACTATGGCTTTGGAAACTAGTCCAAGTACTACGCTTTCAGAACGTGACTCACAGTGGCTGAGAAGGCAATAAGTTGCAGGCTTCTCAGATTGATATTGTAGAGGTACGTTAAGGTGGCACAATAACAGATTGCCCAACCCAATGCTTCTCTTTGTTCAAAGAAAAGTCAATACAACACACTGCAGATCATAGATACGGATACTTCACTGGGGCGGCACCGCTGTACTTCTGGTCTGAAATCCGCCTTCCATTCTTATGTCTCCTCCTCCCTCTTATGAAAGGAAATGGCGGGCTAATTTCTTCTTTAGGGTGCTGGGGCTGCCGCCTTTTGAAATTCCTACATATTTTCTGCAAAAAATATTGACTATATGTTGATTTATTTAGAGATACGATCACATATCATATCTCCAAATAAATCAATGTATTTAAGTATGGGCTGCCAGTCCCAGGCACCTGCCCCACCTCACTCAGAGCAAGGAGCAGGAAGCCAGGCAGTAAATAAACTTTCTGCAGTGTGACTTATAACATATGGCTTATCTTTCTAAAACCCTACAGCGCCATGGAAGACTATGCTGGTATCCACTGTCGGCCAGTGATGCTGCTGGCATCACAGTTTTGGGCTTTGGAGGCTGCATTCAGGCAAGAGGTCGGAGTTCAACATTCACAGGCATAAATAGATCCCACCCTTCCCCATTGTCACGTGGCCCTTGGGGACATTGTCGTCTTCCCTAAGTTGGCATGAGTACGCTACAGACTGTCCCCTATTTTGCAAATGCTTCTTTTGATATTTTCACATGAGAACCCACTGTTCTGTTCACACTTTGCAGGTTCCTGGGATGTAGTCTGAACATTGTGAACAAGGTCGAACAACAATGCCCCTTGTCATTCTGCTCTAGTCAGACCCTAGCACCTAGACAAAACATACAGCTGCAGCTGTTTGGGAATACGTAGGAGAGGGACCTTTCAGGGAGCAGAGCATGACAGCACCTATGATGTAGAACTACCATCTATAGACCGAGGTACGGGTCTGCAGACAATCAGAGATCTTTTATAGATAATCAGCCTGCGTCTGTGCACAGGGAGGGAGTTTAGTCTACTCTGTCTCTCACTATGACAGCTCCTTTTATGATCTATTTAGGCACATTTAATCTGCCAGATCCTCAGCTACAGTGGAACAGAGACTCATGACCATGCTGTTGTTTGATCTGTGCTCAGGTGACCTGCACATACTGTGGAGGATGGGAGGGGTTCTGGGCTGGTCACACTATAGTCCAGGATGAGACAGTGCTTCAACTGTGACATCGCAACGTACCCTGTTAGATTTGGGGGTCTCTAGTTGGCAGTGGTAGGTAACTTTGACAAATAAGGACCCTTGTGTCTAGTCAGGGTAAGGGGCTACACTCCTAAAATAACCCCTGCTCACCCCCTTGGTAGCTTGGCACAAGCAGGCAGGCTTATCTCAGAGGCAGTGTGTAAAGCATTTGTGAACACATAGAGTAATACAGGGACAACACTTCAGATGGACACCACACAGGTTGTATTATAAAAATAAGTATCTTTATATAGACTTAACACAAGACCAAACGACAAAAATCCACAATATTGTACTCAAAAATAGACTTTATAATGTTATAAAATAGCTCGGTTCTCTCAAGTTGTAAATGCGACACTTTACTCTCAATGTACCTTGAATTCGTAACGCAAAGAAACAAAAGGGTTGCAGGGAAGGTGATGCGTTGGTTCCTTACATGCAGGGGAGTGGATGCGTCGGTTCCTTACTGCTGCGCAGGGGAGTTGATGCTCGTTTCCTTGATGTGTCGGTTTCTTACTGCTCTCCGGTATGATGCGACAAGATGGCACCTCGATGCGATACTCTTTTTCGGTGCGATGCTGCAAAATGGCGTCTTGGTTGCGATGTGACAACGTTGGTGTGATGCGTGCATGCCCGACGGCCGTGCGGTGACTCGATGATCTTTGAAGCCGCGACAGGCCCTGCGATGTGCTTCTCAGGTGATGCGACTGCGACCTCTGTGGCAGCGTCCCGCTTCTCCGGTGATGCGCCGCGCTTCGGCAATGCGACGATGACAGTGGCAGCGGCGGCTCGCTTCTTTGGCAATGCGACGACAGCTGCTGCGGTGGCGACATGCTTCTCATCGTTGCATCGCGCTTCCAGCTCCCAGTGACACGCAGTCTCTCAGAAGGCCCGGCACAACAGCAGACACTTCAATTCCCAGGAAGGGAATTGAGGGGGGAGCTGGTTGATGAAGTCTTGAATCCCTGAGACTTCAGGCAGGAGGCAAGCTCTAGTTCAAGTCCTTGGAGATTCTTCCTCAAGTTGATAGAAAGTACACTCAGTCCTTTTCTCCTTTCTTTAGCAATGAAGCAACCACTTCAGGCCAACCCCCAAACACACACCACTGGGGTATACTCCTCCTTTAGCTTCCTGGTTCTTCTCCTCAACAAAGGTTTGTCTTTATTCCGAGAAGTGATCTAAAGTTCTTCGGTCTGGATCCCAATATTTATACTCATTTTCCCTTTGTTCTCTGAAGGCTGAGAGGCGTTTGCCTAGTCCAAACCAGTTCTGGTCAGTCCTGAAGCACTTTGTTTACATGACTCCTTCTCGTCCTTTGACAGTGCAGGCTAGGGACATCAGACGCACCACGGGAGGTGGAGCCAGCATTGTGGACGGAAGTCAAAGCCCTATTCAGGTCCCAGGTGAAACTCACCCTGTCTCCTGGAATCCCCCAACCCCTGTCACTCAAACTCTACTCAAAGAATACACAACCTAGCAGAGGCAGGCTTGGATAGCTAGGCAAGAAAATACCTACTTTCTAAAAGTGGCATTTTCAAACACAGAATGTTAAAACCAACTTCACTAAAAGATGCGTTTTATCATTCTAAGACCAGGCATACTAAACTCGAATTTCTACCTAGTTCCCTGAGTCAGTTAGGATTATAAGATGTTATAATCAAACTGCCCATTCTGGACTATGGGGAACAGGTAGCCTTGCAATAGTGAAAAACGAAAATGGCTGTAATTCACTAGTAGGACATGCCACACACATCAGGGCATGTCCTACCTTTTACCTACAATGCACCCTACCCTTGGGCCTACCATAGGGGTGACTAACATGTATAAAAGGGAAGGTTTAGGGCCTGGCAAGTGGCTGCACTTGCCCAGTCAACATGGCAGTACCAGACTGCATACATGCTCTGCAATGGCAGGCCTGAGACACACTTTACAAGCTGCTCCGGTGGGTGGTACAACCAGTGCTGCAAGCCCACCAGCAGCATTTGACTTACAAGCCCTGGGCACATGCAGTGCACTGTATTAGGGTCTGATAGTAAATCAAACAAGCCAATCACGGAGTCACTAATCCATACATCAATTTACCATAGGGAGCACTTGCACTGTGGCGCTGAACAGCAGTGTCACAGTGCCCAAAAGCATCTAAAACCAGCAAAAACATAAGAGGCAACAGTAAAAAATGGAAGGGAGACCCATGTCAATGTTGCCAGGTCTAACATACCCCAAAGTTTTTCATAGAGCTTTATTTTTACTGTGCTCCACAAAACATGGTAGATAACAGGAAAGACAATTGGTCCAGCTTACTTCTGAGATGGGCAGCATACCCAGTAGGGTGGAGTATAGCCCAGGTGTGTGGCTGGCATCTCTGTCCCACGGTTGGCGACAATTGCAAATGCTGCTGAGAACATATTTAAAAATTATGCAACTTTATTGCACCACAAGGATCCTTACCTCCTTTCATTGCAAGGGAAAACACTTTAGGGGATTAATGTGCATATTAGCAAAGGAAAAAGCAGCATTCTAAGCCCTCAGCCCCCTCTTGCCTACCTGCCTTGAACGCGTTGATGTTACCTCTATCCTCCAGAATTCTGTCTGGGCGGTTATTCCACAGAGCATGATTCTCGCTGCCCATGAACCTTTTCATTGTCTTTACCTTCATGTCTGAATACATTGTTGCTCGTGTTTTCTCTTCCCTGCAAGGCTTTTTCTTGCATTCCATTAGTCTCATTTCCATTCTAAACCTAGTCACAGTAAACACATTCATTAGGCAGCACAATTACCGAATCACAGTTTTAGACTTTATACCAGATTTGCTTGAAGTGTTCATTCATCATCTGACAACGTTGGTACACTTAAACATAAGGTTTCTCCATGTTTAGAGAACCACCTGTAGGCTGCATGCCAGTAAAAAGCAAAAGATTGCTCGTTGTGAACTGAAAGAAAATGTGTATGTGTGTGGATAGAGGGGATGGTCCTTGGACTAGATCGCGCCTGATGCAGTTTTTTACTTTTTTGGTGTCTCCCTAGCAGCCATCCACCCTGATATACTGGAAATGAGACAGAACCCAGGTCTCGTAGCTTATGTTTGTGGAAGCCAAAGCGTAAGAAACTACAGACTGTTGAAAGTAGGAGAGCTCTGTTGGTGGTGAAGTGGGTGTGTCATTATGAATAGCAGTCTTGTCTGATGCTTTTTTGGTATCTTCATAGATGCCAGTGTAGTATACTTCAATTCAATTGGAATTCTACAGATCAGCAGGGCATTAATAAGGTGCCTCATGAACTGCATTTCAAAGAGGAAAAATATAAGCCAAGGGATATTGATGAACAGGGACGACCCATGTGGCTGAGTGTTTCCTTTGTCCCCAGTGTGTCTGCTGTTACCATACTGTGTCTCTGGAGTTTCTTCTGATGTTGCGTATTCTTTCCTATCATGCTTTCTACTAGATGAGCTACCAATTGTACAAGCTGTTATTTCTTCTACATCTCTGAAGAAGCCACGAAGCTCTACACTCCATCTTCTAACCTACCTGCATTCACCACACTGATGTAATTTCCACCCACCTCATACTCCAGTACTTCCAGCTAGCCAATGTTTGTTTATTTAGTTAATCACTCTCTTCATGATGACATTACTTCTAGGCTTCTAGGAGATGCATAGCAATACTGGCTGGAAGATATTGTATGATTTTCTTATGGTTTGTAATTCTGTTGGTGGGTAGTTGTGAGTTATGAGCTCTGAAGGTCATGTCTCGAGGAGTGGTATCCGTTATGAATGTATGGATGTAGATATGAAATCCAGAACATGTACGTGACAAATGCTAAGATGCTGTCTTGGCATTCTCTGGCAAAAATGGACAGGTGCCTTCGGACAGCTCATAACTCCTTTACTCTAGATTCTTGTACATCTGCTAAATAAATACTTCTATTGCTTCTTTGGAATTTTTATGCTTTCTAAGTCACTGCCTTCATTGGAAACATCTATTACACCGCAGGCGCTACAAGGTAGTGCCTTTACAATGCAGTCAGTACCACAACTGTGACATTAATACAAGGCCCATTACATTGCAAGTCGACTTGCTTTAGGGAATGCAATGTTGGTCTGGAGTTGGATGCTAAGTCTAACACCTTCCCTAATGATACACCGACTGGAGTTGGAATAGTAATTTGAACTATTTCAAAGTCCATCGCTCCCCTAAAGCAAGTCATTGTAATGACTTGCGTTGTAATGGAAGTGGTAATGACGCAGTAGTGGTATTGAATGCGTTGTTGCCACGCATGGTTTGGCATGCATTGTAACAGGTGCTATTCCTGCCTTCCAGGTAAGCTCAGGGTAACACACTCTGCTGGGCCAGCCAGCCTTCCTGCTGGATAAGTAGCAGATGATCCAAAATATTTTAGTCAGGCAGTTCTGTGGCCTTGAGAAATGCAACCACGTCTCCGAAGCCTATAAAGAACTTCACTGACTTGTAATCTCATAATTTATTACACTTAAATTATTATTATTGCCAGTTGCAATTTGGCCAGCATCGAAACTCTGCTTTTCCAACATATACTTATGTACTTGATCCTGAAATGGATTATGTGCCCCAAATCTATACTGCCTAAGATTGAACTTAAAGGCTTGCTAGATGAAGGAGTGAGTGCTTGGATGGTGGTAGTGTAACCGGGTAAATGCATAGATGGCTTGATGAAAGGAAATGCACATGAATGGATGAAGAGGCAGGTGCCATGTGTGCGCCTTCAGGGAGTCTGTAGTAGACAATTGCAGTTTGAAGAGGCATACTTGAACTTCTGGGAAGTGGGAAGCCGATGGTATGGTGATGTTTGTGTGCAGGAACCAGAGCTCAGGAGACGTCAATGTAGTGAGGTACCAGAAAGCCACACCCATCCAGATCCTCATAGAGCACTGGGCAGAGAAGGAGCACTTCACCAGGTAGAAGCAGTTCTGAGGGGATGGGAAGGTGGTTGTCCTCTGCTACTGAGCCATGCAGCCCCAGACTCACTTTCTGATGTGCACCAGCTCCTCAGCAGCACAGGAACCAAGGCTCATGGCCTTACGACATGATTATCTCTGCCCAGGCACACCCCCTACCTTATTCTTTCCTTTACATCTGGGTAAACAGTGGCTCACGTTTTCTTACCCAGAAATATTACTTCTCGCATACCATCTTATCAACAGTAAACAAATTAATTAGGCTACAGATTACCCTAAACAAATTGTGTAGGCACTGTGCCATAATCGCTTGCCTTAATCACGCATCATTTTACAATTGGACATCCTTATGATATGCCATCTCCCTACATAGAGTATCACCTCTAGGCAGCACACCTGTGAAAAAAAAATGGTCTTTCATTGTGGGCAGTGAGAAAAAGACGCGTGTGTGGATAGAAGGAATTGGCCTGGACTGGATCGTGCCTGATGCTCTTTTTTGGTATCTGCACAGTAACAATCCATCCCTATCACACTAGAAATGTAGCAAAGCACAAGCTTTGCACCTTATGCTAGTGGCAGTCAAAGTGTAAGTGAGAGGAAATCAGTGGATAGGGAATTCATTTCTATATTTTAATTTTTCCATCCTTGCTGTAAAGAAATGGCAAAGATAATTAATTTTCTTTATTCTTCAGCACCAGAAATTCTAAAATTCTAGCATCCCTCATCCCATCTTTTTTCTATAAGGGTAACCAAAGCCCAATCAAAGAAACACGACCCCTGCACCCAGGTAATAACTCCTCGGTCAAACCTCTCAACCACCTACAGTTTCCATATTGCTGCCAACTCTATCGTTCCCAGTCCAGCTTGGGTGCTTCATCCTTATCAACAACAAGGGGGAACCAAGAGTGGACGATATTTAACGGGGTCCAGCGTACATGTCCAGAAGACTAGTAACACAAGAGGGGTACAAAGTTCCCCGATGTGAGTGAAGAGGACAAGTGGGGGTAGAGCGTAGAAGAAGAGAAACAAGGGTGGGGAATTCCCTTTTTGGAACTAAAACCCTCACACACCTAGCAAGCTAGATGTCATGCTTCATCATATGGGTTCTGCTCCTCGTCAGACTGGCGCTGCAATGTCTGACGGGCACCCGTAAAGGGGATCTTTATCGGAGATCTTATGTTCCAGCCATATGGTGCATGCGGGTGAGAGCGCAAGTGAAAGTGTAGTCGTGAGATAATGGTGAGTTAAAAAAGGTGGGTCAGTCCACAATGAACTTTTATTGGTGTGGCCGATGCCCTTGATTAAAAAAATGGGAGGGGAGATATATGCTGAGGAGATTCAAAGCAAAATACCTACAACCCTCTGATCAGGTCAACATGTTTGTTCCCCAAATGGCAATTCTTCAGGACCTAGGTGTTCAGTACTACACAGTGAAAAACTAAGAATAAAAGTGTATTACAACCTTATTTCTTGAGGTCAGTAATTAAGCAGGCCAGCAGGTCCTGCCAATTTGATGCGACCCTAAGGAAAATCCTAAGGCGCCCTGCAGTCAGCTCCTGTGGGACCTGCACGTCAGGTACCCATTCGGCGTGCGGTCAGAACCGATAACACCTACCCCCACCGTCTGGTCAGAACAGAGCGACTGGTTGATGAAGCATGACATCTAGCTTGCTAGGTGTGTGAGGGTTTTAGTTCCACAAACGGAATTCCCCTCCCTTGTTTCTCTTCTTCTATGCTCTACACACACTTTGCTTCATCCTTATGTCATAATGCAGTGACAACAACAAAGTTTTGGGCAGATAAAAAAAAATGCATTGAAAATAATTCCAAACATAAACCCTTCAATCTATCTACCTTTCTGCTTAATTGAAAAGCAACTGAAGGGAAGCAGGCACTCTTTATGTGATTGCAAGCCCCCGAAGCAGGTGGCCCCCTCCCACACTCTGAAGGGCCTTCCCAGTTCTTGAAAGAAAGTAGCTTGTTAGCAGAAAGTATCAAATTGTGAACTACCGGGGGCGTGGCTTGCGCACCGGCTGGGCAGGACGGCTTCTCCGTGAGCTCCGCTACGGACATTATTTGCGGATGCCGTGAGAGCTGTTTTTCCGGTCCTTCATCCATCGGAGTCAGCTGCTGTTAGGGCGGAACACCCAGAGAATGCGAGGGTGACATTCCCGGCCGTTTTCGTGTAACAGTGGTGCATTTAATCTCCGAAGGTAATTCCTCACATTTATGTGACGCGGGCAGCCGCCATTTGGCCGCTAAACTCGCGTCGGACTTTTTTTTCTTCAACTTATGCATTATGAGGGATGCCTGCATATAACTCTTCACCACTGCGCTACTCCACAATGATTCCTGGCTGTAATTTCATTATTTGAACGGCGCTGCATGTTCTTTTCCGTTTTTTTTCCACATATGGTGTTTGCCTCAAGGGAATGCTTGCCACCATTTTAAAATCGTTCTCTCTACTGGTTCTGCAATACTCTCATGAGCGCTCCTAGTTACATTCGTTTTTCTGCTAATGGTGTTGTGCTTCCTGAGATGTTACTTCAATAACCTACACCTGCGATACACCTTATGTAGGCGAACTCGTTTCTTTACTGCCATGTTCTGAATATTTTTTGAGATATCTCATCCAGTTCCTATCTAGACTTGGGCTTTGCTTTGCTTTACCATCTGTGGTCTTTGTTGCTTGCCATCAGTGCCATGTTTTATCGTTTTTTCACGTGGTGTTTTACTTCTCAGCATACCAAGTGCTAACCTACGCTGTTTAACGTTGCGTATCCAGCCTATTCAGTTCTCTTTGCAAACATGGCTGCTGATTCACATACTTCAAAGCTGTCTCAAACAGGCACCAAGCCTAAAAGACTTAAGAATGACCCGCCCTCTCCCATAAAATCTTCACCTAACCCAGTGTTAGACTCCATCCTTGAGGAAGTTCGAGGTCTTCAACCGTTTATGTCTGCTACTAATGAACGCCTTAAACAGATTGAGGATCGCTGGGTACTTATGGAAGGCAAGGTCTTGAACTTAGAGCAAAGAGTAAGCGATATCCAAGATGCTTCAGTCAAAATTCCCCTACTAGAGCAAGAAATTCATAAACTAAAGCTACACACAGAGGATTTGGAAAATCGTAATCGTAGAAATAACCTACGCGTTTATGGTATTCCGGAAAATTTGGAAGGGCCTGACATGGTGGCTTTCTTACGTAAATTTCTACAGGATCTTTTGAACCTCCAACCTGCGTCACACCCTCTTAACATCCAGAGGGCTCACCGTCTGGGTCTCATTAACTCGAACTCTAATAAACCTCGTGGCATTATTATGCTTTTTCTAGAATTCACGGAGTTAATGTCTGTCTTAAAAGCTGCCAGACTTAAGAGACGCCTTCAATGGTCCGGCCATAACATTTTTATCTCACAAGACCTTTCATCAGCGACGAATGCCCGACGCAAGGAATTTCTGAATCTTCGTCCTCTCATGAGACAACTCAACATTCAATATGGCATCCTTCACCCGTGCTTTTGCAAGATCACGCATAATGGTCGTACCTCCTCATATGATGATCCTCAAAAGCTCCATGCTTACCTTCAGAGTATTGCACCTTCGAATATGGACAGTGCCATCTAATGTTCCTCTTGCTGAATCTTTCAGTTGTTGCTCTTTACCCTATACTGCAGCTATTCTCTTTTTCCTTTTATCCTCCTTTACTTCTTTCTTATGATGATCTTTGTTCTCATTCTTGAGGTTTCGCTCTTACATTTTGCTATCTTTATTATTTTTCTTGTCCTTTGTTGGTTGCTCGTGGGGTCATGTCCCCTGTCTGGTGTATCCATGCCTCATTCGTTTCGGTTGCTCTATCTTTCACCGATCAGGCTCTTGTGCCTTGATCTGTTTATTCTTCTCTCGCTTCTATCTCCTCTGCACCTTTACTCTCCCCTTTTTTCTCTTTATCTCCCTTTTTCTTCTTTTTTAGTTTGCCTTTTCTTCTTTTCATTTGTTCTTTATTTCTCTGTTCCTATGCGATCTTTTCTTCGATTGTTTTCTTTCATGGTGTCCTTTTTGAATAGTAGTCAGTTATGTTTTTGTGCTGAGAGTTTTCCGGGATTTTCCACCTCATGTGTTTTTTGTCTCTGTTGTTCCCCTTTTCGTAGTTGTTCCTTTACCATCTGTTACATTCATGTGTCGCCCATCTCCTCCTCCCTCCATGGTGTGTAAATTTGTCTCCTGGAACGTGCGAGGTCTTGGTCATCCTGTCAAGCGTCAAAAGGTATTGTCTCATTTATCTAAACTTAATTCACAGGTTGCTTTCCTTCAAGAAACGCATTGTTCTGACGTGGAATCTCTAAAGTTGAGGAGACAGTGGGTGGGCCAAGTTGTGTTTTCTCCTGCTGTTCATAAAAAAGGGGGGGTCGCGATCCTATTTCATAAAGCTTTAAATGTACAGATTATCTCTACTCAAAATGATGATGAGGGACGCTGGGCAATGGCTAAGGTGATTATCCACAACAAGACATTGGTGTTGTTCAATATTTACGGTCCGGCACGTCCTGACCCGGAGTTTTGGAACAATATTAAAACTTTGATTTCCTCCATTGATTCCCCTGACTTCATTATTGCCGGTGATTTTAACCAATGGATAGATCCTTTCTCAGATAGATTATCCTCCAGTAAATCTCAACCTGATAAGACCCATAAGTGTTTTCAATCAGCCATTGCCTCGCATCCTTTATTTGATTCATGGAAATTATGTAATCCTGATGTGTTGGAATATACCTTTTTTTCTAATGTTCATCACACCCGCTCTAGGATTGACTAAATTATGGTTAGTAAATCGTTACTCCCCTCAATCCAAAATTCTGTAATTTGCTCCATATTCATTTCTGACCACGCCCCTGTTTTCACCTCACTTGACCTCTCCCTTATTTCTTCCAAATTCAGTCGTTGGAAATGTAACTCCTTTTTACTATCTGACCCTGTTTTTATGAAGAAAAGTGTGGAGTTTTTTAAAGAATTTTTCTGCTTTAATAATCCCTCTGACACCTCCATTCCTAACAACTGGGATGCCTTTAAGGCTGCTTTCAGGCCATTTACTATCTCATATGTGGCTAACAAAAAGAAAATTAATAGGAAGAAATATGAGGTTCAACTTCAGAAAATTAAAACCCTAGAACATATGTATTTTTCTTCTCAATCCCCCTCATCCCTTCAAGATTTAATTTCTGCCAAAACGGAACTGAATAAGATTATTACTAATGAAGCTTGTAATACTCTTCTCAAAATTAAGTCCAAATTTCATGGTGGCCAGAATAAAGCGGGGAAAATGCTAGCAAACTATTTGAAAGTAAAGTCGGAACGTAAAAATCTAGGTCCAATTTTTAATGATTCTCTACACAAACTGGTTTCAGCGGATGAGGATATCGCTGATGTTTTTCATAATTATTACCAATCCTTATATACTTATGATACGCATCCGTCAGATGTTAATTTAGCATCCTTTTTTGAAGGTTTTCCTTCCCCCCCAGCCATTCCAGAAGAGTTTGCTCTCTTGGAAAAAGAAATTACTATTCAAGAAGTAACCCGGGCCATTAATTCACTTTAAAAATCCAAGGCACCTGGTCCTGATGGCCTTCCCGTAGAATGTTATTCCTCTTTTCATACCGTTTTTGCTCCAAAACTATTGCAACTTTTTAACTCTTTTATTTTGGATGCGAAGGCCTCTGGTTCCTTTTTGGATGCGATAATCATTATCATTCCCAAACCTGACAAGGATCATTCCCAATGTAAAAATTATTGCCCCATATCTTTAATCAATTATGATTGTAACATTTTTGCGAAAATTTTGGCTTTACGTCTTGATTCCCTTATCCCTTGCTTAATCAAAACTGATCAGGTAGGATTTGTAAAGGGTAGGCTTGCTGCTGATAACGCCCGCATGTTTGCCAATGTCATCTCTCACAGTAAAAAACTTAAAATCCCCATGGCAGCTCTTTCCTTAGACGCTGAGAAGGCGTTTGACCGCATCAATTGGCAATTTTTGTTCCATACCTTACAATGGTTTGGTTTTGGTCCTTCTTTTATCTCAATGGTCAAACTCCTTTATTCCTCACCACGAGCTAGTATTTTTGTTAACAACCAATTTTCAAATTTTTTTTCCTTGTCTAGAGGTACTAGACAAGGATGTCCCTTATCCCCCTTATTATTTACTTTATGTCTTGAACCTTTCCTACAAAGAATTAGATCTAATCCCTTGATTTCTGGTTTTAAGTTATCCTCTAATGAAATTAAATTGTCAGCTTATGCAGATGATGTACTGGTTTATATGTCTAACCCTGAATCCTCTCTTCCTCCTTTTTTGGAGGAGGTCCGTTTATATTCCTCTATCTCGGGTTATAAATTGAACCTATCCAAAACTGAAGTGTTACCACTTAATGCGTTATGTTATCAATTCATGTTTAATAATACAGACTTTGCGTGGTGTCCCACCAAAATTAAATACCTGGGTATCTGGTTCGCACCCTCCCTGAAAGAAACCCTCAAGCTTACCTTTGCTTCCCTTATACAGAAACTCCAATCCCTTCTTCAAAGTTGGTCACCCTTATTTCTCTCATGGTGGGGTCGTTTAGATACGATTAAAATGATGATTGCTCCACATGTTTTATATACGGTCTCTATGCTCCCCTTTAAAATTCCCCTTTTCCATTTCTCCCGTGTAAATTCTCTTTGTTCCAAATTCCTATGGAATAATAAACATCCTCGTATAGCCATGCATAAACTGATGCGCCCCAAATCCGAAGGTGGTATTTGTTTCCCTAACTTTAAGTCATATCATTTGGCCTTCCTGATTAGACAAGCTTTTTCTTTGGCCTATGATTTTCAGGATACTCCCATACCTGCCTGGGTTCTCCTTGAACGCTCTCTTTTGAAGGATTTTTCCTTTCAGCATACTGTTTTTATGTCAAATTGTTCTTTTTTGACTACATTTCCGATTCTTAAATATACCCAAACTGTGTTATCCAATGTATTTTGCTCCCACCTTTCCCCATTGCAATGTTTTTTAGCATCGGTTGTATGGTATAACAAATTCCTTCGTTACAAAGGTAAAACATTTTATTTCAAATACTGGAAGGAAAAGAATGTTGTATTTGTTCATCAGTTTTTTGTTGATGGCTCTCTCATTCCCTTTGTGCAATTGCAAACCATATTTGACTTGCCTTCTTCCTCTATTAATGAATACAACATTATAACTTCTGCTATTCTATCTCATTTATCCTCCCTTTCTCCTCCAACTACATTTCCTTCTTTTAGCCCTTCCTCCCCTTTATATCCTTTATTCTCCAGCCATCAACCTAAATCTGCTCATGTTTATTCAATTTTGACTTCGATTGTTGGTGATCGTCCCAAATCATCTGTTGAGATTGCATGGGAATGTGAATTTGATACTTCTTTCCCTGTTTTATTGTGGGATCGTATCTGGTCTAAAATGTTTAAGACATCTATTTCTGCTCGAATTACTCAATCTTTGTTTTTTATTTATCATAGAGTCATAATTACACCTGTTACCGTTCATAAGTTTTCCCCAACTTCATCTACACTGTGTTGGTCATGTTCTAAAGAGCCTGGAACACTTAAACACTTATTATATGCTTGTCCTCTTGTTTTTTCATTTTGGAAGGAGGTTTGGAAGACTTGTATGCGCATATTCTCTTGTTCCACTCCGTTATCATTCCAGAATGTTTTTCTAGGCTCGTTATCCGATGATGTTGATATTTTATCTTCTTCTGCCAGATTGTTAGACCTGTTCATCGCTATTGCATTCAAAGTCATTCTATCGTGTTGGAAAGATAATTCTAAGATTTCTGTTCATACTTGGCGGAATTTTGTATGCGATGAACATAGGCTTTCTATTGCTGCCTCTTCTTCTACTCCCTTAAAAATTAAATCTGATCTTCTTTGGCTCCCTTTCACATCCTATCTTTCTTCTAGTTCTCCTTCTTGAATGCTTTCTATCTATTCCCACATATATTTCTCCTTTGCTTTTCTTTTATTATTCTTCCTCTCCCCTCTCTTTTCCTTTTCCTCTATATCTTCTTTCTTTCTTGTTCTCTTTATGCTTCTTTACCTATCTCCTTCTCTCTCTTTCATTTATATCCTTCTTATCAATCTAATTAGTTTCTAGTGCATATGTTATGTATTTCTTATTTATACGTATTATTTGCCTGTTTTACGTCAATTCATAACATGTGTACTGTTATTATCTTTAAAATACTCAATAAAACTTTATTAAACTGAAAAAAATTGTGAACTACCTCGGAAGGAACTGGGTCATAACAGTGCGAGCATTCACAGGGCAGCAGCTGGAAACCTCAGAAAGCATCATGGCACTTAAAAATCGTTTTTTTAGGTTGAGTATTCGAGGCCTCTTGTATATGCTTAATATATACTTATATGTGTATGTAGTTTGTGGGCTCTGGAGATCCGCCATGGGACTTGTCTGCTTCCGCTTAGGGACTTTTTTCAGTTCAACTGACTCTATTTCACTGTCTTGATAAAAAACGACCAAGAGAGTTCAGTAACATATCAGAATCGCTTTCTGCTTGTTCAACTGCCTCTATTTAACTGTCTTAATAGGAAACGACCAGTAGTGCTCAGTAAAATACCAGAATTGCTTTCTGCTGAGGGACTTTCTTTTTTTAATGTTTCTGGTAACTGGCTTTATTTAGCATTCTTGATAGAAAACGACCAGCAGAGGTCAGTAAAATACCAGAATCACTTTAGTATTCTCTAGATTCCAGTCCAAAGAATTGTCTTCCACGAGCACCCGTAGACAATAATATATTTTTCAAATCCTGTATTTTCAGTGATACCACCACGAAGGCCCTGATTTTATATTAAAAACATAGCTTTGGACTATACCATTTCCAGCTAAAAGGCAATATTTCTCTCTATGCGTTCCCATACCTGGCTTGTCACGCAGTTTGGTGCTTACTTTCCCTCCATGTTAAAGAACAGTAGATGCTTCAGCACCCAGGCTAATGTGCTGCATAGCTAAATACATATAAGGTCCCAAAGGTGAGACCGATTTCAATGCAAATGTTTGGTTTTTTATCCCTGGCGGTGCTGATTCCTGTATCTCAAAGGTTGCAAGGGCCGTGTCGGGGTTCACAAAGTGAAAGCCATGACGTCCATTGCTTTCAGCGCACTGGTTTAAGGGCATGTAAATTGCCCGTTTGTTATGCAAAAATATGCATTTACACATTTAGTGGAGATTTAGGATTTGTTTAACAAGAATCGGTGCCTCACCTTACATCATGAGGATGGGTTTATTTTTTAAGACAATTTAGTGGCACAAGTCCAGTGTCTTGCAGGTGAACAGCAACTGAGAAATAAGTAAGCTTTTTTAAGCATTTCACATGACCAACATTTCAATATTTAAGCATTTTGGCAGCTTTGCATTTAAAAGGACTTTTAGTTTACTATGCTTTGTACCAGTTAAGGTACAGTCTAACATCTGAAATACACTTTTTTTCCAAAAGTTTATTTTTTATTTTGCCTCCACCGCAGTGTATGATTTTCTTAAACTGAAATAGTTTTTGTGTCTTTTAACAAGCATTTTTATAGTTCATGAGTTTGTGTTATCCGTTCAATTAAACACAGAGAACAAAATATACAAGTGAAAAAACTGGTTAGGCAGTTACCTTATTGACAGGGCCATTGGAATTATGCAACAGTGTTAAAAAGATTATGTGGCAAGAAAAGGCAAATTTTGAGGCAAGAAAAGACAAATTGTGAGGCATAATGTGGCAATTTTTCTGATAGTATTACTTCATTATTTTGTCATTTTTAAACCTGGTAACAGTGTCAGGGACTAGAGCTCACCTTATTAGTAATAAATTAACACCCAGATCCAGCAAAAAGCAAATTGAAGATGACCAGTCAAACTTTGCGTAGAGTTTTTGGGTGATCCAGGTACCTGAATCGCCAATTTTTTAAAAACTTTGATGCATGCGAGATAGAATCAATTTTTGGGGGGGTTATGTTCTGCAAATTATGCAGCAGATAATGGATTATATGGCAGATGCTGCAAATCCATTATTAGGCGAAAATCGCAGCGGACGCAGAATCGCATAATCCTAGTGGACCTGGTTATTGACAATACTGTGTAGCACTGACACATTGGGGGAATATATCTCCACTTTCTGCTGGTTTATTTATTTCATGAAAACCCATCGCGATTTTAGGAGCTGCATAAAAAGTAGGCCTGGGTGGAGTTCATGGAGTTCTGGCACGCTGAACTTCATGAAGTGCTGAATCATCTTGGCCGTGCTCCAGGAGTTCCGCAAACAGTGGCAAGTCGCTCTGCTCGTGCTGATTTTTAGCGCTGGGGGTTTGTCGCTCCCTGTAAAATCAGTGCGAATGGCACCACTCACAGCATAAGAGGGTACTGCTTCTTTCTGCAGCTCGAGTAGATGTTCTACTCGAGTGGCAGCTTTCTCAATGCTAGCTGCAGGTTCCTTAACGTGAGTGGCAGCTTCCTCAACGCAAGCGGTAGCGACCTGCTGCAACCGCCCTTGTTGAGAAATCTCACCTGGAGGTGGTCTAGCGTATTATTTTTCTTGCTCGCGCTTGCCACCTTACTGTTGGTGAGCTGCCCGAGAGGGAAAACTCTTCTCCACTTCGTGAAGTTTTTCAGAATTCCACTCCGCTCAGAGCGCAGAGTAGGCAAACTATGCAAACTCAACTTGCACAACGGAATTCCTCGCCCACCCCTAATAACAACTAAGTCATAGCAGAAAATCCTCCCATTTGTAGAGGAAGTGCTTAATCTAGATGAAAATTCTCTGGTCGAATTTCAGGCATAGTAATGGGGAAATTACCTGGAAAGAAATTCAGTTGTCGATTCTCCTCCTCATTTAACATTTCTTTCAGAAATCAGAGGTGTTTCCTGTTTTCCTGATTTACAGCTTGGAAACAACAGATATATAGGGAATGTCTGGAAGGTATATAAATCTGGAAGAAAGTCTACAAGCCAAATCTCATCCTCAATACTATTTCTTTTATCGAGATAATTGTGCTGGTGGATTCTCCTCACGATATGGTTTATGTGCCTACAAGAAAAGGTGACAAGATATTCCAAACTAAAAACTGGGACAAGCCATAAACAGAAGAGTAGGGCTGCAAGTTGGCACTAACTTTGGGATAGAAGAGGCCCACCAATGACATTACTAATTGACATATAAAAAGGATGAAAGCAGTGCAGAGGTACATAATAAGCATTGCATGTTGCCTTTTGTCAGAGAGTAGAAAGTGCATTAGTCTTTTAAGAAGGGCACATACAGCTTTCGGAAAGTGTATGGCCTTGTCAACAGTGTAACACTTATGATTATCAGCGGTGTGCAACTTTTGCTGGTAACTGTTTAATGATGCACATTAAGTGCAGACTTGTCTCCATTCCTGGAGCTCACATGGATGGGTGTTGGACCCGGCCTCGTGGCGTGGTCCTCGCTGATCTCCGCAGCCCCAGATCTACGGGTAGAACTGATTCCCGTCCACCCAGAACTGTACGTGACCCTCCTACACTGGACCTGAGACAATCCCCAGACCGCGTGCCTGCACCCGGGCATGTAACCATCGGACTCCATGTTTGGCCACCCCGGCCGGCCGCCTTCTTTCCTTTCGGCAGCCCTGGCCGCTCCTGACGGGCGCTAAGCCTGCGCGTCCGGCGCGCCCAGATCCACCCGGGGGGTGGACGACTCACCAAGTACCCGAAACCAAGACTTCCATCACACCTCCGGCCCCCTTCCGAGGAACTGGTTTCCCTCACACCTCTGAACTATCCCTGGGGGCTGGTTTCGATGGCACCTTGGACCTCCTAGTGAGCTGGCTCCAGGCCCTGATGGGCGTCTGGGATTCCATGGGCGCATGGTCCAAAGCATCAAAGAACCAACCGCCCAGACGATCAGGCGCCTGGCCCTCGCACCTCCGGCCTCCTGCCTATGAGGGTCCGGACATCAAAGAACTCAACGACTATAAGACAGCCTGCCTTCCACCTAATCGGCAGTTGTATCTTGGACAAGAAAGCCCTGCTGATCTGATCGCGGCTGACTTTGAGGAGAACAGACTCTGACCCACCGAGCCCTGCTGACGCCGTCGCGGCTCATCCTAGAACCTACGGAACTGATCCATCGGGGCCCTGCTGACGCTGTCGCGGCTCCCTCTTGAAGCACAAGACCTGAACATCGGAGCCCTGCTGACGCTGTTGCGGCCCCATCTACTTACGAGTACGACGGAGTACTCCTGCCCAAGCCCTGCTGACCTCGTCGCGGCTTGACGAACTCTCTGGTCCGGCTGGACCATCGACGCTACCCTCACGAACAGCTTGAACCAGAAGTGAGTAGGACAGCACGTCCCATCGCCAGCCCCCGTACCCCCCAGTTCGAGGATTGAGAACTGTGCGCCGGGTACGTGGCAGGCCAGCTGGCCTCCTAAGACTGTCCCGCTTCCCCGACCCCTCGTTACGAGACTTTTGCGATTCCTCGATCGCTGTGTAATGCTTTTTGATTAATCTTGATAAAGATTTTCTTGATAAAGAATTACGGTGTGGTGTCCGCTCATAAGTGTGGTGTGTCGACAGTGTGTACGATCAGTCCTCCCCGGTGGGGACTCCCCCCTCGATAAGACTCAGCAGTACTTGTGGGAGAGGAGGTTCCAGGGGGTTAGGAGAGCCTACTTGACCCCTGGGGCCACCGCCTTCCAACATTGGTGGCAGCGACGCGATACGAACCTACGTCTAAAAATCGTACCACTGACACACTACCTGAGCCTACACGCAGCAAACGCACGAGGAAAGAGCGACGATGACGACTACAGAAGCTGGTGTAAAGACAACCTTCGACAAGGATATCCTGGAAGATTACACACATAAAGAGCTGAAGCAGTTTTGCAAAGAACTGAGTATCCCGAGTACCGGACTAAGTACGAAGGAAGATTTCCAGAAAGCGCTGACCGCCTGGGTAGACTCCGGAGCATCTCTTCCCCCGATCGAAGACGAGGGAGGGAGGCCACAGACCGAACCCGGTACACCGACCGGTGAGAGAATCCAACAACCGGCCCGGAGCCCAGCAACCGGGAGAGAACGGTCATCGGAGGAGATGACCGAGCGAGAACGTGACCGAAACCATGAACTCGAACTAGCACGCCTCAAATTAGAGGGTGAACTCAAACTCGCAGAGAAAAAGTTGGCGGTGGAGCAATTGCGGCTCCAGGGAGAGCTAGAGGAGAAGAAGCTCCAGAGGGAGCATGAAGGATGGAAACTCCAGCTCGAGCACGAGCGCAGCCTCAAGGAAATCGAATTGAAAGCCAGGAAAGAAGCAGCTGGATCACTGGGCCTCGGGGATCAGGTGGTCCCCAAAGAAACGAAGGTGCATATCCCCAAGGATGTGGTAAAGGAGTTCTACAAAGGAGACGACATCCAACAATGGTTCAAGGCATACGAGGTGGCCATGTCCGCCCACCGGGTCCCGGAGAAAGACTGGGGGGCCGGCCTGTGGAGCCGCTTCCTCAGCGAGGGGAGAGATACCCTGCTGGACCTACCGACAGCACACATGAACGCCTACCAACACATGAAAGACGCTCTCCTATTCCGCTACGGCCTGACGCCAGAAATGTATCGCCAGCGGTTTAGGGAGTGCAAGAAGCTTCCTGGCACCACATGGGTGGACTATGTGAACTACTACACCCGGGCCCTAGATGGATGGATCAAGGGCAGCAATGTGACCACCTTCGAGGGCCTAGTCGACCTAGTGGCTTACGAACACCTGTCCGCAAATTGCTTTGTGGAACTAAGACAGCATCTCCTGGACAGCAAGCTCGCCAACCCACGGAAACTAGCTGTGGAAGCCGATAGATGGGTGGCCACCCGAGTCCAGAGGGCGCCCGGGGGAGACCCCCCACGGAACGACCAAGGATCTTTCCGCCAGCGAGGGGGAGGAGGTCGGGGCAAGCAGCAAAATTCCCAGTCCGGGCCTCAGCGTAGTCCCCCCAGAAACCAGACCCCGCGCTCTCCTCCCGCGACGAGAGCCGCCCGAGTGCAGGACCCCCGGGGCTCCGCCCCAGCTCCACATGCTTCAAGTGTCAGCAACCCGGGCACTATGCCGGTGACCCCCGATGTCCCCTGACCCCGAAACCCACTTCCACTGGGCCCTCCTCTAGACAGATATCCTCTGTAGCCTTAGAAGAGGAAGAGATAGAAGAACAAGGGGAGTGGGAACCCGCAGCCATGGCCCTAGCCTCCCTGGGGAATAGAGAGATGATCCCAGGAGATTACCTGCCCCACAACACAGAAAAGTATCGCCAAACAGTGAAGGTTAACGGGCGCAGCATAGGAGCCCTTCGGGATACAGGAGCCAGCATCACATCTGTTAGGTACACGCTAGTCCCTGAGTCCATGATCATCCCCCACACCTCCTGTCGGGTGATAGCAGCCGATAATTCTGTCCGCACCTGCAGGATAGCCCAGGTTCCGTTTGAGTGGGAGGGGGTCTCGGGCGATCTGCGGGTCGCAGTTCGCACGGACATGCCTGTAGACTGCCTCCTGGGGAATGATCTTGAGAGTTCCCCGTGGAAAGAGGTGGAGAGAAGGACCCATTTAGCCATGTTAGGACTGCCCCATTGGGCCTGTGTGAGCACCCGGGCCATGACCGCCAGAATGCCCAACCCCGAGAACGAAGAGCCTGAGTTCCCCGGTTCAGCCCCTGATATACCCGAGGGCGGCGAGCACTCTTCGGTCCTTGACCAGCCCTCCCTCGAAGAGAACGCATCCGACGAAGGTCCCCTCGGACCTGCTGTCGAACCAGTCCCGACCCTAGCAGATCTCCCCGAGTTGGCCCAGTGGCGCCAAGAGGGAGGACCGTCCCGAGAGGAGTTCTGCCAAGAGCAGACCTCCTGCCCTGCCCTAGAGGGGCACCGCCGACAGGCCGCAGCCCAGGCCGCTGGAGACCAGTCCGGCTCCCATTACCTTTACTGGGAAAACGGCCTACTGTACAGTGAACAGAAGACCGCGGAACTAGGGTCAGCCCGTGTGCTGGTGGTACCCCTACGTTTCCGTGGACTCCTCCTCAACCTGGCTCACGATGTGCCCCTAGCAGGACATCTGGGCCAGGATAAGACCTTCCAGCGACTAGTGACCCATTTCTACTGGCCCCACATGCGGGCTGATGTGGAACGCCACTGCAAGTCCTGCCCCACGTGTCAGGCTAGCGGCAAAAGCGGAGGCAAGCGCAAGGCTCCCCTCCAGCCCTTTCCAGTTGTCAGTACCCCCTTTGAGAGGGTGGGGATCGACATCGTCGGACCTCTGGACCCCCGGACCTCCTTAGGCCACCGGTTCATTCTGGTTCTGGTCGATCACGCCACTCGATACCCCGAAGCCATCCCCCTCCGGACCGTGACGGCCCCAGTCGTGGGCCGGGCCCTCGTGGGGATCTTCTCCCGGGTAGGGTTCCCCCGAGAGGTGGTAAGCGACCGAGGGACGAACTTCATATCCCGGTACATGAAGTCCCTCTGGCAACAGTGTGGGGTGTCCTACCAGTTCACCACCCCCTACCATCCCCAGGGCAACGGCCTGGTTGAGCGGTTCAACCGCACCCTGAAAGGGATGATCATAGGTCTTGAGGAGCCCTTGCGACGCAAGTGGGACGTCCTCCTACCCTGCCTCCTGTTCGCCTACCAAGAGGTACCCCAGAAATCCTTGGGGTTTAGCCCTTTCGAGCTGCTCTATGGGCACCCCGTCCGGGGTCCTCTCAGCCTGGTCAAGGAAGGCTGGGAGGCCGCCTCACCGAGCACACCCCCGACGTATTCTCCTACGTCCTGGCCCTCCGGAACCAGACGCGGAAGTTTCACGAGCTGGCCGAGGCCAACCTGGAGGCCAGCCAAGAGGAGATGAAACCCTGGTACGACCAGAATGCCTCTGGTCGAGTTTCAACCAGGCCAACAGGTTTGGGTCATGTCCCCGGTGTAACCTGGTGCCTTGCAGGACAAATGGACTGGACCCTTTGAGGTGAAAGAGCGCAAGAGCCAGGTCACCTACCTCATTGATACGAAATCAGCCAGGAACGCCCTGAAAGTGTTACACGTAAACCGGCTCAAACCCCATTTTGTGCGGTCTGAGTTGGGGTTACTCCTTGCCACCGACGATGGAGAGGAAGAGAAAACGGACCCTCTACCAGACCTCCTGTGCGCAAAGGATCAAGATGGCTCCGTAGAGGGAGTGAGTCTCTCCTCCTCCCTCACCCCCTTGCAGCGTGAGGAATGTCGCCACTTGCTGGGACAATTCTCAGACCTCTTCTCCCTCACTCCCGGCGTCACCAGTTGGTGCGTCCACGACGTGGACACCGGGGACAGCCCTCCGGTACGGCATAGGGCCTACCGAGTCCCAGACCGAGTCCGAGCCTGCATCAAGCCTGAGGTCGACAAAATGTTGGACCTAGGAGTGGTGGAAGCCTCCGACAGCCCATGGGCTAGTCCCGTGGTCCTGGTTCCAAAGGCAGCCGCCCCCGGCACCGTTCCTGAGCTACGGTTCTGCGTAGACTACCGCGGACTCAATGCAGTCACCCGAACCAATGCACACCCCATCCCACGAGCCGACGAACTGATTGACCGCCTAGGGTCGGCTCAGTACCTTAGCACCTTCGATCTCACCAGTGGCTACTGGCAGATCGGCCTCACGGAGAGGGCCCAAGAAAGGTCTGCTTTCTCCACTCCGGATGGCCATTTCCACTTCCGAGTCATGCCCTTGGGCATGAAAAACGCCCCCGCCACCTTCCAGCGGCTGGTCAACCAGGTCCTGGCTGGGTTGGAAAGTTTCAGTGCAGCCTACCTAGACGACATTGCCGTGTTCAGTGCTCACTGGGCCGAGCACCTGCACCACCTCTGGGAGGTGTTGGACGCCCTGCGTCGAGCCGGGCTCACCATTAAAGCTAGTAAATGCCAAATAGGACAAAGCTCAGTGGTATACCTAGGGCACCAGGTCGTGGCCCCCCTCCAACCCAAGATAGACGCAATCAATGCCTGGGAGACCCCCACGACCCAGACCGAGGTGCGGGCTTTCCTAGGTCTCACAGGGTACTACCGTAGATTCATCAAGGGGTACGGGAGTATTGTAGGCCCCATCACTGAGTTGACAGCCAAGGCCAACCCCAAGAAGGTTATCTGGACCCCCGCCTGTCAGAAGGCCTTCGAAGAATTGAAACAAGCCATGTGCACCGCTCCAGTCCTACAGGCCCCTGACTACTCCCGAGAGTTTGTGGTTCAGACCGACGCCTCCGAACACGGCATCGGGCCGTGCTCTCCCAAGTGGACGACAAGGGGACTGATCATCCGGAGGCCTTCATCAGCCGGAGACTACTACCCCGGGAGCAGAGATGGAGCACCATCGAGCAGGAGGCCTTCGCAGTAGTCTGGGCCTTGAAGAAACTGAGGCCCTACCTGTTCGGGACCCACTACCGGGTCCAGACCGACCACCGTCCTCTCCGGTGGCTCATGCAAATGAGAGGAGAGAACCCTAAACTGCTATGCTGGTCCATCTCCCTCCAAGGGATGGATTTTGGGGTGGAACACAGGCCTGGTGCCGACCACGCCAACGCCGACGGCCTGTCCCGCTTCTACCGCCTCAGCGAGGAGAACCCCCAAGAGGATGGGTAGTTCTCCTCGGCTTTCAGCTGGAGGGGACGCATGTTGGACCCAGCCTCGTGGCGTGGTCCTCGCTGATCTCCGCAGCCCCAGATCTACGGGTAGAACTGATTCCCGTCCACCCAGAACTGTATGTGACCCTCCTACACTGGACCTGAGACAATCCCCAGACCGCGTGCCTGCACCCGGGCACGTAACCATCGGACTCCATGTTTGGCCACCCCGGCCGGCCGGCCGCCTTCTTTCCTTTCGGCAGCCCTGGCCGTTCCTGACGGGCGCTAAGCCTGCGCGTCCGGCGTGCCCAGATCCACCCGGGGGGTGGACGACTCACCAAGTACCCGAAACCAAGACTTCAATCACACCTCCGGCCCCCTTCCGAGGAACTGGTTTCCCTCACACCTCTGAACTATCCCTGGGGGCTGGTTTCGATGGCACCTTGGACCTCCTAGTGAGCTGGCTCCAGGCCCTGATGGGCGTCTGGGATTCCATGGGCGCATGGTCCAAAGCATCAAAGAACCAACCGCCCAGACGATCAGGCGCCTGGCCCTGGGACCTCCGGCCTCCTGCCTATGAGTGTCCGGACATCAAAGAACTCAACGACTATAAGACAGCCTGCCTTCCACCTAATCGGCAGTTGTATCTTGGACAAGAAAGCCCTGCTGATCTGATCGCGGCTGACTTCGAGGAGAACAGACTCTGACCCACCGAGCCCTGCTGACGCCGTCGCGGCTCATCCTAGAACCTACGGAACTGATCCATCGGGGCCCTGCTGACGCTGTCGCGGCTCCCCCTTGAAGCACAAGACCTGAACATCGGAGCCCTGCTGACGCTGTCGCGGCCCCATCTACTTACGAGTACGACGGAGTACTCCTGCCCAAGCCCTGCTGACCTCGTCGCGGCTTGACAAACTCTCTGGTCCGGCTGGACCATCAACGCTACCCTCATGAACAGCTTGAACCAGAAGTGAGTAGGACAGCACGTCCCATCGCCAGCCCCCGTACCCCCCAGTTCGAGGATTGAGAACTGTGCGCCGGGTACGTGGCAGGCCAGCTGGCCTCCTAAGACTGTCCCGCTTCCCCGACCCCTCGTTACGAGACTTTTGCGATTCCTCGATCGCTGTGTAATGCTTTTTGATTAATCTTGATAAAGATTTTCTTGATAAAGAATTACGGTGTGGTGTCCGCTCATAAGTGTGGTGTGTCGACAGTGTGTACGATCAGTCCTCCCCGGTGGGGACTCCCCCCTCGATAAGACTCGGCAGTACTTGTGGGAGAGGAGGTTCCAGGGGGTTAGGAGAGCCTACTTGACCCCTGGGGCCACCGCCTTCCAACAATGGGGTTTTGTTACCACATTGCCTGATGCAATACAAAAGCTGGAGTAGCCAACCTGAACCTTGTGATCTTCTGAGTTGGTAATGCACTCTGAGGCTCTGGGGACCCATAGTCTAAGGGAATACTGCAACTGTGCTACTCTGCCTTCTTTGTCAGTCAGCTGCTTAACAGCAAGAAGGGGAGAGGGGAGGATGGTAGAGTGAGCATGCTGACTGCATGACATGTAAATATAAAAGTGCAGGTACCCCCTGTCTCAGAGTACTTGTTTGCTACTGAGAAGTGGCAGTAATATCCAGTTAACTGTGTTGCACCCCTGCAGTGAAGTACCAGGGCTCTGCATTTCAAAATAAAAAAAGAGCAGGCATAGCACAAGATAGCTACTGAGTGTGCTCTCATTACTAGCCGCAGCACTGTTCCCAGTAGACTTATCATGTACAATGAGTCATGGTGGACTTGCCACCCGCATATGCCAGGGCCAGGACCCAGCGGGGTAACAGTTAGCATCCAACATAACTGATGAGCAATGGCCGTACTATGCATACTAAGGAAGCATCCATGAACGGTGTGTGTGTGTGTGTGTGTGGGGGGGGGGGCGAGGGGGGGGGAGGGGGGTACAGACTGACTCATTTAAAGTTTTTACATAGGCAATACTACACGCCAGTATCGCAGGTGAAGTTCACCTGGACCGAGGACATCAAAAGCTTAAGGTGCAAGGCCCCTGATGCAGATTTTCTGCATCTGGAATGGGAATGCCCATAGATTAGGGACTATTGGAACCAGTTCTTTGGGACACTCATTTGTCCTGCAGACGTGAGTCCCGTACTCTCCACACCACTGGAGTCAAGCTATCCTGGCTGAAGACGGCTGATAGCCAGAAACTGGTCCTAGGATGCTTGATTCCGGTCCAGGAAAGACATGGCTTGGCAGTTCGGGCTGGACTGTTCCCATGATGCACAGGGTCAAGGCTGATTTGCATATGGCCATGTCTGAACTTGGGTGGTGTGGAGTGCAAAAAGAAAACGATGGATTTAGGCCCAGATCTCTGTACTGGGGTGAATGTATGACATTGTTCTGCATTCTGTCCATCAACTGTTATTTTTGCAATCCGTTGATGGCACTGCTGGTATATGTTAAACAGGTCCAAGGGAGTGAGAAATTTGTGGGGCTGGTGCTGCTGATAGGCAAACTTAGATTAAATAGGCACTGGGGGGGAGGCAGGACACCCACATCTGCAAACTAGATTATAGACATGGTAACATGCCCGGCGTATGTTGAAACAAACAGCTAATTACTACCTACAACGTCCCAACCAAAAGACATATGGGGACCCCTGAGAACACAGCTGGCAAATACTATAGCAAGCCCAGAAGGAAATACATCAAGCTGTGGAGAACCCGTGGCTCAGTCATAAAGAACACTTAATATACAGGGAACGAGACACTCTTAACATAACTACCGAGTCGATGTGCGAGAACATGGCAATAATGCAGTATGGTTTTCTGTCTGATTACTGTAGGACAATATGGACTCTGCGTATGCTACATAACACAGTTCTTTATTGTGGGCACTGTTAGATGGAAATGTGATAAATACAGTTTTTTGTAAAAAAAGCACTGGGTATGCACAATATGTGCATTTCAACTATAGCGCGCTCAATCGACACCCCCCCTTCTAAAATAGGCACATATATTTAATTTACAGAAATGTGTTGGAATGCTGTGAAAGACATCCACAAATATGGTACTGTCACGGTACATCCAGGACATTGGGTCACCAGGATAGAGTGATTGTGCAGAGTATTGATGAACCCTACCTATAACACACACTTTATGAAACACAGGTCAGCCATGGCAATATTTTTGTTAAGTTGTGGAAATTTACTGAAATTTATTTAGCAAAGCCTTCTGTTTCTTTCTCATCAGCGTGAATCTAGGTGCATTTAATGGGTGGCATGATAGAAGCTGCGCAGAACAAGCGTTCTGCCTTTTGTTACCTGTTAGTGCGTTAAAGTCCATTTTGTACATGTTTTGATCTTCCCTTCCTTGATCTTCTAAAATAATTGAACATTTTTCTCTGTGATTCTGTCAGTAGAGAACTATATGCAGTGGACAACCTTGCCTGATAGTATATGCTGTGTTCAGATAGACCAGTTAGAACACAAGAACAATTTTCTGTGACTCTCCCTAAAAGCCATCCAGCCTATAATTCACAACCCCTCAACACCCTAATAAGTTCTTAATATCAAGCTGATTGGAATATACCCCACTCTCTGCTCTTGTAAGACAAAGATAACAATTCTCTGTGGCTCTCCCTAAAAGCCTATAATTCATAGACTCTCAACACCCTAATGAGTGCTTATGTTGATGGTATGTTCTTAATATCAAGCTGGGGGGAATAGTTCCCACTCTCTGCTCGGCCTCTGTGAAGTGGATGAGATTCACCACGAGCCCCATGCTGGGGAGGAAGCCTTGTTGTAAATTCACTCTAGGAGGAAAGAGAAAGCTCATGACTGAAAGCCTTCAACTAGACTGCAAGTATACAATACTCTTGCCAATATAGTGCCTTGCACCTGTGTCATCCTCCTCCAGAGGCTCATAAATGTAAATGTAGTATACTTGTAAAGCGCACAGCTGGCCATCACCGGGGCGTCCTGGCGCTGTATAACGCTGTGGAACCCTTCCTGGCTCTCCCTTCCGAGATGCCCCTTCCTGGGCACCCCCAAGGTGAAGCCAGGCATCCCAGTGTTGTCGGGCCATTGTGGAGATTAAGTAAGCTATTGCTCAGAGTTGTAGCGTGGGACCCATGAGTAGAGTAGGCGCCGAGGCGAGAATTATCGAGTCTGCAGACATTGAGCCCAAGACCGTGCCGCGTCGGGAATTGAACCCTGGTCCCGGGCCTGATCTCTGCTTCAGGGTCTGCCACTTCTAACCAGTGAGCCACACTACTCCACTTCTCGTAGATCGCTCCCCGGCTTCATGCTTGTAGCTACTCGGAGTGCAATGTTGCTAATGATTTTTGTATCCGCTAGGAGAGGGACTGAATCACTATGGTTGTGTCATGTGGGACTATGAACCCCTACTGATTAAGTCACTCAGCATTTCAATTCAAAGACCCTCATTAAAAATAGCTTAGAATCAATACTGTAGGGTTTACGAGGGAAAAATCCTCCAGGTCATAGCTCAAGGACATTGTCCCCATTAAGAGAAAATGGATTTCAAGGCCACATGTTGGAAATGATTCCCTATAATCTTCCCCTTTGCATAGGTAGCTTTGAGGCATAAACTTGTTATCCCCTAGAAATACCAGATTGAAAAATTACACATGCTCTCGGGTATTTGTAATATCGCGACAGCTCTTACCTCCCATTACCACACCCGGAATACAGGGTGAGGTAATACTGTACATCTTTCCCATCTATTTTGCATTACTTGGCTCCTGATTTCTGATCCACTATGTTTTTTACAATTGTTTGCTATGCAAAACTGTATATTACTATTACTATCTTCATAACTGCAGAGTCTCCACACATAAAAAGATTGGACAGTTTTATAACTTTATCTGAGGAGACTCTGCAGACGTAAAGATACTAATAGTAAAATACCTTTGCGAATGGTAAATAGTAAACTGTTGTGAACTTACACAAAAGTGTAACTTTACCTCTGTGGATCAGTCCCCTAATGATAATCCCATTAGCGGTGTACACATAGAAGGAAAATAGGCCAGCCCCTCTTCCAGCCATTGCTTGTCATTCACATTTTGGAACAGCTTACACTAGAGTCAAATTTGGCATCTCTGATGGCTGACCATTCGGTTAGCCAAAAATTGAACAGTTTTTCAAGAATAGGGGCACACTCAGTTCTTTAACACAAAATTGCACCTGCTTCTCCAGAGTCAAAACAAAAGGAAAAATAACATGATAATAACTATCATATTTATCATGTTCTTTTTCCTATAGCTCTCACTGACTCTAGGTTGGGGCGGGGCTGGCCAGAGCCAGTGAGGAGTGGTGTGCACTTCCAAAGTGCACATGAACTGTTTGCCGGCCCTCTTGGGCTGACCAAACAGTTCATGTGCACTTTGCATGTGCACTTTGCATGTTCCTACCAGGCTGCATTACACAGTCTGGTCAGGAACATGCACAGGCTTCCTGTTCCAGTCTGGGCACCAATCCATGGCCTCACCAATCCACGGCCTCAGACCAATCACAACTTTGCATTGCAGCGCTGTGATTGGTTCAGGGGAGCCTGTATGCCGGGTGATTCCCGCTGCTGGCTGGGAGTCTTCAGGAAGATGACGGAGGGCGCAGCAGAGGCGGCAGCTGGATGGTAGAATGGCGGGCCGCCGGGCTGGACGATCCAGGAACGTGTTATTTTTATTTTTCATTCCGTTCTCGCCCCCCCCCCCCCTCTCCCCTCCGCCTCACCACCCGGTTCCGGTAGCAGCTGCTACTGAATGTTGGACTCCCTCATCCCCATCCTGTGCATGCCCCTGATTCCTCATGCAACTTTTTGAGCTGTCTTGTGTTTGTATAACTCAAATTCTGCTCAGCACTATTGACTATGCATGCACTCGATGGTCAGCCACAGTTGAGTGGGTAGTCACAGTGTGCATGCTTGTGGTTCCCACCTGCTTGAAAGAATAACTCTGAACACACAGATTGCATTGGATTAATATAGCGAGTTTGAAATAGATTTGCCCAAATTTAGAGGGTGGGGGCTGACTCTTTCTCCCTTTCTTGAGCAACTTACATTTGAATATATTCATTGCTTTGAACTAAGGATCATCTGCGCTGACATTACTCTAGTAGTGGGAATTCTTGAAAATACTCTGAGATGGCACAAACTTGAAGGTAATGAAGACTGCTGTAGCCACGTTGGGTTCACGATTCACTTTGTGTCTCACTCCATATCCTGGGAGACTGAGGAGACAACCACATGTTACATGTAATTTGACTGGACTATCTAATGTGGAACAACCAAGAAATTACTTCACATTTTTAAGGCTGAAGGACAACACACTAAAAGATGGCCCCCCAATTTATAGTCTTCAAACTAAGGAATTGCTGAAAATATTACAGGGAGTCACAAACCTAGAGGTAATGAAGCCTGGCCTAGTCACGTCGGACCAACCATGTGAAAACCTTATGCCATGTTTTTGACAGCAAGATTAGAAGAATTTGGACTGTAATTCATGAGAAGTTTGAGAAACATCCTTGTGCGCCAAATGATCCACGTTAAATTCAGCTATCATCTCCTGGTGTGATCCAAGAGGAAGTGAGAAAAGCAGCTGTCAAACATTCTAGCTGAACCCAACCTCTACCTATCTCTGCTTAAGATAACAAAAGTCATAAATACCTCTCTTCAACAGTAATTAGTTCTCAATACCCTAAATCATGCAATAGGTTTATTTTTAAAGAGAAAATATGCAGCCCACTTGTTTTGGTAAACTAGAGACCTTTTAAAAACCACAACTAAAGGCTGTGGGTGAGTTCCAGTTTTGTTTTGAGTGCAGCCACAAGGAGGTTGTTTTGCATAAAATGATTCATGGGCCAATGGGTCACATAAGGGGTAGTATAACCCTTGTAATAACACTGTGGGGCATATTATCAACAACTAGCGATATTTATCGCTAAATAAGCTTAGCGACATTTTTTTTATCGCCGCGCATTGCCAGATTTTATCGCAGCGATAACGTGCTATTAGCAACGTTTATCTCCAAAGCGATAAAAAATCCGGCGATAGCGGCGAAATGCGTGAATTTCGCAGAAAATTTAGCGATATTCAGGCATTATCGCTGATGGTCACTAACCTGAATATCCACCTCCCATTGGAAATACAGGCTAAGAAGTGGACTGAGCAGGCGTTAGGATTTGGGGATATTCGCGCTTAGCGCAAATATTTTAATCGCTACGCCTGTGTTGATAATAGGCGATAGCCCCACCCCCCGAGCACACTCCCCGTGAGTGAGCCCTTCCTCTGGTGCCGCCTCTGCCCTGAGCTGTGCCCTCTGCCAGATCCGCTTTCCACGGATCTCCTGTGCCCCCTGCCACCTGCTTGCCTCGCCGCCGTTGTGTTTTTCATTTCCCCGCCGTTTTTTCCCTAGCCCCCAGTGCTCCCCCCTCCTCGCCCAGCCCCGGCCGCGTTTCCCGCCACCTCCTCGCCGCTGCCCCCCTGCGGCCCCGCCCCCTTCCCTCGCTCGCCATCCCCATTCGCCACACCGCTCCCCCTCCCAGCGGCCCCTCCCTCGCTCCGCCCCCCCACTCTCCTCATATGGCAGAGTGGCCAACGCACAGCGTGCACGCGCAGCGGGCGCGCCCTAAGCGCGCCGAAGGTGCGCCAAAGGTAAGCCCGTCTGCGCCCGTCCGCGCCTGGACCGCGCCCAGCGCTCGAACCCCTGGCCCCCGAGGACCCCAGCCCACCCGCCGGACGTACACCGCCGCCACCCTCAACGCGCTCAACACCGGCCGAGTCTCGGGATGCTACCGAGCCACCCCGAGACGCACCCACGGACCCTTCAGCTGCCACGCCTGCAAGTTCACCTGCATCCGGACCTGCCTCGCACCAGCACCCGCCAAGCCGAACACCAGCAGCAACCACCTCAAGTGCATCCTGCTCACCCGCTCCGTCCACAGACACGCCATCGAACTCTGGAACCTCCTCGACACCACAGCTCCTGACGTTGCCTTCCTCACGGAAACCTGGATGAACGACTCCTCAGCGCCCGACATCGCCATCGCCATTCCAGAGGGATACAAGATCACCCGGAGAGATCGCGACATCCAGACTGGAGGAGGCATCGCCATCATCCACAGGGACACCATCCACATCACGACCAACACCGACGACACCCTGACTACCGCCGAACACCTACACTTCCAGATCCGCACCGACCCGAAGACCACCCTCAGAGGCACCCTGATCTACCGACCCCCGGGACCACGCACACAATTCAGCGAGGACATCGCCGACTTCGTCAGCCCGCATGCCCTCCCTTCCGCCGACTACATCCTCCTGGGGGACATCAACTTCCACCTGGAGAACAACAACGACCGCAACACCATCACCCTGCTCAACAACCTCGGACTCAAGCAGCTGGTGTCCACCCCCACCCACCTCGCCGGACACACACTCGACGCCGTCTTCTCATCCAGCAAAGACATCGCCTTCAGCCACGCCACTGGACTCCACTGGACGGACCACAGCTGCGTCCACTTCACCTTCAGAAGAACGACGATCCACCACCACCAGCAACAGGTTGCTCGAAGAAACTGGAACAAGATCACAGCCGACCAGCTCGCCGCTTCCCTGAGCCAGCAACCTCCCGCCAGCTCAGCGAACCCCAGCCAGGCCGCCGACAACCTCACGAAGTGGATCAGCAACTGCGCGGACGAACTCGCCCCACTGAGGACCCCGCCCAGCAGACCCGGCAGCAAGAAGGCCCCATGGTTCACCGACGAACTCAAGAGCTCCAAGAAGAACTGCCGAGCCCTCGAGAAAGCCTGGAGAAGGGAACCAACACCGGACAACATGGCCACCCTCAAGCTTGCCACCCGGAAGCACCACCAACTGATCCGCGCCACCAAGAAAACTGCATTCAAGGACCGGCTGGACAACAACGCACACAACTGCAAGGAACTCTTCAACATCGTGCAAGAGCTCTCCAACCCCAACGCCGGAAACAACGACATCACCCCATCGCAAGACCTCTGCAACTCTCTCGCCTCCTACTTCCACAACAAGATCGCGGACATACACAACAGCTTCAGCACTCAACCGACGCACGCCACGACCGAACCACCGCCCCCCACCACCACCCTCCGCGCCTGGACTCCGATCAGCACCGAAGACACTGTCTGCATGATGAACTCCATCCACTCCGGATCTCCGACCGACCCCTGCCCTCACCACGTCTTCAACAAGGCTGACGCTGTCATCGCACCCCACCTGCGGGACATCATCAACACCTCCTTCGACACCGCCACCTTCCCGGAGAGCTGGAAGCACGCCGAACTCAGCGCTCTACTAAAGAAACCAACAGCGGACCCCACCGAACTCAAGAATTACCGCCCCATCTCGCTCCTCCCGTTTCCAGCCAAAGTCATCGAGAAGACCGTCAACAAACAGCTGGCCGCCTTCCTCGAGACGAATGGATCCCTCGACCCCTCACAGTCTGGCTTCCGAGCCAACCACAGCACTGAGACCGCCCTCATCGCTGCCACCGATGACATCCGAGCCCTGATGGACAACGGAGAAACAGCGGCCCTCATCCTCCTAGACCTCTCCGCGGCATTCGACACTGTCTGCCACTGCACCCTAGTGCAGCGCCTCAGCAACGTCGGAATCCAGGAGAAGGCACTGGAATGGATCATCTCCTTCCTCGACGGAAGAACACAGAGAGTCCGTCTACCACCGTACAAGTCAGAGGCCACCGAAGTCATCTGCGGCATCCCTCAAGGATCCTCGCTGAGCCCCACCCTCTTCAACGTCTACATGAGCCCCCTCGCGGCCATCGCACGCCAACACAACCTCAACATCATCTCCTACGCTGACGACACCCAGCTGATCCTCTCCCTGACCAACGACCCCGCCGCCGCCAGAGCCAACCTTCACGAAGGGATGAAAGACGTAGCCGAGTGGATGACGACCAGCCGCCTGAAACTGAACTCAGACAAGACGGAAGTCCTCATCCTGGGCTCCTCGCCCTCCGCCTGGGACGACTCCTGGTGGCCCCCCGCCCTGGGCACCGCACCCAAACCGACAGACCACGCACGCAACCTGGGCTTCATCCTGGACTCCTCCCTCTCCATGACCAGACAAGTCAACGCCGTCTCCTCGTCGTGCTTCAACATCCTGCGCATGCTACGGAAGATCTTCCGGTGGATCCCCACCGAGACCAGGAAGACGGTCACCCAGGCCCTCGTCACTACGCCGGAACCACCGCCAAGCTCCAGAAGAGACTCCAGCGGATCCAGAACACCTCAGCCAGACTCATCCTCGACATCCCACGACACAGCCACATCTCCGGACATCTGAGAGACCTGCATTGGCTCCCCGTCAACAAAAGAATCACCTTCCGTCTCCTCACCCATGCACACAAAGCCCTACACGATCAAGGCCCGAGCTACCTCAACAACCGCATCAACTTCTACGCTCCCAAACGCCATCTCCGATCAGCCAGTCACGCCCTCGCCGCCGTCCCCCGCATCCGAAGAACGACTACAGGAGGAAGGTCCTTCTCCTACCTGGCCGCCAAGACCTGGAACTCCCTCCTGACCGACCTGCGCCTGACCCAAGACCACCTCTCCTTCAGGAAGAAGCTCAAGACCTGGCTGTTCGAGCAGTAGCAGCACCCCCCCCCCCCCCAAGCGCCTTGAGACCCTCCGGGTAAGTAGTGCGCTCTATAAATGTCTTTGATTGATTGATTGATAGCGATAGCGATGTTAGCGACTGCTTTCAGTCGCTAACAGTTTTGTGTATGCCCACTTTGCATGTCATTAGCGATAAATGTCGCTGGCATGCAAAGCGGGCCCCAAACCGCTCGCTATCACCTAAAAGCGGTTGCTAACTGATGCTAGCGACAGCTTGCTAATAGGGCGATAAAATTATCTCCGCTTTGCGGCCGAAAACGGCTGCAAAAGCGGCCATAATTTCATTTCGCCTGCCTTGGTAATATGGCCCTGTGTTTGTTGGACAGTTGAGAAGAATCAGGTCTTTGGATGCTATGCTGCAAACAATTTTGGCACTCAGTGTCTGCTGTACTTCAACAAGAGTCTATGGAAACCGAAACGTGTGTCTGGGGGGTAAGAAAATGAAATATAAAAAGAAAATGAATAGTTATCAAGATTTGATTCACATTAAGAATTGAAACCTTGCAAAGAAGCTTCACATTGACCAGACTACAAATATCACATACTTGCGTTCATTTCAATGTTGTTGAACATATTGGAATGGTGCATGATTTTTTGCTGACTAATGTATAGTGGAAACTGTTCTTGTGCACGGATTAGTTTGAAGACATATTGCGTGTCTGAAAAAGAATGCTGATCTTGTCGGAGATAACAAGAAATTGTGTAAATTATGGCATTGAGAAGCTACAAACTACATGTGCTGGATTCTGTTTCATAGGAATGCAGGGAGCAGAGGAATGGTCAAATTATACTGTTGAGCTAGAAACAAAGGGCTTGATTGCCTCCTTGTCTCTTGAGGCAAGATTTGAACTGCATTTAGTTAAGGCTTGGCTTAAACATTGTCCAGTGCCTCTATAATTTTATTTTTATATTGGCTCGTGACATAGGAATTGCTGGACATGGGATGTGGGAAAGCAGATCAGTACTTTTGAAATGTGAATTAATGTGATGATGGTCGATGTTGAAATTATAGAAAATGTGCTAATCTTTTTTACTGATGAAGGGGGAAGAAGGAGGAAGAGAAAAGCAGGAAAAAGTGACAAAGGTAGAATGCGGAGAAGAAAAAGAACGTGCAGGAGTGAGTTTGACAGGCAAGGAGTATCTGGTCATGGATTAAAGATGCACGAGGGATTAAGAGTGTGGATCCTTGGTATTCAGCACTACTATCTTCTGCAGCACCGCTGGCAGATTCTAAGTGAAATGTCGGGGGTTCTTAAACTTTTGACTCCTACTGACCGCCCAGTAAATGACTACTGGACATCGAGGCCTCCCACATAGGCAATTTCTATTAATTTGCACCTAAAAACAATACACAAAACTACAGAAACAAGTAGACATTACAAAAGTACATACATTATTAAACATTGTGTTTAATACACACACAAAACCTGGACAAAAATCGAAATATATAATTTTGATGGGGAGTTCCACAAAAAGACAAAGATATATAATAGGCTCTAAGATATAGGCTTGTCTTTTTCACTTTTTACTAATGCATAGTATTCCTTTAACCAAGGAACCAAATAATCTATACTACTGTTCTCTATACTTGATGCCAACTTAGGGGCCCATTAGGATGGCGGGCGGATCGCCCCCGCCAGGCTGGCGGTAGCCACCGCCGGCCTGGCGGGGGCGATCCGCCCTCCATCCTACCTGGAATCACCCCCGCCATATTAGCATGGCGGGGGTGACAGCGGCGGACGAAAAGACCTTCCGCCGCTTTCCCGCCCCGGTCGACTTGCGGGCGGGGCGGAAAAGGTTTAATATGGTGGCGGTGTCTATCAGACACCGCCAGCCATATTAGCATGGGCATTTTCAAATGCCTTTCCATGGCGGCAATGCCGCCATGGAAAAGCATGCAGAGACACCCTGCTGGGGCCCGTTGCGGGCCCCCAGGGACTCCGGAGGGGTGGGGGTGCACATGGGAGGTACCTATGGTACCCCCCAGCATTGCAAAGTACAACGTGGCAGGCACCGCGTGGTGCCTATCACGTTGTGATTTGTAATGCACTACATGTATCTTTAGGATTGCGGCGGCCGGTGCCTTCAGCACCGCCAGCCGCAATTCTAAAGATACAGAATGCGCCCGCCACTGTGGCGGGCACATCCGAATCCCAACGGGACTCCTGCCCTTATGGCGGGCGGTCCCTCCACACGACAGGATGACGGGCGGACAAAGTCCGCCCTTCATCCTAATGGGCCCCTAAATGTTTACCTGACAATTTCAAATGTTTTTATATTTACAGAATATTTAAAACATTTTGATTTTAAATTAATCTTTTGTATGTATACATATTTCAAAATCTGCTAATATTGTTTTAAAACGGTTGTGGACCCTCTGAGGAGGTGTTGTGGACCCCAGGGGTCTGAGGACCCCAGGTTAAGAACTATTCAGTACATCCTTGAGTAATGCCTTCTGAGAAGACCTTATAAATGATGTTCTCACATTGATGTAGACCTCTCATCTACTTTACTGTACAGAGTATGCCTAGGTGTTTCTCTTAAATAGCATTTACTTCTAGGAACTTAAATATTTGTTTATTCGATCAATAATATGATCATTTACATCAAAAAGTTCACAGGCAATAAAAAACTGTAAAAAATGTAAAATAATTTAAAAAACAGACTATCACATACTTCTGACAGTATTCAAATTTTACAGGAGATTTCACATTTTTCAAAAATGTTTAAAAGAGACGAATTCCACATTACAGAGAATCTATGTTGAGGCCCCATAACCAGGTGGCTTGCATGTTCATTTTCATTTCACAGTATCATTTATTACTTTTAACCTCTCCCACCAATCATAGAGCAAGTATCTCGAAATTGTAAATACCAGTCACCTTGTAGTATTGAACTTAAAAATGCATAAAGCATCGGCGTAGCGTGAAAGTCGGCGGCAGGGAGGGATTAACCAATTTTTCCAGAGATCTGTGTAAGAAGGACAAAAAAAAACAAAGTGTTCAAGGGTCTCAGGAACAGAATGACAGATTGGGATGTTACAGATGCACTGTCCCAGGTACTTCTAATAAAATTTAAAGGGAGAACCCTGTGCGTGTATTGGATGTACAGAGCTCTTGCCTGCGTAGGTTCAATATCATCCATAAACATTTCAAAGCCAAAGTATCCATTTACATTTATGAAACTAGAAGTTAAAGTTCCATGTGTATCCATGTACTCCCAGAACCTTTTTTTGAGGAGAGGAACCAATTTTTTCGTGATGGACCCCGGGTCGTCCCACATGGGCCCCAATTTAAAAAGCCATGTCTTGACCTTGTTGAACCACGCTAGGCGACCTGTTTGTTTTTGTAAGATCAGTAGCTCTTCCATGGCCTCCTTCACCAGGAGCTGGTCCATAACCTTACCCAGAACAAAAGTGCCTTAAGAGAGGCAAAGTTATTAATCGGTTTAAGATCAAGGTCAAGTTTTAGCGGCAGAAGGGGAGTATTCATGGGGAGATTGAGAACTGCCCTTATAAATTTGTTCTCAGCAAAGACTAAGTCCTTAAGGTACTCCAACCCCCAGAGCTCAATCCCATATAGGGCCGCTCCTTGTTCTTTTGCCCTATGTAGTTCCAAAATTGGAGACAACGGTTGAAAAACAGACCCCCTAGCCCTCCCTGCTATTGCACAGTCAACATGCTGGAGAGTTAAAACAGTCTTTTCGATTTGGGGTGTCCAGACTAGCCTGTCACTGATTCGTACTCCCAGGTAATCAAATACCTTGACCTGCTCCAGAGTTTGCAAGCCCAACATCAATCTACCCTTATTGGATTTATAGGGGTTAAACGTCATATATTTTGTCTTGGAGCAGTTAATTTCTAAACTCCTATCCTTACAAGCTTTAGCAAATTTCTTCAAAGATGTTCTGGATCCCCTTTGGTTCCCTAGCAATAAGCAGCATGTCGTCTGCGAAGAGCAGGGAGGGCACAGGACTGCCTGCTAATTTTGCGGGTTTGGTACCACAATCATACAATTCTCCTATTAACCTGTTTATGTACATAGTAAATAGGGTTGGGGCGAGAACACAGCCCTGTCGTACTCCCTTACAAACAGAAATATTGTTTGATAAGCTGCCATCTAGGTTCCACCTAACTTTAGTGTAGTTATCTTGGTGCAGGCAAATCAAGATTTTAAGTAGGTAGGTTGGGAGTCCTAGGTCTCTAAGGGCTAACCAGAGTTGGGTACGGTCTATTGAATCGAAAGCGTTTTTAGATCCACAAATACAACATACAAGTGACCCCCTCTTATGGTCACTTCCTACCATATAAGCAGGAGAAATATAAAAACTTGGTCTAAAATGCTTGTAGAGGCACTAAATCCTGCCTGCAGATTCAATATGATGTTATTCTCCTCTATCCAATCTTGGATCTGGGTTAAAATTATTTAACAATTTTTTTGGGGGGAGACTTCTATGAGGCAGTTGGGCCTGCAATTTGCGGGAGACCCCATGTCCCCTTTTTAAAAAAATTGGGTGAATTTCAGCACCTCTCCGGGACGCTGGGATGTCAGCACCACTCAGGATAGCATTAAAAACCATTTGTAACAGTCGTCCCCATATTGTAGGCTCTGCTTTCCACAGGTCTCCTGGAAGCTTGTCTAAACCCAGGGCTTTCCCATTCTGCTGAGAATTAATAGCAATGACAGTTTCCTCTATTGTAAAAGCAATCTCGTCAATTAGTGTTCGATCTGTGTTATTCAACTTTGGGTCTAAATAAAAAGCATCCCATTTACCTGCATAGAGGTGCGTAAAATACTCCTCCCAGACATGGGGCTATACGTAAAAATCTGTTTCCATTTTCTGTTTGGGTGAGCCTTTCGACAAAAGATGCCAGAATAATTGGCTGTCCTTCTGCCTTGATGCTTCTACAAGTGTGCGCCAATTTTCTGACTCCCAATCCCTCTTTGCCTTAGCTTGTGCTTGTGCCATTTTATACAGTTTCCGACTGTATGTCTAACCGAGATTTTTTCTTGACCACCACAATTAAGTCATCCCTGGCTTTTTGCAAACCTCTTTATACCATGGGGCAGTACTCCGTTGGAATAAGTTTTGATTACACTGTTTATTAAAGAATGGTTTTAGTGAAAGTGTCAGTTGCTGGAAACTGGCTATAGTGTCATCTGCACTGGCAACAGTGTTGCTCATAACGGGGAGGATCTGAGCTACCTCAAAATAGATTTTTGGGAGAAGGGTGGCCATTTTACTCTTTTGGTTGTTGTTAGTTGTAATTAGAGGGACAATCTTACGCCAGAACTGACCATGTAACATTTCTTGGCCAGACAGCGTAAGTACTAGAGCATTATTGTCACTGTTGTCCCGATTTAATACAACCATATCTTTAACATTTGGCCATGGATTAAGATCAATCAAAATATAGTTGTTCCTGCTCTTAACTTTCCCCCTCTTAAACATGTGACATGCTTCTGTATCCGAGCGTGTCCGACCGTTGCAGGCTCGAACCCCATGCGTGATGGTGAATGATAATACCTGTTGCCCCACCTTAGTACATTTCTTGATGGCTGTGGTCTGAAGCTTATCAACCCCTCTAGCTTTGTCTTCGTCATGCAGTAACTCCTGTATATAGTCAACTGGTTTGAATGTTATATTATATTCACCAGCGACTATGAGTTGGTACTTACCCTTAGTTGTATTAAGGTAGTTTGTTAGTGTGGTTATCGTGTCTGATGTCTTATGGGGGCTACTGAAGCGGTTACAAATATTAAATAGCCTAAGATGAATATTTTCTTTCGAAGAAGTCAATTCTAAGCCAAGAATCTCCTCTGAACCAGTTTTAGCACCTTGATTTTGCATGCTAGATAGGTCTTAGTCCAAATTAATTACCCAACGGCTGCGCGGCCAGCTGGAGGCTTGCCTAACCTCTATGCTAAAGGTAGTAAAGCCCACCCTGTGTACCTGCTCAACCACCCAGGTTTCCTGGAACAGACATAGGTGAATCTATCTACTAAATTGCAGCATTCGGGGTCAATTAACTTTGACCATATGCAATGTTCCAGGGTAAGATTTTCAAATCTTGAGTTTCTAACACTCACTCCTGGGCATTACATCTTTTTTGCTCTCTCATGATCTAAGTGTTAGGGCTGGTGGCATGGCTTGATTACTGGGCCACAGGGTACAATTTCGTTATTGGTATTAGTTTTGATAAACTCTTCGAACTGAGTAGTGGAAGGTGCCTCGGGTATCATTTGTGGATTGGTAGTTGCAATGGATAGTAGATCTGGGGAATCCAGGTCAGTCAGGGGTTGGAATCTATTTCTCAAGTCCAGGAGAGGGAACACCGGTCTCACAGTAGGTTTCTTATTGAATGACTTAGTGACTGGGGTATTTAAGCCTGTAGAAAAACCCAAGTGGAACAATATCAATCCCTAGTCTAGGCCTCTGAATTAGTGGATTTTTCCTTCAGCTGAGCAGCTGCCCTAGCATTGGGGATCTACAGTTTATGATAATGCAATCTCCTGCAATAGATTTACATAGTGGTCTGACAAGGCTTACCTGTCTATTTTTGATAATCAAGTTTATTGAATTTGAGACAGCCCACAAATTTACATTGGCATCGAAAACAAGCCCAATATCTGAATAATATCCACCCGTACAATAGAAGACAGAGACTCGTAAGACATTTTAGAGGGCCAAATCATTGACAAAGGTAACATTAATCATAAAAAAAACACCCCCTTAGGATAATAGGTTGAACCATTTACCCCAAATCTTTCAAAAAAGTTTGGGGCTGCCCCGGCCTTCAAAGAGGGTTTCTTCTTGAATTCCACACCAGTCTACCCCTCGTCGCCATTACCGTAAAGCAGGGTACTTGGCCGGAGACCAGAGTGCTGTTATTTCTCACTTCGTCACAGCCACCGTTGTACCAAGGAAGCGCTTATCGGCCCGGGAGCCGTCCAGGCCGTCAAACACACCCAGAATCAAGGGCAATGGGTCATGGGCAATCGTCCACCCCAGGGTCATTTTGAGTTCCAGTTTCACTCCCGCCCAGAATGTTGCAAGGACAGGGCATTGCCATACCATGAGATTGAAGTCCGCAAGGGGCATGAGTGCATTGTGTGCAGTTTGGGGAGGGTCGCAGATGGGTGCTGTATAGATGTGCAGAGGTGAGGTATGCTGTATGTAGGTAATAAAGTTAGACTAGGCGCAACTTGGAGGAGGTCGTCAAGGTCTTGGGGGCCATGAGAGCATCTCTCCAGTCTGCTTCCTCTAGGGGGCCCAGCCAACCCTCCCAGCGGGCACGCAGCAAATCTAGGGTTGTGGGGCCATTGTTCACAAGGGAGCGATAAATCCATGACACCCCCCCTCTACCCAGGTTCCCCATCATCACTTGGGCCTCGAGGGGATTAAATTCAGGGAGGGAGGTGGGAGACTGAATTTGCACCTGGAGGGCATGCCTAAGTTGTAAATATTTATCAAATTGAGAGGAGTGAAGGGAATAGTGCTGTTGCAAGTCCGCAAAGGTTCTGATGTGGTCCCCCACCCAAACGTCCCCAAGAAGAGAAATCCCAATGTAGTCCCACCAACGGAAGTCCCGGAGAGACGAGGCCTCTCGCAGCCAAGTGCCACAGCACAAGGGTGTCTGTCTGGTAAGGTTCTTGTCCCATTTCGTGCGGTGGAGCGCAGTGCGCCAAGCCAGGAGAATGGCCTTAGTGATGGGGGCGAGGCCGTGCGGTATAGGGCCATGTACAAGTAGGCCTTGAGTTGCGGGAAGTCCATCGATCGGAGTTCCACCTGGTACGACGGATCGGACCAGCAACCCGCGAACCAGTTGTGAACCATGATAAGCCTTGTGGCCAGATAGTAAAGATGAAGGTTGGTTACACCCATGCCTCCATCAATGTGCCAGAGACATGCGCGGTCTACCACCCCCCCACCGGGTGAGGATACCGCCAAACTCACGAAACCAGCTCCCCTGGGGGTGATAGGTAATATTTTTTTAGAATATATAAAAAACGGGGAAGAACCATCATTTTAAAAAGGGCACTTCTGCCAAGGGGGTAAGGGGGAGGGATTGCCATCTCCTGAGGTCCACCTTGGCCTTGGTGACCAGGGGCGTGATATTCAGGGCCCACTCGAGCTCTTGAAGCAGGGTGACCCAAATCCCCAGATACTTGAAAGATTGCCTACCATTGGAATGGTCGTTTGCCAATCGAAGCAGACACGGACGGGTGGAGACAAACCAGAGTGGACTTCGCCAGATTAAGCTGAAGGCCCGAAACCCGTTCAAAGGCGGAGGGCCGGAGTTCTCGGGGTCCGCCAGGTAGAGGAGGACGTCGTCAGCGTAAAGGTCAACCATGTCGACCCGAAAGGAGTCCCAAGCCCAGCCGCTGATGCAGGGATCTTGGCATATGAGAGAGGCCAAGTCTCCATTGCTAGTGCAAATAAAGACGGCGAGAACGTGCAGCCTTGGCGAGTGCCCCTCTGAATGGGGAATGCCTCAGAAAGCACACTGTTGATTAAGACCCTCACTTTAGGACTGTAGTATACAACCCGGATGAGGCGACGGAACGGAAGGCCAAAGCCCAACACCTCTAGCACATTCTCCAGATAACTCCAATCAACCAAATCAAATGCTTTTTCAAAGTCAGTAAAGAGCAGAGCCAAATACGGAGTAAGATGGTGGCGGTGTGCGAGGGTGAGGTGAAGGCGGAGTATACAATGCCGGGTACCCTTGGCAGGCATGAAACCACATTTATCTGGGTGGACCAGGTCATGCAAATGGAGCCGGAGACGTTGAGCCAAGGTAGTGGCAAAGATACTCACATCAGTGTTAATGATGGAAATGGGCCGGTAGTCTGCACAGGCAAGGGAGGGTGGCTGTGTCTTTGGGAGGACTAAGCATGGGCGGATTCTGCGAATCTGGCGTTCGCAAATTTGCGTATTTGCGAACTCGCAATCCGCAAAATCCGTGAATTCTCGCGAATTTGCAGATTTTTTTTGTGTGTTCGCAAGGGTTTCTGCCAGTTCACGGGGGTTTTGTACCAGTTCGCAATTGTGAACTTACTTGTTGGCTCGCAACGGTCGCGACTATGTTGTTTCTACGTCTGGTTCATCATCACAGGTTCACAGCACCCTCTGTTTCACCACTGCCACCCTGTTTCACCCATGCCACCCTCTGGTACATCAATGCCACCCTCTGGTTCATCACTGTAGATTATGGGGGGGAAAAGCAAGCACACCTGCCCTGCTTCAACTGACATGAATTAATTTGGGGTTGATTTATTAATGTGTCACTGTTTTAAAATTCCAGTCTGGCACCAGCTTCCTTATCTGTAATTTGCTTTCTGTTGCAGTGCAATTTTTTTCCCAGGACCTTTGTGGCCTACTTGTAGCTATTCTATGAGCCTGCTGTGAGGGTCAGAGCAGGGTCCTAGAATTGTTGCAACTAGCAACTGAACTCTGGAGGGGCCCCAGTCAGGAAGCACTACAGGGAATGGTTACTAATGATGAGTTTGAACTTTTGCACCTGCTGAGTGCTTTCAGTTTTGCAAAACTCGTTTTTCTGCAGAACAGCAACTGTAATGCCCCAAACAAACTTACTTGTGAAAGTTGATTTCTAATCCAAAAATGATCCAAAGAAAGTCAAAAGGCCTCAAATCCAAAAAAGTGCAGGCAAATGTCAACCTGAGGAGTTATTCTGATAAAAATCATCATTTTCAGAAGGTCTATGCTGCTTGCTAGTGGATTTCTTGTGCAGAATTGCAAATTTTTTAATTTCGCGAGTGCGAGATTGTTGTTGCCCGCCGCACCTACATGTTCGCAATTGCGAACTCTCGCGATGCGTCGCCAAACTCCCGCGGGATCCCGCAGCAAGATCCAAAATGGCGCAGCACTCGCAAAATATCGAGAAAAACAACTCGGCAAACGCTGAATGATGGTAAGTGAACATCGCACGCCGCAATATTGTATCACCAAGAAAAAAAATCAGCTGCGTGCGAATTTGCGGATTTTCGGTAAATTCGCGAGAGTTCGCGGATTACGAATTTACCGAAAATCCGCAAAATCCGCGAGCGGAACGGATTTTCCACCCATGCTTAGGGAGGACCACAATAGTGGCCACATCCGTTTTGGGGGGGAAGGACCCAGTGTCTACCACATGTTGAAACAATGCCACTAAATGCGGGACCAACGTATCTGGGTAAGTCGCGTAGTATTCCTGGGGATAGCCATCTGGCCCCGGTGTCTTACCGGAATGCAGGAGCGAAATGGCCCCATGTATCTCCTCCGGGGTGATGGGGAGATCCAGAGTCTCCGAGACCGTCTGGATAAGGCGGGGCAGGTGGGTCCCTGTCTCTGACAACAATGCAGGCAGGGAGGCTGTGGGAGGCCGGACTGCGTAAAGATCAGCATAATAGCCCGCAAAGGCTTGGGCGATAGCCTGTGAGGTGAAGTGGTGAGTACCAGCCGCGTCACGAACCTCAGGAATGATGCGGTCGGCCCTGGGGTAGAAGACTAGGTTATGGTGTAATTTGCCATTTTTATCACCCCATCCTTATATGCGCGCCAGAGCATCTTAGCGGAGTCCAAAGAGATCTGACAGATCTCCTCACGGAGCAGTGCAATCTGCCGGGTGGAGTCACCACTGTCAATGTAAGCCTGGGCCGTTTCCAACTGTGCATGCTGGCCTCCAGCTGTGCTAGGCGGGCAGCCTGAACCGCGCGCTTCGCGTGGACTAAGCCCCTAGCCACCCCTTGTATAGTGGCCTTGCTGGCCTCCCACAATGTACCCAGTGAGGGGATTGATCCTGTTTGGTCAAAAAATATTGTCTCAGTTCCTGCCCGAGGGTTTCAACGAATTCCGCATCCTGCAGGAACCAGGCTTTCATCCGCCAAGTCATACGATCACCATCGGGGGAGTTCTGAAGATGAAGGGAGACAGAGGAGTGGTCCGAGATGCCACGGGCAGAATAGTAGCCCCAGACACCAACTGACAGTCGGGCCGGTAATAGGAGCAGGTCGATACGGGAATGAGTATGATGGGCCGCCAAAGTGTGGGTATACTGTTCCCGACGGGGGTTCCAAACCCTCCAAGCCTTGCAGAGACCCAGGGCGGAGGACCAGTCAGAAAGGCACTAAGCGGAGGCAAGACGGGACGCAAAGGGAGCACCAGTCGTGTCACGAGGAGGTTGCAGAACAGCATTGAAGTCGCCCAGATGACCGTCAGACCCTGGGGGAAGGTGGAGACTACAAGTGTGAGGCGCCAAAGGGCAGAGGGCATTGTGGCTGTCACGATTCACTCCCTGTGCTCTTGTACCCACCACCAGAGGGCCATACAGTGGGACTTTCCAGTCTTCTAATAAGCTTCCAGACTCTCCCCTGCTTGAATAGCCTGACTTCCAGCCATTTGGACAATTATTGGTAACTAACATGCATTCCCAATCCATGCCTGGTTTTGTGAAAGCCAGCCTACTCATGCTTGAAACTCTATTACCCAGAATTCCTAGCTCACTGCTTTGTCTCCACCCCTGCAGGCCAAGGATGGGTGGAGGAATTCAGCTTACCTGTGGCTGGATGCTGCTAGCCTGCTCAAACCTGCTGTAATATGTAATTACTGTGAGCTAATATAAGCCCCAGCTCCCTTCAGCCAAGGTTGGTCATTGTAGCTGTTTACTGGTGAGACTAGTCCTTGTTTCCAGTGCTCCTGAGCGTTTGCTATTCTTGTTTCCTGAACTTTAGCTATGCCTTGTTCCTGACCTGCTGCTGTTCTCCTTGTTCCTGAATTAGCACTGCCTGCAGTGCTACCCCGACCCCTGAGCCCTAGTATTCATTGTTCCTGAACTGCAGCAGTTTCCCTTCTCCTGAATTAGCACTGCTTGCAGTGCTACCTTGTTTCCTGAGTTCCTGAGCTATAGCTATTCCTTGTGCCTAAATTAGCACTGCCTGCAGTGCTCTTGTTTCCTGAGTTCCAGAGATATAGCTATTCTTTGTTCCTGTTCCTGGGCTTCAGCTATTTCTTGTTCCTGATTAGCACTGCTTGCAGTGCTCTCTTGACTCCTTGACTCCTGAGCTGTAGCTATGTCCTTTTTCCTGAACTAGCATTGTCTGCAGTACTACCTTGACTCCTAAAGCTTTAGTAATTTCATTGTTCCTGAACTAGCACTGCCTGCAGTGCTACCTTGACTCCTGAAGCTTTGGTGGTTCCCTGTTCCTGAACTGACACTGTCTGCAGTGCTATCTTGACTCCTGAGCCTTAGCTCACTTCTTGTTCCTGCCCCAGCACCCCCTTCTATGCTACTTTGTTTTCTTGATTCCTTAACCTGCACTATTCTAGTAAATACCCTTGTAGCCTCCGATTCTGTATATCCCTTTCCAGTCCCTGCCTTTATTCCCATTTCCTTGGTTCCAGATCTAGTTTGCTGTCTTTCTATTCTGCTGTCTTACTTCTGTTACCTTATATGTTTGTTACCTGCTTTCTGCCACATGTGCCCTGTGATTCCTTCCTTTCTTGTTAAAAAATCCTCCTTGCTAGCTCCTTGTCTATTGTGCTTGTGTTTAGTTCTACCCCCTTGCTGTTACTGCATTGCGTGTTCCTGTTTGATCGCCAGGATCCGTGGGCACAGCTGACTACCTAGGTGGTGTTTCTTGTTCACTGTGATTATTGTCTTTGAGTTACATTTATAACATCACCATAGGTATAAGCTCCACAGACCCTGCCTTTGCATGCATATCCTACATGTGGGTATTTGCAGTCAGTATCTGTGGGTAAGAAACTTACTGAGCTTCAGTCTTACCATGTGGAACGCCTGAGTGCTTTACCCTACACCCCCCTTTATTGTTAATGTTGTATTATATGTATGTTGTGCCTCTCCATCCTGGGTGTAGTTAGTCTGAATGCTAAATGGCCTTGTGAGTGCCCTTCCTTTCCGAGTCTTACCCATCTTGTTCACTTGTACAGGTTTCTCCTTTTTCTCCTCTGACTCCCTGTATGATCCTGGGCAGCACTGTACTACTCCTTTCTGTGTACGTCTCCCTTATTGCGGGATGCACGCGTCTGTCTTTTCAGAAGCAGTAAGGTGTCGGACTGAAATGTCTTCTGCCCCCGCTCACTGACTAACCCGTGCGGCGGCGGCTGCTGCCACAGACGCGCGCAGCACAAACAAGCTTTCATCCCGCAATAAGGGAGCCCTCGAGGGATTCTACTGTGAGCTTCCACCGTGTTATAACAGCTGCTTCCGCATTAGAAGCATACTGACAAGGGAGCATCTGTAACCCTTCACTGACAAGCGACAATGACCCTCCAGTCCATGTCCTGAGGAGAACCCGCAGAATTTCATTGGGTTCGAAACGCGTCAGCGTTTTTTACCTCCAAGATACAAAACATTATAGGCCTGATAGGAACCAACTAATACACTTGGAAACTACGCAGTAGTTTAGGTGTTAGTTCCTGTCACAGCACTCTAGGATAAATCTGTATGTGTATCTTGTGTAGGTGTTTACAAGTAGGCCAATGTAAGAAGTTGCTAGCCCACTTGTGTTTTTGCATTTAGGACTGGTGCCTCAACAACTGAGTCATTTGAGGCATACTATAGTTGTCTTCCTTAACACTATTGTGACAATTATTTTGTTTTTTCACTGAGTTGTATATGTTGTTTTCTTGATTGAATGTATTGTTGCATTGGTATAAATATTGTGTTTCATTTTGATGCCAAAAACTTTTTTGCAAAATAACTTTATATAAAAAAATGTATTAATTCAATACAAATGGTTGTTCAGCCTGGTAGCTCATTTCACTAGGTGGTGCATTGTTACTAAGAAATCAAACTGCCCGGCTCCTTTGTTGTTTATTTCAAGAACCACTAGGTGGCACTGCTGCTTGAATTTCAAGAGCTCTGGCAGCCTCCTAACACTGTGGTCCTCGTGTATTCAGTTATCCAGAGTCTCAAAGATTGCCCCGATGCCGCAGGCTTGACTACCCTGCCAGGCCTCATAGGAACTGTCTCAAAGTAGGCCACTGCAAGAACAGGTGCCGCTGCGATGATCCATCCACTGCCCCTAGCCAGGTAGGCTCAATACTCTTTTGTTTGTTTTCCCCCAATTTCTTCCACACTCAGGAGAGTCTCAGTATGGGGAAGGCAATGCTCTTTCACTGCGCCCCACCTCGTGTGCGATTCTATCACTCCTGCAGGGGGTACAGCAGGCTGCTTCAGGGCCACAGGCCTTTGCCGCGCCTACATCAGGATGGGCAGCCGCGTCTCTGGAGGCTCAGCAGGTGGGCCCCTCCGGCCTGCCCCGGTAGCTGGATGGGGTCTCTCACCTGAATCGCAGGGTACCCACAGGGTTAGGTCCAACACCCGGATCTCCCGCAGCTGCACTCAGGGCCATGCGGACGTCTTCGACTTATGGGGCCTCGATGTCAGAGCCCTTAGGAGGACCTCCATTGCACGGGTAGCAGTCGTCATCCCGGGAACCACTGCCAGCAGTATAGTCACCCCAGGCCCAGGCCGAAGCGTCAGGCCATGAGATATGGCTCCGGGCGACCTCCGGTCAGCAGGCCGCGGAAAGCACAGGCCGCCCAGCTGTCTCACAGCACTGGACACCCACCTCTTCCAGCCTTCGCTCAGCAGCCTCCTGTCACCGCAACACAATATCCGCCGGGCTTAGTTGAGATGCAATGTGTCTCGGCGTGGAGTTCAGCAGGCAGTAGGGGCCAATGTTCAGGACTCGCTCACTCCCTGGCGAGTGCCACCATTTTGGACTCTGGGTGTGTAGACTTCAGGCATCAGATCCGCCACTACAGTGAGTTCCGCTGTATATCTTTACCACCAACAGGTCGCTGGGAGGTTGGATGGGTATAGGCAGTGGGTTAACGTAGAGGATGGGTACGGATGGTGACATGTGGCAGAGCGGATGAAGGTGGGGTCCAGAGCACTCTCAAAGTGCGACTGCCATCTCGACACTCCAAGCCACCAGCTTACCTGTTTTACAAACAGTATATCACTATAGTTGGTATTTGAGAAATTTGTATTCTGGGTTAGCCAGTGGCAGACTTTGTTTTTTCACTGGTTGTGTGATTCCATTCGATTTTCCTGTGTTGAGGGGACATTGGTTAGAATTGATACTTAGGAGCGGCACTCTGGGGGAATGTTAGACCTGGCGCGAAAATGGAAGACCGTCGACACCCAGGGCTTTCTCGATCTCCTCTCAAAAACGCGTCCCCCCCTCACGCCTGACCTCAGCGCTGGCAAGCTGGCCAATGACATCTCCCACTGGCTGCTATCAGCCACTGATGCCCTGGCCCCCCTAACAAAACTCCCTCGATCCCGGCACAGTCACTCCCACAAATGGTATAATTCTAGCCTGAAACAGCAACATCTCGAACTCCGCCAACTCGAGCGCAGGTGGAGAAGAGATTACTGCGCCATGAGCAGAGATACCTACTTGATTGCGCGCAAGAAGTACAAGAAAGCAATTATTGCGGCCAAATCTGCACACATCACCGACAGAATCCTCTCCGCACCTATTAAATCTAAAGAGATTTTTAGAGTTATGGGGGAACTTACCACTGACACCAGGACCCTTCCCACTCAAGCCCCCACTCAGGAATCCTGCAATACCCTTAGTTCTTTCTTTGTGGATAAAATCGTCATGATCAAGGATTCCATCTCTGCCCCTCTTCCTGACGCTGATACCACTCCCGTCCCTCACAATATTTCCTCCCTCTCAAACTTTCCTATTCTTGACTCCGCCACTCTAGCAAAACTTGCCACCCGAGTCAAGTCTGGCTCCCCGGATGATTGCTGTCCCCCTTCGATGTTACGTAACATCTGCTTGTCCCTCCCTGACTGTATCCTCCCTTTGCTAAACTCTTCTCTTTCTTCGGGCACGGTACCTGACTCTTTTAAGGAGGCCGTTCTCGTGCCCCTTCTGAAGAAGCCTGGGGCTGATCCTTCGGTCCCAGCTAATTATCGACCCATCTCTCTCCTCCCTTACTTCTCTAAAATTCTAGAAGCCCATGTCACTGCTAGCCTCTCGCAGTTTGTCGAAAGCTCGAACTTCCTGGAGGGTAATCAGGCCGGCTTTAGGCCCGGCCACTCCACGGAGGCAGTCATCTTGGCCGTGCTCGACACTCTGAGAGGCAACGCGGACAGGGGCACCCCCCAGGCCCTGGTATTACTAGATCTGTCGGCCGCGTTCGACACGGTGGACCATAACATCCTCCTTCGCCGTGTCGAACAAGCCGGCCTCCAGGGCCCGGCGTTGGCCTGGGTCCACTCCTTCCTGTCTGGTAGGTCTCAGTCGGTCAGTCTGGGCCCCTTCCGCGGACCCAAAGTACCATCCACTTGCGGTGTCCCTCAAGGCTCCTCTCTCCCCCCTTCTTTTCAATCTTTATCTTCGCCCCCTTCTTCTCTCTCTGAGGCAGTGGGACGTCACCGTCTTTAACTACGCTGACGACCTACAACTCATCTTTCCTCTTTCTACCCCCTCTGCTGTCTCTAACTTTCATGCTGTCATGTCCCACATTCTCCTCTGGATGAGTCAAAATCAGCTCAAACTAAATCCTGGAAAGACGGAACTCCTTCTCCCAGGCAAGAGCTCCATCCATTGGGGTCCCCATTTCTGGCCCTCAGGGTTTGGCCCCCCTCCCGCCCCTGTGGCATCTGTAAAGAGTTTGGGAGTTATTATTGACTCCGAACTCTCACTCAAAGCCCAGGTGGGGGCGGTGGTCTCCTCCTGTATGCATCAGCTCCGCAGGATTAGGAAGGTTGCTTATCTCCTGTCCCCCGAAGTTTTTCTTCAAGTCACCATGGCCCTGGTCCTTTCCCGCTTGGACTTTTCCAACTCTCTATATCACGGTCTGCCAAAAACTCTGCTCTACAGGTTGCAGATCACTCAGAACCAAGCGGCACGGCTGGTCTTCAGGATTCCTAAATGGCAGTCGGCCAAGCCTCTTCTCGCCAAACTGCACTGGCTCCCGGTCAATCTCAGGGCAGCCTTCAAGATCGGCTGCATAGTATTTAAATCCCTGACCGGCCCCTCCCCTAGGTTCCTGAAATCCCTCATCACTCCATATCGCCCCACTCGCAATCTCAGATCTTCCCACCTTCATCTTCTTGCCACTCCTTCTTTCAAACTTGCGAGGATGGGAGGTCGGAGTTTTTCACATCTTGCCCCCACACTCTGGAATTCCTTTCCCCTTTCTCTTAAATCTGCCAACTCTCTTATTCTCTTCCGTAAATCTCTTAAAACTTGGCTTTTCCCCCAATCCGGCTAATCTCTCTCTGCTATCTCACTGATATCCCAATCAGCGCCAGGAAACTCACGGTGTCAGTGCGCTCTAAAAGTACCCCCCTAACATAACATAACATAACACCATTGGCATGGGTCTCCCTTCCATTTTTACTGTTGCCTCATGTATTTTTGCTGGTGTTAGATGCTTTGGGCACTGTGACACTGCTATCCAGTGCCACAGTGCAAGTGCTCCCTATTGTAAATTGATGTATGGATTAGTGATTCCATGTTTGGCTATTTTGGTTTACTTGTCAGACCCTAGTCTAGTTCACTAGGTGTGCCAGGGCGTGTAATCCAAATGCTGCTGGTGGGCTTGCAGCACTTGTTGTGCAACCCACAGAAGCAGCCTGGTAAAACGTGTCTAAGGTCTGCCATTGCAGAGCCTGCGTGCAGTCTGGTACTGTCATGCACCCACTTCCCAGTCCCTAAACCTTCCCTTTTCTTCATATCAGTCACCCCTATGGTAGGCCCAAGGGCAGGATGCATTGTAAGTATAAGGTAGGACAAGCCCTGATGTGTGTGGCATGTCCTAATAGTGAATTACAGCCATTGTAGTTTTTCACTATTGCAAGGCTACCTGTTCTCCATAGGCCAGAATGGGCTGTTAGAGTTGTTACATTTTATAATCCTAACTGTCTCAGAGAACATGGTAGAAATTCGAGTTTAGTTTGCCTGAACCCAGAATAATAAAATACATCTTTTAGTAAAGTTTATTTTAATATTCTGTGTTTGCAAATACCACTTTTAGAAAGTAGGTATGTGCTTGTCTAACCATTCAAACCTGCCTCTGCTAGGTTGTGTATTCCTATGTCTGGTTTTGTGAGTGACAGGGCTGGAGAATTCCAGGAGACAGGCTGAGTCACCCGGTGGTGAATAGAGAGATCTGCATCTAGATGGGAGGGAGGAGTTGCACCTGAACCTTGAATAGGGCTGTGCCTGCCTTCCACAATGCTAGCTTTACCTCCTGGGGCGCGGCTGCTGTCTCTGCCCTGCACACTGAAAGAAGAGAAGGAGTCTTGTAAACAAAGTGCTCAGGGACTGTACTTGCCTTCCACAATGCTGGCTCCACCTCCTGTGGGGTGTCTGATGTTTCTGCGCTGCACTGTGAAAGGAAAGGAAAAGTCTGGTAAACATAGTGCTTCAGAACTGGTTTGGACTGGGCAAAGGCCCATCTCTCCTCAGAGAACAAAGGATTTTGGGGTATAAATATTGGACCCTGATCCCATGAAATTAGATCACTTTGGACTACAAGAAGAAACCTTTACTGAGGAGAGGAACCTGAAGAAATTGAGGAGAGACTATTCCCTAGCTGAAATGCTGCTTGGGGGATTGGCCTGCAGTGGTAGCCTTACTGCCAAAGGAAGGAGAAAGGAGCTTTGTGTACTTTGCTTTCAGCTTGTGAAGGATCTCCAAGTGCTTGGAAAAGAGCTTGCCTCCTGCTGAAGTCTCAGGGACAACAGACTTCACCCCCCAGCTCCCCAGAGTTCTTGTGAAAGTGCCTGCTGCTGTTTTGGGCCTTCTGAGGAACTGCGTGTCGCAAGAAGCTGTTAGCGCGACTCAACGAGAAGAAGCGTGTCGCCGTCGCTGTGACTGCCGTTCCAACTTCGAAGGAGGGTGTCGCCGCTGGGACTGTTGCACTACACCGCTTCGGAGAGAAGCGTGCCGCAACGAAGAGGAAGCGTGTCGCTGATGCTGCTGCTGCAGTCGCAACTCCGGAGGAGGGTGTCGCCGCTGTAGTTGTCGCACTGCACCGCATCAGGAGAAGAATCTTGCAACGAGGTCGGAGCGTGTCGCCGTCGCTGTGCCTGCCGTCGCAACTTCGAAGGAGGGTGTCGCCGCTGGAACTGTCGCATTGCACCGCATCGACCAAGAGCACCTCGCATCCCCGAGAAGCGCGCCCCTGTCGGAGCTGCTGCCGCTGCATCTTGGATGCCATCGCTGTAGTTGTTGCATCGAGCGGAAGCTTCACGCATCATAGAGAAGAGCCTTGCCGCTGGAGCTGTTGCCGTCGCATCGTAAGGGTGTCGCCGCTGCAGTCCACGTATCGAACCGAGGACTTCTCGTATCCCCGAGAAGCGTGCCGCATCTGGAAGATCTTCATGTTTTTATGTCTTTGTATCTGAACTTTGCCGCATTTCCCATCACTGTGACATTGATTGTCATGGAAGCGCAACACAACCTAAGGTACATTGATGCAGCGTGTCGCATCTAAGAACTGAACTGAACTAAGCTTAATTCTACCATCTTAAAGTAATCATAGTGTGTATTTTTGTTGTTTATGGTTTGTGGTAACTCTATATAAAGTCTACTTATTTTTTATATAAAAGCTGTGTGGTGTCCATTTGCAGTGTCACTGGGCGACTGTTTGGGGTCACAACTGCTTAACCCCTTCGAGGCTATTGACGAGCTGGGCTCGTCATCGCGCTTACCTGTCCTGCGCGGATGACAAGGCCAGCTCGTCACGTAACGCGGTAATTTTGAATTTGCCGCGCACAGCGGGAAAAGCCGCCGCAGCGAAGCGGTTAACTTACAACGCCTCTGAAGTAAGCCTTGACTGCTCGTGCCACGCAACCTAGAGGGTGAGCAGGGGTTATTTTAGGAGTGTAATCCCCTTGTCTTGACTAGAGGAGAGGGCCCCTATTTGTCACAAGTACCTACCTGTGCCAACTAGAGACCCCCAAATCTAACAGGGAATATGTAATGTCACCTTATTATCTTGATTGTTCAAACCATTTTGATTCAGCAATTCAGAGTCAGGGAGAGTCTGTGGAGGTGGTATCAAGAACAGGAGGCCAGGTGTTCCTAGAGGGCAACCTAACACTCCCCGGGTGACTAGAAAGTTAGGGTCCTATCAGTTTTTGTGGTACTGCCCTCATGTCATTCCTATTTGTTCCAGTATTTAGGGTACAGGATGGTAAATCTACATTTCTGCTGATATGCCCCCACCGGAGTTTGGAAAAGGCGAGGGCTTACATAGCCCGCGACGCCATTATGGCACTTGCACTAGTCCCCGTCTAGGAGAGGGGGAGGCCACGTCAGCAATGATGCGGCGGTCCCCCCCCGGATCACAACCAATAGGAAGAGTTGGCAATTTTTAACCGGAAGCACTTCGGGGCATCCGGCCCAAAATGTCCAGCCTGCGCCCATGTAGACCCGTCTGGCCTGGTCAGCCTGGGCGCCCTCCTTCCAAGGGGGAAGTAGGGAGCAGAACAGTCTCTTGTTCTTGCTCCCCACAGGAACATCCACCGGGCCAGCTGAGGGCCCGTAATCTGTTTTCTTTTTTCTTCCCTCGCAGGTCTCAAGTGTCATTAGATCGAGTAGCGGTTTGGACGCATACTGCGACGTGTGGGAGTTGGCCTGCTGCACCTCTACAAAGTCAGCAAGACGAGGTCCTCAAGCGATTTGCCGCTTTTCCGTCCTGACCCCCCTGTTTTCTCCTGCTTTCTTGTTGCAGGGACACGCAGCGGTTTGGACGCCTACTGCGACGTATGGGAGTTGGCCTGCAGCGGCGCTACGAAGTAAGCAATTTACGGTCCCGACCCCCTGTTTTCTCCTGCTTTCTCATGGCCGGGACATGCAGCGGCAGCAGTACGGAGAACCAGAGGCTGGAGAGAGTGGCTCCAATAGGTTCGTCGGCGGAGCAGCGGGAGATTGGTGCGGTGTGCGCGTGTTGTTTGGTGCGCTTGTGGGCGGTCCACCGGGTGAGCGCTGTAGTTTAAAGCTTGAGTGCCTCCAGGGCTGAGTAGATCTGTTCAGGGTTGACAGTGTGCTCGTTTTGTGTGAACAACACACCAGGCTCATAGGCGATATGGGGGGAATTGGTTAATGCTCACATTTATTGCAGGTGGGGGCTAGGGTAGCACAGCGCTCGGAGCCATAGATCTCTCTATCCCTTGTGTTACGAGTTTAAGGACCGAGCTGCCGAGCATTCACTGGGGCATCGGTGAATTTAAAGGGCGCAAACAGCCAACAGCGTGATTTTGTACTAACGGTTGGCCCGCGCAGGTGGTATAGAACACATTGAGCTGGGGGTTTGAAATCAGCTGTCTCAGCTACAGTTTGTGCATGCTCAGAGTCCCTTCAGGAGCTAAGGGGGTTGTTTTATAGCATTTTTTGGCCGTTTTGTGAGGGGCGATTACAAAAGGTTTAACTACAGGGCACAGTAAGATAATAGGTGACAATCTGCTTGGGCAGGGGGTTGGTGCGAAGGCGCTGCGTTTATTTTGCACCACGTTGGCCTGGTAGTTTATCTGCTGTTTAATTGACATACTGTGGGGGCTTAGTGTAGGTCTGGTAATCTACTCTTCTACCTAATAGTAAGTGAGGCAGGTTTGCAGGTGATCCTGAGGGGGAGAGTCTAAGGTGTCCGAGAATAGCAGACACAGGGCCGCGTGCAGCGAAACCAATATTGTTTGTTTTTTCCACAGTCACAGCGCGCATCATTGGGAGGACAAGACAGTTCTTGGCTCAGAAAGGTCGCTGGTGGTCACTGGAGGAACCTGCCTGGGCAGCACCGGCTAGCCAGCATCTCATCGCTTCTGGGAGCCACAGAGGGTTTGAGCGGGCGGCTCATATGAGCCTACTGGGTTAGCCCGTAGGTCGTGGCTCTGGTTGCGTGGGTGCAAGGGTTGGCTGGTGCTGCTGCTTCTTGGAGGTAAGAGGTGACACAGTGATCTGTCAAGGGCTACGGTCCACGCGTATTGCAGGTTGCGTATGGGCAGGTCCCAAATTGAGGTAGCCTCATTCGCCATGGCCCCTAAGGTGCGGTGGAATGAGAAGCGGTCACGCACAGACCACATGCTGGAGGCTTTAATGCAGCAAGTCCAGGTAATGGGGCAGACCCATAACAGGTTGAAAGATAAGGTGGTAGGTCCAGAGGTGCATGAAGGGAGGCCCAGCGGCCTATTGTTCTGCCAAAAACCTACTCCCCGCCACCGCCAAAATAGAACAGGCACAGGCCCAGTGGTAGAGGGGCTCTTGTGAGCGCGGGGTGGCACCAAGAGATGTTGTGCAGGTTCTACCTGCACCTACGCCAAGGCTTCAGGTTGAAAGGGGCTCAAGTGATGCCGTGCCTGCAGGGCTAACAGAGGGCCAAGCTATTGTCCCTGTGCCCCCCCAAGAGGAAGGGCCAGTTGAAGCCACACCTGTTTAGCCCGACATAGCATCCAGTCTGGTGGCAGTGCTCCAATGGCTGGAGACGGTGGGGAACTGGTTCCACGCCACAGGGCGACATCCGGGGAAGGCGATGCATATGAAAGGGCAAAGAAATTGTTGGCTGAGTTAGATAAATGGAAGCATAAGGAGGTGCCAGCAGTACCGGCACGGGGGTGCAAAACCCATGGCGAAGGCAGCAACGCGAATAACACTGAAGCGCACAAGACGGCTGATGCGGCAGCACCAGCAGGTACAAGTGCGACATTACCTCCACTTGGCTTGGGGGAGATGCGCTCCGGAAGGGAACGTTTGGTGCAGCATTTGTCTAAAGAGATTAAGGAAACCATCTGAAAGGGGGAATATGTCAGCATGTTTTCCCTCCTGATAGACAAGGCAGCGAGGGAAGAGGCCAGAAAAAACAAGGAATGGACACATCACAAAGAGTGGTCAAACATTATTCTGAAGTTCAGAGTAGAGGATAGCCTGGCCAATTGGATACATGGCTTCACTATTTACATGGCTGTCATGTTAGAACGTTTCCCAGAGGTTGGGTCTGAAATGGCATGTCATCAGAATAGGATCACCGTCGCACACGCGACAAAAGGAGGTGATGGGTGGAAGGAATATGACACAGAGTTTAAGAGGGCAAAAGCACAACTCTAAGATGGAACCAGACTGACATGTTTATCCATTTGAGACATCCTGTCCAGGGCCCAAACAGATAACGTGGGGGGCAAGTAGCTGACAGCATTCGGTTTCAGCCTTTTAAAGCAGGCCCCACCGGTAACACAGGGTTTATTATAACAAAAGAACCTACAGTAGGGCACCAGGTACATGTAGGTTCAAGCATTCCTGTGGTTACTGTGATAATGCATCCCACCCCGAGCCCAGGTGTCACAAAACATCCAGCAAAAAATGGGGCAAGAAGCAAGAATAGCGAGGAACATTTAGGAAAGGCTAGATACCCAGTTAACGTTAGCGCCATGATACCTTGGTTAGAGCTGTACAATAGCCCTGAAGCAGCCAGGACGATTCAAGAAGGTTTTGTTGAAGGTTTCAGGATACCAGCCCAGGGCTACAACGGGGTGACACACTGTAGGAATCAGCTGTCAGTTAGGTCAAACATGGGCATAGCGACAGCAAAAAAACAGAAGGAATTAAGCCTGGGTAGGGTGGCAGGACCTTTTGATGATGTCCCAATGGAGGATTTTGTATGTTCTCCTCTAGGGGTTATACCTAAGAAAACGCCAGGTGATTTCAAACTGATTCACAATCTTTCAGCGCCTAGGGGCAGTTCTGTGAACGATGCCATTGCGGACACACTGTGAAGTGTGATATGTGCATCTTTTGACCAGGCAGTTGACATGCTCAGATCGCTAGGTCAGGGATCGTTGCTGGCAAAACCCGACATGGAGTCCTCTTTCAGACTACTGCCGGTCCACCCCTCAGATTTTCACTTGCCGGGCTTCCAATTTCAGGGGAAGTACTACGTGGACAAGTGTATGCCAATGGGCTGCTCAGTGTCTTCAGCATACTTTGAAAAATTCAGCTCCTTTTTAGAGTGGGCATTCAGGAGGGACTCGGTGCGTCAATGGGTGCTCCACTACCTGGATGATTTTCTTTTCTAGGGGCACCAGAATCAAGGGGAATGTGGAGCAGCCCTGTCAAAGTTTTGTTCCCTGATGGCGGATTTCGGTGTGCCTTTGGCACCCGGTAAGACAGGGGGTCCGAGCACCAAGATTGAATTCCTGGGGATTGCAAGGGGTGTCTAGAATACCAGCAGACACTGTCAAAGATTTCGGGGTTGCGCTGCAACACTGCCTCAACAAAGATAAGGTTACTCTGCACAGTTATAGCAGGTGGTAGGGCAATTGAATTTTGCACTACACATTATCCCAATGGTTCGCCCATTCTCCTGCACCATTGCACAAGCCATGTCAGGCCTCAGAGAGAAGCATCATCACACCAGGCTATCCGGCGAAGTCAGGCAGGACATGCTGATTTGGGAAGCATTCCTGCCTGACTTTAATGGGAGAGTGGTGTGGCCCAGCCCACCCAGGTCCACCCCAGGACTGGGTCTGGTGACCGATGCAGCGGGCAGCGAAGGTTTCGGGGCCATTCTGGGGTGCTAGTGGGTAGCTCAGCGATGGCCAGAATAGTGGAGGAACTCTGGGCTCACGAGTAACATAAGCTTCCTGTAACTTTTTCCAATCCTGGTGGCACTGTCTGTATGGGCTGAAGGACTGAGGAACCAGTCTGTAATATTCTGGTCTGATAACATGGCGGTAGTGGAATGCATACATATCCAAACTGATAAATGCAGCATGATGCTGCGTTTGCTGAAGGAGATTGTGTTATAATGCATGAAGTTGAATGTCCTTTTTAAAGCTAAACACGTGCCAGGTATTCTGAACCATGCGGATGATGCATTGTCTCGTTTTAAAATGCAGCCATGCAGGTCACACATCCCAGAGGCAGCGGTGCACCCAACACCTTTCCCAGAACAGCTTTGGCAGCTTTGTGCCCCCGAGTATCCAACCTTGTGGCAACGAGCCTAGCGCCCAAAACCAGGAGTGGTTACGAAGGGGCTTTTCGTCTTTTCTTGGGGGAACAGTGGGAGCACAGGTGGCACGACCCAGAGTCAGCGGTAGCATATGTTGCTTTCATGAGGGAACAAGGACGCACAGTATCAGGAGCAAGGAGGCATTTCACAGCAATATCATTCTTTGCAAAGATAGGTGGAGGGAGGATCCCACGAGGAACTTTGTGGTGTCACAGGCGCTGAAAGGGTGGCAACGCTTGCAGGGAGGGCAGCCGGATGTCCGGAGACCCATAGGACTAGAAACGCTAGGGAAGCTAGTGGGGGCACAACCGCAGGTTTGTGTTTCCCCAGGCGCGTTAATCCTGTTTCAAGCAGCATTCTGCTTTGCATTCTACGGTACATTTAGGGTAGACAAACTAGTCACAAGAAACAAGAAAGATTGGCTAGGTGGCCTACAGATAGGACAAGTGAACATAGGGAAGGATTCAGTGCTGATCTCCATCCTGAAGTCAAAAAAACTGATCAGGAAGGTAGGGGGGAGAGCATTGTGTTACACAGGGCAGGGAACACTGCATGTTGCCCTGTCTACAGGTTGGAGGCCTTTATGGCCCAACGTGCCCAAGACACGAGTGGGCCTCTCTTGATGCATAGGGATGGGTCACCACTCACAGTTTTCCAGTTCAAGAGGGTCATGGTTCTGGCATTGGAGAATGCCGGGTTAGACACTGCCGACTTCGGGACTCATTCTTTTAGGATAGGGGCGGCCACCAAAGCAGCAGCAAGGGGACTAGGGGACGAGCGTCTCAAGAGGATTGGTAGGTGGTCCTCTAACTGTTACAAGAGGTATGTGCGGCTGCACAGGCTCTAGCAAAGGGTGACCGTCTACAGGGCCGGCTCTAGGCTCATGGTGGCCCTGTGCAGGGAGTGTAGGTGGTGGCCCCCGGAAGAGGGGGTCCGGACGGGGCGGAGCTCAGGAAGGTGTTTTACTAATAATACGTCCAGAAAAGTTGTTAGATGATTGACCAGTACCTGCAGCAGCTCCTACCCTTCCGAAATCGTCTCAGAACGATACAATTTAGGAGGAGGAGGGCATTGTGACACACGAACAGTGAGCAACAGCCCACTCCAGGAACAAAAATATTCCTTATGCCTAGCCCGGGAATGAAAAAAATTAAATACCGAAATGAGGTAATCTGGCCAATACAGCGAACAGTGAGAAAAAACACTTCAGCACATGAAGTAATTTCCCGTTTCCTACACACCGCTAACTTTTTCTTCTTTTGACTTGATTGCCTGCCCCACACCCGAAAAACAAGGTCCTACATCTGGCCTCAGGAATTTGTTCCTCGGGCCCCGGGCATTAATGTAAAAATCCGACCCTGACTGAAGGCAGGTTAGTAGGTCGAAATCAGGACCATGAGTGGTAGCGTTTTAACGCTTCGATGGCCCTGTCAACAGTAGAAGTGCGCACGAGTTTTTCTACTCTCCGTGTCCCCTGTTACTTGTCCCCCATGTCCCCTTCACTCCAAAATCTGGAGCAGATAGATTCCCCACAACCCCACACTTCCTACCCCTAGGTCACTGTTGTGTCTTCTATTCTTGGCCCGTTAGAGAAACTGACAGAGACAACAGACCCAACTTAGGGCCCCCAGACACGACTACCATATCAAGAATACTTGTATTTGGGTGGTGTCACACACTCCAAACACCCATCCTGACTCAAAGCTACGCCCCTGAAGCCGTATTTTATTTTTCTGTTTTATTATCTCTAGTGTGCAGTCGCTGTCCTTCCATTAATCCAACAGACGCAAACAAGGGACTTCTGGCGAGCTAAGGATTGGACAGTCGGGCAACCCTGGGACGTTATTGGCTCAATTCACATTAAATTCAGGACTGCAGAACCCGCGCGCCAGTCACTCTTGAAATGGATGAGCAGTAGAGACCACATTACATCCTCACCCTCCCGGCAAACGTCCTGCGTCATTTTTGTGACTTGGGACCAGAGTGTCTTAAGATAAAATTCTGCCCTTCCATTTAAAATGTCTCCAATAAGGATCTTAGCCTTTAGTCCTAAAATGTGATGAAACATTGTGTTTCAAATACATAAAATACAAGAAATTATAATACATTGAATGTAAAAATGTATTAGTCACAACCTAAAGCTACCACCAAGTAACCATTGCGTGTAAAGTCTTGAACATTTTTTCACCATCAGTCAGTGCTTAAATGGCCCGGTACTGTCCGTTTTTTTGAAAGAGAGAGTACCGGCAATTCTAAGCGTAGCCGGAAAATATGCGGGGGTTATGTCAAATGCATTATTCATTTCCTTTTTCATTTTAGAAGGTTCACAGAATATCTATGTATTTTAGTACTCTGCTCACATTACCGGCACAAGAGGTTGTAACTTGCAGCTGGAGCTGTTTGGCACAAACCCGACACCCACGTTTTTCAGGCAGGCTCTGTCCTGCCACTGCAAAATGTATATTCACCACGAAGCAGCTAACGAGAGCCATCACGAGTTGGCCCCACGTGCTGCAGGAGCCACCAAAGTTCCTCAAACTGACTGTAAACAAGAGCGCTCACGCGCGCCGTCGCTGCCATTGCCAAGCCATTGCCCGGTCGGAGGCCGCCAAATCCTGCCAGGGGGCCGCCACAGTGATAGATCCGAATCCGATCCTCGGCTCGGTCGGTCGTCGTGGCGGCCCCTCGGGTTTGGCGGCCCTGTGCAGGTGCACAGTTTGCACATGCATTGGGCCGGCCCTGCCGTCTATTTTACGTCCAAATTGAGTCTTCCCTTCATCCTGTGACTCAGGGAGAAGGGTGTAGTTCACTATCAGATAGTGCTACGTACATGTTTGTAATGTGTGCAGTATGCCAACGTGGAAATGCATTTACCTTGGCTCTCTTTTTCCATGTGACGCAGGGTGAAGCCTGCACTCGTTCACACTCACAAGCCACAGGATCAACCGGAAGACCGCCGGACGACGAACTTCAAGGAAACAGAAGTGGCGGCGCAAGTTTACTCTTTGCACCACGAATATCAAGATATTTGGGTGATAGGGCAGTCATATGTCCGCCGTTTGAAGAACTTCTTTTCAGGATCTGTCAGGACTAGGGCCCATCAGCTTGGGCTTAGGTTATCATTTTTTGGACAGGGTGGCTTGTGCGTCGGTCAATTCAGGGAGCTGGTGAAACGCACTTTGAAAGCAAGTAAGGGAACACTTGCAATCTGGATCCTGCACCTAGGGGGTAATGACTTGGCCCGATTAGGTAGGAGGGTGCTAGTGGAAGATCTGCTCACAGAAGAAGGGTGGCTAGCGAAGCAGTGACGTCAGTCGATAATCGCATGGTCTCACATGATCCCTAGATTCCAGTAGAGCGGGGCGATTTAGTGGGAGCGTTGAATCACGCGGTAAAGCGGATCAACAACAAATTTGATAAGTTATTTAGGACCCCTAGATTGAGGTCAATAGGACACAGGGGGAACAGTTCTTTCTGGAAGACAGGGTGCACCTCTCACATAGAGGGAATCAGGCTTTCATGGAGGACATTCTAGCTTGGGTGGAGAGTATGAGGCGCAGTACATGACCTTCTTAGTGAGCGAGGGGGAGGCCAGGTAGTTGGGCAACTACGCTGGCCTGTGGCGGTAAGGTCATGATTGGTAAGCATAGTCTTCGGTCATTAGCGGTCAGCACCATGTAACTCCAGGGGTAGTGACAGCTGATAAGTAAACTGTCGGGGTGTGGGGGCCGGGGGAGTCATCCTTTCCAGTGGTCCTGGGGCCACGCCCGCATGCGCATCTAGGTGACAATATGCAGAAGTCTGCAGCCCCCGTAATGGAGTTTAAGGCATGGGCGAAGGGGGGGGGCGGGCGAAAGTATACATCCAATAAGCTGTACCGCCTGCGCAACCTTAATCTGGGAGTAGTATTGGTAATACACTGGGATTGGGGGAGCTGCCAGTCATTAACTTTGCCGTAGGCTCTAGATGGGACACGCAGAAAGTAAATACATGCATTGTTAGATTTACGGTAGGAGCGTCTTGTGTATCAGACTGTGTTAAGGTTAGCCCTGTAACAACATCTGTCTATCAATGTATCTGTAGTTTCTGTGAAAATTTCTGTCTATATTGTTTTTAAAAATGTTTGTTGATTTTTATTAATAACTAGGGCTGGGGGTGGGGTGGGGGGGTTGGGGGTTACACGCTCCCTAATCCAAAAATATAAAATGTTGGTCTGGTTTCCAATACTGTTAGCCTGGGTGAGGGTGGTGCCATCCATAACCACAGAGCAGTGGCGTAACGAACCTTGAGGGGGCCCCCCTGCAGGGTACATGAAGGGGCCCCCTCCAGACTCAATCTAGAGTTCTCCAGCAGAAGTGCGGTGCTGACGGGGCCCCCTGGAGGTTGAGGGCCCCCTGCACCGCAGGGGCTGCAGGGGCCTGTGTTACGCCCCTGCCCCAGAGTCTGTAGTTGGAGTAGGGGACCTAGATAAGTACCAGACCATGTAAGCCCTTGTCAAATTGTGCCCCCCTTCACATATTTTCATTTTTACCTCTGCCCCAGATAATATATTGGCAAACGATTTTTGAATTTGTTCCAGTCTAGCCGGAATGGGCAAAACAATTTTGGAGATGATTTTTCTATGCATGATATTAATGTTTCAATAGTTTGCAGGGAAAACCTTTAGAGTGGAGAGGCAAAACAGTGTCTAAGTCACTCAGAGAAGATGATCTTTGCCTTGTGTCATTAGGCACTTCCGGAACTAATTCCTGGATCTTTTTCCTGGATCTAGTCCTAATAACCCATTGAGCTTCCAAGTGTTTCACCTTCTTTTGCTGTTTAGCTGGAGTTTCACCCTGCGGAGTTGCCGTTAGTTGTGGTAGAGGGCGCTGAGCAGGGAATGAGACAGATGGGGTTTTATTGTGTACATAAATGTTCTACCTAGAATCACTTGTTGGTGCAGTTTGTACAATGACCTAATCAATAGGAGCAGTAATGAAAGCAGCCGAACTGCCTTCTACAGACAAATGTCACTCTGCAACCTGAATTTCCTTGTCAATGGCCTTGGAGGCCCGTAGTAGGAAACAGTTGAGTGTAGAGTTATGCAGAGGTTTTGGAGTGACCGCATTTCCCCCCTTGATTTAAGTTTAGCCAACATTTCAAAAAGGGGAGTGTAACTGGTGTGTATCAAACTTACTTATGCAAGAAGACTCTGTTCAGGCTCATCCTTGGGATTCGACGTAGGTTTCGAAAAGTGGAATAGCTATAACCAAGAACCAAGTGACTAGGCCCAGCCTCTTCTGGGCTTTGATGGTTAAGGATGCCCATGAGCAGCTTTAAGACACCTCCAGGTGCTGGCAAATGACGTGGGTGGCAATGGCCGCATGCGAGGCTGGGACCAGTAGTCCTGGTCCTCCTATCCCCCACTGATAGCTGGAGGTAGCATGCAGCTGTGACAGGACGGGCTTCTTGGAACTTATTATCACTCTGTATTCCTTGTAACCAAGAGGCATTACAAATACACCCTTACAAACTGAATAACTGCCCAATTTCCTGGTACCTTGCATTGGGGTAAAACCTGCAAATGTTGTTGCCCTCAAAACCGTAGTGACCCTGAAGAATCAAGTATTCCTCCAGGTTCTTTTAAATTGCTTGTGGGAGCACCTCAGAACAATTTCCCAAGTAAATCAAGTAACTGCTCCATATAGACTATTTATGTGTAGACCTTCAAACACATACATAGATGCTGAATGGCACTCTACAGTATTTTTACATAACAATCTAGGGCTCAATTGGCCTCTCAGGCCATGGTTTAGTTCACCCAGACAGCTACTATCCTTCGTCTTACGCTTATGGGTTACATTGACTATTTTATGGCATGGAAAATGCTTAAATCGCATGGCTGGCAGATAACGTCAATATAAGACGTCTTCAAACTGTCTTGAAAGCCCAGAGTTCACAATGACCAACCCACCCCCTCGCCCCCCCCCCCAAACCTTTTTGATCCCAGCTTTCTCAGAAAGCCATAGTCTATTCTCGCACCACTTCAGGCTAGAGAGTCCAAAAATATTATCTCTTTTATGCAGTAATAAACAAATCTATAACAGAACTCCTTAGAGAGAACTGTAAAGACTGATCTGTGTCCAGGATGCCATAATATGGGCGTCATCTCTTCCCATATAGTCAAAACAATGGGAGAGAAAGGGCTAAACAAGATTGCTCTTAAGCCTCTAAGATAAACTATATCAAACAACTAAAGAGCGACAGGAGTACAAACAATACCACAAACCAAAACCTTATAATCCACATTCAATTTTGGTAAGGGGGAATCAAGGAGAAGGAAAACAAAGACAGTAGTGTAAAGAACTGTGAGTTGGAAAATAAACCCTCATACACCAGACAAGTAGGTGACCAATTTCATCATTGGGTTCTTTTTCTCAAAGGGCCTATACAGTAATGTCATCTCTTCCCCACATTAACCACTCCCTCCAATTTTCCAATTGTCTTTCTCACATACTGCATGGCATACTAGGTACTGAGCATCCCAAATAACCTGGACAGCAACGGTTTCTTTATGAGGTCAGGGGAGCGCCACCCCCCTGCGATCCGTGCTAATTGTTAAAAATAAATTGGCAATGACATTATTACATTGCCATTTTATTTTTAACAATTAGCACGGATTCCATCAGATGCCAACCTGGCCCTGAGCTAAGAGAAATTGGGGCTTGTCTTGATTGTCCTCTGCTGCCGATTAGCAGCATGGGGGACTGGCCAGACACTCCAAACTACGCATGTCAGTTTGTCCGGCTGTCTTATATTGGCCCGCCTGAAATGCATACTTTGCAGCTCTCCACTCAGCTGTCTTAGACAGCTAGGTGGAGAGCAAGCACAGGCCTCCAGGGACTGAAGGATCATGGGTTCAACAAGCTCCATCCAATCCTGGCGCTACTCCCATGCTGGTTAAGGGAGCTCTTTCTTCCACAGACTACAGGAGAACTCAGAGCAGGACGCGTCATAGCCGTGGGTAAGTGCAATTTACTTTTTATTTCTTATATATTAAATGTGTAATCCATGTAGTTTAGTGTATGTTTAAGTTTGGGCTTTTGAAGGGAGGGGGTGTTTGTACTTTGGCTTTTGGAGGAATGGGTTGTTTTGTTTGCGCTTTTGGAGGGTGGGTTTGTCTAATTTTGGGGTTTTTGGAAGTGGTGGGGCACTTTGCTCGCCCACCACTTTCAAAAGGTATCAGTCACCCCTGAACCCAGATGGCACCACATTGATTTGGTAAGAGCTCTAGCCACACCAAACACCAACATCATTGATATGCCAGTGAGTTAAGGCACTCTTAAATGTAAGCAGTAAAATAGCCACAAATACCCCACTTTACAAAACAGCTTTCCAGTCCTTGCTGCAAAGGCGTTAATGTACCTGGACTATGTTTGCACCACAAGCCGCTAATAATGGCAAAATGTGTGCTTTAAATGGTTTAAATATTTAGATTGCTGCTACCTGACGGAGGAGGATGTTGTATTGCATGCTGCTCTAGGAACCAGGGGATGCTTTAGCTCACTTTATTAAGAGTGTCCAAGCAGGAGGACCAATAAACAATTCCTCTACAACAAGTTAACAACTATAGATAGTCAGACAGAACCTACATCCCATGCCTTTTACCCTGGTTCCAGCTCTATTTGGACTATCATCCATATTTTGATGAGAATTATATGCACAAAATTGAAATACCCTTCTAAAAGAGCTTTTGCAGAACGAGACTACAAATAGATACATTTCGCCTAAGATCAAGAACGGCGCAGACAGATCAGATTCCTCCACAGAAAACTATTTTGTTGAACAGGATGCCTATTTGAGCACAGTTAAACGTCACAGACAAATCCACGAATCCTAATAACTGCGGGAGAGGATACAAGGACATTATCTTATCCTTTATTGTGCCCTGAAGAAGTCCCAAGAGGACGAAACGCGTCGGCTGTAGCTCCTGTGTGTGTCTTTTTACTCTCAACTGAACTCAATAAAGAACTCTTAAAGAACACAAGTAACAAACTAATGTGATTATTGCTGTTAACCTCATCAAAGTTATCAGTTTCTACAAATTCTAAAGTGGTGCACCTTGACCTTGTTTAAAGTATACCATAGTTCATGTCTTGAACCAACATTGTAACGGTGGGTGTCTTTGAAGTGTGCACACATATTGTCCCATATATTATAGTGTGGGTCTAAACTAATATTGTGAGAATATTTGACCAGGTGCTGTTCTGTTGGGAATCCTCCACCGTTGTCCTTTTTCTGAAACGGTTTAAATATTTAGATTATCTGAGCCATATGTTACAACGTTCCCCGGCAGCACAACTTGCATGAGCACCCCCTCTTTGTGCCCTGGGGCCAGTTTGGTATTACAGAAGAAGTCGCAGGTGTTTGCATAGCTCCAACTCAAATACAGATCTCGTTGGCACTAAATATACATTGGTGCAAGCTCCAGGGGGCTTCCCTCATTTCCTTGTGGTGTGACCCCATGCAAATGAGATTTATTTGCCTTTGTGCCTGCGCCACATTAAAGACACTGGCACAGAGGCAAGGCTGCTGTAAGGCAGCCACTGACTTTGCGCCATGTAAAGGTGAAAACAGTCAGCGCGCTCATACAGCTCCCATTCAGAGTTTGCAAAGGGGGTCCCAAGGTACCCATAGGCATCTTGCTGAAGGTGGTTACAGTCACTCACTGCACTAACTAGCAGGGGGACCTCTGCCATCCAGGCTTGGTTACTACTGTCGAATGAAAGGCGGCCTGGCAGCTTCAAACAGCTGGTCTGCCTATGAACAATATATTGTTCCTGTCAGAGGTGCAAGTTTGCATCTGCTCTAGGAACAGCACATTTGCTGTGATTGGCACAGTGTCCTGTCTGTCTCCATTGCACAGATATAACTGCACGGTGGTGCAGAATGCGTCAGTGCGCCACATGTATTCTGTGGCTCCTGGTTGTTACCTTGTGTAAACAAGGCAAAGCTTTGCCAAGGAGGGTTGTAAGAAAACTATGTTAATATAATGACTGCGATATAGACTTGCATTTAAAAACATAGATCCAAAATTCCCTAGACTTTAAGTACTAGCCCACAATGTCCTGCAACAAATGTAAATCACTTATATTCACTGCTCTTAATGTGATTGCTCATGACCTAGTAATTGAGATGATTGTATCCTACTAATCTGAGTTGGGTTTTAAAAAGTGTATGTTGACACTCAGCACATGATATAGGAAATAATTTTTGTTAAAACATGATACCTATATGCAGTTCTGATGACATTGGTGTTTGAACATGAAGGGGCCCATTACGATGTTGGGCGGAAGCCTCCTCCTGACAGTCGGAATCTCCTCGACCGTGTCGGAGCCCTTCCGACCGACTCGGTTGGTTTACATTCTGAACACCCGATTACGATGTTCGCGGTCAGAATTCAAACCACGCGGTCATTCTGAATTGGTACAGAGCGACTCGCAGAGTATTTGTATTGGTCGGAACCGCATCATACACCCCTATTGACAGCGTTTCCACCCTCGGGATTACAATGTCGATTTTCCAACAGCCTTTCCACATTAGCCTGTCAAACACGAAAACGCTGTTGGAAAGTGACTTTGGGGGGCCCTGGTAGGGCCTTCTATGCTCCGTGGCCTGCGGTTGATGTCTGAGGGGGTACCTAAGGGACCCCCCCTGTAAAACCCTGCACTTAGTGGCAGACACCATGGGGTGACAGGGTGCAGGATTTTCGGAAAACACCCTTTCCGCCCAACATCGTAATCGGACCCAAAGTGTATTCCCAAGAGCACTGTTTGTTAGGCAGGGCACCCTGGACAATCAGCAGAGCTTGTAGACTCCAAAGCTAATGATGTCAGGCAGAAACAGGCTAAGGGTTGATGTGACTCCAAGTGAAAGAAACATTTTCAAAGCTCACAGTCTCTGTAGGTGTAATATGGCATCCCCTTCTGATGATATATATGTGCATAGCCTTGCACTGCTCTAAATTCTGCCATAGCATGACAAGACAATTTGTAATAAGAATACATTCAGCAGTTAAACATAGGGATGCATACCATCTGTGAAACTACCATGTTGATGCATTGACATAATCTTTGGGCCGCAGCTGTGACCCCTGTCTTGCAGCTTGTGACCCCTGGCACTGCTTTTGCAACCACTGGCCTCAGAGCTGGCAAAATCAGTGCCAACAACTCAGTGGTCTCGCATTGTTGACATGCTCCGCTCTTCTTGATTTCGGCTAGTTAAAAAAAATTTATAATAATAGAATGTAATTGTGTATTATTCACTATTAGTATAATAGAAAATGGAGCAGCAGGAGCTGTAGCAGGGACCTTTGCTGGTAGCTGAGGTAAGTACAAATGCTTTTAAATGTATGTTGTGTACATGCTTGTGTGTGAGTGTTTGTGTGAGAGACAACAAGCATATGTGTATGAGTATGACTTAGAGTGAGTGAGACTAAGAGTGACTGCAAGTGAGAGTGGGTGAATGAAAATGGATGAGTGAGGATTAATTTGAGGGAGTGTTAGAGTGGGAGTGACAATAAGTGAGTGTAACTGTGAATGAGCGAGTCAGAAGTGAGAATAAATGAGAATGTGTGCAAGTGAGTGTGCATAAGCATGAGAGAGTGAGGGTAAGAGTGAATGAGAATGCATGACTAAAAATGAGCGAGTCAGAGTAAGTGAAAATATGTGAAAGCGAGTGAAAATGAAGCCATTATTAAGAGTGAGTGCAAGTATTTGAGAAAAAATATATGAATTTCAAAAATAGTAAGGCTGAATAATAGTGAGTTCCAATTAGTTTGAATGAATAAGAGTGAGTGTAAAGAAGTGAGTGAGACTGAATGACTAGAAGTGAATGAATAAGTGTGAATGAGCAAATGTAATTGAGTGTGAATGTGGTGTTACGCTTTTGAGTCTGCCAGTGTCCCGGGCTTAATATAAGTAGTCATAACTTTATAAGCACCCATGCCAAAATACTGGCGTTTCATACTGGAGGCAATTCTCTGCATGATGGCCAGTTGTGACAACAAACTGGCACCAACATAATGGAGTAACTTTTTGTCATAACAGGCACCCCTGCAAAAATGCTGGTACTAGTATACAAATGGTATTTCTTTCAACATGGGCACTCATGGCCAAAATCTGATTTTGGCATGCTTGAAGAAACTCTTGGGATAGTAGGCACCTATGGCAAATAATGGTTGCACAATGGAGGTAATTCTTGCCATAAGAGAGGACAACCGCAACATATGGGGGGGGGGGGGGAGGAGGGAGAATCATAACAAAATGCTGGCCCAATTTTTGGCATAAGGTTCAGCCATGGTATATTGACGGCAATAAAGACAGAATCCTGGTACTGACATGCTCCATGCAATCTTTGCATAAGGGGCAGCCATGACATATGAAGGCCACCCAAGAAAAAATGCTGACCCTGGCACAATGAAGGTCATTTTCGAAATATGGGGGGCACTCATAGCATATTTTTAAAAAATTGGGTCAACAGTTGGGGAGATTCAGGGTACATTGGCTTGGCGCATCATGATTGGGTTTTAATATTTAATAAGTGCCCTTTCAGAGCCTGTGACTTTTAAGCCGGTTTGTGTAAAAATTGTGCTTGAAAATGAGCCATGCCTCCAATTTTTTAGAAATGTTCTTGAGTCAGAACTTACCCACCCTGAACCCTCTTAGAAGAGAACTAGTTCACTCACTTCATTCATTTACTACAATTTCGGAAAAGTAATATGCCCCATCACTTTCAAAGATAATGTCAGCAACCTAATAAGTGGTGTCTAGAGTAGGCATTAGTCTGTTCTGTGTTGTTATACTAATCATGCAGTCATTATGGCACTTCAGCAATGTCAATTAGTGTGATGTCATCATGTGATATCACTTCAAGGGTGGATTTGGGGTCATAGGTTATGCAACTTCCTGTGTGATGTCATTCCTACTACTGGCAGTTTGATGAATCAGCGTCCATGTGTTGATGTAGCTATCCAGAAAGCTAAGGATAGAGCATGATTTACATAGAATAAAATCAATAATGTGACTTTCATAGAAAAATAAACCACCATAGCAACAGTGAACTGCAAAATGCAGCCAACCTTTGGTGTATGAGATTAAAGTCAAGACTTTGGTGCAAGAGACATCAAGAATTTACACTATCATGGTGCTGTGGTGTTGGTGCAAGAAAATTTCAACACAAGGTAATGGGTTTTCGGCGAATGAATAGTCTACAGAATTTTTTGTTGCAACTTGAATGTTTATTAAGAAAGTACAGAGAATCATGTAGTTTCCTGAACATATAGAAGTTTCGCTGTTATGGAAGGGACTATTAGATACAGTGTACAATTTACTTGAAGTTACACTATCACTATAAGCGTGAACGACAGCAGATATCTCCAGACTGCAATTGGCACTAGATTTTGATTCACTTTACTTGTTACAGCTCTTTCTATCACTTTCAACTGGATTACAAATTCACCACAGTCCCCTGTCACATATATGTAATAGCCAGTTTCTGGCTTCTTCGGGTGCAAAGCATTCTGGTTCAACTCGTGGGGCGACCGATGTATCATATGTTGACCGATTCATGCATATTATTGACAGGACCACTGGAAGTATGCGATTACGAGGGCGCAGCTTGTTCCGCATAAGTATGGATTTGCCACAATTGCCACATAATCCATCATGTGCTGCATAATCTGCTGATTTTAACCCAAAAAATGTGTTTCTAGATCAACCGGATACAAAGTTAGTAAAAACTTGGTGAAGTGGTTCGCGAATTGGTGCTCCCTGCTGCATAATTCCAGTGGGCCTGACTATAGATGGCCATATTATGAACATACATTATTTGTTATGACATTGTTTTGGGTGAAAGAACGACTTTTTGTTTTTAGTTGTGCTTATATAATGTCAAAGCATTAATTATTAGATATGACTTGATTGATCCACGCATTATAGTTGCAGACTTTGGTGTATACAGTTGGGGCATTCTTCGAGGCACACTTGCTAGGTCCCCAAGAGACAACACCCTGAAGCTGTCCGTTGCACTCCAGGGGTCCTCCTGAGTCTCCCTGCAAAAGAAACCCCAACATTTGCCATTAGAGACTGTAATTTGTGTTTCTTGACAAAACAGACATCCCCCGGTGTAAAAACATTTATTGCAGCCTCTTATCGAGGGAGGAATGGTCTAAGAGTGGACTTTTACATTAGAATTAGAATTTTTGACAAGTTAATCCGTTTTTATAACAACCATTTTTGTTATGCAAAGATTTATGAACAAATATTGCATTATCATTCAATAACCCACAGAAGGACCACTCAGTAAGGTCTGCAGCTGCCAGAGGATTCTGGCAACATGTTAAAATAACAATAGTTAAAGCATGAGTGGGTTGTATATGTCTCCAGAAGCCTGGGAAAGAAATGTCACACCACGATAAACATTAACTGTCCGTTTTTAAAAAAAACATTACATGTGAAATAAGAATCTAGGCTTCACATTGTTCCATAATCTATTTTATGTCGGCGTGAAGAGTTTCATATGAATTGTGAATTTTGAAACAGCTTCTGTTTCAGCAAAGGGGCATTCCTGTGAGATTCCCTTCAGTAGTCTTGCTGTCGCAGTTCAAACCCAGCAGCTGCCAAGTAGAGCCCTCTCGCGCGCACCAAGCAGTGCCGCCTCACGCGCACCAAGCAGTGCCCTCTCACGCGCACCAAGCACTGCCTTCTCACGCGCACCAAGCAGTGCCACCTCACGCGCACCAAGCAGTGCCCTCTCACGCGCACCAAGCAGTGCCCTCTCACGCGCACCAAGCAGTGCCGCCTCACGCGCACCAAGCAGTGCCGCCTCATGCGCACCAAGCAGTGCCGTCTCACGCGCACCAAGCAGTGCCACCTCACGCGCACCAAGCAGTGCCCTCTCACGCGCACCAAGGAGTGCCGTCTCACGCGCACCAAGCAGCGCCCTCTCACGCCGCACCAAGCAGTTCCGTCTCACGCGCACCAAGCAGTGCCCTCTCAGACGCACCAAGCAGTGCCGTCTCACGTGCACCAAGCAGTGCCCTCTCAGACGCACCAAACAGTGCCTTCTCATGCGCACCAAGCAGTGCCGTCTCACGCGCACCAAGCAGTGCCGTCTCAAGCGCACCAAGCAGCGCCCTCTCACGCGCACCAAGCAGTTCCGTCTCACGCGCACCAAGCAGTGCCGTCTCACGCGCACCAAGCAGCGCCCTCTCACGCGCACCAAGGAGTGCTGCCTCACGTGCCCACACCGTCAAGGAAGCCATAGGCGTTGTAAATCCAGTGGCCTCTGACCTTATGGGAGGGGCGGAAATGTGAAGGGTGTACACGCATTTCCTTGTCTTTCTGGGGAACCACATGAGTAAAGTAGAAGGAGCAACCACAGAATCAATAATAACATCAATAAATAAAACAATAACAACGACACTAATAATAGAAACAATAACAATAATAAATAATACTAAAAACATAATAATTATTATGGTTATAATTATAATAATTGACCTTATTATCATAAACATTATTATCCGTTATAAAAATAATAATGGTGCTGGACATATACAGAAGTATGTCATAAATTATACACCTTCTGAAGGTGTGTATTTTGAATGATATGCCCACTTGAAATACTTTCCAGATTTTAGGGATTTGAAAAAGGAAGGCAGACCTGGATTGAAGAGACCTTTTGGGACCACTTTTTTTTTAAAAAAAAAGGACCTGATTCACACAGGGTCTTAAAGCACAGACACAGCCTTTCAAAGTAATTTGATTGTGTTTTGGAAGCTGATGAAGCATTTGCAGCGTCCTGATAGAGGTTGAGTACCTGGAGTTTAAGCAAAAGCTGTGCTGCGGCATTTTATCCCTGCTGTAGGTGCACTGGGGTGTCGGCAGAAAGTCCTAAATACAAAGCATCCGCATAATCTAGCAGAGAGTCCACCACCAGTAGCAAAAGGGGATAATGAGTCATCCGGTAGAAAATGACACAATCTTATAGAGAATCTTCAGTTGGAGGAAATGATGTGACCTTTGCCAAGTATGTTTCGAAGGAGAGTTCATCATCAAACACAGCCCCCAGATTTGTAACATTCTTAACAGGCAAAGGTCAAAGGCCCCAGAGAGTCAGGCCACGCTGGAGGAATAGATCTTAGGTGGACTGCTAGGACTATCACCTCGCTTTTATCTGAATTCAGTTTCAGACAGTTTCCCTCAGCCACACACTAACAATTGAGGCGGCCGCATTGCTGTTGCCATCTAGCCTGAGAATGATATCACTATTATCTCCATAACACATCCAGGATGGATGATGTTCCATAATCAGCCCTGCAAGAGGCGTTACATACATGTTGAATAACATGGGGTTCAGTGGTGATCCCTGCAGAACTTTGCATAAAGTCTCCCTGGCTGAAGAGGAAATGTAAAACAGTCTTTGCTGTGGTCTACTAAAAATGACCAATCCAGTTCAAATCCTCCCACGCACTTCCATCCCTCCAAGTCTGTCAAGTAGTGTGGCAAGACACAGTGCTGATGGCTGGGGGAGATAAAAGGATGAGCGCGACAACTCTGCCTTGAACCAGGATCAGAACTACTACCTCTCTCGCTTTGAGGGCAAGCCTCCCTGATGCAATTCAGGAAGCAGTTGAAAACTTGGCTGTTCACGAACGTAGTCGAATAGGCTGCCGTATGTTCCAGGTTTGCTCCTACCGACTTAACAGTGTTCCATTTTTCTGCCTCTTCTTCTCTTTTCTTGCTCTCTCCTTTAGCGCTACGCCATGTATGTGCGCGCTTTATAAGATTATTTTCATTCATTCAAGATCAGTGCCTACTTTGAGCTGGTGATTGCCAGTGGGAGCCACCAGCACTCATTTATGGGGACTAGCACTTATTTTCATGCATCAGAAATTTACAGCGAGCAAGGGACGGAATGGTTGAAGAGAATGATGGAAAAAGCTTCACAAAATGAGAATGCAAGAACTGGCAAGAGCGAGATAAATGGGCAGCCGGCCAAGGGCTTCTGAGAAGACTTTGGGCACCAGCACTCATTCTTTTACAAATTGACCACCGTTTGAGATAATCTGCGGTACATTTTGAACGGAGACAAAATCTGCTTTGGTACCAGGAGAGGCAAGGAACCCACTTTTATGGGGTTGAGAAGCAAGTTTGTGGTGATAAGCTTCATCAGCTGAGAGTTAATAACCTTCTTTGTGAACTTTGCACAAAAGAGTGAAAGTGAGACGAGACTGGTTGCTGACAACCAAGCGGTCCAAGAAGGGCTTTTCAAATGAGAAAGAGTATAAGCTCTTTTCTTGTTTGCAGGGAGATGACTCGACAGAAGAGAGCAATTAACCAATCTGCAGGCTGAGGTATTGATGACCAGCTTTGTAGAATAAAAAATTTAGGCTAGACAGGGCTCAGAAAGAAGTATGAATTACTGATGATCATAGTTTTTGTTGTCTCCTCAAGAGAGACATGACTGAATTTGGTGAGCGCCTGTGCAGGAACTGAGGTCAAATCACTAGGCAGGCAGGCTGAAGACGACTCAACTGAAAGAGTTGATAAATAATCAAAATGGTATCGGAAGAAACTAGAGAAATGATAAAAGCCGGTGAAGGGGTGATCTGCTGTTGCAAATGCAATGTGCTGGAGAAGTCCCTAATGATTCTAAACATTTCACGGGAAGCTCTGCTGCTTTTAAGCAGTCAGGGAGTATAATGCTTCGATGGTGCTTGTCTGACTGGACATTTGCATTTCTGTGGCCAGTCTTACAAGCCATTTTAGCCTCGGAAAGATAATTGTGGTGCCAGTGTCTCTCGACCTACACACAAGCTAGTTTAGTTAGTGTAGCAAATTCGCCTTTTCTGCATGGTCACTCCAATTTTAGCCTTTGTCTGCACACTATATTTGCTGGCTTTAATACTCTGTGCACTTTACCACTGCTAAACAGAACTAAAGTGTCTGTGCTTCCCCATCTAAATCATGTACTATACATTGGAATTTCTTATTGATTCTATTTACCCTTTCTGTAAGTGCCTTGTTTATGGTGCCTTAAGGGCACTTATGAGATGAAATGTTAAATGTGAAACTGCTTAGTTTGTAAAATATGACTTAATGGTGGAATCAGGTTTACTTGAGCACAAAAGAAACGTTATAAAAATGTACTTAGGGCTGCCTGTGCTAGTACTCTGGGCCTAGGAAAAGCCAATGAGTGTTAACTATTACCGCAGTGCACATTTTTCAGTGGCAATGGGTTGACTGTCAGTCTCACCAGTCTTCTCCAGTGAGTCTACTCCTTTCCATCACAGAAGGAATCTCTTTGTTTGGTGCACTGAAGTGCCGGACTGCAGCAGTATCTGTTAGCACAGTTGAGGACCAGCACATTGGCGGCGGGATGTTGCCAATGCTGAGCCCACAGCATATTTGGTGCCTTACGGTGGCAATTTATGGCGACTCACGTGTTTCCCTCTCACTGGAATGAAAACCCCTGAACCACACCTCCATGCCCTACTACCTCCATAAACACAAGTTGTGTGTATGATGCCAGCAGCCATTTTGATAGATTGGGAAGCTTTCCATTCCATATGATAGCTTTGCTTGGCATGCATTCTCCACGTTCCAACTGGCAACCATTTTGTGCTGTTGGGTAATGAATCTGTGCCCAATCTGCCTCAGAAACTTAGTACTTGAGTTTTGGTGACCATCTTTATTTGAGAAGCTGTTCAGGTTTTCTGTGCATTGAGTGTGTTCACAGTGACAGGCACACCTAATAACTGTGATTAGTTTCTAATACAATTTAGCAACTATGGTATTAGTGGCAGCAACTCACCCATGCTCATAGTTAAGATGCCAGCCCCACACCATATTTACCCGTTTGTGAACTCCTCCACTTAATTGGCCACAGTGGAGTTAAGCATTTGAGGCATATTTGGAGACATTCAACAGTGACACATTCACCTCTAAAAAGAAAAAAGCACTATTGATATTCAATCCAAAAAAAGAACTGTTCTGGATCGGCGTACATTTTTACAGCATTCACATCTCCTGGAGAGTTTATTGAGGACTTTGTAGCTGCCTTGCATATATGCTTACACCCACATGTAATTATGGGATTCAAGGTTGAATTTATGAATAAACAGCTAATTGTATGGACTAATAATACGAAAATCCTGGAAAGACTTCTATCCACTGCAGATCCCAACTTGGAAACAGCATTGACGATATCTAACCCTCGGAGCAAGGCATGAAGGAAATTAATAAAAGTTCTAAACCTTGAACTGAGGTTCAACTGATCTCTAAACAATCTGATAGACAATCATCTAAGATAGAAAGCGGAAAGGCTCCACAGAAAGTGGTCAATCCAAGCACCAAGTCCACCTGGCACAAGACCAAACTTGTTTTAAATGCGGCAAGAAAGTCAATTTCGCAGTAGTATGTAAATCAATGCCAGGGCAGAAACAGAATAGTTCAACAATGATAAAGCCATTGGAGAATGACTTTTCTGAGGATGATGGCAATTGAATATTAACGCTAACTTCTCCAGGGCATGATGAAACTGTAGGTTTATCTACTATGAATGGGTGTCTCAGAAGCCTACCTCCAGAGTGTAGAATTGCTGCAAATGGAAAGATCAGTAAATTAATGGTGGATTCTGGTTCACCTTTCACACTTTTGAATGTAAAGGATTTTGAAGGGTTTCACAGGATACAATTACGAGCTTCACACATTGAAATATTTCTATATGGGGGAAAGAAATTATAAGTTAAGGGTCAATTTGATACCACGTTGAAGTTTGAGGGCAGTTCCACCAAGCGAGGCTCTGAGTTGTCAGGATGGAATGAACAGGGTGATTTGGACATGGTATTGGATCCAAATCATCCTAATATGGTTATTTAAATGAAAAAAATTTATGATTTAAGCAGTGCATATATCGGTCGAATTGGTGAGTGTGAGTGGGTAAGGACATTTAGGTAAATTGATGAGTCTCCAACACCACATTATTTGCCCTGGTGGTTGTTCACGTGGTGTGCTAAGTACCTTTGCGGCTAAGCAATGAGCTGAAATCTGAACGTAGGAAATTGTGTGATCAGGGGATCTTTGAACCTATTGAAGGCTGCAAAATCTGATAAGTCGTTGAGGTTGTGTGTTGATTAAAGGCAACTGAACTCTAATATTTAGGTTGATCACCAACCATTGCCCCACATTAATGAACTGTTGCCAGCCCTTAAAGGGGCAGTGTTTTTTACATCATTGGATGTGTCAACTGCTTACCACCAGGTAGAGTTGTGTCAAGAATCCAAACATCTTACATCTTTTGTCCTGCCTCAAGGTGCGTATCCCTTTTTCCGGATGCCATTGGGATTAACATCTGCTTGAGCTGTTTTTCAGGGATTGTTGAGTAAAATGTTCAAAGATTTTCCCAGAGTCACATATTTTCAAGCTGATATCTTGGTGTATGGTCAAGATAAATCTGAATAGGACCAAAGACAGACTGTGACATACTGAGATCTAGTGGGTTGACATTAAGGAAGGATAACTCCACACTTTCCCCGGATGGGGTAAAACCCAAAGTCAAAATACTGGAAGCAATTGAGAAGGATCCTAAACATCTCAACAGGGATCAACTTAGGTCTCTTTTGGACTTAATAGAATATTACGTCAAATTTGTGGGACATTCTGCAAGTAGGACAGCATGCTTAAGGGACCTGCTTCAGAAGAATGTAAAGTATATTTACAATAATGAGTCTGACAAGGTGTTTGAGTCAATTAAATAAGACATTGTTATAGCATGCCCTCTGAAGCCATTCGATACTAATGACACATGTATTATTTCCACTGATGCCAGCAATGTGGGCCTTGGGGCCATATTTATGCAGAAGTGGAGCAATGTTGCTGAGGAATCATTGCATTTGCTTCAAGGGCTTTGAGAGGTACATAGACTATTTATTCCATGATAGTGAAGGAGGCTCTTGGTTTGTGATGGAGTGTGCAGTACTTCAAAGGTTTGTGTGGGGCAGCATGATTATTCTAAGAATGGAATATTAACCATTGGTAGACCAATTTAGCACTAGTGAGGGTGGAAGAGCTACCCCAAGCATTGCCAAATGACAATATACTGCAAGTGTTTCACAACAACTTAGACTATGTGGTTGGTGCCAGGAATGCTTTTACTGATTGTTTGTCGAGACTACTATTATGTGAGTCTGAGCTGAAAATAATGTATGATGACTTGGAAAGGGTATGAGTGGTGAGTTGAATCGATGTTACTATGAATGGGGCTCATCTTGAAGAAGAGTGGATGGAAGCCTTAGCAGTTGGCATACAAAATGTGCAGGAATTTGTTGCCAGTCATTGGCCTCCTGCTAAAGAAGTTCAGGGGAACTTAATTCCATATTTAAGGGCTTCAGATGAGTTGCTGGTTGTTAATGGTGTTTTGCGTAGGTGTGGATTGTTGGTAGTTCTGTCGGAGTTGTGCAACAAGGTTCTAACTTAAATGTTGGTATTTGTGCCATTAAAGCCTAGAATACCTGACAATTTTTTTGTGGCTAGGGGTTGACATGCTGTGGAATGTTTTGTCTGTGAGTTTAGTGTGTGAGTCATGAGTGTTGAGACCCAGGTGACTGGTACAAGTCCTGTTACCCCCATAACCACAGCTAATTTGAAATGGCACAAACTGCGCTTTGACATATCGGAAGCATGCAGTTGCACACTAAAATATGCTTGCATATTAATTGACTATTTTGCTAAGCGGTATGAAATCAAATTTGTGGACAGTGGGAATGCTGGTGTAGTCATTGATTTATTTAAAGAAGTGTTTCTGAGAGAAGGGTATCTTTAGGAATTGGTGACCAACAATGGCACCCAGTTGGCGTCGCGGTAAATGGAAGAATTTTCAAAACTGTCTGACATAAAACACATCAGAACGTCTTTATATCATCCCCATTGTAATGGGTTGGTGGAAAGAAATAATCATATTATTAAGAATCAGCTTGCATTTGGCGTTGGTGAATGGTTTGGAAAGGAAGTCTGTGATGAGGTATATGATTTGGGCCATCAGAACCACACCTCATATAGGCACAGGTATGTCACCTTTCACTATATTAAGGGTCAGGGATGTCAGAACGAAATTGAGCAAGAAATAGATATATCAAAAAAGTGTTGATGTTGTGAAGGTTGGCAGTGTTGTGGATGTGAGACGTGAAGTGAAAAAGAAATATAGCACAATAGGCAAATGTTGCAACAGATTGATTGTTAAGGCACCTGCTCATGTTCAGAAAAGATTTTCCAGTTTTGCGGCATCTGTTCAAAAAAGGAAGTGAAGGAACTTGCAATAATTATCAAGGATGGATGGGTGTGGAACAAGAGATTCGGTTAATTGGTGCCCGACTCCAAGTCCACCAATGTGCATTAGAAAATGGGTGTGGGAACAGATGAATGTGTTGAAGTTGAATGTGACCAGCACCAACCTAGATTCCACAGAGACGTATAACTAGTCTTGTGAAGTCTAAGGATTTTGTTATGAAACTGTGTATCGTTTTTTACGTACATGCGTATGGTACCTGTTAGTTCTCTCTTCGCCTTATCAGATTATGTTTGCAACATGTTTGTATTAACATTTGCCTTTCGTTAATGCTCATTTTACCACTGAGTAGTTAGTTATGTTGATCAACTTAAGTTCATTTTGCATGCATGTCCCTTCCATGTTCCCTATCCCACTATAGGCAGTTCTATTCCATATGGTGCCTTTTTTTACATTCCTGTTTTACTTTTAATATTTCTGCTAATTACATTCTTATATGTTTTGATTGTGAAGGAAGGTGTGTGTAGGGTTGCATATGTAGAATGTTGGGTGTTGTGGTAAATAAGCTGTATCTAAATTACAACATGATCACAATATTGGTAGGTTAATTTCTATTGTGAAAAGGCAATGGAAATAGAAGAGAAAACAAGTAAAAAGACCCTCAGCTACAGTAAAACCTTCTTAGCATATTCCTTGCAGACGGAAAGATCTGTCAAAATGGGACAGATATCTTGTCTGCTGTATTACAAGTGCCATAGGCTGTAATAAACAGTGGTTGAGTTGCACTCTTAACTGTCACAAGTAGAATGGGGGCAGGACTATGCTCTCCTTGGCAAATAACAACACCGGTTTAACAATGTTTTATAAGCATGCTGGGTCACAAAGCTAGAACTTGTTTCAGTTTCCAGCAAAATTGCCCTTTTGCAACCTTATGTCTCATTCAAATTAACAATCAACATGAAGTTCTGTACTGTAGGCATGAGCAGGGTGGAATGACTTTCTTACCCCACAGGAGCTCCGTCCTCCCTGCATGAATCCAGCACACATCATGTTGGCTGTGTAGTAGTAGGGATGGGCCTGCTGGCACTGTGTACTGGAGATAATTGGCAGATCCAGACACTGGAGAACCCGGGGATAAACCACTGGAAGAAAAACACAACATTGGAAGTAAATAGTTTAGATTCAACGAAAGATACACTAGGAGCAGACCAAATATACATTTGTGAGGTTTGCAAACTCTGCAACCAGCGTGAAGTGCAAACATTTTAACACTTGATCAAAATGGTTTATACAAATTAATTTGCTGAGAGAAATCTTTCTTTAAATAGTTTTTTTGCTGAGGTGTTTATTTAGCAAAATCTACTGTATGGGATCTTTTTTCTAGCAGTACACTCTTCGTAACTTACATTTACGGATGACAAAAACGACATGCTTATTCATCAAAATATTTGTGAAGCAACGTTGAAGAAATGTCTTGTTTCATGTATTTTATACCTTCTGTTTCTTTTTAATGCTCATACAGTAACTGTTATTGAGCGGAAGAAAGAGTAGTGAAGCAGCACATGCTATATGGCAATATGTTATTTTTAGAATCCTACACACCTTCTAGGCAACTTCAAGGTCAGAACTTTAGGTACAGGATTGTCATAATCTGGCTATCAAAGGCCAATTTAGGGAGCTTCTGATTTTTTAAAAGTGAAAATGGCTTTATTTCAGCTTTTTCCTGCTGAAAAAATCTATCACTTCAATGCAAGTCAATGGAGAAGTTACTTCCTGCCAGTAGAGTAGCCTGGAGTAACAGATGCATGAGTTACGGGAGAGGTTGAGAGAGGATCGCATTTATTTCATCTTGAATACTGTAAACAAATTTAAATATATTCATTGTGGGGAAAGAAGCATCCAGGGCTTTGATTCTTAAACTGGGTCTACTGATCCCTGGGGCCCATGGCACCTACTCTACTCAGGGGGTTCATGACTACTTAGAAAATAAAATGACATCAGCAGATTAATAAACTATTTAAACACAAAAAAATGTATATGTAAGTTGGAAAATTATAAAGTGTACAGTAAATATGAAGGACTTTGAAATTGGAGGCAACAAATAGAGCTTTATGAGGTCTTTGGTGGAGGAACTCCATACGAAACGCAGTAGGAGGGATACACAGCTTGAACGACGTGGATGCCTGGGTGACCCTGGTGGAAAGATTTGCAGCCCCTGCAGATACACCATTAAATGGGGAGAGCACCCGCATGGGAAATTTAGAGGTCCTTTGACCCTTTGCATTAGGCTGTAATTAGATATGTACCTTGGATGTTTAACTGTAATGTCACTGGTCGATTGCCTCCTGCAAATCTATTATTGTTAATGCAATGGAATACCCCTCCAGTTGCTCGCTATGTACTGTGAATATTGTAGTAAGGGCTGCACTGATGGTTGTCATTGATATGTTGAAACTGGATAAATAAACGATTTTATTTTAAATAGAACCCTATTTGAAGTAGTGAAGTAGTGTGGCTCACTGGTTAGAGGCGGCAGACCCGAGAGCAGAGGACGGCCCGGGACCAGGGTTCGATTCCCGGCGCGGCAGGTTTCTGGACCAGGGTCAGTGGACTCGATAATTCTCTCGCCTCGGTGCCCACTCTGATCAGTGATCACACTCGGCAACTCTGGGCATTAGCTTGCCTCATCTTCACTAACGGCCCCACCAGACCGCCGGGGATGCCTGGTCTCACCCTGGAGATACCCATTAAGGGACCATCTCTCAGGGAAGCCAGGAAGGGTTTCGCAGCGGTCGAAGCGCCTTGGGACCCTACGGGTAAGTAGTGCGCTATATAAATGCCTATACATTTACAAAGGAAAATATACTAGTTACACTTACTCATGTGTAAATGTACTACTGTAGCTAATAGTAACTTTGCAATTATTTGCTATTCACCATTTCCTAGTATAAAGTTACCTAGGTGCAGACTGACGTATCTCCACCCTGGGTGGAACCTTATACTCCAGAATTTCCAAGTGCAAAGTTACTTCTCATAATGTTTAACACATAGGTGAAGAGTTCCTTCATCGTGGCAGAGATCTTCCTATTTTAAAGCATACAGAAAATGATTAAAGTTTGTTATTATTTAAACAAAACTATAAAAAGGTTTTAATATAAAATATGGATGCAAAATGATTGCTTACATTTATTTTCATGCTCGAATTAATAAAATAAAAATTTGTCACACATTAACTTAAATGTTTAAAATTTAATTAAAATACATTTTATTTGTATATATTATTTTAAGCAATAATTTAAAAAATCCCATTTACAATAATAATTTTATTTGAAGTTAAGATATATTAAACGTATTAATATTTATCTATATAAATATTGTGAATGGTTTTTTTAACAAACGTTTAACTTTATATGTTTGATATTAAATTTTATACTAATTAATAATGCAAGGCTGAGCTGAAGTATATGTACTACTTTTTTGGGGGCATTTTGGCTATAGTAACTTTAGCAGTGTAGTTTGTGAATAGCAATAAAATTACTCTTTTGTGGATCGGGCGTTTGTATTTCAATGTCCTTCCCTAATCCAATTTTTAACCCTCATAAACCTATCCGATTTAGGTGAAGGTATTCCCATTTTCCTGTCAATCCTCCATCTCCCTCCCACAATTAATACTAAGATGTAGACCCATGTGTGTGGACATCTCCACACATGTCAGAGTCCTTTGCACACAAAAGATAGGAGTGGTGTAGTTGGAGGTCTCCGAATGTACATTAGTGAATAGTATTAATTTGTAGTACTACTTCACATAACACAAACGCAGTTTGTGAAAAAGCCCCAAATTTGGTAGCCTTAGCTTGATTTTTGGGAACAGCACGAGCCCAGCAAACAGTAGCAAGTATGGCTGACTGTGGCATCAAATTAAGTAATGCTATGCACTGACAAAAAGAGAACATCCATTTTGAGCAAAAATTACAAAGATATCTGCTAGAGTCCAACATATTGCTTCATCTTTTAGAAATAAAAACACATTTTGTGCGCTACAACCCTGTCAATAAAATTAAAAGTTCAGCTTTCGTATTTTTTTCGTTTGTGAATTGAATCAAATATGTTATAATGTGGGCATTTCTTTTAGATATAGGGCCCGATTCCGATGGAACTGTAACCGACCGACCTCCTGTCGACGGTTACAGACCTGCAAGTACGATGCGACCAAACCCTGTTCCGTCGCAATCCTGGGAGCCTGCGATCCGAACGGAACGCATGCGCGCACTGTTAAATGCAGAGGTGCAGTTCATCCCTGCACCCTGTGGCAGGCACCTCAAAGTGCCTGCCACAGGGTGCAGGGCTCAACAGGGGGGCACCATAGGTGCCCCTTAGGTTGCCATTTGGCGGACTTGCACCCATAGGGGCCCTACTGAGGGCCCCCAAAGACAGCTTCCCACTGCCTTTTCATGCTGAAAAGACTGGCACAAAAAGGCAGTAGGGAACTGCCATCGTACTCCCTCGGCCGGAAAGAGGCGTCCGGGAGAGTATTGAAGGGTTTCTGGATGGAGGATGGGCTCTCTGAGACCGTTGTAAACCATCCGAAAAACCATGTATCAGATTCCTTTCCGACTGAGCTCATCAGTATGGCTCAGTTGAAGCCTTCTTGCCGACATCTGAATCGGGCCCATAGTTGTTTCTGTATTTGTGTGTATTCTTTTGTGGTTAAAATCGTAGAGGTTTTTCAAAAGAGATTCAGTAGGGGTCATATACGTCTCAAGGGTAAGATTAGCTGGTCTAGAGAAAAGGATGAGGCACAGAAGGGACTTCAAAGATCTGTAGGATCAGGGCTGCTGTGACTTGTCGTGCAGAGAGTTAGAAGCTCGGCAAAGAGTGGACAAATATGCTTGTGGTTCTGTGCACGAAGATCAGATACAGTGACAACCATGGAGTTCTGCATTTTTTTGTACAGTATTTTAACTTGGGATGTTCCAGAAAGTGACTGTGATAATATCTCTCTGTAAGCGTAATGCAGAGAAGACCAGATTGAAGAATGGTTTTGAATATGATACAGAATATTTGACCCTTTATGCACTGCATTGACCAACCCAACGAGGATCAATGATGGGAGCTTTGGGACCACTCCCCATAGTCCAACGCATATGGGAGATTGTGCTAGGGATTATAAAATCACATGTTTTACACTGAAAGATCCTGTAGAGAGAGGATCTAACAATGCCTATCTGACCTAAATAGTAGAGTCAGTGGAACTCAGTCATGTGGAAAATAAAGTGCATTTCCAGGTCTATTGCCATTAAGCTCCCTCTTCTTTTTCCACTAACCAAGGTCATGCATGCCTCTGTTCTGCTTAGTCCTTCCTCTATTTCAGTTGCCTATAGAAGTTACATTCCATTGGCTGAAAGGAATGGACAGGGAGAGGAGCTGAATGCATCATTTGATCAGCCTGTAAGTGGCAGTTATGTTACTTTTTGTCTAGTTTGTGCATGGAAAGTAACTGGGTGATGTGTTAAGCAAGGGCCAAGAAAAAAGGGGTCACAAAATGTAAAATGCCCATGCATTTTCCGTAGACTTTTTTTTAAAGAGGCACTACCTGAACGTAATTACTCCAAATTCAGCAGGAAGCTAGGGGACTGATTACGAGTTTGGCGATCCTCCTGCCGCAACGGCCTCACCGACAGGACCGCCGAGCCCGTAGAGCACCTGACTGTTGGATTACAAGTTTAAACCATGGAGGCTGCGGTGTTCTGGTGATCTCATTGCGTTGGCCTGTTAGGCTCATAGGAGAGTCTGTACAGCAGATCGCCATTGTGACAGTGCCTGCAGTACATACCTGTATGGTGTGGCAAGCACCATGTCCTACATGCTACACCGTGTTCAAATGTGGGTGCAATTCCATGGGGGCATGACATGTGCCCCCCCCCCGCATGCACACACCAGCACAGGAGTGGCAGAGGACAGTGTTAGGGTACAGTTAGTATGCCACTCTCACAAGAGTCCCTTGAATCCAATTTTAACAAACAGAACTTTGATTGGCACCAGGGGGCTTTTTTACCCTTAGGATATCTAGCTCAGCCAGTAACTATAATTTGTGCCCTAAAGTAACTATTACTCGCTCCCTCACCATGTAGACAAAAATGAAATTCTTTTGTTTGGCAAAGTGAGAGATCTTTGGACCAACACTAATTGTCTGCAAGACATTCCTTCTCTACTCTCCATGATGACGATTCCATGCAGCCCCCACAGCATTAACAAGAGGGTTGGTAGTGCCCCTGCCCCTTTTAGCGGCACCACCAGAAATAAAAAAAAATATTAAAGGAGCCCTTGGGCAATATATGTACTTCCTACAAAGAAACAATGAATAATAAATTACCAGCTCCTGTGGCTTATTTAATATTCCTTTGCAATTCTGTTTGTAAACTGAGTGCCCTGGTACCCACCTGGGGCACAAATACGACCAACATTATTGGAGCTGCGAGAGGAGCTCTAGTGCCCTGTGGCCCTGGCTGACTCCCCAGCAGGCGCCCATATCAAGTGCCTGCAGCAGGGGGCATTGTCTTTCAAAAGTGGATGATCCAAGGCGACCTGGAATTCCCACATTACCAAAATCATTGGGAGCTGTTTGTGGAGCCCCAAAGCCCCCGTGGCCCCTGCAAGCTCTCCAGCCACCACTGAGGTGGGAGGTGGAATTGTTTTTTTCAAAAGTGTGTGACCCAATACCCACCCAGGGCACCTACATGTTCTTATTTGTTGGGCCCACAGGGGCGCCCCAAGGCTGCCAAAAACCTCTGTGGCTTCCCAGCTAGCAGCCATAGTGGTGCTGGAAGGAGCTGGCTCACTCACTTTGCTCCCACCCAGAAGGGGGCAGTTTTTTGCAATGCTCCCGCCCGGGTGGAAGTAAAGTTGTGTTATGTGTTCCGGAAGAGTGCGGGCAAGGTATGCCCCCTTCCCCTAAAATTGAAAACGGCTCCAGGGGATGAGGTCCACTAACCTAGATGAGAGTCTTGGGAAGTTGAGCTGCATGACTCCTCCCCTAATAATAAAGCCAACCCCAAAGGAAAGGGTCCCCAGAACCTAACGGTGGTTTAGGGAGGGGGGGGCAAATAACCCCTCCTCAAAATAAAGCAATGTGCCACCTCCCTCCCCCACTCCTTCGATCCTCCACAAATTTGTGGCAACACTTAAAAAAAGAATTTTTGGGGCCCAGAGGGGCCACCACCCAGACCTATCTTTTTTTTAACTTTATTCTAGGACAGGCTACTCAATTCCTGAGTCTTAAAATGGCTGCCCCAACATCTTTGTTGATATGGTGTCATCAAATCAGATGTTATGTTAGGATCTGAAATATTTATACATTTTAAGCCTTATTTTCTCAATAACTAATGAAAGGGAAAAATGAGTTTTGGGACTCCGTTTCTTATTCACTCTCCACTTGACGGATCACCCCAAAACATTCCAGGATGGAGCTGATGTAGATGAGGCTAGGATATGGTAAACACAGACATTTTTCCTATTTTCGATGCATCACATAGTGTCCAGTTTCTCTGTCCAGCAGCAAGAGGAAATTCAAAATGTTGTAAGGAGAGGAACAATGATTCATCCTCGGACCTCCTCACTCATCAAGAATCATTATAATGATAAATGGACTTCCTACCTCGGGAAAGCACTCGCACATGGCATAGAAAATAAAAATTCCCTTGGTGTCTCAAGAATATCTCTACTAAGGTGAATACCCAGAAGGCGATTAAAAATGAAAGGTCGATTCCTGGAGAACAATTAATTCTGCATAGTCTGGTTGACATGGTTCTGTCTTTTGGTCCATGTGGGGTCTGTGGCAATTCCTGTTTAGTGCAGCTCTATGCCCCAATAATTCCAGATATTTTTCACTCATATACACATCTTGTGATTACAAGTGGAATTCAGAAATACTTGCAATTAGTTTTCCTAATGTAGGATCCTATTGATTATCTGTGAAAGGCACCATGGAGGTACACCGTGTGCGGACCCCTTGAAGTCTCACATTCTTCAAAGTGAGAACCCTGTATTTAACCTATTCATCAGTCTGTCCATAAATGGGGCCCCATTTGTTCCCCCTTTAGAGCCACCAGTAATGACTTTGCCAATGCTTGCTGTACTTGCAACATTATTGATACATGACATGTTAACAACCTTCTTGGGTAAGTTCTCTGTATCTTTTTACCTGAACTTTAGAGAAAGACACCTGAATGGAACCAATCTGGCAAGGACTTATGAGTTGTCCACTATGATACTAAAGCTCATCTAAATTAGCAGTGTTGAGAGAGAAAAGACTAGCATGTTGAAGCATTTACTGGACATTTATCAAAGTTCCTTTGTTTCCCATTTTAAGAAAACAAAGGAACAGAGTGCTATAAATGGTGTGTAATTAATAACACACTCCCCTCTAAACTTAAAACATCAACAGTCATTCACCTCTGAGGATGATTGTAGGAAAATGCCTCTTTTTTTCTATGATTGCCCCAATTTTTTGTGAACGGATTGTGCTGTTTTTGTTTAGTCTTGAACTCAGCTAACCCAGGCCTCAGTTCAAGTGTTCCGTCTCCTAAAGCATGTTGCAATTCTCCTAATAGACATATTTAAGTCCCTAATATATGGTACCGAGTGTTCCCAGGGCCTGTGAGCAAAATGTCACTAGTGGCTTCAGCACATACCTTGCCACCCACTACAGAGTCAGTGCAAACATGACTGCAAGCCTACCATTGTAGCCTAGCTATGCACTTTTAAATTGCATCTTTGACCTGTCCACATGAACCTTTTTGAATGTTCTAAACGTTCCTTTTCAGTATGAATATGTTATGCCTATATAGGCCTTATAAGCCCTAAGGAGCGGTGCATGGTATTTAAAAGTGGGACATGCAGAAAATTATTGTCACACATGTCCTTATAGTGAAAAGGCCATAACATCTGTTTTCGCTGTAGCAAAGCTGGCTGTTCCAAAGCAAAAACCTGGGCTAGAAGAGTACAGTTAATAATACTAATTGTCGTTAGGAAACAGCTAAAAATATAATTCAAAGACTCTTTTTGATAATCGTTTAAATTCAATATAAAGGTAAAATCGAATTTGTGATAACTATTAAGGAAAAGGTACTTTTAGACAGTAACCTTTTCTCTGCCCAAAGCCTCCTGAGGACCATTTGCATGAGCTTCAACTGGTGTTTGATAGCCCCCTTGAAGAGGTGCAAAACTTGTTCCAAGGGCAGAAAAAGGTCTTGGGTGTGGCAAGGTTTTTCTGTTTCACTGGCAGGATGACCATCTAGGCTGTCCCCAGGAACCTATTTACCTACCATGTCACAGGGCAATGTTAGCTGACTGGGGGTGAGTGTTTGATTTGCTCAAGCGCTCCGTCCATCATCCCCTTTGGTATCGCTTTGTTCGCCCTAAGTTGGCAGGGTATGCCCAGACGTGGGTCCCTTGCTCACTTTGCCACTGGATTCAAGATAGCCTGGCTGATGAGGGTTATGAAACCGAAACCGGTTCCAGGATGCTTGTTTCCGGTCCAGGGAAGACGTGGCTTGGCAGTTCGGTCTGGACTGTTCCCATGAGGCACAGGGTCAGACTGATTTGCATATGGCCATGTTTGAACTGGGGTGTTGGAGTGAGCTAAAGAATGATGATAGATTAAACCCAGATCAGTTGAGTGGGGGTGAGTGTTTGATTTGCTCAAGCGCTCCGTCCATCATCCCCTTTGGAATCGTATTGTATCTTGGTGGAATCATAAATCTACGCTGCCTGAAATGAGACACAACTTTGCTTTCCAGAAGTTCATTGCTTTCTTTGACTTTGGAGGTCAGCAGGATTGCACCTGCTGCTGACCGCCTATGTCATCAGCGCCTAAACTTCACCTCATCTTATGCATTTTGAGCCTCGGACGACCCAATGCAACAACCGTAATTGTCACTACAAGTTGACTAGTTTGTCTAATGGTGATCTCCCTCGACTGACTATCCTTAAACTGACCAGACAAAAGTCTTTAAGAGGCCAGAGCCCTGCAGGCTCACTATTAGAGCCTGAGTGGAAGCAAAACTGAGTGGCAAAAATTCTTTCTGCATGTCCAGAAAGGGCTGTAAAACCACCAGATTATTGCAATTTAGGTCCACTTCGAAAAAATACTCACACGAATTGGCACCAAAATCTATAGTACATACTGTCCCTCTCTCTACGTTTGCTGCAAGCACCCTGACGCAGCTGCAAGGCCCCACATGCGCTATAATAAAGCCTTAATTAAATAAATGACATCATTGTTATTCATTTGACGTAGATGTGCGCAAGGGCCTCAAAGCTTACACGGAGAGGAATACCTTGACAGGAAGCAGCTCTATGCATCAAACATCTGCCCCCTTCCGCAAAGGTGTACCCCTCGCTGCCTGCTGCCGGAAGCAGGTCGGATACATTCACTTTTTAGCTTCATCAGAAGAATTAAAGGCGCAACAACACCCATGCTTCTCCTCCCTTCACCCTGTGCATAGGCAGTAGATACGTGAATGTACTCTGTGGCTTCAGTAGCTCAGCAGTTTAAGCATGTGTGCTGCTAATAGAGGTCATTCAAGGGTTCATTGTTACTTATACTTGGAAATAACACGCATGCTTTTTCGGAAAATTCACTTTACCCTTTCTCTAAGTGCTGCTTTTGTCATATGGTTGCAGTAAAGTGCAGCAGGCATCGCTTTCCAAGGGATACTATGTGAAGTAAAATGTGCATGTTCCAGATGACATAATGATGACCGTGATGTTTGCATCACAAGTTAGGATTTTCACCAGCCCTCCCTTTAATGCAGAGGTTTTTAAAACTGGAGGTGGCCTCCCTGGGGTGCCTAAACTGATCATGGGTCGGTGCAAGGCATTGGGGAAGACGAGCACCATGGTCAAAACATTGTGACGTCTGTTGTCATTCATGTCCTGGCTGGGAGTGGGTGTCAAAGGGGAAGGAGCTCTGAATGAGCCTCTAAGGCCCTCCCTCCCATTCCGGATAAAAGATCGCACTATGGATTATTTGACACTAGGGAGACCAGACTGCCACAGCATGTTGGCGATCATGTATCCAATTAAATGAAGGATTACTCCCAGGAGGTGCTATAATGCCTCTGTCAGAAGAAAAGAGGTGCACAAAATGTCTGAAAGGACAAATTCATCCTTCGTTAGAAGACCCCTCACTCACCAACCTAGTTGATGACATGCTTCATCAGCGGGGCCCCACCCGGACAGCCGAGTGCTATCCGGGTGTGCTGGGACATCTGAGCGGGTTTGTTTTTTGAATTTTTTTTGTGAGAGTAAAAAAGGTAGGTGATATAAAAATTGTCCAGTAAGCTATTCACTATCAAAACTTTATTCTGGAATGTCTGCGCAACTATACGATTCTTATAAGCTGGACACCATGCCAGATTAGGTAGGACTCAGGTGTCAAAGGCATTGTAGTGAAAAATAAAAATGGTCTACATGTTTCAACCGCTGTTATGATTATAGGGTTTTCGTCAGGACCCGTGGTGGTAGCCCGGGTGGTATACACTCGCTAAGGTGTACCCTGCCCTTGACTACGTGAAAAAACCACCAAATAAAATTCAGTGGGTGGTTGTAGAGTTACTTTTTCCCAGATTCCTAGAAAAAAGCATCTGTAAAGGAAGAAAAACAAGACAAAAGACAAACACACATTTCAGTACATAGGACGTGTGCGAAGTGCTCAAAATGCAACACCCAAAGTGATAGAGAAATACGATGGGTGTTGATGCATAGCTCATGAGTCGTCATGCATGGGTTTCATTAGGGTGCAGCGAGCACCATTGGGCTTTAAATAAGGCCCGTGAATAAATATTACAACCCACTTAATTGCGGTGAGTCTGTGCACTCATAACCCACTCACTAGTAGAACGTGAGTTAAGGTGAGTGCTAATTACAAGGAAATGCGATCGCTCCCTAATCTTCAATTATACATTCACCGAAAGTTCCAATTTACGTGGGTGTCCATGCGCCCAAAAACAGGCGTGATTACAAAGTCGCAAAATGGCATACCAACATCCAGTCTAACACACGAGCAAAACAAGCATTGGAAATGCAATAGGTCTCGCATTAGAAAAGTTGGAGCTATTGATTTTGTAAATGACAAAAAAAATGTATGTGTTGGTCTTGAAAATAGCAAAATTAATAGCTTTGTCATTTACAATGCCAATACTTTTAACTTTTTCAAATGTGACACCTATAGCATTTGTAATGCAACATGTTTTGTATGTACGTGATGTACAGGAGGAAAAACTCAAGCAATCCCAGGTGGGTGACTAGGAACCAACTGGCTACAAAAGGCCTGAAAGAACACATGGCAGATGTACACATGACTGGATAAAAAAGTCAGAGACTTGCAGTTTAGTAGCCTCTATTTTCAAGTCTAATGAACGCGTGGCGTTCAGCTCTGTGCTTAATGCATGTGTGGTGCTGACGCCAGTAAGACGCCCAATTTTTAGTGTATTTATTTTTTACAATGGCAGCACGAATAGCTTGTAAGGTATTACCTTACAATAATACAGAGGTGTTGGTGATTTGGCACATATGCATGCTTCTTGTGTGGGGTTGTATATATAAAGAAAAGGTTGCGCAGTGCGATGTTATGTTGCGTTGGAAGCAGCTTGTCAAGTTTTATTACTTGGTGTTGCTCTGAAAACCTGTAGTATGTATAGCCATGTGGTAGGCGAGTGTTGGGCTGTTTTTTCAAACATGAAAGAAAGATGCTTCGGGTGACAAGCTTTTCAGAACCAAAAAAACCCGGGCAAACAGACATAGGAATAGTACTAAATGTGGACACATCATTAAAATATACATACATATTATATATACACACACACATACACAATAAACGGAAGGGTTCCATAGGGGTGAAGGTGGGTCTTGTGACCGTCCAACCGGTGTGACTGGCGCGCATGTAGACTTTTTGCAGTGCGTTGCTTTGTATCTATAACTAACTTCCTGACGCTGCTCAGTTAGAAACCTTCAATACGAGTACACACTCGAACTTTTCGCAAGGAAAATGCTTTTCAATAGCAGCCAATTATTTTTTTCCAAACCGACGTCCCAGTTCCGATTTTACAATGAAATTATTATAAGAGAAACGTGGCGCTGGGAGCCCAATGCTACATCCAGACCAACAAGCACAATGAAGCCCTTGTTCCGCGCAGACACTGTAGCGAGGAGGGCGGAAAAGAAGCTGGCAGTCAGCAGTTTGTGTTTTAGGCGAAGGAAAAGAAAGAAATAATGAAGCAAAACAACGACAGTGACGTGCACCCACTCGCTGGTTGGGAAGAACGGGGGGGGTGCAGAGGGAGATTAGAGGGCTTGAACTGAAGGGCGAGGGAGCACACACTGACGCAGATGCCGGAAGACGGCTCATGTGCTCAAACTGAGAAAACTTTCAGAGTATGTTAGTGTCTGGTCCAGCAGCTGTGCTCTACCAAACAATTCTTCGAGCAAGTGGCAGACAAACATTCCCGCCTGCTTAGAACCCGCGATAGGAGCACCGCCATGTTTTGAAGAGAACACCTCCGCACAAAACACGTGCGCGGCCAAGCCGGGGACTCCCCTTTGAGCCTCACAAGGAGATAGTCACAAAAATAAAGCAGTTCAACCTCGCGTTTGTGTATGGTATAGGATTACACATAGATACTCTGCACATCTCTTTCTGCACATCTCTTTCAAAAGTAAATCAAATACAATTATTTAACAAGTGAAAAGCAGCTTATATTATAAAACCCAAATCGTGTGAAACGCTAAGGAGACACGGCCATGGGGGGAGGTGAAACTGAAAGTATGGCCGGCCGGCCGGCCGTGAATAATTAGAGAAGCACACGCTTTTTAGGGCTTGCGCTTGCGCAATGACCTAAAAAGCACATGCACTGCAAGGAATCGCCAGTGAATCGCCAGTAGTTAAACTCTCGATAAGCCATAATAGAGCTTCGCCAGCTATGCCCAGCAGGCGAGCCCTAAAAACTAAAAGGCATGTATACATTCAGAGAGGGCAAGAAAAAACGCTTCCTTGAAGCGCTATTGGAATGTGCCTCATGGGCGTCGGGTTTTGCACAGACCAGATCCGGCCACGATCTGGATCGGAGAACAGATGAAAGGGGGAGGGAGAGGAGGGCGGGGAGGAGAGGGGTTTAGAACCGGATTCTAGATGCAAAACGGAGCCTACCTGCTACTTTGAAAAAAGTCCAGAGCCTGCCCATCCCGGTAAAGGTAACTTACTTGTGGACAGTCCTAAAAGGCTGTTTTGCCTAACTTGCAAATCCCTAGGCGCCCCGTGTGTGTCAGCCAGGGGCTCCGAAGCAGTGTTTAAGAAGCTGGCACGTCCTGGAGTGACTGAGGGCTTGTCCATACGCCGTGATGTCACCGCGTGCCGAATGGGTGTGGCGCGGTGAACAGTGCGTCCTTGTAGCTATGGAGACTGGGCGCTCGTTGTTACAATAAAACGGGCTCAATAAAGCATCACCGCATTGGGAGAAACAATAATATGGGATCAGTGCTATTCTACGTGGTTAAACCCAACCTTGTCCCTGTAGCTATGAAGACTGGGTGCTTGTTGTTAGAATAAAACGGGCTCACTAAAGCCTCACTGCGTTGGGAGAAAAATGGGATCAGAGCTATTCTACGTGGTTAAGCCCAACCTTGATTGGGCATAAAAGATCTGTAAAGTGGAAATTAGGGGATACCTAAATAAATACAGTGGGCCCCAGAGTCCTAGACAGTACAAGGAGGGGGAACACAAAAATCAAAGAAACTCCAGGAAAGTAAAAAAAGGAAAATAAAAAAAAAGGAGGGGGGAAGAGTATAGAGTAAGGAAAGGGTTGCCACAAAATATTATTGACCAAGGGGACTAGGAGTATTCCCGTTATACATACACATATAAAAAAAACTTTCTGTCTTATTGTTTTCCTGATCATGTATCCGATCTCATTAGGTCTCGCCTACACAGGGCGCATGCGCTGCATAGGAGGTCCTTTAGCTATCACTTGCTCTTTTTGGAAGCACATACTTGTGCTTGTGGCGGAATACACCTTCAGGGAGCGCGCAGGGGCATGCCACAAGCACAATTATGTGCTTCCAAAAAGAGCAAAAACAGCTGATGCTTTGCGCACGTGCGTTTGGAAGCTTCACCAGCGAGCTAGGCAAATGGCACGTGGGCACCATAGCATCACGGGCCCACTTAGTGGGTGCGCTTCTCTATTTCACCATATTGCACATCTGTTTGCTCACCATTCTGCTAGAAATCCGGTGCACAAACATTTTAAAAGTGCATCGATGGTATCACTGCCACGTGCATGGCTGCCTCTCTGACACTGGTCACTGTCCCAGTCTCACCCACTACCATCAACCCCGTAAACAGTGCGTCAGGCTCGCGCACCCCGCTCCTCTAACAGCGAGCGCGGCAGCTTCACAGACCGCCCCTGCCTCCCGGTACCCTAGGTGTGTCTCCACAGCCACATTTCGGGGTCCGGCCTTGCTGGGTCTTTCTGCCTTTCTGTTAGATACATTCCCTGACCCACTTGTACGAATATCATCACCTACTCACCGCTCGCCTTCAGCCTATCCTGTGCCAGCTTCGCCCATCTCTTTGCACAATCCCTGTTCTGGCTTCACTATGAACGCGTTGAGCAATCAGCGTGCCAGCCTCATCAGCCCACTTGCAAAATCTGTCAGCCATGCTCCAGTTGCATACGTTATGCCAATCTGATTGTGCCCAACTCACATACCCTGTCATGAATCATAATGCGTCTAAGCACTACCAATCAACTGTGAGACAAGGAGTGATGGGGGATACATTGGTTGGCCCACATTCTCACGAAGTGACTGTGGCGAGCTAGAAGCTAAACAAGTGAAACTTGAGGCGCACTCAGTCCTGTGCAAGCATCAAAAACACAGCAAGGCTTGCCCTGGAAAGAGAAGTGTGAGAGGATGGGGAAGTACAAATGTCAGACAGCAGCAAGAAGAGCGCAGACAGGAACAATGTAACCGGCATTAGGACAAAGAAAACAGTCACAAGGCAAGCAGAAACACCCCTCGTATGCGCTTGCATGGATGAGCGCACACACAATAATAAAACACAGCATGGGCACGGAGCCCAACCCATGTGCAAGCGTCTCGCAGACAGCGCACATGTAGAGCCCGCACACAGAGAACATGCACTGCACAGGGAGCTTAAGTGCCGGCTGCCTGTGCTTAAAGAACAATTGCTCATCTAGTATGATGGCAAGAGTTCCAAAAGAAACAAGCACTTGCAATGCAATGGGCTGCTTTTTTAAAGTGTGTACAGAGCTCACTGTGTCTGTCTTCTCTCTGTATTTTCCTGAGAATACATCTCCTCATCTGCTATAAAAGTATCCTGCTCAGAAACCGTGAGACTGTCCCTAAAAGCCGCATTTCTGAATCGTCATGGTTTCCTATGTAATCAGTACCTTTTGTAGACAGCCCCTGAAGAGAACATAGTTTCATTTTCAGCATTCTTTTTGAAGACATAAAACAAAGATTGTTTTTACATTTAACACACAAATTCCACGTGAAACACCTCCAGCTGAATGAAACGTGTAAACTGCACCTTTGATAGATACATGTATTAAGGTGCATAGCACATTTACCAAGCATTGGCATAACCAACAGGTCTTGCTTTTGGGACCTCATAAGTATTTAGTTATGCAGCACAATATCCTTGGTGCAACAACATCAACTGTTGCATGGCTAAACACTTATAAGGACTCAAAGGCCAGACCTAATGGCTATGCCAATGCTTGTTTTTAAAAGAGATGACTGAAGAGAACTGCCATGTTTGACTTCCTAAATATATTTAGAAATACAAATTAGATAGATTAGTTGCTTCAAAAATATTTTTGTCATTTTGGGGCACCACAGCGATTTTTGTTTACATGAGGGGGCGCAGCAATAAAAAGACCACTGCTTGAACTGGTTGCATTTCTGTTCTTCCACAGCTAGACTGTTTACATCACCTCAGGTACCTCGAATTGTCCTATGTCAGGTGTCACGCACAATTTTACATTTATAACTGCAAAACAAAACGACCAAAAACGAGAATGCAAAGCAAAAGGCAACTTACAACAACTTCCTCGCATCTTCTGAACTTCCAGTTCTACAGTTAGCTTTTAGACATACAGTCAACTGCACTAAAGGGCATTGCCCTTTAATTCCAGCCTCATTTTGGAATGTGCTGATTGCAAACTGGACAATGACACAGACAAACGTGTATACTATACACCTGATTGTACATGTAGAAATAGTGGATTTGCACCATTTTACCTGAATCAGGCTGGGTATTTCCCCATCCGGATGTGAGGCACCAGGTGCCAGCTGCTGCACAGCTGGTTGGCAGAGCAATCGGAGAGACGAAGTTGTTGTACTGTGCCGGCTTGGACAGCTTGACCAGCATGATGTCGTTATCTTGAGTCTGGGAGTTGTAGTTCGGATGCTTGATGACTTTAGAGACTTGGATGGCCTGCTCCGTGCTTTCGGTGTAAGTCGTGTCATACTCACCAAGGTAGGCTACCAAAGTATTGGCCCTAGCAGGGAAAACCATGAATGGAGAATGAGTTAACTAAAAAAGAGATAGAGACAGAGTGGAAGACAAAGGATGGATTGATGGAGGGACAGCTCGTTTAAACCTATTGGTGATGTGCAGTCATGCAATTGTGCAGAAACTGCAGACTGCACATTTCATAAACATTTGCAACATCAAGTGAACTTATATTACCGCATTTCAAATGTGGTGATGCCCCATCACAGCATAGGAAAGTCACGCCCATACACAAGGGCAAAATCGGTGCTAGCTTTGCAGCTTTAAATGCAGAAAAATGGTATTTCCACCTCGTGGTGTTACTGAAAATTTCTTGACCAATTTTAAATTAGGGCCAGAAGGAGTGACAGAGAGAACACTAGAAAATGTTCAACATAAACAATTCGCAAGACTGTGGCCACACTTTAACGTTAACAATGTTGCGCTCTTTCTTACGACAGGTCATAGACGACCATATGTCTACATCTTGAAGTAGGTATCATAAGAGTCATCCATGTCCCATTCCACAAGGAATAGTCCCAATTAACCAAAGAAAGTTCTAATGAGCACTATGAACAAATCAACTGCTCAACCCTTGGAAAGGCGCACCACATACCCATCTAGGATCTGAGCTTTCACAGCAAAATACCATGGAGCCCATAGAGCCAGGCCACCTGCCATGCACGAGTATTGGTAAAATGAATAGACTATTACACGACTTGCAATCAGCCTCCCGACCTGTAAAGGCACAGAATCCCCGACTGCTGACATTAGCAAATAGCTGCTCTTTTCCTTCAATGTTTGCAAAATGGCTATTTTGATTTTATTTCCCCTTTCTGTGGTCCATGGGGCAGTAGACCACAAGATCCTCTGTGATCATCCGAGATTCTAGAAAAGTTGGCTTGGTGATGGGACAATAATTGTATCTGTTCCATTCAGACTACATTCAACAAATTAAATGGAATCATCATCGCCTCTGAAACACATCGAACGCAGGGTTCACCAAGACAGTCCTAAGCCATGGTAGTATTTAACACTTACATGAGACATCTTACTCAGATCATATTCCAATACCGGCTGAATTTCCTCTGCATGCTTTTGGAAATGCAAACTTACTTACACTGGGGCAATGCCACAGATGGATAGCAACAAGGAGGTAGCCAGAAAATGTAAATACACCTCACTTGAACATTACCTATTCTCAAATGCTGAGCATCAGGCAAGCAAACCCTACTCCCCTTAAGAAAGTTACCATCACACTTGAATAATCCATCCATCAATCCATCCATATGTCCATATATCAATCTATCCAGGCATTCACACACTCATCCTTTCATATTCCCCATCTTTCCATTTCTCATCTGTCAACTCATTCATCCTATACCCTTGACCCTTTTGCTCTTGCATCCATCCTCTTACCCTTTCATTTATCCACCTTTTTGCTCTTCCATCCTAGCTCTCTTCACTTGCATGAAACAAGCACTAAAATCCTAGCAAGCAATTTCCTGCTCAAAAGACAAATGTAAGTATGATCCTCCCCAGGGCACAACAAAATATCTCTTTTGCATCTCAGATCGACAAACAGCAGCGTTGATCCTCCTTGACCTCTCAGCAGCCTTCTGCACTATATCCCACCACACACTGATAAAAAGACTCCCCCACATTGGCATCCAAGGGCATGTGCTCGGATGGATCACTACCTTCCTCACCGTAATGAAGGCAGAGGATCCACCTCCCACCTTTCACCTCTGAACCCAAGGACATCAAACATGGGTGAGATCATTGGGCAATGGCCATCATTCAATGGTTCAAGTCGGCATATTTCAACAACTGATATATTGTACAGGAGAAGAGAAACACTCACGGCTGATAGCAATGGGCGGCTGATACGATCCAGTACTGATTGATCAGAGAACCTCCGCACCAGCGACCTCCATTGCACATGAAGTAGACCTGCCAGGGCACGCTGCCCCTGGCGCAGTTGTAGCCGTTGACTACATCATTGATATCTTCAACCTTTGTCGGGTAGGCAGCTGTAAGCAGAAATGAGGGGATCAGACAACTGGTCCCATAGCTATGGAATCAAATCACTCATAGAATCAGTAACTATCACTGTTACCTATTAACGTTTCCGCTCAGGATTAGAAACCGATCCTGAATTGTGCAGTAATGCCAAGCTCACTAAAGACCAAACGGTACTGATGATGCTCGATGTGGCATTATCGGATGAGAGGTTGTATCATGAACAGCTGTGCTGGCTCAGCGCAGCTACTTATGTATTTGCAGTGTCCAATTGAAATACATTCAGCCTGGGGATTTGTTTGAGTTAGTACATGAGCAGCAGACAGCAAAGTGCAGACAGAGAGAGGCAATATTTTTAGTTTTCTCATCATAGAGCTGAGAAGAAAAATACATATCATTGCATGGCCCTCCCATTCAGAAGCATAAACGTGAAGCTGTCCGGTAAAACTGCTCCTATGCTGCTAGTATTTCTAGAATGTGGTATTACAACAGCTAATTACAGGTCATTGTTTCTGAGGTTAAAAATGTTGCTGGGCTTAAGTTTGTAAAAACACTGACAAAATAATATTATGGAACACTTTCTTTGATGATGCATTTCCTCAATGAGAGTGGTATATTTTGAAAAACGGAATTGTAAATTATTAATTCTCCCTTCAAAATGTGCTATAGTCAAATAAGGTAGAAAGAGCCCTCTGTTAAAACTGTAAATAATAAAACACGCAGGAAACGGTAAGAAAGTTTTAAAAAGTCATTTACCGTAAAAAAAAGGAAGAGGGTTGAGCGAGGGGTGGGCCTTCCACAGTGTTCAAGAGCATTCAGGAAAATAAACCCCCAAATTTAAACGAACAAAGTTACGGCCAAAATTGTTTTTCAAACTACATTTATAAAGTGGACCCTAAATAATAACAGTACTGCAGAAGTGACACTAACTAGGCATCTGAATTTTAGGTCTGGCCTCTTTTTTTGAGATATCTTTAGCTGTGTTGCCAGACTATTGTTTTCCCCCCAAAGAAATCGTACGTAATATACATATAAAGAAGAGATTTTGTCAGCTGTCTTCACCCATTGGTCTGCTAAATCGCCACTCCCATTTTGCTTCCAACCTCCACATCATAGGGCATAAGTCTTCAAACTGTGGGATGCAGTCCCCTGTGGGACTGTGGATGTATTCCCAGGGGAGCACAAATGACGCTCTAAGTACTTGTGAATGAGTTTTCCAGGCTGCCTTAATTTACATGCATGGTCGAAGTGCTTAAAAAGTAGAGAACTGTAATCCATGCCGTGGTGGTGGGGTCAAAGGCTTTCCTAAAAATGCCCAAATATTCTGTGTCTTATTGATTTTTCACTTTCAGTTAACTGCATATAAAAAACACAAACCATAAAGGCAAGTTAAACTAAACAGCGGTAAATGTATTATTTTATATTATGAAACTGCATTTGACTAATGTGAGCGCTGCAGATGTCTTTATGTGGGATCAAAGCGCTAAAGATCTGAATTCTGATTAGTGCAGTGGGGAATAGCGACTAGTGTATTTATAGTGCTGCGAGGTCCCATCCTGTAACAAAAAGCACTGTGAATACGTAAGCCATTATTTTAACATTGTATTATATACAGTATAAGATAGGGTTCCACAAATTGATTTATTGATTAAGATAAAACAAGTGCTTTCATAGTACATATTTCAGTAATAGGTAGAATGTCATTGTGCAAATATGTTTATAGTGCCCGTTAAAAGCGTTTTTCAGAGCTCTGCTGATTACACCCTTACATTTATTCTCAAAAAGAATAAACCTTTCTCTCCATAAAAATTCAGCCGACTCCCTCGATTGATGCCTGTGTCCCAAGCAGCCTTTGCATTTGCTGATTAACCAAATGCACACATTTACATTCCTTTTAGGTGGCAGGCACCCTGGTAAGCAGACCTGTTTCAGCTCTCTTTCCCTTCTTCAGCTTCACAGCACAGGAGATCCCCCCCAAACCCTCTCCCACCTGCCCTCCCTTCACTTTCACCAAGAGGATTCTCAAGAGCTACATTAACCATTTAGGGTCAATTGTTTTTTTAACAAAAAAGTATGTAAAGTTAAAAAAAAAAAGCATGGGCCTGTTGTTCCTCATAGATCCTACCTCCTTGATCTCTGTCCAGATGACCTTCCAGTTGAATCGAGGGGGGCGATGGCAGAAGGATATCAGCAGAGTCGTTTTGAGACCCCGACCCTGATGGTCCAGACACCTGGGGCCTCAGATTTATGTCCCAGGAGAAACAGAATAAGAGCATGATCTACGCATAGTGTCAAAGAGATGCCCCCGAGTAGGGGGCGCTATGTGGGGGTTAAGTTTTCCATTTATAAATGGACATAGGCAGTTTTCTCAGAGGGGTGATCTGAGGAAGGTGCAGAGAAATTGTGACTCATGTCTTTAAAGGGCAATCACTGCCATTAGTGCAGCGACACTGAGGCCAGGCGTGTGAGGGACCCCTGCACCCAGAATGTGGCTGTATTATTGCCTTAGAGTACAGGTAACCTGCAATGTGCAGGGAGCAAGACAACGAGGCCAAATGTGGGCCTTTAACCAGGTTTTCTTTACACACAGGAGCAAAGAGCCAATGCTGGGCCTCTGGCCTAGGGGTAATGGGCCAGTGGAATGGGCAGAGGAAACAGCTTGCTTCGCAAGGCTGTCATTTACATTGTTTCCAGAGGTGCAGTGCCACTGGAACCCAGAGGTGTGAGGAACCAACTAAATCCCGATTATGGCTGTTTTACTATCCTTCCTTGCTTCCTTTAGGGCCCACTGCACCTTTTCTGCACCAGGTTTGCTTTGGGCTTTGGACCTATGGCCCAAGGGAGGGGAAAACTGAAGCAGAGGAGACCCATTAGCTGGGCCTCAGAGAGAGATGGCAGAGAGGGAGATGAAGCAATATGGGGGTCCTGCTTTTTTTAGAAATGTATGAGGAAACTGCTCTTTGCAAGGCAGTAGCTTCGTTAATGAAGTAAGTTCATTGGCACCGGTACCCAGGAGTGTGAGATGCCCGCTGCATCACGATTACAATGTTCTTACTTTACAAAAAGGGGCATGGAGTGGGCATGCAGCCTCATTTGCCATGCTAGCTTTAGGACAGAGGGCACCTTTACTGCAAGGAGGGGGCAACACATGGGATCTCATTTCTTTCTGTTCAGGAAAGGGAGTCTGCTGAAAGACAGGAGTGATGGCCAGGATTCGTGGCCAGATACAGTGAGGAAGGGGGAACAGGCAGAGAGACAGCCTGCTTTTCAGGGCTGCAGCCATGGCTGGCTGTTGGCATGGGTGAGCTGGAACCAGGCACGGGGCAGCTAATTTAGAAGGGCGCACATGCAGCTGACCTTGTGAGCTTCCTTGAATAATGCTTTCATTCCAGGCTGCCAGTTCAGTTCATTACCCCCAGACTGGCTATAAAACCTTGTTTTCTTTATTTTCCTTAGCCTTCCTCTGATCCCCTATATCTCACACCCCATTCCTCATCCCTTCACCGGTCCATGGAACCACTTCCAGTTTAAAAACTAAATAGGCGGTTCAGGTGAAGGGTCAAGAGGCAGATGTCTGTTCACAGGCCAGTCACTGCTCTGAGATATTCAGCAGGACGTTACCTCTGAGCACAAACATGCCCCCCCACACTAGAATCACCAATGGGAGGGGCAGATGGGGAGAGGTGGAGGAGGAGGTTCAGGAGGGGTGCCAAATTAAATTTCGTCCAGGGCGCTTTCTGAGAAAATGCCAGCCCTGGCTGCTGCCATCAATAGTGCAGCAGTTGCATTGGGGCCCAGGAGAGTGACGGGCTCATAACACCCCTATTAAGAGGCACAGTATTTTTGGTCAATTTTTGGTTTTGTTCTATACATTGTCTCTTTCGTAAGTGTTGCAATTATTATAGATTAAAATCTCTAAAAAAAGGTTTCACTGATAAGTCCCACCTGGGCTCGCCTCTCCTGTTCCCCCAAATCTTGCCATTCAATTTTGGAGGGGGGCCCGATTTCAAACCATATACTTAAGGGGGCTCAGACCACAAACGTTCAAAGACCTATGGCTTAGGCAATGGCTCAGCCCAATAATCCCATTCGCTCGCTTCACTTTGAGGGAATTCACAAAGTTTTAGCAAATCTGTTACACCCTGCCAAAAACATAGTTGCTTTCTCTTCAGTTGCAAAGCTGGTTTAAAATGTGCTTTTTTATTTCACGTTTTTATATTAACTTCAAATGGCTGCTGTATGTTTTGCTTGCAGTCCTTTCTAAAGTTTAGGTTGTAAACTGTTTAAGTATCAAGGCAACATTGTAGCTAATTGCTTTTGAATAAACGGTTGGCTGGCAATTTATCTTTCTCTCCTTCACATAGAAAAACAAAAAATGTGTTGCACAATTGAAAAGTTTCTGGTTTACAAAACATCTATAGTAAAACCGCTCCATTAATGGATGTTTTTTTTTGTTTTTAAATCAACAATTCTTGTTGCAATTATAATGCAGCCTCGTTCAGGTGATGGCACTGTCTTTTTATTTTTTTGTAGCATGTGCTTGAAATAAAAAAAATAAAAAGAAAATTAACCATTGCACCAGATTGCAAAGAAAAGACATACTGGATTTATAAATGGTTGTTTTATGTGTTGGGAAAATGCATGCTTCCCTTAATTTGTTCGTTCTTTTGGAGTTCACTGCAGGCATGATCATATATTTGCGGTGTCGCGATGTGTTTGCGACGAAAGAAGGTTTTTGGGGAGAACAATGGAACACAAATTCCTCTGCATCATGAAGTTTGGGCTTGGCAAATGGGAACTGCTTCTTCAACCTCATCACCATGGAAAATACAATACGTTGACTCTTTTTGTGTACAGCCAACTTGTCCCATCAGGGCTTTCAACCACTTATCAACTGAAACCGGAACAGTTATTAAACAAGGGGCAACTCGGGCGATTTTATTTTACCAAGAATTTTCGGGTATCACTAGGAGTTCCCTCCACAAATGTAAACAAGCATTAGTAAAGTCAATTGGTCTGTTCTTGGCCATCAGTCTTTTGACTTTGTCAGTGCTTGTTTTGTTTTGTGGCAGGTTTTGCACAGGTCTACTGTTGGGGAAACTGCTGGGCCCTTGTCAAATCTTAAAAAAATGGCTAAAGGAAAAAATATATTTTGGTCACAAATAGGGCATTTAATGGAACTAATTTGTGTGCAGATGTGCTCCTTGTGAAATGGAATAATGCCATCACTCACAGTGAAGTTAGCCAACGGCTAAGGTGGCAGACCCATTGCTCCATGATGGAGGGCGTAGTGGGCGAACAAAAACCTGAATGGCATAAAACTATACCAATTGATAAAGAGCGCTAGCTGAAACCTCCATAAGTTTATTCAACGCATACTTTTACCAATATCAAAATGTCTTGGCTAACGCCTTATCTAAAAAAATTCAGCAGTAGATAAAAATGACATGTGAGCCGAAGTGCTCTAAAAAATGGATAGTTTGACCTTCACCAAGTGTTCCCTGGTGTACTTGCATCATTCTTTGAAAGACAACTTGCAGTCTATCTTATCATTTCAAGAAAAGAGATGAACATAGGCAGGACCAGGAGATGGGACTATGGTATGAAAGAGCTCCAGAGCTGAGCTTGTTAAGCCACACCGTATGCAGCTCCTGCTTAGTTTATGTTGTCTCATTAGAACCTGAACTATCTCCTTTGGTCTGCGATTCCTGAACCCCGAGAATCTACGCACCTACTAATTGTATTTGATAACATGAACTAGTGATTAGTTTAGGTGGAGCTAGTTCCTACCACATAAAGGATGCTTCTGTTACTTGTTACTCCGATAGTTTCCCTTTCTAAGTGACGCTAGAGGTCTGTCGTTTACCGGCTTACTCTCGCTCTATGGCCGGCATATATTTATAGAACGTATGGGATGCCTACAGCCTCAGGTTCAAGAAGAAAGTGAGTCCTCTTATAAAATACACCTCAATCGCAGAGAATAAGGTTCTGTATAAGGATCTAAAGGCCTAAATTCCACACGGATGAGTTTCGCACATTGACGCTATTTTCATTGTCTTACCTGCCTGATGCCCCAGTGCCAGAACCACCAGCAGAAAGAACTTCATCTTGGAGGATTGGTCTTATGCTGTGTCTGCCTACAACTGTTAAAACTGGAAGGGCCTTTTTATACAGTTTTACATCAGGTCTCCTGCGTCAGAGATAACATAGAACTTTCTGCAGAACATGGGCTGAATGCCTTATCTTATCCAAATTCTGATATGGCATTCGGAAATACCTCCTAAAACAAACAGTAAAATGAAAATTGGCCCACGTCCCAGAAGTATACAAGTGCAACACAATATATTAGTGTGCCTCACAACCTCAGCCGAGGGTTGGTGGGTGACATTGGCAGCAAGGATAGCATGAGTCTGTGGCCTAATGTGACCAAAAGTTCAAATTGGTGATATCAATGGTAGAATAAACACAGACAGGCAAACAAATGCATAGAAACTCTCCAGCAAGGACAAGCAAGTTTATACTCTTGACCTTTTACTAAAAAGCGAATTCAATTGTTGTTAGAGGTCCACACAAATGTTGTGCCCTCCTTGATTTTAGGATTTTCAAAGGTTGAGAAAGGTTCTAAAGTCTAACAAAGTCCAAGCAGAAAACTAACAATTGAGCAGATGCAGCTAAAACACAGTTCTATTAGTGAGACTACAGATTACACCGTAAATAAACATTCTTTGCAAAAACATACCTTCCATATGGATATCATGTCCGCACACACTATTGATGGTCACTTTGCTCACATCTGGGGCAATATTGGGGAGAAGAGTTGGCCTAACGGCTAGGGCGGGCGACCTCGAATCTGGGGTACCCGGTTAGAGTCTCGGCAATGATGCTGAACATCCTGTGATTCTGGGCAAAGCACTTCATCTCCCCGTGCCTAACAAAAATGAATGTGCCCTCATGTAATGCAACTGGTGCTATGTAAAGCGCTCTGATACCCGATTCGGGACAAGTTCGCACTATATACAACTCTGTATAAATAAATAAATATCATGAGGAGCTGCGCTTGTGCAGAGCCGAAGGTCTGTTTGTGGGTTCTTGCACTGTGTAAAGTGCATTCATTTAGCAACATATTTATTGAAATAACACAGCTCAGAAACAGAAAGAGACAAACTGTGCTCACAGTTTCTGAACTATACTGTATAAGTATCAGGAACTAATTCAGACAAATGTAGGCACATGAAAACAAATGCTCAGCGCTGTGCTGAGCAAGCGGAGCCCATCCTGATATGGTCCCACGTCAGTTTCATATACTCTGAGGCTTATTAATGGGATTTTGAAGAAGGGCAGAGCAGCAAGGCACCTAGCTGCGCTGCCCTACGCCAAAGGGACAGGATAGCAATGCACGTATTTAAGCAATACGGAGCCTTCCTGTCCTTTCTCCCTGCACTGGCACAATGGTGCAAGACTGCCTCCGTTGCATGCAGGACTTTTTTGTGCAGGAAAGGGCACCTTCTGGCACTAAAACAATCTTATTAGGCGTTTTCCTCTTTCTGTGTGTGTTGCAGAATGCTCATGATCTCTGGAGGAAGGTTGAAATGGTCACGTTTGAACACCTAAAGGCCCAGTATGAACTCGCCCCCTCGGAGGTCAGGCGGACAGCCCAGGCATTGGCTTGCCTGCCTCAGAATTGTCAGACCTTAAGGGGGTCCGAGGGATCTTCTCCCTAGTAATCTGGAGGAAAAATACTCCTCTTTCATGTAAGCCGTGTCCACTGAGTAACAGAGGGGACCGAAGGTGCAATTGTGCTCATCCTCCTGCAGCCCTGACTGCGGACGGGTAGGCAAATGAGCCCTCATCGGGACTTCCAGGGCATCACAGCCATTTGTTAGCACCCAGTGGTGGCAGACATGGATCTGGGGTGATGGGGCGGGGCAAGGGGTTAGGAGGATGATAAAAAAGAAAAAACACTTATCTAGTCACCTCTCTCTCCCACATCATCTCTCCTCTGCATCGGCCGAACAGGAAGCAGCCAGGCTCCCCTAAGCGAATCACAATGCTGCAATGCAGTGTTGTGACTGGTCTGAGCGTCATCATTTAGCGCTCATACGGGAACTTGGGGGCCTGTACATGTTCTCCATTCAGGCTGTAGTGCAGCCTGGGTGGAAACATGCCAAGTGCACATGAATGTTGGGCTGGTCCGAGATGGCCTGCCAAAGTGTCATGCGCACTTCAGTGTGCTCACCACTCTTCCCCTGCCCTGCCCTGCTCTGCTCTGAGCTGAGCAGCCCCGCACAGCCCCATTCTGCAGGAGCAGGAACAAGTAAAATGATAATAACGTTAAGTTATTATCATTTTATTTGTACTTTCGTTCACTGCTGCAAAGCAGTGGGGCGATGCTCCTCCGCTTTAGCGGAGGCGCCGACACTGGTAGTGCCATTGGAAAGTATTGCACGCGACCAGATGGCCGGCAGGGTCACCTGGTTGCGCTTTGCCTTAGTGAACATGGCTTCTGCTTGTCCTTAAAGGGACAGGGGCTCTGCAACTGTGAGCTCAGAGCCTCACCTGGGCCTCAGGCACAGGGCTTTGAGGGAGGCCCCAATGGTCCTTTGACCTGGGGCTCAAAGGACCTTAACATGCAGGGGGAGTGGGGGGAGGCCTCCCTATGCCAGTGGACCCCTGATCCAGGACTTTGGCCATGGGGCAGGCCGGAGGAGGGAGACCAGGGCAGGAGAGCCTGCCCTGGTGCCCGTCACAGGAAAGGCCTCCCCGGGCCTGCAGGACCCAGTCCCTAGCACTTTGCATGTGGTGGACTGGAGGATGGAGCCTGGGCTGGGGCACCCACACCAGGGCCCACATCTGCCCCAAATGGAGCTCCTGGACCCAGCCAAGCAGTGGAAGCCTCACCGGGCCCCCGGAACCCTGTTCCAGGTGCTCTGACATGCTGGGGGCCCAAGGATGAGCCCAGGACAGAGGTGGGCAGGTTCTGGGTCAGCTGGTCACTGGCTAAGGCTAGGAGTACCCTGGCCCTAGTAATCCAAAGGAAGGCTTCCTACCTTTCTCGTCATTCATACACACTGAGGGACAGAGGGGACCACCGGCACAAACACACCCGACCTCCAAGGGCTCTGCCTGGAAATCCAGTGATCCGTTATTGGCACTTCCAGGGCAGCTGGAATGGCAGTTACATGTCCCTACCTGCTCTCGGGGAAGGCAGGCTCAGTGGAAAGGCCCACAGGGAAGGTCTGGGAGGCAAGTGTTGACCAGGGCCCCTGGAGGCCCTGCGGTCCGGTCCTTTGATAGCACCTGACTGAGAACTGCTGGACCACAAGAAGGTCTGGAGTACCCTGTCCTTAATAATTCAGAAGAAGGCTATGACCCTTACTTGTATTCCATGCACACAGAGGTACAGAGGAAACAACCAATACAAATGCACTCATTCTCCTAGAGTCCTGCTTGGCTTAATGAAGCATATGAGCCCTCAGCTGGACTTCCAGGGCAGCTGGGATGTTCACTTAATGTTCCTGCCTGCTCTCGGGGAAGGCAGTCTCGGAGGAAAAGCCCATCAGGCAGGGCTGGAATTTAGCAGCAGACCCGGCCCCTGGGGGCCCCAGTGGGCGGGTCTGAGCCCTGTCTGAGCCCAGCTCAGAATGATTGGACCTGAAGGGGGTTTAATGTACCCTCTCCCTAGAAATCTAGGGAAAAATACACCATTTCTTGTAATCCGTGTGCACCGAGTGACAGAGGGAACCGAAGGCCCAAATGCACCTTGAGCCCTGGCTGGGATCGAGGTAAGCAAATAAGCCCCCATAAGGACTTCCAGGGCAGACCGGTCATCTGGTCCCCCCTTTGGAAAGCACAGCATGTGACCAAATAACCAGGCTCAGGGGACCCTGTGGCCCGGATGCTCGGAGCCCCAGCTGGGCCAAGGGCACAGGGCTGCGATGAGGGTCCTGACCCAGAACCCGCAAGCACCTTATCACACAGGTGAAGAGGGGGAGGCCGGGGGATGGAACCCTGTCCTGGGCCCATGCGGTGCTGCAGGTTGGAGGACTGAGCCCTGGGGCCCTTGAACCTGGTCGGAGCTCCTGGACCCGGCCACGCAGGTTAAGGCTCCCGGGCCGGGAAAAATGGCCATAACAACTGTTCTAATATTTTTGTTCCTTTAGATTTTGGATCCTGGCTCAGCCAGCACCCAGGGAAACCTAGCTAGCCTAGGGCTATCCCCGGTGGGCTAACCTGGGTGGCACTCACCTCATTTTATTACCCAAAATGCATTGCAAATCTCAAACTTTGACTATAAAAAAAAAAAAATCCAGCATTTCGGTGATGGAAGGTTCTGGGATCTGTAGGGAGCCACAAAACCTCCTTCCACCTGGCATTCCCCTAGGTCCCCTGATACAAATGATATAAGAAGCACTTCCCCTGCTTCCCAGGATGAAAAATAAAAATAAAAATGAAATCCAACTGCTGTATCCAGCAGCAGGAATTCCTGGACATGCGCAGAGGATGTAACAGTTACGTCCTCCGCACACGGCCACTGTGGCGAACGAAAAAAACGTTACATCCTTGGCACAGAAAGGGTTAATGTTTTGGGCAGAGAAAGGGGGAGAGTACCCTGAAAGTGAAACTTACTAGTCATGTGGTGGTTGACTGTGGGTCTTAGTTGCTTACCAGGAGGCACCCGGACTATGCCATGTTGAAGTGATCATTTAGTAATGGCCTTCAAGAACAGAGCAAAAGGGTCTGGGAAAGAAGCTAGTGCTTAGCCCGGTACTGAATCAGTGGTCAAGTCTCATGTTTTCATTTGTCTCAAGTGCCAGGATCTCTTTTAAAGTTACAAGGAAAAATCTGAAATCAGAAATACTAATAGGTAGCAATTCTTTATTGACAGTCAGATTAGTGTAAGCTTGTGTATGATCCTATGAAGGTACGTTTAAAACAGCACTCGGTTTAGCACTCATTAATAACTTTTAACAAAAAGACAAGTGTAAGTTTGTTTCAAAATGCCTAAGAAGGACTTAAAGCAGTGGTATAACAATAGCCCCGACAGCCTCTATGGTGAGGTGGCAGGGCTCCAGGAGGCCCTCACCTGCACTGTGTACATGCAGGCCTGAGAGCTTCTGACCAGGGCCAGAGCATAGAGGGCCCCTCCATGCACTCTGCAGGGGGGTCCGCAGGTTTCATTACTCCACTGACTTGAGGTCATGGAGTCAGATTCTAGGGCCCGTCTTAACGTAGTTGGAGGCGGCCGAACCAAGGCTTCACTCCCAGTGAAAGCCAACTAGATGGCTCCAGCTGTTCTGATAAAGTTCAACTCATAACCAAGAAGCATACAACATTCTGTTGATTCCTAGGGCCATATTTATCAATTCTTCAGGCAATGCGGCAAGACACCTTGCTGCTCTGCGTGAAAGGGGGAGGGCTGGAATGTGCCTATCTATCAAGCTATGGCCCATTCCTGCTCTCTCCTTGTGCTGGAACACTTTTGGCTGCCTAGCTCCAAAAACAGGCACCAGGATGCTTGCGTTTCAGTCAGTAATTTTTGTGTACAGGTGATGCTGAATTCAGCACATGTAGAACGAGGACAATACAAGGGGAAATAAAGATATTTCTCCTTGTTATGCTATGCCTGGGAAGGCCTAGCTTTTTATACGCATACCCATGTCTACCACTCATGGTATATCTGGGAACTAGTTTGGTGAGTGAGGATTCTTTTAATTAGAGTGATTCCTCTTGCTAGATGTTCTTTTATTGGATGCACTCTTTTGGTGTTTGATTTACATTGTTCAGGGGGACCAACAGTGGCTCCAGTTGCTTTTCCCTCTCTCTCTTGCTGTTTAATTATATCTGGGAATGCACCAAAATCCATAGGTGGATGCATGGGAAAACCCACGCTCCACCCATGGAATGCAACCCTATGGCAGAGTAACTTAAGGCAACGACTTGCACTGCCTTGCATTATTCCAGATTTACCAAGCACTGCAGAACCCCAAAAGGTGGTCTTGGAAGGCTTGGTAAATCTCATCTAGGTTTGGCGTCACCCTTGTGTTACCTTGTGTGGCGCAAGGGCAACACAAAACTTTGATAAATATGGCCTTGGTCTTTTTAGATAAGACCAGAGCGTTTGTTTACCAGGGAACAGGCCATGAGGTTGACCTGCATCTGGCCTGTTCAATTGGTTGCAAAGAGCTGCTGGAACCGATAATTACAACACATTTATTTGAATCCACATCTCTGCAGGGGAACGTTAACTGGCCCTAATTTAACACAGGGCCAACATATTTCTATTCAACTCTACCATCTCAGGTTTTATCCCTGGAACATAGGGCTAGGAGAAATCTCTCATAGTTTACATTTTAACATTAATAAAACTGAATAAGAAGTACGGAAAGGGGGTTGACTACCATCATGAGAAGTGCAGTAAAAACTACAAAAGCTTTAGTGCACTCATAAAATTCAAAATCTCCAGATTTTGATAACTTTTTCCATTCCGACATGCTAAGATGGCAGTGTTTAAGCTTTTAGGATCTCAGAGACTATTCTGATGGCAGTGGTGCAGACTGTCATCTGAACAATGGTTGTGTGTAATAAGGACAGTTAATGCAAATGCATTGTACCATTTTTGCATTTGTTTCAATGAGTTCAATAAAAGATGCCACAACCTTTACAGTTTAAAACACTACAAGTGTAATTACAACTGAGCCACCACTAATATCCATAAGTCATATTCTTTAAAAAAGCACCTGTGAAAGAAACTGAAATAACCTTCAGCACAAAGGACGACTGACAATAACACATACCGCCCATATTTACCAGTCTTCCCAATTTATGATTATGACTGGAAGGACTAGTAGAAAATAAAGAGCAGAACTTGGGAAACAAGAAAAGTGTAAAGTATTTTGTAAAAAGCACAATCGCACCACATATGAACCTGTGCTCAACCCCTGGCAGATTGGCACACAGTAGTTAGGCTTAACAAGATGGCAATGCGTAAAGTATTTCCGCAATATTTCAAACAGAAGGAAAGTGGAAACAACACACAAAAAGGACCCACTCCAGATTACACAAATAGAGTATTCTTGTTTAATACATAAAACAAGTCCAGAACAAAAAACATCCAATCAGTAGAACCGGAGATATGCAACTTTAAAGATTTCAGTGAAAACAGTGCCAAAAACCACAAAGTGCCAATTGAGGATATCTGGTTGCGCCAGACAATGACAAAGTCACAAGTTTAGGCTGAGTGTAATGGAGCATGGCCCAGCTACAGGGACCCAGTTAGGTCAGCTGAACAAAGTATTTTAAATCATGCTTTGCAGAGCACTGCAAGGATTCACAACGAAGATGTGGTGCGCAGCCGAAGTGATGCATCAGTTCTGAGATGCGGAAAGGATGCGATGCAAGGTCCTTCATTGTCCCCTAGGATTCCATTGACGGGAGTTATTGATGTGAAGTCCAGTGTCAAAGATGCGTCTCACAGTGCACAGTTGGGGTTGAGGGGTCAGTTCAGAGGAAGTGCGGGGCTGCAATGCGGAATTAGTGCTAACATCGTTTTAGCTACTAACTAAATATCGATGAACACACACTGTGTGGTAAATAACTTTATTGAGCATATGATGGACGACAACATCGTATATGTGCTCTCTTTTTGCTTAAATCAACAGCTCTACCACCATCCATTCCATATCTGTCCTAACGAAGAGACAGAGATAACTCTCTTTTGTAAGTGCTTTAACCTTACTTATGTGAACACCAAAAAATGGGCCTTTTTCAGCAACATCATAAAATTGTGCTCTTTTTTGTTGCAGTAAATTCAAAACTCAGGATTGATATATCTTTCTAAATTAAGCCATAGGTCATAATTCAATAAAAACCTAGTGTAAGTAACTATAATTAAATAACCTCTTTCAATTTTGTAGGAGACACTTACTTTGGGTGATGGTTTTATTTAAAGAATCACTCATTTTCTTCTTTTTCACACGGGTGCATTTTTCTTAAAATATTGTGACTGTACAATGGTATAATAGTATTGTATACATTGTATTATACGGGGAGTCTCAGTCAACTGCTTGTCCTGAAGATGGTCTGATGGTTTTATATCCTTGACAGACCGAAACGTCAACTTGATCATCTTTCTCTTCAGAACATTGATTGTTTTTAACTTTATAGAGAAGATGTTAACATAGTTTTTTGTACAGGTCAACTGATGTCACCTTGCAAACTATGTATTGTTGCTACTACATTTGTTATCATCCCTGATAAAACTTTTTATGGTACATATATTGAATATATGAATACATATTTTTTTTAAATAATTTGTTTGCCCCATGTATGATTTATTGTTTGCTTGTTTTAACTAACAGCTGTGACCAACTGATACATCTACTGTTTTGATCAATTCTGTTTAGAGTGTGATTTGTAATAGTTTTACTGATCAAAGAATTACAAATAATTATAGATAAACAAAATCCTTTGTAGGCCACTGTCCTCCTTGTTTTGTAAAAGCAATGCGGAATCCGGCATCATCATTGAGGCTGCCATCGACAAGGGATGCAAAGGGCTGTGCTGAGAATGCATCACACAGTTTTGGTTCTGAAGAGGCTGTGATGGCGATGCAGGTGTTTGCGTCAAAGAAGATTCATGCAATAATGGTGATGCATCCGTTCTGCTCAGGGTTGTGCTGCACTGCAGAGGAGATGCATCAGTTCCACAGGGTCTACAGAGGCTGGCAGAGCGCTTAAGGCCCACTGGCAAGGGTCCAGGACTGAAGTGGCACCACTTGGCAGGATAGAGTCCAGGTGCTGGGGTTGAGGTTGTGAGAGCCATCTGTCCCGAGGCTCAAGTCAGGAGGCCAGCCAACTAGCCCTAGGAGTCCCTCTGGAGTTGTGGGTTCAACATATGTGGTCCCTTCCTTTCTCATCCAGGCAAGAAGGCAGCAGGCAATAGTTGGCAGGTCAGCAGGAAGCAGTCCTTCAGAGCAGTAGTCCAGCATAGTGGCAGTCCATTCAGCAGCACATCAGTCCTTCTATTTGGCAGAGTATCCACAGGTCCAGAAGTGTATTAAAGAGTTGGTGTCTGAGAGCCAATATTTATGCCCAGTTCTGACTTTGAAGTGGGGGGATCTTTTAGAAGCTTTCCAGTGAAGTGTAAAGGTACCATGCCTTCTTTGCCCTGGCTCCAGACTAACTACAGGAGTATTCAGCCCTTTGTGTGGAGGTAGGACACAGCCTATTTAAGAGTAAGTAGGGTTTTACCCAGCTCCTCCCTCCCATTCGGCCAGTGATGGCCCATCCAGGCACACCTAAGTGATCTGTAATGTGTGGCCATCCAGGAGGAGTACACAAAGCCCAGCTGTCACTCAGTCATTTTACCCAGAGACAGGCTACATGCACTAATGACTAAGGAGGAAAGCAACATTAGACAGTAGTGTACTGATGTCCAGTGCGATGGAGTTCTAGAATCTGCAGGCACTCCTGAAGAAAGATTGTTTAATTGTATTATACTTTTTTAAAGATGGCATTTCCAGAAGAAGAGTCTGAGCTACGAAGCTGTTGCTGTTCAGCAGAGGTTGCACATTTCTGGACTAAAAATGAAGGGAAGACAACATGAAGTCCTGATGGATAATACATGCTAGGGAAAAAACACTTCTTGCTTCAACAGGGCGTCAGTTCAGTGTGATGAGAACCAGAAATATATGATCAAATATTCTAGAGGCAGTGACTAGGCTGCCCAGTGCTTGTAGAGGGATTTTGAAAAGGACTTTGTGTAATTTGGCAATTCCTGCCAGTGCTCCAGCATTGAGGGCACCAAGCCGTTGTCTAGGTGATGACCATAATACACCTTTAAACAGGCTGTGCGAAAACCAGGACAGTGCTCCCTTTTCCAAGTTATGCGCTGCCCTAGGACAGTCGTGTTTGAATAAGCCACTCTGTCTTCCTCTGTGCGCGCGGCACCCGGTTGCACTTTAAAGAGGCACACAGATCCCTCCGCAGGCAGATGCAGCTCGTGACTGCACCCGGCTGCTTGAGGATGTCTTTGGTGAGGGGGGGCTCGGGGGGGGGGGTTGATGGGATCCTTGGCCCTTTCATGGGTCGAACTCAGGGGGTACACTGATAGTGCGCCACCTTTTTGTGGATCAAAGTCACTGCACCTCCTGACAACCTCTTTTCCTCTTCGTCCACATCCATAATACGGCACAGGGGCAAAGTTCTTTCCCTTATTAGAGGCCACAGACCCCTGCTGATGATAGAATGTCCACTGAAGATAGCGCCTGCACTCTATGCACTCCGGCGTTATCAGTATTACAGAAGAGTATGCCTTCTTCTGTAATACAAAAATGCCCCGGGAGATCTTGGCTCACCAGTTTTAAATCATCTCATTCAGGGCACAAGTCCTAAAAAACAGAAGTGGGGGACGCTCCAAGTTAGGTGGAGTCACCGGAAGTGATGTCACAACAGGAAGTGGCGTAACGAAATGTACTCCCCCCTCATTAACAAAGGTTACAAGGCGATGGGGGATGGTTCAAAGGGCAAGGCGATAGGGGCAGGTTCAAAGGGCATCAGCAGCTCAATGAAAAACTGTAATCACCAGCTCATGTTGCCTTTAGTGGAGGGTTTTGTTGAGGGGCGTGGTGATATCCAGATTAGACTACATGTAGTCTCCACTGGGCTTCTTTCCTGCTAAATGTGCAGGAAGAATTGCACAGCCAGAGCTATTTATAAAATGAAAGTCAAGCATATTACCCTCGCACTAGTTGAGCTGCACTGGTCGGCAATCAACAACAGTGTTAACTGTAACATGCACTACCGTGTTTACCACGCCCCTTTTGAGCACAGTCCCATAGTATCTAAAGAGTTGTTTGTCAGAAGCGAGCTTCCATTAAATCTCAGGACAAGCGCCGGCTGCAATACCCGGGTTCAAGTATGTCTGCATAATGAACGATTTCCCTGCAGACCGGCCTAGGTTTGGAAAGGTGACCTGCATCGAGCAGGAGAGCATACCTGCCTGCTCGAGGAGTTGTACTGGGCCTGCCTGATCCACCGGCAAAACGGGGAGCATGTGGCTAAAAGAGCTCTGTTCGCCCTCTCTCGGCAGTAGGAGGTGAGGTTTGGTTGGTGCTGAGCACGCGTGCAGGTGCAGCCTCGGGTACCGGCTCCATCTTTTGGGCAGAGGGGACGGGTTCCACCCAGTAAACACACAGGAAAATAGGTGGGGGGTTGCCATCCACCCGCGTGGTACACCAACTCGAGCCCTGATCTCAAGACAGCATCAACTCTAGCTCCTTTGCGATCTAGACCCTTTGATGGGAGCTTGCAGGTTCAAATTGTTGCCTAAGATGAAGCCTGGTGATTTGGAGCTTTCCCTAGCGGTGAGCTGACAGCTTAGCACTGACCAAGCTCTAATCAATTGGAAGAACGAATCAGAGTAAAGCAATTACCAGTGAGAGGTCTTACGGCCACATGCATTATTGCACCCGTTTGTGATTCCTAAATTGCAAAAATTAAGGAATCGCAATTTAGAAATCGCAAACTGCAATGCATGAACAATTCGCATTTATTTTTACGATTCTGTATTTTTCCTTAAGTGCGATTCACAATTTGCGAATCGCAATTAAGTAAAACCCTTCCTATTGATTCCTATGGGCCAAAAGGCACATAGGAATGAATGGGAAGGCATTCACATTTTGCAAATTTCAAATTGCGAATCGCAAAATGTGAATGCAATTTCAAGGGTGCGGGGGGGTCCAAAGGACCCCTCCCTGCACCCCTGAAATGTAACTTTAAATGCAATTTACACACACACATGCCCCAAGGGCATGTGTGTGTGTAAATTAAAACTTTCAAAAATGCAATTTGTGCATATTTGAAAGTGTTCGGTAAATTAGCATGAAGTTCAACTTCATGCTAATTTACCACTTCCAAATTGCGAATTCGCAATTAAAAAATGATCATGCATTGCATTTAAGAAATCTGAAATTGCAATTTCTTAAATGCAATCGCAATTTTAGAAATCGCAACATGGTTGCGATTCCTAAAATTGCGAAATGCATGATGCATTCCAAATTAGTCAATTGCATTCGCAAACGGCCGAAAATTGCCATTCGCACCGTTTGCGAATGCAATTGACTTTGATGCATGTGGGCATTAGTGAATAGTACGAGTCTCCACGTGCTCTTACAGATGGTCTCTTCTCAAGGTGAAAAATGTTAACTTCTCTAAATATTTTTTGCTAAAATTCTGGAAAAGTGAATATTTGGCATTGATTAACTGTCACCCTTTTTAGTTTATACATTTTAATTTCCCTCATAAAAATATGCAAAATTCTCCTGCTTAAAATATTTATAAAACCAAACTCAATGACTGCTCCGACCTTGAATGAGGATGTCCCTGTTGTTTGTCTAGGTGCAGTCTGACTTGGCTCGGCCAAGTATTTGACTTTGACTGTGTCCTCCGGATACTCACCTATAGTGTTCTGTTAGAAAAAAACATACACTGCTTCAGTGATAAGAAATGAATTCCATTCACCATCGAACCGATTTTTGGAACTAGAAGGTGACTTAGACCTGGCACTAGGCCCATCTTGTGTAAATTCTAAGTTGATACCGTCATTATAGTGAGTAATGGTTCCAGTTATCCACTAAAACGGTCACAGGGTTTTATTTCAATACACACTGGAAATTGGCCAGAAAATAAAGCTATCGCATCAGCATAAGCTTGTTTAATCAACCCCCCTCCTGTGGTTTTGATAGTTATTAATATAAAGGTTCATGTTATCGTTAATGTATGGGAACTGATAGACAGGGGGGTATAAATAAAGACTCCTCAGCTCATTGCGATCAGTGGAATGCTCCAGAGGCAAGCACAGCACAAAGATGAAGCTCCTTCTCCTGTTGGTTCTGGCGGTGTGGCATGCAGGTAAACCTTGACCATAGCTTCAATGCGCTACTTATGAGAAGCTTGAGAAATGTATTATCACGACAGCCATGCAATTTAGTCGGGCCTATATTCAGAACCTATTGCTTTGATTTCAAAGTGTATGTGGTGCAGGTGTGCAGATTATTCTGGAAATTGATGCTTCAGCTAGTCAGGTACCACAGGAGTTCAATAAACGTGCTCCTGGCTCGTAAGTCACCATCAGTGTCGCCTCTTCCCACCGTTGACCACTATTTCCCGCAACAGCTAGACATACAATCAGAGGTCTTCAAATAGCGAAGGCTTGGATGTCAGGCCCCCTCCAAAACTTTATGGCAGGATTTGAGGGGGAGGGTGGAGCAAGGCTGATCTGAGCATGAAGGGATTATAAGGTCATTTTCTGGGCTACCTTTTCTATAGTTTATAATCCACACAAAGCATGGAACTACTAAATAAAAAATAAAATAACAACAAAGATGACTAAAACACAACTGTTACCCATTATTGGGGAGTACTCAGTTCTCACACTTCTAGGCCTCAATGCAACTGCTGCACTAATAATAGCTATGGCTGTGAGTAGCAAGCTGGCTCCTCTGCCTCTTTCGCCGCTTATCCACCATGCCTGACCATCACACCAGTCAAACAGACCCTCTGTCCTTTTTCAGAAATAAAGGAAGTTCCACAGGTTGCTCGCCTCTTTGCAGCATGGATGCCCTCAGGCCTAATGCAAGCAATGAAAATGAGCCACCAGGCCTCTTTGTAAAGTGAAACAGTCATAATTGTGATGCAGTGGGCCCTTACACTCCTGGGCTTGCATGCCACTGAGCCTGCTTCACTAATGAGAAATTGACTTCTTAATGGATTTATAAAAATGTTTGCATTAGGCACAGTCCGATTACCTATTACTAAAATGCATTATTTGAAAGCACTTGTTTTAGCTAAAACACTAAATCATTTTGTGGCAGCCAATCTTACACTCTGGTCCACTGCCTTTGAAATTATGTGATTCTGTGGCCACAGTGTTTATTTGCATATGCCATATAATCCGTCAACTGATGCATAATATGTTTGTTGAGCAAATGGAACAAAAGTTACTAAAAACATGGCAACATGTGTTCCTGTGCATTGGAAAACCAATCACAGAGGTTGACTTGTCATCTTTCAATTCAATATTGATGTATTTGGGTGTCTAACTGGTGCTGATCAGATAAAGTATTTGCACAAGCAGTGCTACAATGTGTACAAATTGCAAAAAATAAAATAATACTTTCACAAAATGTGGCACATTATGCCATATAATTTGCCTTTTCTTGTCATTTAATTCTGTCAACCCTGCCGTATAATTTGGTCCTCTGCTGCCACATAATTCCAGTGGCCCTGCTTATACTGTGCTCAATACAATTTTAAATAATGACATATTATTGAGACCTTGCATTTTGACTGATGCCCAGTGGAGCTACCTTGATAGCTATAGAGGAGATGGGCTGTGGATTTCCCCCTTGGCTGTCACCTACCCAGCCGGACTTTGGGCAGACTTTCCTTCGTCTCTTCGCCGTATCTACCTCCTACCATTTTACGTCACCCCCTTACCCTCTATGCTCCATTTATCTCATCCACTATGCTTCTTAAATGTTTCTAGCAACAGATGTAACTTGTAACTGATGTAACTTTGTAACAATGTGGAAACTCATATAAAGTGCTCTGATACCTCCGGGTCTAGCCAGCGCTATGCAAAACAAAAAAAACTAAAAGAAAAAATATATATATATATATATTTATATTTATATATATATATATTCACAGTGCTCACTGTTATTGGCTGGGGCACCCTGGTCCTACGACCAAGCCCAGCCCTCGCGGACCTTGCTCCGGTGTGACACAATGCACCTTGCCTCCTTCTCCTACTGCTTCATTCCACTTTTTCGCTCTCTTTCTCTTTCTCTTTCTCTTTCTCTTTCTCTCTCTCTCTCTTTCTCTCTTTCTCTCCCCCTCGCCTCTCTCTCTCTCACACTCTGTTTCTCTCACACTCTCACTGTGGCTCGACTCCCTCTCCCAACTGTTTGCCTGGTTTGCTTCTGTTTTGCTTAGTCTTTTCTGCTTGCTATTTTGTGTTGACTTCGCTGTTTTGCCTCTGTCTCTATTATGCAAATGTTCTCTTTTTTCCACTGTTTTTCTGAGCTAAACTCTTTTGCCCCTGTTTTCTGTTCTCATTATGCTCTTTCACTACTGTTGCTCTGTGATCCCTTTGCTATTTTGATACTGTTTCTCTGTGCTTAGTTTTGTTCTTGTGCCACTGCTTCCTTGCACCTATTTTGCCCTTTTTCTATTGTTTTCTGCCTTTTGGCTCTTGCTCCTTTGCTCCTCACCCTTCCCTGCTTTCTATGCCTCTTTTCCCCCCATGCTCCGTACCTCTTCCCGTCTTTTGCCACACTCTCTGCTCTCCTGTTCAACCACTCTTCCATTTTCCTGCAACCAGCCCCACCCACTGCCCCCGGCTTTCCTCCCCTACACCTAGCCACAGCACAGACGGGCAGTGGATATAGGGAGGAGTCACTTGAGCAGGTGTGTAGGTGCTAGGCCCTGCACGGTTAGTCGAAGAGCCAGATCTTCACACTTCTCACTAACCCCATCACCAACAGAATCAATGTCTTATCCTATGCTGGGTAAAGTGACAGGAGTATAACCCATAGACCGAATTGAGATCTGGGTGTACATGTGTTATCAACAACAATATCTCAATCGGATTTAGTAAAAGGGGCGAGCATATATATATGTATATATATATATTCACTTAAAAAACCATAGGTTTCAGGCCTTATATAGTTAGGATTTAGCATTTTAAAAACCTTGCACATTCATATAAAAAAACCATAGGTTACATTTTTTTTTTTTTAAAATTTGTTTTTATTGCAGAATTAGAAACCACAGAATACAATGGCTCAACCAGTCCACTCGTAATGTCCCCCCGTTCAATCAATAAGACGTATACCATACACAGCCATTCAGCCCGCATCCCGGAGGCCGGGCGGCATAGTTCCTTAAATAACAGGAAGGCATCACGGTGAGTGTCCCTTAGGGACCATGGTCGAAAGAGCGTTTTCCGTATCTGCATTTTACCCCCCCACCCGCAAAAAAAATAACAGCGTCAGCCATCCCACCTGTGCAAGTCAATGCTATTAGCCGCTTCCAGACCCATCCCGCGCTCTGTGGGGCCTACCACATCTGATCCGCTCCCCCCTGCCACCTCCCGCTCATCGCCTACGCCCCACTGGGCCTCCTCAGCTCTGAGTCACCATCGCGGTCGACCAACCCCCTGGCTTCCTGCCCCCCCCCGAACTCCCACGAACAACCCCCCAACGTCCCCTTCCCGGCAACTGCTAATGGTGTGTGTCCTGTACATAAGTGTAGTATGGATCCCCGCTACAGTGTCAATGACATCTCTGAGTTAGAATGCCTCGCGGTGTCCACAGGTCCCATCCGCTCAATCCTCGTCTTCCACTAACGAGTCACGCAAGGCTTGCACCACCAATTCCCACGCACGCGCTGCATCCAAGGCCTTCTCATCACCAAGCTTGACAGCCAGCTTCATTCTGAGCACACTCTCACAATCAGACCACCGCAGCAATTCATTCTTCCACCTCCTCACTGACGGCCCGCCCCTGGACTTCCAATGCCATGAGATCTCTCTTTGTGCCAGTATCAAACCCAGGTCAATAAATTTGCTCGTCACCTTAGTGCGTTTGGTGTGCGGGAACCAGAGTCTACTTCCCTGTCGGTCACATCGTTTAGGAGGTCCCCCACCTCTGCCCAATAGGCCTCCAAATGCGAACAACCCCAAAACAAATGATCCATGTCCGCCTCCGGAGACGAACATCTCGGGCACCGTGCGTCCTGCACCTGGAAGTACCGCCGTATTTTTCCCGGGGTCAGATAGGCCCTATGTAGCACAAAGAAATGCACTTGTTGGAAACGCGCATTCCTCGTGCCTTTCCATGTGCGCCGTAAAATATGGCTCCATACCGTGTCCGGAATAGGCCTGCCCACACTCTCCTCCCATTTAACTTTGAGCCCCTGGAGCGGTTACAGTCCCTCGTGCAACATCCTGTTATGGAGGCAGGTCACAGCCTTAAAGGTGCCCGCTGCCATCACCACGTATTGGCACGCCATTGTGGTGTCCGGTTCTATGAGCCCTCCCTTCCAGTGCTTCTGTATAGCCGCTACCACCGCCGCATGCAGGAGAAAGCCCCCATCAGACAGCCCGAACTGTTCCTGAAGGACTCCAAAGGGCAGCAAAGTCCCATCGACATATAGATCTCCCACCACCTGAAGTCCCGCCTCCTCCCATTCCAACAAAGGGGACCAATCGCCCCCGTGTGGAAGGGCCGTCAGCATGCCAATTGGTATTTCCGGCGCATAAGGCCGAGTCGCCCTCGCCGTCCTAAGACTCCTCTGCCAGCACAGCCTGAGCGTCCGTTCCTCCATTGTGAGGCCCCGCAGCTCCAGCCTCTGCTGCATAACGATATAGGACAGCACATGGCGCTGTATCCCCAACTCCCGATCACACTCCGGTCCCCTAAACACCCGGGCCACATGTTGCGTGAGAACCTGGAGCTGCGCCGCCAAGTAATACAGTTCAAAATCAGGAACAGCCATCCCCCCCTCAGTCTTGGGGCGTAGCAATGTGCTCAGAGCCACTCTACGGCGGCCATGTCCCCACAGGAAGCCAATTATCATCGTCCTCAGGTCCTTAAAGATCCTCTGAGGAATCCAAATGGGAAGCGTCCGGAAGTAGTACAGGAGTCGGGGGAGCGCCACCATTTTCAAAAGAGCAATTCTTCCCAGAACCGTCAGCGGGAGGGTCGACCAAAAGGACATGCTGCCCCTCAGCGCCCGCATGCACCGACCAATATTGCCTTCTAATAGGTCCGTGGCCACATGGTAGATACGGACTCCCAGATAAGTGAAACAAGAAGGCTCCCAGACCACCCCCAAGTCACGAGCAGGCCAGGGCGACTCCGCTCTCAGCGGAAACACACAGGTCTTCGCCCAGTTAACCTTAAGGCCCGACAACTGGCCAAACTCCGACAACAGGTCCATCGCTCCTTCCAGGGCCCGCTCCGTATTGTCTAAATACAGCAGCAGGTCATCCGCATATAGCGAGATGTGATGTAACCGCCCGCCGCTATGTATCCCCGCGTATCTATCACCCGACCTAGCATGGACCGCCAAGGGTTCCATCGCCAGAGTGAACAGGAGGGGGGAAAGGGAGCACCCCAGTCTCGTGCCCCTACCCACCGGGTACGCCGCAGACACCAAACCACCCAAACGCACCCGCGCCGTCGCTGAGGAGTACAGGACCTTCGTCCACCGGCGGAACCCATCGCCTATGCCAAACCTCTCCAGCACTCCATCCAGAAAGACCCACTCCAAACTATCGAATGCCTTCTCTATGTCCACTGATAAGACCGCTTGGGTCCCATCCTCGTCCAGAACGGCGTCCATTATCCCAACCAGGCGACGGATATTCAACGCCGTGCTCCTCGTGGGGATAAACCCTGCCTGATCCCTGTGTACCAGGCCCGTCATGTGTGGAGCCAGCCTGGCGGCCAGAATCCGGCTCAGGATTTTGTAGTCCACCGTCAACATGGACAACGGGCGATAGGACCTCACATCCGTGGCATCCCTGCCGGGCTTTAGGAGCGGCACAATCAAAGCCTCCCTCATGGATCCAGGCAAACCCCCTAACTCATAAGCCTCCGTGTACACCACCAGCAGTCTGGGTGCCAGGCAGTCCACAAACTGCTGGTAGAATTCGATCGGTAGCCTGTCCACCCCGGGTGTTTTATTCCGAGCCATATTTTTAATGGCCGCCCGTATTTCAGTTAGCGTAATCGGACCGCCCAACTCTTTCGCATCCTCCTCGTCAAGGACCGGAAGCTGCCTCGCCTCTAGGTACTCCGTAATTTCCTGGGCCTCCACTCCCAACTGGCTCTGGTACAATTCCTCGTAATACACACGAAAGCACTCCAACACCGCTGCCTGAGAATATACCGTCTTCCCCAGTGCATTGTTGATGCTAAGGACCGGGCAGCCCCTAAGTTCAGGGTTAGCGAGTCTGGCCAAGAGCGTGCCCACCTTATCCCGTTCAGCATGCGCTCTGATGGCGTATTGCCTGTAATCGTAACATCTCAACCGCTCCGTTTCAGTGGCGACCACCTCCTTCGACTCCAACAACCGGGCCTGCAAGTCCGGCCTGGACGGCCTGCGCCGTTCCAAGTCCCTCAGATTCTCCTCCGCTTTCGCAAGTGCATTCAACACAGTCGTACGAGCATTCGAAAACCGACCCAGGCATACCCCTCTCACCACCACTTTCATCGCATCCCATTCAGTGGACCTACACGTGGCCGTACCCTCGTTCTCGCCAAAGTAATGATCGACGCCCTGCTGGACAGCCTCCCTAAACACTGAGTCCTCCAACGTGTCAGGCCGGAGTCGCCATGTTGGAATCGCCGAGCGCTCTCGTTGCCACTGGATATGTACCAATAGGGGGTTATGGTCCGAAATGGTTCTAGCCAAGTATTCCGTGTGTGAGATCAATGGGGCCAGGGATCCGCCACAGAGCACTGCATCCATCCTCACGTGTAGCGCATGGAGAGCCGAGTAAAAGGAATAATCCCTGGTGTCCCTGTGCTGTTCCCGCCACACATCCAGCAACCCCCACCTGTCCTGCCAATTCTTCCTATGCATGGCCAACTTACGTACCGGGGAATCAACAAGGGGGGGGTGAGACCTATCCAAGAGCACATCCGTAATCGAGTTAAAATCCCCCCCAAGTACCACCGGGCCCGCTAGGAAAGAGGCCAAGGACCCAGAGAGGCCATCGAAGAATCGGGCCTGATCAGTATTCGGCGCATACACACAACAGAGAACCACATCCCTACCATACAACCGCCCCTCTACCGCCACAAACCTGCCATCAGGGTCCACCACTTGGTTCAGCACCTGGAACGGTATCCCCGCTCTCACCCAAATCAACACCCCCCTGGCATAAGCTGAATAAGTGGTGCCGAACACCTGGCCCCGCCATCTTTTCTGCAACGCAGCACATTCCTTTTTTGTCAGATGGGTCTCTTGTAGCATAGCAATCTGGACCCCCTGCGCACCAGATATGCGTGCACCTTGTGGCGCTTGCCCATGGTTCGTAGCCCCCGGACATTCCACGTTAGGCATTTTAAACTAGGTAACGTCCCCATACCAGCAGCGAACAGTCCAGGTCAAAGAACGCCAGTTCACATCCCCACCAAAGCAGTTGCCCCCCCCGAAACAAACTCTGAAAAAAAAACCACCCCAAACCCCACTCCCCAGGACAGAGCCCACAAACCCAGTGTCAGCCCCGATCCAAACCTCAAACCAACCACACATTCTCCTAACCTGTGGTCTCCACCACAGAAGGCCTTAAGGGCCCTAGGGGGGTGAGTTATCGCTGACCCCAGCTAGCGGAGCCCACGCCTCGCGCTCCATCCCGTCCTGCCCCCGTGGCACCCTACCCGGCAACCCACCCAACTCCAACAGGATACCGCCCTACCATCAGATCTCGTCCAAGTCCCAACACAGCCTCAACCGTGAAATATCCCATCTGAAGTCTGGGGGGTCACCACCGGCCCCTTCGAGCTTTCCGCTTCCGAAAGGTCCTCTCCTGTCCTGCTGCCCTCGCCGCCAGAGTCCGTCTCCGCCAGTTCACTTTCCTGCTGCGACCCCGTAATGGCCGCCGTTGCTGCGAGTGCATCTCTCTTCTCCGCAGCCATTTGGGCCTCCCGTTTCTCCCGCTGGCGCCTATTGCGGGACCGAATGCGTTGCGATTGTCTGATCTGAGGCAGTTTAGGCCGATCTCGCCTACTTTTGTGCGACCTATCCGTCCCCGCTCTGTACGACTCCAGCCACTGCCATGCCTCATCCGGAGTCTGAAAGAAGTGCGTGGTCTCATCCAGGATGACCCGCAGCTTGGCCGGGAAGAGCAAGGAGTATTGAATGCCCTCCTCTCGCAGCTCCTTCTTCACCGCCAGGAACGATGCTCTATTTCGTTGGACCGCCTGGGTGTAGTCCGGAAAGATTGTGACCCTGCTGTTCTCCACCTCAAACGGGCCCGACGTCCGAGCCCTCTGGATGAGGAGGTCCCGGTCCTTGTAATGGAGGAGCCGCACCACCATCGGTCGGGGGGGCGGCCAAGACCCGGCGGGCGAGCAGGCACCCTATGGGCTCGTTCCAGAGTAAAGAAAGGAGTAAGCCCCTCCGGCGCCACCACAGTCCGAAACCAGACCTCCATGTAGGCCACCGCATCCTCCCCCTCAATTCGTTCCGGCAGGCCTACGACCCGCACGTTATTCCTCCTATTGCGGCCTTCAGCATCCTCCGCACGTCGCTCCAGCGAGTCCAGCCGGGCCAGGATGTCCGTGATCTTATGCTCCGCGGTCACCACCGACGGTTTCACGTCCAACAGCAGCTGATCATGGTCCTTGACCTTATCCGCCAGCTTCGCATGGTCCGCTCGCAATAGCCCCAGCCCCGTGGCTACTTGCGCGATGCCCTGCTGCAACGCCTCCTTGGTCGAGGCGATCGCGTCCAGTATGGCATCCAAGCGTCGATTCAGTCGCTGCTCTTGGTCCAACTCCGGCAGGGGGTCTCGCCCACCTGGGGCAGCGCCGCCCGGTCCCCCTGTCCATGCTCCACGGCCACCGGCCCTCCCGTAGCCGCCATCTTAGGGTACTGCGTCACAGGCCAGGAAACCCGTCCAGTCCCGGCACTCGTGGGTCGGTGCCAACTTCCCGATATCGAGCAGGATCAGGCGTCACCGCCAATGCCCGCAGCTCCAAGGGCCCAGTGGGTGAGCACTGCCCGATCTGCCCCCTCGTGAACCTGGAGGAGGAAGGGAAGAGGGAGGGATAGCGGCCAGCAGGCGTCCTCAAAAGTCCAAGCGGAGCCGGGTCCCCTGTCCCCCGATCTTCAGGACTGTCGCCCCAGTCCCTACCGCTTCGATCTCTCGGCTGCAGAGCCCTCCACCAGTCAGCACCAAGGCCGCTCAGTTTCGACGTCCAGAGCCGCCCGTCCTCTCCGCCGCCATTTTCTTCTCACTCTCGGCGACACCTCAGCCGCCGCTCATCAGGGTCTCCTCGGGGCCAACAGTCCCCCAGCAACTTTCTGCCGACGCCCAATGGTCCCCCTATACTATGTAGGGCAGGAGTGTCGACCACGGGTCGCCCAGGGTGCAGAAATCAGGAGAATTAGCGGGATTCCGCGCGGAGCTGCGAGCTCACGCCGTCATCCCGATCGGCGTCCAAGCCACGCCCCCAAAAACCATAGGTTTCAGACCTTATATAGTTAGAAATTTGCATTTAAAAAACCATTGAAATTGCTCCTATATAGTTAGTTGTACTAACTATATTTCGCGCACCCGCAATCCACTGCGGATGATGTCACATATTACATCATTCATGACATGGTCAGTGACATCATTGATGACATCACTGATGACATCTCAAAAGACATCACCGATGACATCACTGATGACATTACGAGAACGTGGAAAAAAGGAAGATAGACTTTGGATTTCAGTTTTTCGAAAGTGCATGTGGCATCATATATTTAAGAACACATTTCATATAGGACAGTTAAAGCAGCACTGTAGGCATAAAATGCAGTGGCAACCCAAGGGGGCTTTGTGCTCTATGTGTTAGTGAAGCAAAGAGTGACGGCACAAGTGACAAGTGGGTGAATACAGTTAAGGACGCAAGGTGACAATGTGACAAAAACACAATATATACAAAGGCAATGGTTCGTCCTCATTTAATCAGTGATGATTCTCTGTTTTGTGAACCAAAGTTGATGGTGCGCCATAAGTCGCGCTGTAAAAGGGTCAACCAGATTTCTAGTTGTTCTAAGCAAAATTCACAACAAATAGGGGTAACATTATGGCAACTCATTAGTTTTTCTCAAATATGTCAGCTCATGTGTTGTCTTTATTCACTTCAGATGATATTCCTAGGTTCCCACACAAGATGTTAAAGTTATCTATGAATATAAGAAGTCAGAAATACACAGCCCCAAGTGTAGATATTGCTTCACAAAAGTTAGTTGTTAAGGGCAGCGTATTATCACTACTTTGTCTAGGATAGGTGACTAACCTAATGGTCACTACTGTATGTACTAGGTATCTGATTCCATTACTGTGGGAACATCTGACCTACACCTCTTCAAGTTTCTCCTGAATCCTCTCTTGCAGCTGCCTATCCGACAAAGGTTGAAGATATCAATGATGTAGTCAACGGCTACAACTGTGCCCGAAACAGTGCTCCCTGGCAGGTCTACTTCACATGCAATGGAGGTCGCTGGTGTGGAGGTTCTCTGATCAATCAGTACTGGATCGTATCAGCCGCCCATTGCTATCAGCCGTGAGTTTTTTTTCTTCCGCACAATAGAGCAGTTGTTGAAATATACAGATGGGTACATGATCCGAGCAAGGGAATGATGCCATTACTCATTTACCTCTGAAACATTTCTGTTGGGATTGTACTTCAAGGCAAAAGAATGTCTAATGTTGAATAAATGCAGAAACAAATACTATTTAAAGCAATGTCAATTCATGATAAGAACAAGGTAAATGCTGGGCCTTCTGTGCCCTCTACCAAAAGGTACTTGTGCAGAGCACACCAATTGTGCACACTTCTTGTTTGTGCTGTTAGAGTACTTCTTGGGAATCTTCCACTCTTGCGCTTTTGTCTGTAATACGGCACTGGCCCGAGGCAAAGATGTTTGCTAACTCAGATGCAGGAGTATCTCTTCAGGTGTTCATGCTTAGCATTTCCGTTCACGGTATTGGTACTACAAAATGAGTACAGACTCTTGTGCACCTCTCTGTAATACAAAAAAACACAGGGAGTGTAAAAACGGGCCTGTTGCACCATTGAGATATTTCTGTAGTACGTCTCCTTGTGGAAAGTTTTCAAAACTTGCTACAGTTTGACCTCATTAACTGCACTTCTAAACTTATTACTCAATTCAATTCAATTCAATTAAATTCAAAACAGCTTTATTCGGAGTAAAATGTACATCCATAAAAGCATTCTATAACAAACCATAATTAAATTCATCCAAGATACAACATACAAAATTTTAAAACCTCAGACACATTTCTATACTATATTTCTTACTATATACCATACATTAGTCAAGGAAATTTATAAAGGCCTACATTTCTTAATTACGTTCAAACTAATGACATATTTTAGATTTACACAATAATGTAAAAATATTATAAAGTAGAACACCTTGTGCAACATAGATGCATAATTGTGCAAAACATCGCATATAATTAAAATCGCTATAAATTCTACACTTTTGTTGGAACAACTCTAATTATCCTCATCAATCTTTTCGTATGATAATACGTCTAAGTACGCCAATTCCTTTCTTCTCCTTATTGCGTGTACAATAAAATGTACAACAGTGCACATAATCTTCATATTATCCAAAGCACATAAATAATTAAAAGCATTTTTATAAATATACAATCTAATGGCAAGAAGAAGGGGTCTTAAAATTAATTTCCTTATATCACTATACAGAGTACAAAAGAATATAAAATGTAGTGTGGACTGGGCAGTTTTCCCGTTCAACAGGCAATTCGGTAGCTTATGGAAACATTTTTCCTCTGTCACGAAATGCTACAAGGTAATGTACAGTACCAAATCTCAGTCTCGTCAAATAGAATCTGTGCTGGGCATTAACAATCATTTTTAGGTAACTTTGTAAACCCCGAACAGACGGGATTTGACAATAAGCAGTAACGCTACATTTATGTTTGTCTTCAACACTTCTAGCACAGTCCATAAGCGAGACATATCTCAACGTCAGATCAATTTTGCTAATGCCTTGTATCGATATTAGATACCCTTTGATCAAATCTATCTTGCAATCCATCAATAAATTATGGATGTACTCTACTCAAGACATGGGATTTTTTTTCCAAATATCGAGGACAAGGCAATCTTTTATCTGTTGCAAGTTTTGCCTCATCCTTTGTCCATAGCCTTCGCCAAAAAATGAGACCAGCTATTCTAATAGTATCATTTATGTATGGTACAGCCAGTTCTCTATGTATGACATAATTGGCTGTGGAGCTTGGTACTGCCAAAAGTCTTTTCAGAAACTTATTTTCTTGTGTTTGCAGGGAGTCAGTACTTACTCTTCCTCATATTTCTGCACCGTAGCAGGCCCCAGTCAGACACTTAGTTCTGTACAAAGTAAGTATCTCCCTAACTGGCTTGTTTCCCATTTTGGATGAGAATCTAAAAATTCCCTTGACTACTCTTAAAAATTTCAAATTAATAGTATCAATATGTAGTCTCCAATTGCCCCTACTATTAAAACGAAGGCCCAAGTAGACAAAGTTTGGCACTCTGCCTATAACCACTCCTGCCACTCTTAAGTCTGGTCTTACAACATGTCATAACAAAAGTTTTAGTAAGGTTTAATCATGGGATAGCGCCTCGATAACACTGATTCTAAAACCAGGAAAATCAGCAACGAGTTGTGGGTCTTATAGACCAATTTCTATCTTAAATACCGATTATAAAATCTTTACATCTGTATTGGCAAATAGGTTGGGGGCTGTAGCAACAAACATCTTGCATGTAGATCAAAAGGGCTTTGTAAGGGGGCGTCCGCTGCACGAGTTGACATATGATCTTATAGGAGCCATTGATATGGCAACGGTGGCGTCACTTTCTCTTGCAGTGATGACTTTGGATGCCACCGAGGCCTTCGATAGGGTTAACTGGGTTTACCTATCGGAGTTCTTGCGAAAATTTAACATCGGCAAAACATTTAGGCGCGCAGTCAAACTCCTGTATAGAAATCCATCAGCTTCTATACTTGTCAACGGAAAACTATCAGACCCATTTAACATCTCTCGGGGTACCCGCCAAGTCTGCCCCCTCTCCCCCCTTTTATTTGATTTTCATATAGAGCCTTTTGCTCAACGGATTCGAGACAATAGTAACATCAAGTCTTTTGTGTTTGAAGGATGGGAGAGGAAGGTAGCATTGTATGCGGATGATGTTCTCATTTTTACATCTGAATTATGGTCGGCATTCCCGGCTGTAATTGCGTTGGCAGAGGAGTTCGGATCCGTATCTGGCTATGAAGTCAATGCTGCCAAGACGGATATAATGGTCTGGAATGACCCTGTGACAGTGGCAGGGGTACAGCTAAGTCCAGTCCTCCGTTACTTAGGCCTAAATATATACAAGGATATAAACAAGATAGTTCCAGCAAATTTCTCGCTCATTGCCAAAGAATGCCGTAGACTAATGAAATCATGGTCTTCACTTCCGCTATCTTTATTGGGTAGATCCAACCTAGTTAAAATGACTATTTTACGGAAGGTTACATTCTTATTTAACACAATCCCCCTTTTTTTTTGAACCTACAATGATAGCCAAACTCTAAAGTGATATATGTTCTTTTATTTGGAATAATCGCAACCCTAGAATTGCCTGGAAGAAGATCAGGCGCCGAAGAGAGAAGGGTGGTTTGGCGGCGCCCGACCTACAGCTCTATGGGTGGGCCTTTCAAATGTCCCATGCCAGGATGTTGTTAAAATCTCCGATAAACTCGGGATGTGGGTACATGTTTGCTGCATTACTCAGAGGGGAAAAGGTTGCCGACCATGAATTCTTGTTTAAGTTTGGGGATCCCAAGTTTAAAAAAAAAGTACAACTGAAGGTGTTGAGAGATATATGTAGAACATGGGCTAAACTTAGGCGTGCCATTAAAATTGATTATTATTCTTGTAAGGCCCCATTATGGAATTCACCTGGATCCCCGAGCTGGCTTTTGGATAGCCTTGCAGTACCACTGCGAGAGGCAGGATTGGTGGTATGGGGTGATCTTTTTGTTGATGGTAGCCTACTCCCGTGGGAGGTATTGAGTTTAAAAATAGGGACTCGATTTTCCAGGTTCAAATACCTACAAATACAAAGCTGGGCACACTCACAGATTTCTGTTAAAGGTAGATTTCAGCTAGGGGGTGATAGTATATTAGTGTCCCTCTTAATAGATAAACCCCCATATAAGAAAGAGGTTTCACTCTGGTACAATCTTTTACTGGATGAAATCGAGGGTGAGTTCCAGTTGCCTGATCTGCTGTGGACCGCACATATTTCAAACATCAGCGTGGAGAACCTGTGGTTTGAGTCCTTTAAGATCATGTGGAACATTGTGAAACCATCTTGGCTACGCCGAAACCATTTGTTCACGTTGCATAGGGCCTATTATTTGCCTCAACGTTTGTTGAAGTTTTCGGATAATTCACCTGTCTCATGCCCTAAATGCGGCATGGTAGCAGCTTCGGATTTGCACATGTTCCTAGATTACCCACTTTTATCACTTTTTTGGACTTCAGTTTGCTTATCACTCTCCACCTCCTTGGGATCCCAAGTTACATTATGTCCTGCTCTTGTCATCTTTGGTGTTTCCCCAGAGTTTCATGGGCCGGCAAAAAATTTACTTTTCTTTTGTTGGCCAGGAGGGAAATATGTAGGAGATGGAAGGATCGGCTACCTCCTACTTTGCTCGATTGGCGCACTTCTGTGCTACAAACATCGAAGTTGGACCTCTCAAGATCAGGAAACTTACGCAAGAGAAATTTCTGGATGTTATTAAATTGGTAATGGTCCTTTGATTGATCATGGTTTTTTTTTTGGGTTTTTTTTCCCCCAAGGTCCAGTGATTACGCTGCTTGGCACCTTTTTCCCACGTTTGACTATACCCAATAAAGTTGACATTGGTATAAGAATGGGTATATGAATGCAGCATGCGACCCTGACGGTTGTTCCAAAGTGGTTTAGTTGGAGTTTGGCACTACTTACTGAGGGGCAACTTGTGCTGCTTCACTAAGAGCCCCTACCAGTTTATCTGTGACAGTAAGCCTATTTTCATCTCCACATGCTACTATTTGGTCACCAAGGGCGAAATTGCAAGTCCTTTTTTATCATTTGCTGGAAGAACTTCTCAATTAGATATTGTAGACCATTTGCTGTCTTCGACAGGAGGACATCGTCATCCGCGTAGAGTAGTACTGGGGTAGTACGACTTCCTACTTTAGGGCAATCAGCTTTCTGTTTTTGCAAAAAGGAGTCCAAATTATTGATATATAAGGAGAACAACAGAGGAGCCAATACGCATCCTTGGCGTGCACCTCTAGTAACCATAAAATCCTGTGTACATTCTCCTTTGTTTCCAAAGCGACTCTAGAAGTTATGGAGTTATAGACTTGAGATAGGAATAAAATAATTTACTTTGGTGCTCCTATCTCTTTTAAAGTTTGCCACAACTTTGCGTGATTAACAAAGTCGAACGCGCTTGTAGGGTCCACAAAGCATAGGTGAAGAGCCCCCTCCTTCGCCAGCATGTACTTTCCAATAAGGAGATCCAAATTCAGGCACTGTTCCCCATACCTCTTCTGAACCCAAACTGGGCTTTTGAGAGAATGGTATTCTCGTCCACCCAGTCTTCTAATCTCCCTAAAAGAATCTTACCCATTAAATTTAAAGTAGAGTCCAGAAGGGATATAGGGCGGTAACAGTTAGCCTTTCCTATATCTCCCTTTTGGAAGATTGGCACAATAATGCTTCGTGACCATAATGCCAATATAACTCCTCCCATAGCAGCATTTAGAACATTCCCTAATACCGGGGTCCAGAATTCCATATTACTTTTAAAGCCGTCATTTGGTACACCATCCGGACCAGCCTCTTTGCCGCTGGCATTCTTTGAGAGGGCTAATTTAATTTCTGGCGATGTAATGGGTACAGAGTTTATAGTTTCTACTAACATAATGGTACTATTTGGCATTTGAGTGTTTTTTTAATTTCTTTTTTAAATTATTTTATTTTCAAACTACGGTAGGCACATTACACACACTCAGGGAGAGTCGTATCCCATGCCGGATAGCAAGACATTTCGGATATGATAGTAAAACACAGTCGTTCAGCCCACATCCCGGGGGTCGGGCGGCGGTAGTTGCAAGATTTAAACACTCTCACCTGACTGTGAAACATGCAGTTCATAAACAGAGAGATTCATCCCACCCTGTTACCTCTGTAAGTATATGGTGTAACTAACCTATAAACCAACTATAAACTATGCCTCCAACTCTGCAGCTCACGCATTGGAGTGGGTTTACATGCACCAGGATTAAAAATAAACTCAAAATATGTAATCCAGTCCTGGGGGGGGGGGACTGCAATTACAATCTTCGGTGTACAAATATCTTTAAAATAAGGATGATCGATAGAATGCCAAAATAAACATGCGTTACAACTTTCAGCAGCCTGGACGAGACTCGCCCGAGCGTCCTCTCGGATTTCCCTTTTCCTATCATTTAGATCTATTTTATCTTCTTTCCTCATTAGTCTTATTTTACTACAAATGCTAGGTTTAGCCTTAAGAGCCATTTTTAAAGTCTTGTTTAACTTTGTACATTTTTCGTTAAACCATCTAGGAGTATTTTCACAGGGTTTTTTCTTCTTTTTACTAGTTAGATCATTTGCTATTTCAGATGTAATACTACAAAAGGCTTTTACGATATGGACATCTGAAGTGGGGTTATTTAGACAGATCTCAATATCCTTTTAAATTTTCCTTATTATATTTTCCAGAAATAGTATTGGATCTACACCGGCCCATTTAATCGATACTCCATTATTTCCTTGTAGTGCTATATCTGATTGTATGGGTTTACTCCTCTGTTGGTGACCCAAACCAATTCTTAGTTTCAAATAAATTAAGAGGGTGATGGTCACTAAACAGATGTTCACTAATTATAATTTTCTCAACCAGGATTTTAAAATTTGCTGTTATAATAAAATGATCTATATTTGACGCACCTCTCTCGCCTACATAGGTTGGAATAGTATTATCACCCTGTGCGTTTTCAGGTTCTAGAACTATTAGGTTATATTTAGAGGTAATAGTATTTATAGCTTCTCCATATGGCTCATAAGGAAAATGAGATATCCGATCCCCAAAACAATCAATAAATCCACATTGTTCTCCTATCGGGATACCGCAAATTTCTGAATTAAAATCACCCCCCCCCACAAAATTATGAATGACCCAACGAGATCTCTCACAAAAATCTCTAAATCAACCTCTAAATCATTGATCACCCTTGACTTGGTACCATCAAAAACATTATTATAAAAGTTAATCAAAATAATTATTTGTTTCCTTTCTGAATAAAGTTGTATCAACTGATGAAATTGTGAATTGGTATTGACAGCTTTACCAATGTTGCTAAACCACTTTTAGCTCTCCCTCGCCTAGATGGTTTAGCATTAGTGCAAATTACTTCCATGTTTCTTGGATCATGATTATGCTAAACTTTTCTAAGGATTTAAGCCATATTTCAGTATTTATCTTGTTCTTAATACCTGCTATATTCCAAGTTGTAATAATCGGTGATGTATAGTCATTATAAACTGTACTTTGTATGGCCCTGTTTTCCTTCTAGCTGACCTCCGTATTCCTGGTATTACCAGGATTTTCGTGGCAATGCCTACCAGATATTTGAGGGTGCATACCACTAGCACTCATTTTAACATAGGGATATAGCCCTTTACCTGATCCATACTGTCTCAGATTACTACAGTCCTTGCACGGTAATTGCATGCTCGTATTATCAGTCGATCTATATACTCTTTCGTTACCGTCTCTCCTACATCTGAAAGAAATATCATCCATAGTTCTCTTCCCATCACACTCATCATTTTTCTTATGTCAATCGATTTCACTACATGCGCTGAATGGTTCAAACCTGTTAGGTATGGGGATATTAAAAGGAGGCTTATGCGGGTTAGTCCTGTGGATATGTTGGTGAACCTCGTTTGGCCTGTAAAAATATCCTAACGGGACAGCAGTTATATTTTCAGTCCTCACGAAATTAACTTTTTTGTTGTTATTCATCAAAATCTCTAAAAGGGCTTCTACCAGTTTACTACTGCGAAAGTTCACCACCGCACAATCTCCCATAGTGTGTTTCCTGGACTTCCCAACCCAATTCACTCTCCTCAGCATTATAATATTGTGATATAAGACAGTAGTGTCAATGTTCGTATTAACATTTAACCAATGAATCACCTGGTTCTTGAGTTCCCCATATGGTTCAAAAAGCTTGTTTTGTAAACTCGGGACATTTTTAAGCACAATAACATAAGGTGTCGCCTGGGGAGGTAGGTGTAAGGGCTCATCCATAGTGTTCTCGGTGGTATGCTCATGATTATTGGGCCTGTCTATTAGCCCTGCTCTGTTTGCTTCTTTCGCTATATCAGGACCCGTTCGATTTTCTATGGGCGGCTTTTGACTTTGAGTGGCCAACATAGACCCCCTATAACAGGCTTTGTAGAGTCATTTGCTAGCTTACTTTCACAAATGACTTTATTTCCACCAACATCCATATACCTAGGTTGTATGTTCACGTCTGTGCTTAATTTACACAAGTTTATAAATACAAGGAGGTCAATGACCAAACTAGTTAAAGAAGTTAATTCCTTTTGAACAAGCTTAAGTTCAGACATAAAACTTCGTTCCATACAATCTAATTTAGAATGCACTTTTTAAAATATTGTCTTGAGATTAACCATCCAGGGTTGACTGTCTGTGGCAGAGGTCTCTCTTTTTGATGTTCCCGCTGGTTTCCCCCTTTCTTTGCCTTTTGTTTTAAATTGGATTTTATCGTGGTGGCCTCTTCTGTATTATTCGTCATTCTAGGCAGTTGCTTGACTTTTTTTGCTGGTGATGAAATTAATGTTGAACTATCTCTCGACTCTGATATCTCCAGTGATGCTGTTAAAAAACACAAGGGTTGTCTCTTCTGCATGGCGGCGCCCCCCTGCTTACATTATTATCTGATTGTACTATCTCAGATTCCAGTACCGTCACAGATTTCAGGTGTAATGACAGGAGATCCTTGATCACCGCCAAAGGGGGTGACCCAGCCCAGCCGCCTCCAGTCGCTGATGGGCGTATAGGGGCCCTCCCTTGGCCCGGGATTCGCCCGGGCATGCGCGCGCACGCCCTGCGCTGCGGGAGCCCTAGCCGCCCCTTATGCGCCTCTTGGCGCGTGCGATGACGTTCTTGGCCTGCGCACCGCTTGGCACACTGGGAACTGTTGTCCTGTCCCAGTTCTCGCCCTCTGTAAACTTCACGCGGCAATATTCCCTTCTGGCCAGGGAACCGGTGGTTGTCGGCGCGTTCAGAAAAACAAGCAGGGCACTACTCAATGAGCATTGGCAATGCCAATAGGTCTGGCTTCTGAATGCACTGCCAACCAGGGGGGGGGGGGGGGGTGAAGAAGTGCCGCAAACACTCCTTTTCGCAGGCTCATGGAAACCATTTTTGCCTCCTGGAATTTTTTTCCCATTTGGAGAAAAATAAGAGGGTATAAAAAAATTCGTTTCAGCAGACTACGATGTGACTCGCAAATTTCAATAATGTAATAGCAGCACACGTCGTTATCAGTCTATGAGGTTTTTATTTGATCTACACCTTATGTTTGCCACTTTCTCTGACCCTAATTCATGAGAACAGACCGCACTCATGAGATGCATGTGCGGCTGCGTGACCACAGCTCCCAGTGTGTGCAGCACACAGAGTGGTATTTCCCCAACGCACCTACTGAGCAGCACAAACGAAACTGACAATATGAAAGTTCCTCAATATGTTGTAATAGACCGTGACCCTGCAGGGATCAGGGATAACATTTTTCATTAGACACGCACGAGCAGTGCTCAATTTATTAAAAAGTAAGCGTCAGGGCCCTTCTAAAGAGGCAATTGCAGCTTGCACCACCCTTTGCTCCTTTGCTCCTACCAGCACCGCCAATGACAGTACTAACACAACTACTAACCGTTGCACACCACACCACCGCACAAGTCTGGCAATAGAGACTATTCCAGGCCACCCAAAGCAATAGGAATGGCTTGGTTGGCAGGTGTTATTCATGTTAATGTACATGGATTCTTTAACACTGTTGTTGTGCTCATCTCAAAAACTAGACAGATACCGCCACCATGTGGTTGACTGGCATTAGTGGTGGTGTTAAGGGCCGGATAGATGTACTCAGCATTTTTCTGGTCGAATTAGGCCGTTTGTGGCCGTAAAAAATGCTTTTTCTGATGTGAAAAATTAAAAATGTAATTCGGTAACATGTTACTGAATCCCATTTTGCATCTTGCATTTGTGATTCGGCATTTGGAAGAGGCTTGTTTAGGGATTCCCTGACAAATAAAGAATCGGTATTCAGTGACGTAGCTAGACTTACTGCCACCCGAGGAGGCCCCTAAGTTTGCTGCCCAATGCAGGTAGGAGCGGGGTTGGGTGGCATGTTCCAGGGGGAGGGGGTTTGCAGACGACTTGTCGCCCTCGGGGCGAGGGAATAGTGGCAGTCGACAGACACAACTTGCTCACCTCCACTGCTTCCATAAATAGTGCTACCCAGGGCGGACCACCCGTCGCTCCCCCTAGTTAAGCCACTGTCCGTATGGTATGTATTGCTGCTTTACAACTGAATTCCAGTCGTAAAACAGTATTTACTTTACCACTGGTTGCAACCCATTTGCAAGGGGAAAGGGGTCCCTTTTGAGGATGTAAACGTTATTTTTTAAGAGCAGGCAATGGTCCCACAGATTACTGGTCAAGGAAAACAGGTAGCTTTTGCAAAAAAAGGATTGCTTTACCAAAAAGCAATCACAGACATGGTGGTCTGCTGACCTCAGCAGGCCACCATTCATGTGATAGCTGCGATTCCTAATGGGTTGCAAATTGGGACCTACCTCATTAAGATGCATGAGATAGGCCTACTTGTGACTCACTAGGAATAGCTAATGAAACGCAAAAGAGTTTCATACATTAGGAATACCGATTCCCTAATTGCCAGTCAGAGAGAATCGCAATTAGGACATTGGAATTCCTCATTTTTGTACATCTGGCTCTAAGTGCAAGTGCGAGCCCCGAAATCCACGTCTCAAATTAAGCACTGGACATGGCGATCTAGATGCATTTTGCAATAGCCCGTGGTCCCATTTCATACTTTGACACATGCACATCAGAGGGACACAATTTTTCGCTTAAACAATAGCATCTACTACAATAGAGAAACCCTCAATCTAAAAACAGGTAGAATTTCAGGTCAAAGGACCCAAATGCGTCCTGAGTCTACAGGCATGGGATGAAATCACGATTTAGTATACGTGATTCCCCATTGAAACCCTTAAAATGTTTTGCCCTATATAGGATTAGTTTCCCTACAATGCCTTTTAGCATCATTTAGCATGTTGTCTCTGCTTGACATGAAATGCTTATCTCGCCGCTAAGAAGGATCATCAATTGCCTTCTATGATTCCAATTTGATGTGAGCAATGTCCTTCCTTTGGCTTCCAAAACCAGTCATTGTGATGAATGCCGTTGTCATGCTAAGTGATGAGGTACAGAGTTTATTTAAGCACATCTTCCCTAGGATGAAGCTCTACATCTGAAGAAGATACCTTTGTAGACTTGAGAGCTTTTAACCCTACTCCGTTGGTCATTTATTGGACTGTAGATCTGTAAACTTGCCCGCATGCTTTAATTTTTCCCCTCTCTTGCTCCAATACATACAAGCCCACTCACTCGTCCTCTCTCAGCCTCACCTTTTCTATTAAGAGGCCAAAAGACACCAATTTACGTCAACCCTGTGAAGGAGGAAGGGACTACATTGATGCCTGAAAATGGGGACGGGAAGTAAAATATTCCAATGCAATAATACCCTGAGGCATCCCCGCCCCCGACCATCTGAGCAGTGCTGCCATCTCTGGTATGCACCAATGCACTGCACGTCTGTACACATCTTCAGCGTGATTATGCAGCTGAAAAGTGCTAGGTATTTTTGACCTTCCATTGTCTTTCAGCTAACGCACACCCGAAGGCCCCGCGCTCGCTGGCAATGTTTTATTTGTATTACTTGTATACAAAATAATGCTCTAAAGAAGCACTCGAGTTAACAAACTGATCCAACCTCAGTGAATAGCTCCGTTCAAGACTTTGAAAGTAGTAGCACGAGGACACAGACTGTAATTTGATCTATTCTCTCCTGGAGTGCATTATTTCTAGTCTGGCAACCTACCTCTGTCTGCCTGTCCATCCTTTTTTAACTTTGCCTCTTTTTTTCATCACAATTATTAACGTTTTAACGACAAAGCATAGAAGACAAGCCATCGGAGGGGGGTAGGGTGACCAACTGGCATTGGTGCAAATTCAGGACGGTGAGTGTAAAAATTCAGGACAAAGGGTCGAAATTCAGGACACAAATTCAGGACAGGAGGTCAAAATTCAGGACAAAACTTCAGGACAATTGGATAGGTTTTACAGACACATCAGAGGTCGCGCAATAGTATATAAGTAAGCCCAGCCATATCCAAACATATTCAACAATTTGCAAATCTATCCACCACGCATCCTTCCATCTATCATTTCACTCATCCATCCCTCCATCCACCCTTTCACTCATCCATCCATTATCCATCCATCCACGCTTTCACCCTATCCATATGTACACTCATCCATCCACTCTTCCACCCATCCATCCATTCACTCATCCATCCAGCCATTTACCCTTTCACCCATCCAGCCATCCTTTCACTTACTCATCCATCCACTCACCCTTCACCCATTCACCCTTTTAGTCATCCATCCATCCTCCCTTTCACTTAGCCATCCTTCCTTCCATCCATCCACTCACTCATCCATCTACGAATCCACTCACTCATCCATCCATTGACCCTATCACTCATCCATCCTTTCTCTCATCCATTTATCCTTTCACTCCTTCACTCATCTATTTATCCTTTTGTCCACCTACCCTCCCTTTCACTCACTCATCCATCCTTGCATCCACCCTTTCACTCATCCGTCCATCCTTTTAGACCTCATGGCTGCCTTCGATACCCTATCTCCCTCGGTATTAACATCTCGACTGAAGGAGATTGGGGTTAGGGGGGCGGCCCTGGGGCTCCTTTCCTCTTTTCTTGACCATAGAGAGCAAAGGGTGATGCTGGGTCAGTTTCTATCTCCATCCCTGTCTGTGCAATGTGGGGTCCCTCAAGGGTCAGCGCTTAGTCCTACCCTTTTTAACATTTATGTGACCCCCCTTGCCAGACTTATTAGATCTTTTGGGATGGAGGTAGTCTCCTATGCGGATGACATCCAGATCCTCGTCTCTCTCTCCCAGTCAGTTACGTCGACTGCCGCCAATTTTAGATCTTGCATGGAGGCAGTCGGCCAATGGATGATTCACAATTCATTGAAACTGAACGGGGAGAAGACTGAGGTGATGGTGTTTGGAGGAAAGGAAGAGATTTGGTCAGCTGAGTGGTGGCCGGACTCACTGGGTGCCTGCCCTGATCCTACCTCTTCAGCCAAAAATCTGGGGGTTATGATCGATCCTATCCTTAGCATGTGCCAGCAGGTCAACAGGACTGTATCGACCTGTTGGGGTATCATCCACATACTAAGGAAAATCAGGCACTACCTCTCTTTGCAGGCAAGAAAGCAACTTGCCGTTGCCCTCCTGGGCTCTCGTCTGGACTATTGCAATGCGCTGTATGCTGGACTGAATAAAAGTCAGCTACAGCGCTTGCAGGTGGTCCAGAACGCAGCAGCCAGATTTGTTCTCGATCTACCCCGACGTGCCTCTGCCACCTCTGCCCGGAAGCAGCTTCATTGGCTTCCTGTTGTGGACCGTATCCTTTTTAAGACCATGTGCATGGTCTATAAGGCGTCAGCTAAAGCCAGCCCTACTGGCATTGGATCCATTTTGTCCCATTATAATCCTGGGAGGAACCTTCGTTCCTCTAACAGACTTCTTCTTTCTGTGCCTCGCATCCGGAAGACCAGATGGGGGGGTAAAGCTTTTTCCAATCTGGCCCCTAAATGGTGGAATGCTCTCCCTCTTGAACTAAGGTCTCTACCCACTCTACAAGCTTTTAGATCTGCCCTAAAGACCCCCCTCTTTGTACGAGCGTACCTGTAGTGGTGCTTTGCAATTTTTGATCTCTTTTGATAGGCGCCTTGACACCTTCGGGTTTAGTTTGCGCGATACAAATGGCATAATAAATAATAAATAAATAAATAAATCCATTCACCCTTGCATTTATCAATTCATCAACCCATCCATCATGTCACTCATCCATCCACCCACTCACTCACTCATCATGCACCTTTTCACTCATCCATGCTTTCACTCACCCATCCACCCTTTTACCCATCCAGCTACCCTTCCACCTATACATCCAGCTATTTCCCTTTTCTCTCTTCCATCCTTCCACTCACTCATCAATCCATCCATCCTCTCTCATTATCCATCTATTCAATCTTTCATTCATCCATTCACCCTTTCACTAATTCATCCAGCCATCCACCCATCCCTCCACTTACTCACTCGCCCACCTTTTCATATTAATTTTGAGCTGAGCCTTTTTGACAAGAGGCCTATCAAGAACTTCACCTGCGCTGTATGAGCCATTCCAGGACTGGGACAGAAGCCACCCATGGCAGAGACAGGATCCACCACCGGGGGGGGGGCAGGGGAGGGGGGGACAGGAGCCATCACAGGGGCGGGGAAGGAGCCAACAAAGGAGGGGGAACAGGATCCACCAGGGTGGGCACAGGGGGGGGGGGCATGCAGTATTCTAGTATAATCTTGGTCTCTTTCTGGGTGGGGTAGGGCTCCTCACTGCCTCCTGGTCAAGACAACGAGAAATCAGGCTCTTTCCAAAATGTTAGTTTTGCCATCCCCCACTGTGATGTACAGTACTTACAGGAGATACTCCAGGAGACTGATTGTCCACCATACTTTGTTAATCTGTGTGGGTGCGATTGTGCCATTTCTTTATTTTATTAAATTAAGACTGCATGTTTGAAGAACCGAGGTTTGTTCACAATGTAGTGACAATATTTAAGCTCTGTGAAGAGAACCAGTGCTGCGCCGTCGTGTAATCAGGGCCGGTTCTAGGATGCTTGGGGCCCTGGGCTGAAAGGAAATGTGTGAAGCCCTCCTAAATCGCAGAGACATGGCGCATTCAGGGCTGTTTGCATCTGAATAGATACCCCTGCTCCTGAAGCTGCAGCCCCCCCCCTCTCAGTCACCTTCAAGCACCTCTTAACGGGTCATCAAGGGCTGAAGGTGTGAGGGTTGCCATCCCGCTGTGCCTCTCCAATAATGCTGGTTTCTGAGCTTTGGAACAGAGTCAAGAAGATAGGTGGGTGGAAGCTGTGCCGGCTGTAGGGTAGTGCGACCGGTGCCTGGGGTTAAAATTACGGACAAATGGCGTCCATTAAAGAATCCTTCACGGACAACGGACAGACGGCCGAAATTACGGACTGTCCGTGAAATTTACGGACGGTTGGTCACCCTATAGGGGGGCAGATCAGAGGAGGGGGCAGAGAAAAGGAGAGACAAAAGGTGGAGAAGTAAAGAAACATTCAATGCACGTGTTGAAAGGGTCTAAGAAGGCGATTGGGTAGTGCTGGCTGCCTAGCAGAGGAACAAAAAGTCAAGGGGTTCATAAAGGGGCAGGATTATAGAAAGGAATGAACAGGGTGGATGCATAGGCATATCATAACTGCTCAAGAGAAGATTCTTTTGTTTACACAAGATGCAGGATGTATATATATATATATCTGGAGATAGCACTTATGTTCATCAGGGCCACTTCTCAAATTTAACTTTGTTACGACGGTCTTCTCTTCCTGTTGTTGTGTTGTTTAAAAGGTGGACGGACTAGTAGAGTCTCTGTTGTCTTAAGGGTAGACATGATTCGCCATTAGCGACAAGTTCCCTTTCAATCTGTTGATCTGGCAGACTGCGTTCAACCACTGATCAACTGATGGCGTTCGCTGGCTCTCAGCCAGCTTGCTGTGACTCCCAGGAGTGTGACCCTTACCAATAGTTCGAGCAATTTCACTTTACATTGATGTGTCAGCCAAGTAGATTAAAAGAAAATATTACCTACAAAGTTTTGTGGCAAGATTACATTTAGAATATCACTTGAATTCATGAGCCAGCAGTGGGTGGGTTTTGGACACAAGATCAGCACTTTTTCCAAAATAGTGTTTCCACCTTGACAGTTGCTGCATGTAGGAAGCTGGCTCTGTATATACTGTACCAAAGTACGGTATAGTGTGCACAGAGTCCAGTGGATCCACTAAAGAGTTTCGGAGGTTGAGTAGATAATAATTTACTCTCTATTGTGATAGTGTGGTCGAGCAGTAAGGCTTTATCAGAGGGTAGTGTTAAGCATGTATTTACACACTCAAGCAAGACATGATTTCACACACTCAAAGACTGAACTCTGGCCAACTATTTTGTATACAAATATTTCTCTATTCCATTGTATTTTTAGAGCCAAATCCGACTTGATACAGGTAAGTAAAATAGTAGTTTTCTGATAATACAATTGAATGCAGTTGAATGTAGTTACATGTAGGTCATATGTTCAGAAACAGGTGAAATTATTTGTCAGTTACTTTGCAATTACTTTACGATTACTTTTGAGCTTACATTACAGATTTGCTTTTCTACTCAGTGTAATATGGCTAGATGTAACACTGGGACCTTTCCTAAATAAAAAGTAAGTCCGTTTTTGTAAACACACAGTTTCTTAAGTTCTCATACGATTTCCAACTTCACATTTCGAACATTTTTCACAAAAAAAGCAGTCAATGCAATCCTATGGGAGGAAATGAAGTTATCGGTTTAAAGTAAGTACTTGGTTGTGAGAGTTGGATTTTTGAGGTTAGAACCACGGTTCCCTCAGGGTGAATGATGCTCCCAAAGAACACAAAAACACTCAGCTTGCAATGGCTGTGTGTGTGTATCGAGGTTCAGGGCCTCTAAAGGTGGCACAATACATGCTGTAGCCCTGAGAGGCCAGCCCTGGTCACAGGGCCCTTGTACCCATGGTACCTTTTACAAGGAACTTACATGTGGCGAGAGAGTTGCCAATTGGGTGTGCAACAGTGCAGTTTTAGGGAAAGCACATAGGCCCTGGGTACCTGTTTGGCAGGAACCCAGGGCACACTTAGACACAATCCATCAACACCAGGCAAAAAGTGGGGGGCAACCAAAAAGGATCACTTTCCTACACGGCAGAAAGCAGAAGGCCAGCTATATAACGTTTGCTAAGTGATCATGAAGTCCTCAAAAACAGAAATAGCTCAATTGTGTGATCGAAATTGATGTGGAGCATCCAATGACTCTTTCCCAGACTTGCTTCTGGTCTGTGTGGTGAGGAGAGTTTTCATAGATTCACCAGGGGAGGGACAGACAAATGGAACAATGTGGTTGCTTCTGATTTATTTGCAGATGGTTGCTCATCTAGGTCGAACATCAGCACCAGAGAGAGTAATCGGTGTGAAACAGTGACAACAGCCTTCCTTTTACCTTAATAGGTCCAATTCCTTCAGGATATTTTACTTTTGTGTTATATTGCATTGCTTTTCAGTTGTTTAGTGTGAACTGCTTGAAATGAGACAGTATATCCTTCAAAGCGTTGTTTATTGAGGTGATTCAGAAGTAGCTGGTGTGCTTGTTTTTAGGTCGTAGTTAACCCATATATATTTATTAACGCACTTGAGTATATTGGGAGAATTAAAGTGATTGTGCTTGCTGTTTACTTTATTGGTGGAAGTGGCAATAGCACATTTGGTAAACAAGTGATAGGGGTGGTTATGTTTTCACCTCTTTAAGAGTGGTTTAGGTTCACTCCTTTCAAAGGTGGCATCTGGAAGAGTGCTTGGCATTGGTAAGCGCTGATGCTTTGGGATTGGCCTACAGATGTTCAATGTAAAACATTTTGTTTACATTCCTCTGCCTGTCACTGATATTGTCTAGGATCTCTCATCTTCATCCATGTTTTTTCCCTTGCTAGGGCTAACACCTTGGTAGCCTACCTTGGTGAATACGATACGACTGTCGCTGAAGGCAGGGAACAAGCCATACAAGTATCTAAAGTCATCAAGCATCCGAACTACAACTCCCAGAATCAAAATAACGACATCATGCTGGTCAAGCTTTCTCAGCCGGCACAGTACAACCAGTACGTCACTCCGATTGCTCTGCCAACCAGCTGTGCAGCAGCTGGTACCTGGTGCCTCACATCTGGATGGGGAAATACAGTGACCAATGGAGGTAAAATGGCGCTGTCCGCGTCTATTTTTGCATGCATAAACAGGTGCATGGTATTATGTCTGTGCCTGAGAACAGTATAACAGCAACGTAGGTCATTTCTATGTTTGTCTCTACACAATATTGCAAATTTGCATACTAATGTCCCGCAGCTAAACATTTTTCTTCGGCTACTGTACGACTATAAACTCCTGTGCAAAATTTATAAAGAAATGTACAAAAATATAGATGCTATTTCCACGATCTGCGGAAAGTATATTCACAGTTTAGGATTAACTGGGGCTAAGATAATTTGTAATTACACCTGAGTAATTGGAGTTGTTTCTGTAAAAAAAGTACAAAAAAGACTTACTCCCTCGCCGCGCCTCACCTCTATTGTCCCATTGTCGTCTCCCCGGGCCAGAAAGGAACAGGAAGCACCCAGGCTGAGGCTCCCCTGGACAAATCACAATGCTGCAATGCAGCATTGTGATTGGTCTGAGTGCCGTGGTATGGCGCTCAGCCAGGGAATGGGAGCCTGGGCATGATCTCCGTCAATGCAGCCTGAGTGGAGAACATGCTAAGTGCATATGACTGTTTGGCTGCCGCCAGACGGCCGTTCAAACACCCATGACCACTTACAGTGTGCCACCATTCCTCCCCCTGCTCCTCTCTCACCAGAGCAGCCCCGCCCGCTCCCAAAGCTGCAGCAGAAGGAAAAAATTGAATGATAATAGCCTCGAGTTATTCTCATTTTATTTTTCCTTTATTTCGCAAAGCACTGTTGCAAAGCACTCGGGTGACGGTCCTCCACCTTAGAGGAGGAGGTGCCACTGGACAAATGCAGGGATATGCTCCTCGCATACTTGTGTAATCTTGCTGTTGCAATGGTTGCGTTTGGGGGGACCAATTCTTCTAAAATAGGTTTTGCAAAAAAAGAAAATGAGCAATAACTGACTTTAACAAAATAATTCACTCACAAAAACATTTTTACAAAAGGATTCATCCTCAAATAAAATTTTTCGAAATGTGCAAATCCTTGCAATCTTCACTTGTACAACATTTTGCTTAAATTAACTGAGTGTTAGTAACAAATCCTCACTTTGTTTCATCTGATGGCATCTTCTTCTTCCAGTGGTGTATCCCAATGTTCTCCAGTGCCTGAATGTGCCTATCATCTCCAACGCACAGTGCCAGCAAGCCTATCCGTACTACTACACAAACAACGTGATCTGTGCCGGGTTCATGCAGGGAGGTCAAAGCACCTGCCAGGTGAGAACATCAGTCTCTGCTCAGGGTTGCAATACAGCACTTCGCTCCTTATGTACAAAGGGTGTTAGCATTCGCAAACCCTCTGATTAGGTAAATAAGAGGGTTGGTAAATACTAAAACTCTTTTTCAAATGTACTAAACCCAGTTAGTGAATCTGAAAAGGTTTTCCAGATCATTAAATGGGTTTAGAAATGGTTTCAAAATCTGTATTTGGGATGGGTGTGTTTTGGACGTCCCTTCCAAATGGCGATACTGTCCCTGTTGTATCGATATTTTGCCAGCAAAATCTGATTGCAAAACATTGACAAGTTACTTACTTCCAAGCAGCGTCGAATTGAGAATATGGGCAGTCGGGCATTGGGTGATGGGCTGGTGCATACGGGGCACCTGTGGCCCATGCCTTTTTAGGGCATTGGTCAACCGCCATTAGGGCCCTATTGCCTTTCATGGCACCCGCCAGGCCCCTGTAATGCGTAATATGCAAACCCGGCCCAGAAGCAGTACCTTTCACTTGAGCCCTCCACCTCCTGGCCTCCCATTCAAGTCAAGGTGGGCATGGAGGGTGGGCGCTGGGCCTCACTGGGAGCCCTGGTGATTTAATAGCTGTTGTGCCTACCTCAACCCTACCACTCGGCGTTGTCTCAACATCCTGTGATTCTGGCCAAATCATATAAACCTCTGGTACCTAAAATGGATTCGATCTTGCGTCATATAACTGATGCTCATATAAATCTGCCTTTGTTTAGCTTAACTATCAGACACCATCAATTAAGGCAGTTTAGAATACATTTTAAAGTGTTTTTGCCACTTCCTGTTTAAAGTACATAATGATCAGACAAAAAAGCATGCTGGCTTTTGGGGATTTTCTTCATTTTCTTAACAGCCAGGACATAAAAATTTATTTTCTGCTGGTAAAATAACCAGTCAGGTGGGCACCCTTAACCAGAGCCGATGTGTGGCCCTTGGACCATTTAATTTCATCACGCCCGCTCGGCCATAAGCAGTGTTTATATTTTTCACCAATGTTACTGGCTATATGTTTTAAAATGCTTAATTATTTGGGCATTTCTCTGTAAAGGAGTCAAATGAGATAAACCAAATGGTGTTTCATGAAAGGTCCTGATCGGGGAATTTGGGCCACTTTTTGGGACTGCCCGGGCCTAATTGTGATTAAAATCCGACCCTGCTACCCAAGTTGAGATGTTTTGAAAAAGTGAAGGGAGGTCCCTTTGGACTCCTTGTCCTTGGGGAATCTTGAAAAAAGCTTCAGGGACAGTTGGCAGTGGTCCACGGGATGAGTGTCAACTCTCACTGAAGCTTATTGAAAAAAGAAACCATTTAAAAAAAAGTTGTCCTAGTTTCTTTTAAGCTAAACGTGTGTCATTTAAAAAAAATATTGCTTAATATAAAAGCAATCACAGACAAGGTGGTCTGCTGATCACAGCAGGCCACAATCTCTGTGAAGATAGCGAATACTAGTGGGTTATGTGCAACCAACCTCGTTAATATTCATGAGGTGTGAAAAATTGCGACCCACTACAATTCGGTATTTTGTGAACTGACCTACGAGTACATAGGGTGGTTCGGAAAATACCAATTCATTAGGTAAAAGTCGATGCTCAAATTGTGACCACTTTTGCCAAATGTATTCTTTGCACATGAGTGCCTTTGTGTTCTATGTTAGCATGAATGATGGGTATAACTATAAGATCGCCATCTTAAACAAGCACTGGCGTTGCCAATAGGTTTCGCATTTGGAAAGTTGGAGCTATTGGTTTTGTAAATGACATTTTAAATTTATATATCGTTATTGGCATTGTCAATAACAATATATAAATATAAAATGCGAGCGAGGGGAGTAGAAGTGTGGCAGGCGGCATAGTAAGTGTCCAGTCGATTTCACAAAAAAGGCTAAAGTTCGCAGACTACGAAAGATTCCTGTTTAGTGGATGGAGATTTTTCTAAATGTGAAAAACGATAGTAGAAGGTGTTAGAACCAAATATGCACATCTTTCCTCACTGATGAGGTAGTTTGATGTATGCAGTGCAATTCGTTGTCTCTATTAGTTGATAAGGGCATACGGGTCAACAGAATATTCACGATGAGCCAGCCATCACCCCATTTTATGTCCATATCAGTTTAATTCTGAAAGTGCATAATAGTATAATGAAAGTCTTTGTTTGCTTGAATGTTTTTCCTCCGTACGGTCACATGTCAATTGTTTGCAGTACTTTACAGTGGAATGCTAAATATATCTGTAGGCAAGGTTTATGGCTGCTTAGAAAATTAAGGATCCTAAATTAACTTTTAGGGGACTCGCTGTACTATGTTAAAAACTTTTGCAGTCATTTATCCAGGAAAAAGACTTTGCAAAAGACCATGGGGAAACCCTGGCAAAAGATAACGGAGGTAAACCTCTTGCAGAAAACTTGTTTAAAGTTGATGCAAAGGATCACCGTGGAAAATATCTTGCGGCACATCATCAGACAGCACTCTTGACGAGTGATCAGAAGAAGGGTTAAAAGGAAATGGTCGGGAGTGCCTTCACTGGACAAAAATTTGAGAGCACGTTTGCACACTATTATCAGGCAACATCCTGTTAATGCAACGCATTATTGCAAAAGAATAACAAAGGACACTCTTGCGGGCAAATGCAAGAAGAGAAAGCAGTAAAAATAATTGCTAATGCATACGGGTTTCAAGTGATACTTTTTTCTCAACAAATACATGGGTATGTATGTGTGCAGCGTATGAATACACAAGTCCTTATCATATTAATGTTCTATCAGACAGTTGCACAAGAAACAAGAATCTTGAACCTGCAGGGCTCCATCAGCCTCAGCAGACTTGTTTCTCTTGTTAATAATATAGGATTTATTAATACGATAATGTGCACTACCCCTGAACAAATGTTTGTAATAAGGTCAATAGAGTGCTGTGCATTTCAGGACAATTTCTTTAAGACAAACGCTGAGCCTGCAGCCCTGCCCCTTAGCCAGGGTACTCAAAAACTGCCATCGAAGGTGTACAGGTGATAAGTGCGAAGAATACAAAGGACGACAGGGCCCTTTTGTACCTGAAACGGGGTGAGTCCTTCAAGCACTCCTCGAGAACAATGGTCACCTTCATGCTGTCGCCTCGGCCCCTCCCGGGCGATCAAGGTGAGTGCAGGAATAAGGAGACAGCAGCAAGATAGGGGGATCTGTGCCCAGCAGCTGAAGCCTGTCACACTTCAGCCTGCCTCACCGCCGCCCAGCTCTCAGCCCTCGGCGCTTCCTCCACTTCTGAATACGGTCCCTGCTGGCAGACACTCCAGGCTCCCAGACATGCACATAGACAAAGACAATGGACAATAATGCAAGAGTCGAAGCGTAATAGACACAAAAGATAGAATACTCGGCAGACTACCATTTAGTTCAGCCTCGCCTCCTGCCACCGAGCCCAAAGCAATCCAAGCTGCGTGACGTAAATGACCCATATGAATATGTGGCGGCGAAAAGTAATGGTTAGCGTTGAGTCTTATGAAATTGTGACATTTTAATGAAACACAAAGAACGCTTTCAAATATGTAATTTAACCGACCTATTTGTTGCAGCTTATGAAATGAAGAGACCTAGCAGAATAACTTCGGAGACCTTAGTCGCCAATATACGTTGCGTATCAAATGAAAAGACCAAGCAAAATAACGTTGGAGACGCGTTTATTGTCTCACAATTAACAGGAGGCTACGACCAGGTACCCGCATGTCCACAGCAACGGTCCGACTCACTCCAACCGCCCTCTCAACGAGTTGGAACCAGGAACATCGGCCAGAGCCACACAATGTATAATACCGCTGTGCATCCCGTGATAAAGCACGAGATACACAGCCACAATACACATACTGCACCATTATAACTATTACATTGAAGATACACAGCCACGTTTGAATATGGCGGCCAAGCTAGTCCGGCTGAATGGTAGAATTCCTTCACCTTGGAACGTAAGCATCTTAAGGCACATAGCTAACAAGCACGGATGGAGGCGGGAGAGCCTGGTGGGGGGGCGGGAATGAGAGCGAGGGGAGGAGATGCGTGGAGGGAAGCCGGATGGGGGCGGGAGAGCCTGGTGGGGGGCGGGAATGCAAGCGAGGGGAGGAGAAGTGTGGCAGGCGGATTAGGGAGATGCGCGTGCTTGTGTGGTCACGTGACCCGCTTTTGTGGTCACGTGACTCACATGTACTGTGAAAAAACCGCAGTGGTTTCACGAGTCGATGGAGCACTTGAATTTTCGGCTATTACATTCGCAAGCGAATGATAATAGGCGAAACCTAAAAACTGCAGGGGTTTCTAGCTTTGTTAACAAACAGGCTTTATCAAATGAAAAAACGATCTCAGCAAGGTCCTGCTGACATTTTGTAGCAAACAGTGGCTGATCTGTAAACTTGGGATCCCATTCCAAGTTTGTGTCTGTCCAAACAGAGATACCTGCCGAATTCGGATATTTTAGTAGGGTGGGAATACCACATTCCTGGAGTTTCCAACCCAGACATTTCACTAGCTATAATCTGATGACATTTATGGACAAGACGAATCCCCAAAAATGTATAAGGATGAAGGGAGTTGAGTGCAGTAACTTCTGTTTCCGTGGCACACCCATGGTACCACTCAGTATACCACAGTATCTCTACATCCCTGAATTACCGCTTTCTAAGGAATCTGTATTTTGGGAGTTGTAATGTGGGTTTTAGCTACGTTTTTTCAGATAGCCCAAAAGACAGCCGGATAAACGAGAGAGTACTGCAAAACTACATTCTCTATTTTTTTTAAATCCTTTTTACTTCTCAAACTATAAGAACCTTTAACATCTACTCCTCCTCTGTAAGAATGAGGAAGACCACTGGGAGTTCATGTGCTTAAGAAAGTAAAGTTAATACAAAATACATCACTGCAAGGCTGAAGGTACCCACACATTTTTTAGGTCGAGCCTACAGCAGCAGCGTGCATGCGGTGCTCACTTTGCGAGGCATGCAGTATTCAGCATAGCGTGGAAGCTCCGCCCACTCTTCGCCCATTATTTTCATTGGCTTAGGTCCTAAATGCTGCCATCCGGTTCATTTTTGGCTTGTTAGTCCCTCCTCGTGACGGCTGTGTTGTCATTTGTATCCTTCCATGGTTACTGGCCCCTTTACTTCAAATACTATTTTCTTCCCATCCCTCCCCCTCACCTCCTGTAGTCCACGAATTCTCGGGCCCCTCGCACCCTCCTCTCCCGTTCGTGCCTTCTTGCCCGCCTGCACTCCTGTTTTCAATTTAATAAGTCTCGCGTAAATGCAAGTCCTATTGCATTGCAAATGCTTGTTTTTAGAGTTCTAAAGTACTATTGTTTTTTATTTAGTTTGTCCTACCTTCTTCAGACAGGAATTTGCGCGCTGTGGGCGCTTTCGATTTTGGGCATTGTTTTTTTATGTAGCAGCTAGACGAGGGATGGGGGCATACGATAGTTCGTTGTCTCCAATAAGAACAGATACTATCGTAAGAGGAAGAAATTGGTGGCCTAATGAACGGGTTTTAAGAAGGCGATCGCACCATATGGGAGGGTGGGTAAAGAACCAGCCCCATCGGTGACAAGACTCAACAGTAACCAATTAGAATTTAAGGCAGGGTAATGGCAGCCAATAGGATAAACACAAGGTGGGTGCTTGGTCTGACACTGCAAGGGAGAGTTTTCTGTGGTGTGGGGGCACACGCTCTGGCAGTTGTTTGCAGCTGCTGTGCTGACCGAAGCAGTAGCATCCACCATCATTGCCCAATCTCTCTAAACAAGGAGATGCCATGCTGCACAACAAGGAAGTGTACAGGAATGATTCAGCCCTCTTGCTTGGCGAGGAAAAGATGAACAGCCGAATGAGGAGTACAACTATGAGGAGGGTGTCTATGAGACCCAGGCCAAGCGGCTCAAGACTGATGAAGATGGCGAGCAGGCTACCTAAGTTACGCACAAGGACGACATTTGGCGAAACCACTGGGTGATTGGTCTGGGGTAACCGAGCCATGCGCCTCCTATAAACACCCTGACTAAAGGCTGAATGAACAAAGGAGGGCTGCTGTCGGTAGCGTGGGTGGTACTGATAATGGGAGAGGGGTGAATGCAGAACTTAAACACAGGGACACATAGGCCGGTTATATTCATTGTACTGGCAATGAGAAAGAGTACATGAAAAAGTTCTGCTTCATTGAGTGGTGGGGGGTATATTTCATCCGATATTGGGGTTCGACACCTGAGATGTTTGCTTATATCTGAAGATTATCTTCTGCCCCATTCTATCCAGATCACTGTTTAGTGGCAACCCTCTTGGGGCACATCATGCTGCTATCCGGTATCGAGATACCGCTCCTGTACCCAGCATGGTTGAAAGGTGGCGAAATGCCGGTTTTCTTAATGCATCTTTAATTAAAATTAGCTGGCGCTGCCATCTGGTCTCGGGCACCCTTTGTGGGTCCATGTTAAGGATGGTCGCCGGTACTGACAGTAGTTTGTGTTTTATGAAGAAAAAGTGGATTTAGAAATATTTGCATGATTTCCTCCATCTTTATGAGGCACCAGCGTGGTATTTGGGTTATTAACTTGGATCGCCTAGGGCACCCCCAGAGTTGCGCTGAGCAGGGCGTACTTGGTACTTTGCATTTTCCTAGTTCTGCGCAGACCTTTGCGCTCTTGCTACTCAGAATTACACAGATCTGATGCCCAACGCGTGGCGCTGGTTTTTAGAGCCCTCATTAAAAATAATAGACGCCGGTGTTGCCCTTGTTAGTGAAAAGGGCGTTTCCCACGGAAAGGCACGAGCGGCTGGTGCAACTCTGTATTCAGGTACAAGTAGGAGATGACAAGTGTGATATGGCAGTCTTTTGCCCAGCAGCACTCATCGAAAAGTCCGGCATAGGGGTTGTGGTTGGTTGAGTATACCCAGCGGCAGGTAATTAGCTTCTGGTCGCTAAAGTTGCATTCTCCTTCCACGGGTCATAAAGTATAATGATGCCTAAATGGCGAAGTTATTTCACAGCTCCTCTCGGGTAACCTCTAAATGAACCGTAATCCCAACTTGGGTGCATTCTGTGAGCGCGAGACTGCCAATCTGCCAGCCGCTGCTAGTTCACCCTTTACTTGATAAACTTGTGAACACTGTCTGGGTAGTGGTTCACCTCATTAGCGCTTGTTTAACACCCAATTGTACCAATAAGCAACAGAAAGGAGACCGGTCCAGCTTTGCCAAGGGCCTTTCACTGCACCGCAACACGTGTCGCTGCATTTTAAATAACGTTTTAACTGTTTGGGCTAAACTATAGGTAGACATACATGGGTAAGAGTAGCAGAAGGGAGGTTAGACCAAAAGGGGAAGAAAGAGACACGGGGTGGGAAGATTGCACCAGGGAAAGAGAAATAAGTGAGCTTGTGATCCTGGAACAAAAAAAACAATAATTGTTTCCGACGTGAAGGTCATGAACCAGGATAGAGTCGACACCCTCAGAATGCCATTTATGAGGAGGGTAAAATCAGTGAAACGGTTTTTTCAGAAAGTATGTCCCGAAGAGAATTCCTTAATTAAGTTTTTCTCCAGAATCTCATTTTGCTACAATATCACTCGGAAAGGAAACTCTGTTACAGGGAGGTAGACATCACTTATCTTTTGTTAATGTTATGTCTCATACAGGGCCGGCGCTAGGCATGGGCAGCATACGCAGCTGCCCAGGGCCCTGCGCCTGCTCGCAGCCACGGGGCCTCACACCTTTAAAGACATCAGAAGTCTGATGCCCAGGGGTCCCCTTAAGAGTTTATATTTTAATTTTTTTATGTCAATCTCCCTTGCTGGCCCGTCTCTGTGGACCTAATGGCTGCATTTGCATATTGATGACACCAATCAGGCAGGTAATTTGAGTGCCCTTGCCTGTGAAGTGGCCCGCCCCTGTATGAATAAAAGACAGAATGTCCTTCAGGGCCACAGCAAAGGATAGAGTGGCGATGGCGGCGCATCACATTGGAAACTGCTCACCAAGGACAAGTGGAAATGGAACAGAGAGGCGAATAAAAGGGGCAAGACAAATGGAATACAGTGGGGAGGAGCAGATAGGTGTGTGCGTGGCATTGAGACAAGAGGTGCAGGCAGAGGAGCAGAATCAGCATGCAAAAGTGGATGGAGCGGGGTTTAAAGTGTGCTGGGTCATTCAAGTCTTAGACCCGGTAGTAAATTAAAATGGACATTGAAAAGGGGCCCTATATTCATGTCCTTAACTTTGCTTGCAAAAAACATTAATCCAGTGTCTGCACAATGAATGAAAGTTCTGAAAAGCAGGTGATGAGATGGACCCACTCTCCATTTTTGACCTCACCCTCAGAGGGAAAAAACAATTCTTAACTCTGCTGCAGTGCCACCCATTGCTGCCTTTAATGCAGCTCCAACGAGACTCCTTATAGTTCTTTCAGTCTAATCATGTCAGAACTGGAGTATTTACAATATTATATACAAGGAACCTGTAGATGCTGCTAATTCATCTTATGCAACTAATAACCACTGACAAAGCCAAGAGTACTGGCTTGTTGCAGTTGTAATTTTACTTGCTGTAATATTTATCTGGAAGCAATGACAGATTTTGTCCTCCCACTTAAAGCCCTACTGTCAGGTCAGTATGTAGGCTGTTGTTTTGGCTAGTTGTTGAACTGCTTTATGGTCAGGTGAGCCGGTTTTTACTGTTGGTTTTTATGATATCAAAGCAAACATTGCCTGCAGCAAACTGAAATCAGTGCAGTCTTCCATACCTTACAAAAAATGTATACAGCATGTCTTTACAAGTTTAAAACCGCCCTAGTTTGCAAACATGGGGCACTTTTCTAGCTAACTAACTCGCTAATGGGGGCCCCTTTTATTTTGGTACAGGGTCTATTTTCTGTCCCAGTCTGATGCTGCATGTTAGGTAGGGCCACTGGAATTATGCGATTGTGCGGTGGCGGAATTTTCTGCATAATTATGCATTTGATGTATTTGCCACATAATCCATCAGCTGTTGCATAATCTACAGATTTTTACAACAAAACTGCTTTCTATCTCAAACAGTTCAAAAGCTACTAAAAATGCAGCGACACGTCTTGCCACATGTGGGAAGGCCCTTTGAAACGCTGGAATAGACAACTTTCTGTTCCCACTGCTAAATTTGAGTGTTAAATTGGTACTAAAGTGGTGCAACCAGTGCCCAAACAGTGTTACCAAGTTTAAAAGTGGCAAAAAAATGAAGTAATACTATTTCAAAATGTGCTGGGTTATGCCGCATAATTTTCCTTTTCTTGCCACATAATTTACTCACCCTGCCACATAATTTAGCCCTCTCCTGCCACATAATTCCAGTGGTCCTGCTGTTAGGGTAATCAATGGCAGTAATTTTGTTCCTGTTATTATTTCCCATGCTTTACTTAATCTTGCATTCCCATATAGTGCTAGCTGTTTCCAGCATGTGTGTTTCTGTATTTCATCTCACAGCGTATTACTCTTGGATGATGCTCCTTTTGTACTGAGCCGCCTCCAGGTGTCTATAACAGGCTACTGTTGAGCACCTTGGAGTTGAGGCTGCAGGCAGTATGACTTTCACACTGTGCCAGTCTGTGGTTGGAAAAGGTGTTCAGATTCAATGACCATTCAAAATGTGGCCTCTCTGCAGAGCACAAAGAGCAATGGTCCTGCATTCCAGTTGTGATTCTATGCAAATGTGTGTGAAAGAGCTACTTATTGGTCAAAACAATAATGTGAAAGAAATTGGTTGTTAGCTGTTAACTGTGGGGGTGAGGGGTAATTTTAGTTCAAAGGAAAAATAAAACTTTCTTAGCCGACTCAATCTGATCCTGTGTCGTATCTGTTTAGGGGCCTCACATGTTCCTATTCTGCCTGGGGCCCCACATATCCTAGGACCGGCCCTGGTCTCATAGATTTGTAATAGCTTGCTATTTGTCAGTTGCTCAGCCCCTTCGCTCTGTTGCCTGACTCTTTTGTCCACCGGCAGCCAGGCTAATGTGTTGCATAGCTAAATACATATAAGGTCCCAAAGGCAAGTCCAATTGCTTTGCAAATGCTTGTCTTAAGAATGTTTCTCCTCTGAAGAAAGTATGAAAAAAGAAAGCAGAGGTGCATTTGTGGTGGATGGAAACGCCATTTTCCTGACTGCTGCTTATGCACCTCATTGTCAGAAGAAAGCGTGTATTGGTGGGCATGCGAAGTGACACAGATTGCAGCAGCATTCAACTTTCACATGCAAAGGCTACATTCTTCTGAGATCTGATGCAGTTACAGTGTCAAAAATGTTTTGCGTTGCCCAAAAGCAAACCCCTCCTTTTGTATGTAAAGGGGAAGTAACATGGCGGAGCCAGAAGAAGAGGCCCGTTGCTTGGTCCAAAGCCAATCTATTGAAATAGTGAAATAGCTTTGGGTGAGTGCAGGGGCCAAATGAACCAGACTCAAAAAAGGGGAACGAGGCACAGTACGTGATATTCCTTTGCGTAATATTTGCATATCTTACGTGGTTTACGATTTGCTAGTTGTCATCGTGTAGGAATTTGTGCTCAAGGGTCTATCTCAAGTACAAAGTCCCATCCAAGATGCAACTGTCTCCCTTTTGCACTATAGCTGATGCCTTACGCCTTATGAAGGCCTTACGCTGCTGTTGCGTTGCTTTTCAGTGACGCTGCAGCGGTGTAACCAATGTGCCATAATGCACCCTATATACAAAGGGATGCATCTCGGAAGATGCGCTGCTTTGTAAATGCCTGCGCTACATTATACCCATTATACCTGCATCAGGTAAATGTATGCAGGTTGGGCGTTCCAATGTAAAAAAGGCTTCCAGAAGTGGTACAGTGAAATCAATGAGATTTCACTGCACCACTTCTACGACTTGACTGCCTCGAATCCTGCTTCAAACAGGCGTAAGGCTTGACGCAGGGCTTTTCACATGGGAATCGCCCTATGTGTAATGACACATTGCTGGAGTTGCGTCAGATTATGGACACGCTCCAGCAATGCGTCATTACTGTGCCACGAGATACGTCAGGATGCTTGACGTATCTGTGCCATCCTTGCGACATGGAGTGTCGTACTGTAAATACGGCGCATCCAATTTGTCGGAGGGAGGGCGCAATGAAAAGTTTTGCATCGCTGTTTTTCCCCAGCGATGCAACACTTTTCTTAAATAAGGTCTGAATTTTGTTGTACAAGAATCGCCAACTACATCATTGGCACGCTGTTTGTAGAGTTAGTGCTGCACACTTTTCCACGTTCTATCACTGCAGCACTGCAGTTTTTTACACAGGGTTCCTCCACTCAGTGGCATAATTGATTGAAATACTGTAATAAGATTAATAACAACAATTACCCGTCACCTGGAATGGAACACATGATTATTTAGCCCCTTCCTTGTTCTAACTCCAAACATCAAACATCCACAAAGCTGTTTGGAAAAGAGGAACTAGGTTACTACGCAGACTTTTTGTGAAATTAAAATGAGGAGACCCACAGTTGCCCACTCGTTGGATCACGTTAAACATGCCGGGTTGGTGCAGTTTTGCAGATGGACCGTTTGATATTGCCCTAGTGCAAAATGTTATTGCTGCAACAGTCAGCCTGCCCAGATGTCAGTACTAAATCACTAGCACCAGTATAATCTATGTTTCCTGAAAACGTGCATGAAAAGTTTTAACATTACTCAAAAGTTTGCGGGGCATATTTAGAAGGGCATTGCGCAACAGGAAGGGCACTTTAAAAAAGTTCCTGTGGCACAATGCCCTGCTCCATATTTATAAAGTGGCGTTAAGCAACGTTTTGTGGTTTAACACCACTTTGGATATATGGTACCCTTTCAGGCAGGGTTCCACCGCAACACCAATTGCTTTTTGATGCTGCACCGATTTACAAGGATCTGAGGCAGGGCCAAAAACTAACACAATGCAATAGCAGGCGTTAGAAAGGCAAAACGAGGAGCTATACTTTTATTTCTGATTGTTTTTGCTTTTTCTATGTGTGCCGCATTCTGCAGTAAAACGCCATGGATGATTGGTTAAATGCAGGAAGGAGTTCCTTCCTGCACATACACAATCAATAAAAAATGTCAATTTGCTACTTCTACCAGGACCTGTTAATCACTTCCATTTGTTACTGAATTGTATGTGATTGGATATTATTTGCAAATGGCATGGTATTTTAAAATATTTACTAATTTGTTAATATATTTGCCATTCATAAATTTCAAGTACCCAAACCCTATTTCTTAACTGTCTGTTGAACAAATGACAATTTCTAATGCACCATCTTTCTGTTTCCTTTTCAGGGAGACTCTGGAGGACCCCTCGCATGTAACGGACAGCTTCAGGGGGTTGTGTCTTGGGGATACGATTGCGCCATGAAGGGCCACCCAACTGTATACACCGAAGTCTGCAACTATAATGCCTGGATCAATCAAATCGTGGCCAATAACTAATGCAATAAAAGCTTATAATTATATTAAAAGTATCCCCTTAACCAATCCAGTGTCTTAAGGAAGCCATGAATGATAATAATAAGGCCATCTATAGAATTAATGTACCAGACCCATGATACATCAGCTTTGCGCCCCGAGAAGTTGTGTACCGACTGATAGACATATACATACCTTAGTGACCTATGCTACCATTTGTACTCCAGGTATAAATAAAAGAAATCGTTTAAAAAAAACTCTAGTGTCTTTTTCAACGTGCCGTGCCAATTTGTGATCTCCCGAACATATTTGCATATCGCTACTTTAAAGTCTTTTAAGGATCTCCAACCTTTTCTGTACTGAGAGCTACTTATATTCCATGTAACGCATTGAGAGCTACTAATAATATTAGTTTTATATAATCTCAATTTTGTTTATGTATATTATTTCAACCAAGCAAAAGCTTTCTAATTTAACAAGCTGGGCTGCTCACAGGTGAGCTATTCAGAGGTAGCTTCAGGGCTACAGTAGCAGTTGGAGACCCTCTTGTAAACCATATCTGGCCTCCATTCCATGAGAAAGCACCAGGCCTGACTTTTAAATGCTATTGAAAATGCATGATACGCTGTATTTCCCAATTAAACATAGTTCTGAATCTGCACCTGTCCCATGTAGAGCATCTTTTAACTGTGTTAGGCCCTGCTAGTATGCATAAAAGGTTGAAGTCAATTTTAACTCTGTCAGTGTTTGTGCATTGAGAGTGTGTTTTAGTATGCTGACTTACCAAGCGTGCATTAAGCCTGAAATTAACGCCTCAAAATAAATGTGGCTTTCTTACTTTGTGTAAATTGGCAGCATGTTTTGTGTGTGCAAAATTGCCACATGGATTCTTGTCTATGTTCCTTCACCTAAAGGGGAATTTTCCAGGTTCTTGGTGAAGGACAGCAACAGCCATGGATGCAGAATAGAGCTTCTCTGCTAGCTGACCTTGTGACAGGCTTCACTTGTTCAATGTGATAAAGTAATTATTCGTAACCTTTTGACTTCTGTGGATCCCCACTCAATCATTCAAGGAATCTGGAGACCCCCTCCTCAATGGTTATTGGAATCCGGGAACCCCTCACTGAGTTATAACTAGAAGCCTTGGACCTCACCCTAGGTATTTTCGATGATTTGCATCACTAAATAATAAACAAAAAAAACAGAAAAAAGCATTAGTCAAACAATACATGATTGATGAAACATATAAAAAAATAAAACTTTTAAATTTAATGGGAAGGTTGGACTTTTTCAAAATTCAACTGAGGTCATTCATCGTCCATACTACAATCTGTTAGATGTACTTGCGCTGCTACCACGAATCACCCTGAGAACACTAACTTAATTTTTAGGCCCCAATTTAAAGTTTTTTTTACATTTTCAGAAAGTTATTATTTTCATTATTCATGTACATTTTATTCATCTGTTAACATTATTGCATTTTCTAAACAGTTGCAGACCCCTTGAGTAGGCTTCACAGACCCTCCAGGGGTTCCTAGACCTCAGGCTGACAACCACATTGATGGAGTCATTTTTTGGGGTCGTTTTATGTAGAGCAAACTAGACCTGAAGGTGTTGGAACGCTTTACAAGAGCACTTTTTAAATTACTGACGGGCACATTTTTTGTTAGGGACAGAAAGATTAAGTGATTTGTCCAGAATCACACCATGTTTAGTGTCCCTCCAGAGACTCGAACCCGGTTCCCGAGCTTCAAGGTCAAACGCGTAAGCTGTTAGGCCACACCCTCTCCCCAATGAGTAGCTAACATTCAGTGCCATCTTAAGGATTTTTGGAGCCCTGGGTAAGGAATATTCTGGGGCCTCCTGTTTGGAAAAAACTTGAACTTTATTGCATATTTGCTGCTAATTACACCATGCAGGATGCCATACAGTATTGAAATTTTCATTACCCTTCCCGGGAAACCAAAGTTACTAAAAATGACACTGCAAAGAGAAAGTCAATGGGTAGAGAAAAGCAAAGAGAGATTCTGATACAGAAAGAGTGTGAGAGAGTGAAAGTAAGAATACCTGACCAAGGGGGCCCTTGGAAAGTGGTGGCACTGTGCAATTGCCCTCTCTGCCCATACCTTGAAACGTCTCTGATAACATTTCCACTCTTATGAAGGTGCCTTAAATGAAGAACTGTTCTTAGGGTGGCGTTGCAAACACAGGGTTTCAACTACATCAAAATGGTTCTTTCACAATTGTCGAACAAGATTCTCAACCTTATGCTTCTGGGTTGCTGTCTCAGGTTCTATTTGTTATTGGTTCAACTGGACTTGTCTCAGTGTTTTACAAATCAGTGATAGCGAACTAATAGACATCCTACTTACAGCGGCAGTCAAATCAATCCTTGCAAACTGGAAAGACACAGGGAAAACAACCTTCAAGAGCTGGTTCAACTGGGTCACCTTCCTCAGAGGGGCAGACAACATAACATCAAAACACACACCAGACGCCAGTAGGAAAGGAGAGATGTGGAACACCCTAGACAACTATCTAGACTCATACAAACCTCTGTAGACAGCATACAGGACCATAGACTACACGCACTCCCGACCCTCACACAGGAAGAACCCTAGCAGGATGGCTCCAAAACAAGGAGCATCAACCACCCTGTCCGCCTCTCTCTCTCTCTTCCTACCTTTTCTCTTCCCCCCTTGTGGAGGCAATAAGCAATAAAGCTTAGCCCTAGCACGCCGAACCATCATAAAGTATACCTGAACTGAACGAACGAGCCGGCCAGCAAGTCGCCAAGTGTAACCTCACCGGCGCATAACCGAGCTGTTATTGCCTTCACCCGGTCTGTACTGTGTCTATAAATCTCTTCTAATAAAATCTTTTGAAATCAAATAAAAGTGTTTACACTTTGAACCATAATATTTCAGAGGAATAGGATTTTTCCAGTACTTACAACTAATTTTGCTTTTACTGCAGTTTTCTTTCTGCACTGGCATTGCATGAAACAAAAGTATCTCATCTATTTATATATTGTATGTCAGGAGCTTGATTTTTAAGTATTTGGTTATAGTGTAGTGTATGGTCTGTCATGGTGTAGAGTGCTGCTGTGAGGGGGGTAATATCCAGGGATGTAGTATATCTGATGTGTTTGTGGTGGGTTCAGCATTTTTCTACAATGAGCTGTTGGATGGTATACCATGGACGTGATTAGTGATACTTGTTGCTGTGCTCACATTCATGCCCAGCCGCATTGGGTATATGTGCTCTGTTGGATGTCAGTTCTGTGCTTTGTCTAAAATGCCCTGTAGAGTGCTTGAGCAGAGTTCAGGACACTCCGCCTATCCAATATCTATACAAATGTGGCCCTTAAGTAAATCAGCACAAAGGAGCAATGGTACAGTAAAGAGACTCAGACTGCTGTCATTTGTCACAAACAGACTACATTTTATCATAATACTAGAGGTTCAGGCACCCGTTGCAGAAATCTATGTTTGCCCAGCATGTGTCAGGGCATAATGATAAGATAACTGAGGGGATTAATTCACTTGCTGGAGAGATTTGAGATAACTATTTCATCACAAGTTTGAAATATTTAAAAAAAAATAGCCCAGATGAATAATTTACCTCCTGGTGGAATATGTCACAGATTTCCGCTCTGTATTAGAGAGGGCAGTGGGTTATTGCTTTTCCTAAAGAGAACCTTTTGTAACCTGATGGTAACAAGCTGTAATTCAATGAGCTATGTTTTTTTTTTGTGCATACACCTTGCAGCAGGCACAAGATTTTGATTCAATCCCTCATAATCCTAAAATGATAACTTGGTTTGCGTTGAGTAGTAGTAACCATGGAGGGTCAAAAGAGATCCAGAAACCAAAACAACTTCCAAAGCTTGGTTTATCTGTTGGAAATATGTGAAGCAACAGACAATTTCTCCCAGGAACTACTAAAAACTATTTACTGAGAGCTACATTTGCAGGAGTGTTCAACACTAAGGGCCAGATGTAGGTAATCCCAATGTACCTATTCTTAAATACCGAATTTTACCGATTCGGTATTTAAGAATAGGTAAATGGGATGTAGATAAATTTTCAGTAAAAATTACCGAATCGGTAAGATAGGTATTTACAGAATCGGTATTTACCGATTCGGTAATTGCCATTCATTCCTATGGGCCTGGAGGCCCATAGGAATGAATGACAATTACCGAATCGGTAAATACCGGTTCGGTGAAATGGGGGAAACATTCAAGGGTGCCAGGGTGTCACTTTGACACCCTGTTGCACCCCTGAATCGTGCTTGTGTGCAGATGTGGCACACATACATGCCTTAAGGGCATGTATGTCTGCCACATGGCACAGTTGAAAAAGCACAGATTTGCATTTTCAAAGGTATTCCTTATTTACCACCAACTTATAGTTGGTGGTAAATAACGAATCCTAAAATGGGAAAAGCACTCATTTGAGTGCTCCCTACATTGCAAATTTGGTAATTTACCGATTCGGTATTTACCGATTCTGTAATTGCCATTCATTCCTATAGGAATGAATGACAATTACCGAATCGGTAAATACCGGTTCGGTAAAATGGGGGAAACATTCAAGGGTGCAAGGGTGTCACTTTGACACCCTGTTGCACCCCTGAATCGTGCTTGTGTGCAGATGTGGCACACATACATACCCTAAGGGCATGTATGTCTGCCACATGGCACAGTTGAAAATGCAAAGATTTGCATTTTCAAAGGTATTCCTTATTTACCACCAACTTATAGTTGGTGGTAAATAACGAATCCTAAAATGGGAAAAGCACTCATTTGAGTGCTCCCTACATTGCAAATTCTGTAATTTACTGATTCGGTATTTTAAGGAATCTGTAATTTACTGATTCCATAAAATACAGAATCAGTAAATTACCGAATTTGCAATTTAGGCCACCTGCATCCCAAATGCCCAATACCGGTCGGTAACGGCCCAAATTCGGTAATTTCGGTCGTTACTGACCGGTATTGGGCCACCTACATCTGGCCCTAAGAGACAGGAAAGAATATTTGAGGGATTCGTCTGAGGGTGAACATTACAACACTCCTTGACCCAACAGCAAAACCCAAACTACAAACGACATAAATGGGATCCCGAAAAAAATATACAGGCAGGTGGTTTCGGGAAAATTAGACTATATATATATAACCCTACGAAAGAAGGGAGTAGAAGTCACCTGCCTATGGTATAGAATGAGCGTGTGGCGTCTCTCAATAAGCAAATAGATGTCCCAAGTAGGGAACAGAAAAATGAGTAACAAAGCCAACAGAAAATGGAAAATAGTAAAGATATCAAAAATGTGTTATACAAAAATAATTTATTAAACGTAGAGAAATCTCTAAATATTTTCAATAGTTTTATAATATTTTTACATATTTAATAGAAAAAATCAATTAAAGTGAACATACATATTCTTCTTCAGAATGCACCCACGAAAACAATAATGTATCTCAAAAATGTCCCCCAGTCCAAGGGAATCAAGGCAAAATAATTACTATTAAAATCATCAACAACATTACACAACACTTCTCTCTCATATAGTCAGTCATACAACAATCATATCCATACATCTGCCATACTGTCGAAGCCAACCAATAAAAAATACGTATGAAGACAGGGACCACAGAAGAGACAACAGCAAAGCCCAACACTGTGTAATGCGATGTGCGGATAAACAAAGTGGCAGTGTTCCATACACTATACTGGGGCTTGTTCATGTGCTTTCCGATACGGAAGAGGTTGTGCCCGACTTTGGGGCCCATTAGGATGTCGGGCGGATCGCTACTGCCATGCAGGCAGTGGTGATCCGCCCGACATCGACCCCGCCCGCCACCTATTTCCCCCCACCATATTACAATGGTTCCCGGGGCGAAAAAGGGTTTGTATTGCTGGTGGTGTCTTCCACTGAGTTTTGCGCGTTATAAATTTATTTTCATTCATTCATTCATTCAGACACCGCCAGCCATATTAGGATGGCCTCATAAAGATGCCTTTCCGTGGTGGCAATGCCGCCTCAGAAAGGCATGCAGTCTTTACTTTGGGGGCCCCCTGCGGGCCCGCATGGTGAAGGTGAGAGGGGGGGTGCACATGGGGGGGTACCTGTGGTACCCCCCTGCATTTGCATACACAAAGAGTCAGGCACCGCGCAGTGCCTGCCGCTCTGTGTATGCAAATGCATACATGCATTTTTAACATTGCGGCGGGCGGTGCTTTCAGCACCGCCCGCCGCAATGTTAAAAATGCATGATGCTCCCGCCAGTGTGGCGGGCGCATTATAATTGGCATGGCGGGACGGCCGCTCACTTCGCGGGCGGTCCCGTTTTCCACAGGGATGGTGGGCGGGCAAAGTCCGCCCGCCATCTTAATGGGGGCCTTTATGTTTTGCAAGAAACATAAGCTAGAAGAAATGCTTGCCACTGGCAATGGCTTACGGTTGTGTTCCAAACCATAGTTTATGGCCCGCCATGCTGGTTTACACATAGACCTGCCATATGCAAATCAGTCATGCTCCTGCTCCAATAGGAACAGATCGGCCCAAATTCCTAGGCCAGGCCCCACCGGCAGGAACACAAGCAACCCCAGACCGGGTTTGGCCTAGTTTTTTGTCCATCCCTGGAGGTGGTGGACAGAAAGACCATGCATTTTGAGAACAGCAAAACACATTTCAAGACATATTAACAGACAAAAGGCTGTTATTAGCTACACACAAATTCACCACAGCACTAAATCTAGATAATCGATTATGGAACAGCATTTGCCTTTGCTTGCACAAGTATGCACACTCAGCTCTGAGCATATGTCAAACCCCATATGGGGGTGGGACCTTGGGGCTGCAGGGGTTACTGGGTCTACGCTATTTGCCTCTGGTATCCTACAGTCTGTGCTACTATGGCTTTGGAAACTAGTCCAAGTACTACGCTTCCAGAGCGTGACTCACAGTGGTTGAGAAGGCAAGAAGTTGCAGGCTTCTCAGATTGATATTGTGGAGGTACGTTAAGGTGGCACAATAACAGATTGCCCAACCCAATGCTTCTCTTTGTTAAAAGAAAAGTCAATACAACACACTGCAGATCATAGATACGGATACTTCACTGGGGCGGCACCGCTGTACTTCTGGTCTGAAATCCGCCTTCCATTCTTATGTCTCCTCCTCCCTCTTATGAAAGGAAATGGCGGGCTAATTTCTTCTTTAGGGTGCTGGGACTGCCGCCTTTTGAAATTCCTAAATATTTTCTGCAAAAAATATTGACTATATGTCGATTTATTTAGAGATACGATCACATATCATATCTCCAAATAAATCAATGTATTTAAGTATGGGCTGCCAGTCCCAGGCACCTGCCCCACCTCATTCAGAGCAAGGAGCAGGAAGCCAGGCAGTAAATAAACTTTCTGCAGTGTGACTCATAACATATGGCTTAATTTTCTAAAGCCCTACAGCGCCATGGAAGACTATGCTGGTATCCACTGTCGGCCAGTGATGCTGCTGGCATCACAGTTTTGGGCTTTGGAGGCTGCATTCAGGCAAGAGGTCGGAGTTCAACATTCACAGGCATAGATAGATCCCACTCTTTCCTATTGTCACGTGGCCCTTGGGGACATTGTCGTCTTCCCTAAGTTGGCATGAGTACGCTACAGACTGTCCCCTATTTTGCAAATGCTTCTTTTGATATTTTCACATGAGAACCCACTGTTCTGTTCACACTTTGCAGGTTCCTGGGATGTAGTCTGAACATTGTGAACAAGGTCGAACAACAATGCCCCTTGTCATTCTGCTCTAGTCAGACCCTAGCATCTAGACAAAACATACAGCTGCAGCTGTTTGGGAATACGTAGGAGAGGGACCTTTCAGGGAGCAGAGCATGACAGCACCTATGATGTAGAGCTACCATCTATAGACCGAGGTACGGGTCTGCAGACAATCAGAGATCTTTTATATATAATCAGCCTGCGTCTGTGCACAGGGAGGGAGTTTAGTCTACTCTGTCTCTCACTATGACAGCTCCTTTTATGATCTATGCTTAGGCACATTTAATCTGCCAGCTCCTCAGTTACAGTGGAACCGAGACTCATGGCCATGCTGTTGTTTGATCTATGCTCAGGTGACCTGCACATACTGTGGAGGATGGGAGGGGTTCTGGGCTGGTCACACTATAGTCCAGGATGAGACAGTGCTTCAACTGTGACATCGCAACGTACCCTGTTAGATTTTGGGGTCTCTAGTTGGCAGTGGTAGGTAACTTTGACGAATAGGGACCCTTGTGTCTAGTCAGGGTAAGGGGCTACACTCCTAAAATAACCCCTGCTCACCCCCTTAGTAGCTTGGCACGAGCAGGCAGGCTTATCTCAGAGGCATTGTGTAAAGCATTTGTGAACACATAAAGTAATACAGCGACAACACTACAGATGGACACCACACAGGTTGTATTATAAAAATAAGTATTTTTATATAGACTTAACACAAGACCAAACGACAAAAATCCACAATATTGTACTCAAAAATAGACTTTAAAATGTTATAAAATAGCTCAGTTCTCTCAAGTTGTAAATGCAACACTTTATTCTCAATGTACCTTGAATGCGTAAAGCAAAGAAACAAAAGGGTTGCAGGGAAGGTGATGCGTTGGTTCCTTACATGCAGGGGAGTGGATGCGTCGGTTCCTTACTGCTGCGCAGGTGAGTTGATGCTTGTTTCCTTGATGTGTCGGTTTCTTACTGCTCTCCGGTATGATGCGACAAGATGGCACCTCGATGCGATACTCTTCTTCGGTGCGATGCTGCAAAATGGCGTCTTGGTTGTGATGTGACAACGTTGGTGTGATGCGTGCACGCCTGACGGCCGTGCGGTGACTCGATGATCTTTGGAGCCGCGACAGGCCCTGCGATGCGCTTCTCTGGTGATGCGACTGCGACCTCTGTGGCAGCGTCCCGCTTCTCCGGTGATGCACCGCGCTTCGGCAATGCGACGATGACAGCGGCGGCTCGCTTCTTTGGCAAAGCGATGACAGCTGCTGCGGTGGCGACACGCTTCTCATCGTTGCATCGCGCTTCCAGCTCCCAGTGACACGCAGTCTCTCAGAAGGCCCGGCACAACAGCAGACACTTCAATTCCCAGGAAGGGAATTCAGGGGGGAGCTGGCTGATGAAGTCTTGTGTCCCTGAGACTTCAGGCAGGAGGCAAGCTCTAGTTCAAGTCCTTGGAGATTCTTCCTCAAGTTGATAGAAAGCACACTCAGTCCTTTTCTCCTTTTTTTATCTATGAAGCAACCAATTCAGGCCAACCCCCAAACACACACCACAGGGGTAGACTCCTCCTTTAGCTTCCTGGTTCTTCTCCTCAACAAAGGTTTGTCTTTATTCCGAGAAGTGATCTAAAGTTCTTCGGTCTGGATCCCAATATTTATACTAATTTTCCCTTTGTTCTCTGAAGGCAGAGAGGCCTTTGCCTAGTCCAAACCAGTTCTGGTCAGTCCTGAAGCACTTTGTTTACAGGACTCCTTCTCGTCCTTTGACAGTGCAGGCCAGGGGCATCAGACGCACCACAGGAGGTGGAGCCAGCATTGTGGAGGGAAGGCAAAGCCCTATTCAGGTCCCAGGTGCAACTCACCCTGTCTCCTGGAATCCCCCAACCCCTGTCACTCAAACTCTAGTCAAGGAACACACAACCTGGGAGGAGCCAAGCTGGCGACCGTGATGGCCCCTTAGGCTCCCGGCTACAGGTTCCTTCTCTCCGTGCGCAGACATCCTGATTGCTATCCTGAGCGGATGCCGCAGATTTGTGGAGGCGATGTGCTGTGGTCACCGGCAATATGCTCCGGAGGTCCCGGCCGGCGGTAGAAACGCAGAAATTTCCCCTCGGCCTTTCCGGCCGTTAGGGTGCTGAGACCGGGGCCTCGAGTGCGCAGTGAGGCCGGCCACCAACGTGACTATCTCGGCCATGAGCGGGTGGCAGAAGCGGCCAGCCTGCATTGGAAGTCCGCTTGACCGTCTCCTGGGGCAATTGTCCAGCCCACTTCGTGGGACGACATCGCGAGACGCACGGAGCTGCGTGTTGGGGGACAGCTGAGATCGTCCTGTCCTTCTTTGTCGCCGAGCGCGGCCATTGTGTTGGTCCCCCACCGAGACTTGTGGGCAGCCCAGTGTGCGAGACGAGATCCTGCCTTCCACATCGAGGGCTCCGGCCGGAGTCGTTTGTCCTGCAGTCCACTATCCCTGGCATTGGTTGTTCCGGGAGACATCAGGCCGTTCTACGCTCCTTTGTTCTGGACCCAGCCCGGGGCACTACAGGGCTAAATTACATCAGGGTAGCTATGCCGGGAGGCTGCGCCCTAAGTCAAGGACCTCCGTCCGGGAGGGAGAGTGCTGTGGTTCATGGTGTTGCCCCACACACACATGGGGAGGAGCCCGATTTGAACGATCTCATGGCTGCATTGGACTCCCTTCGCGTGGCTCTAATCGGTGGCGCCTGTGCTTTGGAAATGAGGCTGGACGCCATTGCTTCTTCCTTGGGACAGGAAGACTTGCGCTGCCCACGATGGCATAATGCTGGCATTGCACCATTCTCCGCGCTGGGTGTTTCATCTTTCCCAGTGGTACTGACTGACCCGAGGTGCTGTGCGGATGACTCTACAGAGCCTAGATCTACTTTCCAGATGTTCGACTATCACCAGACAGCTCCTAATATTCCCCGGACATCGCGACTGATACGGCCCGTTACAGTGTTTCTTTCTTCGATACTTTGTAGTCTACACTTGGACCGCAGGAGTTATGAAGGGACAACAATGGCATGGCTCGATCCTTGCAGGACATGGGCGGTTGGTTCTCGATTGTTTGCAAATGAGGGGGGGATGGAGCGGCTTTGTTTGCCCGGGCGGTTGGGCTTAAATGTATGTTATCGAATATTGCTCGCTCAGCTGACGCATAAGGAAGGGCCGGATAGAAGGGGACAGGGTTGAAAACTGTGTGCTGCACCGGGACTGATAATTGGCTGGTAGAAACGTGTTTATTACGGAGCTCATGCTACTGCCCAGGACTCGCATAACCTGTCTGTATACTGTTTTGAGTTTAACTTCCACGATTTGGCTCTGCTTTTAAGACGTTCATAGTGCGCAGGGGGGGGGCGGGGCCAATTAGAATGGCCCTCCTCCTCTTTCTTCCCTCACTGGCCTCCGGGCTGGGTGGGGGGGATTTTCCTATCTTTGGGAGGGGTTTCTTTTTATTTTTGGGGCGACAGGCACACTGCTAGGGGTTAGGCTGTAGCCATCTGCAGGGGTGCAGGGTGGGGGCGTTGGGGGGGTCTTGTCCGGTTTTTCATTTCTATGGCCTTTTTGTTCCTTCTTTTCTTTCCTTTGAGTAGCACACTGGGTTACTTTTCTGTCTAAATGGTTCTTTCTTTCTCCTTTCTGTAACTATATTTCGGGTACTCTTTTTACGGGCGACAGGCACGCTGCTAGGGGGAGTAAGCCATAGCCTCTGCAGGGGTGCAGGGCGGGGGGGTAGGGGGAGGGTCCTCTTTTTTGTTTTATTGTCCTTTCTTAGTTTCTATTATTCCTTTTTTCCCTCACTTATCTATTTCTTTGTTTCCTTTATCTTTTCTTTCTTCTCTTGGGTCAGTATGGAGGTTAAGTATTGCGCCTCTTGTCGTATCTGTACTCTGGGATATTGCTCACTGTATTAAGGCGGTCGTGCGTTCATGGGGTGGGCGATGACTGGTGCGAAATGTGATTAGACATGTGTACTGTAGCACCGGCACTCCAATAATGATTAGTAGCTCTGTGGACATCCTGACGCGTGCATTGCCCACTCTGTGCCCTTAGGTTGATTGTATGACATCTGATCCTTTTAATTATATATTTTAAAATGAACCTTATCTGATCCTTTAACTCAGTGGTCACGTCTATTCGAAGTGCTTTTTGTAATATATGCAGTATGTTGTAATGGTGAACTACTGAGGTGCTCTCTGGTTGACGAACGTGCTACAAATTGATTTCGAGGCCGGCCAGGATGGTTGTAGGCCCGTAACTGTATTCATTCGATGCACAATAAAGGTTTTCAAAAATTAAAAAAAAAAAAAAAAGGAATACACAACCTAGCAGAGGCAGGCTTGGATAGCTAGGCAAGAAAATACCTACTTTCTAAAAGTGGTATTTTCAAACACAGAATGTTAAAACCAACTTCACTAAAAGATGCATTTTATCATTCTAAGATCAGGCATACTAAACTCGAATTTCTACCTAGTTCCCTGAGTCAGTTAGGATTATAGGATGTTATAATCAAACTGCCCATTCTGGACTATGGGGAACAGGTAGCATTGCAATAGTGAAAAAAGAAAATGGCTGTAATTCACTATTAGGACAAGCCACACACATCAGGGCATGTCCTACCTTTTACCTACAATGCACCCTACCCTTGGGCCTACCATAGGGGTGACTAACATGTATAAAAGGGAAGGTTTAGGGACTGGCAAGTGGCTGTACTTGCCCAGTCAACATGGCAGTACCAGACTGCATACAGGCTCTGCAATGGCAGGCCTGAGACACACTTAACAAGCTGCTCCGGTGGGTGGCACAACCAGTGCTGCAAGCCCACCAGCAGCATTTGATTTACAAGCCCTGGGCACATGCAGTGCACTGTATTAGGATCTGACAGTAAATCAAACAAGCTAATCATGGAGTCACTAATCCATACATCAATTTACCACAGGGAGCACTTGCACTGTGGTGCTGAACAGCAGTGTCACAGTGCCTAAAAGCATCAAAAAACCAGCAAAAACATAAGAGGCAACAGTAAAAAATGGAAGTGAGACCCACGTGAATGTTGCCAGGTCTAACATACCCCAACATTTTTCATAGAGCTTTATTTTTACTGTGCTCCTCAAAACATGGCAGATAACAGGAACAACAATTGGCCCAGCTTACTTCTGAGATGGGCAGCATACCCAGTAGGGTGGAGTATAGCCCAGGTGTGTGGCTGGCATCTCTATCCCATGGTTGGCGACAATTGCAAATGCTGCTGAGAACATATTAAAACATTATGCAACTTTATTGCACCACAAGGAGACTTACCTCCATTCATTGCAAGGGAAAATACATTAGGGGATTAATGTGCATATTAGCAAAGGAAAAAGCAGCATTCTACGCCCTCAGCCCCCTCTTGCCCACCTGCCTTCAACGCGTTGATGTTAACTCCATCCTCTTGAGTTCTATCTGGGCGGTTATTCCACACAGCATGATTCTCGCTGCCCATGAACCTTTTCATTGTCTTTACCTTCATGTCTGAATACATTGTTGCTCGTATTTTCTCTTCCCTGCAGGGCTTTTTCTTGCATTCCATTAGTCTTATTTCCATTTTAAACTTAGTCACAGTAAACACATTCATTAGGCAGCACAGTTACCAAATCACAGTTTTAGACTTTATACCAGATTTGCTTGAAGTGTTCATTCATCATCTGACAAAGTTGGTACACTTAAACATAAGGTTTTTCCATGCTTAGAGAACCACCTTTAGGCTGCATGCCAGTAAAAAGCAAAAGTTTGCTCATTGTGAACTGAAAGAAAATGTGTGTGTGTGGATAGAGGGGATGGTCCTTGGACTAGATCGCGCCTGATGCAGTTTTTACTTTTTTGTTGTCTCCCTAGCAGCCATCCACCCTGATGAACTGGAAATGAGACAGAACTCTGGTCTCGTAGCTTATGTTTGTGGAAGCCAAAGGGTAAGAAACTACAGACTGTTGAAAGTAGGAGAGCTCTGTTGGTGGTGAAGTAGGTGTTTCATTATGAATAGCAGTCTTGTCTGATGCTTTTTTGGTATCTTCATAGATGCCAGTGTTGTATACTTCAATTCAATTGGAATTCTACAGACCAGCAGGGCATTAATAAGGTGCCTCATGAACTGCATTTCAAAAAGGAAAAAGATAAGCCAAGGGATATTGATGAACAGGGATGACCCATGTGGCGGAGTGTTTCCTTTGTCCCCAGTGTGTCTGCTGTTACCATACTGTGTCTCTGGAGTTTCTTCAGATGTTGCATGTTCTTTCCTATCATGCTTTCTACTAGATGAGCTACCAATTGTACAAGCTGTTATTTCTCCTACACCTCTGAAGAAGCCACGAAGCTCTACACTCCATCTTCTAACCTACCTGCATTCACCACACTGATGTAATTTCCACCCACCTCATACTCCAGTACTTCCAGCTAGCCAATGTTTGTTTACTTAATTAATCACTCTCTTCATGATGACATTACTTCTAGGCTTCTAGGAGATGCATAGCAATACTGGCTGGAAGACATTGTATGATTTTCGTATGGTTTGTAATTCTGTTGGTGGGTAGTTGTGAGTTATGAGCTCTGAAGGTCATGTCTCTAGCAGTGGTATCCGTTATGAATGTATGGATGAAGATACCAAATCCAGAACATGTACGTGACAAATGCTAAGATGCTGTCTTGGCATTCTCTAGCAAAAATGGACAGGTGCCTTCGGACAGCTCATAGCTCCTTTACTCTAGATTCTTGTTCATCTGCTAAATAAATACTTCTATTGCTTCTTTGGAATTGTTATGCTTTCTAAGTCACTGCCTTCATTGAAAACATCTATTACAGCGCAGGCACTACAATGTAGTGCCTTTACAATGCAGTCAGTACCACAACTGTGACATTAATACAAGGCCCATTACAATGCAAGTCATTACAACAACATGCTTTAGGGAATGCAATGTTGGTCTGGGGTTGGATTCTAAGTCTAACACCTTCCCTAATGATACACCGACTGGAGTTGGAATAGTAATTTTAACTATTCCAAAGTCCATCGCTTCCCTAAAGCAAGTCAGTGTAATGACTTGCGTTGTAATGAAAGTGGTAATGACACAGTAGTGGTATTGACTGCGTTGTTGCCACGCATGGTTTGGCGTGCATTGTAACAGGTGCTATTCCTGCCTTCCAGGTAAGCTCAGGCTAACACACTCTGCTGGGCCAGCCAGCCTTCCTGCTGGATAAGTAGCAGATGATCCAAAATATTTTAGTCAGGCAGTTCTGTGGCCTTGAGAAATGCAACCATGTCTCCGAAGCCTATAAAGAACTTCACTGACTTGTAATCTCATAATTTATTATATTTAAATTATTATTATTGCCAGTTGCAATTTGGCCAGCATCGAAACTCTGCTTTTCCAACATATACTTATGTACTCTATCCTAAAATGGATTATGTGCCCCAAATCTATACTGCCTAAGATTGAACTTAAAGGTTTGCTAGATGAAGGAGTGAGTGCTTGGAAGGTGGTAGTGTAACTGGGTCAATGCATAGATGGCTTGATGAAAGGAAATGCACATGAATGGATGAAGAGGCAGGTGCCACGTGTGCGGCTTCAGGGAGTCTGTAGTAGACAATTGCAGTTTGAAGAGGCACAGTTGAACGTCTGGGAAGTGGGAAGCCGATGGCCTGGTGATGTTTGTGTGCAGGAACCAGAGCTCAGGAGACGTCAATGTAGTGAGGTACCAGAAAGCCACACCCATCCAGATCCTCATAGAGCACTGGGCAGAGAAGGAGCACTTCACCAGGTAGAAGCAATTCTGAGGGGATGGGAAAGTGGTTGTCCTCTGCTACTGGGCCAAGCAGCCGCAGACCCACTTTCTGATGTGCACCAGCTCCTCAGCAGCACAGGAACCAAGGCTCATGGCCTTACTGCATGATTATCACTGCCCAGGCACACCCACTACCTTATTCTTTCCTTTACTTCTGGGTAAACAGTTGCTCACATTTTCTTACCCAGAAATATTTATTCTCGCATACCATCCTATCAACAGTAAACAAATGAATTAGGCTACACATGACCCAAAACAAATTGTGTAGGCACGGTGCCATAATCACACGGCTTAATCACGCATCATCTTACAACTGGACATCCTTATGATATGCCATCTCCCTACATAGAGTATCACCTCTAGGCAGCACACCTGTGATAAGCAAATGGTCTCTCATTGTGGGCAGTGAGAAAAAGACGCGTATGTGGATAGAAGGAATTGGCCTGGACTGGATCGTGCCTGATGCTCTTTTTTGGTATCTGCACAGTAACAATCCATCCCTATCACACTAGAAATGAAACAAAGCGCAAGCTTTGTACCTTATGCTAGTGGAAGTCAAAGTGTAAGTGAGAGGAAATCAGTGGATAGGGATTTCATTTGTTTATTTTAATTTTTCCATACTTGCTGTAAAGGAATGGCAGAGATAATTAATTTTCTTTATTCTTCAGCAGCAAAAATTCTAAGATTCTAGCACCCCTCATCCCAGCTTTTTTCTATAAGGGTAACCATAGCCCAATTCAAGAAACACGACCCCTGCACCCAGGTAATAACTCCTTGGTCAAACCTCTCAACCACCTACAGTTTCCATATTGTTATCAACTCTATCGTTCCCAGCCTGGCGTGGGTGCTTCATCCTTATGTCATAATTCAAATGGATGGATTCAACCCAGATCTTTTGACTGGGGAGAATGGTTGCATTGTCAGCATTCCGTCCATCATTTGTTTGCTGTAACACTTTTCGTCCTAAGTGGGATGGGAATACCCAGACGAGGGCTCCCTTGCTCACTGTGCCACTGTATTCAAGCTAGTCTGGCTGAAAAAGGGTGACATACCCTGAAACCGGCCCCAGGATGCTTTTTTCCAGTCCAGGGAGGACCTGGCCTGGCAGTTCGGTCTGGACTGTTCCCATGGGGCACAGGGTCAAGCTGATTTGCATATGGCTGGGTCCAAACTGGGGTGGTGTAGTGGGCAAAATAACGATGGATTTAACCCAGATCTTTTGACTGTGGGAGAATGTTTGCATTGTCAGCATTCCGTCCATCATTTGTTTGCTGTAACATAATTCTAAGTGACAACAACAAAGTTTTGGGCAGATAAAAAAATGCATCGAAAATAATTCCAAAAATAAACCCTTCATTTCAATCTATCTACCTTTCTACTTAATTGAAAAGCAACTGAAGGAAAACAGGCATGTGAATGCAAGCCCCCGAACCAGGGGGCCCCCTCCCACAATCCAAAGGGCCTTCCCAGTTCTTGAAAGAAAGTAGCTTGTTAGCAGAAACTATCAAATTGTGAACTTCCTCGGCAGGAACTGGGACATTACAGTGCGAACATTCACAGGGCAGCTGCTGGATACAAATCTCAGAAAGCATCATGGCGCTTAAAAATCCCTGTTTTTTTAGGTTGGGAATTCAAGACCTCTTGTATATAGCTAGCAGGAGCATTAAATAGGGAACACGCTAGGTCACACACTAAACCAATCGCTCCTGTCCTTTCCGTCTACAATGGTAAGGTGATTAGTTCAGCCCTATACGGCGTAGAGATATGGGGATTCAAAAACCTGGGGAAACTAACAGCATCAGAAAATAGATTTTTGAGGAATCTTGTAAGCTTACCCCAGAGCACCCCTATGTGCCCCCTGTATCTTGACATGGCCATGAGACCTATTGCTCACATAGCTGCCCTCCGACCTGTTCTATACTGGAGGCGCCTATGGACAACACCTGAACTGAAAACCTACGCTGAAGGACTTAAGGACGTAATCAGAAGTGACATCCACCACAAAATCGTATGGTTATCCAGGATTGGTAAAAGCTTGCTAGAACTGGGACTAAGAGCGCTCTGGGAAGATCCAGCGAATGCCAGGTTCCCCTCAAAAAGGTCCTCAAGGGTTTGTACTGGGAGGCTGTGACCCTAAAAGTGTACAGGAATGCTGCCCCCCTCTCACTCACAGGGACCTTTCTGGGTTTTAAAGACAAACACATGTTCAAAGCTTTTTGGGATAGTATCAGAAAACCTCTGGATCGTAAGCTGTTTTTCCAACTAAGGATAGGCAGCTTACCAGTTAGAGCATTTACTTCAAAATGGGCCCGGGTAAATGAGGTTGCCTGCCCGGGTTGTCCTGCTGCTCTGGGATCGATAAACCACATATTATTTGAATGCCCAGTGTATGCAGACCCACGTTGGAAGTGGCTATGCCTCATCGGGACACTTCAGGCGCCATATTGGGTGGGGCTAGAGGCTCTAGTAGCCGGAAGCCCGGGCACTGGAGAGCTTATTTAAGCGGCTCCCCGGGTAAGTGCCTTAGATCTCTCATCATCGCGCGCATTACTAATTTACTGCTGCTATTTTAAATTTATCATTTACTACTTCAGCTAATCTTGATTTTAAACTGCGCCGCTTTTTCTGTATGTATTATCGCGCTACTGCTGTGTATTAATTACCTGGCCAACAACGCGGGGAAAGAGTTAGGCATTCTTGCACCATAATCGGCCCCCCCACCCGCATTTTGCGGGGTTTTAGACAGGGCTCCAGGGTTCCGGTGGTGTTTTCCGTCCGCCATCTTGGTGGGGGCTAACGTTTTGGGACACTTCAGGCGCCATATTGGGTGGGGCTAGAGGCTCTAGTAGCCGGAAGCCCGGGCGGCGCAATACCATTAATAGGTATGTGTAAACAGACGCGCAGCGGCCGCGCCGTAGACGCGCCGGAGGTGCGCCAGAGGTAAGCCCGTTTGCGCCCGTTCGCGTCTCGGACGCGTCCGGTGCAGTGCATAGGGCTGCCTCTGGCACATCGAGTTCTCCGACGGACCCGCTGGTATTTCCTTTCGAGAACAAGGGAGGAGTACAACCTCAGGTTTTTTCCTGTGGACTTTTGAATGTACGCTCCCTAGTTAAGCATTATGCGGAAATTGCCCTGGTAATAGAATCCTCCCACCTGGATATTCTGTTTGTGACCGAGACTTGGATCACATCAGATTGCGAGGTAGAACTCGGGTGGGCGTGCCCACCTGGATATCTCGTGAGGCACGTTCCTCGTGGCTCTGGCAGAGGAGGAGGAGTCGGATGTATTTTTAGAGACTCAATCTCCCCCCTACCGCTTGTGATAAAGGAAATTCAGGGATTTGAGCTCATGGGCTTTTCTATCGGGACCCAAGGTGGTACGTGGATGGCCGGCCTGTTGTGTTATAGACCACCCTCGTCAACTACAGCGGCCCTTCAATCCCTGGTCGATCTGATATATGATCTTTCAAACTCCCACTCTAAGTTCCTTGTCTTGGGCGACTTTAATCTGTGGCCCTCTGGGCCCCATGATCTTGCCTTTCGAGAACTTTGCCAAGCGTGTGAGAACATTCAACTTGAACAACTTGTCCTCTCCTCCACCCACACGAAGGGGCATACACTGGACTTGGTGTTTGCGGATAATGAACTAATCTTAGTGAAGGACATTTTAACCCAATGCTGGACCGACCACTCACTGATCCTCTTTACTGTAGCTCAGCTGGCCCTATCAAAACCAGTTAGTTCGGGGAGTACTACATTCAATCGATCATGGACTCGCCTGTTAAAGGAGATTAAGCAACCCATGTTCCTGTCCCGAACATTTGAGTTAAAGGACAGCGTAGGTGAGAGCTATGATGCCCTCTGTCAGCAAATCTTAACAACCTTGGACGAGGTAGCACCCTTACGGAAACGGAAGGACAGATCCAGAGGGACCAATGGTTGGTTCACCGAGGAACTCGGCCAGGTGAAGCTACGCTGTAAACAAGCGGAACGCACATGGAGGAAAGGGTATTCAGAGCAGGACAGGGCTATCTATAAAGGCATCTTACTGGAATATAAGCTCCAGTTAAGAAATGCCAAAGCCAAATTCTTGGAAGAGACATTGGCAAAGGCATCGAATAAATCACAGACCCTGTTCAAATTGGTAAAGAGCTTAGCCAACCCTACATGTGCCATACCATCTCCACCGGTGTCACAGGAGCTTTGTGACTCTTTAGCCACAGCTTTTGATGACAAAATTAGGAACATTCTGAAGGGCCTTGAGGGTTCTATGCAGCCTATGCCATCTGGTTCTTGTCCCTCTGTGTCCCCAGGCCACCCGGCTTCTGAGTCAAGTATGAACAAGGAGTCTGCCTGTCAGTTGCCGAGTTTTCCAATACCCTCGCTGGAGGAGTTTTGTGCTCTGGCTAACTGTGTATCATCTGGCTCTCCTCTTGATCCCATGCCGCACAAGATCTGGAAGGCCTTTCAGGGCGAGCTGTTTCCCCCGCTCCACTCAATCTGTTGCCAATCGTTAGCTACTGCATCTGTACCAGACTGCTGGAAATTGGCTATTGTAACACCTTTGCTAAAAAAGGCTACTTTGGACCCCCTCTGCCCAGCCAATTATAGGCCTATTTCGCTGCTACCATTCGCGATAAAGATCTTAGAGAAGTGGGTTACGAGAGCCTTGGCCAACTTCCTGGAATCCAACTCCAGTCTGGATGTAGCTCAATTTGGCTTCAGACCGGGCCACGGTACTGAGACTGCTCTGGTTACCGTGTTGAATGATCTGCGAACGCGTGTCGACAAGGACAAGTCAGCATTTTTAGTACTGCTTGACATGTCGGCCGCGTTCGACACGGTGAACCATGAGGTCCTCCTGGGCCGTCTCGGTAATGCGGGAATAACGGGCTCAGCACTAGCCTGGTTATCATCATATCTGGATAACAGACAACAGGCAGTAACATTACCACCGTTCCGCTCTGCCATACGCCAGGTGAACCAGGGTGTCCCCCAGGGTTCGGCGATAAGTCCGATTCTTTTTAATCTGTACCTCCGCCCCCTGATACAACTTATAAGATCTTTCGGTATTCAAGTCATCAACTATGCCGATGATACCCAATTGATTTTTTCTTTTGAGGGTTCAGAGGCAGTGTCGAGGGACACCTTCCATCAGTGTATGTCGGCCACAGCAGAGTGGTTGCAAGCCAATTCACTCCAATTTAATGGCGCAAAGACGGAGATATTGCACTGCTCTTCTGACCGACTCCCTCGCCCATTGCCGGAAGACTTCTGGCCTAGCTCCATTCCAGGCTCGGTGGAGGCAGCAGACTCGGCCCGCAATCTGGGAGTCTTGTTCGAGTCGAACCTGCAATTGGACGTCTCGGTGAACAGGACTGTTGGGACATGTATGGGCCTGCTCCGTGCTCTACGGAAGATACTGCCGCTTCTCCCGCGGGAAGCCAGAGTAGAAGTAGTGCGTAGTACCATCCTCAGTAGGTTAGACTACTGCAACGCACTACTTCTAGGAGCCCCAAAGGTTTTGATCCATAAATTACAGAGGGTTCAAAACATGGCGGCTAAACTAGCCCTATCCCTGCCTCGCTCGGCTTCTTCTGCCGGAGCCCTGGCAATCTTACATTGGTTACCGGTCCAGCAGAGGATCTCCTATAAGGCTTTGTGCCTGGTTTTTGGAGCACTGCACGGTCAAGGACCAATACCATTGCAAAATCTCTTTTCGTGGTATCAGGCTGCCAGACCTCTGAGATCCGCCTCAGCGTTCTTGGTGAAAATCCCAAGAATAAACAGAGTGAGAATGGGCGGCCGCGCCTTCAGTTTTACGGCCGCCACAATGTGGAACACTCTACCTCTAACACTGAGGAGCAGTCAAAATTTGATTCTATTTAAAAAGGACCTTAAAACCTTTCTCTTCCCTAGAGCAGAATAAATGGTAGAACAGATGGTGGAACTGATCTCAGCGCCAGGATACCCGCTGGGTGACAGCCGCGCTTAATAAGCATTAAAATACATACATACATACATACATACATCGTCAAGTTATTGGGAACCAGAAGTGGCATGGCAGCAGCTAGAATAATCCGCACCAGCAATAATCTTACCATCTGTATAGCACTGGCCAAATTCATAGGATGGGCCTGGGTCATCAGAAGTAAACTGTGACTGGGACTGAAATCTTGTGAAATTTCTAGCCCAAGCCAGTAGGCAAAACACGCACTTTTGTATTCTGTACTTACGACGCATTTTACGAATTTAACTCAACCTTTTTAATCTTTTTAAACTACGAAATGTATTTTATATTTTTACGCTTTTATGACATTGTCCAATAAAGCTTGTTTTTTTTACTTTAGTATATACTTATAAGTGTATTTACTTTGTGGGCTCTGGAGATCAGCCCTAGGACTTGTCTGTTTCCACTTAGGGACTTTTTTCCTGTTCAACTGCCTCTATTTCACTGGCTTGATCGAAAACCACCAAGAGAGTTTAGTAAAATACCAGAATCGCTTTCTGCTTGTTCAACTGCCTCTATTTAACTGTCTTGATAGAAAACGACCAGTAGAGGTCAATAAAATACCAGAATTGCTTTCTGCTGAGGAACTTTCTTTTTCAAATTTTTCTGGTCACTGCCTTTATTTAACTTTCTTGATAAAAACAACCAGCAGATGTCAGTAAAATACCAGATTCACTTTTGCATTCTCTAGATTCCAGTCCATAAAAATTGTCTTCCACAAGCACCCGTAGACAATATTATATTTTTCAAATCTTGTATTTTCAGTGATATGACCACCGAAGACCCTGATTTTATATTAAAAACTGAGCCTTGAAATATTCCATTTCCAGCTGAAAGGCAATATTTCTCTCCATGTATTCCCATACCTGGCATGTCACGCAGTTTGGTGCTTACTTTCCCTCCATGTTAAAGAACAGTAGATGCTTCAGCATCCAGGCTAATGTGCTGCATAGCTAAATACATATAAGGTCCCAAAGGCGAGACCAATTGCATTGCATGTTTTTTTTTTATCCCTGACAGTACAGACCCCTGTATCTCAGAGGTTGCAGGGGCCACGTCGGGGATCGCAAAGTGAAAGCCATGACGTCCATTGCTTTCAGCGCACTGGTTTCAGATCATGTTGTTGCCCGTTTCTTACGCAAAAATATGCATTTACACATTTGGTGGAGATTGGGGATTGATTTACCAGGAAACGGTGCCTCACCTTACATCATGAGGATGGGTTTATTTTGTTAGACAATTTAGTGGCACAAGGCCAGTGTCTTGCAGGTGAACAGCAACTGAGAATTACGTAAGCTTTTTTTAAGCACTTCACATTACCAAATTTACAATAATGTTTTTTTAATATTTATTTATTGACTTTTTCCAACAATGTTACAAACATTACAAATAACAAGCCAGTTGATAATCAATGCAATAATACATCGCCATACCGTTCTGAGTTATATAGGTTATTACAATCATGGGCGTCCCCCTGTACAAATGAATAGAAAACTGAACAGAGTCCATCAAGGCACTTTGTATCATCTTACAACACGTTGACAGACCAACATTCATTCTATCTCGATCTCTGACCTGTGTGGTTCGAACTAGTAGCAGTAGCGAACGGGCGTACCTATGTCTCGTATGTAGCATCCGTCCACCCCAATACCTCCATCCATACCCCGGCCTATTCGTATTTGTTTATGGGTCTAGTGACTCATCTGGCAATTCTTATCTCTCCTCCTGTTGTGCTCGGGCCCATACGAAAAATGGCTCCCATATATCCCTAGGTCTGGATGCCGATGGCATCAGCTCCCAGAATGTGGTAAGTTGTGTATGACCAAATGTTACGTCTTGGATCCAATTCTTCGTGGATGGGACTCCCATCCTTCCCCACCACATGGCCACCCAGCGTTTAACCAGCAAAAGGAGCATCGCATGTAGCTACCTCACATTTATGGGTGTGTTCTTTACATATCCTAATAAATCCAAAAGGGGATCCAGGTCATTAGTTGTGCCTATCATGCTCTGAATCATGGTGAAAACGAAATTCTAAAACAGGGACAGCTGTAAACAGCTCCATGCCATATGTAGAAACGAGGCCTGGGCAAGGCTACATCTCCAGCAGCTTTCATCTTCCCTTAGTCCCATTTGGTGTAATTGCGACGGGGTCCTATAAAACCTATGGATATATTTAAAATGAATGAGGCGGAGCTTATACTTGGGAGATAAAGCCGTAAGTTGATTACAGCAATAAGCCCATTGCTCCTCTGTGGAGTTCTGCATTCCATGCCTGAAGTGCCTTGGGTTTAACCAGGGGGACAGAGTTTTGCATTTGACTAAATATAAGCGTGTAGTTAGTCTGCGCGGCGAATCCGACTTTAGCACATTCTCCAATGCAGGCAGAGCTGGCGGGGAGCTGGGGAAAGTGTCATGTAGGGACCTACACGTAGCCCTTAATTTGTAGTATAAGAATAATTCAAAAAAGGGAACGGCATGCTCCTTGACAGGTACAGGAGGCAACCTAAATTCCTCATCGGGGTAGAGGTCTGCAAAAGTTCCAAGGCCCATTTCCTGCGCTAATGTTCTGTTTGTGCCTTCTCCCATAGTGGGCAACATGGGGTTGTGTGCTAATGGCATTGATGGTGCATATAGGATGTTGAGCTTAGCCCGTTTCCTTAATTTATCTCATGCCCAGCGTAGAGTCTGGACTGTGTCTATATCTCCTCGAGGGTGCTTATATGTGTGGCACAGCGCCACTTGCAAAGGGATTGGTGCTGCCACGTCAGTTTCCACTGCTGTGTGAGGTTGAAATGGAGTGGGATGTACCCAATAATGTAGGGACCAAGCTTGAGCACTCCATGCATATAATTGCATATCTGGGGTGCCCAACCACCCCTGGTGCAAAGGAAGGGTCAAAAGTTTCCACGACACCCGCGCCTGCCCACCTGCCGACACCAGGGATGTCAGTAATGACCAAAGAGATTTTAAAAATTCCTGGGTAAGAGGAATCGAAATATTTATGAATAGATATAACAGTTTCAGCAACATCACCATCTATTGCAATTCTCCCTGCCAAAGATAAAGGTAACTCAGCCCCCTCCCCAATCTTCCATCCCAAACATTCACTAGTTCCATACCAAAATTACAATAATTAGCATTTTGGTAGCTTTGCATTTAAAATGACTTTTAGTTTACTAGGCTTTGTACCAGTTAAAGTACAGTCTAACATCTGGAATACACTTTTTTTTCCCAAAGTTTTTTTTTTGTTTTTGTCTCCACCTCAGTGTATGATTTTCTTTCACTGAAATAATGTTTGTGTCTTTTAACACGCGTTTTTATAGTTCATGAGTTTGTGTTAGTCCTCTGATTAAACACAGAGAACAAGATATATAAGTGAAAATACTGGTTGGGTAAGTTATTGACAGGACCATTGGAATTATGCAGCAGTGTTAAAAAAATTATGCAGCAAGAAAAGGCAAATTATGAGGCAAGAAAAGGCAAATTATGAGCCATAATGTGGCATTTTTGTGACAGTATTACTTCATTATTTTGTCATTTTTACACCTGGTAACAGTGTCAGGGAAAAGAGCTCACCTTATTAGTAATAAATTAACACCCAGATCCAGTAACAGTCAAACTTTGCGGAAAGTGTTTGGGTGACCCAGGTACCTGAATAACCACATTTTTTAAAACTTTGATGCGTTTGAGATAGAAACAATTTTTTTTGGGGGGGGGGGGGGTTATAATCTGCAAATTATGCAGCAGATTATGGATTATATGGCAGATGCGGCAAATCCATAACTAGGCGAAAATCACAGCGACCGCAGAAGCGCATAATCCTAGTGGACCTCGTTATTGACTATACTGGGTAGCACTGACACATGGGGGGGAATATATCTCCACTTTCTGCTGGTTTGTTTCATGAAAACCCATCAGCGATTTTAGAAGCTGCATAAAAACTAGGCCTGGGTGAAGTTCATGGAGTTCTGGTACGCTTAACTTCATGAAGTGGAGTAATTTAAACACCACTACCTGCAATCCGAAAGAGGCAAAGTGTCCTTCTTCAAGAGGCCAGTATATTGAGCGTTGTTAAGTTGTTACACCAAAATCCATTCTTTATAGAACTGCTGAACGAAGTGCTATTTAAAAAATACATTTTTATGATTATATGACTGGATACACCTAGGCCTTGCATTCTTTTTCGAAACCCCAGTGACTGAAATGACCTCAGTTCCCTTTCAATTTACTCTTCTTAATGCAGCTGCTATGTGAGTGCATGTGGATCCATTGTTCCTGTGTCTTCATCGCTTGATTTTGCTCGAAAGAAAGTGTCACTCATAGTCGTCTAATGTCACTCATATTTACACTGAAATTAGGAAAATGTCACACAAAAGCAATCTGAAACCTTGGCAGCTATGCACTACCAGTGGTGAATGAGGAATAAATGGCCTGGATCTTCTGGGAGAAGAAGGTGGCTAAGTTGTTTCAACGGGTTTGCGCGCCGTCGGATGACGGACGCTCAGGGGGGTGGGGGAGATCAGAGATTTGGCAATTTAAAAAATTTCTTTAGGGGAATTTGCAGCTAGGTTAATTTTGGATTCATAAAATTGGGCTTGTACCGATTTTATTTCATTTTTGTGGAGCTTTATTGCGGCTCTATGCTCTGCTTTCTTCGGTTGTGAGTATTCTTGTCTCCAAGCTCTCTCTAGTTTGCGGCAGGATTGTTTCATAGTTCTAAGGGCGGAGGAGTACCAGGGGGCGACTTTGGATGAGAATTCACTGGTCGAATTTCAGGCATAGTAATGGGGCTATTACCTGGAAAAGAAATCAGTTGTCGATTCTCCTCCTCACATAACATTTCTTTCAGAGGTGTTTCCTGTTTTCCTGATTTACAACTGGGAAACAATAGAAAATCCACCAATATATAGGGGGTGTCTGGAAGGTATATAAATCTGGAAGAAAGTGCACAAGCCAAATCTCATCCTCAATACTATTTATTTTTTCAAGATAATTGTGCTGGTGGATTCTCCTCCTGATATGGTTTATGTGCCTACAAGATAAGTTAACAACATATTCCAAACTAAAAACTTGGATTAGCCGTCAACAGAAGAGTAGGGCTACAAGTTGGCACTAACTTTGGGATAGAAGAGGGCCACCAATGACTTACTAATTGACATATAAAAAGGATGAAAGCAGTTCAGAGGTACATAATAAGCATTGCATGTTGCCTTTTGTCAGAGAGTAGAAAGTGCATTAGTCTTTTAAGAAGGGCACATACAGCATTCGGAAAGTGTATGGCCTTGTCAACAGTGTAACACTTATGATTATCAGAGGTGTGCAACTTTTGCTGGTAACTGTTTAATGATGCACATTAAGTGCAGACTGGTCTCCATTCCTGGAGCTCACATGGATGGGGTTTTGTTACCACATTGCCTGATGCAATACAAAAGCTGGAGTAGCCAATATGTACTGTGTGATCTTCAGAGTTGGTAATGCACTCTGAGGCTCTGGGGGCCCATAGTCTAAGGGAATACTGCAACTGAGCTACCCTGCCTTCTTTGTCAGTCAGCTGCTTCACAGCAAGAAGGGGAGAGGGGAGGATGGTAGAGTGAGCATGCTCACTGCATGACATGTAAATATAAAAGTGCAGGTACCCCCTGTCTCAGAGTACTTGTTTGCTACTGAGAAGTGGCAGTAATATCCAGTTAACTGTGTTGCACCCCTGCAGTAAAGTACCAGCGCTCTGCATTTCAAAATAAAAAAAGAGCAGGCATAGCACAAGATAGCTACTGAGTGTGCTTTCATTACTAGCAGCAGCCCTGTCCCCAGTAGACTTATCATGTACAATGAGTCATGGTGGACTTGCCACCCGCATATGCCAGGGCCAGGACCTAGTGGGCCCGGCAGTTAGCATCCAACATAACTGATGAGCAATGGCCGTACTATGCATACTAAGGAAGCATCCACGAACGTTGTGTGTGTGTGTGTGTGTGTGGGGGGGGGGGGGGTACAGACTGACTCATTTAAAGTTTTTACATAGGCAATACTACATGCCAGTATCGCAGGTGAAGTTCACCTGGACCGAGGACATCCAAAGCTTAACGTGCAAGGACCCTGATGCAAATTTTCTGCATCTGGAATGGGAATGCCCACGGATTAGGGACTATTGGAACTAGTTCTTTGGGACACTCGTTTCTGCTGCAGACGTGATTCCCGTGCTCTCCACACAACTGGAGTCAAGCTATCCTGGCTGAAGACGGCTGATAGCCAGAAACTGGTCCTAGGATGCTGATTCCGGTCCAGGAAAGACATGGCTTGGCAGTTCGGGCTGGACTGTTCCCATGAGGCACAGGGTCAAGGCTGATTTGCATATGGCCGTGTCTGAACTGGGGTGGTGTGGAGTGCAAAAAATAACGATGGATTTAGGCCCAGATCTCTGTACTGGGGTGAATGTATGACATTGTTCTGCATTCTGTCCATCCACTGTTATTTTTGCAATCCGTTGATGGCACTGCTGGGATATGTTAAACAGGTCCAAGGGAGTGAGACATTTGTGGGGCTGGTGCTGCTGATGGACAAACTTAGATTAAATAGGCACTGGGGGGAGGCAGGACACCCACATCTGCAAACTAGATTATAGACATGGTGACATGCCGAGCGTATGTTGAAACAAACAGCTAATTACTACCTACAACGTCCCAACCAAAAGACATATGGGGACCCCTGAGAACACATCTGACAAATGCTATAGCAAGCCCAGAAGGAAATGCATTAAGCTGTGGTGAACCCGTGGCTTAGGCACAAAGAACACTTAATATGCTGGAAACGAGACACTCTTAACATAACTACCGAGTCGATGTGCGAGAACATGGCAATAATGCAGTATGGTTTTCTGTTTGATTACTATAGGACAATATGGACTCTACGTATGCTACATAACACAGTTCTTTATTGTGGGCATTGTGTGATGGAAATGTGATAAATACAGTTTTTTGTAAAAAAAAAGCACTGGGCAAGCACAATTATGTGCATTTCAACTATAGCGCGCTCAACCGACACCCCCCCTTCTAAAACAGGCCTGTGAGAAAGATCTTGTCGGAACACCTGATAGGGTTGGACTACAAAGCCCAGACGCCCCTGCACGTACAAGGCTACATCACGTCTCACCAGAAACACGGACGAAGACCTATATCTCTCTTTTCTTTCCACAGCGTGAAGTAACGGCTAGAGGAGGCGCTACAGAAAATGGACGAATAAAAACAGACGCCACACAGGAAGCGGGGTCGCAGAAAGTCGAGGAGGCGGGACCTGAGACGGACCACGAGGAGGACGCCGAATCTCGGAGCCGGGAGCCGGAGCTGAACGCCGAGAGTCAAGACAGCGTTGCTGAGCGTGGAGAAGAGGCGGGGGAAACCGAAGACCGCTGGACGGAGGAGTGGTGGTGTCCCCCGGAGGAGGCTGGAGAGAGTGCCGTGACTCAGGAGAGTTACGGCGGGGCTGGTGAGCGACATTGAACCGATGCCCATTTGGGGAATTGTTTTGTGTTGCGGGAGGTAGAGTGTAAACTGTGGGTGGTGGGTGGAATTTATTAAAGGGGAAACCGAAACGTTCACCTCTGAGAAAACAGTACCCGACAGTATCACTTGGTTGCTTATCTTGGGGTTAGTTGTGTCTGGTCTATGACTATACCTCCGCTAAATTCTTATCCTCATTTCGTACCAATTCACTACCTACCCCTTTATCTACCACTTCCAATACCTTTATGCATAACCCTTCACCGTCCCCATTTTCGTGCACTACCTTCCGGTGTAGGAGCAAGGGTTTTTGAAACAACAGTACCACTGACGGCCCCTTTCTCTTTTTCCCTCTCTGTACCTCCGGTAAAACAACACCACAGAGACCCTATCATCCCAGGAACAACAACCACTGGAAGAAGAGGGAGGAACATCGAGTACCACGGCTAATCCTTTCAATACTGGAGAACTTGGTGCCGCGGGAGGAAGTGCGGAACCCGTTGTGAAACCTAAAACCTTGTTTCCTGATAATAAAAGTGCTGTTCGCCAATATATTCAGCCTCCGCGTCTGTATATCCGACCTGCCCTCCCACAAGTGGTGTCAGAAGTGGGATCTGACGGAGACATGGAGGCAGCACTTACAAAAATGGCTGAACATCAAGAACATTTGGGCAAAGTAATGGAAAAGTTCCTACATGTTGTAGAAGATGATCGGGAGAAAACACAAAAGGTCCTTACAGGACAGAGTCAAACACATGGAGCTGCCATGGACAAGTTGGCTGAAATACTCGGAAACCAAAAAGGACCTACTAAGCTCCCATCAATGGTGATGCAGAAATACGTTAGTGGAGAGGACCCTGATTTCTTTTTTACAAACTTTGAGCGTATAGCCACTGCTGCCGCATGGCCCGTCGATAAATGGGGTCAGTATTTGGGACCTCTTCTTTCAGGGGATTTACAGGCAGCATACCAAGCAGCCACCATACAAGGAACAGTGCCATATGCAGACATTAAACGCTGTATAATGGAAAGGTTGGGGGTGGATGACGAGTCTTACAGGATAAAGTTACGCCAGATAAAAGAGGGACCACAAGAAACACCCAGAGCCTTGTACTTCAGGGTAAAAGACATGACCGACCGCTGGTTGAAGCCTGCCACCACGGATAAGGATGGTATCATGTCGAAAATTTACTTAGAGCAGTACCTGGCCTCCCTCCACCCACCGATACAGAGGTGGGTTAGACAACAACCACGTCTGACTCTAGAAACTGCAGTGGAGATCGCAAGGGCTTATAACAGGGCCCAAGAACTCCAAAAGGGCAGAGAAGACACCCAATGGAGAACTCCCGGACCAGGACATCACAGACCATCTTTCGTTTCTGTCCCTAAAAAACCAGATCCCGTGGCTCTCTTACCTGGACCTATGATACCCACCCCGGTGTTCAGACCGCCGAATCCTGGACCCCAGTGTTTTCATTGCGGAGGGATGGGGCATATTGTAAAATGTTGTCCCCAAAAAGAGGAACCTATGGAGATAGGGATAGCCAGGAACTACTACTGTTCTAACTCACGAGAACCTTTACCCCCATATCACTGTGCAGTAAAGGTCAATGGACAGTCCACTTTGGCTTTGGCAGACACGGGTGTCGACAGAGTGTAGTTCGTCCCCAAGATTTTCAACCTAGGGTAGTACCAAGTGAAGAGATGGTGGCCATCCGATGCGTACACGGGGATGTTAAACAATACCCAACTTCACAGGTTACAATTCAACATATCAACGATCCGGGGACCTCCCTAAAAGTGGGTCTTATACCGAATCTGCCTGAGAAAGTCATTCTGGGTAACGATTATCCCCAACTTTCACAGATGCTAGCATATGATAGTCAAAAAGGAGAGGACTGGTGGGCTGAAGCTCCTTTTTCTAAAGCAGACGAACATGAGTGGCCTTTATCAAAACCACGGAAGAGTAGAAAACAGAGGATAGAAAAAGGGAAGCCACCTAATGTATTGCCAGTTATACCTGAAGAGAACCCCTGGGAAACAGACAGAAGTTTTCGGGCTACACAGAGAGAGGATCCGGTTCTACTGGAGGCCTGGAAGAATGCGCTAGAACAGGAAGATCCCCTTCATGTAGGTCCCTATTTCTTTAAGAAAAACGGGTTACTTTATAGGAAAGGAAATCCTACACAAACCCCCAGCTGATAGTACCTACACCATTTCGAGAGAAGGTTATGTTCCTAGCCCATAGCCATCTGCTAGGAGGTCATTTTGGTCCGGAGAAATCAGAAAAACAGATACTAGAGAGATTTTATTGGCCTGGAATTTACCAACAGGTTAAAAGGTATTGCAGAGAAAGTCCCATCTGTCAGAGACACAGCAGGTACATACCCCCTCGTGCACCATTACGTCCACTCCCTGTGATAGAAGAACCCTTTAACAGAGTAGGCATGGACATTATAGGCCCCTTGTTACCGTCGAGGAGTGGCTGTAGATTTGTGCTGTTGGTGGATTACGCCACCCGTTTTCCTGAGGCCATAGCCTTACGGCGGCCTGATGCTATCAATATCGCCAAAGCGATGATAACAGTGTTTTCCAGGGTAGGGTTTCCAAAAGAAATCTTGACTGATCAAGGAACCCCATTAATATCCAAAGTCATGAAGCAAGTGTGTACCCAATTAGGCATACATTAAATCCGAACGGCAGCTTATCACCCCCAGACCGACGGGTTGGTCGAAAGGTACAATGCTACACTTAAGACAACCCTTAAAAAACTGTTGGAGCTAGAAACAAGGAAGTGGGAGGATATGTTACTGTTAGCGCTGTTTGCTATACGGTGCAAAATACAAAAAAGTACTGGTTATTCTCCTTTTGAATTGTTATATGGCCATCAACCCCGTACATTTTTAGACATGGCTCAAGAAAAGTGGGAGAATGAACCTGACAATACTAAACCTTTAGTTGATTACGTGTCCACCCTTAAAACACATCTGAGTCAGATTCGGACTATTGTCCGTAATAATCTGGAAGAAGCACAGGCTACTCAGAAAATGCAGTACGACAAAAAAGCAAAGGAAAGAAAGTTTGAGGTGGGAGACCTCGTTCTATTAATGATGGCCTCCTCTGACCACAAATTGCTTGGACAATGGCAAGGACCTTATAAGGTCACTGAGAAAGTCACCCCTGTGACTTATAGAATAGAGCTAGACGCAGCCAGGGGTACTTCACAAATCTATCATATCAATTTGTTAAAGAAATGGGAAGGACCTCTGCCTATTCTAAGTGCCCAAACAGAGAACGAGGCCCCTTTATTTGCTCAATGCATTGATGCTAGTCTTCCAAACACTTTAAAAGAGAAGTTAACTCAAAACCTCGCTCCCCTTGGAGGAGTGTTTTCTCTGACTCCTGGAAGGACAACCTTGGTACAACATGCCATCAGAACACCTGTAGGTAAAAGGGTGCGACTTCGGCCCAATCGGATACCCGAGGCAAGTCGTCAAACCATACGAGAGGAAGTCCAAAAGATGCTGGAAATGGACATTATCGAACCCTCCTCTAGCGAATGGAACTCACCGATTGTCTTGGTTCCAAAACCGGATGGTTCGGTCAGATTTTGCATCGACTTCAGAGAAGTTAATAAATTATCTGAATTCGACACCTATCCACTACCAAGGGTGGATGAAATGGTAGAGAAAATAGGGAGAGCCAAATATATCAGTACGTTGGACCTGTGTAAAGGGTATTGGCAAATTCCTTTACGTCCACAAGACAAAGAGAAAACAGCTTTTTCTACCCCTGATGGATTGTACCATTTTAAGGTTATGCCATTTGGTTTACATGGGGCACCAGCCACTTTTCAAAGGGCAATGAATTGTATCCTACGTCCTCACGAGAGGTATGCCGGAGCATACATCGATGACATTGTCATCTTTAGTGATACATGGGACCAACACGTACAGCACTTGAAGCAAGTCATTGTAACCCTAGGAGAAAATGGTTTAAAAATCAATCCCTCGAAAAGTCATTTAGCGGCTCAAACAGTAAAGTATCTGGGATACCTTTTAGGCAAGGGAATGATTAGACCACAAGATTCCAAATTGACAGCCATATCTCAAATTCCTCTTCCTAAGACTAAAAAAGATCTACGGGCTTTTTTGGGCCTTTTGGGGTACTACAGAAGTATTATTCCCAATTTTTCACAAATCGCCTCTCCTCTCACTAACCTATTGCAAAAAGCATCCAATACAGAAGAACGCTTGAGACATCCCACTCCCGACATCCTAAGAGCCTTCCATACCCTGAAGGGTTCACTGACGTCCGAAACAGTGCTAGCCAGTCCTGACTATTCTTTACCGTTTGTTCTACAGACGGATGCATCGGATCAGGGGTTGGGGGCGGTGCTCTCACAAGTATCACGACAGGGACAAGAACAGCCGATCTTATACATCAGTAGGAAATTATTTCCTAGAGAACAAAACTATGCAGCCATTGAAAAAGAGGCATTGGCAGTGAAGTGGGCCATAGAAACACTGAGATACTATCTGGAAGGAAGAGAGTTTACCTTATTTACTGACCATGCCCCTTTGGAATGGTTATCCCGCAACAAAGGAAAAAACGATCATGTGTTAAGATGGTTCTTGGCGCTACAACCCTATAGGTTTCGCACTCAACATCGGAAGGGGTCAGAGCAAGGGAATGTAGATTTCCTGTCCCGATATCCACAGGACAGAAACCCTAGTAACAGGACACCAAGGGAAAGGGGATGTGAGAAAGATCTTGTCGGAACACCCGATAGGGTTGGACTACAAAGCCCAGACGCCCCTGCACGTACAAGGCTACATCATGTCTCACCAGAAACACGGACGAAGACCTATATCTCTCCTCTCTTTCCACAGCGTGAGGTAACGGCTAGAGGAGGCGCTACAGAAAATGGACGAATAAAAACAGACGCCACACAGGAAGCGGGGTCGCAGAACGTCGAGGAGGCGGGACCTGAGACGGACCACGAGGAGGACGCCGAATCTCGGAGCCGGGAGCCGGAGCTTAACGCCGAGAGTCAAGACAGCGTTGCTGAGCGTGGAGAAGAGGCGGGGGAAACCGAAGACCGCTGGACGGAGGAGTGGTGGTGTCCCCCGGAGGAGGCTGGAGAGCGTGCCGTGACTCAGGAGAGTTACGGCGGGGCCGGTGAGTGACATTGAACCGAAGCCCATTTGGGGAATTGTTTTGTGTTGCGGGAGGTGGGAGGTAGAGTGTAAACTGTGGGTGGAATTTATTAAAGGGGAAACCGAAACGTTCACCTCTGAGAAAACAGTACCCGACAGTATCACTTGGTTGCTTATCTTGGGGTTAGTTGTGTCTGGTCTATGACTATACCTCCGCTAAATTCTTATCCTCATTTCGTACCAATTCACTACCTACCCCTTTATCTACCACTTCCAATACCTTTATGCACAACCCTTCACCGTCCCCATTTTCGTGCACTACCGTCCGGTGTAGGAGCAAGGGTTTTTGAAACAACAGTACCACTGACGGCCCCTTTCTCTTTTTCCCTCTCGGTACCTCCGGTAAAACAACACCACAGAGACCCTATCGTCCCAGGAACAACAACCACTGGAAGAAGAGGGAGGAACATCGAGTACCACGGCTAATCCTTCCAATACTGGAGAACTTGGTGCCGCGGGAGGAAGTGCGGAACCCGTTGTGAAACCTAAAACCTTGTTTCCTGATAATAAAAGTGCTGTTCGCCAATATATTCAGCCTCCGCGTCTGTATATCCGACCTGCCCTCCCACAAGGCCCATATATTCAATTTACAGAAATGTGTGGAAAGGCTGTGACAACCATCCACAAAAGTGGTACTGCCATGGTACATCCAGGACATTGGGTCACCAGGATAGCGTGATTGTGCAGAGTATTGATGAACCCTATCTATAACACACACTTTATGAAACACAGGTCAGCCATGGCAATATTTTTGTTAAGTTGTGGAAATGTACTAAAATTTATTTAGCAAAGCCTTCTGTTTCTTTCTCATCAGCGTGAATCTAGGTGCATTTAACGGGTGGCACGATAGAAGCTGCGCAGAACAAGCTTTCTGGCTTTTGTTACCTGTTAGTGCGTTAAAGTACATTTTTTACATGTTTTGATCTTCCCTTCCTTGATCTTCTAAAATAATTGAACGTTTTTCTCTGTGATTCTGTCATGCAGTGGACTACCTTGCCTGATTCTATATGCTGTGTTCAGATAAACCAGTTAGAACACGAGAACAATTTTCTGTGACTCTCCCTAAAAGCCATCCAGCCTATAATTCACAACCCCTCAACAACCTAATAAGTTCTTAAAATCAAGCTGATTGGAATAGACCCCACTCTCTGCTCTTGTAAGACAAAGATAACAATTCTCTGTGGCTCTCCCTAAAAGCCTATAATTCATAGACTCAACACCCTAATGAGTGCTTATGTTGATGGTATGTTCTTAACCCCTTCCATGCTGGTGACGAACCCCAGCCGTCATGCACTATGGTGCTCGTGTGCTGATGACGGCTGGGGTTCGTCATGGCCCGCCCGTGTTCGGCCGGCGACCGCACACGGGGAAAATCGCGGCCGCACGGAAGGGGTTAATATCAAGCTGGGGGGAATAGTTACCACTCTCTGCTCGGCCGCTGTGAAGTGGATCAGATTCACCATGAGCCCCATGCTGGGGAGGAAGCCTTGTTGTATATTCACTCTAGGAAGAAAGAGAAAGCTCATGACTGAAAGCCTTCAACTAGACTGAAAGTATACAATACTCTTGCCAATATAGTGCCTTGCACCTGTGCCATCTCCAGTGGCTCGTAAATATAAATGTAGTATACTTGTAAAGCGCACAGCTGCCCATCACCGGGGCGTCCTGGCGCTGTATAACACTGTGGAATCCTTCCTGGCTTTCCCCGTGAGATGCCCCTTCCTGGGCACCCCCAAGGTGAAGCCAGGCATCCCAGTGTTGTCAGGGCCGTTGTGGAGATTAAGCAAGCTATTGCCCAGAGTTGCAGCGTGGGACCCATGAGTAGAGTAGGCCCGGAGGCAAGAATTATCGAGTCTGCAGACATTGAGCCCAAGACCTTGCCGCGTCAGGAATTGAACCCTGGTCCCGGGCCTGATCTCTGCTTCAGGGTCTGCCACTTCTAACCAGTGAGCCACACTTCTCCACTTCTCATAGATCGCTCCCCAGCTTCATGCTTGTAGCTACTCGGAGTGCAATGTTGCTAATGATTTTTGTATCCGCTTGGAGAGGGACTTAATCTCTTTGGTTATGTCATTTGGGACTATGAACCCCTGCTGATTAACAACAAAAAAATATGCAAGCGAAGCCTACATGCAGGATGCACTGTTCCTGGAGAATATAAATTCTCACCAACTTAAAAGTTATTTTCAGACTCTATGAAATCAGTAGTCTTTCAACGTTTCTTACATTCAATACATTTATTTTCCAGTGTAGCTTTTCGAGCAAAACAATACTGGGTTTCTACATAATAATTTTAGTAATACAACACAAACACTTCATGCGTGTATATTATTACTGACAGTGAAGGTTATAGAATTTATACATATATACATAGCTATCTTTGAGAGTAGGTTGTTCAAATAACACAATGACATTGACGGTAGTGAAATGGTGTCGCCCGATGCATTTCGGGAAGCCCTGTTCCCTTCTTCAGGGGCGAAAACCTAAAAGAGTATGATACAAAAATATATATAAGGATTCATAATCAAACTAATTTGGAAAAAGTCTTATGCACAAGGAGGAAAGAACATATCAGTGACACCGCTATCAGACAGTAAACTGTGTAACATCTATGCTACATCGATCACTTACACTAAACATCACAGTGTGATCTCTATACACTACACATCAGTGGGTATCATGAGAGACCCTCATGGCAATGATGTACCTGCCCTGCTTATAAGCACAGGCATTTGATTTGGATGTTCATAATCATTATATAACATTAGGCATGGAGCATACTCTTAAGCAGATAATAATGTGTGAAATAGCATCTGTTATATTTATATATATAAGCTTTTATCGTGCTACCCAAAGTAAGGAAAACTAAGACATGTTGCCCTAAATTCTAACGAGGGAAATGCACCTACGTAGGAACCTGTTTCGTACGAAGGCGTGCTTACATCTATACAGTTAGACTCAGATGTTTATCAGGAGACCGTGAAGATGAGTTATTGACATTCTACATACCTATTCCTGTACTGCTGTAACTAAACCAATACGCAGGTCTTCACTGTCAGTGTTAACGTCTTTGTAGGAGCTAAAAAATAATAAGTGCAACGGGGGATTACATTCAGTTGATAGACTCCACTATACAGAAACAGACTAAAAAGGCCAAAGAGAGTTTTTAACTAAGCGGACCCTAGCTAAAATACGTACGTCTTGTGTCACATAATCGGAAACGGGTAGATAAATTATTGCATTACGCTGAAAGAACTGGACATCCACATTACTAGAAATAACGTACTGTGAGGTTTCTATGTCTAAAAGTAATGGCCTATATACCCGCAAAAACGCGGTAATATCCTTCTGTTTACTAGAATGACTATCGACTTGACCACAAGAGGTAAATAACCGGTAAAGAAATCAATATGGATGTCTATGTTCAAACAATAATCAAACACGAGAGCCGCATTCACTGCAATAATGCCCAACTATGTATAAATAAGTAGATGGATATACCTCGCAAGTCAGGATGAAATCCTGCTATTCCAAAGTGGAGGTGACTAAAAGTACGGCCGATAGCAGACACTAATGTCAACGTGACGTGGCGCTGTCAATATCTATAATGAAATGTAAACGGGAAGTTAGAGGCACAAACAGATACAATGTTGCCTCAACTGACACATAATACGACTATAACTTACCGATAGAATATCAGTGGTGTTGCGTGTCTGATTCCTAAACGTTCCTAGCCGTAAAACTCGCGGAGGGTTACAACACGAATCTCAAATAGTCCCGTAGTTTGAACACGTGTATCTGATATTCGACAGAGCTTGTTGGGAAATGTAGTCCACTAACTGACAATAGTAAACAAGTACAATGGTGTACTGGTGAGAAAATGTAACATAGGACTACAACATACCGTTTCTTGTATGCCACAAAAGAAAAACTCTAGCAACCTGTATATGAAGAGACGATGGTGTACCAAATCGATATCCTGGTTTTGTCTAAATAAAGGTGCTAGTATAGTGGGGAATGAGATTAGAGATCACAAGCATAAATAAACTAATATAATTAGCGTGAATATTCTAATGTCTTGAAAATAGCGAATAATAATAACAGTTTATAAACCTAGTATTTCCTAGATATTCAATTCAAAGTTGCCCTCTACCTAAAGTAGTTACATTCTGAGCTGTCAACATGAAAGAAACAGATGTGTTACAAACAGTAGTTAGCTTATATATCATGCTTCAAGATGTAGCAAAAATGTGTAACTGGAAAGAATATTATCTAATCCTAACAATCGTAAATAATGACAACAGTTTATCAACTTAGTGGTTCCTCAGGGATGTACGACCTAAGACATACAATACATAGTAGCCCTCTACATGAAGAAGTTACATTCTATGCCGCCAACATTAAAAAGTCACAATGCTATAAACAATATGTTCACTATGTAAAATACCTTTGCGAATAGTACACTGTTGTGAACTTACACAAAAGTGTAACTTTACCTCTGTGGATCAGTCCCCTTGTGTTAATGCCATCAGTGGTGTACACAGAGAAGGAAAATAGGCCAGCCCCTCTTTCAGCCATTGCTTGTCGTTCACATTTTGGAACAGCTTACACTACAGTCAAGTTTGGCCACTCTGATGGCTGACCATTCGGTTAGCCAACAAGCATTTGCAATGCAATAGGTCTCGCATTAGGAAAGTTTGAGCTATGGGTCTTGTAAATGACAATTTTTTTATTTATGTGATGTTTTTGAAAATAGCTAAATTAATAGCTTTGTCATTTACAATGCCAATAGTTATACCTTTCGCAAATGTGACACCTATAGCATTTGTAATGCAACATGTTTTTTATTTACGTGACTTAGATGTATTGATATTACAAATAACAATGGCTTTTAATTTTTTTAAATAATGAATACTTAAATAAAAGTGATTGTAATTTATCATGGCAATAGCTTAAACTGTTGTAAATAACTTTTGTGAAGATTATGTTCAGTATATTTTATTGTGACGATAATCCAAGAACAGAAGTGAAATATTTACTTCTTTTTGTGACATTTGTAATAAAGCTTGAAACATTGAGAGAACATATTTGAACCTGTGATGCTGTGGTGGTGCTGAGTGATGCTGTGGTTGCGAAGAGTGATGCTGTGGTTGTGCTGAGTGATGCTGTGGTTGTGCTGAGTGATGCTGTGGTGGTGCTGAGTGGTGCTGTGGTGGTGCTGAGTGGTGCTGTGCTGGTGCTGAGTGATGCTGTGGTTGTGCTGTGGTGGTGTTGAGTGATGCTGTGGTGGTGCTGTGGTGGTGCTGAGTGGTGCTGCGGTGGTGCTGAGTGATGCTGTGGTTGTGCTGTGGTGGTGCTGAGTGGTGCTGTGGTGGTGCTGAGTGGTGCTGTGGTGGTGCTGAGTGATGCTGTGGTGGTGCTGAGTGGTGCTCTGGTGGTGCTGAGTGGTGCTGCTGAGTGGTGCTGTGGGAAGGCATGGCTTGGCAGTTCGGGCTGGACTGTTCCCATGAGGCACAGGGTCAGACTGGTTTGCATATGGCCATGTCTGAACTGGGGTGGCAGAGTGGGCTAAAGAACGGTGATGGATTAAACCTTGATCTGTTGACTGGGTGTGAGTGTTTGATTGGTTCAGATGCTCCGTCCATCACCACACCCTTTTGTACGAGCTAAAAATAAGGCGGCAGGCACAGTGCAAGGCCCTAGGCTTCCACAAAACTTTGGGCATGAAGAATTTTCACACTGTCTAGTGAACTTCACCAGGGTTTACAAACATCGAAAATCAGCCCTAGTGAGTCCTCCAAGCAAGAAACATTCTCTACTTGGAAATGAAAGTGTCACTCGAGTTTACGTTCATTTTCAGGTGGTAACAGCAGGCATTCGTTCTGCAGGAGCAGCTGTTCTAGAGTCAAAGAATGCCTTGCAAATAAAGCAACAGGGCTGGTTAAGTGATCATGCTGAAATAATGCCACCAGTGGTTTTGCTTTTAAGAGATTTGTACAACATATGGGACCACGAAGCCAAGCTGTTGTTGAGGTAAAGGAGGATTGGCCTGGTGGACTTTCCTTTACATGTGTACTTCCTATGTTATAGAACTTGCAAATAGTTTAGTGTGGGGACTTGGTAACCATAAACGTGTGATAAATAAAGTATTTTTAGACCAATATAAAGTGTAACATACGTCCACCGAGTGCTACAGATGTGCCCACTGATTGAACCAGTATTTATTTTAGCCAGATTTTTGTATTTGCCTTTATACCACATTTAATGTGTGGAGTGATTAAAAAAGAATCGGGTGAGTGTCAAAGAGCTGCACGATTAAGTCATTGTTTCCTTACCCATCTGTAAAATGCAAATCTTAAAAAGAATTTTACAACACATTCGGTGACTTCTGTAAAGTGTATTTCGTTTCTGCAGAGGTGAAGGATTGGAGGAGCTACACCTTCAAGAGTCACTGACAGGCACTGTAAGGAAACTCGCCCTGCTTTCAGCCTCAGATCTCTCAGCCATGCCCCCCGCCACCCCCCCCCCCCATGAACACCCACGCACATCATGAACTCACTCAAACACCTACCTGGAAGTGACTCATTCGGTTCACTGTGTGCACTATGCAGCATTCGAATATTGCATTTAAATAAAACTTGGGAAACGACAACTGGAAAAGTAAATACTATTAGGGAATGCACAATTAAAAAAATATATATATGAACGCGAACGGGTAAATAGATCAATGTCACGTACACCTTAACAGTTGTAAAAGTCATTGCTGACAAATCGCTCAGTTATTGGCCAGTAAAATGAAGACTTCAATATACAGCCTGACAGGGACCTGATCAAAAGTCAGTAATAATTACTGCCATGTCCCACTCCCGGTCGGATTGGGCGCCCTTAAAGCACTAGTCATCAGCATCAACCCTACTCCACAAAGCCACATTAAGAAAAAGATGAAAACGTACCTATAGAACTCATCCCCATCAAAGACCAGCGTGGCACCAGACACCTATCGGAAGAAACACGCCCCGGGGTCAATATTTACTTTGTGTGCGCATTGTGCCTGAAAGTTGCTACTAATGAAAGGCAGGTGTGACCCGTACTCATCAGGGAGGTGCTGCTACGGATGCATTCTCAATAGTATGGGGTTCCTACACACGATAGTTCGGGCTGGACTGTTAGCTTTTAGGGGCGGGGAGTGGGAGCTGTTCAGCCGGCTCCGGATCGACTTCAACAGCCGTGCTTACAAATTGTCTATGAATAGCACCGAGCAGATAACCCCTTTTTAGGTTTTGTCTGGCGTAAACGATGCGAAAGCATCGTTTCGCTAGGCAAAAACCTATTGTATATAGTGTAGGGGGCATGGTCCGTCCCCAGTCTCCCATTGGCTAGCTCCATAAATGGAGGCTAGCCATTGTGAGACGGCTCTGTCCGTCAATCCCGGACCAGATTCGGGGGCGCTCCCGAGAATTTTTGGCTTTTGGCGACGTCAGTCTCGGGAACGCCCCCGAATCTGGTCCGGCATTGAAGGCACACGCCTTCCTGCACAGGCCGTGCTTTGAACGGGTGCGCAACAAGATGTTGTCGATGCCGAGACTCGACCCTGGCCCCCCAGCTCCATAATGTCCATGTTCCCGTTCCTTCCCGCAGCCCCCCCCTCCCACTGTCCGTGTCTCCGGCCGTCTGTCCCACCTCATTTACATTAGAACATCTTCAGTCCTGCTCTTTAATAACCAGCTCCCACAACAACTCCTCGTGCCAAGTCCTCGCACACACTCTTTACATAAAACAATATTCTGCTGCCATTGGAATTTCGTGTCTTTAAGGGATGCCTTCGTGGTGTTGTGCTTTTTTGCTTCCGAGGCGAGCACTGTTGGATGTAACTGAAATCGTTACATTACCTTCTATTCTTTCCGTTCGCTGGAGGATTTTAACTCCCTTTAGCTGACAAGCATGCCTTTCATTGAATAGCAGAGGCATTCAAGTTTGTTACGCAGCGAGCCCCGGGGGAAGCAGGGCAGATGCAGGGGAGAGGGAAATGGAAGGCAGCCTCTGCTTGCACGAAATGTGGTTTTCAGCGCAGAGCGTTAGGTTCCCGCCCCCCCTGCCGCTGTCTGTTGCCCCCCTCCCGCTGTCTGTTGCCCCCCTCCCGTTGTATATTGCCCCCGTCCCGATGTCTGTGGCCCCCCCTCCGCTGTCTGTTGCCCCCCCTCCGCTGTCTGTTACCCCCCTCCCGCTGTCTGTTGCCCCCCCTCCCGCTGTCTGTTGCCCCCCTCCAGCTGTCCGTTGCCCAGCCTCCCACTTTCCATTGCCCCCTCGCGCTGTCCGTTGCCCCCCCTCCGCTGTCCGTTGCCCCCCTCCGCTGTCCGTTGCCCCCCCTCCGCTGTCCATTGCCCCCCCTCCCGCTGTCCGTTCCCGCCTCCCCCTCCCGCTGTCCGTGTCCAAATATAATTTTAATAAATGTGGTTGGGTGTCGCACACTTTCAACTAATTACTAAGTTTTACCGATATGTGTGCTGCTCTGTATTAATGCCTGCCAAGCATTGATGAATGAACTCTGAATAAAGGCCTAACCCCACATGGGCTGCTAGGACTACAGTGCGCACTACTGAAATAACATTTAAACATTCAATAAACTTTTCAAATTAGTCCAACGTGTATTCAATACTTTTCATTTATTTTAAATCATCAATAGAATTCAAAAATACTATGCATAGGATCAAATCATATAACATTTACAATATGCATTGTTTTAGAATGTTTCATGAACCACCACCCAATGCATTTCGGGACGTTCTTGTCCCTTCGCCAGGGGTTCCAATTTTCAACTGAAAAGAACAAGGAAACAATATGAAACGATGCCATGTTACATATTTACAATAAGTCAGCAGTTAAACTGTACATATGAAAATAAACACTTCGAAAAGAACATTTTTTCTTAGTAATTACCATGCTGATTCATAATTCACACAAGTTTCAGATGAAATCACAATCAAAAACAGAATGAACAAATATTTGGATGCAAAATTATATTACTAAAACAAAACTGATGGCAAATGTAGTTGTACTACCCTACAGAAACACACACAACTCTGTCTAAACGAAATAGAACGAAGTGAAAAGTATACCAGAAAAACAACCAGTCAGTCTACCTACTGGATGACAACACCCAGAACACCATGTCCTCCATTCCTCAACATGCGCTCACCTTAATAAAAGGACGAAGGTCGTAGTCAAATGATCCATGCAAAATCAAGAACGATGATAACACTGTTAGAAAACAAGTTTCCACAATTAGAAACAGCGTTGTTATGCGTAAAACGTTCGGTATGGTTATTATTTCGACAAGCCGCTCACCTCTATATAAGCGAACCTATATAGTCTGTCTATTACGAAGATTTCCTTGTACCTACAAAAAATAAAGGTAACATCAGTACCCTTGTTGTTTAAAAAATTACAGAGCTGAGTCAGTACGAGACGATCAATAAACCTAGCTTACCTATTATTCACTCTGAGTAGCTACAAACTATCCCGCCTGGCTGTTTCAACGATTCACTTCCGTGTCATCGTACTCAGCTTATAAACGTAATTTCCGGGTCAAGAATCGCAATCGAAAAAAGACTATGATCGCATAATGATATCAGCTCTGGATCAAATACTTTGAACGTGCTAAAAATAATGATGCCGTACGTATACCACATTTCATGATCGAGTGGTTAATGTATGAAAATGATTCGAATGTCGACATAATCATTGCCTAAATCACCGCGACGCGAAACATGATCGTCATAGTTCAAAATCTGATAACTTTATGTGGCGAACACAGGATCTGAAAACACAATAGGAGTCTCAACAATACATAACCACAAAAGAGAGATAAAAACATAAAGAATGCGTGTCAAAATATCATAAATAAAACTAAACTACATACATAATTGTTCTAAAGCTGCCTGCCTGCTATTTACACCTTTTTTAATTACATGAATTATAAATACCCTGCCTTCTATTTACAGCTATGGTATTTAAAGTGATACATCATCATACAGAAGCACCCAAATTTGTAAATTTGTTATAATTCATGTCATTAAAAAAGGTGTAAATAGCAGGCAGGCAGCTTTAGAACAATTATGTATGTAGTTTAGTTTTATTTATGATATTTTGACATGCATTCTTTATGTTTTTATCTCTCTTTTGTGGTTATTTACTGTTGAGACTCCTATTGTGTTTTCAGATCCTGTGTTCGCCACATAAAGTTATCAGGTTTTGAACTATGACGATCATGTTTCGCGTTGCGGTGATTTAGGCAATGATTATGTCGACATTCGAATCATTTTCATACATTAACCACTCGATCATGAAATGTGGTATACGTACGGCATCATTATTTTTAGCACGTTCAAAGTATTTGATCCAGAGCTGATATCATTATGCGATCATAGTCTTTTTTCGATTGCGATTCTTGACCTGGAAATTACGTTTATAAGCTGAGTACGATGACACGGAAGTGCATTGTTGAAACAGCCAGGCGGGATAGTTTGTAGCTACTCGGAGTGAATAATAGGTAAGCTAGGTTTATTGATCGTCTCGTACTGACTCAGCTCTGTAATTTTTTAAACAACAAGGGTACTGATGCTACCTTTATTTTTTGTAGGTACAAGGAATTCTTCGTAATAGACAGACTATATAGGTTCGCTTATATAGAGGTGAGCGGCTTGTCGAATTAATAACCATACCGAACGTTTTACGCATAACAACGCTGTTTCTAATTGTGGAAACTTGTTTTCTAACAGTGTTATCATCGTTCTTGATTTTGCATGGATCATTTGACTACGACGTTCGTCCTTTTATTAAGGTGAGCGCATGTTGAGGAATGGAGGACATGGTGTTCTGGGTGTTGTCATCCAGTAGGTAGACTGACTGGTTGTTTTCCTGGTATACTTTTCACTTCGTTCTATTTCGTTTAGACAGAGTCGTGTGTGTTTCTGTAGGGTAGTACAACTACATTTGCCATCAGTTTTGTTTTAGTAATATAATTTTGCATCCAAATAATTGTTCATTCTGTTTTTGATTGTGATTTCATCTGAAACTTGTGTGAATTATGAATCAGCATGGTAATTACTAAGAAAAAATGTTCTTTTCGAAGTGTTTATTTTCATATGTACAGTTTAACTGCTGACTTATTGTAAATATGTAACATGGCATCGTTTCATATTGTTTCCTTGTTCTTTTCAGTTGAAAATTGGAACCCCTGACGAAGGGACAAGAACGTCCCGAAATGCATTGGGTGGTGGTTCATGAAACATTCTAAAACAATGCATATTGTAAATGTTATATGATTTGATCCTATGCATAGTATTTTTGAATTCTATTGATGATTTAAAATAAATGAAAAGTATTGAATACACGTTGGACTAATTTGAAAAGTTTATTGAATGTTTAAATGTTATTTCAGTAGTAAGCACTGTAGTCCTAGCAGCCCATGTGGGGTTAGGCCTTTATTCAGAGCAAATATAATTTTAGGCAAAGCTCTGAAGTTAGGCCGGTTCAGTCGCCAACAGCTAATCCAGCCCTGTCCTCGATTTATTTTTTTCTCCACCTTCACGTCATTGGTCTACTTTTGTCATACTAAACTACAAGTCCCAGCGTGCTAAGCGGTTTGGTGAGCAACGCATTCTTCTCGAGTTACAAATCATGCTCTCTAAATGTTCTGATGCTTATACTAGTATTAAAGATGTTTTTTCAGGCAGTACCTTGACCCGGTGTTGCACTTTCTGTTTTTAGATCAGTGGCCGCGGGGCGGGCCACAGACAAAGCACACGGTAGCACATCTGCACTCATTCTGAAAGCCAGAATTATCACCAATATCGGGAACAAAACTGGAGGAGATGAGGCATTACGATAGACCTATTGAGAACTGTGGAGCCAGCCAGGCTTGAGTCTAGGCGCCGGCTCTACAGCCCGTGATTCTGGGCACATCATTTAATTTCCCCGTTACCTTTAAAACAAACACTGGCCTTGTGTAGGCACACGCGCAGAGCGCTCTAATACAGCGGAGTTCGCGCTATATAAAACTGAAAAAATACAAATAAATGGAGAACTGAGAGGAGGGTTTTCTGGCTCCCGTGAGTGTGTACAAGTAGCACCTCAGGGGCGGAAAGGGGTCGAGAGCCAGCTGAGAGGGCCTGGGGCGGGGGTGCAGGAGGGAGGGGGAGTGAAGTTTGACAAGCTGCGGCTCCAGCTGAGATGCATACACTTCAGGGAGGGGGGGCAGCAGGCGGGGAGGGGCCCCACAGACGCCCACCCCCAGCACCACTGCAATCCGCGATCCCTCACACTGGGGAGCAGCCCTGCTCTGGGTAATGTGAGCCACAGGGAAACCAATCATGAGGCGAGGGACCGCGTGTGATCTTCGGCAGCCCGTCACTCACTCTTCCCTTTCACCACACTCTCCTTTTCTCACTGACTCTCTCTCTTCTGCTCATACTCTCATCCCGTCACTCACTCTTCCCTTTCACCACACTCTCCTTCTCTCACTGCCTCTCTCTCTTCTGCTCATACTCTCATCCCGTCCCTCACTCTTCCCCTTCACCACACTCTCCTTCTCTCACTGCCTCTCTCTCTTCTGCTCATACTCTCATCCCGTCACTCACTCTTCCCTTTCACCACACTCTCCTTCTCTCACTACCTCTCTCTCTTCTGCTCATACTCTCATCCCGTCACTCACTCTTCCCTTTCACCACACTCTCCTTCTCTCACTGCCTCTCTCTCTTCTGCTCATACTCTCATCCCGTCACTCACTCTTCCCTTTCACCACACTCTCCTTCTCTCACTGACTCTCTCTCTTCTGCTCATACTCTCATCCCGTCACTCACTCTTCCCTTTCACCACACTCTCCTTCTCTCACTGCTTCTCTCTCTTCTGCTCATACTCTCATCCCGTCACTCACTCTTCCCTTTCACCACACTCTCCTTCTCTCACTGCCTCTTTTTCTCCTGCTCATACTCTCTTCTCGTCACTCACTCTACCTTCACCACACTGTTAACTCTCTCCAATGCACCACTCTCTCTCACCCAAATTTGTTTTTCCTTCTTGGCTCTATCTCTATTCATTATCCCTCCCTGACTCCTCCTGATTCTATAGAGCACTTTTCAAAATGTTTTGTAAACATCGTCCATTTGCGTGAGATTACGCTATTGGCATTGTAAATGACAATGCCATTAATTTATCTGTTTTTAAAACCAACACATAAATAAAAGATTTGTCATTGAAAATGCCAATAGCTCTAACTTTGTCAAAGGCAAAACAATTGCATTGTAAATGCTTTTTAGGTTTTGCCTGGCGAAAGATGCGCTCTGCGCATCTTTTTCGCCCAGGCGAAAACCTAATGATTATAGTAGGGGAGACAGGAACGGCCCCCGTCTTCCGTTGGCTAGCTCCATAAATGGAGGCTAGCCATTGGAAGACGGGTCTGTCCGTCAATGCCGGACCAGATTCGGGGGTGTTCCCGAGAATTTTTGGCTTTTGGCTACGTCACTCTACGTCAGCCGAAAGCCAATTCAAGGGAACGCCCCCGAATCTGGTCCGCCATTGACGGCACCCGCCTTCCTGCTAGGGGCCGTGAGAAGGAGCCCGCAGCCACCTCCCCGTCTTCGGCGAGGCCCCGGAGAGGAGGAGCCTCGCGCGGCGCCAACCAGAGGAGAACTAGCGGAACACTGGAGAGACCGGTGAGTCCCCTCCTGCTGTCATGGTGCCCCAGTGTCTGTCCGATGGTGTGCTTCTGCCAAGCTTCAGAGGAAGTGCAGGTGAGTCGCTTTGTTTTATTTGGGGCTAGGGGAGGCTCCCTCCCGCTACCCGTGTGTCCGTTCCCGCCCCCGTACCTCCCTCCCGCTCCCCTTGTGTCCGTTCCCGCCCCGCACCCCCCCTCCTGCTCTCCGTGTGTCCGTTGTTCTTTTTACCTTTGGCTGCAATCATCAGTTCTTCAAAAAAAGCGCAATCGATTTGCAGGGAGAGGATGCGCTCTGAGTGAGCCCTTTTAAACCATTGGCTTTCATGTTTTTCACAGTTTGCCCTTGCTTTAATGGGCTGTTTATCAAGGCATCAATGCCATTTCGTGGATGTTTACATTATCCTGTTTAGGTCTGGGTAATGGGGTTTCAAGCAGTCCCTTTGATGTGATATTAGGTGACACTGCAACATTTAATTTGCTAATATACTTTCTGATTTACTTTTTGTTTTTTACGTAGTGTTTGGATTCCTTAGACTATCATAAAGAGCTAGTACCAATCATCCTCGTATGCTCATTTATTTTACTTCGTAGTCATGGTAACCTGCTGCTGGATTTAGTTTTTTTGTTCACAAATAAATATTTGCAAGCACATGCTTTTTTTTAAAGATCCAATTGAATTACTGGCCCTCTGTCACACGTACCTACTGTTCAATATTTTATGCGGCAGGTCTTTTAACCACTTACGGTATCTTTAGACTTCTTTTCAAAGCACTCTTCTTTGAGAGTCTATTTTGTCTTTGCTAATGCTGTCTGCGCATCAAAGAGGCCCTTTTTATAACTGATAAGGAAAACAACATTATTAATGAACCATCCTTGTTTTACATGACAAGTTTAAACAGTATGCAGCATTCGGCAAAAAGGTCTGTTTTATAAAACCTGCCAATGCTCTGTTGACCTCACTGTCTATGCTACTTCCATTGATAACTCATTCGGGCGTCCGAGCAGTGTCCCAGTAATCATTTAATAATACATAATAGACTAACTATGGGGTACACTTGTGAGGCATGGCAACCATGAAGCACGCAGATGAACAAGATCGAGTGAGAAAGAGATTGTGAAAATGTTGGCATTATTATAGTAAAACATATATAAAAAGGCAGTTTAAGCAGATAAATGTATCTATCGATCTCTCTCCCTCCCTGCATATCCCCCCCCCCAGCACGTCAGGCAGGGGGTTCGGCGCCCAGCAGCACACAGCTTAAGCCCCGCAACCAACCGCCTCCTTTTTTTTTCTCTCTTCAGCCTTGTGGCTCTAACTAACGCAATTCTGCAAGGGGCCACACTTCGGGTGGATCTGCGGGTCACCGAAGTGGCAGAAAATCAATATAAGCAGCCTGTCCCCTCCCTGCCCTTTCCCAGTCTGTCCTCTCCCAGCCTGTCCACTTCCAGCCTGCCCTTTCCCAGCCTGTCCTCTCCCAGCCTTTCCACTTCCAGCCTGTCCACTTCCAGCCTGCCCTCTCCCAACCTGCCCTCTCCCAACCTGCCCTCTCCCAGACTGTCCCCTCCCTGCCCTCTCCCAGCCTGCCCTCTCCCAGCCTGCCCCCTCCCTGCCCTCTCCCAGCCTGCCCTCTCCCAGCCTGTCCCCTCCCTGCCCTCTCCTAGCCTGTCCTCTCCCTGCCTGTTGTCGTGTCCCGGCGGCAGCAGGCAGCAGCGTGCACTGCGTCCCCGAAGTAACAGCCCTAAAGCAAGCAAGAAGTACGCCCCCCTCCCACCAATCCCTGTTAGGTAGTGGAAACTGTCGAAACTGGGGTGCAGACAGCCCCTCTCACCTTTCGGCCTGGTACCACTGCACCAGCCGCACTACTTCCCTACTGACCGTTCTCCACTTCAGCCACGTCTAAATTACAATTCATGCTTGTGACCCTTTTGCCTGCTTGTGCTTGTTTTCATGACCATGTTGCCTGCTTGTGCCTCCGTGTGCCCCTGTTGCCTGCTTGTGCCTCCGTGTGCCCCTGTTGCCTGCTTGTGCCTCTGTGTGCCCCTGTTGCCTGCTTGTGCCTCCGTGTGCCCCTGTCGCCTGCTTGTGCCTCAGTTTTCGTGCCCCTGTTGCCTGCTTGTGCCTCAATTTTCGTTCCCCTGTTGCCTGCTTGTGCCTCTGTGTGCCCCTGTTGCCTGCTTGTGCCTCCGTGTGCCCCTGTTGCCTGTGTGTGCCTCCGTGTGCCCCTGTTGCCTGCTTGTACCTCCGTGTGCCTCTGTTGCCTGCTTGTGCCTCCGTGTGCCCCTGTTGCCTGCTTGTGCCTCCGTGTGCCCCTGTTGCCTGCTTGTGCCTCCGTGTGCCCCTGTTGCCTGCTTGTGCCTCTGTGTGCCCCTGTTGCCTGCTTGTGCCTCCGTGTGCCCCTGTCGCCTGCTTGTGCCTCAGTTTTCGTGCCCCTGTTGCCTGCTTGTGCCTCAATTTTCGTGCCCCTGTTGCCTGCTTGTGCCTCTGTGTGCCCCTGTTGCCTGCTTGTGCCTCCGTGTGCCCCTGTTGCCTGTGTGTGCCTCCGTGTGCCCCTGTTGCCTGCTTGTACCTCCGTGTGCCTCTGTTGCCTGCTTGTGCCTCCGTGTGCCCCTGTTGCCTGCTTGTGCCTCCGTGTGCCCCTGTTGCCTGCTTGTGCCTCTGTGTGCCCCTGTTGCCTGCTTGTGCCTCCGTGTGCCCCTGTTGCCTGCTTGTGCCTCCGTTTTCATGCCCCTGTTGCCTGCTTGTGCCTCCATGTGCCCCTGTTGCCTGCTTGTGCCTCCGTGTGCCCCTGTTGCCTGCTTGTGCCTCCGTGTGCCCCTGTTGCCTGCTTGTGCCTCCGTGTGCCACTGTTGCCTGCTTGTGCCTCTGTGTGCCCCCGTTGCCTGCTTGTGCCTCCGTGTGCCCCTGTTGCCTGCTTGTGCCTCCGTGTGCCTCTGTTGCCTGCGTGTGCCTCCGTGTGCCCCTGTTGCCTGCTTGTGCTGTGTGGGTGTGTGTGGAGGGCTCTGTGTGGCTGTGTGTGTGGGAAGCTTTGTGTGGCTGTGTGTTTAGGAAGCTTTGTGTGGCTGTGTGGGTGGGGGGCTTTGTGTGGCTGTGTGTGTGGGGGGCTCTGTGTGGCTGTGTGTGTGGGGGGCTCTGTGTGGGTGTGTGTGTGTGGGGGGGCTCTGTGTGTGTTTGTGTGTGTCATTTGCGAGAGATAAAGCTAGTGGCATTGTAAATGACAATGCCATTTATTTATGTTAAAAAAAACATAAATAAAAATAATGTCAAGAGCAATGCCAATAGCTCTAACTTTAACAAAGGCAAAACCATTGCATTGTAAATGCTTGTTTGTCATTGTCTTCCAACAAATGTTTTTTTTTCTGCGCAGCGTTTCCCAGACGTTGCCGCCTGCCTTCTGCTGCTGATTATTGAAACCGAGCTGTTTTGCATTCGCACGCGCGCGGCCGGGGTTCAGGGAGCTCTCCCCGACCGCCATTCCACCCTGAGCACGGAGCCAAATACAATTACAGGGATAGTTTTTCTGATTGCATTAAAATCATTAGAATGAAAGATCCCGAAATCGTACATTAAGGGGTGACCGCGCGCTGTAGGAGACACACACTGTGAAAGTGAAAGTGCGAGAAGAGACGCGCGTGTTCACAGCGCGTGTCTCCTAAGGCGCGCGGTCATAAAGCGCGCTCACAAGGCCATCCGAGCATGTTTTGCACATGCTATGTTTCACTAAACCAAGTCTTCAGGATGCAGTAATTAAACGCAACAGTACCGTTTCTCTGCCGCAAAAATAAAACATTTCCCAGTGATGTCCTTTAAAGCTAAACATTATTTCCGGAACCATTCTAATTACATCTGCCTACCAGGATGTATTCCTTACTATTATTTTAAAATGATATACTTTTTACCATGTTTAGGCAATGGAAAGCTTTCTTTTTGTATTCAGTTTTATTTCTGTGTCAAATGCTTCAAATGGAAATACTTCCCCCAGACGTTAGCCATGGAACCGCAAATGAAACCGTGTGAGAGCTCCCAGCCTGTACCGGCTCCAACACACTCCCTGTGTACACGCAACACAGAGGCGAACTATCCTTTCCCACGGAACATTGCCGCCGGCCTGCGACCAGGAAGTCAGGCAGGCCGGGCGGAACAACCTGAAACAGGAAGTAGGAGGGCGGGAGCCTACCCCGCCTCCCACGGAAGAGCCGCGGCTGTTTGGAGCACCGGAGCAGGCAGGAGCCTACCCTGCGCCCCGGTGCCGAAGGAGGGAGGAAGAGTCCTGCTGCCGGGCCCTGCAGCTGCCGATGAGAGGAGAGTCGGTGAGTGGGGCTTCGCCTTGTTGCTGAGCTGCGAGGGCGGGGGGGGGGCATGTGTGTGTGCGCGCGTGCGGCGGCGGGGGGGCTGTGTATGTGTGTGAGCGTGCGTGTGTGTATGTGTCTTGGAGTCTGTGTGTATGCGTGTGTGTGTGTGACTGTGGGGGGGTGTGTGTGTAGGTGCGGCGGTGACGGGGGGAGGGGGTGTGTGTGTAGGTGCGGCGGCGGCGACGGGGCAGGAGTGTGCCTGTGTATGCGTGTGCCTGTGTATGCGTGTGGCTGTGTATGCGTGTTTCTGTGTATGCGTGTGCCTGTGTATGCGTGTGCCTGTGCGCATGCGTGAATGTGGGTGCGCTTGCACGCAGCTGAATCCAGCCTGAGAGAAGCGCGTGGCACTTTCGTGTCCTCATTCCCCCGAGTCAGCTAGCTATAGTTCTCCACCTGGACCGCATCCTTCGGATGCGTATTCCCAGGCTCGACCTAAAAATGGACCAATTTTTCAAGAATAGGGGCACACTCAGTTCTTTAACACAATATTGCACCTGCTTCTCCAGAGGTTTTGGGGGTGTGGCCTTGCTAATTTACTGCTGTAGATGTGGAAAAGGCAGGAGCGCAGCTGCATCTGCCAGATGTATGTCACAACTGCAGTGATGTCACTCACTTGCCACATCTCCGACCATTTACAGCAGGGACTGTGGAATTTTAGTTTGCGATCTGAACATCATCTGCGCCAGCTTGTCACCTATGCACGACGCGCACGGCAGCCATTCTGGGTCACCTATGTATTACGTGCACGGCAGCCATCTTAGATATCATGGTCTCCCTGTCCACGACCGATCGCCAGCGCGCCCCTCTGACCCAGCAAGCATCCTCCGCGCGCCCTGGCTCCCCCCTCCCTCCTCCTTATGAGCATGACCCATCTGCATGACCCTGTCCTTGGGAGTCACGCCAGCGCCTGACCAACACCTCCTCTCCTCCCATGAATGCCCCTCTGTTGATAAACCTCCCCTCTGCGCTGGATTGTTCATGCGGCATGAATACCACTCCATTGATGACCCCTCACCCCGTGTCCGACTGTCCACACAGGTCCGAGGCCATTGCCTAAGCCGAGAGATACCATTTACTGCCCTTATTGTATGAGGTCGCTCTCCTTCAAAGGACCCTCTATTGATCCAGGCCTCCCCACCCCCTGTGACATGATCAGGCGCACACATCCTAAGCCTCGACGAAACACTCAGCTGCGTGATGACCCTCCCTCTTATCAGCAGGTTGAGGACCTCCATTGTGAATGTATATGGGGGTGGGATTAACACGAGGATTACGGGGATGTCTTTTCCCATGCCTTACAAAGTTGTGATTGTATTAAAGGAAGGTCACATGCCATAAACCAGTGTATAAGAGGCCAGGCCTCTGAGTGGCTGTTAGAGCACCTCGAGACGATACCTTGTTGTCTGATCTGATGTGTTCTGCTCCGTCGGAATAAACTTCTGTTTCCTGCCTTCTGGTCTCCGGCGCCTGCCTCATTGCTTGGTAAACTTGAATGGTACAAGGGCGGTTAGCGCCGGGCAAATCTTGAGAAAGGTCCTAGCCCTACCTTTTTCTACAAATTGGCGCCCAACGTGGGGCCCATCAGCGACACGTGGATCCAGTGGGAGAGGTCCCGATGACAGAGTGAACGACTGCAACGATCGGGAAGAGCTCATGTCCGATAGACCCTCGTCTGACAGCCGATCATCCGACCTTCACTAGTTCTGAACAGACCTCTCTCGAGTGATCTACGGTCCTGACTGGGAACCATCAGGAGTGCCGCGAACATCACGAAGGAGAGAGGACGATCGGGCGCTGGATCCAGAGGACAGGAAACCGTCCATGCGGTCCGGGTAAGGTCGTGTAAACACGACGAATTGAGGAAAATTGTTTTTGTTTGGATAATACTAGTATTACGCTTTGTTGAAACCTCTGGAGATTCGCTGTCTGCAAACGGGGAAAAACAAACAGGCTCTCTCTTTGCAAACAGTGAAGGATAGGTAACGCAGACTTTTGTCCCCATTGTAATCCGTCGTGCCTATCTTCCTCCCCCACTGTTTCCCGAACTGTCGTTCGTGGATTATTGTCTGGAGATTCTTTGTCTGCAAACAGGGAAGAACAGGGTCTCTCTTTGCAGGTAGAGAAAGAGTGGGTAGCGATAACTTTTCGTGCCCACTTATTCTCCCCACTGAATTGTTTGATTGGCCGATTATTCGGTATTGGTTCGTTTGAGGTATTCACCGCCGCCAAACAACGGAGAATAGAAATATTCTGCCTAGTCTTTGCCCGCTGTGATAAGATAGGTAGTGCAGACTTTTGTCCCCGGTGTAAACCGTCATGCCTATCTTCTCCCCACTGGTTGGTAGCCTGTTTAGCCCGGACCGCTTATTAGAGATGAACCATCCAGCTCCACTGGAGGGCACCCCTAATAAGGACATGTTCACTAAGTATGGACTAGTCGCTATAGCTTACACTAGACTATGGCATAAATACACGAAAAAGAACCCTGAAAGTCAGTGGCCACTGATAGGTTCCTTTAGTGAAAATAAAATAAAAACATTAGAAATAGCGCTCCAGAAAAATAAGACCACGCCCACCATGCTCGACAGTATCGGCATGTGGCGCAAAGAAACGGAACAACGAAAGAAAAGAGAAGAAGCAAAAGTAGGGAAAGAATTACGAAAGGCAGCCCACCTAGCCGCAAAGCAACTAGAAGAGGAAATAAAAGAAAGAAACGAAGCTACACAAAACCAAGAATTGGGGTCAACAGGCCAATGTCCTGTTAGGACCCCCTCTGCGCTCTACCCTGAACTACCCTCCAAACAACGGGCAAACGATGAGTTATTGCTAGGTCCCCCAATCATCTACATGCCCCCTCCATATGCTCCCAGCCAACAAAACCTGCAAGCCCCGAGTGTGAGTGAAAGTGACCCTAGTGCTAGTGCACCAGCCCTCACGGCCTCCGCACCAGCCACATTAACAACTTCGTTAAGCGACCCCGAGGCTAGCAAACAATCATCAGCCAGGTTAAATAGGTTAAGCAAAGATGAGCGGGATGGGATCGACAAAATAGCAAAAACATTGGTAGAACGAAGGGAGAGTGAAGAATACACAATGAGCGTGTATAATTCACATGCCGACAGTCACAGACGGCATTTCATTTTGCGATTCAGCTTCCACACCCTGAACGCGTATGAAGATAGGTATCAGAGTAAGGGTCCCGCTAAACTAACAACACTGTATAGGAAGATTGATGTCGGAGATGGGACTGAACGTGAGGCGACGGAACTCTTCATGCAAATGCTTGAGGTCTTCCGCCACCTCGCAGAACAGAAACCAGAAACCAAGGTTACGGCCCCTGAAACAACCTCGGCAGAGGTAGCCAATACTATGATGCCTATCAGAGAAGCGGCTCCTTACTGGATCCCGCCACGGGGCCAGGGAACGAGCGATGATATTAATAATGAACATGCAAAGGGAAGGGTTGTGTACAATTGGGTTTACCAACCATGGGACCGACAAGACATCCTAACCTTCAAGCAAACCTTGCCCGACTTAAGAAAGAACCCGACGGCATTTTATACTGAATTAGGCACAGCCTTGGGTTCGACAATAATGACTTTAGCAGATATTGACATGTTCTTTGGGTTATGCCTGCCAGCTGATGTGTGGAAGCAAATCCGGAAAGTCGACCACACGGATCTGTTGGGACATACCTGGGACCAACTCGGTAAACTCGATAGACAGCGAGAGCCAGGGAGTAAACCAGTGAAGGACATACTGGAACTCTCAGACAAACTGGTTCAGAAGTTAAAAACCCTGGTCCCGGAAAGAAAAGTAGACTGGTCGATAGTCACGGCCTGTCGACAGAAACCCCAGGAGGATGTGTCAGAATACTTCTCCCGATTCGAGACAGTGTTCTCCGACTACAGTGGCCAAGACATGACCACCGCAACCGGACAACACCTGTTTGTGCAAAATTATGTAAAGGGACTAACGCAAGAAGTCTCCCAAAAACTGCAGACGAGTGAGAGTAGTTGGGGAGCCTCCAAACCCGCAGCCATCCTTCAGATGGCTCAGTATTACGAGCACCAAAAGAATGAGAATGATAGGGCGTCCGAGAAAAAGAAGAAAGATTTGAAGGAAAGGGTAATGATAGCCCAGATACAGGGTATAGCGCTAGGACGGGAACACCAAAGGGGGAACTACCAATCATCCACCCCCAGAGATCTACCTCCTAAAGATCACACCCCAACATCCCACACTGGACGGAGAGACATTAGCAATGACCAATGCGCCTTCTGCAAAGGGCTCGGCCATTGGAAATCCCAGTGTCCGGTTCTGCTAGAGATGAATAGAAATAGGGATTCCAGGGATGTGGCGGGTGGTCCGAGGAATAGAATACAGGGACGAGGGAGCCCCAACGACACCAATAATGACAGATCGGGAAGACTGAACACATTTGACCGTCCCCGACAGAACCAATATCAGCTATCCGAAGGTGAACATGACCCCGACTTTGCATAGGACTGCCAGGGGCAAGGGAGGGATCCAGTCGAGCTCTGTGTTGACCAGCAAGGTCCTTATGTCACCGCTAAGGTCTTGGGTACAGAGTCTCCATTCTTGGTAGACACTGGGGCGACACGTAGTGTGTTATCAAAACGACTGATTCCAAGGGCACCCTTGTCTGGCTCACACATAACGTCTATAGGTTTCGATGGGACGCCCTCCACTAACCCCCTGTCCGTACCTATTACCTTTGACCTAGAAAACAACACTACTGACGCGACATTTCTCCTTTCCTCCAACTCCCCTGACGCCATTATGGGCATTGACTTACTGAAGCACTTTCGAGCTACCATTAGGTGTTCCCCAGATGGAATACGAGTCATCCTGTACGACAACCCAGACATGCCCAGATCCCGTCCCCCACGACACATGTGCTCTATAACTGACGCTGACCTATCCCTGCTTGACACCCTACCTTCGTACCTGTGGGCCAAAAATGACTCTGATGTGGGGCGAATGATGATTGACCCTATTCACATAACTGTACGACAGGACGCTATGCTCCCGAAACTCCCGCAGTATCGGATATCGCCAGAGGGTGAGAAGGCACTGGTAGCGATCATTCAGTCTCTGGTAGACGCAGGAGTGGTTGAAGAAGTGGTTAGCAACGTCTGCAACAGCCCAATCCTACCTATTGTTAAGAAGCAAGGTGAAGGAGATGAGAAAGCGTACCGCTTCATCATCGACTTGCGAGAGATTAACAAAGTGGTTGTACCCCAATATCCTGTGGTCTCTGATATCACCACCATTCTGACCCTCATCCCGTCCACTGCCACCACCTTCACTGTTATCGACCTTAAGAACGCGTTTTTCTCTATCCCCATCCATCCAGACAGCCGTTATCTCTTCGGCTTCACTTTAAAATCCCGTTCGTACCGATTTTGTAGAGCTCCCCAGGGGTACACTGAAAGTCCCAGCATTTACAGCCAGGCCCTCAAAAGACAGCTGGATGCCTTCCAGCTACCAGAGGGAGTGGTGTTGATCCAATATGTCGATGATATCCTTTTGGCGGCTGACACCACCCCGCTTGCAACGACAGCCACCGTTCAACTCCTACACTTTCTTGCAGAAAATGGCCATAAAGTCTCCAAAAAGAAGTTACAGTTCTGCCAGCCACAGGTGACTTACCTAGGCCATCTTCTGTCCAAGGAAGGGAGAAAACTTACACCCGACCGAATCCAAACCATCCTAGATACCCCCATCCCGAAAACACAAAAGCAGGTCCGCTCTTTGGTTGGCCTGACATCTTTTTGCAGACAGTGGTTGCCTAATTACAGCCTCATTGTGAAACCATTACTTGCCCTACTGACCAAGGATGCCCCCTCCCCGTTTCCTTGGACCGCTGAGTGTCAAGCCTCCTTTAAGGAATTACGGGATGCACTCTGCTCAGCGCCCGTCCTCGGAACGCCGGATTACTCCAAACCCTTCTCCCTCTTCACCCACGAAAGGGAGGGATGCGCATTGTCTGTCCTAACTCAATCAATTGGTCCTAAGCAGCGCCCTTGTGCCTACTTCTCCGCCACTCTTGATCCTGTAGCCAGAGCTTTGCCTGCCTGCCTTCGAGCAGTAGCCGCCGCTGCTGTCTCTATCCGTCAGAGCGAGGGAATTGTACTTTCCAACTCCCTCACAGTGCTAGTACCCCATGCAGTCGACACCCTCTTGAATCAGACAAAGACCCAGCACCTGACTAGCGCACGACTGACAGGGTATGAACTGACGCTACTTGCACCCCACATCACCCTAAAAAGATGCACGACTTTGAATCCTGCCACATTGTTACCCCTGCCTGAAAATGACCCTGACATTCCTCCCATCCACGACTGTGTGACCCTCACGGACGAGCAAACTAGGAGTAGGATTGACCTCCGAGACACTGCTTTCCCTGACCCCGATGGAGAGCTATGGGTAGACGGCTCTTGCATCAAACTCCCAGATGGCACCACTTCAGCTGCCTATGCAGTAACGACAGCCCGAACAGTAGTTGAGACAGCCTGCATCACACAACGATCTGCCCAAGCAGCAGAGCTGATAGCCCTCACTCGAGCATGCATCATAGCCGCAGGGACCACCACGAACGTGTATACGGACAGCCAGTATGCCTTCGGAGTGGTCCACCATTTTGGGCTCCTGTGGAGGGAGAGGGGATTCCTGACGTCCCACGGCACCCCGATCCACCACGGAGATTTAGTCTCCGCCCTGATTGAAGCAGTTCTCCTTCCCAAACGATTAGCGGTGATAAAATGTCAGGCACACAAAAGGGTGACAGACTTAGTTGGACAAGGGAATGCATTGGCCGACATTACTGCACGAACCACAGCCGAGAATAGGACGGTGACACGCATGTACATGACCAGGTCACAAGCAGAAACATGGAGTGACACAAGGACAATGATCAGAGACATACAATCGGCCAGCACCCCTCACGAGCTGACTAAGTGGGCAGGGGTGGGTTTGAAGGATGAGGAAGGCTGTTGGCGAACGAAGGATGCAAGCAAATGGATGCTGCCCGACTCATATCTGATTCCCATACTGACCATGGCTCACTCCCCCGCACACATAGGATCTGCACCCATGATTGAACTCATTTCCAAAGTCTGGCATAACGACAAAATCCCTGACTCAGCCAGACGCCTAGTTCAGCAGTGCCTTATCTGCCTGCAACACAACCCCGGGAAAGGGACTGTAGTGCCCCGGGGAGGGTTCGGGACCCCCAATCACCCCTTTGAGGTCCTTCAGATGGATTACATCCAACTAGAGAGATGCCAAAACCTGAAGTATGTACTAGTCATCGTATGTGCCTTCAGCAAATGGGTAGAAGCCTATCCAACCCGTGACAACACTGCCATGACTACTGCCAAAGTACTACTGAAGGAATTCTTCCCTCGCTATGGCCTTTGCCGAATTTTATGGAGCGACAATGGCCCCCACTTCATAGCTGAGGTTATCCAGCTAATCCTGAAAGGGTTGGGGGTGAAGCAACGATTCCATGCGGTCTTCTACCCCCAATCCGCTGGTCTAGTGGAACGCCACAATGCCACACTCAAGCTGAAACTGGCAAAAATAGTGGCCACCACTGGACTTAACTGGCCGGATGCCCTCCCACTGGCTTTGTTATCAATGCGCTCCACTCCCACCAAGCACCATTTGACCACCTACGAGGTCGTGTTTGGGCGGCCTATGAACCTCTGGACTGCTCCCAAACCGACCTCCATTCATGACGTCCCAGACGTCCTACTATCTGATTATTTGTGCAAGTTGACTAAAACGTTGTCTGTCATTCATCAACAGGTGCAGCAGGCCATCCCCGATGCTTCCAGGGGCCCCGGTCACGACATCCAACCGGGAAATTTTGTATTGATACGAAATTTCCAGCGAACCAAGAGTCTGGAACCTCGGTGGACGGGCCCCTGGCAAGTGCTGATCACCACCCGAACGGCACTCCGAGTGGAGGGGAAGAAGCACTGGCTGCACGCGCATCATTGTCGGAAGGTCCCTGCAAACCTGGCCACGACAGAAAACGTCAGCACCCAAGAAGAGCTCCTGAACAAAGACCGACCGATATTGGACTGTTATCCAGATACTGGGGCACTCGAACTTGCAAAATTCTCTGATCCTACTGTGCCATCCAGAGAAGGGTATTTCCTGCGTCGAAAGGAGGGAGTCTCGGCTAAGTAGGCCACGGACTAAGTTAAAATCTCAGAACGGTGACCTACACACAATCAAGGGTTGCCGGGAGAGAAGCTAAACGAGGTCTGTGGTTCTGCCCACTACCGAGCCCCTTGAAGGTGATGGAAGCGCCAAATAAGAAGATGATGGAAGCGCCAGATAAGAAGATGATGGAAGCGCCAAATAAGAAGATGATGGAAGCAACGGGAAATACCCAGTATAGAAATCCAAAGACTGACAACCTGCACAAATCGAAGACAATTGCACTCTTCATTGTCTTCCTCTTCTGCCTCCTTCTCATGACCTCCTTCTGGATTCTGGAAGAGAGCACACCGGCTCATGAGACATTGCTACCTACTGCACAGCCAACACCTCTGAAAGAGCATCACCTAATCCCTCTGTCGCCTCAGCTCCGGGAAAGGCGCAGGGAATTCTGGAACAATTCCTTCGTGCAACTGTTGCACCAACATAACCTTGCTGCAAATGCTACGAACTGTTGGATCTGTGGGTTGCTCCCACATGCCACTGGACACTCCATCCCCTTCATCCCTTCACCCTTCTCAGTTCACGGCTCTTGCCTCGCCTGGTTGATCCTCATGCAAGAGAGCCACAGGGACAACGCCACCTCCAGCCGGACAGTGTCACTCTTCTACTCTGGGTTCTGGCTGAACAAAACAGGAAAGACTCCAGCTGCCCTGTGTCCAGCGCTCGCAGGCACCACCTTCATCAAAGACATTCCAGCCAAAGAACGAGTCGAAGTACAGGTGCTCCACAATCCAGCCAGAACCACCTTCTCTCATCTGCAGAAACAAACTACCGCCACCCTGACTGTGGCTCTGTCCGTGATCAATGTCACTGGCCTTGTGTGCCTAGAAGGCCAGGGAACGCAGCTGGTGGGTTACAGCGCCTGCCGAGTCACCAGAACATTGGACTCAGCTGAACCCCCTTCTTTTGTTGCTTCTCCGAATATTTACTTTGTGTGTGGCACCAAGGCTTACACCTGGCTCCCGAAAGGATGGAAGGGCACCTGTTATATTGCCTTCGTTCTTCCACCCACATATGTAGCCCCTGCCAACCACCACCGGCAGAGGCGTGCAGACGACCTTGGACAAGCCGACTCCACCGGAGCACAGTTCCTGGATGCAGCAAAGGGACTTGTTCCTCTGTGGGGCCCAATGGCAAACAGCCGTGCTATCCGACACCTGACCCAGGCAGTAGAAACAACGATCAACATCACGGCTGGCATCCTCGCCAACAATACTGCGGAACTTCAGGCGGTCCGCCTTGTGACCCTTCAAAATCGACTCGTCCTAGACGTAGTCCTAGCCGACCGAGGAGGAGCATGCCGCATCATCGGATCCAGCTGCTGCACCTACGTACCTGACAACTCGCCCTCAGTCTACAAAGCCATTGAACACCTCCACAGACTGTCCTCAGAGGTCCACCAAGAGCAGGAAGGATGGTCGCTTGGGAGCTGGTTTTGGGACACCTTGAAAAATTGGGGTTGGAAGTTGTTTTCCTTCGTGCTGATACCTATTGTAATATTATGTGGGTGTTGCTTAGGTATCCAATGTCTGCCACCATTGTTCGGCCTTCTTTCTAGCTACATGTGCCCAAAGACTTTGGACTTCCGAAAAGAGCACATGAGCCCCCTCTATGAAGTAGAACTACGTGGCCTTATGGGGATAAATCCGAACTGACAAGTTGGCGAGACATGTTAAAAGGGAGGACTGTGGAATTTTAGTTTGCGATCTGAACATCATCTGCGCCAGCTTGTCACCTATGCACTACGCGCACGGCAGCCATTCTGGGTCACCTATGTATTACGTGCACGGCAGCCATCTTAGATATCATGGTCTCCCTGTCCACGACCGATCGCCAGCGCGCCCCTCTGACCCAGCAAGCATCCTCCGCGCGCCCTGGCTCCCCCCTCCCTCCTCCTTATGAGCATGACCCATCTGCATGACCCTGTCCTTGGGAGTCACGCCAGCGCCTGACCAACACCTCCTCTCCTCCCATGAATGCCCCTCTGTTGATAAACCTCCCCTCTGCGCTGGATTGTTCATGCGGCATGAATACCACTCCATTGATGACCCCTCACCCCGTGTCCGACTGTCCACACAGGTCCGAGGCCATTGCCTAAGCCGAGAGATACCATTTACTGCCCTTATTGTATGAGGTCGCTCTCCTTCAAAGGACCCTCTATTGATCCAGGCCTCCCCACCCCCTGTGACATGATCAGGCGCACACATCCTAAGCCTCGACGAAACACTCAGCTGCGTGATGACCCTCCCTCTTATCAGCAGGTTGAGGACCTCCATTGTGAATGTATATGGGGGTGGGATTAACACGAGGATTACGGGGATGTCTTTTCCCATGCCTTACAAAGTTGTGATTGTATTAAAGGAAGGTCACATGCCATAAACCAGTGTATAAGAGGCCAGGCCTCTGAGTGGCTGTTAGAGCACCTCGAGACAATACCTTGTTGTCTGATCTGATGTGTTCTGCTCCGTCGGAATAAACTTCTGTTTCCTGCCTTCTGGTCTCCAGCGCCTGCCTCATTGCTTGGTAAACTTGAATGGTACAAGGGCGGTTAGCGCCGGGCAAATCTTGAGAAAGGTCCTAGCCCTACCTTTTTCTACAGGACCATCAACTTCTTCAAGCCATGCTCACTCCACGGTCTACTCTGTGCATCTTTAGAGGTCAGGATGGCTGTCTACATAACATTTTGCCCTTGTCAACACTCAGCCAATACAGTAACAATTGCTTACAGAGATGACGGATCAGCATCTGACCCAATAAACTGGAAAAGAGGTGTTTTGGAGCAAGGTGGATGAGCTCATGAGAGGGCGTGAGTGCTTTGGGACATATGAGACCTGGAGCGTGGTACAAGTAAGATTGGGAGTCGGCATATGGTGCTTCCAGAGTGGGGTACACAAAAACCTGGGAACAGATTGAATGAGTTAGGATACGAGCACCAGGGGCTTAGAGTGATGTTAGAAACCCAAGTGAGTCACTTCTATGGGGTTTGTGAATAAGGATTCTGTAAGAATTTAGGCTGCACATGAAGTGTAGTCCTCCCATTTGTAGGTAACTCTAAAGATAGCTGGGTATCACATCTTATCCCTTTGCATGACCACTGCCTTGTGCAAGATCCTAACCCAAAGGACTTATACACCTGCCCCCTTGTCCTGTGCACACTCAGTCAGCATCATGAATATTGGCTGTAGCGGCTCCTCCGCTAACGCCGAGGTGCATCGCCCCACTAAACAAAAGGAAAAATAACATGATAATAACTATAATATTTATCATTTTATTTTTCCTATAGCCCTCACTGACTCTAGGGTGGGGCAGGGCTGGCCAGAGCCAGTGAGGACTGGTGTGCACTTCCAAAGTGCACATGAACTGTTTGGCCGGCCCTCTTTGGCCGACCAAACAGTTCATGTGCACTTTGCATGTTCCTACCAGGCTGCATTACACAGTCTTGTCAGGAACATGCACAGGCTTCCTGTTCCAGTCTGAGCACCAATCCACGGCCTCACCAATCCACGGCCTCAGACCAATCACAACTTTGCATTGCAGCGTTGTTATTGGTTCAGGGGAGCCTGCGTGCTGGGTGCTTCCTGCTGCTGGCCGGGAGTCTGCAGGAAGATGAAGGAGGATGCTGCAGAGGCGGCAGCCGGCCGGCGGGCCGGCAGGCCGGACGATCCAGGTAAGTGTTTTATTTTTATTTTTCATTCCGTTCTTCGCCACCCACTCCCCTCTGCCCCACCATCCGGGTCCGATAGCAGCTGCTACTGTATATTGGACTCCCTCGTCCCCATCCTGTGCATGCCACTGATGTCTCATGCAACTTTTTGAGCTGTCTTGTGCTTGTATAACTCAAGTTCTGCTCAGCTCTTTTGACAATGCACTCGATGGTCAATTACAGTTGAGTGGGTAGTCACAGTGTGCATGCTTGTGGTCTACACTTGCTTGAAAGAAGAAATTTGCTTGAAAGAAGAACTCTGAACACACACATTGAATTGGATTAAGAAGCGATTTCAAAAGAGATTTTCCCTAACTTAGAGGGTGGGGGCTGGCTTCTCGCTCCTTTCTTGACCACCTTACATTTGAAAATATTCACTGTTTTGAACTAAGGATCATCTGTGCTGACATTACTCTAGTTCCCCCTCTTTAGTAGTCTCCAAATTAGGGAATTCTTGAAAATACTCTGAGATGTCACAAACTTAAAGGTAATGAAGACAGCTGTAGCCACGTTGGGTTCACAATTTACTTTGTGTCTCACTCCATATCCTGGGAGACTGAGGAGACAACCATATGTTACATGTAATTTTACTGGACTATCTAATGTGGAACAACCAAGAAATGACTTTACATTTCTAAGGCTGAAGGACAACACGCTAACGGGTGGCCTTCCCCATTTATAGTCTTCAAACTAAGGAATTGCTGAAAATATTACAGGAAGTCACAAACCTAGAGGTGATGAAGTCCTGGCCTAGTCATGTCGGACCAACCATGTGAAAACCTTATGCCATGTTTTTGACAGCCAGATTAGAAGAATTTGGACTGTAATTCATGAGAAGGTTGAGAAACATCCTTGTGCACCAAATGATCCACGTTAAATTCAGATATCATTACCTGGTGTGATCCAAGAGGAAGTGAGAAAAGCAGCTGTCAAACATTCTAGCTGAACCCAACCTCTACCTATCTCTGCTTAAGATAACAAAAGTCATAAATATCTCTCTTCAACAGTAATTAGTTCTCAATACCCTAAATCATGCAATAAGTTTATTTTTAAAGAGAAAATGTGCAGCCCACTTGTTTTGGTAAACTGGAGACCTATTAAAAAACCACAACTGAAGGCTGTGGGTGAGTTCCAGTTTTGTTTTGAGTGCAGCCACATGGAGGTTGTTTTGCATAAAATGATTCATGGTCCAATGGGTCACATAAGGGGTGGTATAACCCTTGTAATAACATTGTGGGGAATATTATTAACAACTAGCGATATTTTTCGCTAAATAAGCTTAGCAACATTTTTTTTATCGCCGCGCATTGCCAGATTTTATCGTAGCGATAACGTGCTATTAGCAACGTTTATCTCCAAAGCGATAAAATATCCGGCGATAGCGGCGAAATGCGTGAATATCGCTGGAAATGTAGCGATATTCAGGCATTTTCGCTAATAGTGACTTAACCTGAATATCCACCTCCCATTGGATATACAGGCTAAGAAATGGTCTGAGCAGGCGTTAGAATTTGGGAATATTCATGCTTAGTGCAAATATTTAAATCGCAACGCCTGTGTTGATAATAGGCGATAGTGATAGCGATGTTAGCGACTGCTTTTAGTCGCTAACATTTTGAGTACGCCCACTTTGCATGTCATTAGCGATAAATGTCGCTGACATGCAAAGCGGGCCCCAAACCGCTCGCTATCACCTAAAAGCTGTCGCTAACTGATGCTAGCGACAGCTTGCTAATAGGGCGATAAAATTATCGCCGCTTTGCAGCCGAAAATGGCTGCAAAAGCGGCGATTTCATTTCGCCTGCCTTGGTAATATGGCCCTGTGTTTGTTGGACAGTTGAGAAGAATCTGGTCTTTGGATGCTATGCTGCAAGCCATTTTGGCACTCAGTGTCTGCTGTACTTCAACAAGAGTCTATGGAAACCGAAACGTGTGTCTGGGGATAAGAAAATGAAATATAGAAAGAAAATGAATGGTTATCAAGATTTGATTCACATTAAGAATTGAAACCTTGCAAAGAAGCTTCACATTGACCAGACTACAAATACCACATATTTGCGTTCATTTCAATGTTGTTGAACATATTGGAATGGTGCATGATATTTTGCTGACTAATGTATAGTGGAAACTGTTCTTGTGCACGGATTCGTTTGAAGACATATTGCGTGTCTGAAAAGGAATTGTGATCTTGTCGGAGATAAGAAATTGTGTGAATTATGGCATTGAGAAGCTACAACCTACATGTGCTGGATTCGGTTTCATAGGAATGCAGGGAGCAGAGGAATGGTCAAATTATACTGTTGAACTAGAAACAAAGGGCTTGATTGCCTCCTTGTCTCTTGAGGCAAGATTTGAACTGCATTTAGTTAAGGCTTGGCTTAAACATTGTTCGTATTTTAATTGCTTTTCCAGTGCCTCTATAAGTGAATTTTTTTATTGGCTCGTGACATAGGAATTGCTGGACATTGGATGTGGGAAAGCAGATCAGTACATTTGAAATGTGAATTAATGTGATGATGGTCGATGTTGAAATGATAGAAAATGTGCTAATCTTTTTTACTGATGACTTTTCCTGATCACACTTTGACCCAGAACAAGAGAGAAAAGCATAAAAAAAGGGGAAAGAAGGAGGAGAGAAAAACAGGAAAAAGTGACAAAGGTAGAATGCGGAGAAGAAAAAGAACATGCAGGAGTGGGTTTGACAGGCAAGGAGTATCTGGTCACGGATTAAAGATTCATGAGGGGCTATTAAGAGCGCAGATCCTTGGTATTCAGCACTACTACCTTCTGCAGCGCCTCTGGCAGATTCTAAGCGAAATGTCGGGGGTTCTTAAACGTTTGACTCCTACTGACCGCCTAGGAAATGACTACTGGACATCAAGGCCTCCCACATAGGCAATTTCTATTATTTTGCACCTAAAAACAATACACAAAACTACAGAAACAAGTAGACATTACAAAAGTACATACATAATTAAATATTGTGTTTCATACACACACAAAACCTGGACAAAAATCGAAATATATAATTTTGATGGGAGGTTTAGAGAGTTCCACAAAAAGACAAAGATATATAATAGGCTCTAAGATATAGGCTTGTCTTTTTCACTTTTTACTAATGCATAGTATTCCTTTAACTGAGGAACCAAATAATCTATACTACTGTTCTCTATACTTGATGCCAACTTAGGGGCCCATTAGGATGGTGGGCGGATCGCCCCGCCAGGCTGGCGGTAGTCACCGCCGGCCTGGCGGGGACGATCCGCCCTCCATCCTACCTGTAATCACCCCGCCATATTAGCATGGCGGGGGTGACCACGGCGGACGGAACGACCGTCCGCCGCTTTCCCTCCCCGGTCGCCTTGCGGCCGTGGCGGAAAAGGTTTAATATGGTGGCGGTGTCTATCAGACACCGCCAGCCATATTAGCAGGGGCATTTTCAAATGCCTTTCCATGGTGGCAATGCCACCATGGAAAAGCATGCGGAGACACCCTGCTGGGGCCTGTTGCGGGCCCCCAGGGACTCCGGAGGGGTGGGGGTGCACATGGGAGGTACCTATGGTACCCCCCAGCATTGCAAAGTACAATGTGGCAGGCACCGCGTGGTGCCTGTCACGTTGTGATTTGTAATGCACTACATGTATCTTTAGGATTGCGGCGGGCGGTGCATTCAGCACCGCCCGCCGCAATGCTAAAGATACAGGATACGCCCGCCACTGAGTGGGCACATCCTAATGCACCCAACGGGACTCCTGCCCTTATGGCGGGCGGTCCCTCCACACGACAGGATGACGGGCGGACAAAGTCCGCCCTTCATCCTAATGGGCCCCTAAACGTTTACCTGACAATTTCAAATGTATTTATATTTACAGAATATTTTAAAAATTTTGATTTTAAATTAATCTTTTGTATGTATACATATTTCAAAATCTGCTAATATTGTTCATATTTTAAAACAGCCTCTGAGGAGGTGTTGTGGACCCCAGGGGTCTGAGGACCCCAGGTTAAGAACTATTCAGTACATCCTTGAGTAATGCCTTTTGAGAAGACCTTATAAATGATGTTCTCACATAGAGGTAGACCTCTCATCTACTTTACTGTACAGGGTATGCCTAGGTGTTTCTCTTAAATAGCATTTACTTCTAGGAACTTAAATATTTGTTTATTCGATCAATAATATGATCATTTACATGAAAAAGTTCACAGGCAATAAAAAACAGTAAAAAATGTAATTTCATCATAAAATAATTTAAAAAAACAGACTATGACATACTTCTGACAGTTTTCAAATTTTACAGGAGATTTCACATTTTTCAAAAATGTTTAAAAGAGACGAATTCCACATTACAGAGAATCTATGTTGAGGCCCCATAACCAGGTGGCTTGCATGTTCATTTTAATTTCACAGAATCATTTATTACTTTTAACCTCTCCCACCAAGCATAGAGCAAGTATCTCGAAATTGTGAATACCAGTCACCTTGTAGTATTCAACCTAAAAATGCATAAAGCATCGGCGTAGCGTGAAAGTCGGCGGCAGGGAGGGATTTACCAATTTTTCCAGAGATCTGTGTAAGAAGGACAAAAAAAAAACAAAGTGTTCAAGGGTCTCAGGAAAAGAATGACAGATCGGGATGTTACAGGTGCATTGTCCCAGGTACTTTTACTAAAATTTAAAGGGAGAACCCCGTGCGTGTATTGGATGTACAGAGCTCTTGTCTGCGTAGGTTCAATATCATCCATAAACATGTCAAAGCCAAAGTATCCATTTACATTTATGAAACTAGAAGTTAAAGTTCCATTTGCATTAACATCAATACATTGTGTATCCATTTACTCCCAGAACTTTTTTTTGAGGAGAGGAACCAATTTTTTCGTGATGGACCCCGGGTCCTCCCACATGGGCCCCAATTTAAAAAGCCATGTCTTGACCTTGTTGAACCACGCTAGGCGACCTGTTTGTTTTTGTAGGATCAGTAGTTCTTCCATGGCCTCCTTCACCAGGAGCTGGTCCATAACCTTACCCAGAACAAAAGTGCCTTAAGAATGGCAAAGTTATTAATCAGTTTAAGATCAAGGTCAAGTTTTAGCGACAGAAGGGGAGTATTCATGGGGAGATTGAGAATTGACCTCATAAATTTGTTCTCAGCAAAGACTAAGTCCTTAAGGTTCTTCAACCCCCATAGCTCAACCCCATATATGGCAGCTCCTAGTTCTTTTGCCCTATGTAGTTCAAAAATTGGAGACAACGGTTGAAAAACAAACCCCTAGCCCTCCCTGCTATTGCACAGTCGACATGCTGGAGAGTTAAAACAGTTTCTCACTGATTCGTACTCCCAGGTAATCCAATACCTTGACCTGCTCCAGAGTTTGCAAGCCCAACATCAATCTACCCTTATTGGATTTATAGGGGTTAAACGTCATATATTTTGTCTTAGAGCAGTGAATTTCTAAACTCCTATCCTTACAAGCTTTAGCAAATTTCTTCGAAGATGTTCTGGATTCCCTTTGGTGTCCTAGCAATAAGCAGCATGTCGTCTGCGAAGAGCAGAGAGGGCACAGGACTACCTGCTAATTTTGGAGGTTCGGTTCCACAATCATACAATTCTCCTATTAACCCGTTTATGTACATAGTAAATAGGGTTGGGGCGAGAACACAGCCCTGCCGTACTCCCTTACAAACAGAAATATCGTTTGATAAGCTGCCATCTAAGTTCCACCTAACTTTAGAGTAGTTATCCTGGTGCAGGCAAATCAAGATTTTAAGTAGGTAGGTTGGGAGTCCTAGGTCTCTAAGGGCTGTCCAGAGTTGGGTACGGTCTATTGAATCGAAAGCGTTTTTAGATCCACAAATACAACATACAAGTGACCCCCTCTTATGGTCACTTCCTACCATATAAGCAGGAGAAATATAAAAACTTAGTCTAAAGTGCTTGTAGAGGCACTAAATCCTGCCTGCAGATTCAATATGATGTTATTCTCCTCTATCCAATCTTGGATCTGGGTTAAAATTATTTAACAATTTTTTGGGGGGAGACGTCTATGAGGCAGCTGGGCCTGCAATTTGCGGGAGACCCCATGTCCCCTTTTTAAAAAATTGGGTGAATTTCAGCGCCTCTCCAGGACGCTGGGATGTCACCACCACGCAGGATAGCATTAAAAACCATTTGTAACAGTCGTCCCCATATTGTAGGCTCTGCTTTCTACAGGTCTCCCGGAAGCTTGTCTAAACTCAGGGCTTTCTCATTCTGCTGAGAATTAATAGCAGTGACAGTTTCCTCTATTGTAAAAGCAATCTCGTCAATTAGTGTTCGATCTGTGTTATTCAACTTTGGGTCTAAATAAAAAGCATCCCATTTACCTGCATAGAGGTGCATAAAATAATCCTCCCAGACATGGGGCTATACGTAAAAATCTGTTTCCATTTTCTGTTTGGGTGAGCCTTTCGACAAAAGATGCCAGAATAATTGGCTGTCCTTCTGCCTTGATGCTTCTACAAGTGTGCGCCAATTTTCCGACTCCCAATCCCTCTTTGCCTTAGCTTGTGTCGTTTTATACAGTTTCCGACTGTTTTTAATGTCTAACCGAGATTTTTTCTTGACCACCACAATTAAGTCATCCCTGGCTTTTTTGCAAACCTCTTTATACCATGGGGCAGTACTCCGTTGGAATAAGTTTTGATTACACTGTTTATTAAAGAATGGTTTTAGTGAAAGTGTCAGTTGCTGAAAACTGGCTATAGTGTCATCTGCACTGGCAACAGTGTTGCTCATAACGGGGAGGATCTGAGCTACCTCAAAATAGATTTTTGGGAGAAGGGTGGCCATTTTACTCTTTTGGTTGTTGTTAGTGGTAATTACAGGGACAATCTTACGCCAGAACTGACCATGTAACATTTCTAGGCCAGACAGCGTAAGTACTAGAGCATTATGGTCACTGTCGTCCCGATTTAATACAACCATATCTTTAACATTTGGCCATAGATTAAGATCAATCAAAATATAGTCGTTCCTGCTCTTAACTTTCCCCCTCTTAAACATGTGACATGCTTCTGTATCCGAGCGTGTCCGACCGTTGAAGGCTCGAACCCCATGCGTGATGGTGAATGATAATACCTGTTGCCCCACCTTAGTACATTTCTTGATGGCTGTAGTCTGAAGCTTATCAACCCCTCTAGCTTTGTCTTCGTCATGCAGTAACTCCTGTATATAGTCAACTGGTTTGAATGGTATTTTATATTCACCAGCGACTATGAGTTGGTACTTACCCTTAGTTGTATTAAGGTAGTTTGTTAGTGTGGTTATCGTGTCTGATGTCTTATGGGGGCTACTAAATCGTTTATAAATATTAAATAGCCTAAGATGAATACTTTCTTTCGAAGAAGTCAATTCTAAGCCAAGAATCTCCTCTGAACCTAGTTTCAGCACCTTGATTTTGCATGCTAGATAGGTCTTAGTCCAAATTAATTAACCAACGGCTGCGCGGCAAGCTGGAGGCTGCCTAACCACTTTGCTAAAGGTAGTAAAGCCCACCCTGTGTACCTGCTCAACCACCCAGGTTTCCTGGAACAGACATAGGTGGAATCTATCTACTAAATTGCACCATTCGGGGTCAATTAACTTTGACCATATGCAATGTTCAAGGGTAAGATTTTCAAATCTTGAGTTTCTAACACGCACTCCTTGCCATTACATCTTTTTTGCTCTCTCATGATCTAAGTGTTGGGGCTGATGGCATGGTTTGATTCTAGGGCCACAGGGTACAATTTTGTTATTGGTATTAGTTTTGATAAACTCTTCGAACTGAGTAGCGGAAGGTGCCTCGGGTATCATTTGTGGATTGCTAGTTGCAATGGATAGTAGATCTGGGGAATCCAGGTCAGTCAGGGGTTGGAATCTATTTCTCAAGTCCAGGAGAGGTAACACCGGTCTCACAGTAGGTTTCTTATTGAATGACTTAGTGACTGGGGTATTTAAGCCTGTAGAAAAACCCAAGTGGAACAATATCAATCCCTAGTCTAGGCCTCTGAATTAGTGGATTTTTCCTTCAGCTGAGCAGCTGCCCTAGCATTGGGGATCTACAGTTTATGATAATGCAATCTCCTGCAATAGATTTACATAGTGGTCTGACAAGGCTTACCTGTCTTTTTTTGATAATCAAGTTTATTGAATTTGAGACAGACCACAAATTTACATTGGCAGCGAAATCAAGCCCAATATCTGAATAATATCCACCCGTACGATAGAAGACAGAGACTCGTAAGACATTATAGAGGGTCGAATCATGCACAAAGGTAACATTAATCATAAAAAAAATAAAAAACACCGCCTTTGGATAATAGGTTGAACCATTTACCCCAAATCTTTCCCAAAAGTTTGGGGCCGCCCCGGCTTCAAAGAGGGTTTCTTCCTAAATTCCACACCAGTCTCCCCCTCGTCGCCATTTCCGTAAAGCAGGGTACTTGGCCGGAGACCAGAGTGCTGTTATTTCTCACTTCGTCACAGCCACTGCTGTACCAAGGAAGCGCTTATCGGCCCGGGAGCCGTCCAGGCCGTCAAACACACCCAGAATCAAGGGCAATGGGTCATGGGCAATCGACCACCCCATGGTCATTTTGAGTTCCAGTTTCACTCCCACCCAGAATGTTGCAAGGACAGGGCATTGCCATACCATGAGATTGAAGTCCGCAAGGGGCATGAGTGCATTGTGCGCAGTTTGGGGAGGGTCGCAGATGGGCGCTGTATAGATGTGCAGAGGTGAGGTATGCTGTATGCAGGTAATAAAGTTGGACTAGGCGCAACTTGGAGGAGGTCGTCAAGGTCTTGGGGGGCCATGAGAGCATCTCTCCAGTCTGCTTCCTCTAGGGGGCCCAGCCAACCCTCCCAGCGGGCTCGCAGCGAATCTAGGGTTGTGGGGCCATTGTTCACAAGGGAGCGATAAATAAATGACACCCCCCCCTCTACCCAGGTTCCCCATCATCACTTGGGCCTCGAGGGGATTAAATTCAGGGAGGGAGGTGGGAGACTGAATTTGCACCTGGAGGGCATGCCTAAGTTGTAAATATTTATAAAATTGAGAGGAGTGGAGGGAATAGTGCTGTTGCAAGTCCGCAAAGGTTCTGATGTGGTCCCCCACCCAGACGTCCCCAAGAAAAGAAATCCCAATGTAGTCCCACCAACGGAAGTCCCGGAGAGACGAGGCCTCTCGCAGCCAAGTGCCACAGCACAAGGGTGTCTGTCTGGTAAGGTTCTTGTCCCATTTCGTGCGGTGGAGCGCAGTGCGCCAAGCCAGGAGAATGGCCTTAGTGATGGGGGGAGGCTGTGCGGTATAGAGCCATGTACAAGTAGGCCTTGAGTTGCGGGAAGTCCATCGATCGGAGTTCCACCTGGTATGACGGATCGGACCAGCAACCCACGAACCAGTCGTGAACCATGATAAGCCTTGTGGCCAGATAGTAAAGATGAAGGTTGGTTACACCCATGCCTCCATCAATGTGCCAGAGACATGTGCGGTTTACCACCCCCCACCGGGTGAGGATACCGCCAAACTCACAAAACCAGCTCCCCTGGAGGTGATAGGTAATATTTTTTTAAAATATATATAAAAAACGGGGAAGAACCATTATTTTAAAAAGGGCACTTCTGCCAAGGGGGTTAAGGGGGAGGGATTGCCATCTCCTGAGGTCCACCTTGGCCTTGGTGACCAGGGGCGTGATATTCAGGGCCCACTCGAGCTCTTGAAGCAGGGTGACCCAAATCCCCAGATACTTGAAAGATTGCCTACCATTGGAATGGTTGTTTGCCAATCGAAGCAGACACGGACGGGTGGAGACGAACCAGAGTGGACTTCGCCGGATTAAGCTGAAGGCCTGAAACCCGTTCAAAGGCGGAGGGCCGGAGTTCTCGGGGTCCGCCAGGTAGATGAGGGCGTCCTCACCGTAAAGGTCAACCATGTCGACCCGAAAGGAGTCCTAAGCCAAGCCGCTCTTGCAGGGATCTTGGCATATGAGAGAGGTCAAGTCTCCATGTCTAGTGCAAATGAAGACGGCGAGAACGGGCAGCCTTGGCGAGTGCCCCTCTGAACGGGGAATGCCTCAGAAAGCACACTGTTGATTAAGACCCTCGCTTTAGGACTGGAGTATACAACCCGGATGAGGCGACGGAACGGAAGGCCGAAGCCCAACACCTCTAGCACATTCTACAGATAGCTCCAATCAACCAAATCAAATGCTTTTTCAAAGTCAGTAAAGAACAGAGCCAAATACGGAGTAAGATGGTGGCGTGTGCGAGGGCGAGGTGAAGGCGGAGTATACAATGCCGGGTACCCTTGGCAGATTTAGAAAAGGGGGTGGTGATGAACAGAGTGTCTGAATTGAGCAGACCACTCTTACCCAGTCCAAAGATCAGGGCTTGATCCATCACCGTTATTTATCTCACTGCCCCACCCCAGCTCAGAACCTGGCTATATGCAAATCAGTCTGTCCCTGGCCCAGTGCATCATGGGAACAGGGCAGACTAAACTACCAAGCCAATTCTTCACCAGAAAGGAGACAAGCTACCGGGGACCGGTTTCTGGCATTTCAGCCGTCTTCGGCCCGGCTTGCTTGAATCCTGATGGAGCAGTGAGAAAGGGACTCATGTCTGAGTATACCCTGCCACACCTATAGTGGCCAAAAACGATTTAGAAAAGGGGGTGGTGATGAACAGAGTGTCTGAATTGAGCAGACCACTCTTACCCAGTCCAAAGATCAGGGCTTGATCCATCACCGTTATTTATCTCACTGCCCCACCCCAGCTCAGAACCTGGCTATATGCAAATCAGTCTGTCCCTGGCCCAGTGCATCATGGGAACAGGGCAGACTAAACTACCAAGCCAATTCTTCACCAGAAAGGAGACAAGCTACCGGGGACCGGTTTCTGGCATTTCAGCCGTCTTCGGCCCGGCTTGCTTGAATCCTGATGGAGCAGTGAGAAAGGGACTCATGTCTGAGTATACCCTGCCACACCTATAGTGGCCAAAAACGATTTAGAAAAGGGGGTGGTGATGAACAGAGTGTCTGAATTGAGCAGACCACTCTTACCCAGTCCAAAGATCAGGGCTTGATCCATCACCGTTATTTATCTCACTGCCCCACCCCAGCTCAGAACCTGGCTATATGCAAATCAGTCTGTCCCTGGCCCTTGGCAGGCATGAAACCACATTGGTCTGGGTGGACCAGGTCATGCAAATGGGGCCGGAGACGTTGAGCCAAGGTAGTGGCAAAGATCCTCACATCGGTGTTAATGAGGTAAATGGGGCGGTAGTCTGCACAGGCAAGGGAGGGTGGCTGTGTCTTTGGGAGGACCACAATAGTGGCCACATCCGTTTCGGGGGGGGAAGGACCCAGTGTCTACCACATGTTGAAACAATGCCACTAAATGCAGGACCAACGTATCGGGGTAAGTCGCGTAGTATTCCTGGGGATAGCCATCTGGCCCCGGTGTCTTACCGGAATGCAGGAGCGAAATGGCCCCATGTATCTCCTCCGGGGTGATGGGGAGATCCAGAGTCTCCGAGACCGTCTGGATAAGGCGGGGCAGGTGGGTCCCTGTCTCTGACAACAATGCAGGCAGGGAGGCTGTGGGAGGCCGGACTGCATAAAGATCAGCATAATAGCCCGTGAAGGCTTGGGCGATAGCCCGTGAGGTGAAGTGGTGAGTACCAGCCGCGTCACGAACCTCAGGAATGATGCGGTCGGCCCTGGGGTACAAGACTAGGTTATGGAGTAATTTGCCATTTTTATCACCCCATCCTTATATGCGCGCCAGAGCATCTTAGCGGAGTCCAAAGAGATCTGACAGATCTCCTCACGGATCAGTGCAATCTGCCGGGTGGAGTCAGCACTGTCAATATAAGCCTGGGCCATTTCCAACCGTGCATGCTGGCCTCCAGCTGTGCTAGGCGGGCAGCCTGACCCGCGCGCTTCGCGTGGACTAAGCCCCTAGCCACCCCTTGTATAGTGGCCGTGCTGGCCTCCCACAATGTACCCAGTGAGGGGACTGTTCCTGTTTGGTCAAAAAATATTGTCTCAGTTCCTGCCCGAGGGATTCAATGAATTCCACATCCTGCAGGAACCAGGCTTTCATCCGCCAAGTCATACGAACACCATCGGGGGAGTTCTGAAGATGAAGGGAGACAGAGGAGTGGTCCGAGATGCCACGGGCAGAATAGTAGCCCCAATCACCAACTGACAGTCGGGGCCGGTAATAGGAGCAAGTCGATACTGGAGTGAGTATGGTGGGCCGCCAAAGTGTGAGTATACTGTTCCCGACGGGGGTTCCACACCCTCCAAGCCTTGCAGAGACCCAGGGCGGAGGACCAGTCAGAAAGGACCTAAGCGGAGGCAAGACAGGACACAAAGGGAGCACCCGTCGTGTCGCGAGGAGGTTGCAGAACAGCATTGAAGTCGCCCAGATGACCGTCAGACCCTGGGGGAAGGTGGAGACTACAAGTGTGAGGCGCCAAAGGGCATAGGGCATTGTGGCTGTCACAATTCCCTCCCTGTGCTCTCGTACCCACCACCAGAGGGCCATATAGTGGGACTTTCCAGTCTTCTAATAAGCTTCCAGACTCTCCCCTGTATGAATAGCCTGACTTCCAGCCATTTGGACACTTATTGGTAACTAACATGCATTCCCAATCCATGCCTGGTTTTGTGAAAGCCAGCCTGCTTATACTAGAAGCCAGCCTACTCATGCTTGAAACTCTATTACCCAGAATTTCTTGCTCACTGCTTTGTCTCCACCCCTGCAGGCCAAGGATGGGTGGAGGAATCCAGCTCACCTGTGGCTGGCTGCTGCTAGCCCGCTCACACCTGCTGCATGTGATTACTGTGAGCTCTTATAAGCCTCAGCTCCCCTCAGGACAAGGTTGGTCATTTTGCAGTTTACCAGTGAGACCAATCCTTGTTTCCAGTGCCACTGAGCTCTTGCTATTCTTGTTTCCTGAACTTTAGTTATGCCTTGTTCCTGACCTGCTGCTGTTTTCCATGTTCCTGAATTAGCACTGCCTGCAGTGCTACCCTGACCCCTGAGCCTTAGTATTCCGTGTTCCTGAACAGCAGCAGTTTCCCTTCTCCTGAATTAGCACTGCTTGCAGTGCTACCTTGTTTCCTGAGTTCCTGAGCTATAGCTATTCCTTGTGCCTGAATTAGCACTGCCTGCAGTGCTCTTGTTTCCTTAGTTCCTGAGCTATAGATATTCTTTGTTCCTGTTCCTGGGCTTCAGCTATTTCTTGTTCCTGATTAGCACTGCTTGCAGTGCTCTCTTGACTCCTTGACTCCTGAGCTGTAGCTATGTCCTTTCTCCTGAACTAGCATATCCTGCAGTGCTACCTTGACTCCTGAAGCTTTAGTAATTTCCCTGTTCCTGAACTAGCATTGCCTGCAGTGCACCTTGACTCCTGAAGCTTTGGTAGTTCCCTGTTCCTGAACCGACACTGTCTGCAGTGCTACCTTGACTCCTGAGCCTTAGCTCACTTCTTGTTTCAGCCCCAGCACTGCCTTCTATGCTACTTTGTTTTCTTGATTTCTTAACCTGCACTATTCTAGTATACCCTTGTAGCCTCCCATTCTTACATCCCTTTCCAGTCTCTGCCTTTCTTCCCATTTCCTTGGCTCCAGTTCTAGTTTGCTGTCTTTCTATTCTGCTGTCTTACTTCTGTTACCTTGTATGTTTGTTACCTGCTTTCTGCCACATGTGCCCTGTGATTCCTTCCTTTCCTGTTAAAAACTCCTTGCTAGCTCCTTGTCTATTGTGCTTGTGTTTAGTTCCACCCCCTTGCTGTTACTGCCTTGCGTGTTCCTGTTTGATCGCCAGGATCCGTGGGCACAGCTGACTACCTAGGTGGTGTTTCTTGTTCACTGTGAGTATTGTCTTTGAGTTACATTTAGAACATCACCATAGGTATAAGGTCCACAGACCCTGCCTTCGCATGCATATCCTACATGTGGGTATTTACAGTCAGTATCTGTAACAGCAATTGTGGGTAAGAAACTTACTGAGCTTCAGTCTTACCATGTGGAGCGCCTGAGTGCTTTACCCCACACCCCCCTTTATTGTTAATGTTGTATTATATATATGTCTTGCACGTCCGTCCTGGGTGTAGTTAGTCTGAATGCTAAATTGCCTTGTGAGTGCTCTTCCTTTCTGAGTCTTACCCATCTTGTTCACTTGTACAAGTTTCTCCTTTGGATCCCCTTTTCTCCTCCTACTCCCTGTATGATCCTGGGCAGCACTGTACTCCTCCTTTCTGTGTACGTCTTCTACCCAGTTCCCAGTCCTTGCCCAAGTCCCTAACTGTTCCTAACATAGTCCTGGACAGTCCTTGACAGAATGACCAACCCACATCTCCAGGGTGACTTGTGAGGTTTTCTTTGCATTCAGTTAGCTAATCTTTTTTTTAAAAAATCACCCTGTCAGATCTTGTCAAGATGTTTAGCCTCCGAACCAGAAAGTCTGCGTATGATGGCAGACATCCATTACCAAGGCAGCGCAGTTCCGTACAACCTATTAGAAAGTCCTTAGACTCTGGAGATATATTAATCGAACAAAACAGACTCTTACGTGCTGAATATTATTCTCTGTGGTTGTCTGATCCTTCTATGTTAGATTTTCATTCCATCTGTAACCCTGATCCTCACCTGATGTCAGCCTGTGATTTACAGGATGAAAATGAATTTCTGCAAACCTTGTTAGCAGCAGAAGGACAAAATAGTAATTTAGAGAGTGGTACTATTAGGGGACATTTTTCTGAAGTTTGTAACTCAGAGACCCCCTGTCAAGACAATGTTTTCTTTGAAGACCATTGCCAGACACAGTTTTTATCGACACCTTACCAAACTAGTAGTTCAATGATACCAGTTAAAGCTTGTTTAACCACACACACAACAGACAAAGAAAGGGCAGATGCAGTATATAACCTCTGTTTTCCACACAAACAACATACCTCAGTCTTGTGACCCAGTGAAGATCACAGTCCCTGATACTAAAGAGACCATGTTTAATGCCACATACAAAGTAAACAATCAGTTTAACAAAAGAGAGAAAAGACCTACTAGAACACAGGCAGCTAATAGCCAGTTTGAACAAAATCCAAGGTGCATCTCTGCTGCTTGTTGTGAAATTGCCAAGTCTACCACGGTCCTTATAGAGAAAGATCTGCAGTCTTCACAGGATATAATTACATCTAAGATTCTTGAACAAAAGAGAGAGAATAAAATGTTCCAGACTATGTTAAACAATTGTAAACCAGAGTTCAGGTGCGAATCTAAAATCCTTGCACAAGACAACTTTTCCACCTCTATGTTAGCCTCCTTGGAAATGGAGAATGAAGCCTTGCGCTCTCTTTTGCGTTCCCCTCAAAGCTAGTCCAGCAATTGTTTGAATAATTCTGTGGCTGATCACTCAGATAGCAGTCAGAAAAACCATAGTACCTTGTCTCACAGTCCAGCTAATGAAAGTATTTGTTTGAATTCTGAAATTTCTAATCCTCTGATGTGTTGTCTTCTACTGCTAAACTGTGTATAAGCACTACATCTGAGGTGTGTCCCTCCACTTCTACGGAACCCCAGATGCCAGGAAAGAAACTAAATACTTGTTTGCTTGCTCTTACAGGTAGTGAAGTTAGTTCCACCCCGGGGGTATCACACACACTGGCCATTGACATACAGACAGAACCTGAACCAGTGCCCAACATAATCCCTGATGTGACAACACCTTCTGACTCAGTCTATGCTTTTGGTCCAACTTCTGTGACTGAAGCCAACCTCCTCACTGAAAAGGAACAAAATCCTGACCCCTTGTTTGCTCTCTTGCTTTCAAGTACACCACATATTGAAAAGTCAGAAAATGATAGTACTGTATGCTCTGATGCAGCTGTACCACCTTCTAATGCAAAAGAAGATGAGAAGATTTCAAAAGACCAAGTGAACTCTTGCCTGTTTCCTCTGACTAAGACATGTGAACTGCCAAATGGTAAAGGGAGTCTGATTATCACATACTCTAAGACAAGCACTATTCTGAGCCATCCCAAAGAAAAAACTTCAGCGTGTTTTAATGTGCAAAGCAACTGTGAAGATTTCACTACTGACAACAAGGAATCTCGTGTTCAAGGGCTCTTATCCATTTTAGAATTTAAAGCCTATCATCCTTGTGCCCCTATGCCATCAGCTTGTCTGCTTTCAGAGTCTCCAGAATCCTCAGCTGGCCTACCATCTGAGCCTGAGCCTGCAGCCTACCTGCCATCAGTACCAGGGCCTCCAGACTACCTTCCATCAGAGCCCAAGTCCTCAGCTGGCCTACCTACGGAACTTCAGCCTGCAGTCTGCCTGCCTACCGAGTCCAAACCTCTGGCCTGCCTGCTTACTGAGCCTCCAACCAATTTGCTTATAGAGCCGGCGCCTCCTAAAAGTCTGTTTATGGAGCCAGAGCTTCCAAAGAGCATGACTTCAGAGACAGAACTTCCAGCCTGTCTGACTTCAGAGCCACGGCTTCCAGGCCCCCTGCCTTCAGAACCAGGTCTTCTAGGTCACCTGCCTTCAGAACCAGGGCTTCCAGGTCCCCTGCCTTCAGGACCAGGGCTTTCAGGCCCCCTGCCTTCAGAACCAGGGCTTCCAGGCCCCCTGCCTTCAGAACCAGGGCTTCCAGGCCCCCTGCCTTCAGTTCCAGGGCTTCCAGCCCCCCTGCCTTCAGAACCAGGACTTCCAGGCCCCCTGCCTTTAGCAACAGAGCTTCCAGGCTCCCTGCCTTTAGCACAAGAGCTTCCAGGCTCCCTACCTTCAGCACCAGAGCTTCCAGGCTCCCTGCCTTCAGCACCAGAGCTTCCAGGCTCCCTGCCTTCATCACCATGGCTTGCAGGCCCCCTGCCTTCGGGCCTTGAGCCTCTATCTTGCCTACTTTTTGACCCAGTGCTTCCAGTTTACCAGCCTCCAGAGGTCTCAGTACGTATACATTCAGAGACTGAATCTCCAGCATCAGAGACAAAACTCTCAACATGTAAGCCTCAAGGGCCGGAATCTCCTGCATGTGAGCCTTCTGTATATTTTCCTCTAGGGCCAGAACTTCAGGTCTGCTTCCGGTCACCTTCTTTGTCTTCAGCCAGTTTGCCTTTGACCCCTGTGCCTTCTGCCAATCCGTTATCTGCTTTTGACCCTACAGCCAATCTGCCTTTGTTTTCAGAGGGCTACTCTAGCCTGGCATCATCAGGAATTCAAACACATTTAAATCAGGCTTCTAAGCCCCTGTCACTAGATTTGGACTCTTCAAGTTCTACCATCAATACTGCTGTTAATTTACAGACTATTATCCAACCTTCCAGAAAATCATAATTTATCTTCAGTCCTCTGATAGCGTGCACTGCATTTATGATGGAAATGGACTTAATTCTTAGGAGCAAAGGCTTTGCATCCAGTCTCCGGAAGACGGTCTTTGGAGGGAGAGTACTGTCGCGATTCACTCCCTGTGCTCTCATACCCACCACCAGGGGGCCAAAAAGTGGGACTTTCCAGTCTTCTAATTAGCTTCCAGACCCTCCAATGCATGTATATCTTGACTTCCAGCCATTTGGACACTTATTGGTAACTAACATGCATTCCCAATCCATGCCAGGTTTTGTGAAAGCCAGCCTGCTTATACTCGAAACCAGCCTACTCATGCCTGAAACTCTATTGCCCATAATTCTCTGCTCACTGCTTTGTCCCCACCCCTGCAGGCCAAGGATGGGTGGAGGAGTTCAGCTCACCTGTGGCTGGCTGCTACTAGCCTGCTCACACCTGCTGCATGTGATTACTGTGAGCTCTTATAAGCCCCAGCTCCCCTCAGGACAAGGTTGGTCATTTTGCAGTTTGCCAGTGAGACCAATCCTTGTTTCCAGTGCTCCTGAGCTTTTTGCTATTCTTGTTTCCTGAACTTTAGCTATGCCTTGTTCCTGACCTGCTGCTGTTTTCCTTGTTCCTGAATTAGCACTGCCTGCAGTGCAACCCTGACCACTGAGCCTTAGTATTCCTTGTTCCTTAACTGCAGCAGTTTCCCCTCTCCTGAATTAGCACTGCTTGAGCTATAGCTATTCCTTGTGTCTGAATTAGCACTACCTGCAGTGCTCTTGTTTCCTGAGTTCCTGAGCTATAGCCATTCTTTGTTCCTGTTCCTGGGCTTCAGCTATTTCTTGTTCCTGATTAGCACTGCTTGCAGTGCTCTCTTGACTCCTTGACTCCTGAGCTGGAGCTATGTCCTTGTTCCTGAACTAGCATTGCCTGCAGTGCTACCTTGACTCCTGAAGCTTTGGTAGTTCCCTGTTCTTGAACCGACACTGTCTGCAGTGCTACCTTGACTCCTGAGCCTTAGCTCACTTCTTGTTTCAGCCCCAGCACTGCCTTCTATGCTACTTTGTTTTCTTGATTCCTTAACCTGCACTATTCTAGTATACCCTTGTAGCCTCCCCTTCTGTATATCCCTTTCCAGTCCCTGCCTTTCTTCCAATTTCTTTGGTTCCAGTTCTAGTTTGCTGTCTTTCTATTCTGCTGTCTTACTTCTGTTACCTTGTATGTTTGCTACTTGCTTTCTGCCACATGTGCCCTGTGATTCCTTCCTTTCCTGTTCAAAACTGCTTGCTAGCTCATTATCTATTGTGCTTGTGCTTAGTTCTACCCCCTTGCTGTTACTGCCTTGCGTGTTCCTGTTTGATCGCCAGGATCCGTGGGCACAGCTGACTACCTAGGTGGTGTTTCTTGTTCACTGTGAGTATTGTCTTTGACTTACATTTATAACATCACCATAGGTATGAGCTACACAGACCCTGTCTTTGCATGCATATCCTACATGTGGGTATTTGCAGTCAGTATTTGTAACAGCAATTGTGGGTAAGAAACTGACTGAGCTTCAGTCTTACCATGTGGAGCGCCTGAGTGCTTTACCCCACACCCCCCTTTATTGGTAATGTTGTATTATATATATGTCTTGCACGTCCGTCCTGGGTGTAGTTAGTCTGAATGGTAAATTGCCTTGAGTGCCCTTCCTTTCTGAGTCTTACCCATCTTGTTCACTTGTACACGTTTCTCCTTTGGATCCCTTATTCTCTTCTGACTCCCTGTATGATCCTGGGCAGCACTGTACTCCTCCTTTCTGTGTACATCTTCTACCCAGTTCCCAGTCCTTGCCCAAGTCCCTGACTGTGTTCCCCACATAGTCCTGGACAGGCCCTGACAGAGGCAGGGCGAATGTGGACACACAAAATTAATGGGGTGCCCGTCGATCTTGCCGGTCAGGGAAACATAACCTCCTTGTGTGTCTGTCTCAGCCTGTGTCAGAATAAAGGAGATACCCTTACAAACCAATATGGCCACCCCCCGGGAGCCCCGTGTGAAACCAGCATACCAGACCCAGGCGAACCCATAGCGGGCGAGGAAGGCGCAATGAGTTCCCAGAATATGCTCTTCCTGAATAAAAAAGGATATCAGATGGGTGGCGCTGGGCGCTGTGAAGAACAGTCTCGTAGGCCATTGACGTTCCACGGCAGAATGTGGAGGGGTCTACCTAAAGTGGACAATATTGGAAAGGGTAATGTGTGTGGAGGACATTGCAAGTAAACCCAGGTCCCAGGGAAGAAAACATCCCAAAAACTGGGCCATAGGGTTGAAGTCCGTACGGTTTGATGAGTCTCATGTCATCCTCAGTGGTGTGTGTTCACAGAGAGCTGCCAGAAGAAACAAAGAACAGCGGCCCATAGTTGGCAAAAAACAAAAAACTGTTGGGAGACAACGGTCTGCTCACTTTCCCTTGCCCTCCAACACCCCACACCCTACACTTCTGAAAATGAAGTCTCGGTCGCCCTGAAAAAGAAACCAACAACAAAAACAACAATACAAATGAGTCTGGGTGCTAAACTAAAACGGTTAGGGAGCCAGTCGAGCTGGGAGGTGTAGACCCCTGAGATAGTGCATGAGGAAGGGACACCGGAGACATTCCAGAGGAAGTGAGCAGTTGAGACACAGCGTCAGGCGAGCATGAGGCCCCGCTGCGTCGGTCACCCTTCTTGCGGGACCGAGTGTGGCGCTGCTGCGGCTTGGGAAGAGTTGGTGGAGGTTGCTTTGGTTCCCGCCTGGCAGGGGGAGAGGCGGGGCGAGTCTGGAGGGGGCACTTCTCTGTGAGCCAAGTCCAGGCCACTTGGAGGTATCAAAGAAGAATGTCCTGTCGTGAAACACAACTCTGAGCCGGGCCGGAAAGAGGAGAACGTATCGGAGACCCAGATTATGGAGTTTCTGTTTGACATCGTCATAAGTTCGTCGCTGGGCCTGCACCTCCCTGGTGTAATCCGGAAAGAGCATAATCTTGTTGTTTTGATAAGACACTGGACCGCCGGGCATCCTTGCCGCCCTAAGGATAGCCTCCCTGTCTCGTGAGTTGAGGACCCTCATGATGATGGGCCCAGGTGGATCCCCAGACGGGTGCCTAGGAGCCGGGGAGCGATGGGCACGCTCGATTGCGAACCACCAAGAGAGGGATTCCTTAGGTGCCCAGGATCCTATCCAGGTCTCTAGGAATGTGTCCACCCGACCCTGTTCAACCCCTTCGGGAAAACCTTTGAGGCGTAGGTTGTTCCGTCTTGACCTGTTTTCGGCTTCTTCGGCCCACAGATGAAGTTCGGAGGTCCGAGTCTGGAGCTGAGCCACCTGGGTCTTCATTTGGCCTATGTCATCCTTTACTGTGGAAATGCGCAATTCCGCCTCCGAGATCCAGGTCGTCGCATTGTGCAGATCCTGAGGAATGAGGGCCATTTACACCCTCACCTCAGCGATCTTATTCTCCACCGTAGATTGCGAGGCCCCAATTGCCTGGTGGATCATGGAGAGAACGCCCCGCTGGGGCGGGGGTATTCGATGCCCCCCCACCGGGGGCCCGGTCAATGGTGGTGTACTGATCAATTTTTGTCTGGGTCTGCTGTGCAGATGTCTTCAGGACGCGGTCCCTGCCCATCGTGACGGAGGAGGAAGGCCCCTGTCGCTGAATGGATGGGAGAGGAAGTCAACAGTCGCAGAGAGGGAGGGGACCGACACTCAGGCCGTCACTGCTCAGGCCCGGGCGTCAAGGCCGATCCTCCCAGAGCCTCATGGATTCCAGGGGATAAACAGCACAAATCCAGGGTCTCTTCCCCTGCCTCCATCCGGTACAACGGTCGATAATAAAACGGCACTGACCGCCGTCTCTGGAAGGTTAGCTAAGGGTCGGCGAAGGGGGCCTCGGAAATCCGGTTTGCCGCTCCCCAGCACTGCCAGCCGGGGAAATGACAGTCGAGTGTCCCTGGCACGCCACTCTGGCCAATTCCTGACAAGAACCACTAGGTGGCACTGCTGCTTGAATTTCAAGAGCTCCGGCAGCCTCCCAACACTGTGGGCCTCGTGTATTCAGTTATCCAGAGTCTCAAAGATTGCCCCAATGCTGCAGGATTGACTACCCCACCAGGCCTCATAGGAACTGTCTCAAAGTATGCCACCGCAAGAACAGGTGCCACTGCGATGATCCATCCACTCCCCCTCGCCAGGTAGGCTCACTACTCTTTTGTTTGTTTTCCCCCATTTCTTCCACACTCAGGAGAGTCTCTTTGTGGGGAAGGCAATGCTCTTTCACTGCGCCCCACCTCGTGTGCCATTCTATCACCCCTGAAGGGGTTGCAGCAGGCCGCTTCAGGGCCACAAGGCATTCGCCACGCCTAAACCAGGATGGGCAGCCGCGTCTCTGGAGGCTCGGCAGGTGGACCCCTCCGGCCTGCCCCGGTAGCTGGACGGTGTCTCTCACCTGAATCGGCGGGTACCCACAGGGTCCGGTCCAACACCCAGATCTCCCGCAGCTGCACTCAGGGCCATGCGGATGTCTTCAACTTGTGGGGCCTCGATGTCAGAGCCCTTAGGAGGGCCTCCGTTGCACGGGTAGCAGTCGTCATCCCGGGAACCACCACCAGCAGTATAGTCACCCCAGGCCCGGGCCGAAGCGTCAGGCCATGAGATACGGCTCCGGGCATGCCTCCGGTCATACGGCTGCGGAAAGCACAGGCTGCCCAGCTGGCTCACAGCACTGGACTCCCACCTCTTCCAGCCTTCGCTCAGCAACCTCCTGCCACCGCAACACAATATCAGCCGGACTCAGTTGCGATGCAATGTGTCGGCGTGGAGTTCGCAGGCAGTAGGCGCCAATGCTCAGGACTCGCTCACCCCCTGGCGAGTGCCACCATTTTGGACTCTGGGTGTGTAGACTTCAGGAATCAGATCCGCCACTACAGTGAGTTCTGCAGTATATCTTTACCACCAACAGGTCGCTGGGAGGTTGGATGGGTATAGGCAGTGGCTTAACGTAGAGGATGGGTACGGATGGTGATGTGGCAGAGCGGATGACGGTGGGGTCCAGAGCACTCTCAAAGTGCGACCGCCATCTCGATGCTCCAAGCCACCAGCTTATCCATTTTACAAACAGTATATCACTATAGTTGGTATTTGAGAAATTTGTATTCTGGGTTAGCCAGTGGCAGACTTTGTTTTTCCACTGGTTATGTGATTCCATTCGATTTTCCTGTGTTGAGGGGACATTGGTTGGGACATTGGAGTCTGGTACTGTCATACTTACTGGGCAAGTGCACCCACTTCCCAGTCCCTAAACCTTCCCTTTCCTTCATATCAGTCACCCCTATGGTAGGCCCAAGGGCAGGGTGCATTGTAAGTATAAGGTAGGACAAGCCCTGATGTGTGTAGCATGTCCTAATAGTGAATTACAGCTATTTTCATTTTTCCCTAATGCAAGGCTACCTGTTCTCCATAGGCCAGAATGGGCTGTTAGAGTTATTACATTTTATAATCCTAACTGTGTCAGAGAACATGGAAATTCGAGTTTAGTATGCCTGAACTCAGAATAATAAAAAAAATATTTTAGTAAAGTTTATTTTAATATTCTGTGTTTGCAAATACCACTTTTAGAAAGTAGGTATTTGCTTGTCTAACCATTCAAACCTGCCTCTGCTAGGTTGTGTATTCTTATGTCTGGTTTTGTGAGTGACAGGGCTGGGGAATTCCAGGAGATAGGCTGAGTCACCCGGTGGTGAATAGAGAGATCTGCATCTAGATGGGAGGGAAGAGTTGCACCTGAACCTTGAATAGGGCTGTGTCTGCCTTCCACCATGCTGGCTTTAACTCCTGGGGCGCGGCTGCTGTCTCTGCCCTGCACACTGAAAGAAGAGAAGGAGTCCTGTCAACAAAGTGCTCCAGGACTGTACTTGCCTTCCACAATGCTGGCTCCACCTCCTGTGGGGAGTCTGATGTTTCTGCCCTGCACTGTGAAAGGAAAGGAGAAGTCTGGTAAACAGAGTGCTTAAGAACTGGTTTGGACTGGGCAAAGGCCCCTCTCCCCTCAGAGAACAAAGGATTTTGGGGTATAAATATTGGGACCCTGAACCCATGAAATTAGATCACTTTGGACTACAAGAAGAAACCTTTACTGAGGAGAGGAACCTGAAAAAATTGAGGAGAGACAATTCCCAAGCTGAAGTGCTGCTTGGGGGATTGGCCTGCAGTGGTTTCCTTACTGCCAAAGGAAGGAGAAAGGAACTTTGTGTACTTTGCTTTCAACTTGTGAAGGATCTCCAAGGGCTTGGAAAAGAGCTTGCCTCCTGCTGAAGTCTCAGGGACAACAGACTTCACCCCCCAGCTCCCCAGAGTTCTTGTAGAAGTGCCTTCTGCTGTTTTGGGCCTTCTGAGGAACTTCGTGTCGCAAGGAGCTGTAAGTGCGACTCAACGAGAAGAAGCGCGTCGCCGTCGCTGTGCCTGCCGTTGCAACTCCGAAGGAGGGTTTCGTCGCTGGAACTGTCGCCCTGCACCGCATCGGAGAGAAGCGTGCCGCAACGAAGAGGAAGCGTGTCGCTGTCGCTGCTGCTGCCGTCGCAACTCCGAAGGAGAGTATCGCCGCTGTAGTTGTCGCACTGCACCGCATCAGGAGAAGAATCTCACAACGAGGTCAAAGCGTGTCGTCGCCGCTGTGCCTGCGTCGCAACTCCGAAGGAGGGTGTCGCCGCTGGAACTGTCGCATTGGACCGCATCAACCAAGAGCACCTTGCATCCCCGAGAAGCGTGCCGCTGTCGGAGCTGCTGCCACCGCATCTTGGATGCCGCCACTGTAGTTGTTGCATCGAGTGGAAGCTTCACGTATAGTGGAGAAGAGCATCGCCGCTGGAGCTGTTGCTGTCGCAACGTAAGGGTGTCGCCGCTGCAGTCCATGCATCGAACCGAGGACTTCTCGCATCACCGAGAAGCGTGCCGCATCTGGAAGATCTTCACGTCTTTATTTCTTTGTATCTGAACTTTGTCGCATTTCCCATCACTGCGACATTGATTGTCGTGGAAGCGCAACGCAACCTAAGGTACATTGAAGCAGAGTGTCGCATCTAAGAACGGAACTGAACTAAGCTTAATTCTACCATCTTAAAGTAATCATAGTGTGCATTCTTGCCATTTATGGTCTTGTGGTAACTCTATATAAATGAGTCTATTTATTTTTATATAAAACCTGTGTGGTGTCCATTTGTAGGGTTGTCACTAGGGTACTGTATGTGGTCACAACTGCTTAACTTACAACGCCTCTGAAGTAAGCCTTGACTGCTTGCGCCACGCAACCTAGAGGGTGAGCAGGGGTTATTTTAGGAGTGTAATATCCTTGTCCTGACTAGAGGAGAGGGCCCCTATTTGTAACAAATACCTACCTGTGCCAACTAGAGACCCCCAAATCTAACAGGGATGATGTAATATCACCATATTATCTTGATCGTTCAAACCATTTTGATTCAGCAATTCAGAGTCAGGGAGAGTCTGTTTACTACAATCAGTTAGATTCCCTGTGGAGGTGGTGTCAAGAACAGGAGGCCTGGTGTTCCTAGAGGGCAAACTAACACTTCCCGGGCGACTAGAAAGTAAGGGTCCTATCAGTTTTTGTGGTACTGCCCTCATGTCATTCCTATTTGTTCCAGTATTTAGGGTACAGGATGGTAAATCTACATTTCTGCTGAAATGCCGCCACCGGAGTTTGGAAAAGGCGAGGAATATCACAGCCTGCGACCCAATTTTGGCAGTCGCACTAGTCCCCGTCTAGGAGAGGGAGAAGCCACATCAGCAATGATGCGGCCCCCCCGCATCGCAACCAATAGGAAGAGGTGGCAATTTTGAACCGGAAGCACTTCGGGGCTTCTGGCCCAAAATGTCCAGCCTGCGCCCAGGTAGACCGGTTGTTCTAAGTAAGAAATCCAAGTTGGTAGACCAGGTGGTAAGTTTCAAGTAGTTCCTTTATTAAGTTTCAATTGTAGATGTAGAAAGATGAAGGTAAGATGGTAAATAGGATTGAAGTAAGTATAGCCCCACCAGGAGCAATCTCCCTCTGCTCAGCCTCTCATCCTCAACTGACACTCTTTCGGCCAGTCCACACACCAACATTCCATGACATCATACAGCATTCTCCAGCCATGCAGACTGAACAGAGGAGAGAGCATTGATGTAAAGAAAGAAGAGAGGAAATAACCATTACAACATATCCTCTTTTTTCACAAAAAAGAACAATATGAGAATATGAAGTAGCGAAAGAGATGAAAAGAAGTAATATCAGAACGTGAAATACATATAAAGGTAATGCAATAATGGAATGCAATAATGCGATGGCATAAAAGTAATTAAGTGCAATAATGCAATACCATAAAATGGAATGAAAAAATAAAGAAAATGCAATAATGCAATGCAATAATGTGATAACATAAAAAGGCAGTATAGTGCAATAATGCAATATCATAAAATGCAATGCAATAAAATAACATCAAGTAATGCAATAATAGAATAAAAAGAAAGCAAATTAATGGCACGAACACCATCCCCACTTCTCACAAAGGAAGGCAAAACACAACATGTGCCAAGAAAATGCGCACACACCTGAAGACACTAGAAGTGACAGGCAAGGAAAAGGAAACAACGTGTGGGTTCGAATCCCATCCTCGTCGCCAACATGTACTAAGTAAGAAATCCAAGTTGTAGACCAGGTGTTAAGTTCCAAGTAGTTCCTTTATTAAGTTTCAATTGTAGATGTAGAAAATAGGATTGAAGTAAGATAAAAGTATAGCCCCACCAGGAGCAGTCTCCCTCTGCTCATCCTCAACTGACACTCTTTCCACCAGTCCACACACCAACATTCCATGTCATCATACAGCATTCTCCAGCCATGCAGACTGAACAGAAGCGAGAGCATTGATGTAAAGAAAGAAGAGAGCAAATAACCATTACAACACCGGTCTGGCCTGGTCAGCCTGGGCGCCCTCTTTCGAAGGGGGAAGTAGGGAGCAGAACAGTCTCATGTTCTTGCTCCCCACAGGAACATCCACCGGGCCAGCTGCGGGCCCGTAATCTGTTTTCTTTTTTCTTCCCTCGCAGGTCTCAAGTGTCATTGGATCGAGTGGCAGTTTGGACGCCCACTGCGACATGTGGGAGTTGGCCTGCAGTGGCGCTACAAAGTCAGCAAGAAGAGCACCTCCAGCGATTTGCCGTTTACCGTCCTGAACCCCCTGTTTTCTCTTGCTTTCTTGTTGCAGGGACACGCAGCGGTTTGGACGCCTACTGTGACGTGTGGGAGTTGGCCTGCAGCAGCGCTACGAAGTAAGCCATTTACCATCCCGACCCCACTGTTTTCTCCTGGTTTCTCGTTGCCGGGACATGCAGCGACAGCAGTGCGGAGAACCGGAGGCTGGAGAGAGTGGTTCCGATAGGTTCGTTGTCGGAGCAGCGGGAGATCGGTGCGGTGTGCGCGTGTTGTTTGATGCGCTTGTGGGCGGTCCACCGGGTGAGCGCTGTAGTTTAAAGCGCGAGTGCCTCCAGGGCTGAGTAGCTCTGTTCAGGGTTGGCGGTGTGCATGTTTTGTTGGAACAATACGCCAAGCTCATAGGCGATACGGTGGAATTGGTTAATGGTCACATTTATTGCAGGTGGGGGTAGGGTAGCACAGCGCTCAGAGCAGCGTGTCCATTGTACCCATAGATCTCTCTATCCCTTGTACTACGAGTTTAAGGACTGAGCTGCTGAGCATTCACTGGGGCATCAGTGAATTTAAAGGGGGCAAACAGCCAACAGCGTGATTTTGTACTAACGGTTGGCCCGCACAGGCGGTATAGAACATATTGAGCTAGGGGTTTGAAATCAGCTGTCTCAGCTACAGTTTGTGCATGCTCAGAGTCCCTTCAGGAGCTGAGGGGGTTGTTTTATAGAGCTTTTTGGCCGCTTTGTGAGGGGCGATTACAAGAGGTTTAACTACAGGGCAATCAGATAATAGGTGTCAATCTGCTTGGGCAGGGGCTTGGTGCGAAGGCGCTGCGTTTCTTTTGCACCACGTTGGCCTGGTAGTTTATCTGCTGTTGAATTGACATACTGTGGGGGCTTAGTGTAGGTCTGGTAATCTACTCTTCTACCTAATAGTAAGTGAGGCTGGTTTGCAGGTGATCCTGAGGGGGAGAGTCTAAGGTGTCCGAGAATAGCAGACACAGGGCCTCGCATCATTGGGAGGACAAGACTGTTCCTGGCTCAGAAAGGACAATGGTGGTCAGTGGAGGAACCTGCCTGGGCAGCACCGGCCAGCCAGCATCTCTTCGCTTCTGGGAGCCACAGAGGGTTTGAGCGGGCAGCTCACCTAAGCCTACTGGGTAAGCCAGTAGGTCGTGGCTCTGGTTGCGTGGATGCAAGGGTTGGCTAGTGCTGCTGCTTCTTGGAGGTAAGAGGTGACACAGTGATCTGTCAAGGGCTACGGTCCACGTGTATTGCAGGTTGTGTATGGGCAGGTCCCAAATTGAGGTAGTCTCATTCGCCATGGCCCCTAAGGTGCGGCGAAATGAGAAGCGATCACGCACGGACCACATGCTGGAGGCTTTAATGCAGCAAGTCCAGGTAATGGGGCAGACCCTCAACAGGTTGCAAGATAAGGTGGTGGGTCCAGAGGTGCATGAAGGGAGGCCCAGGCGGCCTATTGTTCTGCCAAAAACCTACTCCCCACCACCGCAAAAATGGAACAGGCACAGGCCCAGTGGTAGAAGGGCTGGGGGGAGCGTGGGGTGGCACCAAGAGATGCGGTGCAGGTTCCACCTGCACCTACGCCAAGCCTTCAGGATGAAGGGGGCTCAAGTGACACAGTGCCCGTAGGACTAACAGAGGGCCAAATTATTGTCCCTGTGCCCCCCCAAGGGGAAGGGCCAGTTGAAGCCACACCTGTTCAGCCCGACATAGCATCCAGTCTGACGGCAGTGCTCCCATGGCTGGAGACGGTGGGGAACTGGGCCCATGCCGCAGGGCGACCTCCGGGGAAGGCGATGCAATTGAAAGGGCAAAGAAATTGTTTGCTGAGTTATGTAAATGGAAGCATAAGGAGGTGCCAGCAGTACCGGCGGAGAACACTGAAGAGCATAAGACGGCTGATGCGGCAGCACCAGCAGGCACAAGTGCGACATTACCTCCACTTGGCTTGGGGGAGATGCGGTCTGGGAGGGAACATTTGGGCGGCATTTGTCTAAAGAGATTAAGGAAACAATCTGGAAGGGGGAATATGTCAGCATGCTTTCCCTCCTGATAGACGAGGCAGAGAGGGAAGAGGCCAGAAAAAACAAGGAATGGACACATCACAAAGAGTGGTCAAACATTATTCTGAAGTAGAGTGCAGGAGAGCCTGGCCAATTGGATACAGGGCTTCACTATTTACATGGCTGTCATGTTAGAACGTTTCCCAGAGGTTGGGTCTGAAATGGCATGTTATCAGAATAGGATCACCATCGCACACGCGACAAAAGGAGGTGATGGGTGGAAGGAATATGACACAGAGTTTAGGAGGGCAAAAGCACAGGATCCAACTCTAAGATGGAACCAGACTGACATGTTTATCCATTTGAAACATCTGGTCCAGGGCCCAAACAGATAATGTGCGGGGGCAAGTAGCTGACAGCGTTCGGTTTCAGCCCTTTAAAGCAGGCCCCGCCGGTAACACGGGGGTGGGTCACGGGAAAAACAGGGACCACAAGTAAAAAAGGCGTCTGTTTTGATTATAACAAAAGAACCTACAGTAGGGCACCAGGTACATGTAGGTTCAATCATTCCTGTGGTTACCGTGGTAATGAATCCCACCCCGAGTCCAGGTGTCACAAAACATCCAGAGAAAAAGGGGGCAAGAAGCAAGAATAGCGAGGAACATTTAGGAAAGGCTAGATCCCCAGATAACGTTAGCGCCATGATACCTTGGTTAGGCTGTACAATAGCCCCGAAGCAGCCAGGACTATTAGAGAATGGTTTGTTCAAGGTTTCAGGATGCTAGCCCAGGGCTACAACAGGGTGACACACTGTGGGAATCAGCTGTCAGTTAGGTCCAATATGGGCATAGCGACAGCAAAAATCCAGAAGGAATTAAGCCTGGGTAGAGTGGCAGGACCTTTTGATGACGTCCCAATAGAGGATTTTGTATGTTTTCCTCTAGGGGTTGTACCTAAGAAATCCCCAGGTGATTTCAAACTGAATCACAATCTTTCAGCGCCTAGGGGCAGTTCTGTGAATGATGCCATTGCGCACAAACACTGTGTAGTGTGATATATGCATCTTTTGACCAGGCAGTTGACATGCTCAGATCGCTAGGTAAGGGATCGTTACTGGCAAAATCCGACATTGAGTCCTCTTTGTTAATGTTAATGTTAAAACGGATCTTTTATAGCGCACGGCTCCGATGCACTCACTCTACGCTGAAGGCCATAAATGGCCCTTGCGGTGGAGTTCTGCACCAGCTGAAGGCGCGCAAGAAGAAATTTAGGCAGTCCTAGGTAGAGCACATTCGCATAATCCAAGCGTGAGCCTAGCACAGTAGTCTTTCTATGCTCCAAAGGGTAGGGAGACAAAATATCGAAATTTAAATATCGATATACAATAATATCGAAGTTTTAATTTCGATGGTATAGAATATCGATGTCCAAAATATCGACAGACAGAATATCGTTTTTATGTTATGTATGTTACTAATATCAAAATGTACTAATATCGAAATTATGTTTAGTGTTATGTATTTTATTATGTTGTTTATATGTTTGTAAAATATGTTATTAAATGTATGTTTGAAAATTAGTAATTTAGTTTACATTTTGCGTTTTAGTATCAGAGCGGGTTGTGGGTTTATAGGGGAATAGGGTGGGAAGTAATTTAATAATAATTAATTAATTTATATATTTATTAAAATATTTTTAAATCATAATTCATTGGTAATTAATTAATATTAATTAGTTAATTAAATTAATTAGAGTTAATGTGCTAATATATAAAAAAATTTGGTATTGTTAATTAATAATTAATTGGTACTTAATTAATATTAATTAGTTAATTACATTAATTAGAGTTATTGTGCAAATATATTGAATTTTTTCTTATTGGTAATTAATATTTAATAGTAATTAATTAATATTAATTAGTTAAATACAATAATTAGAGTTAATGTGCTAATAAAAGTAAATTTTTGTTATTGTTAATTAATAATTAATTAGTAATAAAAGAATACTAATTATTTAATTAAATTAGTTAGAGTTGATGTGCTAATATATTTAATTTTTTGTTATTGTTAATTAATAATTAATTGGTAATAATTATTAAGTGATTAAATGATAAGATTTTTTTATGTGTAGTGGGTTGTGTGTTTATAGGGTAATAGGGTGTCATATAATTAAATGTAATTAATCAAAGAGATTGTATTTTTTTATTGGTATTTATTGTTAATTAATTGTTAATTAATGTGTTAATTAGTTCAATTAAAATTATATCAATTTAATAATAATAATTGTTATTAATTGATTAATTGATATTTATATTAATTGTGTTTTTTGTATGTGTACTGTGTTGTGTGTTAAAGGGGGAGTAGTGTGTGAAGTAATTTTTACCCCCATGCTATTCCCTACTGTTGCACCCTCTGGAGTGGGAATTGTAATTTTTACCCCTACGCTATCCAACGCTTTCCCTACTGTTGCACCCTCTGGAGTGGGAATAGTAATTTAAACCCCTACACTATCCAACGCTTTCCCTACTGTTGCACCCTGTGGAGTGGGAATAGTAATTTTAACCCCTACGCTATCCAACGCTTTCCCTACTGTTGCACCCTCTGGAGTGGGAATAATAATTTAAACCCCTACGCTATCCAACGCTTTCCCTACTGTTGCACTCTCTGGAGTGGGAATAGAAATTTTTACCCCTACGCTATCCAACCCTTTCCCTACTGTTGCAACCTCTGGAGTGGGAATAGTAATTTTTACCCCTACGCTATCCAACGCTTTCCCTACTGTTGCACCCTCTGGAGTGGGAATAGTAATTTTTATCCCTGAGCTATCCAACATTTTCCCTACTGTTGCACCCTCTGGAGTAGGAATAGTAATTTTTACCCCTACGCTATCCAACGCTTTCCCTACTGTTGCACCCTCTGGAGTGGGAATAGTAATTTTTACCCCTACGCTATCCAACGCTTTCCCTACTGTTGCACCCTCTGGAGTAGGAATAGTAATTTAAACCTCTACGCTATCCAACGCTTTCCTTACTGTTGCACCCTCTGGAGTGGGAATAGTAATTTAAACCCCTACGCTATCCAACGCTTTCCTTACTGTTGCACCCTTTGGAGTGGGAATAGTAATTTAAACCCCTACGCTATCCAAGGCTTTCCCTACTGTTGCACCCTCTGGTGTGGGAATAGTAATTTTAACCCCTACGCTATCCAACGCTTTCCCTACTGTTGCACCCTCTGGAGTGGGAGTAGTAATTTTAACCCCTACGCTATCCAACGCTTTCTCTACTGTTGCACCCTCTGGAGTGGGAATAGTAATTTAAATCCCTACGCTATCCAACGCTTTCCCTACTGTTGCACCCTCTGGAGTGGGAATAGTAATTTTAACCTCTACGCTATCCAACGCTTTCCCTACTGTTGCACCCTTTGGAGTGGGAATAGTAATTTAAACCCCTACGCTATCCAACGCTTGTCCTACTGTTGCAATATGTGGAGTAAGTATATATATTAATTTATATTCCCGTGATGAGTTCGCCTTTCCTCTGAAGAAGAAGGCGGGAGCCTTCGAAACGCGTCAGGAACAACACGGCGAACTGGGACCTGATAAACATTTTCCTGAGCCTTTCTGCTATCCAAGCACGCTGTGGCAATAAAGGTGTGTTGAAGCAATCTCCCCGAGAGTTTGGTTGTGTTTCGACACGTGAGCGTACATATTAATTTATATGTAGACTTTTAAATTTATTTTAAATGTATATGTATTACTTATTATTGTTTAAATATGTTTTAATGTTTTTATTTAATATTTGTAAAATTATATGTATTTTTACATTATTTTTACATTATTATTAATACATTTTAAAAAACTAATATTTTTAATTTCGATATTTTTGTACTACGATATTTTTTTTCTGATATTTTTGTACTTACCTTTATAAAGATATAACTCCGATATTTTTGATTTCAATATTTTTGTGTCGATATTTTTGTATGTAGATATTTTGTCTGTCGATATTATGTCAGACATTCGCTCCAAAGACAGGATCGGGAGGAATTTTCTTAACATTTTCAAAATGCCGAAGCATTTTCCTGTAAGCTTGCGAATCTGAGGCCCAAAGGAAAGGCCATTGTCAATCTGAAAGCCGAGGTTCTTTGCCTTGGAAGAGGCATCTGCCGGAGGATACATGTCAGGAGGCCACCAGGCCTTCCATCTAAGATCAGGAGGACAGCCAAAGAAGAGCAGTTCCGATTTATCGGAATTACATTTCAGACTGTGCTGTTTAAACCAGTCAAAGACTACCCCCAAACAGCCTCTGATCCGCATACCGTCAAAGTCAGAGCCCTTTGTGTAGGTAAAGAGGAGCTGGGTGTCATCAGCGTAGGATACGATCTGGGCACCAAACGACTCCGCCACTGCCGCCAGAGGGGCCATATAGATATTAAAAAGGGTGGGGCTTAAGATGGAACCCTGAGGCACCTCCACCTCCAATGGCGGCAAGTCGGTGGAGAAAGGTGGCGCCCAGACCGTTTGCCGGCGGTCATCCAGAAATGACTCAAACCAATTCAACACTGTTCCAGGCAATCCGATCTCCCAGAGTCTTAAAAGGAGACCGTAATGGGGAACGGTGTCGAAGGCCGCCGACAAATCCAACATAACTAATATGGCCTTTCCTCCAGTGTCTAATACTTCCCTGATGGCATCGGTGACTCCAGACTACTGCCGGTCCACCCCTCAGATTTTCACTTGCTGATATTCCAATTTCAGGGGAAGTACTACGTGGGCAAGTGTATGCCAATGGGCTGCTCAGTGTCTTAGGCATACTTTGAAAAATTCAGCTCCTTTTTGGAGTGGGCATTCAGGAGGGACTTTGTGCATCAATGGGTGCTCCACTACCTGGATGTTTTTCTTTTTCTAGGGGCACCAGGCTCAGGGGAATGTGGGCCAGCCCTATCAAAGTTGTGTACCCTGATGCTGAATTTTGGTGTGCCTTTGGCACCAGGTAAGACAGTGGGTCCGAGCACCATGATTTAATTCCTGGGGATTGAACTAGATTCTGTGCAAGGGGTGTCTAGAATACCAGCAGACACGGTCAAAGATTTCGAGGTTAAGCTGCAAGACTGCCTCAACAAAGATTAGGTTACTCTGCAAAAGTTACAGCAGGTGGTAGGGCAATTGAATTTTGCAGTACACATTATCCCAATGGTTCGCCATTCTCCTGCCTCAGGCCTCAGAGAGAAGCATCATCATACCAGGCTGTCCGGTGAAGTCAGGCAGGACATGCTGATTTGGAAAGCATTCCTGTGTGACTTTAATGGGAGAGCGGTGTGGCCCAGCCCAGGACTGGATCTGGTGACTGACGTCAGCGGGCAGCGAAGGTTTCGGGGCCATTCTGGGGTGCGAGTGGGTGGCTCAGTGATGGCCAGAATGGTGGAGGAACTCTGGGCTCACGAGCAACATAAGCTTTCTGGAACTTTTTCCAATCCTGGTGGCGCTGTCTGTATGGGATGAAGGACTGAGGAACCAGTCTGTAATATTCCGGTCTGATAATATGGCGATAGTGGAATGCATACATAGCCAAACTGCTAAATGCAGCATGATGCTGTTTTTGCTGAAGGAGATTGTGTTACAATGCATGAAGTTGAATGTTCTTTTTAACCTCTTCCATTGCCATGACGGCTCCCGGTCGTCATGAGTCACACTGGGCGTGTGCTGATGATGGCCGGGAGCCATCATGACAACGCCCGCGATAGGAATATTCAGCACTGCAGCGGACTTCGCGCCGCAGTGAAGAAGTTAAAGCTAAACACGTGCCGGGTATTCTGAACCATGTGGCTGATGCATTGTCTCGTTTTAAAATGCAGGCATTCAGGTCGCACATCCCAGAGGCAGCGGTGCACCCAACACATTTTCCAGAACAGCTTTGGGAGCTTTGTGCCCCCAAGTATCGAACCTCGTGACAGCGAGCCTAGCGCCCAGAACCAGGAGTGCTTACGAAGGGGCGTTTGGGTCTTTTTGTCTTTTCTTAGGGGAACAGTGGGAGCACAGGTGGCACAACCCAGAGTCAGTGGTAGCATATATTGCTTTCATGAGGCAACAAGGACGCACAGTATCAGGGGCAAGGAGGCATATCACAGCAATATCATTCTTTGCAAAGATAGGTGGAGGGGGGATCCCACAAGGAACTTTGTGGTGCGATAGGTGCTGAAAGGGTGGCAACGCTTGCAGGGAGGGCAACCAGATGTCAGGAGACCCATAGGACTAGAAACGCTAGGGAAGCTAGTGGGGGCACGACTGCAGGTTTGTGTTCCCCAGGCGTGATGGTCCTGTTTCAAGCAGCATTCTGCCTTGCATTCTACGGTGCATTTAGGGTAGGTGAACTAGTCGCAAGAAACAAGAAAGATTTGCTAGGTGGCCTACAGATAGGACACGTGAACATAGGGAAGGATTCAGTGCTGATCTCCATCCTGAAGTCAAAAAACTGATCAGGAAGGTAGGGGGAGAGCATTGTGTTACACAGTGCAGGGAACACTGCATGTTGCCCTGTCTACAGGCTGGAGGCCTTTATGGCCCAACGTGCCCAAGACACGAGGGGGCCTCGCTTGATACATAGGGATGGGTCACCACTCACGGTTTACCAGTTCAAGAGGGTCATGGTTCTGGCATTGGAGAATGCCGGGTTAGACATTGCCGACTTAAGGACTCATTCTTTTAGGATAGGGGCGGTCACTGAAGCAGCAGCATGGGGACTAGGGGAAGAGTGCCTCAAGAGGATTGGTAGGTGGTCCTCTAACTGTTACAAGAGGTATTTGCTGCTGCACAGGCTCTAGCAAAGGGTGACTGTCCATTTTACGTATACATTGAGTCTTTCCTTCATCCTGTGACTCAGGGAGGAGGGTGTAGTTCACTATCAGATAGTGCTACGTACATCTTTGTAATGTGTGCAGTATGCCAACATGGAAATGCATTTACCTTGGCTCTCTTTTTTCATGTGACTCAGGGTGAAGCCTGCACTCGCTCACACTCACAACCAGCAGGATCAACCGGAAGATCGCCGGATGACGAACTTCAAAGAAACAGAAGTGGTGGCGCAAGTTTACTTTTCACACCAAGAATATCAATATATTTGGGTGATAGGGCAGTCATATGTCTGCCGTTTGAAGACCTTCTTTTCAGGGTTGTCAGGACTAGGGTCATCAGCTAGGGGTTAGGTTATCATTTTTTGGACAGGGTGGCTTGTGCGTAGGTCAATTCAGGGAGCTGGTGAACCGCACTTTGAAAGCAAGTAAGGGAACACCTGCAATCTGGATCCTGCACCTAGGGGGTAATGACTTGGCCCGATTAGGTAGGAGGGTGCTAGTGGAAGATCTGCTCACAGAAGTAGGGTGGTAACGAAGCAGTGACTTCAGTCGATAATCGCATGGTCTCACATGATCCCTAGATTCCAGTGGAGCGGGGCGAGTCAGTGGGAGCATTGAATCACGCGGTAAAGTGGATCAACAACCAATTTGATGTTATTTAGGACCCCTAGATTGAGGTCAATAGGACACAGATACATCAAGGGGGAACCGTTCTTTCTGCAAGACGGGGTGCACCTCTCACATAGAGGGAATCAGGCTTTCATGGAGGACATCCTAGCTTGGGTGGAGAGTATGAGGCGCAGTACAGGACCGTCCTAGTGAGCGAGGGGGAGGCCAGGTAGTTGGGCAACTACGCTGGCCAATTGTCTTTCTCACATACTGCATTGCATACTAGGTACTGAGCATCCCAAATAACCTGGACAGCGACGGTTTCTTTGAGGTCAGGTGAGCGCCACCCCCCTGCGATCCGTGCTAATTGTTAAAAATAAAATGGCAATGACATTATTTGATTGCAATTTTATTTTTAACAATTAGCACAGATTCCATCAGATGCCAACCTGGCCCTGAGCTAAGAGAAATAGGGTCTTGTCTTGATTGTCCTCTGCTGCCGATTAGCAGCATGGAGGACTGGCCAGACACTCCAAACTACGCATGTCAGTTTGTCCGGCTGTCTTATGATGGCCCGCCTGAAATGCATACTTTGCAGCTCTCCACTCAGCTGTCTCAGACAGCTAGGTGGAGAGCAAGCACAGGCCTCCAGGGCCTGAAGGATCATGGGTGCAACAAGCTCCATCCAATCCTGGCGCTACTCCCATGCTGGTTAAGGGAGCTCTTTCTTCCACAGACTACAGGAGAACTCAGAGCAGGACGCGCCATAGCCGTGGGTAAGTGCAATTTACTTTTTATTTCTTATATAGTAAATGTGTAATCCATGTAGTTTAGTGTATGTTTAAGTTTGGGCTTTTGAAGGGAGGGGTTGTTTGTACTTTGGTTTTTGGAGGAATGGGTTGTTTTGTTGGCGCTTTTGGAGGGTGGGTTTGTCTAATTTTGGGTTTTTTGGAAGTGGTGGGGCACTTTGCTCGCCCACCACTTTCAAAAGGTATCAGTCACCCCTGAACCCAGATGGCACCACATTGATTTGGTAAGACCTCTAGCCACACCACACACCAACATCATTGATATGTCAGTGAGTTAAGGCACTCTTAAATGTAAACAGTAAAATAGCCACAAATACCCCACTTTGAAATGCAGCTTTCCAGTCCTTGCTGCAAAGGCGTTAAGGTACCTGGACTATGTTTGCACGACAAGCCGCTAATAATGGCAAAATGTGTGCTTTAAATGGTTTAAATATTTTGATTATCTGAGCCATATTTTACAACGTTCCCTGGCAGCACAACTTGCATGAGCACCCCCTCTTTGTGCCCTGGGGCCAGTTTGGTATTACAGGCGTTGCAGGTGTTTGCATAGCTCCAACTCAAATACAGATCTTGTTGGCACTAAATATACATTGGTGCAAGCTCCAGGGGGCTTCCCTCATTTCCTTGTGGTGTGACCCCATGCAAATGAGAATTTTTTGCCTTTGTGCCTGCGCCACATTAAAGACACTGGCACAGAGGCAAGGCTGCTGTCAGGCAGCCACTGACTTTGCGCCATGTAAAGGTGAAAACAGTCAGCGCGCTCATACAGCTCCCATTCAGAGTTTGCAAAGGGGGTCCCAAGGTACCCATAGGCATGTTGCTGAAGGCGGTTACAGTCACTCACTGCACTAACTAGTACGCGGCCATCGGCCATTCAGACCTAGTTACTAACTGACCAATGAAAGGCTGTCTGGCAGCTTCAAACAGCTGGTCTGCCTTTTGAAGCTGCCAGACAGCCTATTGTTCCTGTCAGAGGTGCAAGTTTGCATCTGCTCTAGGAACATCACATTTGCTGTGATTGGCACAGTGTCCTGTCTGTCCCCATTGTATTCTGTGGCTCCTGGTTGTTACCTTGTGTAAACAAGGCAAAGCTTTGCCAAGGAGGGTTGTAAGAAAACTATGTTAATATAATGACTGCAATATAGACTTGCATTTAAAAACATAGATCCAAAATTCCCTAGACTTTAAGTACTAGCCCACAATGTCCTGCAACAATGTAAATCACTTATATTCACTGCTCCTAATGTGATTGCTCATGACCTAGTAATTGAGATGATTGTATCCTACTAACCTGAGTTGGGTTTTAAAAAGTGTATGTTGACACTCAGCACATGATATAGGAATTAATTTTTGTTTATACATGATACCTATATGCCGTTCTGATGGCATTGGTGTTTGAACATGATGGGGCCGATTACGATGTTGGGCGGAAGCCTCCTCCTGACAGTTGGAATCTCCTCGACCGTGTCGGAGCCCTGCCGACCGACTTGGTTGGTTTACATTCTGAACACCCGATTACGATGTTCGCGGTCAGAATTCAAACCACGCGGTCATTCTGAATTGGTACAGAGCGACTCGCAGAGTATTTGTATTGGTCGGAATCGCATCATACACCCCTATTGACAGCGTTTCCACCCTCGGGATTCCAATGTCGATTTTCCAACACCCTTTCCACATTAGCCTGTCAAACACGAAAACGCTGTTGGAAAGTGACTTTGGGGAGCCCTGGTAGGGCCTTCTATGCTCTGTGGCCTACGGTTGATGTCTGAGGGGGTACCTTAGGGACCCCCCCTGTAAAACCCTGCACTTAGTGGCAGACACCATGGGGTGCCTGTGACAGGGTGCAGGATTTTCAGAAAACACCCTATTTCCCCATAGGAACCTGTGTTGTGACCGATTGTCGGGCGGAACTCAAGCTCTCGTAGGAAACAATTGGACTCCGACCGAACAGTGTTCAGTAACATTGTAACCAGTCAGTCTGAACCACCAACCGCAAACTGGTCGGGTCCGATTCAGAGTTGATGTTGGGCAGAGGCTTTCCGCCCGACATCGTAATCGGACCCAAAGTGTATTCCCAAGAGCACTGTTTGTTAGGCTGGGCACCCTGGACAATCAGCAGAGCTTCTAGACTCCAAAGCTAATGATGTTAGGCAGAAACAGGCTAAGGGTTGATGTGACTCCAAGTGAAAGAAACATGTTTTTTAAAGCTCACAGTCTCTGTAGGTGTAATATGGCATCCCCTTCTGATGATATATATGTGCATAGCCTTGCACTGCTCTAAATTCTGCCATAGCATGATAAGACAATTTGTAATAAGAATACATTCAGCAGTTAAACATAGGGATGCATACCATCTCTGAAACTACCATGTTCATGCATGGACATAATTTTTGGGCCGCAGCTGTGACCCCTGTCTTGCAGCTTGTGACCCCTGGCACTGCTTTTGCAACCACTGGCCTCAGAGCTGGCAAAATCAGTGCCAACAACACAGTGGTCTCGCATTGTTGACAATCTCGCTCTTCTTGATTTCTGCTCATTAAAAAAAATTATAATAATAGAATGTAATTGTGTATTATTCAATATTAGTATAATGGAAAATGGAGCAGCAGGAGCTGTAGCAGGACCTTTGCTGGTAGCTGAGGTAAGTAAAACTGCTTTTAAATGTATGTTGTGCATGCTTGTGTGTGAGTGTTTGTGTGAGAGACAACAAGCATATGTGTAAGAGTATGAGTTAGAGTGAGTGAGAGTAAGAGTGACTGCAAGTGGGAGTGGGTGAATGAAAATTGATGAGTGAGGATTCATTTGAGGGAGTGTTAGAGTGGGAGTGACAATGGGTGAGAGTGACAATAAGTGAGTGTAACTGTGAATGAGCGAGTCAGAAGTGAGAATAAATGAGAATGTGTGCAAGTGAGTGTGACTAAGCATGAGAGAGTGAGGGTAAGAGTGAATGTGAGAGTGAATGTGAATGAATGACTGAAAATGAGTGAGTCAGAGTAAGTGAAAATATGTGAAAGCGAGTGAAAATGAAGCCATTATTAAGAGTGAGTGCAAGTATTTGAGAAAAAATATAAGAATTTCAAAAAGAGTAATGCTGAATAATAGTGAGTTCCAATTAGTTTGAACGAATAATAGTGAGTGTAAAGAAGTGAGTGAGACTGAATGACTAGAAGTGAATGTGAATGATTAAGTGTGAATGAGCAAATGTAATTGAGTGTGAATGTGGTGTTACGCTTTTGAGTCTGCCAGTGTCCCTGGCTTAATGTAAGTAGTCATAACTTTATAAGCACCCATGGCAAAATACTGGCGTTTCATACTGGAAGCAATTCCCAGCATGATGGCCAGTTGTGACAACAAACTGGCACAAACATAATGGAGTAACGTTTTGTCATAACAGACTCCCCTGCAAAAATGCTGGTACTAGTACAAAAATGGTATTTCTTTCAATATGGGCACTCATGGACAACATCTGATTTTGGCATGCTTGAAGAAACTCTTGGGATAGTAGGCACCTATGGCAAATAATGGTTGCACAATGGAGGTAATTCTTGCCATAAGAGAGGATAACCGCGGCATATGGGGGCGGGTGAAGGGAGAATCATGACAAAATGCTGGCCCAAGTTTTGGCATAAGGTTCAGCCATGGTATATTGACGGCAATAAAGACAAAATCCTGGTACTGACATGCTCCATGCAATCTTTGCATAAGGGGCAGCCATGGCATGTGAGGGCCACCCAAGAAAAAATGCTGACCCTGGCACAATGAAGGTCATTTTCGAAATATGGGGGCACTCATAGCATATTTTGAAAAATGGGGTCAACAGCTGGGGAGATTCGGGTTACACTGGCTTGGCACATCATGAATGGGCTTTAATATTTAATAAGTGCCCTTTCAGAGCCTGTTACTTTTAAGCAGGTTTGTGTAAAAATTGTGCTTGAAAATGAGCTATGCCTCCAATTTTTTGGAAATGTTCTGGATTCTGAACTTGCCCACCCTGAACCCTCTTAGAAGAGAACTAGTTCACTCACTTCATTCATTTGCTACAATTTCGGGAAAGTAATACGCCCCATCACTTTCAAAGATCATGTCAGCACCCTAATAAGTGGTGTCTAAAGTAGGCCTTAGTCTGTTCTGTGTTGTTATATTAATCATGCAGTCATTATGGCACTTCAGCAATGTCAATTAGTGTGATGTCACCATGTGACATCACTTCAAGGGTGGATTTGGGGTCATAGGTTATGCAACTTCCTGAAATTTCATTAAGGTTATATGGTGTGTGATGTCACTCCTACTACTGGCAGTTTGATGAATCAGCGTCCATGTGTTGATGTAGCTATCTAGAAAGCTAAGGATAGAGCATGATTTACCTAGAAAAAAAGCAATAATGTGACTTTCATAGAAATATAAACCACCATAGCAACAGTGAACTGCAAAATGCAACCAACCTTTGGTGTATGAGATTAAAGTCAAGACTTTACTGCAGGAGACATCAAGAATTTACACTATCATGGTGCTGTGGTGTTGGTGCAAGAAAATTACAACACAAGGTAATGGGATTTCGGCGAATGAATAGTCTACAGAATGTTTAGTTGCAACTTGAATGTTTATTAAGGAAGTACAGAGAATCATGTAGTTTCCTGAACATATAGAAGTTTCGCTGTTATGTAAGGGACTATTAGATACAGTATTTACTGGAAGTTACACCATCACTATAAGTGTGAACGACAGCAGAAATCTCCAGACTGCAAATGGCACTAGATTTTTATACACTTTACTTGTTACAGCTCTTTCTATCACTTTCAGCTGGATTACAAATGTATCACAGTCCCCTGTCGCATATATGTAATAGCCAGTTTCTGGCTTCTTGGGGTGCAAAGCATTCTGGTTCAACTCGTGGGGCGACCGATGTATCATATGTTGACTGATTCATGCATATTATTGACAGGACCACTGGAAGTATGCGATTACGAGGGCGCAGCTTGTTCCTCATAAGTATGGATTGGCCACAATTGCCACATAATCCATCATGTGCTGCATAATCTGCTGATTTTAACCCCAAAAATGTGTTTCTAGATCAACCGGATACAAAGTTAGTAAAAACTTGGTGAAGTGGTCCGCGCAGGCCCTTTTCAAAGGTTAGTTGGGCATCTTTGAGTTGCTATTTTCTGTATTTTGTTGTTAAACTGGTACTAATGAGGAGAAATCTTTGCCCGGACAGTATTACGGTGTGTAAAAACTAGAACATAATGAAGTAACAGTCTCTAAAGAATGTGTTGCATTATGCTGCACAGTTTGCCTTTTCTTGCCTCATAATTTAGTATACCCTGGCACATAAATTGGTGCGCCCTGCTGCATAATTCCAGTGGGCCTGACTATAGATGTCCATATTATGAACATGCATTATTTGTTATGACAATGTTTTGGGTGAAAGAACGACTTTTTGTTTTTAGTTGTGCTTATATCATGTCAAAGCATTAATTATTAGATATGACTTGATTGATCCACGCATTATAGTTGCAGACTTTGGTGTATACAGTTGGTGCGTTCTTCGAGGCGCACTTGCTAGGTCCCCAAGAGACAACACCCTGAAGCTGTCCGTTGCACTCCAGGGGTCCTCCTGAGTCTCCCTGAAAAAGAAACCCAACATTTGCCATTAAATACTGTAATTTGTGTTTCTTGACAAAACAGACATCCCCTGGTGTAAAAACATTTATTGCAGCCTCTTATCGAGGGAGGAATGGTCTAAGAGTGAACTTTTACATTAGCATTAGAATTTTTGACAAGTTAATACGTTTTTATAACAACCATTTTTGTTATGCAAAGATTTTTTAAAAAAATGTGCATTATCATTCAATAACCCACAGAAGGACCACTCAGTAAGGTCTGCAGCTGCCAGAAGATTCTGGCAACATGATAAAATAACAATAGTTAAAGCATGAGTGGGTTGTATATGTCTCCAGAAGCCTGGGAAAGAAATGCCACACCACGATAAACATTAACTGTCCGTTTAAAAAAAAAAATTACATGTGAAATAAGAATCTAGCCTTCCATTTGTTCCATAATCTGTGTTATGCCGGCGTGAAGAGTTTCATGTGAATTGTGAATTTTGAAACCCCTTCTGTTTCAGCAAAAGGGCATTCCTGTGGGATTGTCTTCATTAGTCTTGCTGTCGCAGTTCAAAACCAGCAGCTGCCAAGCAGTGCCGTCCCACATGAGTAAAGTAGAAGGTGCAACCACAGAATCAACAATAACATCAATAAATAAAACAACAATAACAACGACAATAATAATAGTAACAATAATAATAATAAATAATAATACTAAAAACATAATAATTATTATGGTTATAATAATAATAATTGACCTTATCATAAACATTATTATCCGTTATAATAATAATAATAATGGTGCTGGACATATACAGAAGTATGTCATAAATTATACACCTTCTGAAGGTGAGTATTTTGAATGACTGTCTGTAAGGCAAGTGATATGCCCAAATGAAATACTTCCCTTCGCGGACGGGCGCGCCTAAGGCAAGCCCGTCTGCGCCCGTCCGCGACCTGCAGCGGCCCAGGCCCCGTCCCCCTGTCCAAACCATTTTAGAACAACGTGGAATTCTAAACTACACAAGGCAGACGCTACTACAGCTGAATAAGAGGCTGCCGCCAGAATGTGAACACATGCTGCAGGTGGAAAAATGGCCCCTGAAGTGTGTGGGATGTGGACATACATTCCTCAGAGACCAAGCGACGAATAAGGAAGGTAACGAATTATCTGCCTTATTACTAAACTGCCGATCGATGAAACGCCATAGTTTGAACATTTATGACCTACTGTTAGATGACAAACCCGACCTAGTCTTCTTGACAGAGACATGGCTGGATGATCAATCCATCCCTGATATCTTAGAGGCCCTTCCTCCCGGCTTCAATATCCTTCACATTAACAGAGGGGATCAAAGAGGGGGAGGGATAGCCATTATTCACAATAGTGACTTACCAGTCTCTCTTGAACCGACTCCCATTAATAAATGCGAAGCGGGACTTTTCTCTATCACGGTGAGCCCCAACTGCACCATTAAGGGCTACCTTATCTATCGTCCCCCTGGTGTAGCCACTGCGTTCATTGAAAGCCTCCTGGAAGCTCTAACGCATTCTGCTTTACGCCATAATAAATTTATGATTGTAGGAGACCTCAACGTGCACCTGGACGATGTCAACTGCAGGGAGGCCGCTTCCTTAATTAATGAACTCAGAACCCTTATGCTTGTTTTAGCTGACAATAGAGCCACTCATCAAGCAGGACATTTGTTGGACCCAATTTTTACTAACTGGGAAGACATAAGTGTCTCTGCTCCGACTAAGATTCTGTGGTCAGATCACTATGTGATCCCATTTAAATTGAGGAAACTTCCCAACAGGGGGCCCTTACAGAAACCTCCCGTCATTAGACGCAGGGACTGGAGAAAATTCAGCCACAACGCTTTCAGTCAAGCCCTTGAACAGAACCCTCCTAAGCTCAGCGACAACTTGGTAGAGACGTACAAGATATTCGAAGATTGGGTGCAAGGTGCGCTGGATAATGTAGCCCCTTGAACTCATAAAGCCATGGCTCGGAGCACGAAATCTGCTCCTTGGTTCACCGCTGAGCTGCGCGCCGCTAAAACCAAGTGCAAAACCATGGAGCGTAGATGGAGAGTGGAATATGCCCCCTCACTACGCGAAGCCTATAAGAGTGAACTAAGGTTCTACCACAACCAGATCAGGAAAGCTAAAAGAGAGTACTATAATAAACGGATAGACTGTGCGGAGAACACATCTAAAGAGCTTTTTATGATTCTAAAAGAACTCTCAGCCCCTCCAGCGAGTTCAGGGGAAGTCCCCCCCACGACTGAGTCATGCAATGACATCGCAGACTTCTTTATAGGGAAGGTAGAAAAAATCTATGCATCGTTTCAGACTAACTCTGAAACTTTAAATCCCGACCCTAACTGCGGAAAGAAGGTTAGGGAAGAACTTAGGAAATTTGTGGTTCCCCAAACTGAGGAGCTTATCAATATCCTATCGAACATTCACTCAGGCTCTCCCCTTGATGCAGTACCAGCGAGAATTCTTCGAAATCATATCCCGCTGGTAGCGAAGCACATAGGTAACTTGGCTTCACTGTCTTTCCAGGAATGTTCAGTTCCGGATAGCTGGAAACTGGCCCAAGTCGTTCCAATAAAAAAGAAAGCCCACATAAGCATCACGCAATTAGACAACCTGAGACCAATCTCCCTCCTCCCCTACTGTGCGAAGGTAGTAGAAAAATTGGTCAACCGACAGCTGGTGAGCTTTGTGGAGGAAAACATGCTCCTTCACACGTCTCAATCGGGATTTAGAGCCAAACACTCGACAGAGACCGCCCTCCTCCTATCGACAGAACTGCTACGAAGTAAGGCGGATGAGGGTCACACGGCCGCACTGGTCCTATTGGACTTAAGTGCGGCGTTTGATACCGTATCACACCCCGTATTACTTGACCGCTTGAATGAAAAGGGAATAACCGGTCCTGCACATGAGTGGCTGGTCTCCTTCCTTAACAACAGGAGATTTCAAGTGCACTGCCCACCATGTAAATCTAGTGTAAGATGTCTCAGGCAAGGGGTACCTCAGGGCTCAATCCTGAGCCCCACTCTATTTAATCTGTACATGGAACCCCTTGCCAAATTGGTGGAGTCATATGGTGTTGCAATAGTCTCTTATGCAGACGACACACAACTGGTGATCAATCTATCCCGTGATCCAGTTGTGGACGCTGAGAATTTCTCGGCCTGCTTGGTGGCACTTGACGGCTGGATGAAACAAAACTGTCTCCGCCTCAATGGTAATAAGACGGAAGTTCTTATTGTAGGCCCCTGCCCTTCCATTTGGACCTCTGCCTGGTGGCCCACGGAACTGGGCTTGGTCCCGGCACCAGCAGACACCGTCAAAAACCTTGGCTTTCTTCTCGACTCTAAGCTAGCATACACCAATCATGTTGAGAAGGTTGCCGGAAAATGCTATGGACTCCTGAAGGTCCTGAGGAAAGTCCTGGACCTTTTGCCCCCCAGCTCCAGAAAAACTATGGTACACGCCTTGGTCACCTCCCACCTAGACTATGGGAATTCCCTTCTATGCGGACTCAGCAAAAAAGGCCTAGCACAGTTACAACGCGTCCAGAATGCAGCTGCTAGATTGGTCCTTAACCTCCCTAGGAGAGCCTCTGGGAAACATGCATTACGCTCCCTCCACTGGCTCCCAATAAAAGAACGAATCAGATTTAAAACTATGTGTATAACCCACCGTATAGCTCACAAAAAAGCACCTCCTTATCTTCAGGACCTGCTTCCAGTCTATCGTCCCTCACGTCCTCTGAGGTCGATGGGCAGCATGCTTTTAGTGGCGCCTCGTATACATAGAGCAAGGATGGGAGGTCGTTCCTTTAGACATCATGCCAGCAATGACTGGAATAACCTACCCATCGATTTGAGGATGGAGCCGTCTGAAACCAGGTTCAGACAGAGGCTGAAAACCAACCTCTTCCCCAAGCTAACTTCAGCATAGCAGGCCAGGCTCTCCTTCTGTGATCCAGCTGATGAGATGTAGATAGGGCTGTCAGCGCGGGGACGCACTGTTCTCTGTGCAACCATGCGCTTAACAAATGTCATTAACCTAACCTAACCTAACCTGATTTTAGGGATTTGAAAAAGGAAGGCAGACCTGGATTGAAGAGACCTTTTGGGACCACTTTTCAAAAAAACAAAGGACCTGATTCACACAGGGTCTTAACGCACAGACACAGCCTTTCAAAGTAATTTGATTTTGTTTTGGAAGCTGATGAAGCATTTGCAGCGTCCTGATAGAGGTTGAGTACCTGGCGTTTATAGAAAAGGACACAATCTTATAGAGAATCTTCAGTTGGAGGAAATGATGTGACCTTTGCCAAGTATGTTTTGAAGCAGAGTTCATCATCAAACACAGCCCCCAGATTGTTAACATTCTTAACAGGCAAAGGTCAAAGGCCCCAGAGAATCAGGCCACGCTGGAGGAATAGATCTTAGGTGGACTGCTAGGACTATCACCTTGCTTTTATCTGAATTCAGTTTCAGACAGTTTCACTCAGCCACACCCTAACAATGGAGGTGGCCGCATTGCTGTTGCCATCTAGCCTGAGAATGATATCACTATTGTCTCCATAACACATCCAGGAGGGATGACGCTCCATAATCAGCCCTGCAAGAGGCATTACATACATGTTGAATAGCATGGGGTTCAGTGATGATCCCTGCAGAACTTTGCATAAAGTCTCCCTGGCTGAAGAGGAAATGTGAAACAGTCTTTGCTGTGGTCTACTAAAAATTACCAATTTAGTTCAAATCCTCCCACGCACTTCCATCCCTCCAAGTCTGTCAAGTAGTGTGGCAAGACACAGTGCTGATGGCTGGGTAGAGGGACAAAAGGATGAGCGCGACAACTCTGCCTTGAACCAGGATCAGACCTACTCCATCTCTCGCTTTGAGGGCAAGCCTCCCTGATGCAATTCAGGAAGCAGTTGAAAACTTGGCTGTTCACGAACGTAGTCGAATAGCCTGCCGTATGTTCCAGGTTCGCTACTACCGACTTAACAGTGTTCTATTTTTCTGCCTCTTCTTCTCTTTTCTTGCTCTCTCCTTTAGCGCTACGCCATGTATGTGACGCTTTATGAGATTATTTTCATTCATTCAAGATCAGTGCCTAATTTGAGCTGGTGATTGCCAGTGGGAGCCACCAGCACTCATTTTTGGGGGCCAGCACTTATTTTCAGGCATCAGAAATTTACAGCGAGCAAGGGACGGAATGGTTGAAGAGAATGATGGAAAAAGCTTCACAAAATGAGAATGCAAGAACTGGCAAGAGCGAGATAAACGGGCAGCCGGCCAAGGGTTTCTGAGAAGAGCTTTAGGCACCAGCACTCATTCTTTTACAAATTAACCACTGTTTAAGATAATCTGCGGTACATTTTGAACAGAGACAAAATCTGCTTTGGTACCAGGAGAGGCAAGGAACCCACTTTGAGAAGCAAGTTTGTGGTGATAAGCTTCATCAGCTGAGAGTTAATAACCTTCTTTGTGAACTTTGCACAAAAGAGTGAAAGTGAGACGAGACTGGTTGCTGACAACCAAGCGGTCCAAGAAGGGCTTTTCAAATGAGAAAGAGTAAAAGCTCTGTTCTTGTTTGCAGGGAGATGACTAGACAGAAGAGAGTAATTAACCAATCTGCAGGCTAAGGTATTGATGACCAGATTTGTAGAATAAAAAATTTAGGCTAGATAGGGCTCAGAAAGAAGTATGAATTACTGATGATCCTAGTTTTTGTTGTCTCCTCAAGAGAGACCTGACTGAATTTGGTGAGCGCCTGTGCAGGAACTGAGGTCAAATCACTAGGCAGGGAGGCTGAAGATGACTCAACTGAAAGAGTTGATTAACAATCAAAATGGTATCGGAAGAAATTAGATAGAGAAATGCAAAAATCTGGTGAAGGGGTGATCTGCTGCTGCAAATGCAATGTGCTGGAGAAATCCCTAATGATTCTAAACATTTCACGGGAAGCTCTGCTGCTTTTTAGCAGTCAGGAAGTATAATGCTTCGACGGTGCTTGTCTGACTGGAGATTTGCATTTCTGTGGCCAGTCTTACAAGCCATTTTAGCCTCGGAAAGATAATTGTGGTGCCAGTGTCTCTCAACCTACATAAAACTAGTTTAGTTAGTGTAGCAAATTCGCCTTTTCTGCATGGTCACTCCAATTTTATTTGCCTTTGTCTGCACACTATATTTGCTGGCTTCAATACTCTGTGCACTTTACCACTGCTAAACAGAACTAAAGTGTCTGTGCTTCCCCATCTAAATCATGTACTATACATTGGAATTTCCTATTGGGCCTATTTACCCTTTCTGTAAGTGCCTTGTTTATGGTGCCTTAAGGGCACTTATGAGATGAAATGTTAAATGTCAAACTGCTTAGTTTGTAAAATATGACTTAATGGTGGAATCAGGTTTACTTGAGCAGAAAAGAAACGTTATAAAAATGTACTTAGGGCTGCCTGTGCTAGTACTCTGGGCATATGAAAAGCCAATGGGTGTTAACTGTCACCACAGTGCACATTTTTCAGTGGCAATGGGTTGACTGTCAGTCTCACCAGTCTTCTCCAGTGAGTCTACTCCTTTCCATCACAGAAGGAATCTCTTTGTTTGGTGCACTGAAGTGCCGGACTTCAGCAGTATCTGTTAGCACAGTTGAGGACCAGCACATTGGCGGCGGGCTGTTGTCAATGCTGAGCCCACAGCATATTTGGTGCTTTACGGTGGCAATTTATGGCGACTCGCGTGTTTCCCTCTCAGTGGAATGAAAACCCCTGAACCACAACTCCATGCGCTACTTCCTCCATAAACACAAGTTGTGTGTATGATGCCAGCAGCCATTTTGATAGATTGGGAAGCTTTCCATTCCATATTATAGCTTTGCTTGGCATGCATTCTCCATGTTCCAACTGGCAACCATTTTGTGCTATTGGGTAATGAATCTGTGCCCAATCTGCCTCAGAAACTTAGTACTTGAGTTTTGGTGACCATCTTTATTTGAGAAGCTGTTCAGGTTTTCTGTGCATTGAGTGTTTTCACAGTGACAGGCACACCTAATAACTGTGATTCGTTTCTAATACAATTTAGCAACTATGGTATTAGTGGCAGCAACTCACCCATGCTAGGCCACACTCATAGTTAAGATACCAGCCCCACACCATATTTACCCGTTTGGGAACTCCACCACTTAATTGGCCACAGTGAAGTTAAGTATTTGAGGCACATTTGGAGACATTCAACAGTGATACATTCCCCTCTAAAAAGAAAAAAGCACTATTGATATTCAATCCAAAAAAGAACTGTTCTGGATCGGCGTACATTTTTACAGCATTCACATCTTCCTGGAGAGTTTATTAAGGACTTTGTTACTGCCTTGCATATATGCTTACATCCACATGTAATTATGGGATTCAACGTTGAATTTATGAATAAACAGCTAATTGTATGGACTAATAATACGAAAATCCAGGATAGACTTCTAGCCACTGCAGATCACAACTTGGAAAAAGCATTGACGATATCTAACCCTCGGAGCAAGGCATGAAGGAAATTAACAAAAGTTCTAAACCTTGAACTGAGGTACAACTGATCTCTAAACAATCTGATAGACAATCATCTAAGATAGAAAGCGGAAAGGCTCCATAGAAAGTGGTCAATCCAAGCACCAAGTCCACCTGGCACAAGACCAAACTTGTTTTAAGTGCAGCAAGAAAGGTAATTTCGCAGTAGTATGTAAATCAATGTCAGGGCAAAAACAGAATAGTTCAACGATGATAAAGTCATTGGAGAATGACTTGTCTGAGGATGATGGCAATTGAATATTAACGCTAACTTCTCCAGGGCATGATGAAACTGTAGGTTTATCTACTATGAATGGGTGTCTCAGAAGTCTACCTCCAGAGTGTAGAATTGCTGTAAATGGAAAGATCAGTAAATTAATGGTGGATTCTGGTTCTCCTTTCACACTTATGAATGTAAAGGATTTTGAAGGGTTTCACCGGATACAATTACAAGCTTGACACATTGAATTATTTGCATATGGGGGAAAGAAAGTATAAGTTAAGGATCAATTTGATGCCACGTTGGAGTTTGAGGGCAGTTCCACCAAGCGAGGCTCTGAATTGATAGGATGGAATGAAAAGGGTGATTTGGACATGGTATTGGATCCAAATTATCCTAATATGGCTATTTAAATGAAAAGAATGTATGATTTAAGCAGTGCATATATGGGTCGAATTGGTGAGTGTTAGTGGGTTAGGACATTTAGGTAAATTGAAGAGACCCCAACACCACATTATTTGCCCTGGCAGTTGTGCACATGGTGTGCTAAGTACCTTTGCAGCTACGTAATTAGCTGAAATCTGAACGTAGGAAATTGTATGATCAGGGGATCTTTGAACCTATTGAAGTCTGCAAAATCTGGTAAGTCGTTGAGGTTGTGTGTTGATTGAACGCTAATATTTAGGTTGATCACCAACCATTGCCCCATATTAATGGACTGTTGCCAGCCTTTAAAGGGGCGGTGTTTTTTACATCATTGGATGTGTCAACTGCTTACCACCAGGTAGAGTTGTGTCAAGAACCCAAACATCTTACATCTTTTGTCCTGCCTGAAGGTGCGTATCCCTTTTTCCGGATGCCATTGGGATTAACATCTGTTTGAGCTGTTTTTCAGGGATTGTTGAGTAAAATGTTCAAAGATTTTCCCAGAGTCACATATTTTCAAGCTGATATCTAGGTGTATGGTCAAGATAAATCTGAATAGGACCAAACACATCCTGTGACATACTGAGATCTAGTGGTTTGGCATTAAAGAAGGATAACTCCACACTTTCCCCGTATGGGGTAAAACCCAAAGTCAAAATACTGGAAGGAATTGAGAAGGATCCTAAACATCTCAACAGGGATCAACTTAGGTCTCTTTTGGACTTAATAGAATATTATGTCAAATTTGTGGGACATTCTGCAAGTAGGACAGCATGCTTAAGGGACCTGCTTCAGAAGAATGTGAAGTATATTTACAATAATGAGTGTGACAAGGTGTTTGAGTCAATTAAATAAGACATTGTTATAGCATGCCCTCTGAAGCCGTTCGATACTAATGACACATGTATCATTTCCACTGATGCCAGCAATTTGGGCCTTGGGGCCATACTTATGCAGAAGTGGAGCAATGTTGCTGAGGAATCATTACATTTGCTTCAAGGGCTTTGAGAGGTACATAGACTATTTATTCTATGATAGTGAAGGAGGCTCTTGGTTTGTGGTGGGGTGTGCAGTACTTCAAAGTTTTGTGTGGGGCAGCATGTTTATTCTAAGAATGGACCATAAACCATTGGTAGACCAATTTAGGACTAGTGAGGGTGGAAGAGCTACCCCAAGCATTGCCAAATGACAATATACTGCAAGTGTTTCACACCAACTTAGACTATGTGGTTGGTGCCAGGAATGCTTTTACTGATTGTTTGTCGAGACTACTATTATGTGAGTCTGAGCTGAAAATAATGTATGATGACTTGGAAAGGGTATGAGTGGTGAGTTCAATCGATGTTACTATGAATGGTGCTCATCCTGAAGAAGAGTGGATGGAAGCCTTAGCAGTTGACATACAAAATGTGCAGGAATTTGTTGCCAGTCATTGGTCTCCTGCTAAAGAAGTTCAGGGGAACTTAATTCCATATTTAAGTGCTTCAGATGAGTTGCCGGTTGTTAATGGTGTTTTGCGTTGGTGTGGATTGTTGGTAGTTCTGTCGGAGTTGCGCAACAAGGTTCTAACTTAAATGTTGGTATTTTTGCCATGAAGCCTAGAATACCTGACGATTTTTTGTGGCTAGGGGTTGACATGCTGTGGAATGTTTTGTCTGTGAGTGTAGTGTGTGAGTCATGAGTGATGAGACCCAGGTGACTGGTACAAGTCCTGTTACCCCCATAACCACAGCTAATTTGACATGGCACAAATTGCACTTTGACATATCGGAAGCATGCAGTTGCACACTAAAATATGCTTGCATATTAATTGACTATTTTGCTAAGCGGCATGAAATCAAATTTGTGGACAGTGGGAATACTGGTGTAGTCATTGATTTATTCAAAGAAGTGTTTCTGAGAGAAGGGTATCCTTAGGAATTGGTGACCAACAATGGCACCCAGTTGGTGTCGCGGTAAATGGAAGAATTTTAAAAACTGTCTGCCATAAAACACATCAGAACGTCTTTATATCATCCCCATTGTAATGGGTTGGTGGAAAGAAATAATCGTATTATTAAGAATCAGCTTGCATTTGGCGTTGGTGAATGGTTTGGAAAGGAAGTCTGTGATGAGGTATATGATTTGGGCCATCAGAACCACACCTCATATAGGCACAGGTATGTCACCTTTCACTATATTAAGGGTCAGGGATGTCAGAACGAAATTGAGCACGAAATAGATATATCAAAAAAGTGTTGATGTTGTGAAGGTTGGCAGTATTGTGGATGTGAGACGTGAAGTGAAAAAGAAATATAGAGGAATAGGCAAATGTTGCAACAGATTGATTGTTAAGGCACCTGCTCATGTTCAGAATAGATTTTCCAGTTTTGCAGCATCTGTTCAAAAAAGGAAGTGAAGGAACTTGCAATAATTATCAAGGATGGATGGGTGTGGAACAAGAGCTTCGGTTGATTGGTGCCCGACTTCAAGTCCACCAATGTGCATTAGAAAATGGGTGTGGTAACAGATGAATGTGTTGAAGTTGAATGTGACCAGCACCAACCTAGATTCCACAGAGACGTATAACTAGTCTTGTGAAGTCTAAGGATTTTGTTATGAAACTGTTGTGTATCGTTTTTTACGTACATGCGTATGGTACCTGTTGGTTCTCTCTTCTCCTTATGAGATTATGTTTGCAACATGTTTGTATTCACATTTGCCTTTCGTTAATGCTCATTTTACCATTGAGTAGTTGGTTATGTTGATCAACTTAAGTTCATTTTGCATGCATGTCCCTTTCATGTTCTCTATCCCACTATAGGCAGTTTTATTCCATATGGTGCCTTTTTTTACATTACTGTTTTACTTTTAATATTTCTGCTAATTACATTCTTATATGTTTTGATTGTGAAGGTAGGGGGTGTGTAGGGTTGCATATGTAGAATGTTGGGTGTTGTGGTAAATAAGCTGTATCTAAAATACAAAATGATCACAATATTGGTAGGTTAATTTCTATTGAGAAAAGGCAATTGAAATAGAAGAGAAAGCTAGTAAAAAGACCCTCAGCTACAGTAAAACCTTCTTAGAATATTCCTTGCAGATGGGAAGATCTGTCAAAATGGGACAGATATCTTGTCTGCTGTATTACAAGTGCCATGGGCTGTAATAAACAGTGGTTGAGTTGCACTCTTAACTGTCACAAGTAGAATGGGGGCCGGACTTTGCTCTCCTTGGCAAATAACAAAACCGGTTTAACAATGTTTTATAAGCATGCTGGGTCACAAAGCTAGAACTTGTTTCAGTTTCCAGCAAAATGGCGCTTTTGCAACCTTATGTCTCATTCAAATTAACAATCGACATGAAGTTCTGTACTGTAGGCATGAGCAGGGCGGAATGACTTTCTTACCCCACAGGAGCTCCGTCCTCCCTGCATGAATCCAGCACACACCATGTTGGCTGTGTAGTAGTAGGGATGGGCCTGCTGGCACTGTGTACTGGAGATAATTGGCAGATCCAGACACTGGAGAACCCGGGGATAAACCACTGGAAGAAAAACACAACATTGGAAGAAAATAGTTTAGATTCAACGAAAGATACACAAGGAGCAGACCAAATATAAATTTGTGAGGTTTGCAAACTCTGCAACCAGCGTGAAGTGCAAACATTATAACACTTGATCAAAACTGTTCATGCAAATTAATTGCTGACAGAAATCTTTCTTTAAATAGTTTTTTTGCTGAGGTGTTTATTTAGCAAAATCTACTGTATGGGATCTTTTTTCTAGCAGTACACTCTTCGTATCAGGTTGTTTAGTTTATCAGGATGGCGAACATTAGAATATGTACAATTAATGTGGGAGGTATGAATGATTGGAGGAAATGGCAAAGATTGGCATATTTTGTAAAATACAATCGGATAGACGTTCTCTGCCTTCAAGAGACTCATCTCCCGTGGGCTAAGAGAAAATTGCTGCTCCTTAATGGTTTTGAGCTGTTGGCATGCTCAACGCAATCTTCAACAATTAGGGGGGTTGCTATCTTAGCAAGAACATCATTGGGAGGGGCTCGACGGGTTAAAGTGGATAGCTATGGAAGATGGGTTATAGCCGAGATGGAAATGGGCTTTACACTATGTGTAGTTTATGGGTCCAACAAAGATGACCCTGAGATTTGTGATCTTCTAGAAGTAGAATTAGTTAGTTGACCAACCCCCACAGTATTATGTGGAGATCTAAATATCTCCGTGGATTGGGTTAATGGAGCATTGTATGTTGGGCGGAAACCTAGAGTTTTTAGGGCAGTACAGGCTCTTATCAGCTCGCATGGGCTGAAGGATGTGTGGGGGGCTAAAGAGCCTCAAAATTCTGGTTTTGCCTACTTCTCAACCCCCTTTCAGAAGTATACAAAACTGGATTACTTTCTTATCTCCTCCTCCGAAATAAATAGGGTAGGTATTATAAAACTCCCGAGGTTAATCTCGGACCAGAAAAAAAAAAAAAAAGATAATCGTTTAAATTCAATATAAAGGTAAAATCGAATTTGTGATAACTATTAAGGGAAAGGTACTTTTAGACCTCAACCTTTTCTCTGCCCAAAGCCTCCAGAGGACATTTGCATGAGCTTCAACTGGTGTTTGATAGCCCCCTTGAAGAGGTGCAAAACCTGTTCCCAGGGCAAAAAAAGGTCTTGGGTGTGGCAAGGTGTTTCTGTTTCACCGGCAGGATGACCATCTAGGCCAGAGCTTTCCAAACTGTGTGTCCTGACACAGTACTGTGTCGCCTGCAAAGGGTGGGTGTGTCATGGGATGATAATGGGCACTTAGCACATAACTGCTGCTAATTAAGAGTCATTAAGCTGTACTTTAAGGCATCTGCTGGCGACGTCACTCACCCACCCACTCTTCCCTGGTCTCTGTTGAAAACACCCGATTGTCTGATAAAACATCCCCCCCCCCCGCGCCGACGAGATACAGAGCTGGCATGTGGAGGACCGTGAGCCATTCAAATACTTTCAGCGAAATTCGGGAAATTTAAATACAAAACGCAGTTAGAGTGCAAAGTGCCAGGCTTTCTACACAGCAGGGCATGCGATCAGCTCGTCTGTGTGCAAAGCTTATGTCTGCTCTGTGAATGGAAAAGAAAAAGAATTCCGACCATATATTCGGCAGGAAGCGAAAATAACATTCTTTTTTTTAACAAACGTTGTTTTCTTTTTAATAGAACTTTCCGTGTCCTCCTTCCCCACCCGGTCAATTTTTTATTTTATTTTATTCTTAACAAACATATTTTAGCCTCTAAAGAAATGCGTTGACATGTGCCCATCTAACCGACCTACCCCTTCCGTCTACTGTCTGGAATAGACAGAGGTAGGAAGGCGACAGAGGGAGGAGGGCTACAGAGGGAAGAGGGCGACAGAGGGAGGAAGACAGACGGAGGGAGACGGATAGAGGGAGGGAGACAGAGGGAGGGAGGGAGTCCGGGGTAGACAGAGGGATGGAGAGGGAGACAGAGAGAGGGAGACAGAGGGAGACAGGCAGTGGGAGGGAGACAGAGGGAGGGAGACAGAGAAGGAGACAGGGAGAGGGAGTGGGAGACAGAGGGAGAGGGAGATAGAGGGGGAGAGGGAGGGAGAGGGAGAGAGAGGGATAGGGAGAGAGAGGGATAGGGAGACAGAGGAACAGAGACAGAGGGAGGGAGACAGAGGGAAGGAGACAGAGGGAGGGAGACAGAGGGAGGGAGACAGAGGGAGGGAGACAGAGGGACAGAAACAGAAGAAGACAGAGAAAGGGAGACAGAGAGAGGGAGACAGAGAGAGGGAGACAGAGAGAGGGAGACAGAGAGAGGGAGGCACAAAGAGGGAGGCAAAGGGAGGGAGGGAGGGAGACAGAGGGCGGGTGACAGAGGGAGGAGGGCGACAGAGGGAGGGAGACAGAGGGAGCGAGACAGAGAGAGCGAGACAGAGGGAGGTAGACAGACGGGGAGACAGACAGAGACAGAGGGAGGGAGACAGTGGGAGACAGTCATCCGGGAGACAGAGGGAAGGAGAGGGAGACAGAGAGCGGTAGACAGAGAGAGGGAGGCAGAGGGAGGGAGGCAGAGGGAGGGAGGGAGACAGACAGAGGGAGGGAGACAGAGAGAGGGAAACAGAGAGAGGGAGACAGAGAGGGAGACAGAGGGAGGGAGACAGAGGGAGAGAGACAGAGGGAGAGAGAGACAGAGGGAGAGAGAGACAGAGGGAGATAGAGGGAGAGAGGGAGAGAGAGAGGGAGAGTGACAGAGGGAGGAAGACAGAGGAACGGAGACAGAGGGAGGGAGACAGAGGGATGGAAACAGAGGGAGACAGAGAGAGGGAGACAGAGTGGGAGACAGAGGGAGACAGACAAGGGGAGGAGGGCGACAGAGAGCGAGACAGAGGGAGCGACAAAGACAGAGAGACAGAAGGAAGTAGACAGACAGGGAGACAGACGGAGACAGACAGAGGGAGACAGAGGGATTGAGACAGTGGGAGACAGTCAGGGGGAGACAGAGGGAAGAAGTGGGAGACAGACAGAGGGAGGGAGACAGAGAGAGACAGAGAGAGAGGGAGACAGAGAGGGAGGGAGACAGAGGGAGGGAGACAGAGGGAGAGAGGGGGGACAGAGGGAGACAGAGGGAGACAGAGGGAGGGAGAGGGAGACAGAGAGAGACAGACAGAGAGGGAGACAGAGGGAGAGAGGGAGGGAGTGAGAGACAGAGGGAGACAGAGGGAGAGAGAGAGGGAGAGGGAGGGTGACAGAGGGAGGGAGACAGAGGAACAGAGACAGAGGGAGGGAGACAGAGGGACAGAAACAGAGGGAGACAATGAGAGGGAGACAGAGAGCGGGAGACAGACAGAGGGAGGAGGGCGACAGGGAGCGAGACAGAGGGAGACAGAGGCAGACAGACGGAGACAGACAGAGGGAGACAGAGGGAGAGAGAGGGAGGGAGACAGAGGGAGAGAGTGGGAGGGAGACAGAGAGAGCGAGACGGTTAGAGAGAGTGAGGGAGACAGAGTGAGTGAGAACCCCCCTCCGAACCCCCCCTAACGTGGTTCGGGCTCTCTCGCTACGATTGCTCACTACACTGCCTTACTGTGTCCCAAAATGGTGCTTCTACAAAAAGTGTGTCACCAACATGAAAACTTTGGAAAGCTGTGATCTAGGCTGTCCCCAGGAACCTATTTAATTTTCAGAGACCTACCATTTCACAGGGCAATGTTAGCTGACACATGGGCAGGGTTCTTCTGTGCTCCCCAGTCAGGCGGGCACTAGTCCCAGGGATCTTTCACCCCAGTGGATAGGGTGGAACAGGAAATCACCTGTATCAACAGGCTTGTGACAGGCATAAATCTGGTATCCCAAATGCCCTCCTGAGAACATTATTGGATCTATGGAAGATCAGGAGAGGACTGAAACTAATGTTGGAGACTTGAAGAACTGGACCTGATCTCGTTTTTGTTCAGGACAAAAAGTGGACGCTGGGGGTCAGTTGGCTGACTACCTGCCTACATGACTACAAAAAGCTGCAAGAAGCCCCATTTACTGAGGGGCCCAGCTGGCCAGTTCCAATTGGAACTGCCCTGGATCCTGCTGGTGGCTTCTGCTAGAGTGAGACTTGACCCCCACGTGTTGTTCCTAATGTCCTGGGACCTTTGACTGTGTCTAACTGTACTCCTCCTAACCTCCTAAAACACCTGGGACTTAGAAACATTTTGGCTCCAAAGACCTCCAGAGGTCAGTACAAACCTACCAAGTCAATCCGATGAAGGTGAGTTATTGCTTGGTCAAAGATTTAGGTTTCTCCTGCTCTGAGCTTTTCCTCAACGGCAAATCGGCTGGACTTTGTGGACAGGTTATCCAGTCCTGATATAAGAATCTAAGCTCCAAAAAATGTACTACGTCCGAACGTAGAAATTTTCACTGGGCGAAGGTCCAAAAAGTATATGGACCACCTTATGCATGAATTTTTAATTTTTCACACTCTGAGCTTTCCCTCTATAAGCCAATGGCTTCACTAGGACCTCATTTGATGGCTATCCAGCTCTGTGGAGCCCCTCTCAGCCACAGCCTAGTGCATTGCCCAGCTGAGGATTTTTTAGTTCCATTTCAGTGGGTAAGATGGAAGGCAACACTTCTGACCGGGTCAAACCTAGTTTCCATAGCTGTCAACTCTAAATTATGCCTCGATCCTGGTCAAATGCAGCCAGATGACCACGGTTGTCTCTCAATGCTTTTTTGTACTATTTTTATTGACAACTGGAAAGATTCTTATCTCCGGTTCTCCTTATTGTTGTTGCTTTGGTGCGATTTTGTTTAACAGTTTTTTTTTTGCTAATGATGTTGTGTTACTGGCTTGTACCGAACATTAATACAGAAGCTACTGAGAGTGATCGCATGTTCAAAAATCTGGTGATTAACACTCAAAAAAATTAATTAATTATAATAAATTCATGGTGAAATAAAAAAAAATTACAAATCTAAGGCAGGACCCGAGATCATGTTGAATATTATGATTACTTGGTGATTACATTTGACGAGAAGTTGTTCTGGGCCAAACAGCTAGTAAAAAGTGAAACAATTACTAGTCAATGTGCAAGTGCTGTTTTACGGTTCTGTAACCAATACAGATGAAGATCAATTGAACCCGCCCTCCCTCTATGTGCAGTGCTATGGCTGTGTTAAGGCTGAAGTTGGGCATGCCCAATGTCGAAGCCCATCTTGCACTGAAACAGACCTTGCATTGAATCCGAATATGGACTAAACCCAAGTTTGCAATTCATTTAAAAGCCCTGGGCAAGGCAGTGGCTCATGCAGACCATCCTGGCCGAATGTTATTGCAAGTATTCCAGCTGCTGCAGGTTGTGTAGGAATCTGGATGATCTATAGTCAGAAAATATTGGGCTTGACGAAGACACAGCAAAGAGACAAGTTCAGGAGACACTTCCCGGAAACTAAAACCTCTGCCTGGTATGAACTGTACTTGGACCAATTCTTTCCAGAGATAAAAAGATTAAGCATGAGCGGGAAATCCGTTACGCTCGCGGATTTTGCGGATTTTTGGGAAATCCGCAATCCGCGAATTTTGCGGATTTCCAGCAAAATCCGCAAAAAAAATCCGCGAGCGTAACGGGTTCAAAAGTTGAACCCCCACTCATGCAAATATTTTACAATGGCGCCAGCAAGCTGCCAGCGCCGTTGTAAAATAGTTACAAAGTTAGCTTGCACAGGAACCACTAGATAAAACGAAGCAGGTGCTTCCTGTGCAAGCTAACTTTGTAACTATTTTACAACGGCGCTGGCAGCTTGCTGGCGCCATTGTAAAATAGTTACAGCCTTACACAGGTCACTCAAGGGACCCCTGCGCCCTTCAGGGCGATTGCATAGTAACACACACATGGCCACTCGAACTAGTTGATGCTCAAATTCAGTGACTCATTCATTAGCCCAAAAACAATCATGAGCGTCTTCGAGGCTGGACAGGTGTGCCTCTTCCCAAATCTACCGTGGAAAATCAGCTGTGATGCTGGGTAGAGCGTAGAGGGCGGCCTTTGCATGGTCGCTCGAACTAGTTGATGCTCAAAATCTGTGACTCATTCATTAGCCCAAAAACAATCATGAGCGTCTTCGAGGCTGGACAGGTTTGCCTCTTCCCAAATCTACTGTGGAAAATCAGCTGTGATGCTGGGTAGAGGCCTTTGCATCCTTGACTTTCATGAGCGCAATCCCCGTGCTGTTCCTGTGACCAGGAGCTTCTTTCTCTTATAATTGTGTTCGCACGGGTTGCTGCAAGTTCACACGTGTTTTGTACAATTTCGCAATTTGCGAAATTGTACAAAGCCCTCGCGAACTTGCAGAAACCCGTGCGAACATAAAAAAAAAAAATCCGCGCGGATTCGCGGATTTTGCGGATTTTGGCAATCCGCAAATTCTCAAATCCGCAAATTCTCGGATTGCCATTCCGCAAAATCCGCTCATGCCTAAAAAAGATCATTGTACATAAGGTTCAGAATACGCACACTGCCAACAATGAGTTACGCCAACAGCAGGTCCAACCATCTTCAGCCTCGGCTGCGTGTAACTGCAAACAAGGCTCTGATGAAACTGTTTTACATTTCATGTTCCTCTGCACTAACTCTTTCAAGGCAAGGAGGCTCTACCTTCGCCCCCTTTTTAACAAATATAACATAAGGCATTGATTGCCCCAATGTCTTCAAACTGATTATGAAGATGTATTGTATCTTAGGGCGAACAAAGCGATACCAAAGGGGATGATAGAAGGAGCGCTTGAGCAAATCAAACACTTACCCCCAGTCAACTGATCTGGGTTTAATCCATCAGCCCAAGCTGCCAAGCCATGTCTTCCCTTTTCCAGAAACAAGCATCCTGGGACCGGTTTCGGGTTCATAACCTTCATCAGCCAGGCTATCTTGAATCCAGCACACACAATAATAAAACACAGCACGGGCACGGAGCCCAACCCATGTGCAAGCGTCTCGCAGACAGCGCACATGTAGAGCCCGCACACAGAGAACATGCACCGCACAGGGAGCTTAAGTGCCGGCTGCCTGTGCTTAAAGAACAATTGCTCATCTAGTATGATGACAAGAGTTCCAAAAGAAACAAGCATTTGCAATGCAATAGGCTGCTTTTTTAAAGTTTGTACAGAGCTCACTGTGTCTGTCTTCTCTCTGTATTTTCCTGAGAATACATCTCCTCATTTGCTATAAAAGTATCCTGCTCAGAAACTGTGAGACTGTCCCTAAAAGCCACATTTCTGAATCGTCAATGTCTCCTATGTAATCAGTACTTTTGGAGACAGCCCCTGAAGAGAACATAGTTTCATTTTCAGCATTCTTTTTGAAGACATAAAACAAAGATTGTTTTCACATTTAACACACAAATTCCACGTGAAGCACCTGCAGCTGAATGAAACGTGTAAACTGCACCTTTGATAGATACATGTATTAAGGTGCATAGCACATTTAACACGCATTGGCATAGCCAACAGGTCTTGCTTTTGAGACCTCATAAGTATTTAGTTATGCAGCACAATATCCTTGGTGCAACAACATCAACTGTTGCATGGCTAAACACTTATAAGGACCCAAAGGCGAGACCTATTGGCTATGCCAATGTTTGTTTTTAAAAGAGATGATTGAAGAGAACTGCAATATTTGACTTCCTAAATATATTTAGAAATACAAATTAGATAGATGAGTTGCGTCAACATTTTTTTTTTCATTTTGGGGCACCACAGCGATTTTTGTTTACATGAGGGGGCGCAGCAATAAAAAGACCACGGCTTGAACTGGTTGCATTTCTGTTCTTCCACAGCTAGACTTTTTACATCACCTCAGGTACCTCGAATTGTCCTATGTCAGGTGTCACGCACAATTTTACATTTATAACAGCAAAACAAAAGGACCAAAGACGAGAATGCAAAGCAAAAGGCAACTTACAGCAACTTCCTCGCATCTTCTCAACTTCCAGTTCTACAGTTAGCTTTTAGACATACTGTCAACTGCACTGAAGGGCATTGCCCTTTAATTCCAGCCTCATTTTGGAATGTGTTTGATTGCAAACTGGACAATGACACAGACAAACGTGTATACTATACACCTGATTGTACATGTAGAAATAGTGGATTTGCACCATTTTACCTGAATCAGGCTGGGTATTTCCCCATCCGGATGTGAGGCACCAGGTACCAGCTGCTGCACAGCTGGTTGGCAGAGCAATCGGAGAGACGAAGTTGTTGTACTGTGCCGGCTTGGACAGCTTGACCAGCATGATGTCGTTATCTTGAGTCTGGGAGTTGTAGTTCGGATGCTTGATGACTTTAGAGACTTGGATGGCCTGCTCTGTGCTTTCGGTGTAAGTCGTGTCATACTCACCAAGGTAGGCTACCAAGGTGTTGGCCCTTGCAGGGAAAAACATGAATGGAGAATGAGTTAACTAAAAAAGAGATAGAGACAGAGTGGAAGACAAAGGATGGATTGATGGAGGGAGAGCTCGTTTAAACCTATTGGTGATGTGCAGTCATGCAATTGTGCAGAAACTGCAGACTGCACATTTCATACACGTTTGCAACATCAAGTGAACTAATATTACCGCATTTCAAATGTGGTGATGCCCCATCACGCGCTTACACAAGTGCAAAATCGGTGCTAGCTTTGCAGCTTTAAATGCAGAAAAATGGTATTACCACCTCGCGGTGTTACTGAAAATTTATTGACCAATTTTAAATGAGGGCCAGAAGGAGTGACAGAGAGAACACTCTAGAAAATGTTCAACATAAACAATTTGCAAGACTGTGGCCACACTTAAACGTTAACACTGTTGAGCTCTTTCTTACGGCAGGTCATAGACGACCATATGTCTACATCTTGAAGTAGGTATCATAAGAGGCATCCATGTCCCATTCCACCAGGAATAGTCCCAATTAACCAAAGAAAGTTCTAATGATCACTATGCTGAACAAATCAACTGCTCACCCTTTGGAAAGGCGCACCACATACCCATCTAGGATCTGAGCTTTCACAGTAAAATACCATAGAGCCCATAGAGCCCATAGAGCCAAGTCACCTGCCATGCACTGGTATTGGTAAAATGAATAAACTATTACATGACTTGCAATCAGCCTCCCGACCTGTAAGGGCACAGAAACCCTGACTGCTGATATCAGCAAATAGCTGCTCTTCTCCTTCAATGTTTGCAAAATGGCTATTTTGATTTTATTTCACCTTTCTGTGGTCCATGGGGCAGTAGACCACAAGATCCTCTGTGATCATCCGAGTTTCTAGAAAAGTTGGCTTGGTGATGGGACAATAATTGTATCTGTTCCATTCAGACTACATTCAACAAATTAAATGGAATCATCATCGCCTCTGAAACACATCGAACGCAGGGTTCACCAAGACAGTCGGAAGGCCATGGCAGTATTTAACACTTACATGAGACATCTTACTCAGATCATATCCCATTACCGACTGAATTTCCTCTGCATGCTTTTGGAAATGCAAACTTACTTACACTGGGGCGATGCCACAGATTAAGAAATGGATAGCAACAAGGAGGTAGCCAGAAAATGTAAATACACCTCACTTGAACATTACCTCTTCTCAAACGCTGAGCATCAGGCAAGCAAACCCTACTCCCCTTAAGAAAGTTACCATCACACTTGAATAATCCATCCATCAATCCATCCATATGCCCACATATCTATCTATCCAGTCATTCACACACCCGTCCTTTCATATTCCCCATCTTTCCATTTCTCATCTGTCCACTCATTCACCCTATACCCTTGACCCTTTTGCTCTTGCATCCATCCTCTTACCCTTTCATTTATCCACCTTTTTGCTCTTTCATCCTAGCTCTCTTCACTTGCATGAAACAAGCACTCAAATCCTAGCAAGCAGTTTCCTGCTCAAAAGGCAAATGGGAGTATGATCCTCCCCAGGGCACAACAAAATATCTCTTTTGCTTTGCAGATCGACAAACAGCAGCGTTGAACCTCCTTGACCTCTCAGCAGCCTTCTGCACTATATCCCACCACACACTGATAAAAAGACTCCCCCACATTGGCATCCAAGGGCATGTGCTCGGATGGATCACTTCCTTCCTCAACGGTAAGAACGCAGAGGATCCACCTCCCACCTTTCACCTCTGAACCCAAGGACATCAAACATGGGTGAGATCATTGGGCAATGGACATCATTCAATGGTTCAAGTCGGCATATTTCGACAACTGATATATTGTACAGGAGAAGAGAAACACTCACGGCTTATAGCAATGGGCGGCTGATACGATCCAGTACTGATTGATCAGAGACCCTCCGCACCAGCGACCTCCATTGCACATGAAGTAGACCTGCCAGGGCACGCTGCCCCTGGCGCAGTTGTAGCCGTTGACCACATCATTGATATCTTCAACCTTTGTCGGGTAGGCAGCTGCAAGCAGAAATGACGGGTAAGACAACTGGTCCCATAGCTATGGAATCAAATCACTCCTAGAGTCAGTAACTATCACTGTTACCTATTAACGTTTCCGCTCAGGATTAGAAATCGATCCTGAATTGTGCAGTAATGCCAAGCTCACTAAAGACCAAACGCTACTGATGATGCTCGATGTGGTATTATCGCATGAGAGGTTGTATCATGAACAGCTGTGCTGGCTCAGCACAGCTACTTATGTATTTGTAGTGTCCAATTGAAATACATTCACCCTGGGGATTTGTTTGAGTCAGTACATGAGCAGCAGACAGCAAAGTGCAGACAAAGAGAGGCAATATTTTTAGTTTTCTCATCACAGAGCTGAGAAGAAAAATACATATCATTGCATTGCCCTCCCATTCAGAAGCATACACCCGAAGCTGCTCGGTAAAACTGGTCCTATGCTACTAGTATATCCAGAATGTGGTATTACAACATCAAATTACGGGGCATTGTTACTGAGGTTAAAAATGTTGCTGGGCTTACGTTTGTAAAAACACTGACAAAATAATATTATGGAACACTTTCTTTGATGATGCATTTCCTCGGTGAGAGTGGTATGTTTTGATAAACAGAATTGTAAATGATTAATTCTCCCTTCAAAATGTGCTATAGTCAAATGAGGTAGAAAGAGCCCTCTGTTAAAACTGTAAATAATAAAACACGCAGGAAACGGTGAGAAAGTTTTTAAAAAGTCATTTACCGTAAAAAAGGGAAGAGGGTTGAGAGAGGGGTGACATCCAATGGGCCTTCCACAGTGTTCAAGAACATTCAGGAAAATAAACCCCCAAAATTAAACGAACAAAGCTACGGCCAAAAGTGTTTTTCAAACTACATTTACAAAGTGGACCCTAAATAATAACAGTGCTGCAGAAGTGACACTAACTAGGCATCTGAATTTTAGGTCTGGCCTCTTTTTTTGAGATAGCTTTAGCTGTGTTGCCAGACTACTGTTTTCCCCCCAAAAAAATCGTACGTAATATACATAAAAAGAAGAGATTTTGTCAGCTGACTTGACCTATTGGTCTGCTATATCGCCACTCCCATTTTGCTTCCACCCACCACATCATAGGGCATAAGTCTTCAAACTGTGGGATGCAGCCCCCTGTGGGGCTGTGGATGCATTCCCAGGGGAGCACAAATGACGCTCTAAGTACTTGTAAATGAGTTTTCCAGGCTGCCTTAATTTACATGCATGGTCGAAGTGCTTAAAAAGTAGAGAACTGTAATCCATGCCGTGGTGGTGGGGTCAAAGGCTTACCTAAAAGTACCAAAATATTCTGTGTCTTATTGATTTTTCACTTTCAGTTAACCACATAGAAAAAACACAAACCATAAAGGCAAGTTAAACTAAACAGCGGTAAATGTATTATTTTATATTATGAAACTGCAGTTGGCTAATGTGAACGCTGCAGATGTCTTTATGTGGGATCAAAGAACTAAAGATCTGAATTCTGATTGGTGCATTGGGGAATAGCGACTGGTGTATTTATAGTGCTGCGAGGTCCCATCCTGTAACAAAAAGCACTGTGAATATGTAAGCCATTATTTTAACATTGTATTATATATAGTATGAGATAGGGTGCCACAAATTGATTTATTGATTAAGATAAAACAAGTGCTTTCATAGTACATATTTCAGTAATAGGTAGAATGTCATTGTGCAAATATGTCATTATACTTTTATTCGACACATGTATCATAAAAAGTACAAACATAAAGTACACACATAATTATAAAAACAGTTAATTATTTACAAAAATACATATAAAAGTTATGTGGAAAAATTGACTTGATGAGCATTTTTTAAAATCTTAGTCCTAATGATCCAGGCACATGATAAAAACTTTGCAACCCCACAAATAGTAACCATAGAAGAGGTGTCGGAGATAAGAATACGCAAAGCTGATTTGTAATCTCTAACACCAAGATTCTTTAGTACTGGTTTTAACCATTTCTTCCTAGGTAAGATGTATGCCTTACAGGCAAAGAAAAAGTGGCCCAATGATTCCTCGGGATTTGTACACCCTGGACACATTATATCCTCTTCCCTCCTATTGTTCCATCTAGATGTAAAAGTTTTGAGGGGCAATGTTCCATGTCTAAATTTAAGATATAAAGTCCTTTCCCGAGGAATCTGAATGAAGTCCAAAAACAATTCCAATTTTAGGGTGCATTTATGGGTCAAAAAGGTCTCGGTCAAATGTCCCCAGTTTGGGTTCTGTAGCGCCTTGGTCTCTATCCAATCCCAATATAATTTTTTCACCACTTGTTTTGGTGGAGGTGATTGGGATACCCAAGCGTCGCTTAAACCCACACTTGCAACAAGCTTTTTTAATGCATTTAGCCACCTGATTTTGCCTGAAGTGTTTAATTTTAGCATTTCATCTAGCACAAGGGCATAATTAGCTAGTTCGGGGGTCCTCCTCAAACGAACCCAATATAAGAGGGGACGGAGCTGGAGGATGTCCGAATAGACTTTCTACCCAGGTCTAAGAATAAAGGTTTAAGTGGGATAGAGGATGGAAGCGACACCAAGTCCCTCATAAACTTGTTCTCTGCTCGGACATGGTCATTGGTATTCTCATTGCCCCACAGTTCCGAGCCATAAACAGCTGAGGCAATTGCTTTCCCCTCGTAGACTGATAAGGCTGGGGCAACTGGCCTGCTTACAGAGAGACGTTGGTTTTTTAAAATAGTGCCGGAAACCCTTTTGAGATTTAAAATCATTTTACATATATGGGGTTCCCATTTCAAATGATTATTAATCCTAACACCAAGATAGTCAAACTCATCGACCACCTCTAAAGGAGATCCATTCAAGGTCAAATGGATATTCCTATATTTCCTCTTGGCGGTCATAACCATTAGTTTAGTTTTGGTTGTGTTTATTGTAAGTCCCCGTTCCTGACAAAAAACACTAAACTGATCAAGAAGGGTTTGGAGACCTGTGGGGGTTTTTGATAAGAGGAGGGTGTCGTCGGCAAAGAGGAGGGATGGTGTTCAAAGAGGAGGGATGGTGTTCAAAGAGGAGGGATGGTGTATATGTTTATAGTGCCCGTTAAAAGCGTTTTTCAGAGCTCTGCTGATTACACCCTTGCATTTATTCTCAAAAAGAATAAACCTTTCTCTCCATAAAAATTCAGCCGACTCCCTCGATTGATGCCTGTGTCCCAGGCAGCCTTTGCATTTGCTGATTAACCAAATGCACACATTTACATTCCTTTTAGGTAAATGTAAATGTGTGTGTCTTGTAAAGCGCACTGCTACCTGGAGGCGTCCTGGCGCTATAGACCGCTGGGGAACCCGTCCTGGCTTTCCCTGTGAGATGTTCCCTCCTGGGTATCTCCAAGGTGAAACCAGGCATCCCCGGCGTTTGTGGGGCGCCATTGTGGAGGTGAGGCAAGCTAATGCCCAGAGTTGCCGAGTGTGATCCCTGGTTAGAGTAGGCACCGAGGCGAGAATGATCGAGTCCGCTGACCCTGGTTCACGACCCTGCCGCGTCGGGAAGTGAACCCTGGTCCCGGGCCTTCCTCTGCTTCCGGGTCTGCCGCCTCTAACCAGTGAGCCACACCACTCCAGGAGCAGGCACCCTGGTAAGCAGACCTGTTTCAGCTCTCTTTCCCTTCTTCAGCTTCACAGCACAGGAGACCCCCCCAAACCCTCCCCCACCTGCCCTCCCTTCACTTTCACCAAGAGGATTCTCAAGAGCTACATTAACCATGTTGGGTAAATTGTTTTTTTAACAAAAAAGTATGCAAAGTTTAAAAAAAGCATGGGCATGTTGTTCCTCATAGATCCTACCTCCTTGATCTCTGTCCAGATGACCTTCCAGGTGAATCGAGGGGGGCGATGGCAGAAAGGAGACCAGCAGAGTCGTATTGAGACCCCGAACCCTGATAGTCCAGACATCTGGGGCCTCAGATTTATGTCCCAGGAGAAACAGAATAAGAGCATGATCTATGCATAGTGTCGAAGAGATGGCCCCGAGTAGGGGGTGCCATGTGGGGGTTATGTTTTTCATTTATAAATAGACAGAGGCAGTTTTCTCAGAGGGGTGATCTGAGGAAGGTGGGGAGATATTGTGGCTCATTTCTTTAAAGGACAATCACTGCCATTAGTGCAGCGACATTGAGGCCAGGCGTGTGAGTGACCCCTGCACCCAAAATGTGGCTGTAATATTGCCTTAGAGTACAGGTAACCTGCAATGTGCAGGGAGCAAGACAAAGAGGCCAAATGTGGGCCTTTAACCAGGTTTTCTTTACACACAGGAGCAAATAGCCAATGCTGGGCCTCTGGCCTAGGGGTAATGGGCCAGTGGAATGGGCAGAGGAAACAGCTTGCTTCACAAGGCTGTAATTCACATTGTTTCCACAGGTGCAGTGCCACTGGAACCCAGAGGTGTGAGGAACCAACTAAATCCCGATTATGGCTGTTTTACTATCCTTCCTTGATTCCTTTAGAGCCCACTGCACCTTTTCTGCACCAGGTTTGCTTTGGGCTTTGGACCTATGCCCAAGGGAGGGGAAAACTGAAGCAGAGGAGACCCATTAGCTGGGCCTCAGAGAGAGATGGCAGAGAGGGAGATGAAGCAATATGGGGGTCCTGCTTTTTTTTTAGAAATGTATGAGGAAACTGCTCTTTGCAAGGCAGTAGCTTTTGTTAATTAAGTAAGTTTATTGGCACTGTTACCCAGGAGTGTCAGATGCCCGCTGCATCACGATTACAATTTTCTTACTTTACAAAAAGGGGCATGGAGTGGGCATGCAGCCTCATTTGCCATGCTAGCTTTAGGACAGAGGGCACCTTTGCTGCAAGGAGGGGGCAACACATGGGATCTAATTTCTTACTGTTCAGGAAAGGGAGTCTGTTGAAAGACAGGAGTGATGGCCAGGTTTCGTGGCCAGATACAGTGAGGAAGGGGGATGGGGGGAACAGGCAGAGAGACAGCCTGCTTTTCAGGGCTGCAGCCATGGCTGGCTGTTGGCATGGGTGAGCAGGAACCAGGCCCGGGGCAGCTAATTTAGAAGGGCGCACATGCAGCTGACCTTGTGAGCTTCCTTGAATAATGCTTTCATTCCAGGCTTCCAGTTCAGTCCATTACCCCCAGACTGGCTATAAAACCTTGTTTTCTTTATTTTCCTTAGCCTTCCTCTGGTCCCCTATATCTCACACCCCATTCCTCATCCCTTCACCGTTCCATGGAACCACTTCCAGTTTAAAAACGAAATAGGCGGTTCAGGTGAAGGGACAAGAGGCAGATGTGTGTTCACAGGCCAGTCACTGCTCTGAGATATTCAGCAGGACGTTACCTCTGAGCACAAACATGCCCCCCCCCCCTAGAATCACCAATGGGAGGGGCAGATGGGGAGAGGTGGAGGTTCAGGAGGGGTGCCAAATTAATTTTCGTCCAGGGCGCTGTCTGAGAAAATGCCAGCCCTGGCTGCTGCCATCAATAGTGCAGCAGTTGCATTGGGGCCCAGGAGAGTGACGGGCTCATCATAACACCCCTATTAAGAGGCATAGTATTTTTGGTCAATTTCTGGTTTTGTTCTATACATTGTCTCTTTCATAAGTGTTGCAATTATTATAGATTAAAATCTCTAGATAAGGTTTCGCTGATAAGTCCCACCTGGGCTCGCCTCTCCTGTTCCCCAAATCTTGCCATTCAATTTTGGAGGGGGGGGGGGGGCGTTTTCAAACAATTTTACTTAAGGGGGCTCAGAGCACAAAAGTTCAAAGACCTATGGTTTAGGCAATGGCTCAGCCCAATAATCCCATTCGCTCCCTTCACTTTGAGGGAATTCACAAAGTTTTAGCAAATCTGTTACACCTTGCCAAAAACATAGTTGCTTTCTCTTCGGTTGCAAAGCTGGTTTAAAATGTGCTTTTTTATTTCACGTTTTTATATTAACTTCAAATGGCTGCTGTATGTTTTGCTAGCAGTCCTTTCTAAAGTTTAGGTTGTAAACTGGTTAAGTATCAAGGCAACATTGTAGCTAATTGCTTTTGAATAAACGGTTGGCTGGCAATTTATCTTTCTCTCCTTCACATAGAAAAACAAAAAATGTGTTGCACAATTGAAAAGCTTCTGGTTTACAAAACATCTATAGTAAAACCGCTCCATTAATGGATGTTTTTTTTTTAAATCAACAATTTTTGTTACAATTATAATGCAGCCTCGTTCAGGTGATAGTACATTTCTTTTTTGTCTTTTTATTTCTTTGTAGCATGTGCTTGAAATAAAAAATAAAAAAAAACAGAAAATTAACCATTGCACCAGATTGCAAAGAAAAGACATACTGGATTTATAAATGGTTGTTTTATGTGTTGGGAAAATGCATGCTTCCCTTAATTTGTTCGTTCTTTTGGAGTTCACTGCAGGCATGATCATATATTTGCGGTGTTGCGATGTGTTTGGGACGAAAGAAGGCTTTTGGGGAGAACAATGGAAAACGAATTCCTCTGGATCATGAAGTTTGGGCTTGGCAAATGGGAACTGCTTCTTCAACCTCATCGCCATGGAAAATACAATACGTTGACTCTTTTTGTGTACAGCCAACTTGTCCCATCAGTGCTTTCAGCCACTTATCAACTGAAACCGGAACAGTTATTAAACAAGGGGCAACTCGGGCGATTTTATTTTACCAAGAATTTTCGGGTATCATTAGGAGTTCCCTCCACAAATGTAAACAAGCATTAGTAAAGTCAATTGGTCTGTTCTTGGCCGTCAGTCTTTTGACTTTGTCAGTGCTCGTTTTGTTTTGTGGCAGGTTTTGCACAGGCCTACTGTTGGGGAAACTGCTGGGCCCTTGTCAAATCTTTAAAAAATGGCTAAAGGCAAAAATATATTTTGGTTATAAATAGGGCATTTAATGGAACTAATTTGTGTGCAGATGTGCTCCTTGTGAAATGGAATAATGCCATCACTCACAGTGAAGTTAGCCAACGGCTAAGGTGGGCAGACCCATTGCTCCATGCTGGAGGGCGCAGTGGGCGAACAAAAACCTGAATGGCATAATACTATACCAATTGATAAAGAGCGCTAGCTGAAACCTCCATAAGTTTATTCAACGCATACTTTTAGCAATATCAAAATGTCTTGGCTAACGCCTTATCTAATAAAATTCAGCAGTAGATAAAAATGACATGTGAGCCGAAGTGCTCTAGAAAATAGATAGTTTAACCGTCACCAAGTGTTCCCTGGTGTAATTGCATCATTCTTTGAAAGACAACTTGCAGTCTATTGTATCACTTCAAGAAAAGGGATGAAAATAGGCAGGACCAGGAGATGGAACCATGATATGAAAGAGATCCAGAGCTGAGCTTGTCTAGCTACACCGTATGCAGCTCCTGCTTAGTTTATGTTGTCTCATAAGAACCTGAACTATCTCCTGTGGTCTGAGAGTCCGAAACCCCGAGAATTTACGCACCTACTAATTGTATTTGATGACATGAACTAATGATTAGTTTAGGTGGAGCTAGTTCCTACCACATAAAGGATGCTTCTGTTACTTGTTACTCCGATAGTTTCCCTTTCTAAGTGACGCAGCGCTAGAGGTCTGTTCTTTACCGGCTTACTCTCGCTCTATGGCCGGCATATATTTTTAGAACGTATGGGATACCTACAGCCTCAGGTTCAAGAAGAAAATGAGTCCTGTTACCAAATACACCTCAAACGCAGAGAATAAGGTTCTGTATAAGGATCTAAAGGCCTAAATACCACACAGATGTGTTTCGCAGATTGACGCTATTTTCCTTGTCTTACCTGCCTGATGCCCCAGTGCCAGAACCACCAGCAGAAAGAACTTCATCTTGGAGGATTGGTCTTATGCTGTGTCTGCCTACAACTGTTAAAACTGGAAGGGCCTTTTTATACAGTTTTACATCAGGTCTCCTGCGTCAGAGATAACATAGAACTTTCTGCAGAACATGGGCTGTATGCCTTATCTTATCCAAATTCTGATATGGTATTCAAAAATATCTCCTAAAACAAACAGTAAAATGAAAATTGGCCCACGTCCCAGAAGTATGCAAGTGAAACACAATATATTAGTGTGTCTCACTACCTCAGCCGAGGGTTGGCGGGTGACATTGGCAGCAAGAATAGCATGAGTCTGTGGCCTAATGTTACCAAAAGTTCAAATTGGTGATATCAATGTTAGAATAAACACAGACAGGCAAACAAATGCATAGAAACTCTCCAGCAAGGACAAGCAAGTTTATACTCTTGACCTTTTACTAAAAAGCGAATTCAATTGTTGTTAGAGGTCCACACAAATGTTGTGCCCTCCTTGACTTTAGGATTTTCAAACGTTGAGGAAGATTCTAAAGTCTAACAAAGTCCTAGCAGAAAACTAACAATTGAGCAGATGCAGCTAAAATACAGTTCTATTAGTGAGAATACAGATTACACCATAAATAACCATTCTTTGCAAAAACATAACTTCCTTATGGATATCATGTCCGCACATACTATTGATGGTCACTTTGCTCACATCTGGGGCCATACTGGGGAGAGGAGTTGGCCTAACGGCTAGGGCGGGCGACCTCGAATCTGGGGTACCCGGTTAGAGTCTCGGCAATGATGCTGAACATCCTGTGATTCTGGGCAACGCACTTAATCTCCCCGTGCCTAACAAAAATGAATGTGTTCTCATGTAATGCAACAAGTGCTATGTAAAGCGCTCTGATACCCGATTCGGGACAAGTTCGCACTATATACAACTCTGTATAAATAAATAAATATCATGAAGAGCTGCGCTTGTGCAGAGCCGAAGGTCTGTTTGTGGGTTCTTGCACTGTGTAAAGTGCATTCATTTAGCATCATATTTATTGAAATAACACAGCTCAGAAACAGAAATAGACAAACTGTGCTCACAGTTTCCGAACTATACTGTCTGGATATCGGGCACTAATTCAGACAAATGTAGGCACATGGAAACAGATGCTCAGCGCTGTGCTGAGCAAGCGGAGCCCATCCTGATATGGTCAGTTTCATATACTCTGAGGCTTATTAATGGGATTTTGACGAAGGGCAGAGCAGCAAGGCACCTAGCTGCGCTGCCCTACGCCAAAGGGACAGGAGAGGAATACACATATTTAAGCAATACGGAGCATTCCTGTCCTTTCTCCCTGCACTGGCACGATGGGGCAAGACTGCCTCCTTTGCATGCAGGACTTTTTTGTGCAGGAAAGGACACCTTCGGGCACTAAAACAATCGTATTAGGCGTTTTCCTCTTTCTGTGTGTGTTGCAGAATGCAACACTCATGGAAAGAGGAAAAAACGAAGAGAAATAGACATATTTCTCTGCACTACGCATCACCTCAGATGGCATACAGATTTGGTGCTTCCCCAGGTGTGCATCACTTTGGAAATCAGCACCAGCATCAAATTCCATGGGTGTTTTGTGGGAAAACCCACCGTAATGCCCATGGAACGCCTCCCAGGCTCAGAGTAAGGCGATGCTGCACAAATCGCTGTGTCAACTTACTTATGATTTATGAGGCCACTCAAAGCCATGCTTTGTGGCTTTGGGTGGCTTCATCAATCAAAATGAGAGCCCTTTGGGCGTGGCTAGCAGCCGAAGAATATGTCCGCTGCCTAGAGAGGCTCTGAGACCCTCTACTTTGCCCAGCCGATCCGATCATTGATCCTGCTGCCTACCCGTCTGGAATTGGAGGCTGAGGTGGCAGAAGGCCCGCAGTATTGGGCGAGCGAATCCAGACTTGATAAGAAGACTCGCTGAGGCACTGGTGGCGATTTATCCTGCAGCGGCCTGACAACGGAGCAGTGAGCTGAGACCTGAAGTTGGGAGCTAATCCGGGGGAGACAAATCAGCGGCTGCGGAAGGCGGGGGCGCGGGCGGAGAGCGGCTGGAGGCGGAAGGAGTTAAAGCGGCAAAAACAGCTTACTGGAGTGCGCCTTGTAACACCTTCAGGCTCCGACTCCAGTGGGAAGAATGAATGAATGAATGAATGAATGAATGAGAATTTGTATTGCGGGGACTAAGCCCAAGGGCATGAAGGCGCTGTAAACAGACAAACCTACAGGCACTACCAGCATTACGTACTCAAGCCCGTCTCGCCGGAAACAACCAGGTCTTGAGGGTCTTATGGAAGATTGAGTGAGCTTGTTGACCAGAAAGGGAAACAGGGAGAGAGTTCCACGCCTTGGCAGCAGCCTGTGAGAAGGCTCTTCCACCCCATCCCATCTTTTTGTATCTGGGAACCACAAGCAGATTTTCTTTAGCTGGCCTGAGGTTCCTAGAAGGAGCGTACCTACGGAGGATATTCTCTATGCCCACTGGGCCCTGTCCATAGTATGCATTGTGGGCGAGGCATAGGGTCTTAAACAAGACTCTACGGTCCACCGGGAGCCAGTACAGCGAACAGAGAGCAGATGAGGCTGAGTCACGCTTGGGAAGATTCAGCACCAGCCTTGCAGTGGCATTTTGTACCAGCTGAAGGTTGTTCAGCTGACCCTTGTTAATTCCCAGATAAAGGGCATTGCAGTAGTCCAGCCTGGCCAATATTAAGGGCACGACCACCTTTTTACGAGCTTCAAGGGACAAAAACTGGGAAGTTTTTCTTATGACTCGAATAAGTCCAAAACAAGTGGCGATAGTTCTGGAGACCTGACGAGACATAGAGAGACAGTCATCGACCACCACTCCAAGATTTTTCCCATGGGAGACAGGAGTAGGACAGGTACCCAGGGAATTGGGCCACCACTCGCTCGACCAGATGTCAGAGTTGTCCCCAAAAATCAAGACTTCCGTCTTTTCCCCATTTAATTTAAGGTAATTTTGAACCATCCATGATGAAACAGCTGTCATACAGTCTTTAAAGTTTTACGCGGAGTTTCTGATCTTTTGAGTAATAGAGACCATGATCTGCGTGTCGTCCGCATAAGACAACACCTCCAGTCCAAATGATTTCACCACTCTTGCCAGCGGGACCACATAAATATTAAAGAGGGTAGGGCTCAAGGAGGAGCCCTGAGGCACTCCGCACACAAGGGGGGAGGACTCAGAGTAAAAATTGCCCATTCTAACGATTTGAGACCGCTGACTAAGGAATGATGCAAGAAGGTCCAGGGCCCGACCGCCAACCCCTATCTCCTTGAGACGCTCCACCAATCTCAAGGGAGACAGGGTGACGAAAGAGGCGGTAAGGTTGAGTAAGATAAGGAGAGTGGTATGCCCTGCATCCACCTGAACTCGAATATTATCCAACACCATGGTGAGAGCAGTCTCCGTACTATGAGCCCGTCTGAACCCATGTTGGGAGTCATCCAGAATCTGGTGGTCCCTCAGGTAAGCTCTCAGGTAGGTGTGAGTTCAGATGGGATTCAAGGATTTTAGCAGGGAGTGGCAGAAGGTAAATGGGGAGGAAGTTTTTAAAATTTAGGGGATCTAAGGAAGGCTTTTTAAGGATGGGCCTAACCACCGCAGCCTTCCAGATCCAAGAATATTGGCCCGACGATATGGCTAAGTTCAAGACAGTCGTGAGATGCGGGGTCAAAGCCACCTTGGCCATTTTCACGACTTTGAGAGGACAGGGATCCAAAGGTGACCCAGATTTGATACCTTCAAGCGAGAGGTCTACAGTTTCAGGTAATAGCATTGGAAAGGCACAAAAACTTGCTGAAGTCATTTTACTGAGAGAACTGTTCAGAAGGGTTTCGGAGGAGGCATCAGGTGTCTGCCTGGCATTAAGACGCTCCAGCTGATCATAAATATCAGAGATCTTAGAGCAAAAAAAGGAAGATAGGCGATCGCAAAGCTCCTGTGAGGGATCCACTTTGTCAGAGTGCTGTAGGAGCCACAAGGGAGTTAAAGATGTTAAAGAGCTCCTTAGGAGTGGTGATATCCCCGGTGATCTTGGAGTAATATCTTTCCTTTTCCTCAATTAAGGCTGCTTTGTATGCCTTTAGACATTGCTTGTGTGACTCCCTGCCAGAGGGAGCCGGGTACTTCCGCCAATATCTTTCCTTCCTTCTGCACTCTTGTCTCATGTTTTGAAGACGATCAGAGAACCAAGGAGTGGAAGGCGTTTTCCTGGCCGAGTAACACAATTTTTTAGGGGCAAGAGAGTCCATCATAGCAGTAATTATTTTGGAAAAGATTTCCCGCAGCCAAATCAACGTTATGAAGGACCTCTGCCTTTGCGTGTAATGAGCTTCAGTAGGCAAAGAGGAGGAGCTAATCCCATCTTCCCCCTTAAGGCAGAGGCCACACCAACTACATGAGAAGGGTCCTTTCATGTACAGCGTTTCTTCTTTCAAGATGTGACTTGGAATTGGAATTGGAATAGGATTTGTAGAGTGCGTGGCTACCCAAGGGCGTCCCAGCGCTGGACTCGAAGGGTGTAGCTAGGAAACGGAAGTGACCGAGGGGAAAAGCCAGGTTTTCAAGAGCCTTTGGAATTTTGACAGGTTGGATTCCCTCCGAATGTTCAGGGGGAGCAAGTTTCACAGCTTAGGGGCGTTATAGGAAAAGAGGCGTCCTCCTGATCGCGCCTTCTTGATGCTTGGGGCGTGGGCCAAAAGGAGGTGGTCGGATCTTAGATTCCTGTTGGCTTTGTGAGGTTTAATCAGGATTTTCAGGATCGGGGGCCCTTATCCTGGAAATTTTTATGTGTTATGCAGAAAAATTTGAAATTAATTCTCTCTTGGATCGGGAGCCAGTGTAGTGAGTTTAGGGCAGGCATGGCCGTGCTTCTGTTATTTGTACCTGTTAGCAGTCTAGCTGCAGAGTTCTGGACAAGTTAGAGTTTGTTTATGACTGATTTCAGGGCGCCAAGATAGAGGGCTGTCCATTAATCTAGTCTGGAGAGGATAAGGCCCTGGATGAGTAGTTTTTTGGATTGTGGGGGAAGAAGGGGGAGGATTTTGCGCGTGGTGCGAAGTAGGCCTAAGCAGATTCCTGCGGTTTTCCTGGCTTGAGTTTAAAAGTGAGGTTCTGGTCCAGCCAAATACCTAGGCTTTTTATTTATTTCTTCGGAGAGGGGGCTTGTCCCATGTAGGTTGGCCACATCAGTTTGGGGGTGAGTTTGGGTTGACTGCCTAGCACTAGGATTTCGGATTTATCTCCGTTAAGTTTGAGGAGGGACTTGCTCATCCAGCTGGAGATTTCCTTGAGGCAGTCGCATAGGTTTCCTGGGGATTGGTCTGTCTGTTTAAGTGAGACGACAAGTTGTGTGTCGTCTGCGTACGTGACCCATTTAATGCCAAAAGGGGCTACGATCTCTTCTAAAGGGAACATGTAAACATTGAAAAGGGTAGGGCTTAGGGAAGAGCCCTGACGGACCCCACATTGTAGTGGAATGGCTCTGGATAAAGTGTTACCTTCGGAAACCTGAAATGCTCTATTTTCTAAAAATGACTTGAGCCAGGACAGGGCTGTCCCTGTAACTCCCTTGCTGTTTAGACGGTGGACAAGAATGCGGTGGTCCACCGTATCAAAGGCCGCGCTCAAGTCTAGGAGGATCACTGCTGTGGATCCGCCCGAGTCTAGGATCTTTCGCGCTTCTTCTACGACTGCTAGCAGGGCAGTGTCAGTGCCCTGGCCAGGCCGGAAGCCAGTTTGCGAACAGTGCAGAAGGCCATTCGATTCAAGGAAGGTGGAGAGCTGTTGGTTGCTGATTCCGGGGAGTAAGGAGATGGGCCGGTAGACACACTGAGTGAGTAACACAGAGTTCGCGGATTTTTCTTCCCAATGACCAACAGATCCCCCCATTGAGTACCTAAGTTTGGGTCCAGGCTCTGATAGCAAAGGGGCACCAGAAATCCCAAAGGCCTCAACCAGTCCAAGTTGGACAAATACGCATATGCGAAAACGCAGACAGACCCCTCGTCTAAGGATACTCCTTCTCCAGATGGGGCTAGTGTCGATGACAAACATGAGGTGACTACAGGACATTATACCACTTTAAACAAAGTGGATTCGCGCATAGGTACTTTGGCGGTGGATCTTACCTTAATTCGCGCTGACTTCAACAAAATGTCTACGAAAGTAACGGAGGTTGAAACTACTACGGCAACACTGACGCCCGATACGACCACCCTTAAATAGCAAGTGCAGCAGCTCATGTCAGACAACAAGTCAATGGCGGCAAAGCTGGAGTACCAGGAGGGGCGATTGCGACAAAACAACATTTGCATTACTGGCGTGCCATAATGGACAGTTGGCCCGGCCCTTGACCTGTTTGTTGAGGACTTAATCACAACCCACCTTCAGCCACAAGGTCTGTACAACTACTTATGCGTTGAGAGATCGGGTCCCTGGAGGTAGACCTAAGCCAGGGGCCCCACCACGCCCAATATTAGCCCGCATTTCTAATTTTAGGGACAGAGATGTGATATTGCAAGCTGCCCGCACTGCCCCTCCGATGCGGATAGACAACGCAACCATTACAATATTTCCAGACTATACTGCGGCAGTCCCAAAACAACGCCGTGGATTTCTTGAAGTTAAAAGAGTTCTCCGTGACCGGAAAATCAAATACTCTTTGCTTTTTCCGGCCAAATTGAGGTTGGAAGCTGAAGGCAAAGCATGGTTCTTCCTGTCACCAGAGGAGGTCCAGGAGTGTCAGGAGGGATGGCGTAAGGCCACCTGCATGGGAAGATCAGGAGGAGACGACACTCGAAACAGAAACCATGAGATGGGGGACGAACAGGAATAGGCCTATGTAACGGAACTTGCAATATACTCAAAGTAAACAGAGACAGAATGAAACACAGCGATGACTTTGGTGACATCTGAATGTGTAACTGGCCTTCGGGATATGCACGCTGTTACCAGCAGAGACTGCCCAGGTGCTGGTGTACAGGTACAACAGCGAACAAAACGTTTCTGGCTACCTATGAAGGCAGGGACCAACCATGACGAGAACAATGTAGCCTTGCATAACTTGTGCGATTCTGTGGCATTGATAATGGGAAAGGCAATGATTGTTACAGGTTTGAGGGGGCTCGGGGGGGAGAGGATGTCTTCTCTCACCCCTGCCAAATGGTAAATGGGAAGGGTAATAAGCACTCTGCACAGTTGGGGTGGCGGGTAGTTCTGAGTCCGTCAAGCAGGGAGGCAGGGAGGGGGGTGGATATGGGGGGGGATGTTCTATTGCTATCCTCTGTTCTTAGTTGCGATTTTTACGAGGGCAAATAGGGCGCACAATTTAGCTGTGACTGCTATTTTGATATGCTATGGAAGTGATCCTATGACAATATATGTTACCCGTGGCGAAGAGGGATGATCTAGGCACAACAAGAGTCTAGTTCACAGACACCCCAGGTATCCCCCATAACTCCTTTGTCGTTGATTACTTGGAATGTACATGGGCTAGGAGATAAGATTAAGAGGGGCTTGGTTTTACAATATTTAAAGAGGTGTACACCGGCGTTGGCCCTGCTGCAGGAGACCCATTTGGTAGGCTCCGCCTGCAAAGCAATGGACCGCTGGGAGTATCAATTGGTGGTGCACTCTGAGTTTTCTTCTGGTTCGAAGGGTTTCGGTATTTTAGTGCGTAAACACTTTCTCCTAATAATAAAGCAACCTCAAACAGATGACCCGGGTCGATTTGCAGCTATCACTTGTCAATGGGAAGGGAAAATGTTTAATATAGTGTCAGTGTACATCCCTCCAGCCCCCCACTCAGTGGCCCTCCCAGCACTTCGTGCATTTCTATTGGATCTCCCAAGAGGGGAAATACTACTTGGTGGGGACTTTAATGCTACATTTGACGACACCCAGGATCGGCACCCTCCAGAACTGAATGTAGCAGGCACTACACGTATGGAGGAATTTATGGACGCCCTTGGACTTACGGATACATGGAGGTAAAGACATCCAGAAGCAAAGCAATACACTTTTCAATCAGGAGTGCACAATAGTCTTTCTCGAATCAATTATTTTTTACAGCTGCAGTTAGCTTTGCAAATGTGGTAAGCGTTGAGATCCGTCCTAGATGTATTTCGGATCATTCTCCAATAACTTTAACATATACGAACCATCACAAAGCACGGCAACGTGTCTACCCTGTGTATCCTGGGTATCTGCGTGTCCCTAAAATTTCTAAAAACATTGTTACAGCAACACGTCACTACTTTCAGGAAAACACCTCATCAGTCCAGTCCTCTGGTACACTTTGGGAGGCCTATAAAACGGTGATCCGTGGTCAGGCCATCTCCTCTATTGTAGGTCACAAGATGGAGAAGCAAGCGGAGCTGAACGCTATAGAATCTGAATTGGATAATACTACTGCTCAGCACGCACAGAACCCGTCCCCAGAAACATCCAAACCCTACGTAATAGGTAATGTAAATTTAGGGAATACCAGCGAGAAATGACTAAGGCTCGACTACAGACTACGGGTCACAATGGAATAAGGCAAGTAAACTTTTAGCTTGGCTTGATAGGAAGGAGCGAGTGCAGCAAACAATAGCGCAGCTGCGCACCCCGGATGGTTACCTGGCGGCTGCACTGGAGGACATAGTGAATATATTGGCAGGGTATTTCGAAAGGGTGTATGAGTTGCAGACGACCATAGAGACGGATGAGGCTCAAAATTATATTAAAGATATCCATATGTCTAAACTGTCCCCAGAGGCAGCCCTCACACTAGGGGCTGACCTAACGATCGAGGAACTGCAGATGGCAATCGGCTCCCTGCAATCGAGGAAAGCAGTGGGACCTAATGGCTTGCCCATTGAACTATATAAAAGGACTGCTGACATAACTGCCCCTTATCTTTTAAGGATGTATCTTGAGAGTCTGGAAGCAGGGGAGCTCCCACAATAGTGATGATCCCAAAACCTGGTAAGCCCCACGAGGAATGCACTTCCTATTGCCGATATCGTTAATTAATGCCAAAGCCAAAATATTAGCCAAACTTCAAGCAATGTGGCTGACCCCACATCTTGTGGCCCTAATTCACCCGGATCAGTCCGGGTTTATGCCCCATAGGAGCACAGGGCTCAACTTGCGGCGGCTGCATGGAGTGTTGGCTCGCATGCCTTATATCCAGTAACCGGCGGTCATCCTTTCCCTTGATGCGCGGATGGCTTTCAACATGGTGGAATGACCATATCTTTTTGCAGTTCTTAGACACTTAGGTTTTGGCCCAAAATTCTGTGCATGGATACAGTTACTATACACTAAACCCCCAGCACATGTAGTGACCAATGGACATATCTCAAGAGATTTCCCGCTGACACGTGGAACCAGCCAAGGATGTCCATTATCCCCATTACTCTTCACGCTTGTGTTGGAACCGCTGGCAGCATGGATCAGGTGGGAACCAATGATTCCAGGGCTCAGGTGGGCACTGAACTGGGAAGAGATATTCGGTCGGGTGTCTGTTTACACCATTAACTGGTCCAAATCGATTTTATTTATATTACATGGCCCACCACCGTTGCTTCCAGAGAATTGCCAGCTGCAGATCACTGAGGTTACCTTCAAATATTTGGGCATTCATGTGACGCCCAAGCCTGACACATTTTTTCAGAGAAATCTTAGGCCTCCCATGGAGTGGTTTAGACGAGACACACCGATCTGGCGCAACTTACCGCTGTCATTGCTAGGAAAGGCAGACCTGTTTAAAATGATGGCGCTCCCACATGTTTTATATGTTTTGGAGAATACCCCATTTTGCGTACCACCGAGCTACTTTAAATCAGTAGCAACAGAAGTCTCTAGTCTGCTATGGGCGAATAAACCTCAGCGCATAGCACAAGATAAGCTAGTCAGGAGCTGGTATGATGGCTGTATAGCCCTTCCCAGTACACAATTGTACTATTGGGCAGCTCAGTTTAAAGTAGTTAATTGTTGGATACATGCCCTCCAGACTGAACCAGCGTTTCAGGCAGATCGTCAAGGAATGGAAGAGGAAGGGGTCATGTCAGTACTCTACAACAGAAACAGATCCAGACTACTAATTGGGCTGACTGCACACACAGTTAGCATATGGTACACGGCGCATGCCAGGTTAGGATGGCAGGGGGTATTCTCGCAAATGACACCACTCTGGAATTCACAACGGCTTGGGAGACTCAGAAATAGTAAAGGCTTTAGTAAATGTGATGCCATAGGCATATCAACGGTGGATGATCTCTGGAGGAAGGTTGAAATGGTCACGTTTGAACACCTAAGGCCCAGTATGAACTCGCCCCCTCGGAGGTCTTCAGGTACACGCAGATCAGGCATGCACTGCAGGCAGTTTTAACTCCAGGCTCCATCTTACCAGAAGCTACTCCACTAGAAGATAGATCGTTGACTGAATATATGCCAAAAAAAGCCACCGCCTTCACTTATCGTAAGTTAGTTAACAACTTGCCAGACCCCATGCTGGCACTTAGACAAAAATGGTCTATGGATTTGGGAGAATTTGATGACTCGGATTGGCAAGGGGCACTGTCGTCCCCTCGTGAGGTTGCAATACCTTCACGACTAAGGTTGGTACAACTAAAAATACTTCACGTACACATTCCACTAGAATGACCCTTTACAAAATAGGGACGGCTTCTCATCAGTTCTGTCTGCGAGGTTGAGGGGAGGAAGGTACTTTCTACCATACTATCTGGGAGTGCCCGAATATTATGGCATACTGGGTTAAAATAATGAGGACTGTATCACTAACTGTGAAGGTGTCTTTGACTCCGGGACCAAAAAGATGCTTACTAAATATGTGGGAACCGAATGATCTGAACCACCCAGCGCAGGATTGGGTAACTTTGGGAATGATGTTTGCTAAGCAAAATATTGCAAAGAGGTAGGGCTCAAGAGAGTCACCTAAATTGCAAGAGTGGTGTAAAGACATGGATGAAGCTATGGTGGCGGAGAGGGCGGTGTATGTACATAGAGGATGTCCTCAAAAATGGGGAAGAGTCTGCTGGGCGTGGCTAAGCGGCCGAGAGTAATGGCCGCAGCTTGAGCAAGCTCTCCCCAGCCCGCGGCAAATAATTAATATACAGCCTGAAGACCCGGACAGAATTCTCGTCAAAGTGCCCGATTGTGCAGCTGACACCCTCGAGAAGGCTCCGGTGTGGTGTTCGGGGACCGCGGTCCCCGCTACATAGACGTTGCAGCGACCAATTGCTGGGATGGCCGGGATGCGCAAAATGACGGCTCCGATGCAGTGATCAGAGCGCGGACCTGCTCTGCCTTCAGCAACCCCAGACGGCCCCCCCTCCCACCAGGTGACAGGCGGTTAGGGGCTCGGCCCCTGAAAGGGCAGGTGAGGCACTGCGGGGGGACCGGGACTGCGACTTTCCGGTCGCCTCCCCAGGCAGTGGGGTGGTGTCGGCCCCGGAGCAGGGCGAAAATTTAGGCCCCGGCTTTGCGGCCTACCAGAGGTTGACGCGATGCTTGGGGCGGAGAAACGCTCCAGGCCCAACTGGTGACAGGGGCAGAACACGGCCCACTGACTCGCTGCCACCCGTGCTGCAAACGGCGATGCTCCCGCCAGCCGGGACTCTGTGTTTGCCTCTGGGAGCGTACTTTCTGGACCCTGATAGCGCTGGAGGCGCGGCCACGTCTACAGTGGCCCTGACACACTGCGGTGCCTGGGAGCCCCGGAGGATCCGCTGTGCTGCGGCTTGTGCTTTTGCCCCCCCCCCCCCTCCCCTCCTCCCAACTGACAAGATCTGCTTCGGACAGGGCGCACCCGGCCTGGTTACTTGGCCATGGACTGTTGGAACTTCTTGGCCGGTTGGGCGGTGCTGGCGGGCGCGACCCGGTTATAGAGGGCTGTGGGACGAGAAGCGAGCCCCTCGACGACCTGCTGGACATGGGACAGGGCATACCACGAGGGCCCCAGTTTGGGAGGCGACTCTCATTTTGGAGGCGAAAATGGCGACGGGGTGCAGGGGCTCCAAGAATAGCGCTCAGACGAAACTGTCTAAATTCGCATGGCACCAAGGCGGAGAAAAACCCGATTCGCCAAGAACGGACAAAGACGGCGCAAAAGAGTCATCTCCCCCGACTAAAGAACCCACGCTCCATGATGCCATGGCCGACATTGGGGGGATGCGCACATCTATGGACTCAGTAGCGGCGGAAGTTTCCCTACTGCAGGCTGATTTTAAGCAGACAAACGAAAAAGTGAGGGAACTCAAGGTGGTGACGGCGGCGCTACAAGAAGATACTTCCGAGGTCCAGCGCTAAATGACCGACATGGAAAAAAGACAGACTCGTATGGCACAACAGCTGGATGATTACAAAGGGAGGGCTCGTCGCAACAACGTTAGAATCCCTGGGGTTCCGGAGAAAACGGAGGAACCAGCTGCGGATCTCTATGTGGAAGAGCTGATCACGAAACACCTAAAGCCGAAGGCACTCTCTGCTTATTTCTACATAGAACGAGCCGAGAGGGTGCCGGCCGGGAGGCCCAAACCCGTGGCCCCTCCTAGACCCCTTATAGCTAGAGTCTTTAATTTTCGAGACCGAGGCAATATTTTGCAAGCATCCAGAGTGGGCCCCCCATTAAAGATCGACAATTATGAGGTCTCCTTTTTTCCGGATTTCACGGCTCAGGTCCAGGCGCAACGACGAAGCTTCCGCGCAGTCAAACAGGAACTACACAGAAGGGAAATTAGGTACGCAATGCTTTTTCCAGCAAAACCGAGAATTGAATGGGATGGTAAATCGTGGTTTTTCGACTCACCTGAGGCAACCTGGGACTGGCTGGACGGTTAGACGAAGGTCGGCGACAAGACTAGTAGTCGTCGTAATGCAGCTGAACGGAGGACCAGTGGCAGACCGCAGACCGCAGCGACAGGGGCCGAGCTGAACAGGAATGAGGAACACCGGCGGCCACTTGACGGACTAGCCCTAATGAATACTTGCAAGTATTGGGAGGGAGCTGTCAGCGTGGGAGCGACTGGGTGTAGGTGCCTGAATTTGAAGGTTCCGGGTACGTAATGTGTTTAATTTGTAATTTTCTAGACATGTTATGGAGATTTTCCTTAGGCTGTTATTCACGATTGAAGGCTGTATTAAACTGTTGGCTTGATAGACTTCCGCTGGGGACGTGCACCTGAGATGGGGGTTGGTGTCTGCGAGCACGTGCTCCTGTTCAAATTGGTGCACGTACAGATTAGCGAGACTAGGGGCAAAAACACTGCCCATGCTAGTCCCGCTAATCTGCAAGTAAAGGGAATCTTCAAAGGCGAAGAAGATTCCCTTCACTTGCACCAACCCCCATCTCAGGTGTCTGCGGGCATGGAAACGCTACATAGACGACATCTTCGTTGTGTGGCGAGGAGATGAGATCCAGTTAAAAGAGTTCCATGGATGGCTCAATCAGAGAAATCGGTTCCTAAAGTTCACTATGGAATACGACACCAACAGATTGGCCTTTCTGGACCTACTGATCGTGAGCACGCCCAATGGCCTTATTTCTGAGCTCTATCGAAAACCAATGGCACGTAATTCATTGCTTAATTATCATAGCTGCCATCCAAAGTCCTTGCGTGACAATTTGCCTTACGGGCAGTTTTTGCGCATACAAAGGAATTGTAATACTCGATCCTCTTTTGAGACACATGCTAAAGATCTAGCACAAGACCTGTCAAATAGGGACTATCCTAAAAAATTGATATACCAGTCCAAAAAACGAGCGGCTAACAACAACAGAGCCAGCTTATTAGAAATTCTGCCTCCCAAAGAGAAATTGGAACGCATGACATGCGTTACAACATTTAGTATGCTCTCTAATCACATTACCAAAATTGTTAAAAAACACTGGGGCATTCTCAACACTGGCAAGGACACATTGCCTCCCCCCCTTTTTGCTTTCAAAAGGGGACAAAATTTGAAGGACAAGCTAGTCCATACAAGACCGAGAGTAGAAATTCCAAGAGCTGTAGGCACCTTATGGGAGATGCCTGCAGTCACTGGTCACCATCCTTGTGGACAATGTGCAGCATGTCCCCAAACTTCAAAGTCTACTATGATTGACATCGGTACTGAACGAGCATGGGAGCAACGCAGGTTCACAAACTGTAATAGTGTGAACCTAATATATTTAATCAGTTGCCCATGTGAAAAAGATATGTGGGTATGACCACTAGGAAAGTAAAGATAAGAATATCGGAACATAAGAGCTCGATACGTTGCAACAAACAAGCAACGAGACTTACCAACCACTTCCTATCAGTCCACCATTCACCGACGGAGCTACGCTGGACTGTATTAGAACAACCAGTGATCCCCAAACATATTTCAGACATCAGTACATCTATACTAATATAATAAAGAGAGAGCCGAAACCTTTGAGGCGGGTAATCTCAGGAACCACAGCACCAATCACAACACCCAATACAGCGTTGGAAAGGGCAGTTGCAGCAGAAGGACATAGGCTATGCAGACGCCCACCATATACATTCAAAAGGTAAAAGAACCGTGCCAGCAAAGTAGTCCCTTGTGGGCGTGTCTGCGTTGTGCTGTGGGCGTGTGCTGGGGGCATGACAAACGCTGGGGGCGTGTGGTACGTTCCGCCCTTCATGCCATGTCTTATATCGTGTGTTAATCCCACCCTGCTCCCTTAAAATACCCCTGCACCCCATATTCATAACCCACCCTTACTCCTTAAAATACCCCAACACCCTTAAACACTAACCCATCTTAACCCTATAAATATACCATGTACCCCAAAACCCAAACCTATCCCTAAATCCTAAAAATACCCCTGTACCCCAAAACCCAAACCTAGCCCTGAACTCTAAAAATACCCCTGTACCCCAAAACCCAAACCTAGCCCTGAACCCTAAAACTACCACTGTACCCCAAAACCCAAACCTACCCCATAACCCTAAAATACCCCTGTACCCCAAAACCCAAACCTAGCCCTGAACCCTTAAAATACCCCTGTACCCCAAAACCCAAACCTACCTCTGAACCCTAAAAACACCCCTGTACCCCAAAACCCAAACCTAGCCCTGAACCCTAAAAATAACCCTGTACCTCAAAACCCAAACCCACCCACGAACCCTAAAATACCCCTGTACCCCAAAACCCAAACCGAGCCCTGAACTCTAAAAATACCCTGTACTCCGAAACCCAAACCTAGCCCTGAACCCTTAAAATACCCCTGTACCCCAAAACCCAAACCTACTCCTAAACCCTAAAAATACCCCTATACCCCAAAACCCAAACCAGCCCTGAACCCTAAAAATACCCCTGTACCCCAAAACCCATACCTATCCCTAAACCGAAAAACTACCCCTGTACCCCATAACCCAAAACTATATCTGAACCCTTAAAATACCCAAACACCCCAAAACATATACCTCAGTACCCCAAAACATATACCGCTATACCCATACCAACCGTATCCAAACATTTTTTTAAAAACATGCTTTTACCATTCATGCATTTACAACGAATTTCGTTGTAAATGTATGCGTGGTAAAAGCATATAAAATGTAATGCCATGCGTTATAATGGCTTTGCGGAGTCATGGTACTTTCGTAATGAAAGTACGCGGAGTGTGGTCTGCGGAAAGAAAGTTGCGGAATAATGGGTGTTTACCCTCCCCCGGTAAGAACATTGGTGGCACGGCAGCCCACATCTCCAGCAACATACTCATATTTTTTCACTACCCATTTGAAAAATGCACAGGTCTCTCTCATTGATGGCCAGCACCGACATACACTTTTAGACACACCTCCCGCCACAAGTTCTAGAATTGCGAACTTTAGAGCTGGGGAGCTACGTTCGAATCTCGGCATCAGCTCAACATCCTGTGATTCCAGGCAAATCGCTTTGTCTCCCCGTGCCTACCACAAATGAATGTGTTCTTCTGTAATGTAAATTGTGCTCATGCCATGTTGTCGAGTTCGCGCTATATAATATTGCAAGGAAAAATAAAGTAGGGAAACTCGAGTTCATACACTACTGAACGCGCACTCTTAAGTGCATCATCAGTGCACTGTGAATCGGAGCGTTTCACAGGCCTGTCACAGATAAGAAATGCTATCAAAACGAAATCCTACAAAACAATATACTACTGGCCAGCAGCAATTCATACCCGGACAACGTCGGGATGGGCTGCTAGTTTCTTCATAAAAGAGAACAGAAATGGGTGTATAAACTGCAGACTGACAAAACGGGACTGAACGAAGATATCCCGTGGATGTCACTGTAGTCCCTTACCAACATAAAGTCATTGAAGCCTTCCAAGCAACCTGATGTTCATGAGAGAAATACTAGTATGTAACTTGATGTGACCTTGCATCATAAAATCGGAGCTTCTGTTACTACTACCAAATGTGCACTGGCTCACTCATGACTACCATTGATTAGACCTTGAATGAGAAGCCCGACCACATTATAATAACATTTCTGATGGGTTTAAAGCATTTAATTAGCCTCTCTGGGGCAGGGACAATGCTATATATCAATTTTTAGCTTTCTATCGGGCTCTATATTCGAAGGATCTCTTGAGCCAATATGCATGACAATTGGTCAAACTCAGAGCATTGGAGATTAAAAAACCCGATCCAATGAGAAGTGGTTTCTAGTTATCAACATAGCGCTAGATCCACTTGCTTTTTCCAGACCTTATTAAAACAACAATAGAGGTTTCTACGAAACTTCCAGTCGTAAATCCTCAATTGACACAACTAAGTCTTTTACACAAGATATGGCCACAATCTAACATCTGATAAATTTAATGCTCGGATTAAGAAGCTGGCACGTAAAAGTACCAAACGCTCTATGTGTGCCATTGGCAGGCCTGCGCATACGAATATCGCAGCATGCCATGCATAACCATTGAAATGAATAGGGTTGAGCACACGCATCTGTATTAAACCCGAAATTAGCCAAACACCAATAAATAATGACATACCCTTACATTGTATTGTAAAAAATTCTTGAAACACAGTGTGACAATTGCAGCTCTCTAGTTCTTCTTTCATCTGCGCTCTCTTTTTCTCTTCCAATAGAGCGGTGCTCCATTTTTACCTGAGCTGTAGCCGGGTGAGGTGGAGAGTGATTTCCCCATAAATTGGGTGAGTGGATATAGTGATATCCGTTGTTTTTTGACGTAAACATGTTTGCTCATATAAATAGGTTGACCAATAAGAAAACATTGACCAGTAAGTCACTGGCAAATGTAATCAATCACAAAAAATGTGTATTCCATAAACTATCGTCATTAACTGTGTACTCTCTTTGTGTTTGTTCGTCCAATGTGATTGTGTGACCATCTGGATCATCTGCATGGGCGCCTTCCAGGTGATATGAATCTTGTTTATTTTTTCTCACTTCATTTCACATATCAGCAGTAGCATTCTGTTAAGGTCCTGATGAAGCAGGAGGGGATCCTTTGACCCCATACCAACTGCAGAAACATGTCGACCTACAATCCATCTAAGTAGTCATTTGTTATATACTACTTTGCACTGTTTTTATCCTTGGGTGTGGATAGGATCTCATTAAAATTTCCCTTCCATTTCCACAACCCAATCTTAACTGATCCACTTTTTTGCACACAGCACATTCACTTTATTTGTTGCACTGCTAGTCGGATTACCCCCTGATACCATCATTCTTCCATCACATTTGTGTACCCTTTGACTAGGTTAGGTTACAATCTACCTAATCCATAGTGGATGGTTTACCACTTCCTTCGGGTGAAGGATCCCAAATGATGTAGGGCGGTACAGGATGGGTATCTGATGGGAACACAATTTTTTCACCATGAATTACTCTGCCTGGATTTCGTGATTGTACCCTGTTGAGACTACACGGTTTCTATAGATAGTTGTACTCTTTTCTGACCCGTTGCTATCCTATGTTCTTTGCAATTGTACGTCAGGGATGGTAGCAATTCTAGGTCAATAAATATTCCCTGTTGACCCCCCCTTTGTTTAAATATGTTTGTCTCTACACAATATTGCAAATGTGCATACTAATGTCCCTCAGCGAAACATTTTTCTTTGGCTACTGTACGACTATAAACTCCTGTGCCAAATTTATAAAGAAATGTACAAAAATATAAATGCTATTTCCACGATCTGCGGAAAGTATATTCACAGTTTAGGATTAACTAGGCCTAGGATAATTTTTAATTACACCTGAGTAATTGGAGTTGTTTCTGTAAAAAAAGTACAGAAAAGACTTACTCCCTCGCCGCGCCTCTCCTCCATTGTCCCATCGTCGTCTCCCCTGGCCAGAGAGGAACAGGAAGCAATCAGGCTGAGGCTTCTCTGGACAAATCACAATGCTGCAATGCAGCATTGTGATTGGTCTGAGTGCCGTGGTATGGCGCTCAGCCAGGGAATGGGAGCCTGGGCTTGATCTCCGTCAATGAAGCCTGAGTGGAGAACATGCTAAGTGCACATGACTGTTTGGCAGCCGCCAGACGGCTGTTCAAACAGCCATGGACACTTACAGTGTGCCACCATTCCTCCCGCTGCTCCTCTGTCACCGGAGCAGCCCCGCCCGCTCCCAAAGCTGCAGCAGAAGGAAAAACTTAAATGATAATAACCTCGAGTTATTCTCATTTTATTTTTCCTTTATTTCGCAAAGCACTGTTGCAAAGCACTCGGGTGACGGTCTTCCACCTTAGAGGCGGAGGTGCCACTGGATAAATGCAGGAATATGCTCCTCGCATAATTGTGTAATCTTGCTGTTGCAATGGTTGCGTTTGGAGGGACCATTCCTTCTAAAATAGGTTTTGCAAAAAAAGAAAATGAGCAATAACTGACTTTAACAAAATAATTCATTCACAAAAACTTTTTTACAAAAGGAGTCATCCTCAAATAAAAAATGTTGAAATGTGCATAGCCTTGCAATCCACTTGTACAACATTTTGCTTAAATTAACTGAGTGTTAGTAACAAATCCTCACTTTGTTTCATCTGATGGCATCTTCTTCTTCCAGTGGTGTATCCCAAAGTTCTCCAGTGCCTGAATGTGCCTATCATCTCCAACGCCCAGTGCCAGCAAGCCAATCCGGCCTACTACACAAACAACATGATCTGTGCCGGGTTCATGCAGGGAGGGCACAGCACCTGCCAGGTGAGAACATCAGGCTCTGCTCAGGGTTACAATACAGCACTTCGCTCCTTATGTACAAAGGGTGTTAGCATTCGAAACCCTCTGATTAGGTAAATAAGAGGGTTGGTAAATACTAAAACTCTTTTTCAAATGTAGTAAACCCAGTTAGTGAATCTGAAAAGGTTTTCCAGTCCACTAAATGGGTTTAGAAATGTTTTCAAAATCTGTATTTGGAATGGGTGTGTTTTGGACGTCCCTTCCAAATGGTGATTCTGTCCCTGATGTATCGATATTTTGCCAGCAAAATTTGATTGCAAAACATTGGAAAGTTACTGACTTCCAAGCAGCGTCGAATTGAGAATAAGGGCAGCCAGGCATTGGGTGATGGGCTGGTGCATACGGGGCACCTGTGGCCCGTGATTTTTTAGGGCATTGGTCAACCGCCCATAGGGCCCTATTGCCTTTCATGGCACCCGCCAGGCCCCTGTAATGCATAATATGCAAACCCAACCCAGAAGCAGTGCCTTTCACTTGAGCCTTCCACCTCCTGGCCTCGCATTCAAGTCATGGTGGGCATGGAGGGTGGGAGCTGGGCCTCGCTCGGAGCCCTGGTGATTTAATAGCTGTTGTGCCTACCTCAACCCTACCACTCGGCGTTGTCTCAACATCCTGTGATTCTGGCCAAATCATATAAACCTCTGGTACCTAAAATGGATTTGATCTTACGTCATATAACTGATGCTCATATAAATCTGCCTTTGTTTAGCTTATCTATCAGTCACCGTGAATCAAGACAGTTTAGAATACATTTTAAAGAGCTTTTGCCACTTCCTGTTTAAAGTACATAATGATCAGACAAAAAAGCATGCTGGCTTTTGGGGTTTTTCATAATTTTCCTAACAGCCAGGACATTAAAATTAATTTTCTGCTGGTAAAATAACCAGTCAGGTGGGCACCCTTAACCAGAGCCGATGTGTGGCCCTTGGACCATTTAATTTCATCACGCCCGCTCGGCCATAAGCAGTGTTTATATTTTTCACCAATGTTATTGGCTATATGTTTTAAAATGCTTAATTATTTGGGCATTTCTCTGTAAAGGAGTCAAATGAGACAAACCGAATGGTGTTTCATGAAAGGTCCTGATCGGGGAATGTGGGCCACTTTTTGGGACTGCCCGGGCCTAAATGTGATCACAATCCGACCCTGCTACCCAACTTGAGATGGTGACTGATTTGCAAAGGTGAAGGGAGGTCCCTTTGAACTCCTTGTCCTTGGGGAATCTTGAAAAAAGCTTCAGGAACAGTTGGCAGTGGTCCACGGGATGAGTGTCAATTCTCACTGAAGCGTATTGAAAAAAGAAACCATTTTTAAAAAAAGTTGTCCTAGTTTCTTTTAAGCTAAACGTGTGTCATTTAAAACAAATATTGATTAATATGAAAGCAATCACTGACAAGCTGGTCTGCTGATCACAGCAGGCCACCATCTCTGTGAAGATAGCGAATACTAGTGGGTTATGTGCAACCAACCTCGTTAATATTCATGAGGTAGGAGAAATTGCGACCCACTACAATTCGGTATTTTGTGAACTGACCTATGACTACATAGGGTGGTTCGGAAAATACCAATTCATTCGGTAAAAGTCGATGCTCAAATTGTGACCACTTTTACCAAATGTATTCTTTGCACATGAGTGCCTTCGTGTTCTATATTAGTATAAAAGATGGGTGTAACTATAACACAGCCATCTTGAAAAACTGCTGGGTTTTCTAGCTTTGTTAACAAACAGGCTTTATCAAATGAAAAAACGATCTCAGCAAGGTCCTGCTGCCATTTCATAGCAAACAGTGGGTGATCTGTAAACTTGGAATCCCATTCCAAGTTTGTGTCTGTCCAAACAGAGTTACCTGCCGAATTCGGATATTTTAGTAGGGTGGGAATACCACATTCCTGGAGTTTCCAACCCAGACATTTCACCAGCTATAATCTGATGACATTTATGGACAAGACGAATCACAAAAAATGTATAAGGATGAAGGGAGTTGAGTGGAGTAACTTCTGTTTCCGTGGTAATTTATAAGGGCCCACCCATAGTACCACTCGGTATACCACAGTATCTCTACATCCCTGAATGATCGCTTTCTGAGGAATCTGTATTTTGGGAGAATGAACACCAATGCAATATTTTCACCAAAGTTGTAATGTGGGTTTTAGCTGTGTTTTTTCAGATAGCCAGAAAGACAGCCCTATAAACAAGTGAGTACTGCAAAACTACATTCTCTATTTTTTTAAAACCCTTTTTACTTCTCAAACTATAAGAACCTTTAACATCTACTCCTCCTCTGTAAGAATCAGGAAGCCCACTCGCAGTTCATGTGCTTAAGGAAGTAAAGTTAATATACAATACATCACTGCAAGGCTGAAGGTACCCACACATTTTTAGGTCGAGCCTACAGCAGCAGTTTGCATGAGCTGCTCACTTTGCGAGGCATGCAGTATTCAGTATAGCGTGGAAGCTCTGTGGAAGCTCCGCCCACTATCCGCCCATCATTTTCATTGGCTTAGGTCCTAAATGTTGCCTTCCGATTCGTTTTCGGCTTGTTAGTCCCTCCTCAAGACGGCCATGTTGTCATTTGTATCCTTCCATGGCTACTGGCCCCTTTACTTCAAACACTATTTTCTTCCCATCCCTCCCCCTCACCTCCAGCAGTCCACGAATTCTCGGCCACCCACACCCTCCTCTCCCGTTCGTGCCTTCTTGCCCGCCTGCACTCCTGTTTCCAATTTAATAGGTCTCGCGTAAATGCAAGTTCTATTGCATTGCAAATGCTTGTTTTTAGAGTTCTAAGTACTATTTTTTTATTTAGTTTGTCCTACATTCTTCAGACAGGACGTTGCGCGCTTTGGGCGCTTTCAATTTTGGGTACTGTTTTTTTATGTAGCAGCTAGACGAGGGATGGGGGCATACAATAGTTTGTTGTCTCCAATAAGAACAGATACGTAACATAGGAGGAAGAAATTGGTGGCCTAATGAACGGATTTTAAGAAGGCGATCGCACCAGCGGCAACTTGCAATATGGGAGGGTGGGTAAAGAACCAGCCCCATCGGTGACAAGACTCAACAGTAAGCAATTAGAATTTAAGGCAGGGTAATGGCAGCGAATAGGATAAACACAAGGTGGGTGCTTGGTCTGAAACTGCAAGGGAGAGTATTCTGTGGTGTGGGTGCACACGCTCTAGCAGTTGTTTGCAGCTGCTGTGCAGACCGAAGCAGTAGCATCCACCATCATTGCCCAATCCCTCCAAACAAGGAGATGCCATGCTGCACGACAAGGAGGAGTACGGGAATGATCCAGCCCTCTTGCTGGGCGAGGAAAAGATGAACAGCTGAATGAGGAGTACAACTATGAGGAGGGTGTCTATGAGACCCAGGCCAAGCGGCTCAAGACTGATGAAGATGGCGAGCAGGCTACCTACGTTACGCACAAGGACGACGTTTGGCGAAACCACTGGGTGAGTGGTCTGGGGTAACCGAGCCATGCGCCTCCAATAAACACCCTGACTGAAGGTTGAATGAACAAAGGAGCGCTGCTGCGGGTAGCGTGGGTGGTACTGATAATGGGAGAGGGGTAAATACAGTACTTAAACACAGGGACACATAGGCCGGTTATATGCATTGTACTGGCAATGAGAAAGAGTACATGAAGAAGTTCTGCTTCAATGAGTGGTGGGGGGTATATTTCATCCGATATTGGGGTTTGGCACCTTAGATGTTTGCTTATATTTGAAGATTATCTTCTGCCCCATTCTATCCAGATCACTGTTTAGTGGCAGCCCTCTTGGGGCACATCATGCTGCTATCCGGTATCGAGATACCCCTCCTGTACCCAGCACGGTTGAAAGGTGGCGAAATGCCGGTTTTCTTAATGCATCTTTAATTAAAATTAGCTGGCGCTGCCATCTGGTCTCGGGCACCCTTTGTGGGTCCATGTTAAGGATGGTCGCTGGTACTGACAGTAGTTTGTGTTTTTATGAAGAAAAAGTGGATTTAGAAATATTTGCATGATTTCCTCCATCTTTATGAGGCACCAGCGTGGTATTTGGGTTATTAACGTGGATCGCCTTGGGCACCCTCCAGAGTTGCATTAAGCAGGGCATACTTTGCATTTTCCTCATTCTGCACCGACCTTTGTGCTCTTGCTACTCAGAATTTCACAGATCCGGTGCCCAAGCCGACGCTGGTTTTTAGAGCCCTCATTTAAAATAATGGACGCCAGTGCAACTCTGTATTCAGGCACAAGCAGGAGATGACAAGTGTGATATGTGAGTACTTTGCCGAGCAGCACTCATCGGAAGGTCCGGCACAGCGGTCGTAATTGGTTGAGTAGACCCAGCGACAGGGAATTAGCTTCTGGCAGCCAATGTTACATTCTCCTTCCACGGGTCATTAATAATTATGATGTCTAAATGGTGAAGTTATTTCACAGCTCCTCTCGGGTAACCTCTAAATCAGGGGTACTCATAGTACGGCCAAGGAAGGCGGACCTTAGAGACATCCACAGGTGTTTTTTTTTTTTTTTTTTATTTCAGTAATTTTTTATTGAAAATTATATTTACATGGTGCAGAGGATATACATGTTTTTTTATTTAAAAAAGAATGTCAGCAAACACCGCCGGTTAGACTCCTAGAGGCTCTGCTCTATGCGGGCTGGGCTATGTTCCAGTAATAGTCAGAGTGGAGATGCAGGGGCGCAAAGAAGAGCCGAAACACAACAAAGCATCATTTGCAAGTTAATGGTCTTTAAAGACAGGTGAAGTACTCGGGTGCGGCTCTGTGTGTGCCAGGAAGCTGTCTGAGCCGGGCTGACACACACTTGGGGGTAGCGGGAGGGGGAAGAGGGGACGGGGGAATTTGCTGAAGCCCTTTCAGCCATAGTCTGGGCCAGGGGCGTAACACAGGCCCACGCAGCCCCCGCTTTGCGGGGGGGGCCCCCACTCCAGGGGCCCCTGGCCGGCCCCCTCAATACATCAATCATCATGTGGATTTTAATGGTGCGCTGTGCGCACCGCTGAGCTCGTAACTGATTGTTGCAGGGGCCCTTGAGGCACTTGTAAATGGTGCGCGCCGCGGCTCTTGCAAATGGTTCGCGTGGGGGGCCCCGGCCGGGGCCCTGACCTGAGGCTAGTTATAATGATGTGCGATTGTGCGGCCCCGGCCGGGGCCCCGTGAGGCTCTTACGAAATTGTGCAGGGCCCCGGGAGGCTGTTGCAAATGGACCATGGTGCGAGGGGAACCTGCCTGGGGCTCTTTATTCGTGGCGTGCGAGGCTCAGTGAAGTCTCTTTTATTGAATACTGTAGCGTTCTAGTTGTCACACGTCACGTTGACGTGACGCACGGCGGCCATGTTGGCGCCGGGATGCGCGCGCATCATTAGCGCGCTTGACATTCACCGGAGCAGAGCGCCGGCCGGCGCTCCTCGGACGAGTTTATTAAATATATAAATAAACGTGCACAGTACCTCAACCACTGCCTGCGAGTCCTTATTAAGGAACGTTACAGTGGCGACGAGGTCGGGACGACGACCAGACCGACGCTGGGAGCACAGAAGGGAGCACCAACCCACGTGGCTCCCACGAGGCACAGAGACACCAGGCCCCAGGCCCATCCAAGCACCAGCAAGGTACACCTGGAGCAGCAAGGGTGGGGACACACCGCAAACGGCCCCAGCGAACGCACAGAGGCAGTGAGGAACCCGAGGAGCGTGGCAGTGCCACAGCACAGCACTCAAGCGGCATAAAGGCCAGAGAGACAGCACGTCCACAGTGCAGCCAATAGCACACGAGCCACCTTCCTGCACAACCACGCACAGGGAGCGCTGCGCTGGCTACTAAAGAGGAGGAAGTGGGGTCTAGCGACAAGAGCCCCCAGAGGAACAAGCATACAGGAGACGGAAACAGCACCCCAGGCAGCCCCCCAGGAAAGCCCACCGACGGGACAGGCGGTAAGGAAGTGAAGATGAGTACCCCGGCGGGATATGCAATTGCACCGGTACAATTCCTACCGAAGCCCGGAGAGCCTCTAATGAAGTGGGAGGACTGGAAGGAGTATATAGATAACTTCATAGGGGTCCTAGAAGATGAAAATGAAGAAAAATTCACTCCCCAGAGAAAGAAACGAATCCTACTATTAAATCTAGGACCAGAAGGACTGAGAATATACAAGAGTCTAGTACCGAAGAAGAGAGAAGACACAGACGACGATGTATATGCACACGCAGTGGAGGACCTGGACGAAAGGTATCGCCCCACCATCTGTGTGTCAGTGGATAGATACAACTTCCAGCAAAGGAAACAAAAGGTGGGAGAAACTATCGAAGAGTATGTAGCAGCATTGAGGAAACTGGCAGCCACGTGTAAATACGCGCTGTGGGAGGATGAATTCATAAAAGACCAGGTGGTCATGCATACCACGAGTGCGAATGTACAGGACAAACTGTGGGCGAGCGGTGACACCACGCTTAAAGACGTGTTGGTTATAGTGAAGAGAGCAGAACTCGCAAAGAGATGCGCCAATGCAACCAAGAAAGAGGTAGCCACTCCCACCATGGTGAACAGAATACAGGAGGAAGATCACCGTAAAGACCAAAGAAACAAGCAACCAGTAACCAAAGGAATCAGCAGATGGCAAGGGAAACCGGCGAGCAGTGAGAACAAGAAAACGTGCTACAGGTGCGGAAGCTGGTCCCATGAAGCCCATGACAGAAAATGTCCGGCATTCCGGGCCAAATGCCTACACTGCGGCATCGTAGGTCACTACGAGAAGGTATGTCGAAAGAAACAGCAGAAGGGAATGGTGAAATACGTTGACCAAAGCGAAGAAGACCCCGAGGAAGCCACGGAGGAAGAAGTGGTCACCGTCTTATGCATATACGACCAAGTGTTGAGCGTGGACAGCAAGAGATCTACCAAACCAGTCCTAGACATGTCCATAGGCGGCATCACCATCACGGTTGTGGCAGACACGGGATCTCCGTTCACCATCGTGCAGAGAGCAGTGTGGGAAGAAGAATTCCAACCCAAGTTGGGCCCAGAACTGGAGAAACTTGACATACGGCCAGTCACTTACAATGGGGATCGCATTCCCATGTTAGGCTTCCGACACCTATTATTTGAGTTCAGAGGCCGATCGGCGTGGTGCAAGCTATATGTTGCAGAGAAAGGACCCTCCGTCCTAGGATGGCTAGACCAGGGTGATCTCGGCATAAAACTCGACCCCGGAGGAAAGGAACAAATTCTCCTCACAGAACAGGAGGAATGGCCAGACTTGAACAGATGGAAGAGGAACTACCCGAAGGTGTTCGGGGGTACGGTAGGAAGAATGGAGAAATTCCAACATAGAATAGTGCTTAAGGAAGGAGCCATTCCAGTGGCACACAAGGCGAGGAACGTGCCCATCGCAGTGAGAGAAGCGGTCCAGACGGAACTCCAAGACCTAGAAAGGAAGGGCATCATAGAGCCAATTACCTGCGCCGAATGGCTAGCGCCCTTGGTAGTAGTAATGAAACCCAACGGGAAGGTCAGGCTCTGTGTGGACCTGAGAGAACTCAATAAAAACATAGTGGTGGAGAAATTTCCCCTTCCCAGGATAGAGGAGATGTTGGCCAAAACCAGAGGGGTTCAGTGGTACTCCACCATCGACCTCACGTCAGCCTACCACCAGGTAGCACTGCACCCGGACAGCAAAAGCCTAACGTCGTTCATTACCCCGTTTGGATGCTACAGATTCTGTCGCATGCCGTTTGGGCTGGCCTCGGCGGCAGCCGTCTTTCAAAAAATGATGCACCACCTATTCAGAGGCTGTGAAGACGTCCAGTATTTCCAGGATGATATCCTGGTGATGGGAAGAGACAGGAGAGATCATGAATGAAAACTAGAGAAGGTACTGCAAACATTGGAAGCCAAAGGTCTCACGGCAGAGTGGTCGAAATGTCGGTTGGGCCTACAATCAGTGACATACTTAGGCCACGAAATTGGACAACAAGGGATCACGCCTAAGGCGGAGAACGTGAAGGCCATTGCAGAAGCACCGCCCCCCAAGAACAAGGAGGAAGTCAGGTCGTTCCTGGGAATGGCGGAGTACTATAGCAAATTTGTGGTACACTTCGCCTCCAAAACCTACAACATGAGACTGCTGACCAGAGAAAGCACGGCGTTCCAGTGGACACCGGAAGCCCAAGCGGAGTTTGAAGTCATCAAAAAGGAGATCTCAGGAGCCATACCGCTCAAGGGGTACGATCCACAAGGCACCACCGTGCTCATCACCGACGCCAGCGACAAGGGCCTAGGCGCAGTACTCATGCAAGACCGAGGAAGAGGGGACATGGAGACAATCAGCTTCGCCTCCAGAGCGGTGACAGAGACCGAAAGCAAATACAGCGTCATCGAAAAGGAGATGCTAGCGGTAGTGTGGGCCACGACGAGGTTCCGGCAATTCTTATGGGGCACCCGATTCCTGCTTAAGACAGACCACAAGCCGTTAGTGAAGGTACTAACATCGTGTGGACATGCCAGCGCCACACCCAGGATATCGAAAATGTCCTTAAAACTGCTGGAATTCAGATATGATGTAGAGTACATCCCAGGGAACAAGAATCGAGTGGCGGACTACCTGAGCCGAGCAGCAGCCATGGAGCCTGGGGAAGAAGATCCAGCAGATGGAGGGGAATTGGTGGCTCTCATAGAAGATCAAGAGAAGGTAATTAGCATACAAGAATGGATGGAAGCGTACGAAGAAGATCCCGACATCAAAGACGTAAGGGTGCACATCATACAAGGTTGGCCAGAAAAGAGAAAAGTGAGGACAACCCTCAAACCATTTTATGAGGTGAAAGAAGAACTGTCAGTAGGAGACAAGGGCATCTTCATCTACCGGGGAGACAAGGTAGTTCCTCCAAGAAATCTCATCAACAAATTGCTGGATTTATTACATGAAGGCCATCTTGGAATAGGAAAGCTCAAGGCCAGAGCGAAGCAAAATTACTGGTGGCCAGGAATGGACGTAAGAGCAGAGAGGCATGTCAGAGAGTGTTCCCAATGCCAAGGGGCCGACAAAACGTTGAGACCACTACGTCCAGCTCTAGGAAAATTTGACAATCCCTTAAATCCATGGGAAGAGTTGTCTATAGACATTTTAGGACCGGTGCTTGATGACCAGAGCACACAGAACTATGTATGCGTCCTCATAGACCGTTATTCCAAGTGGCCAGAGATCAAAGTGAGTGAAACCATGGACACGGAGAACATTCTAGAGTTTCTGTCCGAAACGTTCACCAGAGAAGGAATTCCTAAGTCCATCCTAAGTGATAATGGACCTCAGTTCACGTCTGAAAGATGGAAACAATTCATGGAAAGGAATGGCATCTCCATAAAGCACACAGCCATCTACCATCCAGCGGGAAATGGTTTAGTCGAACGATTTAACAGAGTAGTGATGGGAGCCATACAAGCGGCTATTTCTAACAACAAAGACTGGAAGAGAGCGTTGGAGAATATGGTATGGGCCTACAGAATAACCCCCACAGGTACGGGGTACAGCCCGTTTCAAATATTGAGAGGACGTGAGCCCTTCACGCATGACAACAGGGTCTGGAAGGAGAAGGTGGTAACCAGCGAGTGGTCTCCTGCCGTAGTAAGGGCCAATCTTGAAAGAGCACAAGCCATCTACACCAATAACTACAACAAACGTAGGAATGTGAAGGACACTCAATTGGAAAGAGGAGAGTGGGTAAGAGTAAGGCTAGCCACCTTACAAAGAAAAGGAGACAGCAAGTATAGCAAACCCTTGCAAGTCAAGGAGGTATATGATCGAGCGGCTCTGCTCAGCGATGGGAATGTGTGGTCGCAGGACCGAATGGCCAGGTGCAACAAGATAGTGAGGTGGGGACGACGGTCCTCAGAAGGTGTGGATATGGATGACGTGATCGGGGAAGAGAAGCCCAGTGGAAGTGAGCAAGAAGATGGAGCAAGTGCAAGAGGAGAGCAAGAAGGTGAAGAAGGAAGCGAGACTCAGAGAGCGGAGATGGACGTGTCGGGTGGTAATGCGAATGATGAAGGAGCAATGAGCGGAGGAGCAGAAGATATGGAAACGCAGGGGCAAGGTGCCCGAGAGAACATTGGCAAGGTGACCAGGAGAGGCAGACAAATTGTAAGGCCTGCCCGATTCCGAGACTTTGAACTAGACGGCGAACTGTAAGTGACTGATCTTGGGTTTGGTAAAAGGGGGAGATATGTAGCGTTCTAGTTGTCACACGTCACGTTGACGTGACGCACGGCGGCCATGTTGGCGCCGGGATGCGCGCGCATCATTAGCGCGCTTGACATTCACCGGAGCAGAGCGCCGGCCGGCGCTCCTCGGACGAGTTTATTAAATATATAAATAAACGTGCACAGTACCTCAACCACTGCCTGCGAGTCCTTATTAAGGAACGTTACAAATACATTAAAGGGTGGGTGCGCCCGGGCGCTGCGTGCACTGGTTTCACTTTCTACTTTGGCTTCCGGCCTCGGGACGCGTATGAGCGCCTTAGGGGGGGGGGGGGGGAGGGGGGCGGGCCGGCCGGCGGGGGCAGGGCTGGTGACCAATGCCTGGGCCCTTATTATATTTGTCATGATTCATGACATGCGCTATGCACATTAGAGACGAGGTGTGGCATCTAACAAGAGAAGAAGACCCAGCAGCAACGCTCCTACGCAGACCAGGACAGTCCGAAGTCCACTACGGCCTGCCCTGTAGCCATAATTTAAATTATTCAAATTGCACCCCGGCCCCCTACCTGGCTGGCTAGCTAGCCTTGCGCTGGCCGCAGCCTGCCTCTCTGCCCGTCCCGCTTGTTGTGGCCTTGCGCCGGCTAACAGAACTGTGAGCTGCAGCCTGCAGGCCAGGCCCCAGGCCCCGCCGCCAAACCTCAGGTCAAGTGTCAGGTGAGTCTGTGTACTCGGTCCGAGGCAGCCCTGGGCTAATTAGATGTCTGAGGGAACACAGCGGCGAGCGGCCGCGGCATGACTGGGGCCCTAATGCTGGGATAAAAAGCAGGTTGGGTGACGGGGATAACTGTGTAAAACTGGGGGTCTCGGATTTAAATCGTGGTGGGAAGGCACAGCATCTCATCCTTCAGAGGATCAACAAATACCACTGGGCATTATAAATACATTACAAACACCTGTTGTCAGCACCTAGCAATTACGCATATATACAAGGCGCTATATTAATGCAGCATTAATCTCTATGATTACCTCTATATCAGCATCTCAGCACGAGCCCCGCCGTTTATTAGTGCAGTAATAACCTTTTACAGTTATTGTTGTGGAATTGTGAGCGGGAGTCGGGGGTGTTAAGCCACTTTAATTACATATCATATAAGTCACTGAAGAAGCACAGGGGATTGATTAGAGCACCCTTTGTGTAGGCCTAGATTCATGGGCAATAAAGTGTGTCATTAGACCAACCCGGGTACCATAACCGGCCTTGCTGAGCTCATGGACGGTTCCAGGCACACAAGGCTACTGGGGTGTAGAGGTGGGCGAGCCAACTGGCAGGATTGGTTCTAAGAGTCTGCGTACGAGCCGAGACGAGTACTGAACATTTTTTTGGGGCAGGTAAATCTTGTAAACGTAATATAAAAAATGGTAACGTCTCCCAAAATCTAATTTAAAAAAGTGTATTTGTTTAACAAACTGAAGCGTTTTACCATTGTTCATCAGATATATCACCAGGGCTTTAAGTGGGCCTGGTCCTGCCGGTGATGAGCCCCGCAGTTCTAACAAGCAGGGGCTGAGACGGGTCCCTATCTGGTTGTCCATTTTTGCCCTCACCCTCAGGGTAAAAATATGTAAATCTTAGCTCTCCAACAGTGCCACCCTTCACTGCCATTGATGTAACTGCAAAGAGACTCGTTATATTTCTTTCACAGTCTCATTTCAGAACCGAAGCATTTTCAATATACGATACTACAAAGCCAGACTTGTTGCTCATTTATGTATCTTATGCGACAAATAGCCATTGACAAAGCCAATAGTACTGGCTTGTTGTAAGTGTGATGTTAGTTGTATTATATATCTATTTGTTAAGATTTAAAGTGGTCACACGTTTTCCCCAGCATTGAGATCGGAGGCCGGCAAGAGGTTGGCAGAGTGAGACTTGAAAGCAAATCCCTTCTTTCTAATGCAACACACGCACAGTAATACCCTACCCTGTTTGAAGTACGTAGTGTAAACACCAGGTGTGCTGTTGTAAATATCCGGTAAAATGATCAGACTTCTTCCAACAGTGACGCTGACTGACGTTATGGAAAAGATGCGTCAATTCTACTTTTAAAACAGGTTACTCGGGTTCGTCCGATGGAAAGGACTACCATCGCGCCATGTAAATGCGCCAACAGAGAGAACCAGAACGCGCTCCTTTTGATTAAGGATGTTCCCACAGAACGGCCATGCCAACAAAATCACTCTGCGTGCATACCAAATATGGAAAGCTGAATGCTACTCTATGTTTCCATAGCCTCCACAGGCTTCGGGCACAAGGCTCACCACCAAACCTTGCTTCTGCGGACTGTTATAAGGTCCCGAGAGTGTAGGTTCTTCAGAGACCAAAGAACAATGTAGATGGCAGTGTCTAGCGTGGAGGGTTAAACACGGTCACACATCCTTCCACAGAGGTCTCCATGAAGCGCCATTGTTCATTTATTGGGAAAAAATTGATATATTTAGTTTTTTATTGGAAGTGGAGACGATTTCTAAGGGCCTGCAGATATAAAGGTGCTCTTTCACCGCAACAATATTTTCCACCTGTAGAGTGGTGTCCAAACACTTCACATACATACATTTACATATGCCATCCATTACTGGGGACGTGTTGGTCAGTAGCATACTAAGTGATGCCTGGGGTATCACTTCTAGAATGTGTCTGTCCATGCTGCCCGGGAAACATCCTCAGGCCTGCAGTCCATTGGGGGAAATGCCCTTTTAGTAGTATGGTCAATCTGGGCCTGGTGTCAGTTATCAGTAAATTTCCTTCACAGTTCTGAAACACATCTTTTCTAGCCATTATAGTATACCCGCTGTACATTGGCTAGAAAAAAAGAAAGCATGTGATTGGTATAAATCCAAATTAAACACCGTGAGGTGTCCACTTAGTGAAGGGTTCCCTTCGGGCTGGTGGCGAACATATTTCTTCTACTGTGCCAATTCTACTGAAGAGCCATGCTCACAGAAATGCCGCTTATCAACCAATTACCTCTTCAAAGGAGTCCAGAAACTGCAGTCTTTCACCATAGTGAAGCCAAATCTATCTTTCCTCAGAAGACGCTGTCCAGAGAGGGACTTTCTATTAATAGGGGAAGATCCATCCATGAACAGGGTGGTGACGTAGTTATTAGTCTCAATGAGGGCACCACAGCCAGAAGAGAAATTAGGAAAAATCGTTCTTCAGAAGTTATAGAACCTGATAATTAGACTGAAATTTACTTTTTTTTAAAGTTTGCACCCTCTTTGTCTTCTTTTACGGTGAAATAACATTTAACAAGAGGCAAACGCACAGCTACCCAATATAATGTGCCTGCTGTTAATGCCGCATGCTATTAAGCTACGTGCTGCTAACGGGACGGACGTTCACTTCCACACATTATTCTACAGGTCCTATAATGCCCCGACTCTGATACTGTAACCAATCCACACCCTTCCATCAAAGCATACTTGTATGTCTCTGCCCTTTCTGTTTCTTTTCATCAATAGTGTAAACATTAGTCTGACATTCTTACACTCTCGAAGATCGCTACATTGGAGAGAAAGTGTTCACTAGAGCAATACCCAACAACCCTCAACTCTCAAAGTTCCTGACACTTCTGTTCTCCTGCCACTGGGAGCTCTCCTTCTTGTTGCTAGACACGTCTTTCCCTTATACTTTTTCTCCATCCGGCATAGTAGCCCCTCTCCTCATTTGCTCTCCCACCCTAATGGTGTAATACCTACACCATTCCCTCCTCCTCTCCTGTAGCAGTAAATTCTTTTTTTTTTTTTTACTGAGGATTCATTTTTTGAAACTTTATTGTGTATGTGCTATTTCCGACACACCAAGAATGTGAAGCTGAGTTTGAAAATGTGGGCAAACAGAACAATTATCCATCTTTGCATGATAGTGTCATATCCATAGCACTTTTCAAGTTCATCCTTGTATTCTTAGGGATGAAGAAAGAAGTATATGAACTCTACATGGACAGTAAGCTAATTTCCCTTATCTGTTGAAAGTAGAAATGCAAAGACATTATGTCTTCTTGTAATGTTCTATTGCATGGAAGGATCTTTTATACAAGCTTATATTTTCATCAAACTCACGATTGCTTGCAATTTATTTTACCACTGGCAATTGCTCAGAGTAGCATTTCACACCATCATTCTTCTGAACTCCATTTCGCCTTAGTTTGGACTCAGCCATATGCAAATCAGTCTTGACTCTGCTCCAATAGGAACAATCCAGCGGGGTCCTCCCTGAACCAGAACATAAGCAACCCAAGACTGATTTCATGCTGATTCTGGCTCCTCAGTCGGGTGTAGTATGGTTCCAGTGGCACAGTGAGGAACCCGAGCCATGATGAGTTCTGATTGGCTGCCACCACTTCAACCAGGAAGTAGTGGCAGCCATCTTGGGACTCAAGCCTCACCCGAATACAATGATAATTCGATTCACTAGCAGCTTAAAATGTTTCCACAACAAAACAGTGCTATCAGTACACTTGAGGGTTTGATTTTAAAGTTAAAAGAAAACACATCTATCAGGTGGAAGTCTCAGATATACGTTGTTTAAACTCAAGCCAACTGTAGCAAGGGTCCTGGCTCTTTTTGGCCACATCCACCCCAGAAACATAGTGACAGTGAATGCATTCGGTAATCTTGGGTCTCATCTGAGGATTCTAAGAGCAGTACAACTGATTCGAGTCGTCATTTGCCCACAGAATGAGTGATCCATTTCTGCTGGGGACTAACATATCCCGGGCAGGCAAACAGGACATGACCAATAATTTTTCCAGAGCTATTACTGGTGGAGCACTGAGCACAGTACATCATCGTTTAGAGCCCATTTATTGGTAAATGTTTTCAAGGGCAATGTACCATCCTGGAATTGGAAATATAGTTTCTCATCCAGTGGCACAGTAAAAGCATCACAATATGGTTCCAGAAAGCACCAGTCCAAAAGTCTAAGAATCTCCCCATCAATGAGGAGTTAGCAATAGGTTCAACCTCATTTTGTCCAACCAATACCCAATAGTGTTTTTTAAATGCTGCTTCCAACCACACACCCTATGCATATTGTATCTTGCTACTCATGTAGGCAAGCGCTTCAGAGCTTCACATAGGGATAGTAGGTCCTCTATACATATAACAATTCAATACATTCAAGCCAGCTCCATCCCCTGTCCTCTTGGCTCTGTCCTTTAGCTCCTGCCTCCTGCCGCCGTCCAGGTTTCAAATTAAAATATGCTAGATTTTTGGGTGGTACGGCAAAGTGGTAAATGGTGGGCCGCGCCGCCGAGGGGGGCCCCCTCCATGTGCTTTGCAGGGGGGCCCCCTCAAGTTTCGTTACGCCACTGGTCTGGGCTGGCGTGGGTGCACACTACACACTTACAAGTGCAGGAATGCCAAAAATTATTCCTCAAACCGTGACCCCAGCTGGGTAAATTAGCATGCCACAAACACGTCATTGAAATAGCTCACCCCACAGAGCAAGCACGTGTACATGGGAGTTCAAAATTAAATATTTTTATGATTTGAATAATGAGGCGTGCGAAACTCAAAGCACAACACATTTTGGTTGGTCACAATTCAGTTCATCACGAGAAGAATCAGGAATCTCGTGCAACTTCACATGAGGCTGCTTTGTGTTACTGCTCGGTCATGGGAGGGCCTCAACCTAGAAATTAATGTTGCTGAACACTTGGCAATATCACACACAACCCTACTAAGTATTTTCAATTAGTACACAACGTTTCAATTTGTGAGATATGCTAATCGTATGTGCAAAGTATCTTTTTTTTTTTTTAATGAACCAAATTACGATTTTGACAGCATGGTTTTCACATGCATATGCCCACAACGTACATATATACTGAAGGGGAATCATAAATATCACTGTACTTTTATGGTTCACAACCAAGCATACCTCTCCCAAGGACTGTTGCTGCCTCCCGTGGTACTCCTAGTGCGGGCAGCAGGCCTCCCTTCGAGTCCCACTGACCTTGCAGTTAATGTATGGCCCTCCAGAAAACCACTTTTACCAGTGACAGAACAGAGTGGAGAGAGGGAGAGTGGAGAGAGAGAGTGGAGAGAGAGAGAGAGAGAGAGGGGAGAGAGACCAGAAAGAGAGAGAGAAAGAGAGAGAGAGATAGAGAGAGAGAGATAGAGAGAGCGGAGAGAGAGAAAGAGAGAGAGAGATTGAGATAGAGAGAGCGGAGAGAGAGTGGGGAAGGAGAGAGAGTGGAGAAAGAGAGAGGAGAGAGAGAGTGGAGAGAGAGGGGAGAGAGAGAGAGGAGAGAAGAGAGTGGAGAGGAGAGAGAGAGTGGAGAGAGAGAGAGTGAAAAAAGAGAGACAGCGGAGAGAGAGTGGAAAGAGAGAGAATGGAGAGAGAGAGAGAATGTGGAAAGAGAGAAAGAGAGTGGCGAGAGAGAGAGAGAGTGGAGAGAAAGAGTAGAGAGAGAGTGGAGAGAGTGAGTGGCGAGAGAGAGAGAGGAGAGCGAGGGTGGAGAGAGAGAGGAGAGGAGAGAGAGAGCTGAAGAGAGGGAGAGGATAGAAGAAAGACTTGAGAGAGAGAGGGGGAGAGAGCGTGTGGAGAGAGAAAAAGGAGAGGGCGAGAGTAGAGAGAGTAGAGAGAGGGGAGAGAGAGACATAGTGAGAGATTGGTGAGAGAGTGGAGAGAGACTGACTGACTAAGAGAGAGATAATGACTGGCTGAGAGAGACTGACTGAGAGAGACTGGCTAACTGAAAGACTGACTGACAGAGAGACTGACTGACAGAGAGAGACTGACAGGTAAACTAACTGACTTAGAGAGAGTGACTGACAGAGAGAGAGAGAGAGAGACATAGAGGGAGAGAGACTGACTGACAGAGAGAGACTAACAGATATGGGGCAGAACTTTGGGGGTTTAGCAACTTGGACCCGCTGAGATTAGCCCAAAACAAATTTCTCAGGGTGGCCTCAGGTCTGCCGCAATCAACCCTAAGGATCCCACTTATGTATGATCTAGGGTGTCTTCCGGTTGAGGAGCAGGCTAGATTTCGCCCATTGGCGTTCTGGAGGCGCCTATGGACGACGCCGGAACTTAACCTGTATGCCAGGGCCTGTCTAGAGTTAGAAATACCTCTGGTTATCGAACATAAATTGGTTTAGAGATCTTAAATCGTCACTTTATGCCTTGGGGTTAAGTAATCTTTGGGTGGCCCCTGATTCGGCAGTCTTCCCCACAAAGAAAATATTAAAAGCACTGTATTGGGTCTGGGTGACCTCAAACCGTCATCAGAGATTGCCTGCCAATAACCTTTCTAGTAAGTTCATTGATCTCAAAGATGCCCCCAAGCTTGAAAAATATTGGGACCTAATCACCAAACCAATGGATTGCAAATTGTTCCATCAGCTTAGATGTGGTACGTTGCCTTTAAGGGTATTTACCAACAAATGGTGTTCAAGTGGGTCTGAATGTTGTCCTCATTGTCAAGTTTTGAGCGAAAGTGTTGATCACTTTTTGTTTGTTTGCCCACTGTATGCAGCTCCAAGGTCCAAATGGCTTGGCCCAGTTTGCAGATCCCTGGGTACTCGCTCAGCTATTGAGGCTAGCAGACTCTTAAGAACCGACCTAACCCCTCTTATTGTCACTGGTGTGGCTAAATTCCTCTGATGGGCGTGGGTGATTAGAACTAGGTATTTAAAAAACAGTCAGTGCTAGGCTTGCCTTTGAACATTTTAATGTGACTTTTAATTGTAGATCTAGGTCTTCCAGGTTTTTTTTACTAATTATTGCTATGTACCCATTATAAAAATGTCTGTTATATTTGATTTAATACTTTTTTAACGCCACAATGAATTAATGTTTTGTACCCATTATAAGAATGTCGGTTACAACTGATTTTATGTGAATTTGTTATTTTATCATGTATATTTTGTATGTACGTCTTTTAAGATGAAATAATCGAATAAAGACTTCTTAAATGGGACTAACAGATAGGCTGACTGACTAAGAGAGACTGACTGACTAAGAGAGACTGACTGACTAAGAGAGAGACTGACTGAGAGAGAGACTGACTAAGAGAGAGAGACTGACTGCCTAAGAGAGAGAGAATGACTGAGAGAGAGAGACTGACTAAGAGAGAGAGACTGGCTGACTAGGAGAGAGAGACTGACTAAGAGAGAGAGACTGACTGACTGCGGGAGTGCTTGACTGACGGAGAGAGACTGACTGATAGATAGAGAGACTGACAGAGAGAGACTGACTGTCGGAGAGAGACTGACTGACTGAGAGAGAGACTGACTGACTGAGAGAGAGACTGAGAGACTGACTGAGAGAGAGACTGACTGATAGAGAGAGACTGACTGACAGAGAGAGAGACTGACTGACTAGGAGAGTGAGACTTTTTGACAGAGACTGACTGACAGAGAGAGAGAGAGAGAGAGAGACACTGATTGAGAGAGACTGACTGAGAAAGACTGAGAGAGACTGACATTGAGAGTGATTGATAGAGAGAGAGTAACTGACAGAGAGAGAGAGAGGTTGACAAACAGACTAGCTGACTGACTTAGAGAGACTGACTAAGAGAGAGACTGACTGACAGAGAGACTGATTGTCTGAGAAACTGACTAAGAGTGAGACTGACTGCGAGAGAGAGCGAGACTGACTGACTAGGAGAGTGAGACTGATGAGAGAGAGACTGAGAGAGAGACTGACTGAGAGAGACTGACTGAGAGAAACTGACTGACAGAGAGAGTGACTGATAGAGAGAGCGAGTAACTGACAGAGAGAGACTGACAGACAGACTAGCTGACTGACTTAGAGAGACTGACTAAGAGGGGAACTGACTGACAGGGAGACTGATTGTCTGACAAAGAGAGACTGACTGACTGAGGGAGAGAGACTGACAGACAGACAGAGAGAGAGAGACTAGGAGAGAGAGACTGACGGACTGAGAAACTGACTGACTAAGAGTGAGACTGACAGAGAGAGAGACTGACAGAGAGAGAGACTGACAGAGAGAGACTGACTGACTAGGAGAGAGAGAGACTGACTAAGAGAGAGAGACCGAGAGAGACTGACAGAGAGAGTGACTGATAGAGAGAGAGTAACTGACAGAGAGAGAGACTGACAGACAGACTAGCTGACTGACTTAGCAAGACTGACTAACAGAGAGAGAGATACTGACTGACTGACTCAGAGAGAGAATGACTGACTGAGAGAGAGAGACTGACTGACTAAGAGTGAGACTGACTGACTGACTGAGAGAGAGAGAGAGACTGGCTGACTGAGAGAGACAGAGACTAACTGACTGAGAGAGACAGAGAGAGAGAGAGAGAGAGAGAGAGAGAGAGAGACTGGCCTCAGCTGTCATGGAGTTTGTTCTTGGAATAAAAAGTAAACCATTGGGAGTCCTCTTGAATTTCTGCAGTTTTTGATCCTGGCCTTACTACCATTGTGTTTGCAAGATATTGCAGGCTATTGCGGGGTTAAGGTTGGGCAAAAGTAACCTGTGATGGAATTGGGGTAATGTGTGTATGAAGCTATGCAATGCCTGTTATTTATTTATTTATTTATTTAAAACATTTGCATAACGCACCTGTCACCTGGCAGGTATCCTGGCGCTGAGAGATTACTCCTAAGATGAAAGTGAAACGGGGGGCTAGGAACGAGTAGCGGTGAGGGAATTAGGGGAAGAGCCAGGTTTTAATCCGCTTTCTGAAAGGGAGGAGTTGTGGGATTTGGCGGATGTCGACCGGCAAACTATTCCAGAGCTTAGCGGCAGCCACTCTGAAGAATGTTCCCCCCGTCCTTACCTTGTTGAATCTGGGTACCGTGACAAGGCAGGCTGAGGCGGATCGGAGAGTTCTGGTGGGGGTGTACCAGGAATTTTTTTTTGTAGGGATCTGGGGCCGGTTCCGTGTAGTGCTTTAAAAACAAGACAAAGTGCTTTAAAAGCTATTCGCTGCTTCAGTGGGAGCCAGTGTAGCTCAGCTAAGGCTGCTGTGGCCGAGGATCTTCTGGTCCATCCGAGAGCAAGTTTGGCTTCGGCCGATTGGACTCTTTGGAGTCTGTCCAGTAAAACAGCTGGGGACTCTAGCAGAAGTGCATTACAATAGTCAAGGCGACTAAAGATAGTGCACCTGACTATTAGTGCTCGTGCCTGTGTGGGAAGTAGTGGCATAATTTTGCGTAGAGAACGCAATAGGGCCGAGCAGGTGGAGACTGTTTTAATTACCTGCGTTTCCATGCTAAGTTTGTCGTTTAACATGACGCCCAAGTTGCGGACACTAGTGACCGGCTGTGGTTTTTCTGGGGTTTCCGGGGGCCAGAATTCCGTAGGAAATAGACGAGGTATCCGGCTCCCGGCGCAGAACAATACCTCGGTCTTTGAGGAATTGAATTGCAGGGAATTATTGTGCAGCCAGCCAGCTGTGTCTCTCAGGCAGTCGTGGAACGATTCCATGGGAATTGCGTCTTCCCCCTCCCAGGAGAGGATAAGCTGGGTGTCGTCCGCATAGTTTATGGTTCTTAGTCTGTGGGATTTAATCAAAGTAACTAATGGTTTCAAATAAACGTTAAAAAGGATCGGGCTGATGGACGAGCCTTGGGGCACCCCGTGAGGTACCGGGGAGAAGGCGGATTGAAAAGGGGGGAGGGACACAGCCTGTTTCCTATCTCGCAGATATGAGTGGAACCAAAGCAACGCGGTGCCGTCGACTCCTGCCTCTTTGAGTCTTTTTAGCAGAATCACGTGGTTGACCGTATCGAATGCGGCAGACAGGTCCAGTAAGATCAAGGCTACTGCGTGGCCCCTGTCTGCACGCATACAAAGTTCTTCCATGGCTGTAAGCACCGCTGTCTCGGTGCCATGGGCTGGACGACATACGAACTGGAAGTCGTCCAGAATGTGATTCTGCTCCAGATGTGTTGATAGACAGGAGCTAACCCAGCGTTCCACAACTTTCACCGGAAAGGGTAGGAGCGATATGGGCCGAAAGTTGGATAATCACTCAGGGTTCAGTGAGGGTTTCTTCAGCAGTAGGGTGATAAGTGCTTGCTTCCACGGGGTAGGGACAATTCCGCAACACAAAGATTGGTTGCAGATCCTGCGAAGGGTGTGGAAGAGTTCAGTTCCGCACGCTTTCCAAGTTTTTGGAGGCAGCGGGTCAAGGGGGACTCAGAGGTGATTCCGTGTGCCATTCTCTCGAAATCTGCTTCCGAAATAGGGGGGAAGACTTGCAGACATTCTCCGGGTAGGTGTTCCGGGCTCAGCGAACACTCGGGGGCGTAGGAATTATTTTGCGGAGGGGTGGTGTTTAGTCTGTTAATGATGGTCTCAATTTTTTCCTTAAAAAACAGTGCGAGATTATCGCAGAGTGCCTGTGTAGGAGGGATAGTTTTTTTGGCACAGTCGGGGTGGATGAGGTTATCAAGAATTTGGAAGATGCTTTTGGGGCTATTTGCGGCATTTACTATGGTGGAGCAGTAGTAGGTGGCTTTGCTCTCAGCGATGGCAGATTTATATTCTAGGAGCTTGTTTTTCCAGATGATTTTATTTGTGTCGCAATAGCCGTGTCTCCACTTCCTCTCTGCCTGTTTGCAGGCTAGTTTGAGGGTTTTCAGGGAGTCGTTAAACCATGGGGCAGAAGCTCTGCCTTTAGGTTTGCATCTTTTTAATGGAGCTAGGGATTCCGTAGTAGATGATATCCTCGTGCAAAAGGTTTTGTAGTTGTCTTCGACCGAGTTAATAGGGGAGAAACCGTCTTCCACATTAAATACGGTGGTGACAGAGCTAAATTTTTCCAGAGCTTTCCAGTCTCTGTACATAAATTCTGATGGGGCGTTATGATTCATTAATCTAGTTTTTGTGCTAGTAATGTAGAATTCAAGAAGAGAGTGGTCCATCCAGCTCATGGGCAGAACGTCATTCAGGTGTACTAGGTGAGGACTGGAAAAGTTGAGGTCAAGTCGATGGCCCGCTGAGTGGGTGGGTTGCTTAACCAGTTGGTAGAGTCCCACACTTTCGCAAGAGAGCAGGAGGTTTTCTAGACCAGTATCAAGATTTCCGTTTGGCCAAAGGTTGAAGTCTCCTAGGATAATTAGTTTATTGTGGGAGGTTGCCATATTTGTGAAGGTGGTGAGTAGTGCTTGCTGTTGTTGGGAGGTGAAAGTCCCTGGAGGACGGTAGCAGATAATTGCCGTAAAAATTCCTCCCGAATGGCAATTTATGGAAAGGCCAAGGATCTCGGTGCCGGCGACTGAGTCCATGTCTATGGTGTTAACATGCCAGGAGGCTCTGTAGATAATACCTACTCCACCACTGCGGCCTTTGGGTCTGGGGAGGTGCAAAATTTTAAAATCCTGAGGACATGCCCATGCTAGTTCAATATCACAATCTGCATGGGTCCACGTTTCGGTTAAGAAAAGGACATTTAAATGATGAGATTCGATAAGTAGATGAATTTCGTTGGCATGCTTTGGCAGTGACCTGACATTCAGAAGGCCTCCCAGGAGTAGGGATTGCATTGTCTAATTTTTTAAACAGGGTTGATATTTTTTACTCTAGTCTCGCCCCCCTACTGACCCTGCCCTCCACTGACCCCACCTATACCAGTGCGGCCCTCAGCCACAAACTACACCGACATTTTGGCCCCCGAGAGAAAGTTTGTGAAGACCCATGCTCTAAATGAAACGCAATCCCAACCTGGATGTATTCTGTGAGCGCGAGACTGCCAATCTGCCTGCCGCTGCTACGGGGTATATTTCACCCTTTACTTGATGAACTTGTGAACACTGTCTGAGTATTGGTTCACCTCATTAGCTCTTGTTTAACACCCAAATGTACCATTAAGCAACAGAAAGAAGACCGGTCCAGCTTTGCCAAGGGCCTTTCACTGCACCGCAACACGCGTCGCTGCATTTTAAATAACGTTTTAACTGTTTGGGCTAAACTATAGGTAGACATACATGGGTAAGAGTAGCAGAAGGGAGGTTAGACCAAAAGGTGACGAAAGAGACAACGGGTGGGAAGAATGCACCAGGGAAAGAGAAATAAGTGATCTTGTGATCCTGGAACAAAAAAAACTATAATTGTTTCCGACATGAAGGTCATGAACCAGTATATAGACGAGATCCTGGGATTGTCATTTATGAGGAGGGAAAAATCAGTGAAACGTTTTTTTCGAAAGTATGTCCTGAAGAGAATTCCTTAATTAAGTTTTTCTCCAGAATCTCATTTTGCCACATTATCAGTCGGAAAGGAAACTCTGGTACAGGGAGGTAGACATCACTTATCTTTTTTTAATGTTATGTCTCATACAGGGCCGGCGCTAGGCATGGGCAGCATAGGCAGCTGCCCAGGGCCCTGCGCCTGCTCGCAGCCAAGGGGCCTCGCACCTTTAAAAACATGAGAAGTCTGAGGCCCAGGGGTCCCCTTAAGAGTTTATATTTTTCTTTTTTATGTCAATCTCCCCTGGTGGCCCGTCTCTGTGGACCTAATGGCTGCATTTGCATATTGATGACAGCAATCAGACAAGTAATTTGAGTGCCCTTGCCTGTAAAGTGGCCCGCCCCTGTATGAATAAAAGACAGAATATCCGCAAAGGATAGAGTGGCGATGGCGGCGCATCACAGTGGAAACTGCTCACCAAGGACAAGTGGAAAGGGAGCAGAGAGGTGAATAAAAGTGGCAAGACAAATGGAATACAGTGGGGAGGAGCAGATAGGTGTGTGCGTGGCATTGAGACAAGAGGTGCAGGCAGAGGAGCAGAATCAGCATGCAAAAGTGGATGGAGCAGGGTTTAAAGTGTGCTGGGTCATTCAAGTCTTAGACCCGGTAGTAAATTAAAATGGACATTGAAAAGGGGCCCTATATTCATGTCCTTAACTTTGAATGCAAAAACATTGATCCAGTGTCTGCACAATGAATGAAAGTTCTGAAAAGCAGGTGATGAGATGGACCGCTCTCCATTTTTGCCCTCACCCTCAGAGGGAAAAAACATTCTTAACTCTGCAGCAGTGCCACCCATTGCTACCTTTAATGCAACTCCAACGAGACTCCTTATAGTTCTTTCACAGTCTAATCATGTCAGAACTGGAGCAGTTTCAATATTATATACAAGGAAACTGTAGATGCTGCTAATTCATATCATGCAACTAATAACCACTGACAAAGCCAAGAGTACTGGCTTGTTGTAGGTGTAATTTTACTTGCTGTAATATATATCTGGAGGCAATGACAGTTTTTTTCCTCCCACTTAAAGCCCTACAGTCAGGTCAGTATGTAGGCTGTTGTTTTGGCTAGTTGTTGAACTGCTTTATGGTCAGGTGAGCCTTTTTTTACTGTTGGTTTTTATGATATCAAAGCAAACATTGCCTGCAGCAAACTCAAATCAGTGCAGTCTTCCACACCTTACAAAAAAAAAAACGTATACCTCATGTCTTTACAAGTTTAAAACCTCTCTAGTTTGCAAACATGGGGCACTTTTCTAGCTAACTAACTCGCTAATGGGTGCCCCTTTTATTTTGGTACGGGGCCTATTTTCTATCCCAGTCTGATGCTGCATGTTAGATAGATTCTGAATCGTTTTTGGCCACTATAGGTGTGGCAGGGTATATTCAGACATGAGTCCCTTTCTCACTGCACCATCAGGATTCAAGCAAGCCGGGCCGAAGACGGCTGAAATGCCAGAAACCGGTCCCCGGTAGCTTGTCTCCTTTCTGGTGAAGAATTGGCTTGGTACTTTAGTCTGCCCTGTTCCCATGATGCACTGGGCCAGGGACAGACTGATTTGCATATAGCCAAGTTCTGAGCTGGGATGGTGCAGTGAGATAAATAATGGTGATGGATCAAGCCCTGATATTTGGACGGGGTAAGAGTGGTCTGCTTAATTCAGACACTCTGTTCATCACCACCCCCTTTTCTGAAGCATGTTAGATAGGGCCACTGGAATTATGCGATTGTGCAGTGGTGGAATTTTCTGCATAATTATGCATTTGACGTATTTGCCACATAATCCATCACCTGCTGCATATTCTACAGATTTTTATAACCAAATTGCTTTCTATCTCAAACAGTTCAAAAGCTACTAAAAATGCAGCAACACGTTTTGCCACATGTGGGAAGGCCCTTTGAAACTCTGGAATAGACAACTTTCTGTTCCCACTGCTAAATTTAAGTGTTAAATTGGTACTAAAGGGGTGCAACCAGTGCCCAAAAAAGTGGCAAAAAAATGAAGTAATACTATTTCAAAATGTGCCGGGTTATGCCGCATAATTTGCCTTTTCTTGCCACATAATTTACTCACTCTGCCACACAATTTAGCCCTCTCCTGCCACATAATTCCAGTGGTCCTGCTGTTAGGGTAATCAATGTCAGTAATTTTGTTCCTGTTAATATTTCCCATGCTTTACTTAATCTTGCATTCCCATAAAGTGCTAGCTGTTTCCAGCATGTGTGTTTCTGTATTTCATCTCACAGCGTATTACTCTTGGATGATGCTCCTTTTGTACTGATATTTACAACAAGGGGTGGTGAGGGACAGAGTCTCTGAATTAAGCAGAAAGCTCTCACCCAGTCAAGAGATCCGGGCTAGATCCAACACCGTTTTTTAGCTCACTGCACCATCCCAGTTTCAGAACCTGGCTGTATGCAAATTAGTCTGTTCCTGTCCCAGTGCATGATGGGAACAGGGCAAACCAAACTACAAAAGCCAATTCTTACACTGGGAAGGAAACAAGCTCCCGGGGACCGGTTTCTGGCATTACAGCCGTCTTCGGCCCGGTTTGCTTGAATCCTGATGGTGCAATGAGCAAGGGTCTCACATCTGAGAATACCCTTCCACGCTTAGGGTGGACAAAAATATTTACAACAAGGGGTGGTGAGGGACAGAGTCTCTGAATTAAGCAGAAAGCTCTCACCCAGTCAAGAGATCCGGGCTAGATCCAACACCGTTTTTTAGCTCACTGCACCATCCCAGTTTCAGAACCTGGCTGTATGCAAATTAGTCTGTTCCTGTCCCAGTGCATGATGGGAACAGGGCAAACCAAACTACAAAAGCCAATTCTTACACTGGGAAGGAAACAAGCTCCCGGGGACCGGTTTCTGGCATTACAGCCGTCTTCGGCCCGGTTTGCTTGAATCCTGATGGTGCAATGAGCAAGGGTCTCACATCTGAGAATACCCTTCCACGCTTAGGGTGGACAAAAATATTTACAACAAGGGGTGGTGAGGGACAGAGTCTCTGAATTAAGCAGAAAGCTCTCACCCAGTCAAGAGATCCGGGCTAGATCCAACACCGTTTTTTAGCTCACTGCACCATCCCAGTTTCAGAACCTGGCTGTATGCAAATTAGTCTGTTCCTGTCCCAGTGCATGATGGGAACAGGGCAAACCAAACTACAAAAGCCAATTCTTACACTGGGAAGGAAACAAGCTCCCGGGGACCGGTTTCTGGCATTACAGCCGTCTTCGGCCCGGTTTGCTTGAATCCTGATGGTGCAATGAGCAAGGGTCTCACATCTGAGAATACCCTTCCACGCTTAGGGTGGACAAAAATATTTACAACAAGGGGTGGTGAGGGACAGAGTCTCTGAATTAAGCAGAAAGCTCTCACCCAGTCAAGAGATCCGGGCTAGATCCAACACCGTTTTTTAGCTCACTGCACCATCCCAGTTTCAGAACCTGGCTGTATGCAAATTAGTCTGTTCCTGTCCCAGTGCATGATGGGAACAGGGCAAACCAAACTACAAAAGCCAATTCTTACACTGGGAAGGAAACAAGCTCCCGGGGACCGGTTTCTGGCATTACAGCCGTCTTCGGCCCGGTTTGCTTGAATCCTGATGGTGCAATGAGCAAGGGTCTCACATCTGAGAATACCCTTCCACGCTTAGGGTGGACAAAAATATTTACAACAAGGGGTGGTGAGGGACAGAGTCTCTGAATTAAGCAGAAAGCTCTCACCCAGTCAAGAGATCCGGGCTAGATCCAACACCGTTTTTTAGCTCACTGCACCATCCCAGTTTCAGAACCTGGCTGTATGCAAATTAGTCTGTTCCTGTCCCAGTGCATGATGGGAACAGGGCAAACCAAACTACAAAAGCCAATTCTTACACTGGGAAGGAAACAAGCTCCCGGGGACCGGTTTCTGGCATTACAGCCGTCTTCGGCCCGGTTTGCTTGAATCCTGATGGTGCAATGAGCAAGGGTCTCACATCTGAGAATACCCTTCCACGCTTAGGGTGGACAAAAATATTTACAACAAGGGGTGGTGAGGGACAGAGTCTCTGAATTAAGCAGAAAGCTCTCACCCAGTCAAGAGATCCGGGCTAGATCCAACACCGTTTTTTAGCTCACTGCACCATCCCAGTTTCAGAACCTGGCTGTATGCAAATTAGTCTGTTCCTGTCCCAGTGCATGATGGGAACAGGGCAAACCAAACTACAAAAGCCAATTCTTACACTGGGAAGGAAACAAGCTCCCGGGGACCGGTTTCTGGCATTACAGCCGTCTTCGGCCCGGTTTGCTTGAATCCTGATGGTGCAATGAGCAAGGGTCTCACATCTGAGAATACCCTTCCACGCTTAGGGTGGACAAAAATATTTACAACAAGGGGTGGTGAGGGACAGAGTCTCTGAATTAAGCAGAAAGCTCTCACCCAGTCAAGAGATCCGGGCTAGATCCAACACCGTTTTTTAGCTCACTGCACCATCCCAGTTTCAGAACCTGGCTGTATGCAAATTAGTCTGTTCCTGTCCCAGTGCATGATGGGAACAGGGCAAACCAAACTACAAAAGCCAATTCTTACACTGGGAAGGAAACAAGCTCCCGGGGACCGGTTTCTGGCATTACAGCCGTCTTCGGCCCGGTTTGCTTGAATCCTGATGGTGCAATGAGCAAGGGTCTCACATCTGAGAATACCCTTCCACGCTTAGGGTGGACAAAAATATTTACAACAAGGGGTGGTGAGGGACAGAGTCTCTGAATTAAGCAGAAAGCTCTCACCCAGTCAAGAGATCCGGGCTAGATCCAACACCGTTTTTTAGCTCACTGCACCATCCCAGTTTCAGAACCTGGCTGTATGCAAATTAGTCTGTTCCTGTCCCAGTGCATGATGGGAACAGGGCAAACCAAACTACAAAAGCCAATTCTTACACTGGGAAGGAAACAAGCTCCCGGGGACCGGTTTCTGGCATTACAGCCGTCTTCGGCCCGGTTTGCTTGAATCCTGATGGTGCAATGAGCAAGGGTCTCACATCTGAGAATACCCTTCCACGCTTAGGGTGGACAAAAATATTTACAACAAGGGGTGGTGAGGGACAGAGTCTCTGAATTAAGCAGAAAGCTCTCACCCAGTCAAGAGATCCGGGCTAGATCCAACACCGTTTTTTAGCTCACTGCACCATCCCAGTTTCAGAACCTGGCTGTATGCAAATTAGTCTGTTCCTGTCCCAGTGCATGATGGGAACAGGGCAAACCAAACTACAAAAGCGAATTCTTACACTGGGAAGGAAACAAGCTCCCGGGGACCGGTTTCTGGCATTACAGCCGTCTTCGGCCCGGTTTGCTTGAATCCTGATGGTGCAATGAGCAAGGGTCTCACATCTGAGAATACCCTTCCACGCTTAGGGTGGACAAAAATATTTACAACAAGGGGTGGTGAGGGACAGAGTCTCTGAATTAAGCAGAAAGCTCTCACCCAGTCAAGAGATCCGGGCTAGATCCAACACCGTTTTTTAGCTCACTGCACCATCCCAGTTTCAGAACCTGGCTGTATGCAAATTAGTCTGTTCCTGTCCCAGTGCATGATGGGAACAGGGCAAACCAAACTACAAAAGCCAATTCTTACACTGGGAAGGAAACAAGCTCCCGGGGACCGGTTTCTGGCATTACAGCCGTCTTCGGCCCGGTTTGCTTGAATCCTGATGGTGCAATGAGCAAGGGTCTCACATCTGAGAATACCCTTCCACGCTTAGGGTGGACAAAAATATTTACAACAAGGGGTGGTGAGGGACAGAGTCTCTGAATTAAGCAGAAAGCTCTCACCCAGTCAAGAGATCCGGGCTAGATCCAACACCGTTTTTTAGATCACTGCACCATCCCAGTTTCAGAACCTGGCTGTATGCAAATTAGTCTGTTCCTGTCCCAGTGCATGATGGGAACAGGGCAAACCAAACTACAAAAGCCAATTCTTACACTGGGAAGGAAACAAGCTCCCGGGGACCGGTTTCTGGCATTACAGCCGTCTTCGGCCCGGTTTGCTTGAATCCTGATGGTGCAATGAGCAAGGGTCTCACATCTGAGAATACCCTTCCACGCTTAGGGTGGACAAAAATATTTACAACAAGGGGTGGTGAGGGACAGAGTCTCTGAATTAAGCAGAAAGCTCTCACCCAGTCAAGAGATCCGGGCTAGATCCAACACCATTTTTTAGCTCACTGCACCATCCCAGTTTCAGAACCTGGCTGTATGCAAATTAGTCTGTTCCTGTCCCAGTGCATGATGGGAACAGGGCAAACCAAACTACAAAAGCCAATTCTTACACTGGGAAGGAAACAAGCTCCCGGGGACCGGTTTCTGGCATTACAGCCGTCTTCGGCCCGGTTTGCTTGAATCCTGATGGTGCAATGAGCAAGGGTCTCACATCTGAGAATACCCTTCCACGCTTAGGGTGGACAAAAATATTTACAACAAGGGGTGGTGAGGGACAGAGTCTCTGAATTAAGCAGAAAGCTCTCACCCAGTCAAGAGATCCGGGCTAGATCCAACACCGTTTTTTAGCTCACTGCACCATCCCAGTTTCAGAACCTGGCTGTATGCAAATTAGTCTGTTCCTGTCCCAGTGCATGATGGGAACAGGGCAAACCAAACTACAAAAGCCAATTCTTACACTGGGAAGGAAACAAGCTCCCGGGGACCGGTTTCTGGCATTACAGCCGTCTTCGGCCCGGTTTGCTTGAATCCTGATGGTGCAATGAGCAAGGGTCTCACATCTGAGAATACCCTTCCACGCTTAGGGTGGACAAAAATATTTACAACAAGGGGTGGTGAGGGACAGAGTCTCTGAATTAAGCAGAAAGCTCTCACCCAGTCAAGAGATCCGGGCTAGATCCAACACCGTTTTTTAGCTCACTGCACCATCCCAGTCTCAGAACCTGGCTGTATGCAAATTAGTCTGTTCCTGTCCCAGTGCATGATGGGAACAGGGCAAATCAAACTACAAAAGCCAATTCTTACACTGGGAAGGAAACAAGCTCCCGGGGACCGGTTTCTGGCATTACAGCCGTCTTCGGCCCGGTTTGCTTGAATCCTGATGGTGCAATGAGCAAGGGTCTCACATCTGAGAATACCCTTCCACGCTTAGGGTGGACAAAAATATTTACAACAAGGGGTGGTGAGGGACAGAGTCTCTGAATTAAGCAGAAAGCTCTCACCCAGTCAAGAGATCCGGGCTAGATCCAACACCGTTTTTTAGCTCACTGCACCATCCCAGTTTCAGAACCTGGCTGTATGCAAATTAGTCTGTTCCTGTCCCAGTGCATGATGGGAACAGGGCAAACCAAACTACAAAAGCCAATTCTTACACTGGGAAGGAAACAAGCTCCCGGGGACCGGTTTCTGGCATTACAGCCGTCTTCGGCCCGGTTTGCTTGAATCCTGATGGTGCAATGAGCAAGGGTCTCACATCTGAGAATACCCTTCCACGCTTAGGGTGGACAAAAATATTTACAACAAGGGGTGGTGAGGGACAGAGTCTCTGAATTAAGCAGAAAGCTCTCACCCAGTCAAGAGATCCGGGCTAGATCCAACACCGTTTTTTAGCTCACTGCACCATCCCAGTTTCAGAACCTGGCTGTATGCAAATTAGTCTGTTCCTGTCCCAGTGCATGATGGGAACAGGGCAAACCAAACTACAAAAGCCAATTCTTACACTGGGAAGGAAACAAGCTCCCAGGGACCGGTTTCTGGCATTACAGCCGTCTTCGGCCCGGTTTGCTTGAATCCTGATGGTGCAATGAGCAAGGGTCTCACATCTGAGAATACCCTTCCACGCTTAGGGTGGACAAAAATATTTACAACAAGGGGTGGTGAGGGACAGAGTCTCTGAATTAAGCAGAAAGCTCTCACCCAGTCAAGAGATCCGGGCTAGATCCAACACCGTTTTTTAGCTCACTGCACCATCCCAGTTTCAGAACCTGGCTGTATGCAAATTAGTCTGTTCCTGTCCCAGTGCATGATGGGAACAGGGCAAACCAAACTACAAAAGCCAATTCTTACACTGGGAAGGAAACAAGCTCCCGGGGACCGGTTTCTGGCATTACAGCCGTCTTCGGCCCGGTTTGCTTGAATCCTGATGGTGCAATGAGCAAGGGTCTCACATCTGAGAATACCCTTCCACGCTTAGGGTGGACAAAAATATTTACAACAAGGGGTGGTGAGGGACAGAGTCTCTGAATTAAGCAGAAAGCTCTCACCCAGTCAAGAGATCCGGGCTAGATCCAACACCGTTTTTTAGCTCACTGCACCATCCCAGTTTCAGAACCTGGCTGTATGCAAATTAGTCTGTTCCTGTCCCAGTGCATGATGGGAACAGGGCAAACCAAACTACAAAAGCCAATTCTTACACTGGGAAGGAAACAAGCTCCCGGGGACCGGTTTCTGGCATTACAGCCGTCTTCGGCCCGGTTTGCTTGAATCCTGATGGTGCAATGAGCAAGGGTCTCACATCTGAGAATACCCTTCCACGCTTAGGGTGGACAAAAATATTTACAACAAGGGGTGGTGAGGGACAGAGTCTCTGAATTAAGCAGAAAGCTCTCACCCAGTCAAGAGATCCGGGCTAGATCCAACACCGTTTTTTAGCTCACTGCACCATCCCAGTTTCAGAACCTGGCTGTATGCAAATTAGTCTGTTCCTGTCCCAGTGCATGATGGGAACAGGGCAAACCAAACTACAAAAGCCAATTCTTACACTGGGAAGGAAACAAGCTCCCGGGGACCGGTTTCTGGCATTACAGCCGTCTTCGGCCCGGTTTGCTTGAATCCTGATGGTGCAATGAGCAAGGGTCTCACATCTGAGAATACCCTTCCACGCTTAGGGTGGACAAAAATATTTACAACAAGGGGTGGTGAGGGACAGAGTCTCTGAATTAAGCAGAAAGCTCTCACCCAGTCAAGAGATCCGGGCTAGATCCAACACCGTTTTTTAGCTCACTGCACCATCCCAGTTTCAGAACCTGGCTGTATGCAAATTAGTCTGTTCCTGTCCCAGTGCATGATGGGAACAGGGCAAACCAAACTACAAAAGCCAATTCTTACACTGGGAAGGAAACAAGCTCCCGGGGACCGGTTTCTGGCATTACAGCCGTCTTCGGCCCGGTTTGCTTGAATCCTGATGGTGCAATGAGCAAGGGTCTCACATCTGAGAATACCCTTCCACGCTTAGGGTGGACAAAAATATTTACAACAAGGGGTGGTGAGGGACAGAGTCTCTGAATTAAGCAGAAAGCTCTCACCCAGTCAAGAGATCCGGGCTAGATCCAACACCGTTTTTTAGCTCACTGCACCATCCCAGTTTCAGAACCTGGCTGTATGCAAATTAGTCTGTTCCTGTCCCAGTGCATGATGGGAACAGGGCAAACCAAACTACAAAAGCCAATTCTTACACTGGGAAGGAAACAAGCTCCCGGGGACCGGTTTCTGGCATTACAGCCGTCTTCGGCCCGGTTTGCTTGAATCCTGATGGTGCAATGAGCAAGGGTCTCACATCTGAGAATACCCTTCCACGCTTAGGGTGGACAAAAATATTTACAACAAGGGGTGGTGAGGGACAGAGTCTCTGAATTAAGCAGAAAGCTCTCACCCAGTCAAGAGATCCGGGCTAGATCCAACACCGTTTTTTAGCTCACTGCACCATCCCAGTTTCAGAACCTGGCTGTATGCAAATTAGTCTGTTCCTGTCCCAGTGCATGATGGGAACAGGGCAAACCAAACTACAAAAGCCAATTCTTACACTGGGAAGGAAACAAGCTCCCGGGGACCGGTTTCTGGCATTACAGCCGTCTTCGGCCCGGTTTGCTTGAATCCTGATGGTGCAATGAGCAAGGGACTCATGTCTGAGTATACCCTGCCACACCTATAGTGGCCAACAACGATTCAGAAAAGAGGGTGGTGATGAACAGAGTATCTGAATTAAGCAGACCACTCTTACCCAGTCCAAAGATCAGGGCTTGATCCATCACCGTTATTTATCTCACTGCACCATCCCACTTCAGAACCTGGCTATATGGTAGTTGGTAGTTTAGTCTGCCCTGTTCCCATGATGCACTGGGCCAGGGACAGACTGATTTGCATATAGCCAGGTTCTGAGCTGGGATGGGGCAGTGAGATAAATAACGGTGATGGATCAAGCCCTGATCTTTGGACTGGGTAAGAGTGGTCTGCTCAATTCAGACACTCTGTTCATCACCACCCCCTTTTGTAAATCGATTTTGGCCACTATAGGTGTGGCAGGGTATACTCAGACATGAGTCCCTTTCTCACTGCTCCATCAGGATTCAAGCAAGCCGGGCCGAAGAGGCTGAAATGCCAGAAACCGGTCCCCGGTAGCTTGTCTCCTTTCTGGTAAAGAATTGTCTTGGTAGTTTAGTCTGCCCTGTTCCCATGATGCACTGGGCCAGGGACAGACTGATTTGCATATAGCCAGGTTCTGAGCTGGGATGGGGCAGTGAGATAAATAACGGTGATGGATCAAGCCCTGATCTTTGGACTGGGTAAGAGTGGTCTGCTCAATTCAGACACTCTGTTCATCACCACCCCCTTTTGTAAATCCCTTTTGTACTGAGCCGCCTCCAGGTGTCTATAACAGGCTACAGTTGAGCACCTTGGAGTTGAGGCTGCAGGCAGTACAACTTTCCCGCTGTGCCTGTCTTTGGGCGAAAAAGGTGTTCAGATTCAATGACCATTCAAAATGTGCCCTCTCTGCAGAGCACAAAGAGCAATGGTCCTGCATTCCAGTTGTGATTCTATGCAAATGTGTGTGAAAGAGCTTCTTATTGGTCAAAACAACAATGTGAAAGGAAATGGTTATTAGCTGTTAACTGTTGGGGTGAGGGGTAATTTTAGTTCAAAGGAAAAAAAATAACTTTCTTAGCCGGCCCGATCTGAACCCGTGTCGTATCTGCTTTGTGGCCTCACATGTTCATATTATGCCCAGGGCCCCACATATCCTAGGACTGGCCCTGGTCTCATAGATTTGTAATAGCTCGATATTTGTCAGTTGCTCAGCCCCTTCGCTGTGTTGCCTGACTCTTTTGTCCACCGAGACCCAGGCTAATGTGTTGCATAGCTAAATACATATGTGGTCCCAAAGGCAAGACCGATTGCTTTGCAAATGCTTGTCTTAAGAATGTTTTTCCTCTGAAGAAAGTATGGAATAAGAAAGCAGGGGCAAATTTGTGGTGGATGGAAACGCCATTTTCCTGACTGCGGCTTATGCGCCTCATTGTCAGAAGAAAGCGTATATTGGTGGGCATGCAAAGTGACACAGATTGCAGCAGCATTCAACTTTCATATGCAAAGGCTACTTTCTTCTAAGAGCTGATGCAGTTACAGTGTCAAAAATGTTTTGCGTTGCCCAAAAGCAAACCCCTCCTTTTGTATGTAAATGAGAAGTAACATGGCGGAGCCAGAAGAAGATGGCTTGGTCCAAAGCCAATCTATTGAAATAGTGAAAAAGCTTTGGGTGAGTGCAGGGGCCAAATGAACCAGACTCAAATAAGGGGAATGAGACACAGAACATGATATTCCTTCGCGTAATATTTGCATATCTTACGTGGTTTACGATTTGCTAGTTGTCATCGTGTAGGAATTTGTGCTCAAGGGTCTATCTCAAGTACAAAGTCCCATCCAAGATGCAACTGTCTCCCTTTTGCACTATAGCTGATGCCTTACGCCTTATGAAGGCCTTACGCTGCTGTTGCGTTGCTTTTCAGTGACGCTGCAGCGGCGTAACCAATGCTCCATAATGCACCCTATATACAAAGGGATGCATCTCGGAAGATGCGCTGCTTTGTAAATGCCTGAGCTACATTATACCCATTATACCTGCATCAGGTAAATGTATGCAGGTTGGGCGTTCCAATGTAAAAAAAGGCTTCCAGAAGTGGTACAGTGAAATCAATGAGATTTCACTGCACCACTTCTACGACTTGACTGCCTCGAATCCTGCTTCAAACAGGCGTAAGGCTTGACGCAGGGCTTTTCACATGGAATCGCCCTATGTGTAATGACACATTGCTGGAGTTGCGTCAGATTATGGACACGCTCCAGCATTGCGTCATTACTGTGCCACCAGATACGTCAGGATGCCTGACGTATCTGTGCCATCCTTGCGACATGGAGTGTCGTACTGTAAATACGGCGCATCCAACTTGTCGGAGGGAGGGCGCAATGAAAAGTGTTGCATCGCTGTTTTTCCCCGGCGATGCAACACTTTTCTTAAATAAGGTCTGAATTTTGTTGTACAAGAATCGCCAACTACATCATTGGCACGCTGTTTGTAGAGTTAGTGCTGCACACTTTTCCACGTTCTATCACTGCAGCACTGCAGTTTTTACACAGGGTTCCTCCACTCAGTGGCGTAATTGATTGAAATACTGTAATAAGATTAATAACAACAATTACCCGTCACCTGGAATGGAACACATGATTATTTAGCCCCTTGCTTGTTCTAACTCCAAACATCAAACATACACAAAGCTGATTGGAACAGAGGAACTAGGTTACTACACAGACTTTTTGTGAAATTAAAATGAGGGAGCCACAGTTGCCCACTCGGTGGATAACGTTAAGCATGCCGGGTTGGTGCAGTTTTGCAGATGGACCGTGCAGGTCATTTCGATTTCTCTGGTGCTCGTGTGATAGAGCCCCAGTGCAAAATGTTGTTGCTGCAACAGTCAGCCTGCCGAGATGTCAGTACTAAATGTCACTAGCACCAGTATAATCTAAGTTTCCTGAAAACGTGCATGAAAAGTTTTAACATTACTCAAAAGATTGTGGGGCATATTTAGAAGGGCATTGCGCAACAGGAAGGGCACTTTTAAAAAAGTTCCTGTGGCACAATGCCCTGTTCCATATTTACAAAGTGGCGTTAAGCAACGTTTTGTGGTTTAACACCACTTTGTATATATGGTACCCTTTCAGGCAGGGTTCCACCGCAACACCAATTGCTTTTTGATGCTGCACCGATTTACAAGGATCTGAGGCAGGGCCAAAAACTAACACAATGCAAGAGCAGGCGTTAGAAAGGCAAAACGAGGAGATATACTTTTATTTCTCCTTGTTATTGCTTTTTCTATGTGTGTCGCATTCTGCAGTAAAACGCCATGGATGATTGGTTAAATGCAGGAAGGTGACCCTTCCTGCACATACACAATCAATAAAAAATGTCAATTTGCTACTTCTATCAGGACCTCTTAATCACTTCCATTTGTTACTGAATTGTATGTGATTGGATATCATTTGCAAATGACATGGGATTTTAAAATATTTACTAATACGTTAATATATTTGCCATTCATATTTTTCAAGTACCCAAACCCTATTTCTTAACTGCCTCTTAACACAAATGACAATTTGTAATGCACCATCTTTCTGTTTCCTTTTCAGGGAGACTCTGGAGGACCCCTCGCATGCAATGGACAGCTTCAGGGGGTTGTGTCTTGGGGATACGATTGCGCCATGAAGGGCCACCCAACTGTATACACCGAAGTCTGCAACTATAATGCCTGGATTAATCAAATCGTGGCCAATAACTAATGCAATAAAAGCTTATAATTATATTAAAAGTATCCCCTTAACCAATCCAGTGTCTTAAGGAAGCCATAAATGGTAATTATAAGGCCATCTATAGAATTCATATACCAGACCCATGATACATCAGCTTTGCGCCCCGAGAAGTTGTATACCGACTGATAGACATATACATACCTTAGTAGCCTATGCTACCATTTGTACTCCAGGTATAAATAAAAGAAATTGTTTAATAAAAACTCTAGTATCTTTTTCAACGTGCTGTGCCAATTTGTGATCTCCCGAACATATTTGCATATCGCTACTTTAAAGTCTTTTAAGGATCTCCAACCTTTTCTGTACTGAGAGCTACTTATATTCCATGTAACGCATTGAGAGCTACTAATAATATTAGTTTTATATAATCTAAATATTTTTTATGTATATTATTTCAACCAAGCAAAAGCTTTCTAATTTAACAAGCTGGGCTGCTCACAGGTGAGCTATTCAGAGGTAGCTTCAGGGCTACAGTAGCAGTTGGAGACCCTCTTGTAAACCATATCTGGCCTCCATTCCATGAGAAAGCACCAGGCCTGACTTTTAAATGCTATTGAAAATGCATGATACGCTGTATTTCCCAATTAAACATAGTTCTGAATCTGCACCTGTCCCATGTAGAGCATCTTTTAACTGTGTTAGGCCCTGCTAGTATGCATAAAAGGTTGAAGTCAATTTTAACTCTGTCAGTGTTTGTGCATTGAGAGTGTGTTTTAGTATGCTCACTTACCAAGCGTGCATTAAGCCTGAAAATAACGCCTCAAAATAAATGTGGCTTTCTTACTTTGTGTAAACTGGCAGCATGTTTTGTGTGTGCAAAATTGCCACATGGATTCTTGTCTATGTTCCTTCACCTAAAGGGGAATTTTCCAGGTTCTTGGTGAAGGACAACAACAGCCATGGATGCAGAATAGAGCTTCTCTGTTAGCTGACCCTCTGACAGGCTTCACTTGTTCAATGTGATAAAGTAATGATTCGTAACCTTTTGACTTCTGTGGATCCCCACTCAATCATTTAAGGAATCTGGCGACCCCCTCCTCAATCGTTATTGGAATCCCGGAACTCCTCACTGAGTTATAACTAGAAGCCTCGGACCTCACCCTAGGCATTTTCGATGATTTGCACCACTAAATATAAACAAAAAAAACAGAAACAAGCATTAGTCAAACAATACATGATTGATGAAACCTATAAAAAAGTAAAACTTTCAAATTTAATGGGAAGGTTGGAGTTTTTCAAAATTCACCTGAGGTCATTCATCGTTCATACTACAGTCTGTTAGATGTACTTGCGCTGCTACCACGAATCACCCTGGGGACACTAACTTAATTTTTAGCCCCCAATTTAAAGTTTTTTTTACATTTTCAGAAAGTTATTATTTTCATTATTCATGTACATTTCATTCATCTGTTAACATCATTGAATTTTCTAAACAGTTGCAGACCCCTTGAGTAGGCTTTACAGACCCTCCAGGGGTTCCTAGACCACAGGTTGACAACCACAGTGATGGAGTCATTTTTTGGGGTAGTTTTATGTAGAGCAAACTAGACCTGAAGGTATCGGAGCGCTTTACAAGAGCACTATTTGCATTACTGACGACGGGCACATTTTTTGTTAGGGACAGAAAGATTAAGTGATTTATCCAGAATCACACCATGTTTAGTGTCCCTCCAGAGACTCGAACCCGGTTCCCAGGCTTCAAGGTCAAACGCTTAGCTGTTAGGCCACACCCTCTCCCCAATGAGAAGCTAACTTTCAGTGCCATTTTAAGGATTTTTGGAGCCCTGGGCAAGGAATATTTTGGGGCCTCCTGTTTGGAAAAACAATGAACTTTATTGCATATTTGCTGCTAATTCAACCATGCAGGATGACATACAGTATTGACATTTTCATTACCCTTCCCGGGAAACCAAAGTTACTAAAAATGACACTGCGTAGAGAAAGTCAATGGGTAGAGAAAAGCAAAGAGAGATTCTGATAGAGAAAGAGTGTGAGAGAGTGGCAGTAAGAATACCTGACCAAGGGGGCCCCTGGAAAGTGGTGGCACTGTGCAGTTGTCCTCTCTGGCCATACCTTGAAACGTCTCTGTTAACATTTCCACTCTTATGAAGGTGCCTTAAATGAAGAACTGTTCTTAGGGTGGCGTTGCAAACACAGGGCTCCAACTACATCAAAATGGTTCTTTCACAATTGTCGAACAAGATTCTCACCCTTATGCTTCTGGGTTGCTGTCTCAGTTTCTATTTGTTATTGGTTCAGCTGGACTTGTCTCAGTGTTTTACAAATCAGTGATAGCGAACTAATAGACATCCTACTCACAGCGGCAGTCAAATCAATCCTAGCAAACTGGAAAGACACAGGGAAAACATCCTTCAAGAGCTGGTTCAACTGGGTCACCTTCCTCAGAGGGTCAGACAACATAACATCAAAACACACACCAGACGCCAGTAGGAAAGGAGAGATGTGGAACACCCTAGACAACTATCTAGACTCACACAAACCTCCTTAGACAGCATTCAGGACCATAGACTACACGCACTCCCGACCCTCACACAGGAAGAACCCTAGCAGGATGGCTCCAAAACAAGGAGCATCAACCACCCTGTCCGCCTCTCTCTCTCTCTTCCTACCTTTTCTCTTCCCCCCTTGTGGAGGCAATAAGCAATAAAGCTTAGCCCTAGCACGCCGAACCATCATAAGGTATACCTGAACTGAACGAACGAGCCGGCCAGCAAGACGCCAAATGTAACCTCACCGGCGCATACCCGAGCTGTTATTGCCTTCACCCGGTCTGTACTGTGTCTATAAATCTTTTCTAATAAAATCTTTTGAAATCAAATAAAAGTGTTTACACTTTGAACCATAATATTTCAGAGGAATAGGATTTTTAAAGTACTTACAACTAATTTTGCTTTTACTGCAGTTTTCTTTCTGCATTGGAATTGCATGAAACAAAAGTATCTAATCTATTTATATATTGTATGTCAGGAGCTTGATTTTTAAGTATTTGGTTATAGTGTAGTGTATGGTCTGTCATGGTGTAGAGTGTTGATGTGAGGGGGGTAATATCCAGGGATGTAGTATTTCTGTGATGTGTTTGTGGTGTGTTTTTCTACAATGTACTGTTGGATGGTATACCAGTGACGTGATTAGTGATACTTGTTGCTGTGCTCACATTCATGCCCAGCTGCATTGGGTATATGTGCTCTGTTGGATGTCAGTTCTGTGTTTTGTCTAAAATGCCCTGTAGAGTGCTTGAGCAGAGTTCAGGACTCTCCACCTATCCAATATCTACACAAACGTGGCCCTTAAAGAAATCAGCACAAAGGAGCAATGGTAAAGTAAAGAGGCTCGGACTGCTGTTATTTGTCAGAAACAGACTACATTTTATCATAATACTAGAGGTTCAGGCACCTGTAGCAGAAATCTATGTTTGTCCAGCATGTGTCAGGACATAATGATAAGATAACTGAGGGGGTTAATTCACTTGCTGGAGAGATTTGAGATAACTATTTCATCACAAGTTTGAAATATTGAAAGAAAAATAGCCCAGATGAATAATTTACCTCCTGGTGGAATATGTCACAGATTTGTGCTTTGTATTAGAGAGGGCAGTGGGTTATTGCTTTTGCTGAAGAGACCCTTGTGTAACCTGATGGTAACAAGCTGTAATTCAATGAGCTATGCTTTGTTTTTTTGCATACACCATGCAGCAGGCACATCAATTTGATTCAATCCCTCATAATACTAAAATGATAACCTGGTTTGCGTTGAGTAGTAGTAACCATGGAGGGTCAAAAGAGATCCAGAAACCAAAACAACTTCCAAAGCTTGGTTTATCTGTTGGAAATTTGTGAAACAACAGACAATTTCTCCCAGGAACCACTAAAAACTATTTACTGAGAGCTACATTTGCAGGAGTGTTAAACACTAAGGGCCAGATGTAGGTAATCCCAATTTACCTATTATAAAATACCGAATTTTACCGATTCGGTATTTAAGAATAGGTAAATGGGATGTAGATACATTTTCTGTAAAAATTACCGAATTGGTAAGATTCGGTATTTACCGAATCGGTATTTACCGATTGGGTAATTGCCATTCATTCCTATGGGCCTGGAGACCCATAGGAATGAATGGCAATTACCCAATCGGTAAATACCGATTCGGTAAAATGGGGGAAACATTCAAGGGTGCCAGGGTGTCACGGTGCCAGGGTGTCGCTTGTGTGCAGATGTGGCACACATACATGCCCTAAGGGCATGTATGTCTGCCACATGGCACAGTTGAAAATGCACAGATTTGCATTTTCAAAGGTATTCCTTATTTACCACCAACTTATAGTTGGTGGTAAATAACGAATCCTAAAATGGGAAAAACACTCATTTGAGTGCTCCCTACATTGCAAATTCGGTAATTTACCGATTCGGTATTTTAAGGAATCTGTAATTTACTGATTCCTTAAAATACAGAATCGGTAAATTACCGAATTTGCAATTTAGGCCACCTGCATCCCAAATGCCCAATACCAGGCGGTAACGGCCGAAATTCGGTAATTTCGGCCGTTACCGACCGGTATTGGGCCACCAACATCTGGCCCTAAGAGACAGGAAAGAATATTTGAGGGGTTCGTCTGAGGGTGAACATTACAACACTCCTTGACCCAACAGCAAAACCCAAACTACAAACGACATAAATGGGATCCCTAAAAAATATATACAGGCAGGTGGTTTCGGGAAAATGAGACTATATATACATATATAACCCTTTGCAAGAAGGGAGTAGAAGTCACCTGCCTATGGTATAGAATGAGCGTGTGGTGTCTCTCAATAAGCAAATAGATGTCCCAAGTAGGGAACAGAAAAATGAGTAACAAAGCCAACAGAAAATGTAAAATAGTAAAGATATCAAAAATGCGTTATATAAAAATATTTTATTAAAGGTAGAGAAATCTATAAATATTTTCAATAGTTTTCTAATATTTTTACATATTTAATAGAAAAATTCAATTAAAGTGAACATACATATTCTTCTTCAGAATGCACCCACGAAAACAATAATGTATCTCAAAAATGTCCCCCAGTCCAAGGGAATCAAGGCAAAATAATTGCTATTAAAATCATCAAAAACATTAGACAACACCTCTCTCTCATAAAGTCAGTCATACAACAATCATATCCATACATCTGCCATACTGTCCAAGCCAACCAATAAAAAATACGTATGAAGACAGGGACCACAGAACAGACAACAGCAAAACCCAACACTGTGTAATGCGACGAGCGGATAAACAAAGTGGCAGTGTTCCATAAACTATACTGGGGCATGGGCTTGTTTATGTGCTTTCTGATACGGAAGAGGTTGTGCCCGACTTTATGTTTTGCAAGAAACATAAGCTGATGGAAGGAATGCTTACCACTGGCAATGGCTTAAGGTTGTGTTCCAACCCATTGTTTATGGCCCGCCATGCTGGTTTAGACAGAGACATGTTGAGAAACAGGGAGGTCCCACTGGTTAACCACAAAGGTGGTTAGAGTTATTCTGTAGGTGCCCAGAATCTTGTTTTTTAGCAATACCAATCACACAAAAATATATTACCAAACGTTCTACACAACTTATTCAGCTAGACATAGGCCAACCATTGTAGAGAAGCTATCAAATACCATTAATACCTATAAGGCACACATATTACTAATCTTTGGTCAAAGTTAGAAAAAACAGGAATTTTTTTTTTAGAAAAATATATCATTTGTGTGTTTATTCTAACTTTGACCAAAGATTAGTAATATGTGTGCCTTATAGGTATTAATGGTATTTGATAGCTTCTCTACAATGGTTGGCCTATGTCTAGCTGAATAAGTTGTGTAGAACGTTTGGTAATATATTTTTGTGTGATTGGTATTGCTAAAAAACAAGATTCTGGGCACCTACAGAATAACTCTAACCACCTTTGTGGTTAACCAGTGGGACCTCCCTGTTTCTCAACATTACTCCCCTGTCCCAGATCTGACAGATAAGGAGGCCTCCTTTACTTTTTTCAATTTAGACAGAGACATGCCATATGCAAATCAGTCATGCTCCTGCTCCAATAGGAACAGATCGGCCCAAATTCCCAGGCCAGGCCCCACCGGCAGGAACACAAGCAACCCCAGACCGGGTTTGGCCTAGTTTTGTGTCCATCCCTGGAGGTGGTGGACAGAAAGAACATGCGTTTTGAGAACAGCAAAACACATTTCAAGACATATTAACAGACAAAAGGCTGTTATTAGCTACACATAAATTCACCACATCACTAAATCCAGGTAATCGATTATGGAACAGCATTTGCTTTTGCCTGCACAAGTATGCAGCTCTGAGCATATGTCAAACCCCATATGGGGGTGGGACCTTGGGGCTGCAAGAGTTACTGGGTCTATGCTATTTGCCTCTGGTATCCTACGGTCTGTGCTACTATGGCGTTGGAAACTAGTCCAAGTACTACGCTTTTAGAACGTGACTCACAGTGGTTGAGAAGGCAAGAAGTTGCAGGCTTCTCAGATTGATATTGTAGAGATACGTTAAGGTGGCACAATAACAGATTGCCCAACCCAATGCTTCTCTTTGTTAAAAGAAAAGTCTATACAACTCACTGCAGATCATAGATACGGATACTTCACTGGGGCGGCACCGCTGTACTTCTGGTCTGAAATCCGCCTTCCATTCTCATGTCTCCTCCTCCCTCTTATGAAAGGAAATGGCAGGCTAATTTCTTCTTTAGGGTGCTGGGGCTGCCGCCTTTTGAAATTCCTACGTATTTTCTTCAAAAAATATTGACTATATCGATTTATTTAGAGATACGATCACATATCATATCTCCAAATAAATCAATGTATTTAAGTATGGGCTGCCAGTCCCAAGCACCTGCCCCACCTCACTCAGAGCAAGGAGCAGGAAGCCAGGCAGTAAATAAACTTTCTGCAGTGTGACTCATAACATATGGCTTAACTTCCTAAAGCCCTACAGCGCCATGGAAGACTATGCTGGTATCCACTGTCGGCCAGTGATGCTGCTGGCATCACAGTTTTGTGCTTTGGAGGCTGCATTCAGGCAAGAGGTCGGAGTTAATCATTCACAGGCATAGATAGATCCCACCCTTTACTATTGTCACGTGGCCCTTGGGGACATTGTCGTCTTCCCTAAGTTGGCATGAGTACGCTACAGACTGTCCCCTATTTTGAAAATGCTTCTTTTGATATTTTCACATGAGAACCCACTGTTCTGTTCACACTTTGCAGGTTCCTGGGATTTAGTCTGAACATTGTGAACAAGGTCGAACAACAATGCCCCTTGTCATTCTGCTCTAGTCAGACCCTAGCACCTAGACAAAACATACAGCTGCAGCTGTTTGGGAATACGTAGGAGAGGGACCTTTCAGGGAGCAGAGCATGACAGCACCTATGATGTAGAACTACCATCTATAGACCAAGGTTCGGGTCTGCAGACAATCAGAGATCTTATATATATAATCAGCCTGCAACTGTGCACAAGGAGGGAGTTTAGTCTACTCTGTCTCTCACTATGACAGCTCCTTTTATGATCTATGGCAGTGGTTCCCAAACTTTTTCGACCTGTGCTCCCTAGACCTAATTGGCAGTTGGCCGTGGCTCCCCCTCATGTCACTTTTTTTTTACCGGTGGAGGGATGTAAGCCCGTTTTTAGGTCTCGCTTGCAGGCAGTGCGCTATGGTGATGATCGCTTGTGTCTAAACTTTTCCCTCTAAAATGGGGCGTTTAGCCCACTCATTACTTAACATTTGTTGGCATCCTTATCACTCTTTTTTGCTGCCTTCGAACTCGGCAGAATATTTGAGGTGTCACTTCGTTTTGTTTGCGAGCGCATGACCAGTACAGATTAATTAATGTTAATTAGTGTCCATTGGCTGCTAATGCAGTGATTAATGTACCATTTCTTCTTTTTTTTGGCATTTTATTTTATAGCGTGAACTCGACTTGAAGGTATCAGCGCTTTACAGGAGCACCAGTTACATTCCACAAATTCATATTTTTTTCTTTTTTTTAGCACTTCATAGGAGCACTAATTACATCGAACAACTTCACATTTTTTATTTTTGGAAAGAAAATGTGATTGAGTGATTGGCCCAGATCCAGAGGATGTTGAGCTGATGCCAAGACTAAAACCAGGTACCCCAGTTTTGAGGATGGAAGCTCTGCCTTAGCGCCACATCCTACTTCTCCCTCCAATTCAGTATCCTGCCGCCCTCATTGCTTTTAGCAATGGAGCACAGAAGCAGTGCTGCTGTACAGCATGGCTCAAAAATAATTGACAAAGCCAATAGATATCGTATAGGTGAGACCTAATGCCTTTGCCAATGCTTGATGCTCAGAGCAAAGTGGAACATTTCACAGGACACCGGTTCTTCCCGTCTAAGATTCTTACATGTAAAAAAGCAGATTATACATCCAGGACTGGATATTTTTATTGTTAAACTATGGGAGGTTTGAGTTTTTCTGTGCCCATAGTTCCAACTTACATCAACCTTCATCCACATGTGACACTCCCTGCCCCTTTTGCTCACACTCGCAGGTTCATTTTCGTCCCTACTTTCTCCCTTTGCTTTGGCTTTTCGATATTTCTCTTTCTTCTACCTTTTGCGTTTTTCTCTCGGTCTCTTGCCCAATACTTGTCTTAAGTTTCCCAATACCTTAATTGTGTCACAAAAAACTACAGAAACTTCCGAATAGTCCAGGGTAATAGTGTCCAACTTTGACTGGGCAGCTGCCAAAAGGGCCCCTATGGTCTGAACTTTCCCTTCGTCCAGATCAACTTTACACCATTTGAGGCGCCTCCCGCAGTTTGATGGCCAAACTTCTAGGGTTGACAATGTTTTGGTTGGTTCGACCAGTACGGTTCCACAAGGCCACTAGGGGTGTAGGGTCAGCGAGAGCAGATTATGATCACTGTCCACAGTAGCCAAGACTTCCATATCATGCATGAAACTCCAAAGCTTGAAGTCCAAAAGGATATAGTCAATCCGTGAGGAGTGATTTACCCTATTGAACGTATGGTCTCCAGATGGGTCCGAGATGGTTCTACCATTTGCCGCCCTTAGGCCAAATTCCATGGCTACGGTGTTCAGCTGTATGGCCCGTTGTGACCACCTCCTTATCGGTTGGATTGTTAGTATTGGTATACCCCTCCTGTCGTTCTCTTCGGAGATATCCAGGATGTCCTCTGCCGCAAGGGGCTCAAATGTACAGTTGAAGTCCCCCACGACCAGGACATGCGTGCTATCATGGCATTGCCTGAGTTAGTTTTCAATGATAGTAACTGTAGGAGATGGAGAACCACCTTTAGTGCCCCTGGCATAAATATTGAATATTTCTAGGGTTCGCCCTCTCCGAGGCCCCCTAACTGAGATTCTTAGTATATCTGGAGAGTTAGTTTGCTTTTGAAGAATCTGACAGCCCAGAGAAATACTAACCCATATGAGAAGATCTTCTGCGGGAAGGCCTCTCCCTGTAGGGGGGGAAACTTCTGGTACGAAATGAGTGGTATAGCCGACCTTGTAGCAAGGCTCCATGCTTCAGGTCTCTTGGAAGACACAGATCGCAAAAGACTCGATCAGGGTATTCCATTCGGGTAGGCCTAATTTCCTGGAAATGCCCGCTATGTTCCAGCTGAGGATCCTAAGAGCAATGTCAGCTACAGTTGGCTCCAGGAAGGGCTGTGTTGGTACTAAGGGTGGGCCGCCTCGGTCCCCGATGGACTCTGTTGTCGAATGCGACAAATTGGCAGCATGAGGGCCAGGGATAACTACCAGCCTGTTGGATTGCTCCGTTGGAGCCAGCCTGATCACTATGGGACTGTTCTGAATAGATGGAATATCAGACACTTGCCTATTTCTAGAGCTAGAGACAATTGGGGAAAGAACACTGTCAAGGGTATGGATGACCCTGGGTGGTTTGATAGACTTCCTCAACTCTCTAAACCTGATCCTATCCGCTACAATTGTTAGCGTTTTGTCTGGGGGGTGGTCACCATGTCAATAGCCACGGTCCATCCCATAAACTTCTGGGTCTCCGATAGGAGCAAAGGCCATACTCGTGTAATAGTTGTTAGGGTAGAAACCGCTTTGCCTCCCACCCCAGAATGGGTGGCGTGCATTCTGGGGATGTACAGAATGCAAATGTAAATAGCTTAGGTCGTATGTGCCAATTTTTCTGCTATCATGGTCATACTGTTGGTTACAAATAATCCTTGCAACCCGGGGGTCCCTGAAATTAACCACAATACAATCCCCTGGAACATATTTGGTCCTATTGCCAACTCAACTGACCCTTCTTACATGGAGAACCTGGCCATCAAGTTGGTTTGGAAGGGGTCTATTCTCATTTAACCAATGTGTGGTTTTGTTTTTGAGCTCATGGTATGATTCTAGTTTGCCGGCCTTGAGCTGTGGGACTCCTGTAAGCACAACTACATAAGGCAGGCATTCAGGCGGTAGATTAATGTGGGGTAGGTTGGTATCATCATTCATAGCCGTGGTGGACTGTTGGGCTAATATAGGTAAATTACTACTATGTCCCACTGTTTTACTTGAGATGGTATTAGTTTACTGTCTCTGCATAAGTACACTATGACGGGGTCCTTTTGCCCCTTTGGCCATGGTCAGATTGGAGATTGTTCTAGTTTGCTGGGCACAGTGGGTTGGCGTAACTGACACTACAGCATTTATTCCGGACGTAGGCCCAGAGGTTACCTCTGGCGTTTTGGGTACCCTCGCCTCTGTGGATGTAAGATCCACCAGTGGATTTTCCTTCGGTTCACACACATCCTGCCTGTTCTTGGAATAGTGTCTTGAGGGAAAAGAAATTATCGAGTGTGGCTTGCTCAAATCTATCCAGCCTCTCCGTTAATACCTTCACCCTCTCAAGTACAGGGAGTATCAGGGATTTCACAATTTGCTCAATCTGGGCAATGGGGGGAATCTGAGGTAAGGTGCCTATTATAGGGGTTAGCTTTGGGCTAAGATTTGCCGGCTCAGTTGGATTTCGCAAAGTCTGACTGCCGGTCAGGAATTCACCTCTTTCTCTTGTAGGCATGAGTTTCTCTGTCCTCTCTAAACCCAATGATTTCTTACTTCCTTTAAATGTTTTTGTCTTGAACTTCTTCGCGGTCTTGAGGCATCCCCCCCTTAGTCCACTTGCAGCTCTTTTCCTTTTAATAGGTGCTATTCTAGGGCCTGCAACAGTCGCTGGCTCTGATAGCACAGGAGTGCCCTCAGGGATTATGGGGTTGCTAGTAAAGGCATGTCCCTCGCTCGATGTGTCTGGCCCTAATACGGTCGGAAAATCCGACAGCTTGGGAGATTCTAGTGCGTTATGCCTCTCCAGGCTAGCCCTTATGGTGCGTGAGCTTGGCACTGCTTTACCAGACGTAGCACCTTCAGTGTGCTCGTCAGTATTAGCAGGGGAGACGGCCAATGCTAGTGGCCCCAGAGAGGAACGCTTGCGATTCAGTGGCTCAAGCGAGAAGCGATGCTCTGTGATAGCAATTTCCTTTTCAAGGATCGAGTATGCTCGGGTGATAAACTGGTCGAGCGTGCCACTAACGCAACCTCCCCCCACCCACCTTCCCTTTCCAGAGCGGGTGGACATTGGCATGGGCAATACTTTTATCAAGATAAAGCACAAAAGTCCTGATAGTGCAGCAATATGGTGTAGTGCAAGAGTCAATACAAATCGTCCAAATACCTTTCAGGGGTCCATGAGTTATACCAGTGATTAGAGGGGTGGCCCAGCCCGGCCTACACCGGCCTCCGACGGCCACAGACAGCCCCGCCCTTGTCCCGGGCTTCTCCCGCGGTGCTCCCGTGACACGGGGAATACGCGCAATTTAAAGCGCCTCCGGGCGCGGGAAATGACGTGGGCGGCTTCTGCCGCTAAGCACCCTGGGGAGCGTAGTCCTCCTCTCGGCGGCCGCTGTAGATCTCAGCGCGGAGGCGGGAGAACGAGAAATCAGGCAGGACAACCAGCGTCTAGGCAGGGGAGCCAGGAGAGAACCAGCAGGTAGAGTCACAAAATGCCCCCAAAAGTTTTCAAATACACCCGCTCCGCCGGGAGTAAGCGCAATCTAAAGCGCCTCCGGGCGCGGGAAATGACGTGGGCGGCTTCTGCCGCTAAGCACCCTGGGGAGCGTAGTCCTCCTCTCGTCAGCCGCGGTAGATCTCAGCACGTCGGCGGGAGGACGAGAAATCAGGCAGGACAACCAGCGTCTAGGCAGGGGAGCCAGGAGAGAACCAGCAGGTAGAGTCACAAAATGCCCCCAAAAGTTTTCAAATACTTTCTCCCTTTGCTTTGGCTTTTCCATATTTTCTCTTTCTTCTCCCTTTTGCGTTTTTCTCTTGGTCTCTTGCCCCGGATAAAACTTTGTTGAGGAAAAACAGGCGCCAGTCCCCAAAAACGTGTGCCCGTGGGCCCCACCTTCAAGCACCGGCCAAAATTAACCCCTGCAATTGCCGCAAATTCAATAATCTGTTCCAAAATAGAAAAGGAGGCTGTGATTCTGTCATTCACTTCGAAGTACAGTACCGCCCTTTAACGGAAAATACAGAGAGAACACCATTTCTCTGTCTACATTAATTGTTACATATGAAAACAAACACAGAAACAAGGCATTCAGATCTTTTGTGCTGCCCATCACGATGCCAATAGCTGTGCAGTCCAACGAGGAGACGAGAAGAATTAATAAAAAAGGGATTTTTTTTTCCAGTGAAGCTTTAAACAGTTGCAGGTGTGCTTGTACCAAAATACTAATGTCATATATCTATATTTTAACTGTGAGTGATGCATTATATATGGCCTCTTGTAGCATCTGTAAAACCCATCAGCCATCCAATTTCAAGTGTACCTTTTCCGGTGAAAGAAAATAGGAAAAATACCAGTTCCAGGTTCATGGTCTCAGAAAACGCTAAATACAGATACATGCAGATAAAATGAAAAAACATAATGCAGATGGAAACAAATACAGAGTGGAGTCCTAATTAGAGAGCAGTACTGCAGTTGGTGGCGGAATCCGTCAGAGGGCGTCATTTTTTAATTGCTACATTCTCACATGATTACCTGCTACCTCGGCACAAGCTCTTTCCCTAATTGTACGCAGCGCTCCTGGCAACTCCTAACGGCGAACGAGGGAGCCGCGGCGCAGTTTGGGATCCACCGCCCTAAACCAATGGCTTTGCGCTAAGGTTAGTGGCAGTGCTTAATTTGTAAAAAAAAAAGTTGCCGGGGCCCTCGCCAGAGGCCACTGCAGTTTGCACCACACATTGACCCTGCTATGTTGCCATTGATAGTAGCAACACATCTACTAACCATCACACTCTTACAAGTGTGACAATTTGGACTATTGCAGGCCCCCAAATCTATAAGAGTGTCTTGAGCGGCATGTAATAGTCTTTTTTAATGCATATTGAATTAATAATTAACTGATCTTGTGGTAATCTTTAAATTATCCAGACAGCGCAACCCTGTGGTAGACTGTCAGGCTCTGGTGTTGACAATTAAGTGCTGGTGCGGAGCACCGGAAACCACATGCGCAAATTAAGTAGTGGTTAGTGGGGTATTTCTCCAGCAGTGCCAGACGTTCCTTTCCGGGCACAATCAAAAAATAAAAATGGGATCATCGGCTTTGGCTCTGAGGCCAATTCTGTGTGGGGTTCCTGAATTTTCTACCCTATCTCTACCTCTCTTTAACATCTCCTTGAGGATACTTGTTCACATCATCTCCCATGCAGATGATGGAGAAGGTCACCGTCAACTGGCCAAGCACTTCAACCAGGATACAAATATTACATTTCCTGTGAAACACATCCCCGGTAGATGACAGACAACTTTCTTCACTTGAGTTGAACAAAAAAAGAAATCCTGACAACCACCTACAATCTAAAAGATTTCTGTCAAATAATCAAGAGAAATAGGAGCTACACGCAGCCCAATCAGACATACATTTCAGGATATGTGTAGACGTTGCTAGGTTTTCTAGTGAATAAAACTGTATCACGGGTAAAACCTTTCAGTGTCTGAGTCTACAGTGAAAACGAGGTCCCAGTACATTCCCTGCGATTTTTCGATAAGGTATGACAATGATCTCTCACATTGGCGTAATGAAACTTGAGGGGGCCCCCCCTGCAAACCCATTCTCTGTGCCAGTCTAGAGCTCTCAGGCCAGCGACCCTCCATACTTCAGGAGATGCAGGTTGATCGTTACGCCACTGTCACCAATCCGGCCGTTATAAGTAACACTGAATGGTAGAGGTAAAGGTTGGGCTTAGTGTGCCCGCAGGCTATCAAAGGTGGTGGTCCATTCATTACAGGGCCCCTGCCATCAGTAGGCCGGGGAAGTTTGCCCAATTTCAGGTGGGTTTCCTGATGCAGACTCCTGTCTTGATATACAATATCGTTCAGTTTTGACAAAAGTGCATCCACTGCTCCTTCTCGTTTCCGTTTTAAAACATTAGACAAAGCGACAATGCAGTATTTCAAAAGCAGATGTAACTACAAAGAGCACATTTTGTAATACATTTTTATTAGTACACAATAGCAATCTTAAGAGGCATTGCATAGCTTCATACACACTTTGACCCCAATTCCATCACAGTCTCTCTCTCTCTCAGTGAGTCAGTCTCTCTTTCTCAGTCAGTCAGTCTCTCTCTCTCTCTCTGTCATTCAGTCTCTCTGTCAGTCTGTCAGTCAGTCAGTCTGTCAGTCAGTCTCTCTCTCTCTGTCAGTCTCTCTATCTCTCTCTTTCTGTCAGTCTGTCAGTCAGTCAGTCTCTCTCTGTCAGTTTCTCAGCCAGTCAGTCTCTCCGTCATTCAGTATTCAGTCTCTGAGTCAGCCAGTCGCTACTCTCTCTCCATTCTATCTCTTTCTCTCCATTCTCTCTCTCAACTCTGTCTACTCTATCTCCACTGTCTCTCTCTCCTCTCTCTCCAGTGTCTCTCCCTCCACTGTCTCTCTCTGCTGTCTCTCTCTCCACTGTCTCTCTCTCCACTGTCTCCCCCACTCTCTCTCCCCTCTTTCGCTCTACTCTCCCTTCTCTCTCTACTATCTCTCTACTCTCTCTCCACTCTCTATTCTCCCTCTCTCCACTCTCTCTCTCTCTCTCTCTCTCTCTCTCTCTCTCTCTCTCTCCAGTGTCTCTCTCTCCACTCTCTCTCCACTCTCTCTTTCTCTCCTCTCTCCCTCCTCTCTCTCTCTCTCTCCTCTCTCCCTCCACTCTCTCCACTCTCTCTCTCTCCACTCTCGCCACTCTCTCTCCACTCTCTCCACTCTCTCTCCACTCTCTCTCCAGTGCTCTCCCTCTCCACTCTCTCTCTCTCCACTCTCTCTCTCTCCTCTCTCTCCCTCTCCACGCTCTCTCTCTACTCTCTCTCTCTCTCCACTCTCGTTTTCTCTCCACTCTCTCTCCATCTCCACTCTCTCTCCACTCTCTCTACGCTCCCTCTCTCCCTCTCTCCACTATCTCTCTCCCCCCTCTCTCTCTCCCTCCAGTGTTTCTTTCTCCACTCTCTCTCTTTCCACTCTCTCTCTCTCCCCTCTCTCCCTCCACTCTCCCCTCTCTCCCTCTACTCTCTCCACTCTCTCTCTCCACTCTCTCTCTCTCCACTCTCTCTATCCACTCTCTCTCCACTCTCTCTCCACTCTCTCTCCCCTCTCTTTCCACTCTCACACCACTCTCTCTCCCTTTCCACTCTCTCTCCCTCTCCACTCTCTCTCCCTCTCCACTCTCTCCACTCTCTCTCCCTCTCTCCACTCTCTCTCTTCACTGTCTCTCTCCACTGTCTCTCTCTCCACTGTCTCTCACTCTCTCTACTCTCTCTCCACTCTCTCTCCACTGTCTCCATCCACTGTCTCCTCCACTCTCTCCCCACTCTCCCTCTCTCTCTCCCTTCTCTGTCTCTACTTTCCCTTCTCTCTCTACTCTCTCTCTCTCCACTCTCTCTCTCTCCACTCTCTCTCTCCCCACTCTCTCTCTCCACTCTCTGCCCACTCTCTCTCTCCACTCTCTACCCCCTCTCTCTCTCTCTCTCCACTCTCTACCCACTCTCTCTCTCCACTCTCTCCACTCACTGCCCACTTTCTCTCTCTCCACTCTCTCTCTCTCTCTCCACTCTCTCTCACTCCACTCTCTCTCTCACTTCACTCTCTCTCTCACTCCACTCTCTCTCTCACTCTACTCTCTCTCCCCTCTCTCTCACAAAGTAGTGTGTGTTGCCATGGTCGTCCGCAGAAATGTTTCCAGGGGGGGCACATTTTTAACTTCATCACCATCCCCCTTGCACTCTTCTCACCCTCCCCCTTGCACCCATCTTCCCTCCGCCTTGCACCCTTCTCCCCTCCGCCTTGCACCCTTCTCCCCTCCCCCTTGCACCCTTCTCCCCTCTGCCTTGCACCCTTCTCCACTCTGCCTTTCACCCTTCTCCACTCCGACTTGCACCTTTCTCCCCTCTACCCTGCACCCTTCTCCTCTTTACCATGCACCCTTCTCCCCTCTGCCTTGCACACTTCTCCCCTCTGCTTGGGATCCTTCTCCCCTCTGCCTTGCACCCTTCTCCCCTCTGCCTTGCACACTTCTCCCCTCTGCCTTGCACCCTTCTCCCCTCCGCCTTGCACCCTTCTCCTCTCTGCCTTGCACCCTTTTCCCCTCTGCCTTGCACCTTTCTCCCCTCTGCCTTGCAACTTTCTCCCCTATGCCTTGCACCCTTCTCCCTTCTGCCTTGCACCCTTCTCCCCTCTGCCTTGCACCCTTCTCCCCTCTGCCTTGCACCCTTCTCCCCTCCCCCTTGCACCCTTCTCCCCTCTGCCTTGAACCCTTCTCCTCTCTACCTTGCACCCATCTCCTCTCTGCCTTGCACCATTCTCCCTTCCACCTTGCACCCTTCTCTACCTTGCACCCATCTTCTCTCTGCCTTGCACCCTTCTCCTCTCTACCCTTCTCCCCTCTGCCTTGCACCCTTCTCCCCTCTGCCTTGCTCCCTTCTCCCCTCCCCGGTGCACCCTTCTCCCCTCTGCCTTGAACCCTTCTCCTCTCTACCTTGAACCCTTCTCCTCTCTACCTTGCACCCATCTCCTCTCTGCCTTGCACCCTTCTCCTCTCTACCTTGCACCCTTCTCCTCTCTGCCTTTTACCCTTCTCAGCACCCCTTGCCCCCCCTGCGGACGCCCACATGGTGCCTTCTAACAAGAGTGCTTACCTGAGGGCACCATTTTGCTGCCTCATCCCTTCTCATATGAGCTTTGCCCTGGAGAATGCGCTCTCTGGGGGCCCCCACTCCCACCCTTGTCAGGGTCCTGAGCAGTGCTCTTTGCTGCCTCCTGCTCTCTGGAGCCCCCACCCCACCCCAGGGTCCCAGCAGTGCTCTATGCTGCCTCCTGCTCTCTGGGGGCCCCACCAGGGGCGGTGGGTGAGATTTTAAAGTGGTAGCGAGCGAGCGCATCGAGCGAGCCCGAACCCCAAAAGGGGAGTTTGGGGGGTTACCCTCCCCCCCAATAAAATTTGGGAAAAAAAGACGAAAAATCGTGCATTTTCAAGCAAATTTGAGAAAGCAGGAAGGTTAATAAAGCAATTGTGAAAGTGCAGTTATTACATTAATAGATGGCATAACATAGGTAGCTGCTTATTCAGTATAACCACACAGCTTCATACATTCCGTCCTATTATGCTCAGGTGCTGAATTCAGACTATAAGACTCATGGAAATCTCAGCTCTAAGAGTAAAAGAAGTTGCACAGCAGTGTAATGGTTGCCAGGCTCGTTCCGCAGGAGCGTCAGGAACTTGAAGAAAAGTCCACAGTCTTCCCCTACGGCCTTCCGACTCTATTAGACTCTAGAGTAACGAATGGCACGCAAGCGGAAAACAGGGAAACAAAACAAGGAAAGGCGGGGGAAGAAAAACAGGTCTTGAGCGTGGGAGCCTCTTTGTGAATTCTTGAAGAATAGGCACTGGCAGGCTGTAAAGGAAGATGTTACACTCTATTCTTATCTATACCAGAGAGAGTATGAACCAGCACACACTTGTATATACAACCTACACAGATTTCAGTCTTGGTTCTAGTAGAGAAATGGTTAACATAGGTTGTACCCCTGTGCAACAGAAGGATAAGATTATGAGCACTTTGGTCCAACACAATGTCAGTATATACAATGATAAGGTATGTATGGCTCACCACTCTATTCCCAGAGAGGAGTAAGAGGAGTGCGTATTCTTCTGTAGGTTATACGTTCAAAGAATAATCTGCCTGAAGAGAGTGGTCATAAAGGTCACATGAAAGTCTTACAATATACTGAATATAAAAGAGGCAGCGCAACGCGCTGTTACCGTGATTCTGGTTGAGCTGAGCTTTGTACACACACTTCACATAGGTCCACGCAAGTACCCCAAACATAAATGGTATAAAGGTTTTCGCAATTTGCCAAGGGGAAAGGTTTGATAGGCAACAGGAGCAACGAATCGCTCACCCTGCGGGAGACAGGTCCGGCCAGTGAACAAAGGTGAGCAAATCTGTGTAGTCTCCAAATAGAACAAACACTACAAAACATTTAAAAACAGAGATAACAATGCATTTTTTACCTCAATCAGAATTTTTTGCATTCAACAAACAAGTAGCAGCATTCACTTTTTGAAAATGAAATCAGCACATCTGTCTTTCAGTGTAGCAAACTTGTCAATTACTTTCATGTTGAAGTCCGGTATCTTTTGGACTAGCTTGCTCTCTACAGATAGCATCGCAAAAGCATTTAATCTTTCCTCTAGCATGGTGTTCCTGAGGAATGTCTTTATGCGCTTTAAGGCTGAAAAACATTGTTCAGCTTCTACTGTTGTCATTGGAGTCGTAATCAAAATTTTTAGTAAAGTCACTGTCTCTGTAAGTGAGTTTTCCATATGCAGTTTATGAATTAAACTCAGCAAAGTCAAGGCGCTTGTGGCCTTCCGGTACACAGGTATTCCGTAGAGTACAGTTAACTCAGTTCTCAGCTGCTCTTTTTAGAGCATAGGATATGCTTCCACAGCCTGATTCAGAGTACGCTCAGGGAAGGATTCATCATATTGTGCAAACTCTTTACTTTGCAATAAAGGGGCACTCACCAAATGTTTTGTGAATGAAAAAAGTTCTTGTGCCTGCACAATTACAATGTCACACATCTCCTTTCCAATTCCAACCAGAGATGTGATGTTTTGTCTGCGGTTTGCAAAAATAGAATGCTCTGGCAGTTTGCTCTCTAAATCGTCAACCCCATCTCTCACTTTCATAAGCTTTTGTACAAATGTAGATGTTTTGGCTTTCACAGAGACAGTATCTATGTCTTTTCTTTGCAACTGATCGTATAACACATCAACATGACTCATTATGTCATGAAATAAAAACAGTAAGAACTGAAACTCTTTGTCTTGTAGTGTTCTAATAAAGCCATGGGCTTCATTCTGACTTGTGTGATCAAAGTCTTCTCTGGATGCTATGGCTACAAAACATTTCTCAAGGCCCTCCCTCTGTTCAAAGATTAAGTTCACTGTACGAATGTGAAAGTTCCAACGAGTTGAGGATCCCCTTGGTACGCTTTTGTCCACAATCTCATGAAGGGCTTCTGTTCTTTTGGGGGAACGTGTGAAGAATGCTGCTATGCCTCCGATAGCCTGAAAGAAAACTTGTGTCTCTCTGATCTTTGATACCGCCTGTTGCATAATAAGATTGAGTTGGTGGGCGTAACAGTGCACAAAATGAGCATTAGGGTACAATCTCTAATTCGTTTCTGCACTCCACTAAGGTTTCTGTACTCCACTAAGGATTCCACTCACTACGGACGCACCATCATAGCTTTGTGCGATAAGTTTTTGTTTTTGAGGCAGGTCCGGGAAAATTAAGTCCAGTTGACACAGTATAGCTTCAGTGATGGTTGCTGCACTAGAGTCTCTTAAATGCGTGAAGCTCTCCACAACGTTTCTGTCACTGTCAAGGTACCAAAACACTAACACGGACTGTGTTTTAGTGGCTACATCAGTGGTGTCATCAGCCTGAATAGCCACAAAGTCTGTGTTTCGCAACTCTTGCACAATATGGCTTCCTATAATTTCAAGCATACAGTCAAGGAGTTCATTTTGTATTGTATTAGAGGTGCCCTTATAGACTGTAGCACGTGCTAAATGTGTTTCCCAATCCTGGTCTATGGTTGACATTAAATCCGCTAGGCCTAGGAAGATCCCAGGTTTTGAGGAAGTTTCTGATTCGTCATGGCCTCGCAATGCCAGTTCGAAAGCACCACAGAAACGAATGCAATCAATGATCTTGGATAGATTTTGTCTGTTCTTAACAACAGCTTCATTGTGTTTTTGAATGGATTTGCGATATGCATCATTTATCTGCTGCTCAATTGTTGCGTCTTCCCCCAACATTCCCAGTCTTGTCAGGTTTTCCAGATGATTTCTTGTGAGCGCATGCTTCTTTATTTTTTCAGAGATGTGCTTCAGGTCAACTAAGCCTTGACATGTCCAAGAAATGTCACTGCCAAACAGCAAGCTGGGGAAGCAGAACAGAGCATTTTTATAGGGCACCCTGTAAGCCAATCAGCTTTTGTGTACCAGGCATTTGAGAATGTACGTTTTGACATTTTTCCTCTGTCCTGGGAAGTTTGCTGTAGGTTTATTTCAGGCTGATGAGGTCCTAATTGCTTTATCTGTAGTTTTTGTTCAAGTGGCCGTGACTGGAATGACCTTGCAATCAGCTCTTGTACTGTATTCATGATGGTGTGTTGCTGGCCTTACCAATATATTAAAGAAACCTGTCAATATTCAAAGTACAACGTATAAGGAGCAGTGCAATAATATGAAATTTCAGTACAAATATATATCTGCTTGAGGGCCTGTAGAGTGACCACATACTACATAGCCCTAACTCCCATGTAAAAAAATATATAGCATCAGTTTGCTTACCTTTAACACTGGTGTTTGCTGGGTGGTAGATGGGGTGAAAGAACAGCAAAGGATGTTGGGGTCCTCTTGTTTGGCGAAAAATTGGCCCAAAATGCAGTAATTTCTCAGGTTGTCAGGCTTGACCAGGCGCTGGAAATGAAAAGATAACAATTTATTTTTCAAACACTAGGATAACACTAACTTTAACTAACTCTGAAAAATAGACATACTTTGACTTGCACAGTGGAATTTCATACTTTACCTCACACCTCAAAAACAAATGAACAGATTTTCACTAAACCAATAAAAGGCACAGAATGACTGAAGCATCCCATGCCATAACAATATGGTAGCTGTCCATTCAGTGGTTTCAGAGTTACATACAGAGAAAAAAATCCTATAGGAATTCCCATTGAAAGCTAAATGGAAAACGATATTGAGCGATAAATATAAATATACATGTCCAGCTATTTTAATAATTTGCACCAAAATGTGTACGTTAATGCTGTAACGTATCCTACTACATATTTGGTTTTTCAATGTTGGTAATGATTAGTCAAGAGGGTCAAAGGTATTAAGGGTGCAAACATTTGATTTCTTATTCAGTGTGGTTTCAACCTTAACCACAAACAAAAATGATGGAAGGAGTGCTTGAAATGATCTCTTTTACTCAGGGCAGAATTCTAGTGCTTTGTTTTTTGCCCACCACTCCCTCTAAACAGAGATAAGGCATATATACACATCAGTCGTTGACCTGATCCAATAGTCCAGCCTGAAATCCATGCCAGGTTCCCTTCAGGTGGTAACCCAAGAACCTATAGACCAGTGTGGCCTTTTAAGTCTTGTGAGGTTTACTTTGATTCCTATGGCACAGTGAGCATAGGGACCTACGTCTTGGTATACCCATCACACCGAGGGCATCTACTGCCTCACTGGATTTAATATTAGCAAACCTACACCCAGTGGAACAATATTTTTGTAAACGATATTTGCAGCATGATATTTATCTCAGAAGCACTTGCTGGCACAAGAGTCTTCCTGTATGACGACAATGCCCTCACTCGAATACAGAAGATCCTTGTAAAGGCAATAGAGTTAGACTGTTTCTGAAAACATGAGCAGTCTGCAATACTTGCATAACATTGCATACAGACCCCAATGCCTCACTGCTGTGTTAACGGCAATGACACAATAGTAAACATCACATAGGTTACACTACACATGCACTGGGCCCAAGCAGCATAATAGACAGCATTTACTCAATCAATTGGAAATATTTTGAACATGGCAGACATTCCATGAACTCAGAGTTTACATTGTTAGGGTGAACGAAAAATGCAAGCTATAAATGTAAGACGCTATTTACAGACCATATAAACAAGCAATATGAGCAAGAGTTTATCCATCACGTTTGTACTTTGTTCCAGTGTTCACACCTTCTTCTTTTTAAGGTAAAGGGAAGGTAATTCCTGAGTGCAACATCGATTTGAGGGCCTTTGAGAGGCACAAATTAAACACAAGCAGGATTGTAGCTTAGTTCCTGAGAGTCAGGGGGAGGAGAAGTTGTGAATCTCAAATTTCAGTAGGCTGCAGGTGTGGAGGGGTGAGATGACAAGGATTTCTGATGATGGACTGTTTACATGAGGAACAGGGTCAGTGTGATGTCAGGTCAGAGCAGCATGCCCAGCGCCGGGGTACCCAGTAAGTTAGTAGTAACCCAGCCATTTGTTGTTCGACTTGAGTCGTCACAGTAAGTGAGAGAGACGAGACCGACCGGACCGACGAGACCACTACTAGAAACCAAACCAAACTGCATTTCATTTCGTGGGGAACGGCCGACGGCCCGAGAAGTGAAGAGTCAAGACATAGTGGCAAGTGCTGTGATTTTGTGAACCTCCTAATTCCTACGTTCCTCAATAGGTTTCACTTTCAGGCCCCGGCCTGATCAGTGTGTGTTTCGTACAGCAGGCTATTCACAGTACAAAAGGACTTCGGGAGTATGAGGCTGTGAGACACTTATAAAAGCAGTTTCAAATTCTCAGTGACAGAAGGCATATTATCTATTGTGTGCGATATATTATTGCAATGTATAATAATTTACATAAATCGCTGTTTTCATCTCATGAGAACCATGTGACTTTTGGGGACGGTTAAAAACTCAAGACAAAAATGTGTGCCATAGAGTACTTAACGTAGGTCTTACCCGTTACCTGCTGGGGTGAGCCAGAGCAGACACGCACACCGGCTGCAGTGCACAGCCTTTATTAACTGTCACTGATTAGGGCTGGACGGGTGCTGCTGCTTAGTTATACCAAACACAGCCCTACCAGTACTCCTATGCACGGACAAGTGTGCTTATTCATTCAGTATCTCTCACGCACATTCTTGCACGCACTCACATTCACACCCATACACTTTCTCTCTCACCTCACTTGTTGGCCTTAGCCTATTCACACACCCCCAACGAGAAGCCTGAATGTCACACTGCTGCTAGAGTAAGGGTGCTCTACATACTCTTTTTTTTAATTTTTTTTTATTGATTTTGATAACGCATCCCTTTTGTTTTTCACTGCAAACCAGCTCTGATTCTCCCAGAAGACAAATTTGCCTGTTCTTGCTACTTCACCTTCCATAAAGCCCTTTATGTTCTGGAACGGTAGATAAAATATCGAAGAGAGCATGCGTAGTGCAGCAAGCAGGTGTGCCGTGGGATCATCTTGCTCTCACACTCAGAATTGTTTTTTTTTTTTTTTTTTTATTGAGAGCTCAAATATAGCAATGCAATACAATTGAAATCCAATTAATATAGTACGAGGAAGGAAAATACTGGAAAGCATTCATACAAATTGTTGTTTTAACATTTAAGTTATAAAGTGCAAAGTTGTGTAAGAGCAGACAGTTAGTAAACTCGTTCAAATAACCAAAAGATTTTGTTTAGAATTGAAAAAGTACATAGCATACATATATAATAAACGTTTTCACATTTAGTATTCCAAAGCTAAGTTCTAAAGTGCAGCGTGCGGAGGTAGAACCGTCGTGATAGACTAATAAATAATTTCAATAAAGCATAAATCAGGTTAAGTAATAACAAGAGAAATCTAAACTTCGAACACACTCCAATATTTATCATATTTTTTGAGAGCCCCTGATCTAAGGGCATATTTTTTCTCCCTTCCCTGGATTCGCTGTAATTTTGCCTTCCATGCCTGGAAGGATGGGACAGAATCTGTTCTCCAGGACTGTAATATAAGGGATTTAGCTATTAGAGAAGCTATGAAAAGGGGCTCATCATATTGGGTGTGGACAGGAGAGCAGCCTAGGAGGGGAATTAGGTCATTAAATATAATATTTGTTTTAAGGACGATTGAAAGATATTTTTCTATTTCCTTCCATAAAACCTGGATTTTTGGACACTCCCAGATAATGTGTTTCCAAGTGCCTTTTTCTTCACATCGAAAGCATTTATCGGCTACTAGGGGGAAGATATTATGTAAAAAGGACGGGGTTCTATATAATAACCATTTATTGTAAAATTGCATACGTTTAAAGTTTGCTCCTCGAAAGATGGCTTTATTGAATTTGTTTATTTTGTCCCATACCTGTTGATTAATAATAATATCTTCCCTTTTTTTCCATCGTTCAATTATCTTGTTGTAAAAGTTCTGGTCCTTACTTTCTGTTAATATTTTAATCCAGATACTCATTTTCTTTTGTGTTTTGTTATTAAGGGAAATGGAAATATTTTCTTTGTGGGATAAATTTCCTATATTGAGTTCCCTGAGTTTTGGATTTATCGTAATAAATGACCAGTTCAGAATTGTGTGCGAGTGAATTAACTGGCCGTAAATTTCATCCCAGGATTTCCACCTATTTCCCAGTAGGAAGTCTTCAATTTTTTCAAAACCATTTTGCTTCCAAAGAGTTATTATATTTTTATCCATATGTCCTGCTTCTCCCAGGCTAAAATTCATTAAATTCGTCTTATTACTCACATTGGGTAAATCATAAAATTTAAAAAACTGAGTTTTGACCTTAAAAATCCACTGCAAAGTTTTATATCGTACTTTTTTTGGGTCTTTCGTGGTTCTGACCGGATCATAGATTTTCAATTCCAACAACATCCTTTTCATAAAAAAATTGTCTGTCTCATGACAATCTAGAAAAAAAAAAAACCTATGGGTGTAATGTGCAAAAGACGCAAAATAATATTCTTTGATATTTGGGAGGGACAGCCCTCCTTGTGTGGAAGATAAATATAAAGAGCTCAGTGCAAGTCTAGGGGATTTTTTTGCCCATAGGAAAGAGGAAATCAGAGCTTCTATTTTTTAAAATATGAGGCCTGGATTGCGCAGGGAATCGCACTGAAAATGAAATTAAAAGGGGTAATATCGACATTCGAATTAGCGATGCCCGCCCTATAAGAGACAGGGGTAGTAGATTCCAACGATCTAAGAGTGAACCCACCTTTTTTAATAAAGGTAGAAAATTTAATAAGTAAAGGTCGTCTAGGTTATCCGATATAAATATACCAAGATATCTCTTTGGGTCCGAGTTGTATATCTGCCTGAATTCAGGAGCTAAAGTGTCTATAGTGCAGTTAAGTAGAATAATTTCTGTTTTGTTTACATTAATTTTATAACCCCCTAGCTTTTGAAAGTCAGAGAAGATTTTTAGAATCTTCAATTGACTTGAGGGTTTAGAGTCTAAAAAAAGGGCAATATCATCCGCATATAGTTTTATATTTGTCATTCCTAAAATTGGGGCGGTGTCAGCTTTAATATTCCTAATGGCGATCGCTAGAGGTTCAATAAAAAGTGCAAATAAAATTGGCGACAAGGGGCAGCCTTGTCGTGTGCCTCTAGTGACCTCACAGGACCCAATGTTGGTAATATTGATGATAATTTGTGCCCTAGAATTTGTGTACAAGTGTCGTAAAAGAGAGATAAAAGCATTCGGGAAGTTAAAACTATGTAAAACTGCAAACAGACAATCCCAGGAGACTAGATCGAAGGCTTTCTCCGCATCTAAAAACCAAATTTGAGCCTTCACCTTGTTAGTTTTAAAATAGTCTAGCGCCTCCAGTAAAAATGTAGTGTTGGATTGGAGATGCCTGCCTGCAATAAAACCACACTGATCATAAGCTATTAGTGATCCTATTAGTTTATTTAATCGGTTTGCTAAAAGTTTAGTAAAAATTTTATAATCTGTGTTCAGAAGGCTAATCGGTCGATAAGAATTTATATTTTCCTTGTCCTTTCCCTTTTTTAAAATACTGACCACCACTGCTGTGTGAAAAGAGTCCGGTGGGGGACCACCTTGAAGTAAATTATTAATTAAGTCCAAGAATTCTTTACGCAATATTCCCCCAAATTCTTTAAAGAATTCAATGGGAAGGCCATCCTCACCATTGGCTTTGCCATTGGGGAGAGACTCTATCACTTCATCTAGTTCTGATAATGTAAAATCCTGTGTGAGGTAGTTCTTGCCCTCAGTATCCATTTTAGGTATTTCCAATGGCTGAAGAAAATCTGTGATAGATTCAGGTGTAGTCTCTGCAGTTGCTTGATATATCCCCTCATAATGTTTTAAAAACAGCTCACCAATGGCAGTGGTGGTCTTAACTTGATTTTTAGTGATGGGGTCAGTTAACTGATCTATTCTGTTTCGAGCCTGCTTTTCTTTAGATTGCCAGGCCAGAAGCTTTCCTGTGTACTCACTCTCCTCATAGATTTTTTGTGCCTGAAAATTACTATTTGTCTCACCTAGTTCATAATAAAATTCCTTCATCTTACGCTTCGCCTCATGGAGATTGTGGCTGGAAATCTGGGATCTAACCCTATAATGCTCTTGGGTAGCCTGTGACAGTTCAGTTTGAAGTTTGATTTTCTCCTCCCGTTTTGCCTTTAGTTTGGGGATCTCTTTAGATGTAATTATTCCACGTAGAGTAGCTTTAAATGCATCCCAGATTATGTTTAAAGGAGCTGTACCTCTATTCTGTGAAAAAATAGCTCGATCTTTTCATTAATATCAGTGCACCATTGTTGGTCAAGGAGGTTGAGTTTGTTAAAAAACCATCTATTTATAGATCTTGCTTCATAATTCCCCAGTTTAACCTCCATGCAAAGAGCCGCATGATCCGAAAAGGCATTGGGTAGGTAAGCGTAATTATATAACTCTAGATCGTGGGAGGACAAGAAAAAATCCAGCCTTGACGCAGAGTTATATTTTGCTGAATGGCATGTGTACTCACGCTTGTTGGGATTCAAATTACGCCAATGGTCAATAACATCAAGATCTATCTTGCAGCTTTGAACAGCTAAGGAGACTTGGGGTTTATTCTGTCGACGGTCTTTCTTGGAGGAGTCCAATCGAGGGTTTTGTAATAGATTAAAATCACCCCCCCAAATTATTGGTCCAGAAAGGCCGGTTAATGCCTTCTTAACCTGAAAAATAGGTTGTGGGTCGTCCAGAATAGGTGCGTAAATTGTGGCAAAGATAATGTTGACATAATTTAATTTACCGTGTGCGACTGCCCATCTGCCTCTAGGATCTATGTACGATCCTTCAAGGTTAAAACCTACATGTCTTCCTATTAGAATGGAAACTCCTCTCTGGGCCAACCCTGCAGGAGCAGATATGTTATAGCCCGTCCAGTTTTTAAAGAGTTTAACTGATTCTGCCTGATCTTTGTGATGGGTTTCCTGCAAATAGATGACATCAGGTGTTAGATTTTTTAGCCAGCATTCAATAGCGTTCCTTTTACGAACGTTATTCAGCCCATTAACATTTAATGAAATAAATTTCACCATGTCATTGATGTTCAAAATATTGAACGTAGCCCTCAATTAAAGTGCACGAGTGCAGAATGAGCAAATATGCAAACAGCAGCAACAACATGAAAAACTGAGAAATATTACAAATATATAACAATGAAAAAACAAAAATAGCTGATATTCATAGAAAAAATCATAAGAAATCTAAAGTTCAATGTGCAAATATGCAAGCGAGCAGCAAAAATGTAAAGTGCTATCTGAGGAGACCCATCATTCATTACACAAGACATGAAGATAAAAAAAGATAGCAGCTCAGTTTTGAAAATTTAGATATTCAAGACATTGGACGTGGCCCCTAGCTGAAGTGCAAGTATGCAGAATGAACAAGCATATAAGCAACAGCAGCAGGATAGATAAATGATAACTAATAAAAATATTTAACAATAAAGAGCAATAACAGGAAAAGTTCATAGAGATTTTCATAAAAATCTGAGTTTCCATGTGCAAATATGCAAGCTAGCGGCAAAGGTGTAGAGTGATGTATGGGGAGACATGCCATTCATTGTACTGGACATGAAGATAGATGTACAATAGAGTACCCTTGTCTGTGCAAAATATGCAAATAAGCAGCCAAACAATTCCCACAAAAAAAAGAAAAATTAGCAATAAGTTTAAGACACCTCCCAGTGCAAAATGGGCAACTATATTTATATGGTCTTGTCAATTTATCGTTATCCATAAATGAGCCAAAGTGACATGTGCTAGAGATCGATGTATAACCTTCATACCGTAGTCATAAGAGTGTGAAAAAACATATTGCATTTGAACGGCTGACGCGGCCCCACCCGCGCCGCCGCTGTGCTTCCTGTTTCCTGTTCCTCAGGCACGCCTCGGGCACGCCTATGCTCGCCGCAACGCCGCTCCCGCTCCCGATGCTCCCTGATGCTCCCCGACCTCCTGATGTCCTCGCTAGTTAGCTGCTCTGCTAGCTAGCTGTCTCTCGTTTCGGAGCTGCCAGGGGGTCCTGCGGGCTGTTACAGCGCGGCAAACAACAACAGCAGCGCGGATTTTTGAGAGGTGTATGGGCTTCCCCTGCTTTCTCTGCAGCAGCGGGGGAGCCACTAATCAGCCGCTAATCAGACCGAAATCCGCGGAGGATGGTGTACGCAGGCCCCTGAGGAGAGGGCTGTGGTGGCTGCAGCAAGAAGCTTCCAAGCGCTAAGGCAGGAGAGAGCGCCACCCAGTGACCTCACCCAGCGCAATATATCTTGTTCAGCATTTGGAGGCGATTGGAAGTGAGCCAGAGCAGCAAAAGAACGCTGGGGTCCCGCAAGTGAACGGTGAGGTACCGGGAGTCGGGGGAGACCGTTGGTCTGATCTGTTCTGCGAGGTGAGGCGCGCTGGACAGGGCTGACAGGGCTTCTCCCAGCTCGCGCTTCGCTTTGTTTGTACCACACCCCCCCTGCAATCTTTCATTAACCTGCACGCTGCTGTCTTTGATCTTTTGATGGCGTAAGGAGAGCAAAGGAGATAGGCTGGCTTCTGTACCATTGCGATTTTGCTACACATTTACATCTGCTTTGAGGGGAGCTATTCACTGACTCACTGTTAAATTAAGAAAATCCTCTTGTTCAAAATGTTCTTATTCCCCTGAGCAAAGACAGGTGCGCCTTAAAAAAAAAAAACACACACACATTTGCAAACTACGAATCCTGATGGCGGCAAGAGCGAGGGGCAAACAGCTCAAGCCAGAGCTGGGAAAGGAAGCGAAACTCCCTACTCCGATTAGCTCTCCATCAACTACAAGGGGGGAGAGAAAAAGCAGAAGGAAAAAGCAACAAAAAGAAGCTCTACAACAGAAAGTAATGGAACTCAATGATCAAAGTAGAAAAAATAAGTATAATGTATTAAGGAAACAGATGGAGGAAGATAATGATATCAACGGGGACAATGAACAAGAGGAGGGCGAAGAGGATGAAGAGGCAGAAAGCCTGACTCTGTCGGAACTGTCAGCAGAATTGAGCTTGCACACTGCCAGCGACAAGGGGGACAAGGGGGAGGAGGATGGCAGAGATAAGGGTACAAAAACGGTCCAGGGGGGGGGAGACGTTGTCAATGTGGACCAACCGGTTAAGGCCGCTAATACGTCCCCTTCTTTGCGCCCTGAGAGTCGAGCTACCCTCAAACAATACCCTCTCTTCTCAAAACCCCTTTTGCAGCAGGGTCAACTTTCAAGCACTCCTTCACGAGGGGAGAGAGAACAAGGGGATACAAGAGTCACTTCAGAACGGGTGTCCTCCAACACGGCAGGGAGAGCAGGCAGCCCCGCAACGCAAAAGTCGCCACAGAAGACTCCGGTGCTAAACATCGCAGGGGCAGCAAGGCTGGAAGGAGCAGCAGCGTTGCCTTCACCAACGGTTTCCGCCTTGGATGTGGTCCCTCTCTTGCACCCCCTGTCGTCGCCAACCACAAGTGCGAACTCTAGTCTAGCCCCAGGCAATAAGCAAACTACGACAGCTCCGAACCAAGCCCTAAGTTTAGAGAATTCCCTGACCTCCCAGGATGATGTCTTGCGCGTTCTCCCGAGTGCTACAAAAGCAAATAAGATGGAAGATATCCTAGTTACGATTCTCCAGGAACTGAGAGATTTCAAATTATCTCAGGCTCAGGAAATCTCACTTCTGCACAGCAGGCTTTCGAAGATGGAAGAGTGCCTTGGGAACATTCCTCTGAGGGTCTCCGAAGCCGAAGTTCGAATATCATCTCTAGAGGACTCACTGTCTACAATTCAGAAAAATCTTACAGAGGCCAACAGAGAGAAAACACATCTAGAGGAAAAGCTTCAGGACCTTGAGAATTACAATAGGAGATCGAATCTACGATTAGTAGGCATACCAGAGGGCCTTGAAAACAAGGATGTAGTTAGCTGGTCAGATTCATTATTAAAAAAAGCTATCCCTGAACTACAAGGTGACTTGACTATAACAAGGGCGCACAGAGTTCCTGCACATAAACCCAATAATTCAAAATTCCCCCGCACAATCCTCCTCAACTTTGCAGACTTTAGGGTTAAAGAAAAAATCCTAAATACCGCATTCTCTAAAAGAACTTTCAATGCAGAGGGGGTGAATAATTTCAGGATTTTTGGCGATATGTCGGCTGCATCTGCACACAGACGCAGAGACTTTGTGAAGCTCATAGACCCCTTTAAGAGCAAGGGAGCCCAGGCCATGATAGTGCAGCAATCAAAACTTAAAGTTTTGGTTAAAGGAAAATTCTTTATATTCACGACCCTACACGAAGCCCAGACACTACTTGACGGCCTTGGGGGATCATAAATCAAGTTGATGTACTCTGCTGAATTTATCACTAATCACTAATGCACGGCGGATACTTCTCGGAAACAGGAAGCACACAAGGATGCAAAGAGATGGCATCCAAAAGGAAGAGACAAGAGAGTAGGACGGAAGTGGGACTCTGGGGTCTCCGTCCACTCAGGGGGGGAGGGAAGGGGGGTGAAGGGGGGTGTCGCATGGGGGAAAAAAAAGGTGCTCTACATACTCGTTAACTAAGTTAGAGTTCCATTTTCCTTGATATTTGTTAAATGCCCTTTATAAGTTGCTAGGATGGGTTGGACCTTTTTCATAACTTTGTTTTTTCCCCCATTTTTCTCATTGGTAGATTAAATCTAGATTCCAAAATTTAAATATTTTGTTGAAGGCTATAAAGTTTGAATTAATATTGCCTTCGAGGAGTTTTTCACTATGGATGTTAGAAATTCTTCCTACTGCGTTTGGGACTGCCGATCCGGCTAATGGTGCGCATGTGCTTCGCAGGTGAAACACTGAGATCGGAGGTCAAAGCATTGCAAAGTATTCACCATTTGCCACCAATAGAAACGCAATTGTTGAGTTTGAAGCTACTGACATGCGGTACGTTTGTGTGCATGCATGAAATGTAAACTTAAAACCATTATTACAATTATTATTGCAGCATTCCATATTATTCTGCCGTATATTTAATGCCTTTCCTATAAATAAAAAAGAGAAACGGAGCGTTTTATAACATGCACATTGCAGCAGCGGGTGGCTCGGAAGGCTGTGCTGCACACAGACAGCACCCCCTCGAAGCCGCAGATGTCTTCACGGTGCACCCAGGTACTGTAAGGGGATATTGGCATGTCCGTGTCTGATCAAAAAGCAGGAAAATGCAAACAGATGACTGATGTCAGGGAGGTATGTTATCTCTGCTGGGCCGCTGCTCCCCTGCTGCTGTCCCCCGCCAGGAAGGGGGCATGGGTGACTGCGGTCTGCCTGGGCAGGGACATTTTAAGGATTCAGGGGACCATGGGCCAAACTGTAGGCACTTCTACAATAGGATGAGCTCTGGAACCACACGACTATATTTTAAAGTGGGGGGGGGGTTCTGCTACAGAAGGAGGGGGGTGTGCACCATTGAGTAAGAGAGAATGTGGCCTAACGGCTTGAGCTGCCGTTTTTGGAGCTGGTGAACCAGGTTCGAGCCTCCACGTGGGCTCAACATCCTGTGATTCTGGACAAATCACTTAATCTTCCCGCGCCTACCAAAAAATGAACGTGTCCTCTTGTGTAACGTAACTGCGTAACTGCTGCTCATGTAAAGCGCGCCAATACCTTCGGGTCAAGTTCGCGCTATATAAAACCGTAACAAAAAAGTGTTATTAAAAGAGAGGGAACATACTGAGCGGGAGTGACTGCGTCATAGACTTGTGAGGGGGGTCAGAGTAATGCTTCATCATGGGCAGTGGGAGGTCAGTGGAATCTGACAACATACATTAATTGTTGGGTGGGTGTTCCTGTTCCAGTGGCGTTTTGGGTTGATATTTGGTTCAACTTCTGACAGGTCAGAGGCGAGGCGATATGCTGCAAAGATAAGTTCTGAGGCGACATGCTGCAAAGATAAGTTCGAGGGAGTCGGCAAGAGTGCCCACACAGGGTCAAGTTCGCGCTATACAAAACCGTAACAAAAAAAGTGTTATTAAAACAAAAGAGAGGGAACATACTGATCGGGAGTGACTGCGTCATAGACTTGTGAGGGGGGTCAGAGTAATGCTTCATCATGGGCAGTGGGAGGTCAGTGGAATCTGACAACATACATTAATTGTTGGGTGGGTGGGTGTTTCTGTTCCAGTGGCATTTTGGGTTGATATTTGGTTCTGACAGGTCAGAGGCGACATGCTGCAAAGATAAGTTCGAGGGAGTCGGCAAGAGTGCCCACACAGGGTAGCACAGATGGGATCGGGGGTGAGGGTCCGTGAAAGCTCGCGGTCCAGCCGGAGGGGCATGCAGCGAGCAGTGAATGGTTAACTGGCCACGGTCGTCGGGTCGGGCTTTGGCCAGCCGGGGCCAGGGGCAGACTAGTTGAATGACTCGTCGTGGCCATTACCCTTCCCTCCAGCCCACTTCTGTGGCAGCAGCGCAGCAGCAGCAGCCAGGCCTCTCCTCAGAAGCTCGGAAGGGCAGGCTGGTGCCGCGTGCCGGACCTACCTACTTAATATTAATCGAACACCGGCACGATAACAGAAGCTAAATATATCCCCGTCAGCTCAGCAGAAAATGTGCAAAGAATCCGTACAGAAATTATATTGATTAAAAATCTCCAGAACCCCAGCGTTGCCTCGAGGTGTACAGTAGAAATGATGAAAATGGGAGTAAAAATAAGGCGTAGATAATGAAAATACCCAGAGTACGGGCTGCAAGATGTCAAGCCATCAGAGGAACAGAAATGAATCCAGGAAAGAAAAACAACCGTCTATGTGCTCAGAATAATAGCGTGAAGAGCTGAGAGACGTGATGAGATATAGACATGCCAAAAGACAGTCACTTACAGCTACTAGGGGAACAGGGAATCGACGATCTCTTCGTCTTCATTCGGCGAGTGCGACTCGTGTCTCACACAGATGACTCCAGAGAGAGAGCGCCCCCATTAAGTCAAGCAAAAAAACCAGGTAACACTAACGGCGCGCATGGCCAATCACTGAATGGCTTCACAGGCTGAAGTCACAGTGATTGGCCAGCAGGATATAGTGCTGAGCGGCCTGCCTGAGCCACCCACGCGCGGCATCCAATGATGGATTGCCTGCCGTTGGCGTGGTGGACCAGCCAATCCTGGCGTTGAATAAGCACCAGGATTGGCTAGGGGGGCACACACAGCACTCGCCCTCTCGCCTTCCAAACCACAGGGCCGGCTAAAGCCGCACCCCCTGGCCCCTTCGGTCTGTCTCAGCGTCTTCATGACGCTGACGCGCATGCTCGGGCAAGTTTCTGCCCAAAATTCCACATGCGCAAGTTCGCAACTCCGACTCGGAAACTTAAACTGACAGTGTTTGTTTAAGTTTAAATGTCAGCCAGCAAGCCAGCCCGGCAGCCCCACCCCCTGCGCACTCCCTATTCCAGCAGGTGTGTCCCGGCCGGAACCCCCGCTGAAAGCGCTTTATATTTATATTTAGCTGGGAGCTCGTTGTGCCGCAGCAGGTGCGTCCACCAGGCTTAGTGGGGCTACGCCCCTACGCCCCAATGGACGCACCGCTGCTGGCCCCACCCCACCCTTGTCAGGGTCCTGAGCAGTGCTTTGTGCTGCCTCCTGCTCTCTGGGGGCCCCACTGCACCCGTGTCAGGGTCCCAGCAGTGCTCTGTGCTGCCTCCTGCTGTCTCAGGGCCCCCACCCCCACCCTTGTCAGGGTCCCAGCAGTGCTCTGTGCTGCCTCCTGCTCTCTGGGGCCCCCACTCCCTCTTGTCAGAGTCCCAGCAGTGCTCTTTACTGCCTCCTTCTCTCTGGGGCCCCCACCCCCAACCTCTTTCCGGGCCTGGCACCTTTGACTGAAGAAAAATAAAGTATGTTGATACTTTGTTTCTCTTCAGTCAGAGGGAGGGGGCGAGGGGCTCGGAGCAGGCTGCAGACAGCCTGCACCTGCTTCAGAGGGAGAGAGGCTTGCTTCAGCGCAAAGCAAGCCTCTCTCACCGATGAGCTGAGGGGGGCCCGGGGCCCCGTTCATTTACCGAAGGGAGTGGGCCCCCCCGCACCGCGGGGCCTGCGGGGGCGTTTGTTACGCCCCTGATCTCTCATTTGTATACCAAATCAAGCCAGTAATCAAAAACATCAATCATCAACAGATAATGCTTAGAAAGATCTTTCATGTCCTGTAGTTAAGACACCCGGGCAATATAATGAATACTGCGCACTTTCCCTGTTTGAGCGATGGCACACTTTTCAGAAAGTGCACCGGGTGCAGACAGGGAGAGTGCACTGGATAACATAGAATGCACTGCCCTAGAGAGGCCACAAACTCGTGCTGCCCTCGGGGTAGTGCATTAAGTGAAATATGGAGCAGCTGTTTAAGTCGCTCCGTGTTCCTTTTCCGGTGAAAGAAAATAAGAAAAACACCAGTTCCAGGTTCACTCAGAAAACGCTAAATACGGATAAATGCAGATAAAATGAAAAAACATAATGCAGACGGAAACAAATACAGACTAGAGTGGAACCCTTATTAGAGAGCAGAACTGCAGTTGGTGGCGGAATCCGTCAGAGGGCGTCAAAAGACGCATCATTTTTTAATTGCTACATTCCCACATGATTAGCTGCTACCTCGGCACAAGCTCTTTCCCAAATTTTGCGCGGCGCCCCTGGCAACTCCTAACGGCGCACCAGGGAGCCGCGGCGCACAGTTTGGGAAACACCGCCTTAGGCACATCTAATCTGCCAGCTCCTCAGCTACAGTGGAACCGAGACTCATGGCCATGCTGTTGTTTGACTATGCTCAGGTGACCTGCACATACTGTGGAGGATGGGAGGGGTTCTGGGCTGGTCACACTATAGTCCAGGATGAGACAGTGCTTCAACTGTGACATCGCAACGTACCCTGTTAGATTTGGGGGTCTCTAGTTGGCAGTGGTAGGTAACTTTGACAAATAAGGACCCTTGTGTCTAGTCAGGGTAAGGGGCTACACTCCTAAAATAACCCCTGCTCACCCCCTTGGTAGCTTGGCACGAGCAGACAGGCTTATCTCAGAGGCAGTGTGTAAAGCATTTGTGAACACATAACGTAATACAGCGACAACACTACAGATGGACACCACACAGGTTGTATTATAAAAATAAGTATTTTTATATAGACTTAACACAAGACCAAACAACAAAAATCCACAATATTGTACTCAAAAATAGACTTTAAAATGTTATAAAATAGCTCGGTTCTCTCAAGTTGTAAATGTGACGCTTTACTGATGCTCATTTCCTTGATGTGTCGGTTTCTTACTGCTCTCCTGTATGATGCAACAAGATGGCACCTCGGTGCGATACTCTTCTTCGGTGCGATGCTGCAAAATGGTGTCTTGGTTGCGATGTGACAACCTTGGTGTGATGCGTGCACGCCCGACGGCCGTGCGGCGACTCGACGATCTTTGGACCCGCGACAGGCCCTGCGATGCGCTTCTCAGGTGATGCGACTGCGACCTCTGTGGCAGCGTCCCGCTTCTCCGGTGATGCGCCGCGCTTCGGCAATGCGACGATGACAGTGGCAGTGGCGGCTCGCTTCTTTGGCAACGCGACGACAGCTGCTGCGGTGGCGACACGCTTCTCATCGTTGCATCGCGCTTCCAGCTCCCAGTGACTCGCAGTCTCTCAGAAGGCCCGGCACAACAGCAGACACTTCAATTCCCAGGAAGGGAATTCAGGGGGGAGCTGGTTGATGAAGTCTTATATCCCTGAGACTTCAGGCAGGAGGCAAGCTCTAGTTCAAGTCCTTGGAGATTCTTCCTCAAGTTGATAGAAAGCACACTCTGTCCTTTTCTCCTTTCTTTAGCAATGAAGCAACCACTTCAAGCCAACCCCCAAACACACACCACTGGGGTAGACTCCTCCTTTAGCTTCCTGGTTCTTCTCCTCAACAAAGGTTTGTCTTTATTCCGAGAAGTGATCTAATGTTTTTCGGTCCGGATCCCAATATTTATACTCATTTTCCCTTTGTTCTCTATAGGCAGAGAGGCCTTTGCCTAGTCCAAACCAGTTCTGGTCAGTCCTGAAGCACTTTGTTTACAGGACTCCTTCTCGTCCTTTGACAGTACAGGCCAGGGACATCAAACGCACCACAGGAGATGGAGCCAGCATTGTGGAGGGAAGGCAAAGCCCTATTCAGGTCCCAGGTGCAACTCACCCTGTCTCCTGGAATCCCCCAGCCCCTGTCACTCAAACTCTAGTCAAGGAATACACAACCTAGCGGAGGCAGTCTTGGATAGCTAGGCAAGAAAATACCTACTTTCTAAAAGTGGTATTTTCAAACACAGAATGTTAAAACCAACTTCACTAAAAGATGCATTTTATCATTCTATGACCAGGCATACTAAACTCGAATTTCTACCTAGTTCCCTGAGTCAGTTAGGATAATAGGATGTTATAATCAAACTGCCCATTCTGGACTATGGGGAACAGGTAGTCTTGCAATAGTGAAAAACGAAAATGGCTGTAATTCACTATTAGGACATGCCACACACATCAGGGCATGTCCTACCTTTTACCTACAATGCACCCTACCCTTGGGCCTACCATAGGGGTGACTAACATGTATAAAAGGGAAGATTTAGGGACTGGCAAGTGGCTGCACTTGCCCAGTCAACATGGCAGTACCAGACTGCATACAGGCTCTGCAATGGCAGGCCTGAGACACACTTTACAGTGCTGCAAGCCCACCAGCAGCATTTGATTTACAAGCCCTGGGCACATACAGTGCACTGTATTAGGGTCTGACAGTAAATCAAACAAGCCAATCATGGAGTCACTAATCCATACATCAATTTACCATAGGGAGCACTTGCACTGTGGCGCTGAACAGCAGTGTCACAGTGCCCAAAAGCATCTAAAACCAGCAAAAACTTAGAGTAAAGAATGGAATGGAATGGAAGGGAGACTCACGTCAATGTTGCCAGGTCTAACATACCCCAACATTTTTCATAGAGCTTTATTTTTACTGTGCTCCTCAAAACATGGCAGATAACAGGAAAGACAATTGGTCCAGCTTACTTCTGAGATTGGCAGCATACCCAGTAGGGTGGAATATAGCCCAGGTGTGTGGCTGGCATCTCTGTCCCATGGTTGGCGACAATTGCACATGCTGCTGAGAAGATATTTAAAAATTATGCAACTTTATTGCACCTCAAGGAGCCTTACCTCCATTCATTGCAAGGGAAAATACTTTAGGGGATTAATGTGCATATTAGTAAAGGAAAAAGCAGCATTCTACGCCCTCAGCCCCCTCATGCCCATCTGCCTTCAACGCGTTGATGTTACCTCCATCCTCTTGAGTTCTATCTGGGCGGTTATTCCACACAGCATGATTCTCGCTGCCCATGAACCTTTTCATTGTCTTTACCTTCATGTCTGAATACATTGTTGCTCGTGTTTGCTCTTCCCTGCAGGGCTTTTTCTTGCATTCCATTAGTCTCATTTCCATTCTAAACCTAGTCACAGTAAACACATTCATTAGGCAGCACAATTACCAAATCACAGTTTAAGACTTTATACCAGATTTGCTTGAAGTGTTCATTCATCATCTGACAAAGTTGGTACACTTAAACATAAGGTTTCTCCATGCTTAGAGAACCACTTGTAGGCCGCATGCCAGTAAAAAGCAAAAGATTGATCATTGTGAACTGAAAGAAAATGTGTGTGTGTGGATAGAGGGGATGGTCCTTGGACTAGATCGCGCCTGATGCGGTTTTTACTTTTTTGGTGTCTCTCATAGCAGCCATCCACCCTGATATACTGGAAATGAGACAGAACTCAGGTCTCGTACCTTATGTTTGTGGAAGCCAAAGGGTAAGACTGTTGAAAGTAGGAGAGCTCTGTTGGTGGTGAAGTGGGTGTGTCATTATTGGTAGCAGTCTTGTCTGATGCTTATTTGGTATCTTCATAGATGCCAGTGTTGTACACTTCAATTCAATTGAAATTATACAGACCAGCAGGGCATTAATAAGGTGCCTTATGAACTGCATTTCCCAGAGGAAAAAGATAAGCCATGGCCATGGGATATTGATGAACAGGGATGACCCATGTGGCTGAGTGTTTCCTTTGTCCCCAGTGTGTCTGCTGTTACCATACTGTGTCTCTGGAGTTTCTTCTGATGTTGCGTATTCTTTCCTATCATGCTTTCTACTAGATGAGCTACCAATTGTACAATCTAATATTTCTCCTACACCTCTGAAGAAGCCACGAAGCTCTACACTCCATCTTCTAACCTACCTGCATTCACCACACTGATGTAATTTCCACCCACCTCATACTCCAGTACTTCCAGCTAGCCAATGTTTGTTTATTTAGTTAATCACTCTCTTCATGATGACATTACTTCTAGGCTTCTAGGGGATGCATAGCAATACTGGCTGGAAGATATTGTATGATTTTCGTATGGTTTGTAATTCTGTTGGTGGGTAGTTGTGAGTTAAAAGCTCTGAAGTCATGTCTCTAGCAGTGGTATCCGTTATGAATGTATGGATGTAGATATGAAATCCAGAACATGTACCTGACAAATGCTAGGATGCTGTCTTGGCATTCTCTGGCAAAAATGGACAGATGCCTTCGGACAGCTCATAACTCCTTTACTCTAGATTCTTGTACATCTGCTAAATAAATACTTCTATTGCTTCTTTGGAATTTTTATGCTTTCTAAGTCACTGCCTTCATTGGAAACATCTATTACACCACAGGCACTTCAATGTAGTGCCTTTACAATGCAGTCAGTACCACAACTGTGACATTAATACAAGGCCCATTACAATGCAAGTCGACTTGCTTTAGGGAATGCAATGTTGGTCTGGGGTTGGATGTTAAGTCTAACACCTTCCCTAATGATACACCGACTGGAGTTGGAATAGTAATTTTAACTATTCCAAAGTCCATCGCTTCCCTAAAGCAAGTCAGTGTAATGACTTGCGTTGTAATGGAAGTGGTAATGACACAGTAGTGGTATTGACTGCGTTGTTGCCACATCTAACATGGGCTTCAATTGGAATTCATAGAGCATATTATCAAGGCCATTATCGCCCCTTTATCGGCAGTTTCCTGCCGATAAAAGCGGCGATAATGTATCGCCTGTCCTTGATAATATGCCCTATATTGCGTGTCTGAAAAGGAATTGTGATCTTGTTGGAGATAACAAGATGTTTTGTGAATTATGGCCTTGAGAAGCGTCAAACTAAATGCGCTGGACTCCGTTTTTTTTTGTAGCTGCATTGTGCTACCAAGTAGTATAGTTGGAAGTTGGCACTCCAAATCCCCCTCTTTCATTTGGAAGGATCAGCACTTGTCAACACACGCGGGCTGTCTGCCTCCCCAGACTAATCTGATAAGATGCGAGCGTAGTATTAAAAAAAAACTGTTCGGAAGGGGTATGGGGATATTATTGAAGAGATATAAAAATGTGGATATCACAATCATCTTGATTAGTGCTACTCTACCAGTGATGGACAGCGGTAATTGCAGCCATCTCTCCACCTGAGCATCGAGGGCTGTGATTGCTTGTCCATAGTTCAGGCGGAGGGTATGAGCTGTGCCTATATGGATATAAATGCCTAAATTCTTAACCCCTTCCATGCTCATGACGGAACGGTTCCGTCATGAGCGTCAGTTGAGCTGTGCTCATGATGGAACCGTTCCGCGCTGAAGGGGTTAATGGAGTAAGTGCACCATTCAAGGGGGAATTCACACTCCCACTGCATTGTGCTTTAGGTTAAAGGAAATATAATTGACTTGCGCCAGTTGTTGGCTAGACCAGAATGTTGTCCAAATCTGATTATTTCCGATTTTGAGAAGGGGCGAAGCCTCGCTGTGGGGCTGGTATACAATAATTCAGTGGTGGCAATAAATCCCTTAGGCATCCCCATGCAGCGAATGACAGACACAAAGAAGGACCACTTTAGGGAGTCAAACGCCTTTTCAGTGTCCAACAAAATGGCGGCTGCTGGGACCTCAGGGTTAATCCTGTGTAGTATCAAAAAGAGAGTCCTAAGATTCAAGGAAATGTATTGATGGGGGACAAAGCCAGATTAGGCCGGGGGAAATAAGGAATTCCATCAGGAGGGACAAGCGCATGGCGAGAATCTTGGCCAGAATTTTATAGTCTAAATTTATTAAAGACAGGGGTCGGTATGACCCACATAGCGATGTGTCCCTACCAGGTTTACGGAGGAATATAATGACAGCCTTGCGAAGGGTAGAGGGCACAACTTGCCTCTCAAGGGCCTCTGTATATACCTCAATCAGTTGAGGTGCCAGTAGGTCCTTATACGGCTTATAAAAGTCCCCTGTAAATCCATCCAGACCAAGGGCCGAGGAGCCTCGTAGGGTCACGATGGCACTAATGACCTCGTCCTCTGAGACCGGTTCAGCCAAGAATTACTACACATTTTTCTATAGATAGACCAATGTGATCTCAGTTAGGTATGTTTCCTGTGCAGTGGGATTGCGCCCTACTCTAGAAGCGTACAGAGAAGCGTAATTGTCGAGGAATTTGTCACGGATCTCCGAGGTGTCTGTGAGTGTCTGGTCAGTGGAGGACCTCAACTCAGTGATGTAGGCTTTGCTGTATGGGGGAGGAAGCATCTGCGCTAGTACCCAACCTGGCCGCTCACCTTTTCTATAACTGCATGCAGTGTGATATTTACCTAAAAAATGTATCTCACAATCTGCAGACTCCCTGTATTCGTTGCGGAGGGCGAATTGGCGTGCAGCTGCCTCAGGGTTGAAGCTGTTAATTGCAGCACTATCAATGTCCCTCCAGTCTCGTTCTAGACGAGAGAGTGTTTCTCGTAGATCCTCTAGCACCTCAGCATGTTTTGCAATATAGACGCCCCTAATATACGCTTTAAACCCTTCCCACAGAACTGCCCAGGAGTCAACCGAGCTGGTATTGAGGACAAAGTATTCTTTGATGGCTTTGTGCACCTCAGTGTGAAAGAGGTTGTCATTGAGAGCTCGACTAGGGACCCGCTCGTATCCATCTGGTCTTGGAAGAGCTTAACTGGTGACTGGTCTGAAAATGTTCTCAGAAGGGTATCGATTAATCGGTACCATCAGAATATACCAGGAGAAATGAGCCAATAATCTATGCTAGTCCAAGTGTTGTGTTGGCAGGCATAATGTGTGTAGACTGTGGTGGAAGGGTTACGCCTGCGCCATATGTCAAAGAGTGATAATTGTTCACAAAGATCGAGGAGTACTCGGTGAGCATGCGGTTTAGTGCCAGGGGATTTAGCGGTGTGGTCTAAGGCGGTATTGAGGAGCAAGTTGAAGTCACCTCCCACAAGCAGCAGGACAGAGTCTATCTTTACAAGCTGGGCATGTAAGAAATGAAAAAATTCCGGAGAGTCAGTGTTCTGGGCATAAACACACACCAGGGCGACACTGTGACCCATTAATGACCCTGTGACAACGGTGTACCTACCCTCGCTGTCCCCAATGGTGGAGTGAAGACTGAAGGTCACCCTTTTATGAATAGGAATTGCAGTGCCATGGGAATAATTGCTGAAGTTGGAAAAATATCTGTGTGTGGCCCAGCTGGAATCAAAACGTGTGGAGTCCAATTTGGGCAGGTGCGTTTCCTGCAACAAAGCAATGTCGATGTTATGACATTGCAAATATTGAACGATATATCTTTTCTTGTGGTTGTCATTCAGACCGCTGACATTCCAAGAAAGCAGGGACAAACCAGAAGGACCACTAACATTCACTAACTGAGCCATCTAATAGTCTTGACATATAAGACCAACATAAGCAATTGTTGATAAGTGTTAAATTGGGCAGCGAACATAACAGTAAATAACTCAAAACGTCTGTACGAGGAAAGTTGTGCCCCCCCACCCAACCTCGCCACAGAAGAAACGAGGCATGACCCACATCAAATAACAAAACATGATATACCAAGCAACTTTGAGCTGTAATGAGAAATACCTGTTTCGGTATATCCATATCTCTAGAAACGGGAAACATCCTTTACAACGCAACTTTTACCATGCAATGCCTTTACGACGCAACTTTTACAACACAAACCATTACAACGCATTGCGCTGGGGGCGCTCTAGGATAGGGAATAGGTTTAATTTACTATCCAACACCTTCCCTACTATCCACAGGGACTGGAGTTGGAATAGTAAATTAAACTATTCACTATCCAGCCCCACAAAGCACTATGCGATGTAAAGGCATGCGTTGTAAAAAACGCGTTGTAAATGCATGCGTGGTAAAAGCATGCGTTGTAACATCATACATCCCTAGAAACAGACCAGCGGTGTACACCATGAGGGGTGGCAACTCCACGCCTGTTGACAAGCCACCTGAAACATTTTGTATTGATAAGTGTTAGTATCCCAAGTTAGTTGCGTTAATGAAGGAACAATGTTCAGTATGGTGAAATTAGCCAGTGTATGCACTTGAAAAAAGTTCCATGCTTGCGTTGTAGCCCCTGCATGGAGGAGAGGACCTGTCCACATCCGCGATCACCCAGTTGTTGATTTGCTTGTGTGCTTGGCAGAATTCCTGTACCTCAGTAGGGCTGTCGAAAATACGGGCCCGGCCATTTACATCGACTCGCAGTCTAGCAGAGTAAAGCATGTCATTCTACAGACCTTAGTTCCTGAGGATAGCCTTAACCCCAATGTATTTCCGATGGGCCTCTTGCACCATGAGTGTAAAGTCTGGATAGGGTGCTAGTTTAGAGCCCTGCCATGTGGTGCCACCACGTTCTCTGGCGAGGCATAGCGCAGTATCACGGTCTATGAAGTTCATGATACGTGCGATGATCGGTCTGGGGGGCAGCCCAAATTGGGCCAGGGGCCCAGAGTGCGGTGAGCGTGCTCCACCACAAACCCCGGGGTAAAGGACTCCCCCTGAACATGTCAGCGAGCAAGGTTTCATCAAAGAGGTCAAGGTGCCGGTGGCAGTGGTCTCGGGCATCCCTGCGCGCTTCGAGTTCTTTGTTTTTAATCGCCACATCCTTGAGGATGCGCCCCACATGCTCCAATCATTTGAGGGACTGCGCAGTGCCATCCTCAATGTCGATATGTCCGCTTCTGCCACATCCAGGTGTCTGTCGTGAACTTGAATTTTAGCCCCCAGGCTCTCGAGACACTCGTCCAATGTATCAAATCACCCGTCTAGTGCCCTAAAACCCGCCCTCATCTCCTGCAGTAGCAAAGAGGATTGAGTAGAGGGGTCATCAACGTGGTCTGCACCCTGGCTACCATCCGCCATGTTGGAGCTGCCCTCTGGAGCCTTCTCAGCAAGTTTTTCAAAAGGGACGGCCTTCTACTTAGGATCTTTGCGGCCCATACCGCTGTACAACCACCCAAGAGGGGCGGCAGCAAAACGATCCGAGAGCTGTAGGCAGGTAGAAACAAGCTAGGATCTGCAACCAGCTGGTAAAGAGAGGGGAATGGAGGCAGGGCCCTGGGCACAGATAGAGCAGTGAGCAATTATTCTGAGCAGTCTTATAAGGGGTAATGATGGGCGCCCTGAAGAGCAAGCACGCTGATTGGCACTCTCTGAAGCGTAACTATGTCCAATGAGTAATTTCAGCGCTGAGGAGAGGCTGAGCCACCCCTAAATCGGCATGCAGATGGCCGGGAGCAGGTAACTTGTATTGTGCAGGTGGGGGTGTGCAGGCCAAGGTGCAGACGCCCGCCTCTGCTGTGGAGTGGTGCACTGTGATGGTGGTTGTCAATACTCTCCGTGATGCAGCAAGCATCCAGAGCGCTGGGCCCTATGGCCGCAGCCAGGCACCGGGCAGGTAGGGTGGATACATGGCCATGCGGGGGTGGGCAACCAGGCGCCAGGAGTGATGAGTTCACTCTTGCCTCCCCCCATTCCACACCCAAAAACAGCCGGGTGGCCACCTCCCAGGCCTACCCGCGGGCCCTGTCTCCACGGGGCCTCAGGGAAGAGTCAGGAACAAGCAGAGCAGTGTGGGTGAGGCCACACTTGGCAGTGTCCCGGCAAAGTTGGAGGTTAGGTGGGGCGGGGGAGAGCGCAAAAGAGGAACAGCTCCCGGCGCACTCACCACCGCAGCAGTAGTCCGCTTCAGTCGGCACCAGTCTCCGGTTGGGTCCACCTCTTAGCAGCGCCGTGTGGGGAAGGCCTCCGGCATTGGCAGACACATGCTTCTCCCCATAATCTTCTGAGTGCCAAGAAACCGGTGTAGGGGATATCAAGCCGCGATCAGAGGGGATCGATGTGATCGCCACATGAGGAGCGATCCAATGGTGTCGAGCTGGATGAGATTACTGCCGCATACGTGTGGGATATCGCCACTGGGCTGGGATTGGCCAGCAGAGCTTCGAAGCCGTGCAGCCATTTTGGTCGGCGGCTTGGCCACGCCCCCCTGCTGGACTCTGTTTCATAGGAATGCAGGGTGCAGAGGAATGGTCGAATTAGACTGTTGAGCTAGAAACAAAGGGCTTGATTGCCTCCTTGTCTCTTGAGGCACGTTTTGAACTACATTTAGTTAAGGCTTCTTTTAAACCTTGTTCATACTATTTTAATAGCTTTTTCAGTGCCTCCATTACTATTTTAAATATTGTCTCGTGACATAGGAATTGCTGGACATGGGATATGTGAAAGCAGATCAGTACATTTGAAATGTGAATTAACGTGATGATGGTCGATGTTGCAATTATAGAAATGTGCTAATGTTTTTCACTGATGACTTTTCCTGATCACACTTAGACCCAGAACAAGAGAAAAAAGCATACAAAAAGGGGAGAGAAGGAGGAAGAGAAAGATATGAAAAAGTGACAAAGGTAGAATGCGGCGAAGAAAATGAACGTGCAGGAGTGAGTTTGACGGGCAGGGAATATCTGGTCATAACATAACGTGTATTTGTAAAGCACACTTTCACCCCCAACGGAGCATCTTGGCACTGAATAACAGATGTTTATTGTTGCCCAATGGTACTCATTTTATCGACCTCGGATGGATGAAAGTCTGAGTGGGCCCGCCAGGATTTGAACCCGTGACCATGAGGTCGAACACAGGACCCTGCAATGGATGCATTAGTCCACTGAACAACCAGACCCAGCACTATTAATGGATTAAAGATGCATGAGGGGCTATTAAGAGAGTGGATCCTTGGTATTCAGCACCACTACCTTCTGCAGCGCCGCTGGCAGGTTCTAAGCAAAATGTCGGGGTTCTTAAATTTTTGACTCCTACTGACCTCCCAGTAAATGACTACTGGACATCGAGGCCTCCCACTTAGGCAATTTCTATTAATTTGAGCCTAAAAACAATACACAAAACTACAGAAACAAGTGGACACTAAAAAAGTACATACATTATTAAACATTGTGTTTAATACACACATAAAACCTGGACAAAAATCGAAATATATAATTTTGATGGGAAGTTTAGAGAGTTTTACAAAAAGAAAAAGATATAGAGTAAGCTCTAAGATATAGGTTTGTTTTTTTCACTTTTTACTAATGCATAGTATTCCTTTAACTGAGGAACCAAATAATCTATACTACTGTTCTCTATCCTTGAGCAGTTCCCACCAATCAAGTTATGGATGCCAACTTAGGGCCTCATAACAATGGCGGGTGGACATTGTCCTCCGGCCACCGTAACGGGAAACGGGACCGACCGCCAGAGGTGAAGCATCCTGTCAGGCCAATTAGGATGCGCTCGCCACATTGGTGGGCACATCCTCGACTTTAACATTGCCGCGGGCGGTGCTGTAAGCAGCTCCCGCAGCAATGTTAAAGTTCATGTTGTGCATTTCCATGCACAACGTGACAGGCACTGCGCAGTGCCTGCCACCTTGTGCATGGCAATGAAGGGGGGTACCATAGGTACCCCCCAGTGCAGCCACTCCCCCCACACTCCGGGGACCCATAATGGGCCCCCAAAGTGATTTCCCGCATGCCTTTCCTTGGCGGGGTCACTGCCATGGAAAGGCATCCCCACCGCATGCATCATAATATGGATGGCTGTGTCTGCAAAGCACCACCAGCATATTATGGCCTTTTTCTGCCCGGCCGGCAATCGTAACGATCTCCAACTGGCGGAAAACGGCGGATGGTCTTTCCGTCCGCCGCGGTACGCCTCGCATGCTAATATGGTGGGGGGTAAAACAGGAACAGATGGCGGGCGGTGCCCAGCTTCGTCCCGGCAGTGGCGATCCGCCCGCCATACTAATAGGCCCGGTAATGTTTACCTGACAATTTCAAATTCATTTATATTTACAGAATATTTTAACATTTTCGATTTTAAATGTATCTTTTTTATGTATACATATTTCAAAATCTGCTAATATTGTTCATATTTTTAAATAGTTGTGGACCCCCTGAGGAGGTGTTGTGGACGTCAGGGGTCCAAGGACCCTAGGTTGAGAACTATTTAGTACATCCTTGAGTAATGCCTTCTGATAAGACCTTATAAATGATGTTCTCGCATTGAGGTAGACCTCTCATCTACTTTATTGTAATGAGTATGCCTAGGTGTTTCTCTTAAATGGCATTTGCTGTGACCTACCATTTACTTCAAGGAACTTTCAGGCACATGCATCAAGCGATTTTGGAATCGCAATCGGTGCGAATCGCAAAATTCGTCCGTTTGCGATTCCAAAATCACTTTTTGGGATGCATCATTCATTTCCCATTTCTCGCAATTTAAGAAATCGCAATTTTTTGCGATTTCTCAAATTGCAACAGCATTTAAGAAATCGCAAATTTTGAGATTTCTTAAATGCTATGCATGATTTTTTTTTTGCGAATTCGCAATTTTAAAGGGAAAAATTACCATGAAGTACACCTTCATGGTAATTTGGGAAAATTTTCAAAAATGCAAATAAATGCATTTTTGAAACTTACATTTTACACACACACATGCCCTTGGGACATGTGTGTGAGTAAAATGCACTTACATGACATTCCAGGGGTGCAGGGGGGTCCTTTGGACCCCCCCCCCCTGCACCCTTGAAATTGCATTCTCATTTTGCGATTCCTTAATTGCGAATTTGCAAAATGAGAATGCCTTCCCATTGATTCCTATGGGCCTCTAGGCCCATAGGAATCAATGTAAAGTGTTTCCTTATTTGCGATTCGCAATTAAGGATTCGCAAATAAGGAAAATTAGGGAATCACAAAAAATTTTGCGATTTTTTGATGCATAGGAATTTGCGATTCCGAAATTGCGATTCCTTAATTTTCGCAATTTAGGAATCGCAAATTCCTACAATGATGCATGTAGCTGTTAAATATGTATTTATTCGATCAATAATATGATCATTTACATCAAAAAGTTCACAGCCAATAAAAAACTGTCATTACATCATAAAATAATTAAAAAAACAAGCTATCACATACTTCTGACAGTATTAAAATTTTACAGGAAATTTCAAATATTTCAAAAATGTTTAAAAGAGAAGAATTCCACATTACAGAGAATCTTTGTTATGAGAGTCCATGATTCCGAGCCCCAGTAATCCATTGGAGGCCCCATAACCAGGTTGCTTGTATGTTTATTTAAATTTCACAGAGTCGTAATTTATCACTTTTAACCTCTTCCAGCAAGCATAGAGCAAGTATCTTGAAATTGTAAATACTAGCCACCTTGTGGTATCCGCCATAAAAATGCGTCGGCAAAGCGTGAAAAAGAAAGTAGGTGGCAGCAGGGATTAACCCATTTTTCCAGAGATCTGCGTAAGAAGGACCAAAAAACACCAAAGTGTTCAAGGGTATCAGGAAAAGAATGACAGGTCAGGCACAGGGATGTTACAGATGCATTGCCCCAAGTACTTTTCCTAAAATTTAAAGGGAGAACCCCATACCTGAATTGGATGTACAGAGCTCTTGCCTACGGAGTTTCGATATCATCCATAAACATTTCATAGCCAAAGCATCCTTTTACATTTATGAAAGTAGAAGTTAAAGTGCCATGTGCATTAACTTCAATACATTGTGTTCCATGTACTCCCAGAACCCTTTTTGAGGAGAGGAACCAATTTTTTCATGATGGACCCCGGTCCTCCCACATGGGCCCCAACCCCAATTCAAAAAGCCGTACCTTGTCCTTGTTGAACCTAGCTAGGCGACCTGTTTGTTTTTGTAAGATTAGTAGCTCTTCCATGGCCTCCTTCACCGGGACCCTTGTGGTACTGGTCCATAGCCTTACCCAGAACAAAAGTGCCTTAAGAATGGCTCAGTTAATAATTGATTTAAGACCAAGGTCAAGTCTTAGCTGCAGAAGGGGAGTATTCACAGGAAGATTGAGAATTGCCCTTATAAATTTGTTCTCAGCAAAAACTAAGTCCTTAAGGTTCTCCAACCCCCTTAGCTCACCCCCATATAGGGCCGCTGTTGGGATCTGGTTCTCCCTCCTGGGAACCTTAGTGCATGAGTGTTCCCTGCGTGGAACACTCTGCGGGGAATGTTCTCTCATCGGCAGTTGCTGCCGGGGAGCTCCTGTGTCTGGCTGGAATAAAGTGTCCTCCTTCCTACCTTGCTGTGTGGAGTCTCACTTCCTTTCACTGGTGACGATCGATGCCAGATCCAGCCTCCCCATCGTCGTTTCAGCTGCTGTGACCAGCTGCCTTCGTGTGTATGCCTCCGTGGGACCACCCGGTTCCATTTCCTGCTTGCTTCCCCTTCGACGACATCTGCCTCTGACGACATCTCCTCCGAGTGTTTTGGCAGTTTGGGTGATGTGATAAGCGAAGAAGAGTCTTCCTTTCAACTCTTAAGGTAACTCTTAGGGTTCCAACACCAAATCATTCTCAATAACAATGCTAAGGCTGTTGCGCATAAGGTTCGCAAGGTACCCCTTAGTCTTCGCCCTGAACTCAAAAAAGAACTAGAACGGTTGTGTGCGGCAGGTGTAATTGAGCCTATCGAGGGTTCTGAGTGGCTCGCACCAATTGTTTTGGCACGGAAATCAGACAATTGTCTGAGGATGTGTGTTGATTTACGTGACCTCAACGCCAACATCTGGGTTCACCGTCAACCCCTTCCCAATATCAATGAATTGTTGACAACCTTAGACAGCGCTAAATTTTTTACTTCCCTCGATATTTCTTCTGCATACCATCAGATCGAGCTTAGTAAAGAGTCTAGACATTTGACCTCCTTTGTCACTCCCGAAGGCGCTTACCGTTACATTCGTATGCCCTTCGGCCTTGCCTCAGCTTCGGCTGTTTTTCAACGTTTGATGAAAAATTTATTTAAGGATATTCCTGGAGTTGTATTCTTTCAGGATGATATTCTTATACATGGGAAAACTGAACTTGAGCATGATGAAAGGGTTAAACATGTTCTGAGTATAGTTAAATCTAGTGGTTTAACACTGAGGGGTGACAAATGCAAGTTTTTGCAAGATGGCGTTGATTATTTAGGTCACCACATTTCCCACAAAGGCATTGAACCTAAATTTAAGATTATGGATGCGATTCAAAATGCGCCCATGCCTACCAATAGGGATCAGCTTCGGTCATATTTGGGGTTAGTGGAATATTATTCCAAATTTGTTAACAACTTTTCAACTAAAACTGCTTCTATGCGCAATTTGCTGAAAAAGAATGTCAAATTTGTATGGGATGAGGATTGTCAGGACAATTTTGTATCAATTAAGAATGAGATTGTACAAGCTAGTCCACTTAAGTTGTTCAATATTAATGACCTATGCATTATTTCTACCGATGCTAGCAATGTGGGTCTGGGTGCGGTTCTGCTCCAAAAAAGAAGTGATGGTCGCGAAGAAACAATCGCCTTTGCTTCTAGAACACTGAGGGGTGCTGAAAGCACTTATTCAACTATTGAAAAGGAAGCTTTGGGTTCGTGGTGGGGCGTGCAGCATTTTAAGAACTTCTTATGGGGTAATGAATTCATTTTGAGGACCGACCACAAGCCTTTAGTTGACTTATTCACCACAAGAGGGGGGTGGCAGGGCTACACCACGTGTCGCCAAATGGCAGTTCAGGTTGCAAGAATTCCGCTATCGTCTTGAGTACGTGCCCGGTGTTAAGAATCATGTGGCTGATTGTCTGTCTAGATTACCCCTTTGTTCTGAGAATGACATTCTTGAGCGGGATGATTTGGAAATGGTGTGTGCTGTGTGTTCTTTGTACGACACTGTTGGTTGTGCTCTTTCTGAGCGCGAGTGGTTGGATGGAGTAGCTGAAGATAACGTGGTTTTGAAGGTAATTGATTGTTTATCGGGGGTGTGGCCATGTGATAAGGATTGTCCTTCTGAATTGGTTCCTTTTAAAAGGGTCAAAGATGAGTTGTCTGTTATGGATGGCATATTACGTAGGTGTGGTTTACTTGTGGTTCCTTTTCCGATTCGGAGCAGAATTCTTGATTTGGCCCACGAAGGCCATCCTGGCATTCGTGCCATGAAGCGAAGGGTTAGACAAGATTTTTGGTGGCCAGCGCTCGATAGAGATGTGGAACATTTTGTGCGTGATTGTTGTACGTGTGTCACTAGTGACAAGTCTCAAGTGACAAGACCTTCCCCTGTTGAACCTATGGTGGTGAAGAATTTACCTTGGTCAAAATTGGCTTTTGATATTTCTGGTCCCTTTGGTCTCATTGGTTGTTCTCCCAAGTATGCCCTTGTTCTCGTCGATTACATGTCTAAGTGGCCCGAGGTGAGGTTTGTTGACAATGCCAACTCGTCATCCATCATTGATTTCTTTCTTGATGTTTTTCTTAGGGAGGGTTTTCCGGAAGAGCTGGTCTCTGATAACGGCACTCAGTTAACCTCTTTTGAGATGCAGGGATTTTTTAGGGATGCGGGCATCAAGCATGTTTGTACGTCACTTTATCACCCACGTAGTAATGGTTTAGTCGAGCGCTTCAACCGGGTTGTCAAGGAACAGGTGCAACTTGCTTTGGTGAATGGGTTGCATTGGCGTAAAGCTCTTTGTGATATGTTGTGGGCTGTGAGAACTACTCCTCATATTAGCACTGGTGTTGCCCCATTCACTTTGCTTCGTGGAAGGGTGGCTGGTTCCAAACTGAACAAGGAATGGATGTCTAGAAGGGTGGTCGATTCTTGTAAATTGTCTGGTGTAACGGATGTCAGAGCTGCTGTACAAGTGAAGTATGATACCAGGCCTGGTGCGAGTCATCCTTTGGATATTATGGTGGGTGATTGGGTGCGACTTAGGAAACCTGGTTTTCTCCGCAAAGGTGAATCTCGGTTTTCATCCCCTAAAAGGGTGTCTGTGGTGAAAGAACGTGTGGTAGTACTGACGGACGGTAGAGTGTGGAATAAGTCTTGCATTTCCATTGTTCCTAAGTCTATGGTTGGCGAGGTCAACAAAAGATTGGGCACACATTCTCCTCCCGTTGAGGCGTCTTCTGATGTTCTTGGTAGGGATGGTAGGGATGGTGTTGTTCCTCCTGGTCGTGCTTCTCCTTTCCGTGTGTCATCCAGGCCCTCCAGGACAAAACGTTTACCTGCTAAATTTCATGATTACAATATGTAGCTGACTGTGTGTCATCCAGGTTTTTCTGGACAAAGCGTTTACTTGCTAGTTTCATGATTATAATGTGTTGTAATCTGGGGTTCTGCCATCACTGTCCTTTTCATGGCTTTTGTTCTTTCTGGATATGTTCTCTTCCTGGAGTTGTGCGTGTGCCTCTTTTTCTTGTTTCTCTCTTTGTCTATTCCGTTTCGCTTCTCTCTTTTCCTTTTCCTCTCACTCTTCTTTCCTTGTCATTTTGGTTCTGTTTTATTTTCTGTTGAAGGAGGGGAGGTGTGTTGGGATCTGGTTCTCCCTCCTGGGAACCTTAGTGCATGAGTGTTCCCTGCGTGGAACACTCTGCGGGGAATGTTCTCTCATCGGCAGTTGCTGCCGGGGAGCTCCTGTGTCTGGCTGGAATAAAGTGTCCTCCTTCCTACCTTGCTGTGTGGAGTCTCACTTCCTTTCAGCCGCTCCTAGTCCTTTTGCCCTTTGTAGTTCCAAAATTGGAAACAACGGTCAAAAAACAGCCCCCTTGGCCCTCCCTGCTATTGCACAGTCGACATGCTGGTGATTTGGGGTATCCAGGCTAGCCTGTCACTGATTCGTACTCCCAGGTAATCAAATACCTTGACCTGCTCCAGAGTTTGCAAGCCCAGCATCAATTTACCCTTATTGGATTATAGGGGTTAAACGTCATATATTTTGTCTTGGAGCAGTTAATTTCTAAACCCCTATCCTTACAAGCTTTAGCAAATTTCTTCAAGATGGTCTGGATCCCCTTTGGCTTCCTAGCAATAAGCAGCATGTCGTCTGTGAAGAGCAGGGTGGGCACAGGGCTACCTGCTAATTTTGGGGGTTCGGTTCCACAATCATACAGTTTTCCTATTAACCCGTTTATGTACATAGTAAATAGGGTTAGGGCGAGAACACCACCCTGTCGTACTCCCTTACAAACAGAAATATCAATTGATAAGCTGCCATCGAAGTTCCACCTAAATTAAGCATAGATATCTTGGTGCAGGCACATCAAGATTTTAAGTAGGTAGGTTGGGAGTCCTAGGACTCTAAGGGCTGTCCAGAGATGGGTATGGTATATTGAATCGAAAGCTGTTTTAGATCCACGAATACAACCCCGTCTGATGGTCACTTCCTTCCATATAAGCAGGAGAAATATAAAAACTTGGTCTAAAGTGCTTGTAGAGGCCCTAAATCCTGCCTGCAGATTCAATAAGATGTTATTCTCCTTGATCCAATCTTGGATCCAGGTTAAAATAATTTTAGAAAATGTTTTGGGGGAGACGTCTATGAGGCTGATGGGCCTGTAATTTGTGGGAGACCCCTATGTTCCCTTTTTTAAAAATTGGGCTAACTTCACCGCCTCTCCAGGACGCCGGGATGTCACCATCACGCAGGAAAGCATTAAAAACCATTTGTAACAGTGGTCCCCATATTGTAGGCTCTGCTTTGTACAGGTCTCCCTGAAGCTTGTCTAAACCCGGGGCTTTCCCATTCTGCAGAGAATTAATAGCAGTGACAGTTTCCTCTATTGTAAAAGCAATCTCGCCAATTAGTGTTTAATCTATGTTATTCAACTTCTGGTCTAAATAAAAAACTTACCATTTACCTGCATAGCGGTGCATAAAATACTCCTCCCAGACATGGGGCTGAATGTAAAAACTGTTGTACATTGATTCTTCATGTAATATGCTTGTCTTTTGTCTTAGTCCCTTCTTTGTGTTTTCTTGTTCCCTGTCTACCACAATGCCTATGTATGTTCTGACTTCTACCTGGAGAATTCCATGAGTGTCAGTTGGTGGTCTGGTCAGCTGGCGAGGATTGTACTCAACAATAAGATAGAAAACATTTCATACTACACACTCCATCCCCCTCCCCTGGTGAAACCAAAACATGGTTTAGATGAGTGAAAATCAATGCAACAAGGAATGCAACAAGGAAAGATGTCTATGCCCACAACCTCCCCAAACATGGGTACACCAGAGGGTAGGTACACTTTCCACACTGACCTTCACAACCCACAATGAGTTAAACAAACCAGGTAAACTTATATAAACTCACTTCGATAGAGTTTGTCAGGGGTATTGACCCTTAAAACAAGAATGAGGCACTGAACGTCAGCACAACATAGGGTATACCATGGGTACTGACTGGCCCCACACCCTCCCGAAAGAAGAGTACACCATTGGGTAAAAGACACCGCCCTAAGAAGGTACAGCCACAACAGCTCTTCTTACACTTTCCACAACGACCCCCAAAACACACAAACTACAACATACACTACATAGGGTATACCATGGGTACCAACAGGCCCCACACCCTCCTCAAAGAAGGGTACACTATTGGGTAAAAACACCGCCCTAGGAAAGTACAGCCACAACAGCTCTTCTTACGCTTTCCACAATGACCCCCAAAACACACAAGTTCACACCCTGGAACTACAACTACAACATACCCTACATAGGGTATACCATGGGTACCGACAGGCCCCACACCCTCCTCAAAGAAGGGTACACCATTGGGTTAGAACACCGCCCTAAGAAAGTATAGCCACAATAGCTTTTCTTACACTTTCCACAACGACCCCCAAAACACACGAACTACAACATACCCTACATAGGGTATACCATGGGTACCAACTGGCCCCACACCCTCCCCAAAGAAGGGTACACCATTGGGTAAAAGACACCGCCATAGAAAAGTAGAGCCACAACAGCTCTCACAACACTTTCACACTGACCCCCAAAACGCTCAAAAGGTTAAACACACCAGGAAAAACACATAAGCCCTCCTAGATAGAGTACATCGTTTTCCTCCATGAAGCCTTGATCATTTCCTCACTATCGGGCTAAAATGGTGAGTGGACTGTGCATATGCTTATAGTGAAAGGGGTTGAATGCACATTGTGAAATGTACTGGTGCCATAAGCGTCTGTTGTTTTTTAGTTTGTTAGCGTGCTATTTGACAGACACAGGCTGCGCATTGGAATGTACTTTCACAAAAGAGACTGGTCAAAAGTGTATGTGTTTGTAAACACTCGGAAGCTCAAATGAGTTGAAATCAGGGTTTCATTTTCTTCACAACTGTGCCATCTACTGGATTTTTGTTATAACTACAGAGTATCAATCCAGAATTGAAGTGTTAGAAAATTACCAGGGTATATTACTGGAGCAAAGAAAACAAGTGTGACAGAGGTAAATGTTAAGGAAAAAGTACAGTGCGCTCAGAAAATCAAAGAGAAAGGAAAACCTTGTTCAGAAGTGTGCGGAAAATTCTAAAGGACGCAGGTAAAAAGGAGTGTAGTGTTTCTGTACCAAGTTGGAGAGCATGAACAAAAGTATACAACGGAGATCAAAGGTCCCAAATGGGACTCAGAACAGTTAGTCCACAACGGAGACAAAGGTCCCTGGAGAGACTCTAGACAGTAAGTCTCAAGTGAGTCTTTGGACTGTAAGTCCACAACGGGGGACAAAGGTCCCTGGAGAGACTCTGGACGATAAGTCCTAGGTGAGTCTCTGGACAGTAAATCCACAACGGGGGGAAAAGTCCCAGGTGAGACTCTGGACAGTAGTCCCAAGTGATTCTCTGGACTGTAAGACCATAACGGGGGAACAAAGGTCCCAAATGGGAGACTCTGGTCAGCAAGTTGTAAGTGAGTCTCTGGACTGTAAGTCCATAACGTTGATGAAGAATCCAAGTTAGTTACAGGGAAAGGTCGATGTGTGTCTCGGGACTAAAAAGAGTCATGGTTTTCAGTGTCCAGCTGGGAGAGGGCAAAGTTTACCGTCAAGTGGCCGGGACTGAAATTGTTCTGATGGTGACTTCAAAACTTAGTAAAATCTGAATTGGGACTGTGAGTCCTGAAGCTTGTCACTGAAGCAAGGTGAGGATTCTGTGTCGAAACGAATCCAAGAGGTAAATTTGAGACTGAAGGGTTTCAAGATCTTCCAGGTCTAAGGATTTGTGACAGCGAGTTGTTACAGAGAGGTTCTGAGAGGAACCAGGACTACGAACTGTTGTGTCTTGTTGTTAGGCAGCTCATTAGCTTGTATTTTGGGGGTCAATGTGGAAAGTGTGTGGCTGTTCTTTCCCATGGCGGTGTCTTTTACCCAATGGTGTACCCTTCTTTGGGGAGGGTTCCATCATGTGCATACTGGACAAGCTCTGACTGGGACACAAACTGGAATGTGAAGGGAAACATTTTTAAAGCAGATATGAAGTGGCCGTCTAAAAGGGAAGCTATGGGCGTCTAAGATCTTCACTTTACCGTTGGTGATTCGGGAGATCCTTTCTCTGCCCTGCCATCTCCTCACTGATGACGTCTTAGATTTTCCGACTGTGTCAGCAGAGGAGCAGCGCAGCGGAGGAGCAGCGCGTTCTGTTCACGTGACGTCCGTGTCTCTTAACCTCTGACTCTAGAGGCAGTTTGTGAGCGTCACTGTGCAATAGTGCGCAACGTCGAGCAGACATTTTGTCACTGAGTTTCCATGGTAACCGGAGCTCAGTGCCACCGAGTCGAAACTAAGGATGTCAAGAAGTCCTATCCAGCGGCTGCAACAACCCCTTATAAATGAGAAATGTAAACTGTAAGTAATTTCTTGTGACTCCCGTGTCTTTGTTTTTCATTAAGAGTGTGCTCCTAAGGCATTCCACTTGTTCGTGTCCGAAGGAAAGTGAGAAATAATAGTGTTTTTGTCGAGGTTGAGCCAAAACCAATCCTCGTTTGAAAGGCTGTTACAACGTTATATTTGCTACAATACTGCCATCTTGTGGATTTGGGCGTTATTACTAGTGGATAATATTGCTAATACAAGGGCAACGTCATGTCTTGGAAAAGCTCAAAAGCAACATATCTGAGGAATATACATTACAGAGTTCTTTGTGTCACATGCCACCATATAGAAAGACTGTATTTAGTGAAAAGAGGTGTTATTGGACATGATGGAAAGTGACAAACAGTATTGAATTATTCACCTGGAGTCACTTAAGGAAAAAGCTAATAACTAATGGTACACAGAGTTTTCAAAAAACCAAAGAGAAAAGTATGCGGAAAATTCTAAAGGACGTAGGTAAAATAGAGTGTAGTGTTTCTGTACCAAGTTGGAGAGCATGGACAAAAGTATACAACGGAGATCAAAAGTCCCAAATGGGACTCAGGACAGTTAATCCACAACGGGGACAATGGTTCCTGGAGAGACTCTAGACAGTAAGTCTCAGGTGAGTCTTTGGACTGTAAGTCCGCAACGGGGGGGGGGGGACAAAGGTCCCTGGAGAGACTCTAGACAGTAAGTCTCAGGTGAGCCGCTGGACAATAAATTCCGCAACGGGGAAAAGTTCCTGGGGAGACTCGGGATGGTAAGTCCCAATTGAGTCTCTTGTTGGTAGGTCCATAACGGGGTACAAAGGTCCCAAATGAGAGACTCCGGTCAGCGAGTTGTAAGTGAGTCTCTGGACTGTAAGTCCATAACGTTGATGAAGAATCCAAGTTAGTTACAGGTAAAGGTCGATGTGTGTCTCGGGACTAAAAAGAGTCATGGTTTTCAGTGTCCAGCTGGGAGAGGACAAAGTTTACCGTCAAGTGGCCGGGACTGAAATTGTTCTGATGGTGACTTCAAAACTTAGTAAAATCTGAATTGGGACTGTGAGTCCTGAAGCATGTCACTAAAGCAAGGTGAGGAATCCGTGTTGGAACGAATCCAAGAAGTAAATTTGAGACTGAAGGGTTTCAAGATCTTCCAGGTCTAAGGATTTGTGACAGTGAGTTATTACAGAGAGGTTCTGAGAGGAACCAGGACTATGAGCTGTTTTGTCTTGTTGTTAGGCAGCTCATTAGCTTGTATTTTGGGGGTCAATGTGGAAAGTGTGTGGCTGTTCTTTCCCATGGCGGTGTCTTTTACCCAATGGTGTACCCTTCTTTGGGGAGGGGGTGGGGCCGGTTGGTTCCCATGGTATATTCTATGTAGGGCGTGTTGGAGTATAAATGATGTGTCTTGTTGTTAGGCAGCTTGTATTTTGGGGGTCAATGTGGAAAGTGTGTGGCTGTTCTTTCCTATGGCGGTGTCTTTTACCCAATAGTGTACCCTTCATTGGTGAGAGGGTGGGGCCGGGCGGTACCCATGGTATACTCTATGTAGAGCGTGTTGGAGTGTAAATTCCAAGGTATGAACCTTGTGCAACTTTTGTTGTAGCTTGTATATTGGGGGTCAATGTGGAAAGTGTGTGGCTGTTCTTTCCCCATGGGGGTGTCTTTTACCCAATGGTGTACCCTTCTTTGGGGAGGGGGTGGGGCCTATCAGTACCCATGGGATACTCTATGTCGGGCGTGTAAGTGTATAAATTGTCGTCACCCTGTTTTGTTGTATTGTTGGTGGTTAGGTCACTGAGTTTGTTAGTAAATGTTGCATGATTGTGATATGAGAATGCTTGAACTAGTTCAACACCAGTTATGTGATGACGGTTTCTTGGGTCTGTTTTCCTGTTGTTTTCTTTATTATGAGGTTGCACTGACATCTGGTGCCCCATTCTAGTCTGCAGGGCCATTTCCTCTGATGTACTCTATCTAGGAGGGCTTATATGTTTTTCCTGCTGTGTTTAACCTTTTGAGTGTTTTGGGGGTCAGTGTGGAAAGTGTTTTGAGAGCTGTTGTGGCTCTACTTTCCTATGGCGGTGTCTTTTACCCAATGGTGTACCCTTCTTTGGGGAGGGTGTGGGGCCAGTTGGTACCCATGGTATACCCTATGTAGGGCATGCGTTTTGGGGGTCAGTGTGCAAAGTGTTTTGAGAGCTGTTGTGGCTCTACTTTCCTATGGCGGTGTCTTTTACCCAATGGTGTACCCTTCTTTGGGGAGGGTGTGGGGCCAGTTTGTACCCATGGTATACCCTATGTAGGGCATGTTGGTGTATAAGTTCCAGGGTTAGAACCCTGTGCAACCTGTTGTGTGTTATTGAGGTTAGTGAGGAAAGTGTATTGAGATTTGTTGTTGTTGTACTTTCCTATGGCGGTGTTTTTACCCATTGGTGTACCCTTCTTTGGGGAGGGTGTGGGGCCTGTTGGTACCCATGGTATACCCTTTGTAGGGCATGCTGTAGGTTTGGTTTCAGGGTTTGAACTCTGTTTTGTACCCTTCTTTGGAGAGATAGTGTTGGAAGTTAGTCAATCTCCAGGTTAACCATCCTGTGCTGTCGTGCGGTGTAGCCTACTTTGGAGGGTGTGGTGTTGGTGAGTGATCAATACCTATATTAGTTCTCAGGTTGTCTGGTTTAGTTTTTCTGAAATGAGTAGTAGTGTTAGTGCTGCTCTTATTAGTCATTGCCCATGTTAGTTCCCAGGTTATCTATCCTGAGATGTACCCTGTTTAAAGAAAGTTGTGTTATTTGCCAGGCTTAATTCCTTATGTTGTTCCTTATTTTGTGGTGTCATTTTTACACTGTCAATGTGTCCGTAAAAAGGGGAACTTTTGGTTTCTTTAACTTTCTTAGGGTATGTATTGTGTTTCTCCCAAAGGTCTTTGTTTATGTCTACCTTTGGTTAATAGGGTTTTAACCCTATGGTGTACTCGTGTTTGGGGAGGTTGTGAGCGTGAGCATCTTTCCTTGTTGGATTGATTTTCTCTCTTCTAAGCTTTGTTTTGGTTTCTCTAAGGGAGGGGATGGAGTGTAATGATATTGGTACTCATGTTTTGTTATTGTACAACATGTGGTAGGTGTTGTTTGATTGATAGAGTGTTTTGTTTCATCTCACTCTTCTCTTTTCATATTGTAATCTTTGTTTTCCTTTATTTCTTTTATTTTCTATAAAGGAGGGAGATGTGTTGTACATTGATTCTTCATGTAATATGCTTGTCTTTTGTCTTAGTCCTTTCTTTGTGTTTTCTTGTTCCCTGTCTACCACAATGCCTATGTATGTTCTGACTTCTACCTGGAGAATTCCATGAGTGTCAGTTGGTGGTCTGGTCAGCTGGCGAGGATTGTACTCAGCTGTGTCCTGCATTAAATCTATTTGTAACCAACCAGAAGTATCCTGTCATCTGTCCGCATCATCTTTACAACAAAAACCTATTTCTATTTTCTGCTTGGGTGAGTCTTTCGACTAAAGATGCCGGAATAATTGAATGTCCTTCTGCTTTGATTCTTCTACAAGTGTGCACCAATTTTCTGACTCCCAATCCTTCTTTGCCTTAGCTTGTGCCGTTTTATACAGTTTCCTACTGTTTTTAATGTCTAACCGAGATGTTTTCTTGACCTCCACAATTAAGTCGTCCTTGGCTTTTTTTTTTGCAAACCTCATTATATCACGGGGCAGTACTCGGTTGGAATAAGTTTGGATTACACTGTTTTTTAAAGAATGGTCTTAGTGTAAGAGTCAGTTGCTGGAAAGTGGCCATAGTGTCATCTGCACTGGCAACAGTTATTGCTCATAACGGGGAGGATCTGAGCTACCTCAAAATAGATTTTTGGGAGAAGGGTGGCATCAGCCAATATCTGTGGCCATTTTACTCTTTTGTTGTTGTTAGTGGTAATTACAGGGACAATCCTATGCCAGGACTGGCCATGTAACATTTCTAGGCCAGACAGCGTAAGTGCCTGAGCATTGTGGTTGCTGCCATCCCGATTTAATACAACCATATCTTTAACATTTGGCCATAGATCAAGATCACTCAGAATATAGTCGATCCTGCTCTTAACTTTCCCCTCCTTAAACGTGTGACATGCTTCTGTATCCGAGCGTGTCCGACCGTTGCAGGCTCATACCACATTAGTGATGGTGAATGATAATACCTGTTGCTCCACCTGAGTACATTTCTTGATGGCTGTGGTCTGAAGCTTATCAACCCCTCTAGCTTTGTCTTTGTCATGCAATAACTCCTGTATATAGTCAACCGGTTTGAATGTTATATTAAAATCACCAGTGACTATGAGTTGGTACTTACCCTTAGTTGTATCAAGGTAGTTTGTTAGTGTGGTTATCGTGTCTGATATCTTATGGGGCTACTAAAGCGATTATAAATATGAACCGCAAAACCTTCAACAAACGACCCACCATTAATTCAAGCAGCGTTAATAAACGCCAGATCCCTCCCCAAACACAAAATAGAAATCGCCGATTTCATCGACGCTCAGAAACTGGATCTTTTGTTCGTCACCGAGACATGGGGCGACGACGCATCAGGACCCGACTTCATAGAAGCCACTCGAATCAACTACAATGTTTGTAGATTAGACAGACCAATAAAAAGAGGTGGTGGCATTGCCATAATTTACAAAGACCTCTTCAAACTCACGACTAAACCATTTGCATGCCCAGAATATGAGTCTCTTATTTTTACTCTAGGCCTATCTGCAAAATCATCCTTTAAGGGGATGCTGATTTATCGCCCTCCAGGGTCAAGAGCTAAGTTTCTAGCTAACATAGGAAGTATAATTGAAGCAGTCGCTGACGCCCCTCACTTTACGTTACTGGGTGACTTTAATTTTCACCTTGAGACTTCGACCAACCACGATACCACGCAGCTTCTTGCAGACCTCTCAGCAGCAGGCCTAATACAACTCATCAACTCCCCTACGCATCAGGCAGGACACACATTAGATGGTATATTTACTAACAGTCCTCTTGTAAATGTTACCCAAATAATTCCACTCATCTGGACGGACCATTCAGCTATTTGTTTCACAGTACAAACAAACCCCATTAAACCGAGCTTCACTGCACCAGCTCGCTCAACATACAGAGACTGGAAAAATGTCAATATAACCCAACTAGCAGAGATGATGCAGGACAATCATATCCCCAATGAGCACGACCCTACTAAAGCATCCTCCAACTATCTGACAATCCTAGACATGGCCTGTAACAAGCTAGCCCCGCTCAAATCATCACATCGGAACAGAAAAACACCTTCAGCCCCATGGTTCTCTGAGGCCCTACGCATGCAGAAACAATACTGCAGGAACCTCGAAAGACAATGGCGTCGCAACTACAGTCCGGCAGACAAAACAAACTATAAAAATGCCCTCTCCATTTACAAAAGACTGCTAACCACTGAGAAAAGCCATTACTTTACCACTCAAATCAATCAGGCAAAAAACTCGGCAGGAGAACTATTCAGGGTAGTTACCACTCTATCTAACCCCCCTACGCCGCCCCTAGAAGGCTCTCAGTCACTGGCAGATGCCTTGGCCAGCTTCTTCGAGGAAAAAGTCAGCTCCATCTTCCAGACTTTCTCTCACTCTGCCCCCCTACCGTCTACGAGTCCTCCCCTTACGGGCACTCAGCCAACCATATTGACTTTCAGCTCCGTTGACCAGGATCACATTCAACGTCTGGTAGCCAGCACTAAATCCGGTTCTCCCCTCGATCCATGTCCCCCTTCCATTCTGAACCTCATCCCGGAAGCAATCTCCCCCCCGTTGTCTACCATATGCAATGCTATGTTCGCAACAGGTATATATCCCTCAGTCTGGAAAGAGGCGATCATAAAGCCATTGCTGAAAAAACCAACGCTAGACCCTCTTATCCCAGCTAGTTATAGACCTATCGCCTGTCTCCCATTTCCAGCAAAGATTTTTGAAAAGTCTATGAACATTCAGCTATCAAAATTCATCAACGACAACAGTTTGCTCGATGACACCCAGTTCGGTTTTAGACAAGGACACGGGACAGAGACAGCACTATTGAAAGCCGCAGACGAACTCAGAACAACCATGGACAAGGGAGGGACGGCCGTATTGATACTCCTAGATCTCTCCGCCGCATTTGACACGGTCGATCTTGTCACTCTAATCGACCGTGTCGCGGCGCAGGGAATAGGAGGAACAGCTAAAGATCTGATCGCCTCATTCCTCGCCAATCGTCCCCAGACTGTCAAAATGGGTAATTTCACCTCCCAGACCTTCTCACTCCCTTGTGGAGTTCCACAGGGCTCCTCGCTAAGTCCGACGCTTTTTAATATCTATGTATCGGACTTAGCGAGGGTGATAAAATCCTATGGTATTGCCCTTACCACGTACGCCGATGACACGCAACTAGTACTATCGGTGTACAACAACGGAGCAAGCGTTGCAGCCAATTTTCAGGAGGGAATGAAGGCGATAAGCTCCTGGATGTCATCAAACTGCCTCAAACTTAACTCCGACAAAATGGAGGTGATGACATTCGGGAGCTTGAGACCAACATGGTCCCCACAATGGTGGCCACCGGAGATGGGATCCCCCCCCCAACCAGTGGTTAAGGTCCGCAACCTGGGAGTCACCTTTGATAATAAACTGAATTTCCACCATCACGCTAATGCCGTCGTATCATCTGCCTTCTACACCCTCAAAAAAATCAAGAAACTCCTTCCTTACCTACCACAGTCAGCCGGCAAAACACTCATTAGCACCTTAGTGTTTTCAAGAACGGATTATTGCAACTCTCTGCTTCTGAATGCTCAGGAAGGGGTTCTCAACAAACTCCAGACTGTCCAAAATGCGGCAGCCAGAACCTTACTCTCTATTCCCAAATTCACTTCTGTCTCCCATCACATTAAAGAGCTCCATTGGCTCCCAATCAGGAGCCGAATAAAATTTAAGGCCCTCTGTATAGCCTATAAGACCCTTAATAACTCAGGGCCAAAGTTCTTAAAGGAAGCTCTTCGACCATTGGAGCAACGCAGGACCCATCGATCCTCCACAGCCTTCATGCTACATGTCCCTCGGACAAAAAAAGCCACTTGGGGAGACAGGTGCTTCACTACAGCCACAGCTAAGCTGTGGAACACCCTCCCACTCCATATCAAGACCGCTCCCACGCTCCTTAAATTCCGAAAAAGCCTCAAGACATGGCTTTTCTCTTCCTCCTAACTTCCCCGTCATAGTTTAGGGAGCTCTATGATCACCAGCGCCGAGACACCTGTATGGGTATTTGTGCGCTTTAAAAATAGCAAAATAAAATAAAATAAAATAAAATAAAATAGCCTAAGGTTAATATTTTCTTTCGGAGAAGTCAATTCTAAGCCAAGAATCTCCTCTGAACGTAGTTTCAGCACCTTGATTTTGCATGCTAGATAGGTCTTAGCCCAAATCAATAAACTACCGGCTGCGCGGCCAGCTGGAGGCTGGCTAACCTCTATGCTACAGGTAGTAAAGCCCACCCTGTGTACCTGCTCAACCGCCCAGGTTTGTTGGAACAGACATAGGGGAAATCCATCTACTAAATTGCACCATTCGGGGTCAATTAACTTTGACCTTAGGCCTGAAATGTTCCAGGATAAGATTTTCAAATCCTGAGTTTCTAACACGCATTCCTGGGCGTTACATCTTGAGGTAGTTTTTGCTCTCTCATGATCTAAGTGTTAGGACTTGTGGCATGGCTTGATTACTGGGCCACAGGGTACAGTTACATTATTGGTATTAGTTTTGAAAAACTCTTCGAACTGAGTAACGGAAGGTGCCTTAGGTATCATTTGTGGATTGGTAGTTGCAATGGATAGTCAATTTGGGGAATCCAGGTCAGTCAGGGGTTGGAATGTATTTCTCAATTCCAGGAGGAGAGGGAACTCCTGTCTCACAGTAGGTTTCTTATTGAATGACTTAGTGACTGGGGTATTTAGGCCTGCGCATTCGAGGTGCCTGTAGAAAAACCCAAGTGGCACAATATCAATCCCGCGTCTTGGCCTCTGAATTAGTGGATTTTTCCCGCAGCTGAGCATCTGCCCTGCTAGCATTGGGGATCTACAGTTTATGATAATGCAATCTCCTGCTATATGTTTACGGAGTGGTCCGACCTAGCTTACCCGTCCTATAAACAGTATATCACTATAGTTGGTATTTGAGAAATTTGTATTCTGGGTTAGCCAGTGGCAGACTTTGTTTTTCAACTGGTTTTGTGATTCCATTCGATTTTCCTGTGTTGGGGGGACATTGGTTAGAATTTCTACATAGGAGCAGCCGTATGGGGTAAGATGTAATGTCACCTTATTATCTTGATCCTTCAAACCATTTTGATTCAGCAATTCAGAGTCAGGGAGAGTCTGTTTACTACAATCTGTTATATTCCTTGCGGAGGTGGTGTTAAGAACAGGAGGCCCAGTGTTACTAGAGGGCAACCTAACACTCTCCAGGTGACTAGAAAGTAAGGGTCGTGTCATTCCTATTTGTTCCAGTATTTAGGGTACAGGATGGTAAATCTACATTTCTGATGAAATGCCCCTCACAGTAGTTTAAGACCCCGTCAAATTGTGCCCCCTTCACATATTTTCATGTTTACCCCTGCGCCAGATAATATATTGGCAAACGATTTTTGAATTTGTTCCACACTTGTCTCCAGTTTGTCAAGTCTGGCCGGAATGGGCAAAACATTATTGGAGATGTTTTTTTCTATGCATGACATTAATGTTTCAATAGTTTGAGGGGAAAGACCTTTCGAGTGGAGCGGCAAAACAGTGTCTAAGTCAATCAGAGAAGAAGACCTTTGCCTTGTGTCAGTAGATGCTTCTGGAACTCATTCCTGGATCTTTTTCCTGGATCTAGTCCTTACAACCCATGGAGGTTCCAAGTGTTTCACCTTCTTTCGCTTTTTAGCTGGAGTTTCACAAGGCGGAGTCGCCGTTAGTTGTAGTAGAGGGCGCTGAGCGGGGGATGAGAGAGATGGGCTTTTATTGTGTACATGAATGTTCTGACTAGAATCACTTGTTGGTGCAGTTTGTACAATGACCTCAGCAATAGGAGCAGAAATTAAAGCAGCTGAACCGCCTTCTACAGACAAACGTCGCTCTGCAACCTCAATTTCCTTGTCAATGGCCTTGGAGGCCCGTAGTAGGAAACAGATGAGTGTAGAGGTATACAGAGGTTTTGGAGTGACCGCATTTCCCCCCTTGATTTCAGTTTAGCTGACATTTCAAAAAGGGGAGTATACCTGGTGTGTATCAAACTTACCTGAGGAAGAAGACTCTGTTCAGGCTCCTCCTTGGGATTCGGCGTAGGTTTCGAAAAGTGGAATAGCCGGAACCAAGAACCAAGAGACTAGGCCCGCCCCTATCATCTTCCGAGCTCTGACAGGCAAGGACGCCCACGAGCAGCTTTAAGGCGCCTCCGGGTGCTGGCAAATGACGTGGGGGGCAGCGGCCGCGTGCGAGGCTGGGACCGGAAGTCCTGGTCCTCCTCTCCCCCACTGGTAGCTGGAGGCAACAGGCAGCAGTGACAGGACGGGCTTCTAGGAACGTATAATCTCTCTGTATTTCTTGTAACCACATTTAAGCAGGCATTACAAATACTCCCTTACAAACTGAATAACTGCCTAATCTCCTGATACCTTGCATTGGGGTAAAACCTACAAATGTTGTTGCCCTCAAAACCGTAGTGACCCTGAAGAATCAAGTATTCCTCCAGGTTCTTTTAAATTGCTTGTGGGAGCACCTCAGATCAATTTCCCAAGTAAATCAAGGAACTGCTCCATATAGACCATTTGTGTGTGGACCTTCAAACACATACCTAGATGCTGAATGGCACTCTAGCGTCTTTTTACATACCAATCTAGGGCTTCATTAGCCTCTCAGGCCATAGCGTAGTTGACACAGACCGCTACTATCCTTCATCTTATGCTTATGAGTTACATTGAGTATTTTATGGCTTGGAACATGCTTAAATCGCCTGTCTGGCAGAAAACGTCAATACAAAACGTCTTCAAACTGTCTTGAAAGCCCAGAGTTCACAATGACGAACCCCACTCCCCCCCAAAAAAACCTTTTTCATCCCAGTTTTCTCAGAAAGCCATAGGCTATTCTCACATCACTTCAGGCTAGAGAGTACAAAAACATGATCTCTTTTATGCAGTAATAAACAAATCTATAACAGAACTCCTTAGAGAGAACTGTAAAGACTGATCTGTGTCCAGAGAGGCCAGAATATGGGTGTCATCTCTTCCCCACATTAACCACTCCCTCCAATTTTCCAATTGTCTTTCTCACATACTGCATTACATACTGGGTACTGAGCATTCCCAATAACCCAGACAGCAACAGTTTCTTTATGAAGTCAGGGGAGCGCCCGCTGGAAGCTACGCTAATTGTTAAAAATAAAATGGCAATTAAATGATTTCATTGACATTTTATTTTTAACAATTAGATTGACTTGCAGCAGCCGCCAGCCTGCACCCGAGCCAGGAGAAATGGGGAAGTGCCCTGATTGTCCTATGCTGGCGATTGGCATCACATAGGATTGGCAGATACTGCAAAGTATACATGTCAGTTTGTCTGTCTTATGATGGCCCGCCTGACATGCGCACTTTGCAGCTCTCCACTCAGCTGTCTCAGACAGCTAGGTGGAGAGCAGGCACAGGCCTCCAAGGCCTAAAGGAGCATTGGTGCAACCCGCTCCATCCAATCCTGGTGCTGCTCCCATGCTGGTTAAGGGAGCTCTTTCTTCCACAGACTACAGAAGAACTCAGAGGAGCACTCGTCATAGCCGTGGGTAAGTGCAATTTACTTTTTATTTCTTATATATTAAATGTGTAATGCATTTAGTTTAGTTTGTGTTTAATTTTGGGCTTTTGGAGGGAGGGGTTGTTTGTATTTGGGCTTTTGGAGGGATGGGTTGTTTCGTTTGGGCCTTTGGAGGGTGGGTTTGTTTAATTTTGTTTTTTTTGGAAGTGGTGGGGCACTTTGCTCGCCCGCCACTTTCAAAAGGTATCAGCCGCCCGTTAGGTGTGGGCGGAAAATCCGTTCCGCTCGCGGATTTTGCGGATTTTCGGGAAATCCGCAATCCGCGAGATTTGCGAATTTCCCGCAAAATCCGCAAATCCGCGAGCAGCGGATTTTGCTCGCACTGCTCGCACTGTTCGCGTGAGTTCGCGCCCCGCGAATAAGTGCAAAATTGCAGAAATACGATTTTAGCAAAACTGAAAGTAACTACTTACCAGGTTCAAAAGTTCAGGCACATCATTAGTAGCCATTTCCTGTAGTGCTTCCTGAGGGGCCCCTCCAGAGTTCAGTTGCCAGTTGAAACTATTATGTGACCCTGCTCTGAACCTCAGAATAGTTACACATATGCCACAAAGGTCCTGAATTACAGCTAAGGGAGACAAGCAGGAGCCAGGCTGGAAGTTAAAATCCATTAATCAGCCCCTAATTCATTATTGTCAGTTGGGGCAGGGCAGGTGTTGTAACTAATTTTGCAACAATGAAAGCACTTAGCAAGTGCAAAAGATCACTAATCAGGGCGCACTAAGGAAGCAGGTGCCAGCTAAAAAAATATTCTGTGACACATTAATCAGCCCCAAATTAATTCAGGTCACTTGAGGCAGGGAAGGTGTGCTTTGCTTTGCCGAAAATAATGTACACTGGACAACCAGAGGGTGTGATGATGAAACAGAGGGTGGCATGGGTGGGCCAGAGGGTGGCATGAGTAGTCAGAGAGTGGCAGTGGTGACAGAGAGTGGCAGTGATGAAGAAGAGTGTCCCAAACAGGCTGGACACGTAGAAACAACAAGTTCGCAAAACTTGCGACCCGACAGGTAAGTTCGCAAATTGCGAAATTGTAAAAACCCTCGCGAACTGGCAGAAACACGGGCGAACACAAAAAAAAAAAAATCCGCAAATTCGCGGGAATTCGCGGATTTTGCGGATTGCGAATCCGCAAATCCGCAAAATTCACGAACGCGAGATCCGCAAAATTCGCTCATGCTTACCGCCCGTGAACCCAGATGTCAGTGAGTTAAGACTCTCTTAAATGTAAGCAGTCCTGTCAAGTGTCACGCAACACGTGTGACACTCACGCATTTCAGTGCGGTGATCCGCATCACCGCACTGAAATAAAATGTCACGCATTTTGCACCTGCTGCCAGGCGAGCCACCAACGGCGCCTGTCACTGTGCCCGTGGCTCTCTCTGCTGCGAGGTGCGCCTGCTTCTGTGTCCCATAACAGTTAACCAGACTGCTGCAGCTCTCTGAGAGAGCCGGCGCTACAAATGTATCGACTGCAGCAGCACTGACTCTGTCTGCCAGGGGCCTGTTGCCCTGGAAACAGAATGCGGCAATTGGTGCGGCTGCGGGCGGCGCCAGCAAGGCTCATGACACAGCAGGGGGCCGGGCTGCCTGCCTGTCAGTCCCGATAACTGCAGCGCCAGAGCCAATGAATCATCACTGTGTCACCAGGGGGCCGGGATTTAATCCGGATGTGCGGCGGACTGCCGTCACGTCCGGCAGGGCCAGGAACAGGAAGAAGTAAGCGGCGCGGGCGGGGGAATCAAATGCAGGCTACCTTGCTCACTCACAGCCTAATGGGGGTCCGGCCGCATGATCGATTGCGGCTGCCTGGGCCCGCCGCCGCCGCTGCAAACTGGCCAGCTGAGCAGAGCTCCACCAGGAGGACAAGCGGAGCGGCGCGGCTGCGGGGGTGGTGTCCGACACTCGGGGAGGGCGAGGCAGTAAGCAGTAAAATAGCTACAAATACCCCACTTTGAAATACAGCTTTCAAGTCCTTGTGGCAAAGGCGATAAGGTACATGGACTCTGTTTGCACGACAAGCCGCTAATAATGGCAAAATGTGTGCTTTAAATGGTTTAAATATTTAGATTACCTGAGCCATATTTTACAACGTTCCCTGGCAACACAACTTGCATGAGCACCCCCTCTTTGTGCCCGGGGGCCAGTTTGGTATTACAGAAGGAGTCGCAGGTGTTTGCATAGCTCCAACTCAAATACAGATCTCGTTGGCACTAAATATACATCAGTGCGAGCTCCAGGGGGCTTCCCTCATTTCCTTGTGGTGTGACCCCATGCAAATGAGATAATCTTTTGCTTTTGTGCCTGCGCCACATTAAAGACACTGATGCAGAGGCAAGGCTGCTGTCAGGCAGCCACTGACTGTGCGCAATGCAAAGGAGATGCAGTCAGCGCGCTCATACAGCTTCCGTTTGCAAAGGGGGTATTAAGGCTCCCATAGGCCTCATCCTGAAGGGGGTTACAGTCACTCACTGCACCAACTAGCAGGGGGACCTCTGCCCTCCAGGCTTGGTTACTACTGTAGAATGAAAGGCGGCCTGGCAGCTTCAAACAGCTGGTCTGCCTATGAACAATAAATATATTGTTCCTGTGAGAGGTGCTAGTTTTCTTCTGCGCTAGGAACAGCACATTTGCTGTGATTGGCACAGTGTCTGGCCTGTCCCCGTTGCACAGATTTAACTGCACTGTGGTGCAGAATGCGTCAGTGCGTCACATGTATACTGTGGCTCCTGGTTGGTGTAAATAAGGCAAAGCTTTGCAAAGGAGGGTTGTAAGAAAACCATGTTGATAAAATGACTGCCATATAGACTTGCATTAAACCTCTTCACGGCTCGTCATGAGGCACAGTGGAGCTGTGCTCATGACAAGCTGAGCTCGTCATAACAGCCGTGGAACTCCCACGCGGGGCAAATTCCCCTCCTGTACGGGGCATTCCATTAAGTAGGCGGAGTCATGACGAGCTTAGCTCGTCATGAGCACAGCTCTGCTGTGCAGCATGACGAGCTGGGCTCGTCAAGAGTACTGCGGCACCGCGCGCGGGCCCCCTCCCGCACACCGCGGGGGAATTAGTCCAGCGGCGAAGGCGTTAAAAATATAGATCCAAAATTCCCTAGACTTTAAGTACTAGCCCACAAAGTCCTGCAACAAATGTAAATCACTTATATTCACTTCTCCTAATGTGATTGCTCATGACTTAGTAATTGAGATGATTGTATCCTACTAACCTGAGCTGGGTTTTAAAAAGTGTATGTTGACACTCAGCACATGATATGTGTTGGACCCAGCCCGTTGGGCAGGTTCACCCCTAGACTTTTTGCTTTTTCCTAGCCTGTTTATGGAACCTGGTGTTGGTGATTTTAGGCCTCTGCGCACTTTTTCACTGTGGTACAGTGTAAAGTGCTTGAGCTCTCTGTGAATGAATGGTGAGTGACCTGCCCTCCCATAGGAATGAATGGGGAATATGTATGCCCATGGTAGTTCCTGATGTGTGGGGAGTGCAGGGGCGAGTTTGGTATGTATGAACTCGTGAGAATGAATGCTGCAAAATGATATATGCGGCATGACTGTGTCTAGTCTAGAAGTACTACTTTTGGAAGTTGGCATATTTGTGTAAGTTGGTGCTGGCGTGTGATTGGCTGGTGAGCCTGGCCCAGAGTGCCTGGGCCTGCTTGTGGATTGACTGTCTGGTTTGAGGATGACAGGGGCTGGAGAGCCCAGGAGGTTGTCTGAAGTCAGCACATGGATGAAAGGCAGCATCTGCTGCCATGGAAGTGGGAGGAGATGGCACCTGATAGTGAAGGGCTGTGCCTGCCTAACTACAAAGCTGGCTACACCTCCCGCTGGGCGACTGTCACCTCTGTCCCTGATACTGAAGGGACTTCCCTATAACCAGTTCTGGCTGGTTCTCACACTGCCTGCTTCAAAGGACTTCAAAGGACTTCAAATACTTTTTTGTGTATAAGAAGGGGCTGTGTCCCCTTCCAAAATGTTCTTGTTTCTGACTTGAATCTACCAGGGGCGGGCGCTGCCCAGCCCCTGGATGCCTGGAGGACTTCTGGGGGGACCCCTCTGCCCTGCCTGGGCTGAGGGGGGAATTTGCTGGACTTTCTGCCCCCCTAAGCACCTGGAAGTGCTTTTTCTGTGCTGTAGCGCTTGGGAGCGCTGGATTTGTCCTTCTTAGCACAGGGAGCGCTTTAAATTTCCTTTAGCGCTTAAGAGCGCTTTATTCCTGCTCCTGGGAGCGCTGTGGATCGTCATTTAGCGCTGGGAGCACTTTATTTACTTTGCAGGTGCCCACCCTGCTTATGGTTGCTCTAGCGAGTGCCCACCTCGCTTATTTGCTAATTTTTTATATTTTACTCGAGGGAGCCCACTCCTCGGTAAATTCTCCCCAGCCTCTGAGCCCCTGAAACGGGCCGCCGCGCTGCCCGCGGCGACCCGGAAGTGCTTGGCCGGCTGGCCAATCACAGCGCGGCCGGCCGGAAGTCCCGCCTCGCAGCCCGGGTGCCGAGGAATGGCGACCGTGATGCGAGGGGAGAGAGAGGAGGCAGCATGGCGGCCGGATCGCAGGGCTCCCGTGATGCGAGGGAGCCCTGCTGCAGGATGGAGACCGGAGAGGAGCCTGGAGGTGCGAGGAGGAGGGCAGCTTCAGGCGCAGGCGGGGCTCCGGTGTCGTGGAGAGCCCCGCACTGCCTCAAGAAGAGCCTGCCGACACCAGAGGAAGATTGCCGGTGAGTGGGGCAGACAAAGGGGAGGGGCGCCGGGACTCATTGTCGGTGTCCGCCCCCCCCCCCTAAGCGCGAGCCCGTGCTTCTTGGCAATGTGAAGCCATGAAGGCTTCAAGGGCGGCCCCGGTTGGCAGTGGGTCGCCCCAACGTGCACGGAGCCCGGAGCTCCCCGCCTCATTTTGTATTTAAAGCCCTGGGAGGCTCTGGGGGCATTTTGAGAAGTTAGAGTCCCCCGTAGGGGACTCCACCGTGAATGGAGAGTCAGGGCGGCCCCGTTTGCCAGTGGGCCGCCCCAACGCGATAGAGAGCCCATGAGAGGCTCTTGGGGGCCTATTTTAGTTAAGAGCCACGAGGGCTCTAGAGGGCACAGTGAATTCCTGAGCCAGATGGCTCCAGCGCCCCCCCCTACTTCTTTCCAGAGCCCAGAGAGCTCCAACGCTTTGGGGGCATGTTTTGCTGTGGAGCCTGTGTGGCTCAGGCTTGTTTCCTTCCCAGTGTAAGAATTGGCTTTTGTAGTTTGGTTTGCCCTGTTCCCATCATGCAGTGGGACAGGAACAGACTAATTTGCATACAGCCAGGTTCTGAAACTGGGATGGTGCAGTGAGCTAAAAATCGGTGTTGGATCTAGCCCTGATCTCTTGACTGGGCGAGAGCTTTCTGCTTAATTCAGAGACTCTGTCCCTCACCACCCCTTGTTGTAAATATATGTGTGGCTCAGGTGGCGCAGATTTGTTCTAGGGGCTACTGAGAGCCCTGCCACAGCTTTTTGATCCCAGCTGCCCAGCACTTTGTGGGCAGCTGCCACGTTTAGGTTTTGGTACTTTTGGACTGGCGCTGCATGGCAGCGCGCCCTGACATTGGACACAGGGCATCTGAGCCCCAACAAGGCCAGTTGGCCTAGGGACTGCCACAGGTGGTGGCTTATGTAAGTCATGCGCAATGTGATTCCTATGTTTTTAATAGTAATTGCCTACTGTGTGTTTTTGCGCTATTGACTTATGTTCTGGCACCTCTGAATGTGTAGGTTTATGCATTCTGTGTCTTTCTTTCCTTGCGCTGCACCTCTGAATGTTTAGTCATCATGTGTCTTCTTGCGCTGCACCCCTGAATGTATTTTATTGCATCATGTGCTTTATTCTTAACACCTCTGAATGTTTTAGGCATCCTGTGTTTCTCTTTATTACTCCTCTGAATGTGGTTTATGCATCATGGGTAAGGTGTTCTGGTTTATACCCCTAAATATGTTTATACTTAGGTGGTTGTCTTTTCTACTCCTCTGAATGTAGGTTTATTGCATCATGAGTAATGTATTCTTTCTTAGACCCCTAAATGCTGTGTGATACTTAGGTGGTTCTTCTTTTTTTAGTACAGGTGGTCCTAGTAAGGTCCTGGTTCCTGTTACCAGTGGATACTGGTTGTGATCTTTGTGATTACCATTTTATGTTTATTATTTCTTATTCTAGAAGTACTATATCTGATCTGACAGTGGCCCATGTGGCCCTGTCTTGTAAATAATCCCATGTGAATATTACCCGTGCCAGTTGGCACCATGTATATGTGTGATTTTATCTGATGTGTTTTTACAATACAAAAGTTATTTTTATAATAACCTTGTGTGGAGTCTCTTTTGTGGTGTGCCTAGTATGTTGTTGCTGTTGTGCGCTGGCGCAAATGCTTTACACATTGCCTCCGAGTTTAGCCTTACTGTTTGTGCCAAGCTACCAAGGGGGTGAGCAGGGGTTATCTTGGCGTGTGACTTCCTTGCCCTGACTAGAATGGTGGTTTCTGCCTGGCTTTGGCGTCCAGAAATAGCCAGTTCTAACATTGTTGGTCAGCGGTGCGGATTTGGACTTGTGTTTGCGCAGTGCCATAGCGACAACTGGCTACATTACAAAACTCTGCAATTGTTTTTTTCAGATAGTCACATGTTTGGGATTATTGTTTTTGATTTTTTTCCTCAAGAGTGTCATTTTCAAATGTGTTTTCTGCACTTTATGTTTAGTGGCAGATGAGAGAAATTGACAGGGCGGGACGCCAGTAGAGGGGGAGGTTCCCATAGCTTAGGAATTCCTTGCTGGGTCCAGTGTCCAATCCCAAATCCTGTCCCTGTGTGGGTAGATGGAAGAGAGGGAGTGTGAGGAGAAAAGACTAGCTCAGGAGGGTGGTTGTTCCCTGAGTGTAGTGTGTGTGTCTGGATTCCCCAGTGTGGTAGGATCCAGTGGTGGCAGCTTAAATGTGTCCAGTGTGTTAATTCCCATTCCCCGCTCCCAGAGTTTGGTACCTGTGTCACGTGTGGTCAGGTGGAGTGATCAGGGGTGGTAGAAACTGCCCTACCAGTCCGAGGGGGGGGAGTGTGCGAATGAGTGATGTGCTGAACTGGAGGAGTTGGTGTGAGTTTTCTTTTTGTTAAAGAGCTTGCATGAGAGGTGTACCTTTGGTGGTGTGCAGGAGGTCCTGCAGAGGCACTGGACAAGAAGGTGGATGTCTGGCGGTGTGCTAGATGTCTTGCAGAGGCATTAGGGAGTGATTCTAAAAGGAGTGGCTTGTGTATCTGATGATCCTGTGAAGGGGAAGAGGTTCATGTGTAACCCAGCTAGGTCCCAGTAGTATGGTAGGGTTGTAGGGGCTCACGCCCTGTCTCAGTGGAGGCGGAGTGAGTGTGGGACGGTGTGTCCCACGTCGGCCTGAAACCCTATCTCAGGGCCTGGAGGGTTCCCTAAGGGAGCGCCAGGTCAGGGGCCTAAGCTGTACCTAGGTCATTTGAGGAGGATCTTCCTGTGTCTAGAGGATGGGGAGTGTCTGTAACCAGAACTCCGGCGGTCCTAGTGTTGGGCAGTACCGCTCCTAAGTGGAGGGTGCAGAAGTCCTGGCTCGCTGAGCATCTGACCGTCTAGAGTGCTTGACCATTTGTGGGGCCTCTGGAGGTCGTTCCCCGAGGAGGGGGGAAAGCCGGGTTGGGGGTATGGCCTGACCTGGAAGGAGTACTGGAGGAAAGTGTGTCACTGATACGCCGCTGGCGTGTGCTCTGTCTAGCCTGGGACATACTGAGAATTACCCTGTGATAGGGAGTACTGGAGGAGAGTGTGTCGCTGATACGCCGCTGGCGTGTGCTCTGTCTAGCCTGAGACATACTGGAACTGGAAGGGGGTGCAGAGGGACGGTGTCCATACTTCTGACCCCGGTGCAACCTGAGGGTTTAGATCTTAGGTTGGGAGATTAGGAAACTTCTAGGTCAAGAGGAATCTCCGCCAAAGTGGATCAGCTGAAGAGACTGAGGGGGCTGCCCTTGCTGTGTGTTCTGGGGCCCACCTGCAGTTTTTTGTTTCCACTAAGGTAGAGGAAAGGGGACTTTGCTGTGTGCTGTGTCCCCCCACCTGCTTGAAAAGGGACTGTGCTGTGTGCTTTGTACCTCAGAAGTGGAATAGTTTCCAGGTGGTAGACCAGTGATGGAGTAAGGTCCTGATCTGGTAGGAGAATTGTGTTCTGGTGAGTGCTTCTCTGTGAGGGTGCGGAAACCCAGAAGTAGAGGTAGGGTGGGGCATTCTTGACCGTGACCTCTGGTCAGCCTGAGGGTGTGGTCCCTAGGTTGTTGGATCAGTGGTAGTTGTAGCTACCCTGAGAGAGAGAGTGGAGAATGGCTATTGTGTGCCAGGGGTTACTACCCCCCACTCTGTGGATTAGTTAGGACCTGTGATTTGGATGGCCTATGGCCTGGTCTTGGCTGTGGATGACTAGGAAGTACCAGTGGGGTATCCTAGTTGTGTCAGAGAGTTATTGTTTGGAGGTAACCAGTTGGGTCAGAGTGGCGTAAAACCGGAAGGTGTCCCTGCTGTGCGGGCCCATGTCCGTGTTTTGTCGCCCAAAGCAAGGAAGCCCATCAGTGGAGTGATTGGTCTACCCTGCGTTTTGGCTGGAAGGGGGTTGTGTTGGACCCGGCCCGTTGGGCAGGTTCACCCCTAGACTTTTTGCTTTTTCCTAGCCTGTTTATGGAACCTGGTGTTGGTGATTTTAGGCCTCTGCGCACTTTTTCACTGTGGTACAGTGTAAAGTGCTTGAGCTCTCTGTGAATGAATGGTGAGTGACCTGCCCTCCCATAGGAATGAATGGGGAATATGTATGCCCATGGTAGTTCCTGATGTGTGGGGAGTGCAGGGGCGAGTTTGGTATGTATGAACTCGTGAGAATGAATGCTGCAAAATGATATATGCGGCATGACTATGTCTAGTCTAGAAGTACTACTTTTGGAAGTTGGCATATTTGTGTAAGTTGGTGCTGGCGTGTGATTGGCTGGTGAGCCTGGCCCAGAGTGCCTGGGCCTGCTTGTGGATTGACTGTCTGGTTTGAGGATGACAGGGGCTGGAGAGCCCAGGAGGTTGTCTGAAGTCAGCCCATGGATGAAAGGCAGCATCTGCTGCCAGGGAAGTGGGAGGAGATGGCACCTGATAGTGAAGGGCTGTGCCTGCCTAACTACAAAGCTGGCTCCACCTCCCGCTGGGCGACTGTCACCTCTGTCCCTGATACTGAAGGGACTTCCCTATAACCAGTTCTGGCTGGTTCTCACACTGCCTGCTTCAAAGGACTTCAAAGGACTTCAAAGACTTTTTTGTGTATAAGAAGGGGCTGTGTCCCCTTTCAAAATGTTCTTGTTTCTGACTTGAATCTACCAGGGGCGGGCGCTCCCCAGCCCCTGGATGCCTGGAGGACTTCTGGGGGGACCCCTCTGCCTTGCCTGGGCTGAGGGGGGGACTTTGCTGGACTTTCTGCCCCCCTAAGCACCTGGAAGTGCTTTTTCTGTGCTGTAGCGCTTGGGAGCGCTGGATTTGTCCTTCTTAGCGCAGGGAGCGCTTTAAATTTCCTTTAGCGCTTAAGAGCGCTTTATTCCTGCTCCTGGGAGCGCTGTGGATCGTCATTTAGCGCTGGGAGCGCTTTATTTACTTTGCAGGTGCCCACCCTGCTTATGGTTGCTCTAGCGAGTGCCCACCTCGCTTATTTGCTAATTTTTTATATATTACTCGAGGGAGCCCACTCCTCGGTAAATTATCCCCAGCCTCTGAGCCCCTGAAACGGGCCGCCGCGCTGCCCGCGGCGACCCGGAAGTGCTTGGCCGGCCGGCCAATCACAGCGCGGCCGGCCGGAAGTCCCGCCCCCGCAGCCCGGGTGTCGAGGAATGGCGACCGCGAGGCGAGAGAGAGAGGAGGCAGCATGGCGGCCGGATCGCAGGGCTCCCGTGATGCGAGGGAGCCCTGCTGCAGGAGGGAGACCGGAGAGGAGCCTGGCGGTGCGAGGAGGAGGGCAGCTTCAGGCGCAGGCGGGGCTCCGGTGTCGTGGAGAGCCCCGCGCTGCCTCAAGAAGAGCCTGCCGACACCAGAGGAAGATTGCCGGTGAGTGGGGCAGACAAAGAGGAGGGGCGCAGGGACACATTGTCGTCGTCCGCCCCCCCCACCCCCCGTAGCGCGAGCCCGCGCTTCTTGGCAATGTGAAGCCATGAAGGCTTCAAGGGCGGCCCAGGTTGGCAGTGGGTCGCCCCAACGTGCACGGAGCCCGGAGCTCCCCGCCTCATTTTGTATTTAAAGCCCTGGGAGGCTCTGGGGGCATTTTGAGAAGTTAGAGTCCCCCGTAGGGGACTCCACCGTGAATGGAGAGTCAGGGCGGCCCCGTTTGCCAGTGTGCCGCCCCAACGCGATAGAGAGCCCATGAGAGGCTCTTGGGGGCCTATTTTAGTTAAGAGCCACGAGGGCTCTAGGGGGCACAGTGAATTCCTGAGCCAGATGGCTCCAGCGCCCCCCCCCCCCCCCCCTCCTACTTCTTTCCAGAGCCCAGAGAGCTCCAACGCTTTGGGGGCATGTTTTGCTGTGGAGCCTGTGTGGCTCAGGTGGCGCAGATTTGTTCTAGGGGCTACTGAGAGCACTGCCACAGCTTTTTGATCCCAGCTGCCCAGCACTTTGTGGGCAGCTGCCACGTTTAGGTTTTGGTACTTTTGGACTGGCGCTGCATGGCAGCGCGCCCTGACATTGGACACAGGGCATCTGAGCCCCAACAAGGCCAGTTGGCCTAGGGACTGCCACAGGTGGTGGCTTATGTAAGTCATGCGCAATGTGATTCCTATGTTTTTAATAGTAATTGCCTACTGTGTGTTTTTGCGCTATTGACTTATGTTCTGGCACCTCTGAATGTGTAGGTTTATGCATTATGTGTCTTTCTTTCCATGCGCTGCACCTCTGAATGTTTAGTCATCATGTGTCTTCTTGCGCTGCACCCCTGAATGTATTTTATTGCATCATGTGCTTTATTCTTAACACCTCTGAATGTTTTAGGCATCATGTGTTTCTCTTTATTACTCCTCTGAATGTGGTTTATGCATCATGGGTAAGGTGTTCTGGTTTATACCCCTAAATATGTTTATACTTAGGTGGTTGTCTTTTCTACTCCTCTGAATGTAGGTTTATTGCATCATGAGTAATGTATTCTTTCTTAGACTCCTAAATGCTGTGTGATACTTAGGTGGTTCTTCTTTTTTTAGTACAGGTGGTCCTAGTAAGGTCCTAGTTCCTGTTACCAGTGGATACTGGTTGTGATCTTTGTGATTACCATTTTATGTTTATTATTTCTTATTCTAGAAGTATTATATCTGATCTGACAGTGGCCCATGTGGCCCAGTCTTGTAAATAATCCCATGTGAATATTACCCGTGCCAGTTGGCACCATGTATATGTGTGATTTTATCTGATGCGTTTTTACAATACAAAAGTTATTTTTATAATAACCTTGTGTGGAGTCTCTTTTGTGGTGTGCCTAGTATGTTGTTGCTGTTGTGCGCTGGCGCAAATGCTTTACACATTGCCTCCGAGTTTAGCCTTACTGCTTGTGCCAAGCTACCAAGGGGGTGAGCAGGGGTTATCTTGGCGTGTGACTTCCTTGCCCTGACTAGAATGGTGGTTTCTGCCTGGCTTTGGCGTCAGCCTTAGCCTACCAGAAATAGCCAGTTCTAACAATATAGGAATGATTTTTTGTTTAAACATGATAACTATAAGCAGTTCTGATGGCATTGGTGTTTGAAGATAAAGGGGCCGATTATGATGTGGGCGGAAGCCTCCTCTTGACAGTCGGAATCTCTTCGACCGCGTCGGAGCCCTTCCGACCGACTCGGTTGATTTATATGATGACCACCCGATTACGATGTTCGCGGTCAGAATGCAAACCACGCGGTCATTCTGAATTGGTTCAGAGCGACTCGCGGAGCATTCGTGTTGGTCAGAACTGCATCGTACACCCCCATGGACATCGTTCCACCCTCGGGATTACGATGTCAATTTTCCAACAGCCTTTCCACATCAGCCTGTCAAACACGAAAAGGCTGTTGGAAAGTGACTTTGGGGGTCCCTGGCAGGGCCTTCTATGCCCCGTGGCCTACGGTTGATGTCCAAGGAGGTACCTAAGGGATCCCTCTGTAAAATCCTGCACATAGTGGCAGGCACCATGGGGTGCTTGTGACAGGGTGCAGGGTTGTCGAAAAACACCCCATTTCCCCATAGGAGCCTGTGTTACGACCGATTGTCGGGCGGAACACGAGCTCCCATAGGAAACAATGGGATTCCGACCGAACAGTGTTCAGTCACATCATAACCAGTTAGTCAGAACCACCAACCGCAAACCGATGGGCCCGATTCCGAGTTGATGTTGGGTGACGGCTTTCCCCCGACATCTTAATCGGCCCCAAAGTGTATTCCCAAGAGCACTCTGATTGTTAGGCAGGGCAACCTGGAAAATCAGCAGATCTTCTAGACTCCAAAGCTAATGATGTTTGGCAGAAACAGGCTAAGGGTTAATGTGACTCCAAGTGAAAGAAACATTTTTCCAAGCTCACAGTCTCTGTGGTGGGTGTAATATGGCATCCCCTTTTGATGATATATACATATATATATAGCTTTGCACTGCTCTAACTTCTGCCGTAACGTGAAAAGACAATTTGTGATAAGAAAAAAATTAGCAGTAAAACATAAGGATGCATACCATCTGTGAAACTACCATGTTGATGCATGGACATAATTTTTGGGCTGCAGCTGTGACCACTGGCTTGCAGCTTGTGACCCCTGACTTGCAGCTTGTGACCCCTGGCACTGCTTTTGCAACCACTGGGCTCAGAGCTGGCAACAACACAGTGGTCTTGGATTGTTGACATGTTCCGGTCTTCTTGATTTCTGCTCATTTAGAAAAAAATATAATAATAGAATGTAATTGTGTATTATTCACTATTAGTGTAATAGAAAATGGAGCAGCAGGAACTGTAGCAGGGACCTTTGCTGGTAGCTGAGGTAAGTAAAAATGGTTTTAAATGTATGTTGTGTGCATGCTTGTGTGTGAGAGTGTTTGTGTGAGAGACAACAAGCATATGTGTATGAGTATGACTTAGAGTGAGTGAGAGTAAGAGTGACTGCAAGTGAGAGTGGGTGAATGAGAATTAATGAGTGAGGATGAATTTGAGGGAGTGTTAGAGTGTGAGTGACAATGGGTGAGAGTGACAATAAGTGAGTGTAACTGTGAATGAGTGAGTCAGAAGTGAGAAAAAATGAGAATGTGTGCAAGTGAGTGTGACTAAGCATGAGAGAGTGAGGGTAAGAGTGAATGTGAATGTGAATTTTAATGAATGACTGAAAATGAGTGAGTCAGAGTAAGTGAAAATCTGTGAGAGCGAGTGAGAATGAGGGCATTATTAAGAGTGAGTGCAAGTATGTGAGTAAAAATATATGAATTTCAAAAAGAGTAAGACTGAATGAGAGTGAGTTCAAATTAGTTTGAATGAATAAGAGTGAGTGTAAAGAAGTGAGTGAGACTGAATGACTAGAAGTGAGGGTGAAAGAATAAGTGTGAATGAGCAAATCAATCAATCAATCAATCAATCAGACATTTGTAAAGCGTGCTACTCACCCGCGAGGGTCTCAAGCACTGAAGGCAGGGGGGGCAGCTACAGATCGAACAGCCAGGTCTTGATACGTCTCCTGAAGGTCAGGAGGTCCTCAGTCTTGCACAGGTGGATGGGGAGGGTGTTCCATGTTTTGGCGGCAAGGTGGGAGAATGATCTTCGCCGATGGTCGTTCAGCGGATACGTGGGACCGTGGCGAATGCGACACCGGCGGAGCGGAGCTGGTGGTTTGGGATGTAGAAGGATGGTCATTCGTTGAGGTATGCTGGTCCGGTGTTGTGGAGCGCTTTGTGAGCATGGGTGAGGAGCTTGAAGGTGATCCTCTTTTTTGACCAGGAGCTAGTGCAGATATCTCAGGTGGTTGGTGATGTGGCTGTGGCAGGGGAGTCCAAGGATGAGGCATGCAGAGGCGTTTTGTATGCGTTGGAGTCTCTTCTGGAGTGTTGTTGTGGTTTCTACGTAGAGGGCGTTGCTGTAGTCCAGCCTGCTGCTGACGAGTGCTTGGGTGACCGTTCTTCTGGTTTCGGTGGGGATCTATCCGTAGATCTTGCGGAGCATGCCGAGGTTGTTGAAGCAGGAGGAGGAGACCGTGTTGACTTGCTGGGTCATGGAGAGCATTGAGTCCAGGATGACTCCCAGGTTGCGTTCATGGTCGGTAGGTGTCGGGCGGCACCCAGCGTTGCCGGCCACCAGGAGTTGTTCCATGCGGTGGGGGTGGAGCCAAGGATGAGGACCTCCATCTTGTCCGAGTTCAGTTTCAGCCGGCTCGTCTTCATCCACCCCTTGTGGAGGTTGGATTTGGAGGTGCCCGGGTCCTTGGTGAGGGAGAGGATCAGCTGGGTGTCGTCGGCGTATGAGACGATGTTGAGGTGGTGTGCTCGGACGATGTTAGTGAGCGGTGCCATGTAGACGTTGAAAAGGGTCGGGCTGAGGGATGAACCTTGGGGTACGCCGCTGGTGATTGTGGTGGCTTTGGACCTGAAGAGGGGAGGGGGACTCTCTGGTTTTGCCGGTGAGGAAGGAGGTGATCCAGGCCAGGGCTGTGTCTCGGATCCCTGCGTCATGGAGGCATGTGCACAGGGTGTTGTGGCAGACGGTGTCGAAAGGCGGCCGAGAGGTCCAGGAGGATGAGGGCGACAGTTTCGCTTTTGTCCAGTTTGTTTCTGATGTTGTCAGTGGCAACGATGAGAGCGGTTTCAGTGCTGTGAGTGCTGCGGAAGCCAGATTGGGAGGAGTCCAGGGTGTTGTTCTTCTCCAGGAAGTGGGTCAGTTGTCTGTTGGCGGTCTTCTCAATTACTTTCGCCGGGCACGGGAGCAGGGAGATGGTTTGGAAGTTCTTGAGGTCCTTTGCAAATGTAATTGAGTGTGAATGTGGTGTTACACTTTTGAGTCTGCCAGTGGCATAATGTAAGTAATCATACATTTATAATGGCACCCATGGCAAAATACTGGTGTTTCATACTGGAGGCAATTCTCAGAATGGTGGCCAGTTGTAACAACAAACTGGCACTAGCATAATGGAGTAACTTGTCATAACAGGCATCCCTGCAAAAATGCTGGTACTAGTATACAAGAGGTATTTCTTTCCATATGGGCACACATGGACAAAACCTGATTTTGGCATAGTTGAAGAACCTCTTGGGGTAGTAGGCACCTATGGCAAATAATGGTAGCACAATGGAGGTAATTCTTTCCATAAGAGAGGATAACCGTAGCATATGGGGGTGAGGGGAATCATAACAAAATGCTGGCCCAATATTTGTTATAAGATTCAGCCATGGTATATTGACGGCAATAAAGGCAACGTCCTGGTACTGACATGCTGCATGCAATCTTTGCATAAGGGGCAGTCATGACATATGAGGGTCACCCAGGAAAAAATGCTGACCCTGGCACAATGAAGGTCATTTTCGAAATATGGGGGCACCCATAGCATATTTTGAAAAAAATGGGGTCAACAGCTGGGGAGATTCAGGTTACACTGGCTTGGCACATCATGAATGGGCTTTAATATTTAATAAGTGCCCTCTCAAAGCCTGTGACTTTTTAGCAGGTCTGTGTAAAAATTGTGCTTGAAAATGAGCTATGCCCCCAAGTTTTTGGAAATGTTCTGGAGGCAGAACTTGCCCACCCCGAATCCTTTTGGAAGAGAACTACTGCACTCACTTCATTAGTTTGCTACAATTTTGGGAAAGTAATACACCCCATCCCTTTCAAAGATCATGTCAGCACTCTAATAAGTGGTGTCTAACGTAGGCATTAGTCTGTTTTGTGTTGTTATATTAATCATGCAGTCATTATGGCACTTCAGCAATGTCAATTAGTATGATGTCATCATGGTGAAGGTCATGTGACATCACTTCATAGATGGATTTGCGGTCATAGTTTATGCAACTTCCTTCCTGACATTTCATTAAGGTTATATGGTGTGTGATGCCACTTCTACTACTCCTGCCAGTTTTGTGAATCAACATCCATGTGTTGATGTAGCTATCCAGAAAGCTGAGGACAGAGCATGATTTACATAGAAAAAGGCAATCATGTGACTTTCATAGACAAATAAACAACAATAGCAACAATGAACTGCAAAATGCAACCAACCTTTGGTGTATGAGATTAAAGTCAAGGCTTTAGTGCAGGAGACATCAAGAATTAGCACTATCATGGTGCTGTAGTGCTGGTGCAAGAAAATCACAACACAAGGTAATAGGATTTCGGCGAATTAATAGTCTGGAACATTTTTAGTTGCAGCTTGAATGTTTATTAAGGAAGTACAGAGAATCATGTAGGTTCCTGAACATATAGAAGTCTTGCTGTTCTGGAAGGGAATATTAGATATGGTGTACAATTTACTTGAAGTCACACTATCACTATAATCGTGAATGACAGCAGAAATCTCCAGACTGCAAAGGGCACTGTATTTTTATACACTTTACTTGTTACAGAACTTTCTTTCACTTTCAGCTGGATTACAAATTCATTACAGACCCCTGTTTCATATATGTAAAAGCCAGTTTCTGGCTTCTTCGGGTGCAAAGCATTCTGGTTCAACTCATGGGGCGACCAATGTATCATATGTTGACCGATTCATGTATACTATAGACATGGCCACTGGAAGTATGCGATTCCGCGGGCGAAGCTTGTTCCGCATAAGTATGGATTTGCCACACTTGTCCCATATTCCATCATCTGCTCATTTTAACAGAAATATTATGTGGTTCTAGAACAAATGGATAAAATGTTAGTAAAAACTTGGTGACGTGGTTCGCGCAGTGTTAGGCTAGTTTCAAAGGTTAATTTGTAATATTTCGGTTGCTATTTTCTGTAGCTGGCTGTTAACTGGTTAACTAGTACTAATGAGGAGAAATCTTTGCCCGGACAGTATTACTGTGTATACAAATTAGAAAATAATGAAGTGATAGTATCTAAAGATGTGCCGCATAATGCAGCACAATTTGCCTTTTCTTGCCTCATAATTTAGTCGACCCTGACACATAAATTGGTGCTCCCCTGCCGCACAATTCCAATGGCTCTGACTATAGATGGCAACATGCATTATTTTGTTATGAGATTGTTTTGGGTGAAAGAACAACTTTTAGGTTTTAATTTTGCTTATATAATGTCAATGCATTAATTATTAGCTATGACTTGATTGATCCACGCATTATAGTTGCAGACTTTAGTGTATACAGTTGGGGAGTCCTTCGAGGCACACTTGCCAGGTCCCCAAGAGACAACACCCTGAAGCTGTCTGTTGCACTCCAGGGGTCCTCCCGAGTCTCCCTGCAAAAGAAACACAAAAAATACCTATTAGATACTGTACTTTTTTGTTTCTTGACAAAACAGATGTCCCTTGGTGTATAAACATGTATTGCAGCCTCTTACAGAGGAATGGCCTAAGGATTCGAATTTTTAACAAGTTAATACGTTTTTATAACTACCATTTTTGCTATGCAAAGATATATGGTTGAATATTGCATTATCATTCAATAAAGAACAGTAGGACAACTCACTAAGGTGTACAGCTGCCAGCAGATTCTGGCAACATGATAGCTAAACAATAATCAAAGCCTAATGGGTTTGTAAATGCCTCCAGAAGCCTGGGAAAATATCACATGTGAAATAATAATCTAGGCTTCCCATTCTTCCATAATCTGTAATATGCAGGAATTAAGTGTTTCTTGTGAACTAGGAATTTTGAAACCTCTTCTGTTTCCGCAAAAGGGCATTCCTGTGGTATTTATTTATGTATTTATTTATTTATTTCATTTATTAAGCGCTCTGTCACCATTGTCACCATTGTCTTCATTAGTCTTGCTGTCACAGTTCAAAACCAGCAGCTGCCAAGCAGTGTAGCCTCACGCGCACAGGCCGTGAAGGAAGCCACAGGTGTAAATCCAATGACCAACTGACCTTATGAGAGGGGTACACGCATTTCCTTGTGTTTCTGGGGAACCACATGAGTAAAGTAGAAGGTGCAACCACAGATCAATAATAAAATCAATAAATAAAACAATAATAATAATAACAATAATAACACCTACAACAATAGTAATAGTAATAATACTAAGAAAAAGCAACAATATTAATAATTATTATTATGAATATAATAAAAATTAAAAAAATTATTATAATAATTATAATATTTATGATATAGCCTAATAGTCTGCTGTAGCGGGATATACCGGCCATTAAAGGCCCGCTCCAGCGTTTTGGCTCGGGCCATTAACAAATAAGCAGGACTTTAATGGCCGGTATAGCCCAGCTACGATGGGCTATACGGCTATTAAAACATTCTGCCACTAGGGGGCAGAATGTTCTAACAAAAAAAAACAGCAACAGCTGTGAACAAAAGCAACATTGGAATGTTGCTCTGCAAGCTTTTACCGGCCCGTAGAAGCCCGGAGCACTCCATTGTATTTAATGGAGTGCTCCACATTCCAATGTTCTAATTATAATATAACCTTATAGCCCACCACATCGGGCTATACCGGACATTAAAGGACTGCCCCAGAGTTAAAGGCCCGAGCCAAAGGTGAGGGCCTTTAATAATGGAGCAGGACTTTAATGGCCGGTATAGCCCATCTACGGAGGGCTATACGGCTATTAGAACATTCTGCTACTAGAGGGAAGAATGTTCTAACTAATAAAACAAAGGACTCTCAGAGTCCGAGGGGGTTTAAATCCCCTCTGGCTCCGAGAGGCCTTTGTAAAACAACATTGGAATGTTGCTTTGCGGGCTTTTACCGGCCTGTGGAAGCTTGAAGCATTCCATTGTATTAAATGGAGTGCTCCACATTCCAATGTTTTAATGATAATTATTGTCATTATTATTGGTAATAATATTAATAATTATATTAGTGCTGGACATAAACAGGAGCATATCATACCTTATACACCTTCTGAAGGTGTGTATTTTGAATGACTGCCTGTAAGGCAAGTGATATACCCACCTGAAACTCTTTTCTGATCTTAGGAATTTGTAAAAGGAAGGCAGACATGGATTGAAGTGACCTTTTGCAATTAATTGTCAAATGAACATAGGACCTGCATCACACAGGGCTTTAAAGCATAGGCATGAGCTTTTGAAGGCTATTTGTGTTTTTGGAAACTGATGAAGCATTTGCAGCGCCCTGAGAGAGATTGCGTACCAGGCGTTTAAGCAAAAGCTGTGCTGTGACATTCTGGACCAGCTGTAGATGTTCAGTGGTGTAGGTAGAAAGTCCTAGGAACAAAGCATCTGCATAATCTAGTAGAGAGTCCATCACCACCAGCAAATTGGGATAAGGAGTGTTATCCGGTGGAAAAGGAAAAATCTTAAAGATAATCTTCAGTTAAAGGAAGCAGGATATGTCCTTTGCCAAGAATGTATCGACGGAGAGTTCATCATCAAACACAGCCCGAAGATTTTACCATTCTTAACAGGCAAAGGTCAAAGGCCTAGAGAGTTAGGCCACCCTCGAGGACAAGATCTCAGGTGGACTGCCTAGCACTATCACCTCAGTTTTATCTGAATTATGTATCAGACAGCTTCTTTAGTACCAGTCAGCCACACAATTAGGCCAGAAAAAAATTGGGGTGGCTGCATTGCCGTTTTCATCTAGCCTGCAAATGATATGACTATTATCTACATAACAGATCCAGGATAGATGATGCTCCATAAGCAGCCCTGGAAGAGGCATTACATACAGGTTGAAAAGCATGGGGTTCAGTGAGGAGCCCTGCGGAACTTTGCATAAAATCTGCCAGGCTGAAGAGAAAATGTAAAAACAGTCTTGCTGTGGCCTGCTAAAAATTACCAATCTGGTTCAAATCCGGTCACGCACTTCCATCCCTCAAAGCCTGTCAAGTAATGTGGCAAGAGACAGTGCTGATGGCTGGGTAGAGTGATAAAAGAATGAAATGAAATGAAATGAAATGAAATGAAAACGGGATTTCTAGAGCGCATGGCTGCCCGGGGGCGTCCCAGCGCTGGGATTGTACTAGCCATTGAGGGGGGAAGCAAAAAACGGGAAGGGAATAGGCAAATTATTGTGGGAACAGGTGGGTTTTGAGAAGCTTGCGAAATTTGTTGTGATTTGTTTCTGCTCGAAGATGGATGGGTAGGGCGTTCCACAGTATTGCTGCTGCAACTGAGAAACGACGTCCTCCAGTACGGGCTTTCCTAATTTTATGTACTGTGGCCAAGTTGCCATGGGAGGAACGCAGAGATCTGTTGGGTTTATATGGGAAGAGCCTAGTTTTATGCAACGGGGGACCCTGATCTTGTAGAGCTTTGTGCGTTATACATAGTGCCTTGAATTTGACCCTTTCACGGATTGGGAGCCAGTGAAGGGTCTTCAATGCAGGTTTAGCTGATGTTCTGCGGGAGGTGCCTGTCAGGAGCCTAGCAGCGGCATTTTGAGTTCTCTGCAAGATGTTCAGGGTTGCTTCAGGGGCTGCCAGGAAAAGGGCATTGCCATAGTCTAGCCTCGATGATATCAGCCCTTGTATTAGGAGCTTTTGAGAGGGGGCAGGGAGCAGGGGGAGAATTTTCCTGGCTGAGCGAAGTAGGCCTACGCAGGTACCTGCGGTTTTTTTTGCCTGGGTTTTAAGAGAAAGGTCCTGTTCTAACCAGAAACCCAGACTTTTGAGCTCCGGCTTGGGTTGGGGAAGGGTCCCTAGGCAAGAGGGCCACATTGCGCTGGGGAGGAGTGATGTTTGTGGTCCCAGTAGCATGAGCTCGGTTTTAGAGCCGTTGAGCGGCAACTCTGCCTTGATCCAAGATCAGTGCTTAATTTGAGCTGGTGCTTGCCAGTGGGAGCCACCGGCACTCTTTTTTGGGGGCCAGTACTTATTTTCATACATCAGAAATTTACAGTGAGCAAGGGACAGAATGACTGAAGAGAAAGATGGAAAAAATGTCACAAAATGGGAAAGCAAGAACTGGCAAGAGTGAGATAACTGGGCAGCAGGCTGCGGGCTTCTGAGCAGAGCTTTAGGCACAGGCACTCATTCTTTTACAAATGAACCACTGTTTAAGATTATCTGCGGTTCATTTTGAACAGAGACAAATGCCACTTTGGTAACCCCGGGGGAGGGGGGGGGGGGGGTGATGGCGGTTTGTGTGTGCCGCTGAGCTCTTTGCCAGGGCCGGTTTTCGGCCAATTTTGTTACAGGGCCGATTTTGCAGCTATGCTGCAAATACGGCCCTGTAACTAACTAAAAAGGCCCCCAGGGTCCCAAAACCGGCCCCCACCCGTGCGGCGCACCGGGGGATGGCCCGGTGCTGCACGGCCAGGGCTCAGACCAAAGAATGACTTAATGATGATCATAATTTTTGTTGTTTCCTCAGGAGAGACATGACTGAATTTGGTGAGTGTTTGTGCAGGAACTGTGGTCAAATCACTAAGCATGGAGGCTGAAGATGACAAGTGAAAGAGTTGATAAATAATCAAAATGGTATCTCAGAAGAAATTAGATAGTGAAATGCAGAAAGCGGTGAAGAGGTGATCTACTGTTGCACATGCAATGTGCTGGAGAAATCCCTAATGATTTTAATCATTTCACAGGAATCTCTGCTGCTTTTCAGCAGTCAGGAAGCATGATGCTTTGACAGTGCTTGTCTGACCGGAGATTTACATTTCTTGTGGCCAGTCTTATAAACCATTTTAGCCTCTGAAAGATAATTGTGGTGCCAGCGTCTCTCGAGCAACTTACAAGCTAGTTAAGTTAATGTCTCGAATTCGCCATTTCTGCATAGTCACTCCAATTTTATTTGCCTTTTTCTGCACAATATATTTGCTGGCTTTAATACTCTGTGCACTTTGCCACTGCTAACCAGAACTAAAGTGTTGTATATTTATACTTACTTCAATATGGCTACTTGGTGTCGGTAGTCCTTTCTTAGTGTTCCTATCTTACCTATCTCCCACAGTACCTAAGAGTGTTCTCTCTAGTATGTGAAGATTCCAGCCTTGGCAGTTGATAATCTGGTCAGCTGTGAGGTTTACTACTCTGCTGTCTTATCCTGTACTATCTTAATAAACCTATCTTAATAACCTGAAGATGTGTCCTGTTGCCTACCTAATCTACTTACAACATAAAGTGTCTGTGCTTCCCCTCTAAATCATGTGCTATTCATTGGAACGCCCTATTGGGCCTATTTACGTTTTCTATAAGTCTCTTGTAAATGGTGCCTTAAGTGCGCTTATGACATGAAACGTTAAATGTCAAACTGCTTAGTTTGTAAAATATGACTTAATGGTGAAATCAGATTTACTTGAGCAGAAAAGAAACTTTGTAACAATTTACTTAGGGCTGGCCGTGCTAGAACTAGTTTTAAACCATCTCTACCATTCATCACACCGTCAGCTTGAATACACATTTTTGACATTTAGAGTTCAGGACTCTGACTCAGAGGACAATGACATGCCTCTGGGCCTAGGAAAAGCCAATGAGTGTTAACTGTTGACCATGTAGCAGTCATTAGCTATCTAAGAGTTGATAGGAATAGCTGGCAAAACACTTTAGCGCCACTATCTCTTTTGACTTAGAGATGCCAGGGAGGACTTCTCCTATTTATTCCCAGAACACGCCCAGACAGCAGGTATCCAGTCAAAGTAGGGCAGGGGACCATTGCTGCTACCTATCCCACTTCAGAGCTGGAATACACATCTTTAACTGGGTGAGTAAACAGTAATGGGAAATTAATGTTTCTGAGCGAATGTTAGGTTGCATATGTGGATCTTTGGATGGTGTTGGTGTCCTTTGTGGAACATTGGGGTGTGAGGTTCTTGTGATGACAGGTGGTGCAGACTGGTTTGACTGACTGTGAAATAGAGCTTTTCTCTCCTTACAGCTGTATACATCTTTTCTGTGGCAATGGGTTGGCTGTCAGTCTCACCAGTCTTCTCCAGTGAGTCTTCTACTTTCCATTGCAGAAGGAACCTCTTTGTGTGGTGCGCTGAAGTGCCGGACCACAGCAGTAGATGTTAGCACAGTTGAGGATCCAGCACAATGGCGGCGGGCTGTTAGTGGTCCATGCAGGCCCCACAGCATATTTGGTGCCTTACTGTGGCAATTTATGGTGAGTTGCGTATTTCCCTCTCACTGGATTGAGGAACCCCGAACCACACCTCCATGCCCTATTGCCTCTAGAAACACAAGTTGCGTGTATGATGCCAGCAGCCATTTTGATAGATTGGGAAGATTTCCATTCCATATGATAGTTTTGCTTGGCATGCATTCCCCACGTTCCAACTGGCAACCATTTTGTGCTGTTGGGTACTGAATATGTGCCCAATCTGCTTCAGAAACTTAGTACGTGAGTTTTGGTGACCATCTTTATTTGAGAAGCTCTTCAGGTTTTCTGTGCATTGAGTCTGCGTTCACAGTGACAGGCACACCTAATCACTGTGATTAGTTTCTCATACAATTTAGCAACTATGGTATTAGTGCCAGCAACTCACCCATGCTAGGCCACACTCATGGATAAGATATCAGCTCTACACCAGATTTACCCGTTTGGGAACTCCTCCACTTTATTGGTCACAGTGGAGTTAAGCATTTGAGGCATATTTGGAGGCATTCAACACTGACACGTTCACCTCTAAAAAGAAAAAAGCACTATTGATGTTCAATCCAAAAAAGAACTCTTCTGGATTGGTATACATTTTTACAGCATTCACATCTTCCTGTAGAGTCTATAGAGGACTTTGTAGCTGCCTTGAGCATCCTTACATCCACATGTAATAATGGGATTCAAGGTTGAATGTTGAATAAACAGCTAATTGTGCAGACTAATAATACGAAAATCCAAGAAAGACTTCTAACCAGTGCAGATCCCAACTTGCAAACAGCATTGACGATATCTAGAAACATCGAACACTCGGAGCAAGGCATGGAGGAAATTAACAAAAGGTCTAAACCTTGAACTGAGGTTCAACTGATCTCTAAACAATCCGAAAGACAATCATCTAAGATAGAAAGCGGAAAGGCTCCGCAGAAAGTGGTCAATCCCAGCACCAAGTCTACCCGGGATAAGACATGGTTTGTGTTTCCGATATGGCAGCAAGTCTCATTTGAGCAATGTTGCATTTTGTACTGCGGTCAACCAAACTTGTTTTAAGTGCAGAAAGAAAGGGAATTTCGCACTTGTATGTAAATCAATGTCAGGGCAGAAACAGAATAGTTCAGAGATTGTAAAGTCATTGAAGAATGACTTGTCTGAGGATGATGGCAATTGAATACAAATGCTAACTTCTCCAGAACATGATGAAACTGTAGGGATATCTACTATGAATGGGTGTCACTGTCACAGAAAGAAACCTCCAGAGTGTGGAATTGCAGTAAATGGTAAGATCAGTAAATTAAAGACGGATTCTGGTTCTCCTTTCACTTTTATGAATGTGAAGGACTTTAAAGGGTCCACAGGTTACAATTACACACTTCACACTTTGAAATATTTGCATATATGGGGGAAAGAAAGTATAAGTTAAGGGTCAATTTGATGCCACATTGGAGTTTGCGGGCAAATCCATGGAGGGAGGCGCTGATTTGCTAGGATGGAATAAACAGGGTGATTTGGACATGGGATTGGATCGAAATCATCCTAATATGGTTATTTAAATGAAAAGAATGTATGACTCAAGCAGTGCATATATTGGTCGAATTGGTGAGTGGGTAAGGAATTATCTGAATGTGTTCAACAAACATTTGGGTAAATTGAAGAGTCTCCAACACCACGTTATTTGTGAGGCCAGTTGTGCACATGGTGTGCTAGGTAGCTTTGCGGCTACCTAATGAGCCGAAATCTGAACTTAAGAAATTGTGTGATCTGGGGATCTTTTACCCTATTGAAGTCTGCAAAGTCTGATAAGTCATTGAGGTTATGTGTTGATTTAAGGCAACTGGACGCTAATATTTAGGTTGATCACCAACCATTGCCCTATATTAATGAACTGTTGCCAACCCTTAAGGGGACGGTGTTTTTTACATCATTGGATGTGTCAGCTGCTTACCACCAGGGTGAGTTGTGTCAAGAATTGCAACAACTTACGTCTTTTGTCACGCCTGAAGGTGCGTATCCCTATTTTCACATGCCATTGGGATTAACATCTGCTTGAGCTATTTTTCAGAGATTGATGAGTAAATTGTTTAAAGATTTTCCCGTAGTCACTTATTTTCAAGATGATATCGTTGTGTATGGTCAAGATAAATCTGAACACGACCAAAGGCATACTTTGACATACTGAGATCTAGTGGGTTGCTAATAAAGAAGGATAACTGCAAGCTTTCTCTGGATGGGGTAAAACCCAAAGTCAAAATACTGGAAGCAATGGAGAAGGCTCCTAAACCTCTCAACAAGTATCAACTTAGGTCTATGTTGGACTTAATAGAATATTATGTAAAATGTGTGGGAAATTTTGCAAGTAAGACAACATGCGTAAGGGACCTGCTTAAGACGAATGTAAATTATATGATGAGTTAGACAAGGTGTTTGAGTCAATTAAACATGACATTGTTATAGCATGCCCTCCTAATCCATTTGATACTAATGACACCTGTATCGTTTCCACTGATGCCTGCAATTTGGGCCTTGGGGCTGTACTTATGCAAAAGTAGAGCACTGTTGATGAGGAAATCATTGCATTTGCTTCAAGGGCTTTGAGAGGTACAGAGACCATTTATTCCATGAAAGTGAAGAAGGCTCTTGGTTTGTGGTGGGGTGTGCAGTACTTCAAATATTTTGTGTGGGGCTGCATGTTTATACTAAGAATGGACCATAAACAATTGGTAGACCTATTTATCAGTAGTGGGGGTGGAAGAGCTACCCCACGCATTGTCAAATGACAATATACTGCAAGTGTTTCACAACAACTTAGAGTATGTTGTTGGTGCGAGGAATGTATTTCCTGATTGTTTGTCAAGACTACTGTTATGTGAGTCTGGGTCCTAGTTGAAAATGATGTATGATGACTTGGAAAGGGAATGTGGGGTGAGTTCCATTGATGTTACTATGAATGGTGCTCCTCCTGAAGAAGAGAGGATGGAAACCTTAGCAGTTGACCGTAAGGTTCAAAGTGTGCTGGAATTTGTTGCCAGTCATTGGCCTCCTGCTAAAGAAGTTCAGAGGAACTTAATTCCATATTTAAGGGCTTCAGATGAGTTGCCGTTTGTTAATGGTGTTTTGCATAGACGTGGAATGTTGGTTGTTCCATTGGAGTTGTGAAACTAGGTTCTAACTTTAATGTTGGCACATGAAGCCTAGAATAGCTGATGATTTTTTGTGGCTAGCGTTTGACATGCTGTGGAATGTTTTGTCTGTGAGTGTAGTGTGTCAGTCATGAGTGACAAAACCCAGGTACAAGTCCTGTTACCCCCATAACCACAGTAAATTTGTCATGGCATAGACTGTCTTTTGACGTATCGGAACCATGCAGTGTCTTTTTTAACACACCAAAATATGCTTGCATATTAATTGACTATTTTGCTAAGTGGCATGAAATCATATTTGTGGACAGTGTGAATAATGGTGTGTTTATTCAAAGAAGTGTTTCTGAGGGAAGGGTATGCTTAGGAATTGGTGACCAACAATGGCACCCAGTTGGTGTTGAGGTAAATGGAAGAATTTTAAAAACTATCTGACATAAAACACATCAGAACGTCTTTACATCATCCCCATAGCAATGGGTTGGTGGAAAGAAATGATTGTATTATTAAGAATCAGCCTGCATTTGGCGTTGGTGAATGGTTTGGAAAAGAAGTCTGTGAATAGGTATATGGTTGTGCCATCAGAACCACACCTCATGTAGCTACAGGTACGTCACTTTTCACTATTAAGGGACAGGGATGCCGGAACGAAATTGAGCAAGGAATAGATGCATCAGAAAAGTGTTGATGTTGTGAAGGTTGGCAGTGTTGTGGAGGTGAGATGTGAAGTGCAAAAGAAATATAGCACAATAGGCAAAAGTTACAACAGATTGATTGTTAAGGCACCTGCTCATGTTCAGAAAAGATTTTCCAGTTTTTCAGCATCTGTTCAAGAAAGGAAGTGAAGAAACATGCAATAATTATCAAGGATAGGAGGGTGTGCAACAAGAGTTTCGTGTCATTGGTGCCCGACTCCAAGGCCACCAATGTGCATTAGAAAATGGGTGTGGAACAGATGAATGTGTTGAAGTTGAATGTGACCAGCACCAACCTAGATTCCTCGGAGAATTAGAACTCGTCTTGTGAAGTCTAAGAATTTTGTTATGAAACAGTTATGTATTATATTTTACCTACATGTGTATGGTGCCTGTTGGTTTTCTCTTTGCCTTCGCGACATGTTTGTAGTCACATTTGCCTTTTGTTAATGCTCATTTTACCATTGAGTAGTTGGTTATGTTGATCAACGTAAGTTTATTTTGCATGTATGTCCCTTCCATGTTCCCTATCCCAATATAGGCAGTCTAATTCCATATGGTGCTATATTTTATTTTATTTGCTGTTTTACTTTTATTATTTCTGCTAATTACATTCTTATATGTCTTTGGTTGTGAAGGAAGGGGATGTGTAGGGTTGCATATGTAGAATGTTGGGTGTTGTGGTAAATAAGCTGTATCTAAAATACAAAATGATCACAACATTGGTAGGTTAATTTGTATTGAGAAAAGGCAATGGAAATAGAAGAGAAAGTAAGTAAAAAGACCCTCATCTACAGTAAAACCTTCTTAGCATATTCCTTGCAGACAGGAAGCTCTTTTAAAATGTGACAGATATCTTGTCTGCTGTATTACAAGTGCCATAGACTGTAATAAACAGTGGGTGAGTTGTACTCTTAACTGTCTCAAGTAGAATGGGGGCAGGACTTTGCTCTCCTTGTCAAATAACAACACAGTTTTAGCAATGTTTTATACGCATGCTGGGTCACAAAGCTAGAAAGTGTAGCTAGAAAGTGTTTCAGTTTCCAGCAAAATGGCGCTTTTGCAACCTTATGTTAAATTCAAATTAACAAGGGGCATTAAGTTCTGTATTGTAGGCATGAGCAGGGCTGGATGTCTTCCTTACCCCACAGGAGCTCCGTCCTCCCTGCATGAATCCGGCACACACCATGTTGTCTGTGTAGTAGTAGGGATAGGCCTGCTTGCACTGTGCACTGGAGATAATTGGCAGATCCAGACACTGGAGAACCCGGGGATAAACCACTGGAAGAAAAACACAACGTTAAAAGAAAATAGTTTAGATCCAACGAAAGATACATTAGGAGCAGACCAAATATAAATTTGGGAGGTTTGCAAACTCTTCAATCATCGTGAAGTGCAAACATTACAGCACTTGATCAAAATGTTTTATGCAAATCAGATTTGTGAGATACATTTTTCTTTAAATTGAGTTTTTGCTGAGGTGTTTAATCTGCAAAATCGACTGTATGGGATCTTTTTTCTAGCAGGACACTCTTTGTAACATACGTTTATGGATGAAAAAAGTTACACGCTTATTGATCGTTGAAGAAACGTCTCGTTTAGTATGTTTTACACCTTCTGTTTCATTTTATTGTTCATCCAGTAAATGTCGATGAGCAAAAGAAAGTGTAGTGAAGCACTACATGCTATATGGCGATATGTTATTTCTAGAATCCTACACACCTTCTAGGCTACTTCAAGGTCAGAACTTTATGGACAAGAGTACATGATCTGGCTATCAAAGGCCAATTTAGGTAGCTTTTGTTTTTTTTAAGTGAAAAATGGCTCTATTTCATTTTTCCCCTGCTGAGAAAATCTATCACTTCAATGCAAGTCAATGGAGAAGTTACTTCCTGCCAGTCGATTAGCCTGGAATAACAGATGCATGAGTTACAGGAGAAGTTGAGAGAAGATCAGATTTATTTTATCTTGAATACTACAAACAAATTTAAATATATTGATTGTGGGGAAAATAGTATCTAGAGCATTGATTCTTAAAGTTGGTCCACAGACCCCTGGGGCCCACCAAACCTACTCTACGCAGGGGGCTTGTGACTACTTAGAACATGAAATGACATCAGCAGATTAATAAACTATTTAAACACATGTAAGTTAGAAATTGGATGCAAAAAATAGAGCTTTATGTGGTCTTTGGTGCAGGATCTCCATATGAAACACAGTAGGAGGGATACAAAACTTGGGGACGGCCTGGATGCCTGGGTGGCCCTGGTGGAAAGATTTAGAGGTCCTTTGGCCCTTTGCACTAGGCTGTGATTGGATGTGTACCTTGGATGTTTAACTGTATTGCCACTGATCGATTGCCACCTGCAAATCTATTATTGTTAATGCAATAAAATATACCTCCAGTTGCTCTCTATGTACTGTGAATATTGTAGTAAGAGCTGCACTTTATGGTTGTCATTGATATATGTTAAAACTGATTAAATAAAGGATTTTTCAAAAATATAGAGTCCTATTTACAAAGGTAAATTTACTAGTGTACACTTACTCATGTGTAAATCTACTACTGTAGCTTATAAAAACTTTGCAATTATTCGCTACTCACCATTTCCTGGTGTATTTGTCTGTCCTCCAGAGACACCAGCAATGACTTTGCCAATGCTTTCTGTACTTGCCACATTAATGATTTATGGTATTTTAAACATCATGATTAAAAACCTTCTTTGATTAGTTCCCTGTATCTTTCTACCTGAACTTTAGAGAAAGACACCTGAATGAAATCAATCTGACGATGATTTATGAGTTGTCTTTTATGATACTAAAGCTCATCTTTATTAGCAGTGTTGAGAGAGAAAAGGCATTTATCAAAGCTCCTTTGTTTCCTATTTGAAGGAAACAAAGGACACTGAGTGCTATAAAGGGTGTGTAATTAATACTGCACTCCCCTCTAAACCTAAAGCATACACATTCACGTCTGTGGATGATTGTAGGAAAATGCCTCTTTTTTGCATGATTGCCCCCATTGATGTGAACTGATGGTGCTGCTTTTGTTTAGTCTGTGCTCCTTAACTCAGCTAACCCAGGTCTTATTGCAAGTGTTCTGTCTCCTAAAGCATGTTGCAATTCTCCTAACAGGCATATTTAAGTCCCTAATATATGATACCAAGTGATTCCAGGGCCTGTGCACAAAATGTCACTAGTGGCTTCAGCACATACTGTGCCACCCACTATGGTGTCAGTGCAAACATGACTTCAAGCCTACCATTGTAGCCTGGTTTGGCAGTTTTAAATTGCTACTTTGACCTGTCCACATAAACCTTTTTGAATTATCTAAACTTTCCTTTTTAGTATGAATAGGTCGAGCCTACATAGGCCTCATAAGCCCAAAGAAGCAGTGCATGGTATTTAAAAGTGGGACATGTAGGAAATTACTGTCACACATGTCCTTAGAGTGAAATAGCCATAAAAGCTGATTTTGCTGTAGCAAAGCTGTCTGTTCCAAGTCAAAATACTGGGTTAGAATAGTGCAGTTAATAATGCTAATTGCCGTTAGGAAACAGCTAAAAATATAATTCAAACACTCTTTATAATAATCATTCAAATTCCAATATAACGGCAAAACTGAATTTGTAATAACTATTAAGGAAAATGTACTTTTAGAAAGTAACCTTTTCTCTGCCTAAAGCCTCCAGAGGACCATTTGCATGAGGTCCAACTGGTGGCCTATTGGCCCTTGAAGAGGTGTAAAACCTGCCACCAGAGCCGAAAAAAGGTCTTCAACATGGAAAGGTGTTTCTGTTTCACTAGAAGGTTGACCTTCTAGGCTGTACCCAGTAACCTATTTAATTTCAAAGTGGCCTGCCATGTCACAGGGCAATGTTAGCTGACACATGGGCAGGGCTCTTCTGTGGTCCCAGTCAGGCAGGCACCAGTCCCAGTGATATTTAACCGTATTGGATAGGGAGGAACAGGCAATTACCCATATCCACGGGCTGGTGACAGGCATAAATCTGGTATCCCCAGTACCCTACTGAGAACATTATTGGAGCTATCGAAGATCAGGAGAGGACTGAAACTATAGTTGGAAAACCTGAGAAGAACCCTGAAGAACTGGGCCTTATCTCCCTTTTGTTCTGAGGACAACACGTGACTACAGGGGTCAGTTGGCTGACCACCTGTTAACCTACATGGCTACAAAAAGCTGCAAGAAGGCCCATTTTACTGAAGGGCCCAGCTGATCAGTTCCAACTGGAACTGCCCTGGATTCTCTGGGGGCTTCTGCTGGAGTGAGACTTGACCCCCAAGTGTTGTTCCTGATGTCCCGATGACCCTTGGCTGTGTCAAACTGTACTCCTCCTAAAAAGCCTGGGACTTAGAAACATTTTGGCTCCAAAGACCCCCAGAGTTCAGGGGTCAGAGACAAACCTACCAAGTCATCCAATAAAGGTGAGTTGCTGCTTGGTCAAAGATTTAGGATTTTCCCCCCTCAGAGCTTTTCCTCAATGGCAAATCTATTTTAGCTCGACTTTGTGGACAGATTCAGATTCTTTATTTCCTGCATAGTTACTTAAAACCATTGCAATATTATTACATACAATACAAAAATAAACTAATACATTTATCAAAGTGTGTATCTAGTAAAAACAGAATTTCAAATCCCTTGTTGGGAACATTTTTGCCAGTATAAACCCTGAGTTAGTTGTAGGCATTGTGTGGGGCTTTGTGTGTCTTACTACTATGAATTACGGATACGAGTTATTTTAGTCTAGTCATGGGATTCTTTGCCGGTCATCATAATTATTTTAGTGCAGTTCTCTCCGATTGTTGTAAGGGTTAAACCTTTACTTCTGGCAGTATGTTCTTTTTATGGTCTGGTTAGAAACATATGCTTTTTAGCATTGTGCAGCCCGGGCCTTATTTCGTTTCCGCTGACTTGGGCATTTTTTGTACAGCCATCATAAGGAATTTGACCAATCTACAATTTAATTGTGTATTTCCTGGATTGAAGCATGCTAACACTGCTTGTCTCCTGGTCCTAATGCCTTTCTTTCTGAAGGGTTCTTTAAGAAGCTGATTCCGTGCTTGGCGCAGGTCCTTGCATAGGCAGATTAAGTGTAATATGTCGCTTCGTTTGGTGTTGCACAACTCATGAACTAGTGGCCTTTGCCATGGTGGAAGGCGCTGAGCGCATGGAAGGATTCCCATCCTGTGCCTCAAAAAGTTTGTTTTTATGGACTTCGAGTAGCCCTGGTTGAAATACAATTGTGGAGCCAGTGTTTTATAGGAGTTAAGGGTCATCCAGGCATGCGATCTGTTTGAGAAGATTGCTTTGTCTTCCACCAGAGAGATTTGTTTTAAGGATTTCCAGACCAGTTTCTTGAAATTGGAATAGCCGATTTGTGCATTCCAAAGTTCTGTGAGTTGGGTAGATTCTAGAGCTAGTTGTAGGTAGCTTCTGCTTTGGGAATGCTCCCTGTGCTGTATGTCCTGCCACAGCAGATAATTTAACGTATTTGTAATGGCACTCCTGATCCTGTTTAAACAGATAATATACGCACCATGCCTGGCTAGATCTTGGCATAGGAGACCGAACTCCAGCCTTATTTGAGCCGGTGATGTGTAGGATGGAAGGCTGAACAAGATTCTATAAGCCTTGACCTGTGTGCTTTCCAGCTCTTTTGCATCTCCTCCCCGCATTGCCTCACTGCCATAGGTAATTGAGGGGAGTAATTTGACCCGGACTACCTACAGAAGCGGAGTCAGGGTAGGCCCCATCAATTTGCTTGCAAGATCTTTCATTGTTAAGGCAATCAGCATCCCTTTCCTACTGGCTTCCTCTTTCTGACGTCTAAACGTCCCATCCTTGTCAAATGTCACTCCAAGGTAATTGTATTCTTTTTTTTTTGGGAGAACCTTTATTATTACTTCAAGCAATTACAAGTATGGGCCTACAACCACCCCGGCCGGCCGCTAGTCAAACATAAGTACAGCAGAGCATTGTGGATAGTTAGAGCAGTTCGAAAACCGGGGTCCTACAAATGTCCAGGGCATGACTTATATTCAGGCGTACAGGTTGGAAGTCAGGATTATGAAGGTTCATTTTCCAATAAGGAAAAACTAGAAATAAGTGCCATACGGTCATACACGGTCCCACAATAACGAGCATGAATCAGGATATCCGCAAATAGTACAAATACAAGTGAAGTATTGGGGGTATGGTACACGAGTCAGGATAAATGTAGGTACAAACCCGTTCCGTAGCAAAACTGAACCCCACCCCTCAAAACGAAACATATTGTAGGAGACATGAAGGACGACAACACTAAAAAGGGAGAAAAGACTAAAGGGCCATAGAAACAATAACGGACAAATTGACAAACCCCATCCCCCTACCCCCCCACCCTGCACCCCTGCAGAAGGCCACGGCCTCCCCTCCCCCCCCCCCTCCCCCCCAGCAGCGTGCCTGTCACCCTAATGGAGAACCGAAATATAGAAAAAGAGGAGAAAGAAGAAGAGAGGAAAAAAGTGGAGGAGGGCCCTCGATCTTGCCACCCGGCCCCGTCCCTCACCCCTGCGCCCAGGAGACATTTTAAAAGCAAGATCAGAATATCCATGGAGAACATCAATCACCGACCACACCAGCAATATAATCCCGCCGAATGTCTCCCAAGCACCGTCAGTCAACAATAAGTCCACTAGACTCTGGACGGTATGATCCCTGGCCTTGTCTATCAATGGAACCAACATACGCCCACTTATCAATCGGTATACAGAGCGGCGTGGAGGGTCCAGGTGATCCGGGCGGGCCAGGCCGAGTTATCGCTTCATGGGACTGCAGCAACCCAAACCCATCCGAACTTGTATGGCGGAAATCCGTTTGTGTCGAGATTGACCCCGAACACATCCCCAAGTCCGAACACAGTCTCACCATACAAGGAGGGATAGTCACACAATCCGGCAAGTGCCGCGACGTCGCCGGGGCAGCCCAAAAAATAGATCGGCGTTGTTTTCCCAGCCGCCAATTAGACATGTGCCCCGAAGAGACACTCGCATGTACAACAGAGCTGTCCAGGGCGGTCACTTGAGCCGGGTCTTTCAGCATCTCCATGAACCTAGGCGTTGCTGGAGCACTCTTCATGGACATAGAGGCGGGCACGTCGGCACTCCGTTGAGATCGATCTGTGCCCATGTGGAACGGCGGGACAACAATGGCGGCCATCCTTCTTCCCAAGTCCCGGGCATTACAGATCAGGGTCTCATGCAGGGTCGTTAGAGCAGCCAATATATCTTTGGACGTGGGCTCCTTCTCGCACCGCCAGTCCCCTAATCTCACCCGCACGGCAGCTGTTCGACCTGGATGTGGTCCACAGGGGAGGGCGCCGGCCGCCATCTTAGCTGATCCGGCCTCGTCCTTCTTCACCTCACCTCAGGGACCGGGCCCCAAACCAGGGCGCTACAGGATTCACAGCCGGGAAATGCAAGGCAGGCTCCCCGGAGAAGAGTCACCAAAGGGCTAAACAAAATCTCTGCCGCTCTCCGGGAGCCGCCTGCCGATTCCGGGGCCAATCCTTGATTATGCCCGGACACAGTACTGGGAAGGGGGGCCAGATATCGTGTACTCCCCTCGAGCCTGCTTTGCCACGCAGCCCCACGAGGCACTCCGCTAGGTGAACTGGGTCGTCACTGTCGCCATTGGCCCATCAATTCACCGGTGCCCTCCGGCCGACTCCTCACCTCCACCAGTGGCCGCTGTTGTCGCAGTCGCGGCCGGCTGCTCCTCTCACTCGGCACCCCGGTCCCAACACCGCGAGGGCCGCAGAACAGTCGGGGACATTTCTCCGGGTCTGCCGCACGTAGAAGCCTCAGGAGCAGACGGTAAGTGAAAGTTCTCCTGCGCCTACTTAAATATGCCGTTACGGCTCAGGATAATTGCCAGGATATATGCGCGGGGTGAGAGGGCTCACGGAGCCTAGCGTCTATGCGGCCATCTCGGTCGCTGGCTTGGCTCCTCCTCGGTAATTGTATTCTTGAACTGGGACAAGTTTTGTACCGCCAAGGAACCAGCTTTTTTGGAGGCTCTTTTTGTTGTTTATTGACATTGTCCGTGCCTTGCTCAAGTTTATCTTTAGGTTGTTTTCTGAGGCGTAGTTCTGCCTTATTGTCAGTAGACTCTGGAGATCAACATGCGTGTGACTGAGCAAAACTACGTCATCGGCATACATGAGATTTGACAGTGTTTGTCCTTCGATCCTTGGTGAGTGGGAATTGCAGGACTTGAGCGCCTTTGGAAGATCAGCCATAAACAGATTAAACAGGGTCGGGTCATGCACACAGCCCTGTTTCAGACTCTTTGTTGTGGGAACCTTTGCGGAGATGTGTGTGCCACTACCTAATTTCACCTGTACCCAGGTATCCGTGTGCAGCAGTTTTAGCATGTTTAAAGTGTGTTTAGGTATGCCCCATTGAGCCAGTTTTCCCCATAATCTGGCCCTATCAACGTTATCAAAGGCAGTGCTGAAGCCAATATAACATAAATGTAAAGTTGTTTTTGAGGCTTTGGCTGCATCGATTATTACCGAGATTGTGAGGATGTTTGTGGATGTACTTGCCATTTTGCGGAAGCCAGTCTGATTCAGCAGTGTTATAGAATTCATCTCCGCACAGTTTGTTAGCTCCTCTAATACAGTGCCCGAGAAGTATTTAGCTTCATTGTCTATTAGAGCTATTAGGAGATAGTTATTGGCTTCGGCTTTATCACCTTTTTTGTGGATTGGCACTATAGTGGAGCCTTTCCATGATTCCGGTATTCTATTTAACCGCCTAACTTCCAAAAATAAAGGACACAGGATTCCGCCCAGTCCTCGCGCTTAGTTTTAAACAGGGCTGGTGGAATTCCGTTCGGACCCGGGGCCCCTTCCTTCCTCCCTTTGGCTATCAGCTTCATGATTAGGAGGGGCTGAGAGCAGTTGTCTGAAATCAAAGGGCTGATTTCTTTGAGCAGCAGCTCCTGATCCCTCGTCCCCGAATTACTTGCTCCTCTAATACAGTGCCCGAGAAGTATTTAGCTTCATTATCTAGTAGAGCTATTAGGTGATAGTTATTGGCCTCTGCTTTATCACCTTTTTTGTGGATTGGCACTATCGTTGAGCCTTTCCATGACTTTGTGGACAGGGTATCCAGACCTGCAGGAGGAATCCAAGCTACCTTAAAATTGACTACATCCGAACGTAGAAATCTTCACTGTGCGAACGTCCGAAAAGTATGTGGCCTGCTGAGGCATGAATTTTGAATTTTTCACACTCTGAGCTTTTTCTCCAAAAGTCAACGACCTCACTTGGACCTCATCTGATGGCTATGCAGCTTTGTGGAGCCCTTCTCAGCCACAGCCCAGTGCCCTGCCCAACTGAAGATTTTTGAGTTCCATTTCAGTGGCTAAGTTAGAAGGTAAAACTTCTGACCATGTCAAACCTAGTTTCCATAGCAGTCAGCTCTAAATTGTGCCTTGATCCTGGTCAAGCGCAGCCAGATGACAGCGGTTGGCTCTTAATGCTTTTTTGAAAACTTGAAAAATTCATATTTCCAGTGCCCCTTATTGTTGTGGTTTTTGTTGTTTTGGTGCCATTGTGTTCATGAAATAATTTTGCCAATGATGCTGTACTACTGGCCTATTCCGAACATCTATAGACAAGCTACTGAGAGGCTTCGAAAAGTATTGCCTGTCCAAAAATCTGGTGATTAACACTCCAAAAACTAAATTATTGATATGAAATTCACAAAACATATTTAAAATCAAAGACAGGGCCCTTGATCGTTTCAAATATTATGATTAGCTGGAGATTAGATTTGACGAGAAGTTGTTCTGGGCCAAACAGCTAGTACAAAGTGAAACAATCACTAGTCAATGTGCAAGTGCTGTTTTACGGTTCTGTAACAAATGCAGATGAAGATCAATTGAACCCGCCCTCTATGTGCAGTGCTATGGCCGTGTTAAGGCTGAAATGGGCATGCACAATGTTGAAGCCCATCTAGCACTTAAAGAGACCTTGCATTAAATCCGAATATGGACCAAATCCAAGCTTGCTATCTATTTAACCCTTTCGATGCTGATGACGAGCTCAGCTCGTCATCACCCACGGGTGTCGTGTGCTGATGACGAGCTGAGCTCGTCATAGTGCAACTAAAATGGCATTTTCCAGCACTGGGGGGGAAAACGCCCAGCAGCCATGTGGTTAAAAGCCCTTGGCAAAGCATTGGCTCATGCAGACTACTCTGGTCTAATGTTATTGCCAGTTTTCTAGCTGCTGTAGGTTTTGCAGAAATCTGGACTAATTCACAGTCAGAAAATATTGGGCTATCAGAAGACTGGAATCAAGTTTAGGAGACGCTTCTAGGAAACTAAACCCTCTGCCTCGTATGGGCTGTACTTGTACCGGTTATTTCCAGAGATAAAAAGGTCATTGTACATGAGGTTCAGAATGGGCACACTGCCAACAATAAGTTACACCAACAACAGGTCCAACCATCTTCAGCCTCAGCTGCCTGTAACTGCAAACAAGGCGGTGATGAAAAGTTTTACATTTCATGTTCCTCTGCACTAACTCCTTGGAGGCAAGGAGGCTCTACCTTCTAGCCCTTGTTAACAAATATAACATAAGGTGCCCCTATGTCTTCGAACTGATTACGAAGATTTATTGTATCCTGGTGGCACCATATATCTATGCTGCTTGGAAAGACACCCAACATTGCTTTCCAGAAGTTTATTGTAAATGTATTGCGACTTATATAGCGCACGTATCACCCGAAGGCATCAAGGCGCTTGCCTTGGGAACCCGTCCTGGCTTTTCCCTGTGAGATAACCCCTACTGGGTATCCCCAAGGTGAAAGCCAGGCATCCCGCAGTGGGTGGGCCGCCGTAGTGGAGATTAAGCAAGCTATTGCCCAGAGTTGCAGCGTGGGACTCCATGATTAGAGTAGGCACCGAGGCGAGAATTATCGAGTCCGTGGACATTTTTGGGCTCAGGACCCTGCCGCGTCGGGAATTGAACCCTGGTCCCGAGCCAGACCTCTGCATCAGGGTCTGCCGCTCTAATCAGTGAGCCACACTCCTCCACGTATAGCACTGACTTAACATGCTTTGCCCGCTGCCTAGCGCCTATGTCATCAGTGGGGAGTAGGCTGTCTTAAATGTATCTCACGTTATGCATTTTGAGCCCGGGGCGACCCTATGCAACAATCTTCGTTTGTCACTATAAGTTGACTAGTTGTCTAATAGTGTTCTCCCTCGACTGACTATCCTTAAACTGACTAGACAAAAGTCATTAAGAACCAAGGCTCACTATTAGAGCCTGCGGTGCAAGGAAAACTGAGTGGCAAAAATGCTTTCTGCATGTCCACAAAGGGCTGGAAACCCACTGGATCGCTGCATCTGAACTCCACCTTAAAAACATCCTCTCAAGAGTTGGTATCAAAATCTTTATTAAATACCTGTCACTCTCTCTATGTTTGCTGTGAGCCCTCTAGAGGCGCTGCAAGGGGCCACGTGGGCTATAATAAAGCCTCAATGCAATATATGGGATAATTGTTATTTATTTGACATAGACTTGCGCAGGGGCCTCAAAGCCAACATGTTGGTGCTTACAGGGAGAGGGATGCCTTGACAGGAAGCAGCTCACACGTCTCGCTTCTTCCGCTAAGGAGTACACCTCGCTGCCTGCTGCCGGAAGCAGGCAGGATAAATTCACTTTTCAGCTTCATCGAAAGTATTTAAGGCGCAAAGACACCCATGCATCTTTTCCCTTCCACCACGAACGTATATAGGCAGGGCCTCATGTATTAGAAGCGACGCATCGCTGCGTGAAAGCAGTGATGCGTCACTTGCCAGTGCGCTCTCCCTGCGACCCTATGGATGCGTCATATTTACTGTATGATGCATCATGTTGCAAGGAGTTACAGATACGTCAGTATTTCTGACGTATCTGCAGGCACAAAAGTGACGCCTTGCTGGAGTTTCTTTACAAACGTGACGCAACTCCAGAAATGTGTCCTTTCACATGGGGCATGCCCCATGTGAAAGGGCCTGTGTCAGTCTTACGCCTGCTGTGAAGCAGGCGTAAGTTTTTGATGCATTTGCACCCTAGAAGTGACGCAGTAAAATCGCGTAGATTTCTCTGTGTCACTTCTACGAGGCTTACTTACGTGGGAACGCCCACCCTGCATACATTATACCTGATGCAGGTATAATGTAGCACAGGGAATTACAAAGTGACGCATCTGCTTAGATGCGTCACTTTGTAAATAGGGCGCCCGAGGAGGCATGTTTTACGCCGCCGATGCGTCACAAAAAGAGACGCAAGAGAAGCGCAAAACTGTCACAAGACCTCATAAATAAGGCCCGCAGTATATACGTGAACTGTACTCTGTGGCTTCAATAGCTCAGCAGTGAAACCAAGTGCGCTTCTAACAGCGGTCGTTCAAGGGCTCAGGTATCACAGTTCCTTTGTATTATTATTTATACTTGAAAATAACACGCCTGCTTTTTGAAAAAATCCGTTTTAATGTTTCTCGAAGTGTTGGTTTTGTCATGTGGCTGCACTAAAGTGCAGCTGGCGTCTCTTACCAGGCGATACTATGCAAAGTAAAATGTGCATGTACCAAATAACATAATGATGACCGTGATGTTCACATCACAAGCTAGGGTTTTCCACCAGCCCTTCCTTTAGTTTTAGTGGTTTTCAAAACTAGGGGTGGCCTCCCTGGGGTGCCTAAATTGACCGCGTGTCGGTACAAGACATTGGCTAAGATGCGCACCATGGCCAAAACAGTGCTGTGTTTTTAGTGAAAACAACAGAGTGGCAATTACATCTTTTGTCGCTCTTGTCCTGGCTGGGAGTGGGGGTCAAGGGGGAGCGGCTCTGAATAAGCCTCTAAGGCCCTCCCTCCTATTCCGGTTAAAAGACACAGAGGGGCAATATTTACAAGTCCGTACGCCACATGTTTGCCGCCGTTGCGTAACTTTTGTGACGCAGCAGCAGCCCAGGGTTCCGGTGCAGGAACGCCTTGGAAAAGTGGCTGATTTCACTCAGTCACTTTTCCGACCCCGCTGCGTCAAAATCTGAAGCAGGCGTAAGGAATGCAAAAAACACAGTTGATGGACAGAATGTATAACAATGTCATACATTCACCCCAGTACAAGGATCTGGGCCTAAATCCATCGTTTTTATGCACTCCACACCACCCTGGGTTAGATACTGGCTATATGCAAATCAGCTCTGACCCTGTGCCCCATGGAAACAGTCCAGTCCGAACTACCAAGCCATGTCTTTCCCAGACCGGAGTCAAGCATCCAAGGACCGGTTTCTGGCTATCAGCCTTCATTCAGCCTGGATAGCTTGACTCCAGTGGTGTGGAGAGCCTGGGACTCACGTCTGAGTATACCCAGCACACTCGTGGTGAAAATTGCAAAAAACACAGTTGATGGACAGAATGTAGAACAATGTCATACATTCACCCAGTACAAGGATCTGGGCCTAAATCAATCGTTTTTTGCACTCCACACCACCCTGGGTTAGACGCTGGCTATATGCAAATCAGCTCTGACCCTGTGCCCCATGGGAACAGTCCAGTCCGAACTACCAAGCCATGTCTTTCCCAGACCGGAATCAAGCATCCAAGGACCTGTTTCTGGCTATCAGCCTTCATTCAGCCTGGATAGCTTGACTCCAGTGGTGTGGAGAGCCTGGGACTCACATCTGAGTATACCCAGCACACTCGGGGTGAAAATTGCAAAAAACACAGTTGATGGACAGAATGTAGAACCATGTCATACATTCACCCCAGTACAAGGATCTGGGCCTAAATCCATCGTTTTTTTGCACTCCACACCACCCTGGGTTAGACACTGGCTATATGCAAATCAGCTCTGACCCTGTGCCCCATGGGAACAGTCCAGTCCGAACTAGCAAGCCATGTCTTTCCCAGACCGGAATCAAGCATCCAAGGACCGGTTTCTGGCTATCAGCCTTCATTCAGCCTGGATAGCTTGACTCCAGTGGTGTGGAGAGCCTGGGACTCACGTCTGAGTATACCCAGCACACTCGGGGTGTATATTGCAAAAAACACAGTTGATGGACAGAATGTAGAACAATGTCATACATTCACCCCAGTACAATGATCTGGGCCTAAATCCATCTTTTTTTGCACTCCACACCACCCTGGGTTAGACACTGGCTATATGCAAATCAGCTCTGACCCTGTGCCCCATGGGAACAGTCCAGTCCGAACTACCAAGCCATGTCTTTCCCAGACCGGAATCAAGCATCCAAGGACCGGTTTCTGGCTAACAGCCTTCATTCAGCCTGGATAGCTTGACTCCAGTGGTGTGGAGAGCCTGGGACTCACGTCTGAATATACCCAGCACACTCGGGGTGAAAATTGCAAAAAACACAGTTGATGGACAGAATGTAGAACAATGCCATACATTCACCCCAGTACAAGGATCTGGGCCTAAATCCATCGTTTTTTTGCACTCCACACCACCCTGGGTTAGACACTGGCTATATGCAAATCAGCTCTGACCCTGTGCCCCATGGGAACAGTCCAGTCCGAACTACCAAGCCATGTCTTTTCCAGACCGGAATCAAGCATCCAAGGACCGGTTTCTGGCTATCAGCCTTCATTCAGCCTGGATAGCTTGACTCCAGTGGTGTAGAGAGCCTGGGACTCACGTCTGAGTATACCCAGCACACTCGGGGTGAAAATTGCAAAAAACACAGTTGATGGACAGAATGTAGAACAATGCCATACATTCACCCGAGTACAAGGATCTGGGCCTAATCCATAGTTGTTTTGCACTCCACACCACCCTGGGTTAGGCACTGGCTATATGCAAATCAGCTCTGACCCTGTGCCCCATGGGAACAGTCCAGTCAAGCTATCCAGGCTGAAGAAGGCTGATAGCCAGAAACCGGTCCTTGGATGATTGATTCCGGTCTAGGAAGACATGGCTTGGTAGTTTGGGCTGGACTGTTCCCATGAGGCACAGGGTCAGGGCTGATTTGCATATAGCCATTGTCTGACCTAGGGTGGTGTGGAGTGCAAAAAAACGATGGATATAGGCCCAGATCTTTGTACTGGGGTGAATGTAAGACATTGTTCTGCATTCTGTCCATCAACTGTGTTTTTTGCAATTTTCACCCCGAGTGGGCTGGGTATGCTCAGACGTGAGTCCCAGGCTCTCCACATCACTGGAGTCAAGCTATCCAGGCTGAAGAAGGCTGATAGCCAGAAACCGGTCCTTGGATGCTTGAGTCCGGTCTAGGAAAGACATGGCTTGGTAGTTCGGGCTGGACTGTTCCCATGAGGCACAGGGTCAAGGCTGATTTTCATATAGCCATTGTCTGACCTAGGGTGGTGTGGAGTGCAAAAAAAGATGGATATAGGCCCAGATCTTTGTACTGGGGTGAATGTAAGACATTGTTCTGCATTCTGTCCATCAACTGTGTTTTTTGCAATTTTCACCCGAGTGGGCTGGGTATGCTCAGACGTGAGTCCCAGGCTCTTCACATCACTGGAGTCAAGCTATCCAGGCTGAAGAAGGCTGATAGCCAGAAACCGGTCCTTGGATGCTTGATTCCGGTCTACGAAAGACATGGCCTGGTAGTTCGGGCTGGACTGTTCCCATGAGGCACAGGGTCAAGGCTGATTTGCATATAGCCATTGTCTGACCTAGGGTGGTGTGGAGTGCAAAAAAACGATGGATATATGCCCAGATCTTTGTACTGGGGTGAATGTAAGACATTGTTCTGCATTCTGTCCATCAACTGCGTTTTTTGCAATTTTCACCCCGAGTGGGCTGGGTATGCTCAGACGGGAGTCCCAGGCTCTCCACATCACTGGAGTCAAACTATCCAGGCTGAAGAAGGCTGATAGCCAGAAACCGGTCCTTGGATGCTTGATTCCGGTCTAGGAAAGACATGGCTTGGTAGTTCGGGCTGGACTGTTCCCATGAGGCACAGGGTCAAGGCTGATTCGCATATAGCCATTGTCTGACCTAGGGTTGTGTGGAGTGCAAAAAAACGATGGACATAGGCCCAGATCTTTGTACTGGGGTGAATGTAAGACATTCTTCTGCATTCTATCCATCAACTGTGTTTTTTGCAATTTTCACCCCGAGTGGGCTGGGTATGCTCAGACGTGAGTCCCAGGTTCTCCACATCACTGGAGTCAAGCTATCCAGACTGAAGAAGGCTGATAACCAGAAACCGGTCCTTGGATGCTTGATTTCGGTCTAGGAAAGACATGGCTTGGTAGTTCGGGCTGGACTGTTCCCATGAGGCACAGGGTCAAGGCTGATTTGCATATAGCCATTGTCTGACCTAGGGTGGTGTGGAGTGCAAAAAAACGATGGATATAGGCCCAGATCTTTGTACTGGGGTGAATGTATGACATTCTTCTGCATTCTGTCCATCAACTGTGTTTTTTGCAATTTTCACCCCGAGTGGGCTAAGTATGCTCAGACGTGAGTCCCAGGCTCTCCACATCACTGGAGTCCAGCTATCCAGGCTGAAGAAGGCTGATAGCCAGAAACCGGTCCTTGGATGCTTGATTCCGGTCTAGGAAAGACATGGCTTGGTAGTTCGGGCTGGACTGTTCCCATGAGGCACAGGGTCAAGGCTGATTTGCATATAGCCATTGTCTGACCTAGGGTGGTGTGGAGTGCAAAAAAACGATGGATATAGGCCCAGATCTTTGTACTGGGGTGAATGTAAGACATTGTTCTGCATTCTGTCCATCAACTGTGTTTTTTGCAGGCGTAAGGAATGACGCAGCACAGCTAGTATAGGGCCCCCCCAAGCAGTGTTTAAGTTGTGTCGCGCTTGCGACACAACTCCAGCACTGCGTCACTTTTACGGCATCAGATGCGTCACGCATCTGTCTATACTTGCGCCATGGTGCACCGCATTATAAATGTGGCGCATCCATGGAGGCGCAAGAGGTGTCTGACGTGACCCAAAATAACTGGCGCATCCCTGCTGATATGCAGGGATGCACCAGTTATTGTAAATCTGCCCCAGAATACATAGTTTGACACTAGGGAGACCAGACTGACTGCCCACAGCAGGTTGGCAATCGTGTATTCGATCGTATTTTTAAAAGGGGTGACTGAACACAACTGCAATGTCTGACTTCCAAAATATATTTAGAGATACTAATTAGAGAGAATAGTTGTGAACAAATATTTTAGTCATTTTGGGGCACCACGGCGATTTTGTTTTACACGAGGGGACGCAGCAATAAAAGGACCACTGCTTGAACTGGTTGCATTTCTGTTCTTCCACAGCTAGACTGTTTACATGACCTCATGTACCTTAAGTTCCCCATGTCAGGTGTCACACACTCTTGTGCATTTATAACTGTAAAACAAAACGACAGTAACGACAATGCAAAGCAAAAAGCAACTTACAGCAACTTCCTCGCATCTTCTGAACTTCCAGTTCTACAGTCAACTTAGTCTACTGCACTGAAGGGCATTGCCCTTTAATTCCAGCATCATTTTGGATTTGTTGATTGCAAACTGGACAGTGACAAAGACAAACATGTATACTATACACTTGAATGTACAGTAGAAATAGTGGATTCATGGGCTTTTACCTGAATCGGGCACTGTATTTCCCCATCCAGATGTGAGGCACCAGGTGCCAGCTGCTGCACAGCTGGTTGGCAGAGCAATCGGAGAGACGAAGTGGTTGTACTGTGCCGGCTTGGACAGCTTGACCAGCATGATGTCGTTATCTTGATTCTGGGAGTTGTAGTTCGGATGCTTGATGACTTTAGAGACTTGGATGGCCTGCTCCGTGCTTTCGGTGTAAGTCGTGTCATACTCACCAAGGTAGGCTACCAAGGTGTTGGCTCTAGCAGGGAAAAACATGAATGGAGAATGAGTTAACTAAAAAAGAGATAGAGACAGAGTGGAAGATGGATGGACCGACAGCTCGTTTGGACCTATTGGGAATGTGCAGTCATGTAATTGTGACTGTATGTTTATGACAACTTCTGCAACTTCAAGTGAACTCTTATTATCGCATTCCAAATGTGGTAATAACCCACTACACCACAGGAAAGGCACAGCCGTTCCATCAGCACAATCTGGTGCAAGCTTTGCAGCTTTAAATGCTGAAAAATGCACAGAAACATTCTGCGTGTTATTCACTATTGAAATCCGCATTCGTTGTAATTTGTTATTCACTATTGAAAGCCAAATTTGTTGTAATTTGTTATTCACCATTGAAACCCGCATTTGTTGTAATTTGTTATTCACTATTGAAAGCCAAATTTGTTGTAATTTGTTATTCACTATTGAAGTCCTCATTCATTGTAATTTGTTATTCACCATTGAAAGCCGCATTTGTTGTAATTTGTTATTCACCATTGAAAGCCGCATTTGTTGTAATTTGTTATTCACTATTGAAAGCCAAATTTGTTGTAATTCGTTATTCACCATTGAAAGCCGCATTTGTTGTAACTTGTTATTCACCATTGAAACCCGCATTTGTTGTAATTTGTTATTCACCATATAAAGCCGCATTTGTTGTAATTTTAGTAATAACTAGTGCGGTAATGCTATTGCCACCTCGTGGTATTACTGCACTTTTCTTGACCAATTTCAAATGAGGGCCGGAAGGAGAGATGAAGTGACAGAAAGAACACTGTATAACATTTTTACATAAACTATTCGGAAATCGGCAACCATGTGGCCGCACTGTAAAAGTTATTGCTGTTACGCTCTTTCTTACAACAGCTCATAGACTACCAGATGCCTACATCTTGAACTAGGTATCATTCATAAGAGTCATACATGTCTCATTCCAGGAATAGCCACAATGAGTCAAAGACAGTTCTAATGGTAACTATGCTGAACAAATCAACTTCTCACCCTTTGGAAAGGTGCGCTACATACCCATCTAGGATCTGACCTTTCAAAGCTAAATACCCAAGAGACAGCTCACCTTCCAGGCTTAAGTATTATTAAAAATGAATAGACTATTGCACAACAGACAGCCAGCCTTCCGACCAGTAAGGGCACAGAAACCCCAACTGCTGACATCAGCGAATAGCTGCTCTTCTCCTTCAATGCTTGCAAAATGGGGATTTTGTTTTTATTTCACTTTTCTGTGGTCCATGGGGCAGTAGACCACAATATTCTATGTGATCTTCTGAGTTTCTAGAAAAGTGGGCTAGGTAATTGGTCAGTCATTTTATGTGTTCCATTCAGACTACATTCAATAACTTAAATGGAATCATCATCGGCTCTGACATCGAACGCAGGGTTCACCAAGACAGTCATAGCAGTATTTAACACTTACACGAGACATCTTACTTAGGTCATATCCCATTACCGACTGAATTTCCTCTGCATGCATTTGGAAATTCAAATGTGCATACTTTGGGGCTATTCCAGAGGTTAAGAAATGGATAGCAACAAGGAGGTAGCCAGAAAATGTAAATACCCCTCACTTGAATCATACGTCTTCTCACCCACCGAGCAATAAGGCAAGCAAACCCAACTCTCCTTAGGAATGTTACCATCACACTTTAATCATCCATCTATCCCTTCATATATTCACCAATAAATATCTCCACATATCTATATATACATGCATTCACACATCCATCCTTTCATATTTGCCATCTTTCCATTTATCATCTGTCTACTCATTTCACCCTATACCCTTGACCCTTTTGCTCTTGCATCTATCCTCTCATCCTTCAGTTTATCCACCTTTTTACTCTTCCATCCTAGCTCTCTTCACTTGACTGAAACAAGCACTCAAATCCTAACAAGCAGTTTCCTGCTTAAAAGGCAAATGGAAGGCACAACAAAATATCTCTTTTGCACCCCAGTACGACATACGGCAGCTTTGACCTTCCTCAACCTATCAGCAGCCTTAAACACTGTATCCCACCTCACACTGATCGAAAGACTCCACCACATCAGCATTCAAGGAGACACGCATAGATGGATTGCCTCTTTCCTCACTGGAAGAACCCCGAGGATCCATCTCCCACATTTCACCTCTGAACCCAAGGGGATCACCTTCGGCTCATCCCTCAGCCCCACGCTCTTTAGCACATATATGACCCCGCTTGCAAACATCCTCAGACCCCAAGGTCTCAACATAATTTCCTATGTAGATGACACCCAACTCATACTCTCACTCGCCGACGACCCCACCACCACTAGAACCAACTTCCACAGATGCATGACAAAAATCGCCGACTGGATGAAGAACACCTGCCTGTCGCTGAACACAGACAAGATGGAAGTACTGATCTTTGGTAACAGCAGCAACCCACGGAGCAACTCCTGGTGGCCATCAGATGTAGGACCCGCACCCATACCCTCCAACCACGCCAGGAACTTCGGAATCATCATTGACAACAAGCTAACCATGAAATCACAGATCAATGCCGTCTCCCCCACTTGCTTCCTCACTCAGCGCATGTTAAGCAAGATCTTCAAGTGGCTACCTTTACACAAGAGCTGCACCGTGACACACGTCCTCTTCACCAGCCAAGTGGACTACGGCAATGCCCACTATGTGGGAATCACTGCACACCTTCTACAAAGATTGCAGACCATGCAGAAGGCCGCAGCCAGATTAATCCTTGGCCTTGGTTGACGAACCCACATCACACCCCACCCCAGGAAACTCCACTGGTCCCCGTACAGAAAAGATTCCAATTCAAGTTGCTGATCCATGTACACAAGGCTCTACACAACGAAGGGCTTGCCTACATTGACCACCGTCTGAACTTCCATCAACCATAGAGAAGACTATGCTCCACCTTACTTTCACTTTCCCATAATCCCTGCATCTACTGAAGCAGAAGTGGAGGATGCTCCTTCTTCCGCATCGCAGCAAAGAGCTGGAACAGCCTCCCCACACACCCCAGGACCATCACCTCACCTCAGGAATTCCGAATGGCCCTCAAGACCTGGCTGTTCGAATAAGCTTCCGGGACCTGCCAGCGACCGGATACCCTATCAAATGATTAGCCATGTAGACACCCAAGGGCTTCACTAGTGATAGCCATTTAATCTATAGGATGAAAAATGTCTCTTCTCAGAGCCACATAATAAACCAAATGCAATGCACTCCAGAATTGGTTTTGCTTAATCTCTTCCAATCATCCTACATCAACCACGACTGAATTTCCATCTTCCCTTGAGACACCTGCGCTCCACTCCACTCGCCCACGCATACGTTCCCTGCATCCATCGCACTGCCAGCAGGGGCAGAACATTTCCCTACATCGCCGGCAAAGCCTGCAATAACCTTCCACTCCACCTCTGAACAGCACCCTCCCTAGCAGATTTCAGAAAGTAACTCAAGATCTGGATTTTCGATGCAGATCCCGCAACCTGAGCATCCAGATACCCCTTATGGGTGATAGTGTTGTGCTATTTAAATGACCTAATGATTCATGAAGGAATATTGTTCTAAAAGTCATATTTCCCTGCTGTGCTATACTTTGCAGCCTTCCTTTGTCCTGGGTCACAGTTAGAACAGAAAGAAGGCATGGGGGAAAACGTGGAGGAGACAACTGGGCAATGGCCATCATTTCATGGTTCAAATCGGCATATTTCGACAACTGATATATTGTACAGGAGAAGAGAAACACTCACGGCTGGTAGCAATGGGCGGCTGATACGATCCAGTACTGATTGATCAGAGACCCTCCACACCAGCGACCTCCATTGCACATGAAGTAGACCTGCCAGGGCGCGGTGCCCCTGGCGCAGTTGTAGCCGTTGACTACATCATTGATATCTTCAACCTTTGTCGGGTAGGCAGCTGCAAGCAGAAATGAGGGGTCAGACAACTGGTTCCATAGCTATGGGATCAAATCACTCATAGAGCCAGTAACTATCACTCTTACCTATGAACACTTCCACTCAGGATTAGAAACAGATCCTGAATGGTGCAGTAATGCCAAGCTCACTGAAGACCAAACAGTACTGATGATGCTAGGTTTGGCATTACCGCATCAGAGGTTGTATCATGAATGGCTGTGCTGGCTCAGTGCAGAGCAGAGCACAGCTTCATATGTATTTGTAGTGTGCAAAGGACACTACAAACTCGGGATTTCCTTGAGTTAGTGCATGAGCAGCAGACAGCAAAGTACAGACACAGAGAGAGGCAACATTACTAGTTTTTTCATCAAAGAACTGAGAAGAAAAATGCATATTATTGTATTGCCCTCCCTTTCTGAAGCATAAACCTGGAGATGTTTAGTAATACTGCTCCCATGTTATTAGTATTTCCAAGATGTGGTATTACAACTGCTAATTACAGGTCATTGTTACTGAGGTTAAAGATGTTACTGGGCCTAGGGCCCAATGTAGGTAATTCTAATTTACCACTTCCTAAATACCGAATCATACCGATTCGGTATTTAAGAAGTGGTAAATTAGAGGGGGGGAAATGTAGGTAAATCAGAATCGGTAAATACTGAATCGGTAATATTCGGTATTTACCGATTCTGTAAATACCGAATAGGTATCACCCATTGATTCCTATGGGCCTTGAAGCCCATAGGAATCAATGTGGAATACTGAATCGGTATTTACCGATTCGGTAAGTTCCGATTTTTGCAAGGGTGCAGGGGGTGTCACTTTGACACCCTCTGGCACCCCAATTCCGGACTTGTGTGCCATGTGGCACACAGACATGCCCTAAGGGCATGTCTGTGTGTCACATTGCACAGGTGTGCATGCACAAATGTGCATGCACACCTGTATTCGGTATTTTACCACCTAATAGGATTGGGTGGTAAAATACCGAATCTGACTGGCCTTTGGGACTCAGAAGAGTCCCACCTACATAGGGAAGTTACCGAATCGGTAAAAATACCGATTTGGTATTTTACAGATTCTGTAAATTTACCGATTCTGTAAATTTACCGAATCGGTAAAATAGGCCACCTACATCAGGAATGACCATTTACCGGTCTGTAACGGCCGAATTCGGCCGTTACCGGTCGGTAAATGGCCACCTACATCTGGCCCTTACTTCGGTAGTAATTGACAAAGCAATATTGTGAGATACTTTCATTGATAATGCATTTCCCCAATGAGATAGGCGTATTTTGAATAAAATGCAAATTATTAATTCTCCCATTAAAAGGTGCTACAGTCAATTGAGGTAGAAAGACCCCTCTGTTAAAATTGTATATAATAAAACACCCAGGAAACTGTGAGAAAGTATCAAAAAGTAATTCATTGAAAAATAGGAAGAAAGGGTGAGAGAGGATGAAGGTGGTGGAATTCAATGGATCTTCCCCATTGTTCAAGAGCAGTCAGGAAAATAATCCCCCAAATTAAACGAACAAGGGGGCATATTATCAAGAAAGGGCGTTACATTATCGCCGCTTTTATCGGCAAGAAACTGCCGATAAAGCGGCGATAATGGGCTTGATAATATGCTCTATGAATTCCAATCGAAGCCCATGTTAGATGTAAAGACATGTAACATGGGCTTCGATTGGAATTCCATAGAGCATATTATCAAGCCCATTATCGCCGCTTTATCGGCAGTTTCCTGCTGATAAAAGCGGCGATAATGTAACGCCCTTTCTTGATAATATGCCCAAAGTTATGGCCAAAAGTGTTTTTCAAACTACATTTACAAAGTGGACTCTATATAATGACAGTACCGCAGAAGTGAACACTAACTAAGCATCCAATATTTAGGTCTGGCCTTTGAGATAACTTTAGCTGTGTTGCCATATATTGTTTTTCCCCCAAAGCAATTGTATATAACATATATACAAAGAGGTATTGGTCAGCTGACTTGATCCATTAGTATGTTAAATGGTCACTCACATTTTGCTTCCACCCTCCAAAGCATAGGGCAGAGGTCCTCAAACTGTGGGATGCAGCCCCCTGTTGGACTGTGGATGTATTCCCAGGAGACCACAAATGACACTCTAAGTACTTGTAAATGAGTTTTCCAGGCTGCCTTTATTTACATGCAGGGTTGAAGTGCTTAAAAAGTAGAGAACTGTAATCCATACTGAGGTGGTGAGGTCAAAGGCTTACATAAAAAGAACCAAATATATTGTGTCTTATTGTTTCTTCACTTTTAGGTAACTGCATATAAAAAACACAAACCTTAACCCCTGGCCATCATACGTCATGGTGGGCATGTGCTAAAGATGGCCGGGGGCTGTCCAAACCCCGCCCGCTCATTAATTCTCCCGCACAGCGGGAGAATAATCACAGTGCGCAAGGGGTTAAAGGCAAGTTAAACTAAACAGCGGGAATGTAGTATACACTTCAGTTGGATAATGTGACCATTGTAGATGTCTGTATGTGGAATCAAAGAGCTAAAGATCTGAAATCTTATTGGTGCAGAGGGCAATCGTGACAAGTGTATTTATAGTGCTGCGAGGTCCCAGTCTGTAACAAAAAGCACTGTGAATATGTAAGTCATTATTTTAAAATTCTATTATATACAGTATGGTGCCACAAACTGATTTATTGTTTAAGATAAAACAAGTGCTTTCAAAGCATATATTTTAGTAACACGTAGACTGTACATAGTCCAAACATTGTTATAGTGCCTGTTAAAAGTACGTTTTCCAGGTGTCTGTTGATTATACCCTTACATTCATTCTCAAAAAGAATAAACCTCTGTCCCTGTAAATATTCAAGTGACTCCCTCGATTAAAGCCTTGGCTGGGCCCCAAGCAGCCTTTTCATTTCCTGATTAATCAAATGAACACATTGCATTCCTTTTAGGTAGCAGGCATCCTGGTAAGGAGTCCTGTTCCAGCTTTCTTTCCCTTCTTCGGCTTCACAGCACAGGAGACCCCAGACCCTCTCCCACTTCCCCTCCCTTCATTTTCACCAAGATGATTCTCAAGATCTACATTAACCATTTACGGTAAGTTGTTTTTTTAACAAAAAAAGAATGTAAAATTATAAAAGCATGTGCATGTTGTTCCCCATAGACCCTACCTACAGATGTCCTTCCAGGTGAAATGAGGGGGGCGATGGCAGAAAGGAGACCAGCAGAGTCCTATTGAGACCCCGAGCCCTGATAGTCCAGGCACCTGGGGCCTCAGAGTTATGTCCCAGGTGAAACAGGATAAGAGCAAGATCCATGCATAGTGTCGACGAGATGGCCCAGACGAGGGGGTGCTATGTGGGGGTTATTTATTTCATTTATAAATGGACAGAGGCAGCTTTCTCAGAGGGGTGATCTGAGGACGGTGGGGAGATATTGTTGCTCATTTAGGGCAATCACTGCCATTAGTGCAGAGGATCAGTATCACTGAGGCCAGGGGTGTGAGGGACCCCTGCACCCAAATCATGGCTGTATTATTAGCAAAAAGGAGTTTGGGCCTGGTTTTCTTGCTTGCATTAAGGTACAGGCAACCTGCGCTTAAACAAAGGGGCAAAGAGACTACTTCGGGCCTCAGACCTAGGAGTAATGGCCCAGTGGAATGGGCAGAGGAGACAGCCTGCTTCGCAAGGCTGTAGGCTACGTTGGCTCCATAGGTGCAGAGGTGTGAGGAACCAACCAAGCTGTTTTACTACCTTTCCTTGCTTACTTTAGGGCCCACTGCACCTTTTCTATGCCAGATTTGCTTTGGGCTTTGGACCTATGGTCCAAGGGAGGGGAACATTGAAGCAGAGGCGACACATTCACTGGGCCTCAGTGAGAGATGGCAGAGAGGGAGATGAAGCAATATGGGGGTCCTTTTATTTTAGAAATGGATGAGGAGACTGCTGCTTTGCAAGGCAATAGCTTTCGTTAATGAAGTAAGTGCATTGGCACTGGCACCCAGGGGGTATGAGAGGCCTGCTGCATCACAATTATGATTGTCTTACTTTACAAAAAGAGGCATGGGTTGGGCATGGGATCTCCTTTTCCATGCTAGCTTTAGGACAGAGGGCACCGTTGCCTCAAGGAGGGGGGGGGGGGGCATGGGGCAACTCATTTCTTTCTGATCAGGTAAGGGAGTCTGGTTCAACACTGGGGTGATGGCCAGGTATGGTGGCCAGATATAGTGAGGAAGGGGTGAAAGAGGCAGAGAGACAGGCTGCTACTCAGGACTGCAGCCATGGTTTGCTTTTGGCAGGGGTGAATTGGACCCAGGCCGGGGGCAGCTAGATTTAGAAGGGGGCACATGCAGCTGACCTTGCGAGCTTCCATGAATAATGCTTGCATTCCAGACTGCGGTTCAGTTCATTACCACGAGGCAGGCTATAAAACCATGTTTTCTTTGTTTTCTTTAGCCTTCCTCCGGCCCTTTATATCGGTTCAAAAACTGAACAGGCCCTTTAGGACAAGAGCCAAATGTGACTTCACAGGCTGGTCACTGCTCTGAGATATTCAGCAGGACGTGACCAATGAGCACAAAGAGGCCCCCACTAGGATCACCATTGAGAGGGGCAGATGGTGAAGGGGTGGAGAAGGAGGACCAGTAGGGGTGCCAAATGTAGTTGTGCCCACAGAGCTCTCTGAGTAAAGGCCAGCCCAGGCTGCTGCTATCATTAATGCAGCAATTGGACTGGGGCCCAGGAGAGTGACGGGCTCATAACACCCCAATTAAGAGGCATAGGGGCATATTATCAAGGGGGTTTATCTCCGCTTTTTTGGCTTTAAAAGCCAAGAAAGCGGTGATAAAATTATCTCCCTATTACCTAGCTGTCGCTAACACCAGTTAGCGACAGCTAGTAGGAGATAGCGACCATCTTGGGCCCCACTTTGCATGTCAGTGATATTTATCACTAATGACATGCAAAGTGGGCGTGCCAAGATATTAGAGACTGAAAACAGTCGCTAACATCGCTATCTCCTATTACCAACTTTTGGAGATATGCGCGCTACGCGCGAATATCTCCAAAAGCTAACACCTGCCCTGAGCAGTTCTTAGCCATGTTATCCAATGGTAGGTGTATAACATGGCTAAGAGCATTAGCTCGGTAATGCATGTATATCGCTGACTTTTCAGCGATATTCATGCATTGCGGCGATTTTTATCGCATTTGCGATAAACCTTGGTAATACCAAGGTTTATTTGCGGTACAATTCGCCGCAGCTCAGCGGTAAATTTTTGTCTCTAACCAAGCAATAGCGATAATTATCGCTATTGCTTGGTAATATGCCCCATAGAGTTGTTGGCCAATTTCTGGTTTTGTTCGATATATTTAATCTTCCATAAATCTTGCAATTATTATAGATTAACAACTACAGAAAAGATTTGACAGAAATGGTCACACCTCTGCCTCTCCTGTTCCCCCAAATCTTGCCATAAAAATTTGGAGGGAGGCCCGATTTAAAAACATCTCACTTGAGGGCACTTAGAGCAGAAAAGTTCCAAGACCTCTGGCTTAGGCAATGGCTCAACCCAATATACCCATTCGCTCCCTTCACTTTGAGAGAATGCACAAGTTTGCATATTTGTTGCACCTCGCCCAGGAATAGTTCCTTTCTCTTCCGTTGCAAAGCTGGTTCAAAGAGGGCTTTTTTTATTTCTCGTTTTTTTATTAACTTCAAATACCTGTTGTTTGTTTTGCTTGCACTCCTTTCTTAAGTTTCGGTCGTAAATGTGTAAATCTCTAGGCAACAATGTAGCTTAGTGCTATTGAGTAATTGGTTATGTGGCAATTTATTCTTCTCTCCTTCAAAAATGAAAATAAAAAAAATGTGTGGCACAATTGAAAAGCTTGTTGTTTAGAAAACATCACTAGTAAAACAGCTCCATGCGTAAAGTTTATTTTGAAATCAATATTGTTATTGCAATTATAATGCAGCCACGCGTAGGTGATGGCACATTTCCTTTTTGTCTTTTTATTTTTTTGTGGCATGTGCTTGAAATGAAAGAAACAGAACTATCCACTGCACCAGCTTGCAAAGAAAAGACATACTGGATTTATAAATGGCTGTTTTATGTGTTGGGAAAATGTACACTTTTTGGAGAAGTGAAGAAGTGTGGCTCAATAGAGCGGCAGACCCTGATGCAGAGGTCTAGCCCGGGACCAGGGTTCAATTCCCTGTCTCGGCAGGTCTTGGGCTCAAAATTCCACGGACCTGATAATTCTCGCCTCAGTGCCTATTCCAATCATGGAGTCCCACTCTGCAACTCTGGGCAATAGCTTGCTTAATCTCCACAACGGCCCCCACAACGCTAAGGATGCCTGGCCTCCACCTTGGGGGTGCCCAGGAGTGGACGTCTCACAGGGAAAGCCAGGATGGGTTCCAGAGCGGTATTTGTACAAGTGCCTTGAGACCCTTGCAGGTGAGTAGTGCGCTATACAAGTATCAATTTACATTTACAATTTTTACTCTTCCCGTAATTTGATCCTTCTTTTGGAGTTCACTGCAGGCAGAGTTGCTGGTGTGTTTGCGATGAATGGAGGCGTTTGGGGGGAACAATGTAACACAAATCAATCTACTTCATGAAGTTTGAGCTTGCCAAATGGGAACTGCTTCTTCAACGTTATTCACTATAGACAAAATGTTAATTCCTTTTGGGTATAGCCAACTTGCCCCATCAGAAATTTCAACCACTTATCAACTGAAACCGGAGCAAGGGTCAACTTGGTTGATTCTATGTTGTCGAGAATTCTCGTGTAACATTCAGAGTTCCCTCCACAAATGTAAACAAGCATTAGCAAAGTCAATAGGTCTGTTGTTGGCTGCCATCTTTTTGCCTTTGTCAGTGCTTGTTTTGTTTTGTGGCGGGTATTGCACAGGTTTACTGTTGGAAAAACTGCTGAGCCCTTGTCAAATCTTGAAATAAAATGACTAAAAGGCAAAAATATATTTTGGTCACAAAAAAGGGCAGTTAATGGAACTACTTTGTGTGTGGATGTGCTCCTTGTGCAATGAAAAAATGCCATCACTCACAGTGAAGTAGGTAACGGCTAAGATGGGCTGACCCATTGCTCCATGCTGTAGGGTATAGTGGGCGTATCAAAAACATGAATGATATAATACCATGCCAATCGATGAAGAGCGATAGCTGAAAAGCTCTATACGTATGTTCAACACATACTTTTAGTAACATCAAAAGGTCTTGGCTAACACCTTATCTAAAAAAATTCAGCAGTAGATAAAAATGACATGTGAGCCGAAGTGTTCTAGAAAATGGATAGTTTGACAGTCACCAAATGTTTCCTTGTATAAATGCATCATTCTTTGAAAGACAACTTGCAGTCTATCATATCATTTCCTAAAGGAAACGGATACAAATAGGCAGGACCAGGAGATGGATCAATGGTATGAGAGAGCTCCAGAGCTGAGCTTGTCTAGCTACACCGTATGCAGCTCCTGCTTAGTTTATGTTGTCTCATAAGAACCTGAACTATCTCCTTTGGTCTGCGATTCCTGAACGCCGAGAATTTACGCACCTACTGATTCTATTTGATGATATGAACTAGTGATTATTATAGTCGGATCTAGTTTCTACCACATACAGGATGCTTCTGTTACTTGTTACTTCAATAGGCTCCCTTTCTAAGTGACGCTAGAGCTCTGTTCTTTACCGGCTTACTCTCGCTCTATGGCCGGCATATATTTATAGAACATATGGGATACCTACAGCCTCAGTTTCAAGAAGAAAGTGAGTCCTCTTATAAAATACACTTCAAACTCAGAGTATAAGGTTCTGTATAAGGATCTAAAGGCCTGAATTCCACAGTGATGTGTTTCGCACATTGACGCTATTTTCATTGTCTTACCTGCCTGATGCCCCAGTGCCAGAACCACCAGCAGAAAGAGCTTCATCTTGGAGGATTGGTCTTCTGCTATGTCTGCCTACAACTGTTAAAACTGGATGGACCTTTTTATACAGTTTTACATCAGGTCGCCTACGTCAGAGATAACATAGAACATTGTGCGGAATATATGGGCTATATGCCTTATCTTGTCCAAATTCTGATCTGTTTTTCAGAAATAACTCTTAATACAAACAGCAAAATGAAAACTGGCCCACATCCCAGAAGTATACAAGTGGAACATAATAGATTAGTGTGTCCCACAATCTCGGCCAAGCGTTGGTGAGTGACATTGGCAGCAAGAATAGCATGAGTCTTTGGCTTAAGGTCACCAAAGGTTCAAATTGGTGATATCAATGTTAGAATAAACACAGACAGGCACACAAATACATAGAAACTCCCCTGCAAGGACAAAGATGTATATACTCTTGACCTTTTTCTAAAAAGCGAATTCAATTGTTGTTACAGGTCCACACAAACTGTGTGCCCTCCTTGACTTTAGGATTTTCAAAGGTTGACGAAGGTTCTAAAGACTAACAAAGTCCAAGCAGGAAACTAACAATTGAGCAGATGCAGCTAAAACACAATTCCAGTAGTGAGAATACAGATTACACCGTAAATCACCATTCTTTGCAAAAAATATACCATCCTTATGGATATCATGTTCGCACACACTACTGATGGTCACTGTACTCACATATGGGGCCATATCATGAAGAGCTGCGCTGGTGCAGAGCCGAAGGTCTGTTTATGGGTTCTTGCGCTGCGTAAAGTGCATTCATTTAGCATCATATTTATTGAAATAACACAGCTCAGAAACAGAAAGAGACAAACTTTGCTCACAGTTTCCGAGCTATACTGTCTGCATCTCAGGCACTCGTTCAGACAAATATCGGGTACATGAAAACAGACGTTCAGCGTGGTGTTCAGCCAGCGCAGCCCATCCTGATATGGTCCCTCGTCAGCTTCATATACTCTGAGGCTTATTAATGGGATTTTGATGAAGGGCAGAGCAGCAAGGCACCTAGCTGCGCTGCCCTACGCCAAAGGGCATTCCTGTCCTTTCTCCCTAAACTGACGCCTTGGTGCAAGGGTGCCTTCGTTGCATGCAGGACTTATTTGTGCACGAAAGGGCACCTTCCGGCACTAAAACAATCCACACATGAGTCCTCATCTCTTGATCATGCTGGGTCAGTTTTGTCTTTTGGGGTGGAAGACGTAGAAAAAGCTATAAATGAGACACTTAAAAATAAGGCCCTAGGCCCGGACGGGGTTCTGGCGGACCTATACAAGTGTGCACCGAAATTTTGGGCCAAGATATTGACCAACGTTTTTAATGCCTCAAGAGAAAACAATTTTCCCGAGTCCTGGGCAAGGTCCATTATAATTCCAATCTTTAAAAAAGGCCAAAGGAGTGATCCTGCCTGCTATATGCCTATTTCCCTAATAGACTCTGCCGTTAAAATCTTGGGCAGAGTCATTTTAGGCAGACTAATATCATGGCTAGAAGGCAGAGGAACCTTGTCTAACACCCAGTATGGCTTTAGGGCTAAAAGGAGCACACTCGATCAATGCCTAAACCTCCAACTGCTCATCAGCAAATACACAATTGTGAAGGAGGGGTCCTTGTACATGGCCTTTATGGACCTCTCATCAGCGTTCGATTTAGTAAACAGGTCAAGGCTATGGAGGGTCCTCTTGGACATAGGCAGCGACCCCGCGCTGGTAGGTTTTTTAGCTGACCTTCACTGTGGACTACAGGCTTCCGTTAGAGTCACTCGAGAGGGAAGGTGTACCAGCTATTTTAACTCGGAGAGGGGGATGCGACAAGGGTGCATCCTCGCCCCCCTCCTCTTCACATTATATATAAATGCCCTCGAGCCAGCCCTGGCCGCATCAACGGTGGATGTCCCGCGTGCAGGGGAGACCAAAATTCCGGTCCTCTTGTACGCGGACGACACCGTTTTGTTGGCACGCACAGGTGTGGCCCTCAACAGACTATTGGCCTCTTTCGGAGACTTCATGACTTCACTAGACCTGAAAATCAATACCCAAAAATCTCAGGTCATGATTGTTGGACCGTCCAGCAGGAAAAAGAAATCAATGACATTTTCTTGCACAGGCAGAGAAGTAAAGAGGGTTCCAATCTTCACCTATCTGGGGGTTTTCTTTGACGACAGAGGAACTTGGGGGCCTCAACACAAGTCTAAAAGTAATGCAGTAGCAAGATCGGCTGCAGCCCTGTTGAGTTTTGCCAAAAGGATGGGGGCGTGACCAATTGAGGCTATTCTCAAGGTATATAAAGCCAAATGTTTGGCTATAGCCACCTATGGTTCTGCCATCTGGGGTTACACAAAACCTGATTACATCCAGAAGGTGGAGAACAAATTTCTTAGATCCCTGCTTTCTGTTCCCCAGTCCACCCCCACCTTTACAATACACTCAGAGCTAGGCATGGGGTTTGTAACAGACTTAATAAAATCCGCACCTGTAATTTGCTGGTTAAAAACTTGGCTTAACCATGAAATCTCCTTAAATCATTTGATTCTCAAAGACTGCCTTGCCCTGGACAGAGTTCACAGAATCCTATGGTTGGTTTATGTTAAAGGAATGCTCATGAACGTGGGGCGCATTGAGCTTTTTCATTTTCCTGAACGCATCAAAAAAGAGGATCTCATGGAGATAAAATCCAGACTGGTAAACTTGTTCACGGCAGAGAGGGAGGAGATAGAGATGAGAAAACCTCTTGTCAGAAGGAACTTCGCACTTATATCTGTTCCAGGTCCAGAACCTTATCTTGTTTTTGTAACTAGACAGTTTCATCGCTTTCTCCTAACCAGATTTCGTTTAAATCTGATACATTTTATGTTGGGTTTTTATCCTACTTGGGACACGCCATCAAACGCAAATCCGTGCGATTGCGACCAGTTCTCTGCACAGGACACACTCCATTTTATTATTTTTTGTGAACATTATGCCCAGATTAGGAAAAAATATTAGTTATCCATTTTGCGGGAGGCAGGCTTTTTACAGGTCAGGCCAGCGATCCTGTTTTTACAACTTTTACCTAGTGCACATGTTACATTTCTCGTAGCAAGCATTTTAGTGGCAGGTGTTCGCATTAATAAGAAGCGTTCTAATTTACGGCTCATACCAATTACAATTGAATTATTTTAATAGAGCTGGTGCCTTTTAATACCCTGAAGCTGACTGTCAAATGGAACATTTTTTAAATGAAAAGACATATATATTTTTTAAATTGTTTTAGTGAACACATGAGATATGTTCATTTTAAACCTGATACGCTTATATTTTTACTTGTAATTGATTGTAATTATTGTATTGTATTGATTGTTTCTATTTGTATTTTGTATCTTGTGTCTTTTTCTGATTTTTATTAATCGAATAAAAGTGATTGACTGACTGACTGACAATCCTAAGAGGCGTTTTCCTCTTCATGTGTGCGCTGAATAATGCAATACACATGGAAAGAGGAAAAAACGGAGACAAATAACCATTTCTCTACTTTATGCCTCACCTCAAAAGGCGTACAGCTTTGGCGCTTTACCAGGTTTACATCACTTTGCAAATTGTAAATCTGCACCAGTATCAAATTGGTGTTACATGGGAAAACCCACCGCAACCCCCATGGAACGCCTCCCGGGATCAGAGTAAGGCGATGCAGCGCAAATCGCTGTGTCGCCTTACTTGTGATTCCACTCAAAGCCATGCTTTGTGGCTTTGCGTGGCTTCATAAAACAAAGTGAGAGCCCTTCATAACACATGTACCAATTTACACAGTGCAAAGGTGATGCAGGGAGTTCATAAATAGGCCTCTCATTGTCCTCACAAACGAAGTGAATGTGGAAATGAACTTCCATTGTCTCACATGACTCAGTAAAGTAAAAATTGATACTTGCATAGCGCACTACTCACCCGCAAGGGTCTCAAGGCGCTTGTACGAATAACGCTGTGGAACCCATCCTGGCTTTCCCGGTGAGGCGTCTACTCCTGGGCACCCCCAAGGTGGAGGCCAGGCATCCTTAGAGTTGTGGGGGCCGTTGTGGAGATCAAGCAAGCTATTGCCCAGAGTTGCAGAGTGGGACTCCATGATTAGAATAGGCACCAAAGCGAGAATTATCAGGTCCGTGGAATTTTTGAGCCCTAGACCCGGGAATTGAACCCTGGTCCAGGGCTAGACCTCTGCATCAGGGTCTGCCGGTCTAACCACTGAGCCACACTTCTCCACCCATTGAGCCACACTTCTCAGAACACGGCCCACACCGAATAGAGGATGAAACGGGTGTCCAGTGATTGCTGGGTTTTAAAATCATGAAAATAATTTATGTAGGTGTTTAATAAGGTGCTAATATGTCACCTTAATGTCACTACAGAGAAATGCAGAAAAGCAATAGGAAGCCTAAAAGCATGGAAATGGAAGAAGCGCGTGCAGGGCCAAACCTAATGCAATTTGATTTATCATCATCCAGCTTCTCTGTCACTACCTTTCTCTTTTGACGTGTTTGGTGGAATAGCAGCCATCGAATGTCACTGCACTACTGGACCCACAATGCGTGATAATCTGGGTGATTGTTCTACTGAATATTGACTCAGAATATTGTGGTATAGGAAAGTCAAGGACAGAACATCGAGGGACAAAATAGCGAAAGGTAAGTGTACATAGGAGAGTATAGGTGTACAATTCCTAACTTCACATCTACGGTCCTTCAAGATATATGTACCGCGTAGGTCCAGATATTTGGAGTTAGGAATAGAAAATCTAAACTTACTTAGTGTTTAATTTTTTTAAAGATATATTGTCATCGATTCCATTTTGGAAGCATTGCGATTCCACATACCCACCAATCAGGAATTGAAGCACTCTCTTGGAGGTAAATTTGGAAATGGGGTATTAGAGAAATGTAAGGCAACCGTCATTTGGTCTTTTACGTAATGTTTTATATCCTGCCCTGCCCCACGTACTGTGAGTTGTTTCTAACCTGATTGTACAGTACACCAAACCCTATTTTTGGGTAGAGTGCGCAGTATATAAAGTGCAACACAGCATCATTCGTTGAAATTGGCAAAGTAAGTATGTACGTCTATTTATTTGCATGGTTAATTAAAACTATTGCACCAGTAGATCAAATTATTTCAAAAAAACAGTAAGTCCTAAAAAACTGTTTCTCTAAAATGTAACATTGTTGTTATCTTATGTACAGTTAAAAACAATCATTTGTGCAAGAGAGCAAAAGTGCGTGCTTTTCTACCAAGAATGCCGTTCAGGGATCAATAAGATCAGTATAAAGCAGTTGGTGGGTAAAAAATAATTAAAATTCAGCAAGACCCCAGACCTATCCCAACCCTATGTTGACAAGAAGACAGGATTCAAACACATTATGCTTGCAAAAAAGAAAGTCTTGCCTGACCTCAGTTCTCAGTGAGATCATGGGAAGGTCTTCATACCAGTTTGAATAAGGCAGGGAGGTGTCCCATTAGGGCCTGGTGCCCCTTCCCATCTTACTTTGAATACCTGCCTCGTGATTGGCTGTGCCGAGATTTCAAGCATTGATAATATGGATTTGCCGTGTGATTCATGAGTTGGTGCCTCTTCTGCAACTCCTGCACTGGTATTCGCTTTCGGATCACTTTTGAAATGTTCCCACAGAAACCTCGCCCAGGCCTCCTCCGTTAGGTACAAAAGGGGGTGGTGATGGACGGAGCATCCGAATCAATCAAACACTCACACCCAGTCAAAAGATCTCGGCTTAATCCATCACCGCTCTTTAGCCCACTCTGCCACCCCAGTTCAGACATGGCCATATGCAAATCATTCTGACCCTGTGCCTCTTGGGAACAGTCCAGCCCGAATTGCCAAGCCATGTCTTCCCTGGACCGGAAACAAGCTTCCGAGGACCGGTTTCTGGCATTCCAGCCGTCTTCAGCCCGGCTTGCTTGAATCCAGTGGCAAAGTGAGCAAGGGACTTACGTCTGAGCATACCCTGCCACACTTATGGCAGCCAAAAGCGGTACAAAAGGGGGTGGTGATGGACGGAGCATAGGTGGCAGCTAACTGCACCATAAGTGGGGGTTTGGAGTGTGTTGATCATACGCCAAAAGCACGCACTAATGTTGCTCTTCACATCGTAGATAAGCTTTGCCCAAAACGAGTTGTCCTCCTCGTTTTTTAAAGACCAGTTTATTTTTTTTCAGCCCTCTTTAAGTTGTCTCAGCTCCCTCTGCAAGTTGACGTCCAATGCATGAAAACAGAGCTTTCTTAGTCTTTTTTTATTGATCTCTTGAAGAAGCTGATTTGCGCATACTGTGCATTAGTACATCTTCCCTGTCGAGATCCTTCCTGTATTTTAGGACTAGGCTTCAATGAGGATGCATGAGCTTTTGCTAATGCCTTTGTGAAGTTTTCCCAACCAGGTATAGGATTCAAACTGAGCATTTGTAGTTCTTGTAGTGAGGTTTTTGCTGATGGCATCAAATGTTCTATTTATATGTGATTCTTTCATTATTCGTTGTATAAATAGAGTGAGGAGCTTCTACTGGACGAGCAGGGATCAAGGCCTGTGCTGTGAGCATATTTTCTTGTGGAAGGTGATCACTGTTATTATCCCTCTCTCCTAGATGATAAGAAGAGATTTTGTAGAATAAAGGGAGACTTACCAAGGGGAAGCCTATTCTTGTGCTGGCTGTTGCTGAGTAAAATGTTGCTGCTGACAGGCAATCATTGGGGAACCAGCCATTCAAGACCCAGAAGCTAAGATGTTTAAGATCCCTCCAGTGGTTTCTTAGCTGCTTCATTCTGCCTTCTCCATTTGTTGCCTGCCTGAGGCGGGCTATGCCATTGAAGCGATTGATTTGCCAAAACGTCGAAATTCCTCTATTGTTCCTAGCAAGTGCAAATTAAAATCCCCTGTGATTATGAATTTAGATGTTTGCTTCACTTTTATTACCTCAGCTACCAGTAAGTTGACTCCCTTGCCTTGTCTCTTGGGTGCATATATGCATTTATTATCACCAGCTGCATGTCTTTGTCTTCACATTTTACTGTCGCTCTAACGGCGTGTTTCGCATTTGTGGTACAAAACTTTAAGTCCAGCTTTTTGATGTTGTTGATTCTTGCTATTGATGAATGTATTGCTGGACCTCCTTTGAGGTGTCCGGATCTGGCTCCTTTGCAGGCAGGGAGATAGTAAGCCATGAAGTCCAGTAGATAGAATGTCTGGTCCATCCAAGTCTCCTGTAAGGGAATAAGGTCAAAAGATTGGCGGTAGAGTATCAGTTATGGGTCTGCTGTTTTGTGTCCCAACCCATTTATATTCAAAGTGCATAGGCATAGGATGCCCTTACTGGTTTGTAAATGATTCCTATTGTGTCAGCGGTTGCAACTTTGTCCATTTATTGCGCTTGCTAACCAGGCCCAGTCCTGAGTAGCTGTCGCTCCTGTCGGGTTAGGTATTGACCATTGGGGTCTTGATATGGTTTATGCAGAGAGGTTGCACTCTGGGCACTTTTCAATACAGAGTAGATGCGCTTCGTTGAATGGTCATGGCAGGATCCTGAGTGGCGCATTGCAGATTGCAGTGGCTTAGAGTGCAATGGCGTAGAGTGGAGTGACATGGGGTGGAGTAAAGTGGCGTAGTTTATTGTGGCGTAGAGTACATTGTTTGGTTCAGAGTAGAGTGACGTGGCATAGAGTTGAGAGGTGCAGGGTAGAGCAAAGTGGTGCAGGGTAGAGTGCAGACGTGTAGATTATAGTGGCATAGAGTAGAGTATGTGCTGTGCAGAGTGCAGTGGTGTGAAGTGCAGTGGTGAGGAGGTGATTAGAAAGGCGCGGAGTGCAGTGGCGTAGATTGGAGTGATGCAGATTAGAGTGGCGTAGCAGAAGCTGACTGCACACACATATACCGTTATTATCCAAACGTTCCCAATATTATATGCGTAGCAAGGACTGGCAACATTTATTCCCAAAATAAATGGCTTATAGGAAATTAGGAGAATAAAGGGTATGTGTTTGGTCTTTGGTGTCAGAATGAGAGATGTGGGGTCAGTGACTCCTCAGTAGAATTTGATCTTTCCATGCTGTCTACATAGGTTCTCGGGCAGGGTCAGGAGGCTGACTGAGGAGCTTAGGTTTCATGCCCATTCCGTTTTTGACCTATCAGCTTTGACCATCAGCAGGTGCACCAGCTTTCCTCACAATGTTGTCAGTGATGGAGGTTCTCTGAGGGCTTGGGGGGCAGTTCAAATGAGAAAAGGGGAAGATTGTAAGCGGGAGTAGCGGTGGGGCCTACAGAAGGTGAACGTAATGTACATAGGTGGAAATTACGGTAAAAAAACAACAATGTGGAGCATATTATTCGTGGAGCATGACAGTCATACTAATATTAGTTAGTACGTGGCACACTGCTGCTGTTCTTGTCTAAGGGCCTCTTTTCCAGGGTCTGTGACTCAACAGATGTCTGCTACAGTGCCTGCATCACTTGGCCTGTGTCCATGTAGTCGTACAGTGTCACAGTGTCCCTCAGTCATTTCCCATGATACTACAGTGCATGGTTAGCCTGTGACCTATGGGATTATAAGAATTTGTATAGCGCCTTTTACAATGAGGTCATGGTACTGAAGCGCTTTTTCGTCCAGCTAACATTTTCATACGCTTCTGGGCTTTCCATTACTTGACTGTGATGGAGAAAGGTTTAGTGAAAATAAAACCTGCCCGGATCGAAACCTTAGTAACTTTTACTAACAGTGTGCTGTGAACATTTTTATTAAAAGAAAAATAAAGTAAAGGGAAAATGCTTTTGTGCATGCGTGTACTAATGCATGGAACTAGGCCGCAAGTGCTTTTGGCTAAAGAAAATAAAAGACTGATGCTGCTTTTTTTCATGTTAATAACATTTGCTAGGAAATAACATGGGTTATGCATGGGTTAGTGTAGCAATGGGTGAGGTGTGGCCCCGCGTCCAGGGCGACTGATTCCGGAATCTGGGGATCATGGTTCGATCCCTGGCACCGGCGGCAGATTAGCCCAGCACCATGTGACTCTGGGCAATAGCTTGCTTAATCTTCCCGAAGGCGCCTAGAGACCCTTACAGGTGATTATGCGCTTTCCAAATGTGGATTATTATTATTATTATGGGAGGGTGCATTAATGAACAACAAATTTAGGAAAATAATAATGCATGTGTTTTGTTTTTCATAGAAGTAATGCATTTTTCTGTTTTGTGGAGACGGCCAGAGATGAATTTCATCATTAAAATGAAAAATAATTTCTGCATGAAGAAGGGAGAATACTAAGGCTGTGTGTCCTTGACATAAGTTGTGTGACTGCCAAGCTACGGTGACAGATGAGATAATGAGTGGAAGCAAGTAACTTCCTTCTAGAAGCGGCAGAGACAAACAATGGAAGCGCAAAGACTTGCAACCTGAAATGTGCCACAGGAAATGTGTATTATGACTGTGGTTTGAAGTTATTTTCCTGGGTTGGAAGTCAATGTTTGATAATTCTAAAACAAAGGGACATTTACTGAAGGTGGTCTTGCTAAGTATGCTGTGACAGTACACCCCCATCCTTAACCAATGAGAGTTAGAGTTTTCTCTCAACTTGAAACAAATGTGGGTTGGACATTTAGGTTTTAGTGTATATTTATTTATTTAAGAGTTTTATATAGCGCTGGTCAGACCCGAAGGTATCGGAGCGCTTTACAACATTTTTGGTGTAGAAAACGAACACACAGTATGGCAGTCGAACACACAGTAAAAACAATAGTAAATAAATGAGTCGCGATGCGTCCAGTTCAAGGAGGGGGACAAACGAGCGCCTCGAGAGGTAGGTGGGGTGGAAGCCTTAATTATCCACGTGGCTAAATGCTGCGATGTGCAGGATTCAACGTTAGGGGGCAGTTATCCATTCGGAAGAGTACGGTGGAGGAAGAGGTCCTTTAGCTGACTTTTGAATTTTATGAAGGAGGGGATAGTCCTGATATGGACTGGAATGGAATTCAAGATTTTGGGAGCATTTCCAGGGAAGGAGCGTGGTAAGGTTGTTTGCTTGCGAGTTTTCGGGGGGGGGGGGGTGAAGAGTAGAGTGTTAGAGCTCCTGAGGGTCCTTGTCTGACCGGCCTTTTGAGTTTGGCGGCCAAGTAGGCAGGTTTCCCAGTGTGCAGAGCTTTGTGTGTGAGACAGGCAGTTCAGAAGTTGGCATGCATTTCGATTGATAGCCATTTTAAATCTCTGAGAGCAGGGGAGATGTGTTCATATTTCATTACTCCGGTGACCATCCTGGCTGCTGCATTAAGAGTTGATCTGAGGGTAACAAGTTGGGATTTTGCAGTGCCTGTGAGGGTTGCATTCCCATAGTCCAACCTGGACAGCACCAGGGATTGAGTTGCCTGTTTGAAGTCGTTGGGAGGGATGAAGGGTTTTATTTTGTAGAGTAGTTTTAGGTTGAGGAAAGCTCTCTTTGCAGTTTTCTTTTTTTTTTCTTTTTTTTTTTTTTCAAAGTTTTTTATTTGCATCAAAGGATCACATAGGCAATAAACAATTCATTTTTTCACGAAAGAAAAAAGAAACAAAAATATGACAGAATTCCATAATTGCATTTAGATAAATATATAGCATTATTTAAACAGTGCGAAACATAAAATTAAGAATCGATAAACATGTATTTTGAAAAATATTTGCTAAGACATGAATAACCCCCATATTCTGTCGATTTTTCGTCTGGCCTGCACTCCCCTTGAATCTGCAATAGCGGCTTCCATACTATGGATCTCCTTTACTAAACTCCACCATTCTAAAACTATTGGTGGGTTCTTTTGAATCCATGCTCTGGCAACAATTAACCTTCCACAAGTGATTAGGATATTCAACAGATCTTTAAACCTTTCACCCCCATTGACGCCTACGCAAACATCAATATTTGAGAATAAGAAAGGTTGCTCCAACCTCTCAGTGATAACCTTAGTTATTCCTTCCCAGTATTCCTTGAGGTGAGGGCAAGTAAAAAACATGTGGACAATGTCCGCACCACTCAAATCACATTTAGGGCATTTCGTTTTATCTGAATGAATGTTGTTCGTTGCCCATTTAAGTATCCTTTCAGGCGTATAATATAATTGACAGATTGTTTTAAACATCTGCAATTTTAAGCTGGAAGATTGAACTGATGTATTTAGGCTTTTTAATGATGTGACAATTAAATCTGTAGGAATACTCATTGCCAGTTTCCTATTCCATTTCTCTGTTAAAATAGTAGCATCACCGGTCTTGAGATCAGAAAAGAGCTTATAACCCAGGCTTATGATAGATTTATCAGCATCCCTATAGATACAGTCCCATATCTCAGATTCTGAGACTGTAGTGAGTTCTATTTTTTTCACTAAGTAATCTCTAATCTGATAGTATTTAAACCTAGCTATTTCTGGTAGGTTGTAGCAAAGTTTCATTTTATCAAATGCCATAACGCCAAGATGGGGTGCCCGATCACATGGTTTACCTTGGATGCGCAAGACGGAAGCCACCGGACGGAGCCCTTAGTTGTTTAACTTAACTCTTAAAATTTAACGCCGGCTATTACTGTTCAAGGGGACGCACGAAGGAATATAAGGTCCTCGTGAACCATTACTACGTCCCCCTCGCCTACAGCAACCGGTACATTGCTCACTGCTTTACCGGACTAGGCATTATTGATTACGTGAATCATAATCAAGTCCTCCTCGCCTACAGTAACCGGTACATTACTCAATTCCTTACCGGACTAGGCATCATTAATATCGGCTACTCGTTGTATACCAACCGTTCATCCACTGAACTCGGAGTCAGAGGTGTACTGCCCAACTGATCTGGCCTTGCTACACCTCCCAAGTCTTTCATGGTGCTTTCCTGTCCCCCGCCCCCCCACTGTCCTGAAGAAGACCCGCAGCAGAGGTCGTGAACTTCCCTTTCAGGGCCAGGGTCGAAACGTCGACGATCCCCCATTTTATTTTTTAAAGCCTACATCAGCCCTTCCCTGTCCCCCTGTATAATAGTGTATATATACTGTGTATGGGTAGGCTTTACATGTGCAAATGTAAAAATATTTCTTTTGTTGCACTGAATTATTATAAACCTTTGTTTACATCCTTTCTCTTCTCATCACTTGAGCACCAACTTTCCCTTTTTTCCTCTCGTTGAAACAATTTTTATGAATATGTAAATAAACTACAGTACAATTTGTCTAGATACTGTTGTGTTGGGTCCATTGCTTTTCCAGCTGAATTAGCTAAGAATACATCTCCGTTTGTTCGTTTGTGCAGATTAAGTCTGACTTTTTGTTAACTAAGAATAAGTAATACTCATATCATTGGTATTGTTTTTTATAAAATTGTGTATAGGACCACTTTCTTTATATATATAACGCCAAGATGATCATATAAATCCCCCAGAAGTCTAATACCAGAGTTTAAAAACATTTGACAGGCTGTGTCATGAAAAATAGTAGGAAAGCCGGGATTGCCCCATAAAGGTGTTTGACTGTGAAAAAGAGATGTATTGCATTTAGCCATAATAGATCGCCAGATACTCACAGTGTCCCTTATGGTCTTAAATTTAACCCTTTTAAAATAGTTGGGGTCATTCATCCTATACAAAAACATATTGACATCTAATCCTAGTAGAAACTTGTGAAAATATAAACATTTATCCAAAACTGCCAAACTGCAAATCCGAGTCATAAATGCTGACCAGTAGTAAAATTTGAAGTCCGGAAAAAGCAGTCCTCCTTGACTAAAGGGAAGTTTAAGCAGTGATACAGCACGCCGGGCTTTTTTATATCCCCATACAAAACTGCCAATGATACCTTCTAGTCTGGTGAAGAAGGAATTATTGACCCGCAAAGGGATTGTTCGAAACAAATACAAGAATTTAGGCAGAATTTTCATTTTTATTAAATTTATTCGACCAATCATATTGATAGGAAGTTTATGCCATTTCTTAAGTTGCATGGCAGTTTCTTTTAATAAAGGTTCGTAATTTAGTCCTATGATGGAATCAATATCTGAGCATAATTTAACACCTAAGTAGGTGGCTACATTGCTAATTCCAGGGACAGGAGTAGTAGGTTGGTAATTCATGACGACTTGGGTTTTGGTGGTATTAAGTTTGTAACCAGAAACTGAGCCATAGATGCCAGCTTCTATTAAAATACCTTTCATAGTTTTAGCGACATCTGGGGAAAAAACTGCGATATCGTCAGCATATACAGTTATATCTAATTTATCTAATCCATTAAAAAAAGGGCAGATTAGTGTTTGACGTTGTAAAGCAATTAAAAAAGGCTCTATTGCAAGAGCAAAAAGTAATGGTGATAAAGGGCACCCTTGCCTTGTCCCTCTTTTAATGGAAAACAAAGAAGAGCATTTTCCCATATATGAAATCTTACCCATAGGATTATCATATAAAGATTGAATCCATCGTAGATGTTTTCCTTTAATACCAAATGCCTGTAGTGCGGCCCACAGAAAACCCCACCCCACCCGGTCAAATGCTTTTTCAGCATCTAATAAAATCATACCGATTGGGGTGTGTTTAATCCGTGCTGCATCGAAAGCTGATATAGCCATGTTAATATGTGCTGTGGTGTCACGCTTAGGGATGAATCCATGTTGTTGGGGAGAGACAAGTTGGGACATATACGGAGCTAATCTAGTAGCCAGTATTTTGGCAAAGATTTTTGCATCGCTTTTTGGCAAAGATTTTTGAATCGCTGTCTCTTTGCAGTTTTCTTGATATGTTTGATCATGTCTAGGTTTGGGTCTAGAGTGATTCTACTGAGTCAGCTGGGTTGAGATGGCAGTTGAGAGCATCAATAGATTTTAGCTATTCTGTAATTTGGGTGGTCTGCTCTTTATTGAATATGAGAATGATTTCCGTCTTATCTTGGTTGAGTTTCAGGAGGTTAAGGGATAGACAGTGTTGAACTTCTTTTAGGGTGTCCTTTAGTCTCTGAATGTCACCGATGGAGGAAGTTTCTAGATATATCGGGGTATTATCCGCATACAGGTGGAAGGGATTATTGGCTTTTTTAAGTATGCTGGTGAGAGGCTCTCTGTAGATGTTGAATAGTTGTGGGGAGAGGACTGATCCTTGAGGGACGCCCCTGCTAATGGGGAGTAAGTCATACAAGGAGTTTTTGATTTTTATTCTTTGGGTGCGTTTTTTCAGGAAGGAGGTAAACCATTTCAAGACCCCCCTTCAGCTCTGACCCTTTCTTGAGGTAACTTGATGAGTAGATTGTGGTCAACCGTGTCGAAGGCTTCCGATAGGTCCAGGAGAATGAGTAGACTTCATCGGTCTGTATCTAGAGATTTGTAGACATCATGAATGACATTCAGGATTGCTTTCTCTGTGCTGCAACTTTTTCTGAAGCCCAATTGATGAGGGTCTAGCAGTTTGTTGCTGTCAATGCATTGAGTGAGTTGAAGGAGAACACATCTTTCCAGGATTTTCACTAGGAACGGGAGATTGGAGACAGGCCTGAAGTTATTCAGATTATTTGGGTCAGATCCCATTTTTTTAGTAGATGCATGACTTGGCCGATTTTGAGGCATTCTGGCATGACTCCGGTTCTCAAGGAGCTATTTATAATCTTGGTCCAGAACGGGTCAAGGATGAGTTTGAGCTTTTTAGCCATTTGGGCAGGTATAGGGTCAGCAATGTATGACGAGGGTTTGGAACTGGTAATCATTTCGATGATCTATGCTTTGTAGTGTAGTTCCTATTTTCCCAATAGGCTCTGCGCATTGGAATAACGTAAACGATAGTTTAGACGTAGGACTGAGGTCGACTAGGTCTCTATTGAATATGTTAGACTTAATTTAGGTTTGCCAGCTAGCTCAGAGGTCACTAGAAGCTTTCTCGAATGAACAGGGAGGAGTGAACTTCCCTGATTAGACAAGAAGGGATTCAGCTTCTGACAACTGCATAAACATGACAACTTTGCTCCCCCAGAATAAGGAGTATATCTCCAGAGTCGTGTGAAAACAATAGATAGGTATTTCACTCAGTCAATCGTGCACACTTAGTTTCACCAGAGTGCAGAGAAATAGAGAGACGGGCGTTTTCAGTAAAAGGTGTTATTTATTGAGCAGTCTTCTTTCTCATGCAAGAGAAAGGAATTGCCACAATTGCAATACTTGTCATAAAGTAAAGTGCGTACAGTAAAAGGAGTATTATGAAATAATACTGTAAAAGCATTGATATGGTTTCTGAGCCATATGATACTTAAAAGGTATAAAATATATAAAGTTACATACAATGATAAAAGTTTGACTAAACGTACTCAACTGGTGCTTCTAAGATACACCAACCCCGATGTACCTAACCTAAGCCTAGTACGTGGGAAGGAGTAAGTGAGCTGCAGTTTAAGTTAAGTTAGTTTTTGCCAAGAATCTGACTCAAGAATTCTCAAAGGTTTTAATCAGCTCCGTACCTTGGTTTTAGAATGAAGGAGATCTTGTATCTCGCTCTCCGGACTCGATCTCCCAGTAACCCGCAAGCGTGACTGGAAACACTGGAGCTGGATTTTCTCGGCAGGAGAAAAAGACAGCGTCTTTCTCAGTGCATCAAATGGGAGGGACGGCTTCCTTCGTCACTCGCATCAGCTGGGCTTCGGATAAGTAGATAGCCGCTCTGCTCCAAACCACCGTGTGTTGCTTAAGGCAAGCGCTGGCATATTTATACCTGGAAGGTGCCGTGTTTGACGTAAGGTTGGACATAAGACGTCAATAAAAGATGTCACTAAGAATTGGCCATTCTTTCAGTGCTCGCAGGAGTTCTAAGACAAATCAAAACAAAAGCATGGGGAATTCCCAGGTTGCTGGAGGTTTGGTTTGTTGAAAGAACTCGTTGTACTTTCTAGGAGTCTAAGTAGGTAGCCTTGCCGTATTTGGTTTGCATTGGCTATTACTAAATATGGATTTGATTATTATGCCTTTATAAGGGTATGATTTGTTATAACCACATAAGGGCATAAATCGGGAATATTTAATTAGGGTCCTAGATACAATCACAACACCCACTCTACGTATAATGTCCATCATTACTAAATACTAAGCAATATATAAACATATAGGTATGCATGTGTTTTTCCAGCCCACCCCAAAATACATTGAATGCACTTGAAATGGTATAGATACACGAAAATGAGTATTATACTGTAGGCTTTCAAGCAGTGGTCTCATTCAGATAATGTAAATATAAATATCAGCTGAATGAATTGCGAAAATTACATTTATGAAATGGCTCTTAATACAGAAGAGAAGGTCGAGACCATTTCATCACATATTTATACAAGATTGTACATGTGCTAGAGGCTGATTAAAAATATTGTCTCTAGAGTCTCTATGAATAGAAGCTCTGTTCCCTAAGAATAGTTCTACTTTAAGCAGAGTACCTTGTGCCAAAGGAAAGTAAATATTTTGAAAGTTGGGAAAAATTTTGCTTTCAAGGGAAAAATTAGTACCAAGTGTTTTCAGTAGTGTTGTTTATAAAAACTGAAGGCCGAATTCAGAGTTCAGGGAACACTGTGTTCTCGCTATTTCACTTGTTATTCTCGTTGTTAGGAGAGAACATTACCTCAGATAGACCAGCAAAAAATGCGTCTACCACAGTAGGTGAAAGTTGGGCCAATCCGAAAAAGTTGAAATAGTGCATATATGCGATGCATTGCCATCATCGGTGTCTAGATCAGCAATGTTCACAGAGGGTTGTACCTGTGTGCTGCCTCTTTCATCTCGTACTTCACCGTCACCTAATCGTAATGGTGAAGTCTCAACAAATGCCGTCATCAGAATTGGTAGCCGCTGGGGACAACAAGTTGCATGAGTCGTTACTGGACAAAGCAAAGCGTTGATATCCATTGGTACTGCTGATGGTAGTGTAAGACAGACCTCCAACACGCATTCTTCTCCGCATAGCAGACATCGAAGCACAGGTAAGATGCAATTTTGCCAGATCGGTCTGAATGAAAGAAACCAGGTAGTATTCAGATCTCTTAGCCGGGCCAATCCGAGGACCTTAGTGATACGTTCTCTGTTGCGTATTGCTAGGATCGTTTCTTCCATCATAGCCTGAGTTTTGTCTGTGACTTGGCTTGCCATATCGGAGCAGAAGGAACAAAAATAAAATTCCTGCTACGAGTCTCAAAATAAGGGGCAGGCCACCGAAAAGAGAGTGCACAAAATTCAGGAAGATGCCCAGAACCGTTTCAAAAGGTGTTAACAGTCCTGAAAATATTGTCTTAAATACATGTGCAATGCCACTGGTATTTGACATGTTTAAAAGTTGACTTAACTTTTCTACGAAATGCACGGGGCAGTTTGTCGATAATAGGGTATGTATCTCTGCTGCTGTCCTTGCAGCTTGCATGTCATACGTCTCTTTGGACGAGGTTAAAGGCACAGTTGTCTGTAAAAGAATAGACTTCATTCTGCTTAAAGTATCTATTCGAATAGAACAGATATTCACAGAAGGCCATAATGCCGCCCCCATGTCTGGATTGCTGTTTGCATACAATACTTGCATACAACAAATGACCCTGGAAGTAACGGTTTTCCTGGCATCATGCCACAACAGCTGTGGTCACTTAATATAACGTAGCTACCGTTGGAAAGTTGTCTGAAAAAGGGCTCTATCTGTGTAGCTGGGGTGCCGTGCAGATGACATGAAAGGTTGTTTGATGAACAAGATCCATACAAGTTTATACCTTGGCATGGGAGTATACTGCTCAGTGATGTTTTACAATTATTACCACTAAGAAATACCTCTTTCTTTCCCCCACTCCAAAATCTATGTGTATAGGGTAAATTCCAGGTTGATTTGATGTATCCTTTACCCAACCTTTCATACAGGCCTGCTGGTATATACTCTTGGCAGTATTGAAACTGGAAAGTTGTTATTGGGATTGTAATGGTGCCATGTATTATCCATTCAATGACAGGTCTTTCTGACATTGTCAATGGTAATCTCTCAAGTTTTTCAATGCTCAGCACCGTATAGTCTGCTCCTTTTTGTGCCAATGAGATTTGTATATCAGTAAGGTTAAAGATAGAAAATAATCACGTTATGTTGATTAGACGTCATGGCACCTGAACGGAGGTTTTGCAACGTCCAGCCTAGCTGTACTATAGAACGCAATTGGGACTGACCATGTTGTAACATTATCATATCCTGTTCTATTATATCAATAGCAGATGATACAATGCTGTCCAGTGAATAGAATCTGGAGGACAGAGTCGTTAACCCATTGTCCACTACAGAAAGTGTTTTTTTCTAAATGAATACGATCAATTTCTCGTATTTTTTCTGCAGTTTCAATTTGATTTAATTTCCAAGCTTCATTGTAAGCTGCGTATATACCGGCGTATATGAAACGTTTTTGACGCTGTTTGCGAGGTCCCAGTATGAAATCTCGCAAGTCAGCACCTTCTTTAAGTAAAGTTAAGTGTTGCTTAATTTCGGGAAGTGTGGATATCTGTAGCCAGTCGAGGCATAGTTTTCCTACACTGTATGTTATAACTATCCCTGGATGTTGTCTCTGGGAATATCTTGGGTCTGGCATGTTCTGTTTGAACCCCTGTATTTTGTTCAGGAATCTATCATGACAGTTATTAGTGTCTGTGGGCCAGATCAACCATTTGTTCCAATCAGGAAGTGTTCTGTTTTGTTTTAAAATATAGGCCACGTCTAACCCCTCATCTGTAGTGGTGTTTCTATCAGGCATTGGCTTTGGTATAGACGGGTTGTTTAAATCTTTTATCTTGGCTAAACCAAGACAGGTTGTTTGCTGAATTGTGTCATTCAGGAACATTATTTGTTCTGGGATCATGCAGGCTCTGAACAATGCTTCTAAACCTTGTACCTGCCATTCTTTTGTACCCCAGATGGTTTTTGTCTCTATATTGTTTTTCCAAAATTCAAAAACAAACGTAGACATTTTTTCATAAAATTTCTCAGAATAAATCAGTTTAGTATTTGTCAACATGTTTTTCACTCCTGTCTTATTTAACATTTTGAAATAGAATGTTTTAGGATCAGTGACATTAAACCCCGAGAAGTATGGGAATTTCTCATAAAACTTTTTTGAGCTGCCTTTTGGCGGGGTTGGACAATGTTCCCATTGATTATAACTGAAAATATTTCTAGGATTTGCAGATTTATACAGATAATGATGCCCAAAGTGCTTGAAACAATACATTTCCTCATAATTCGACGAATAATCATGTGCTGTAAATTTTGCTGACATTTCTAAATCTGACATCATATTATTATTATTTTCAAAGTCCCAATCATCAGAGAAGGTACTAGGCGATACAAAGTCATTTAAGGAGATCTTAAAATTGGTGTGGATATTTCAAGAGCTCAACCGGGCCATAGATTTCATAATCAGTTTTGTCGCATGCTATACCACCAGGTATAGGGATGGCTGTGATGTTCACTGATGAAAGTTCTCTTTTTTCGATGTGTGATGATCTGTGTGGTTTCAGGACCAAGTTGATGTTCTGACTTGCTGTGTCCGTTGTACTATATTTTCTATCAATAAATCTACCCAAACTTAAAACCAAGATGAGCCATAGAAGGAGGAAAAGTACGCCTAACACAATCCATAATTTAATCCATTGTGAGTTTAGATATGTTTCTCTGAGTTGATGAAAGAGTTCTGTGATTTTTTCTTTGAATGTTTTTGTTGCTGGCTTGTCCCCATGTTCACTTGGATCATCGGAAAAGTCATCAAAGTTGATAAAATAGCCAGATGCAGTTCTGTCAATTGGTGGGATTTCTTCCGGAATTCCATTGATCTTTGCATTTTCTTTTGTTACATTTGTATAGTCCGAGGCTACATCGTTGTAGACTGGTGTTTCTTGATGAACTGCTGCAATTTGGGTTTCAAGAGGCACAAGTTTCATGGCTTTATTGCATAGTCCTTTTTTATCACTGTAGGTTTATCAAATGTAATTAGTCTCTCAGTTTGAACCTCTTGGATTGTAGCAAGATTTGGTCTTCTGCTATTTCTTGGGAGTCCACTGGGCCTACTACTTATTATTGGCCACATGGTTGTGGTTTTACCAGGTCGATTGATACAACTCGGTTCTCCTTTTTTCCAGCAAAGGGCGGTAGTACAACTGATCTTGTTCCGCTGACAGCTAAGACAGGTACTGCTTTTCTGTAAGAAGGCCCAAATTCCTTCTTCACCGCAATCTTTTCTCTGACCAGATCCCCAATCTTTGGAATCCAGACAGGTCTTGCTGGGACAGGTGGTTTTTCTTCAGTGGTAGTTGGCTTTAGCTTTTCGTTACTCAGACTTTTTCTTGTTTCATTTAAGTCCTGTAAAACTCCAAACGATCTTTGATATCAAAGGCTTTTTGTTTCACCACTGAAGTCTGAAAATCCAAGTCCTGGATTATCATTCTAGTACCAAATAAAAGTTTGTACGGACTGATACCTCCTAGAGAATTTCTTGGCATATTATTAAGACTACGTTGGACACTTATTAGATGTTTGACCCACCCGTCACCCGAACCTAATACCCTCGCTGTTATAGATTGCTTTATGTCCCGTTTTTTTCTCTCCACTACCGCATTTCCCTCGGGATAGAATGGTTTAGAATACCGCAATGCAATGCCCATGCTGGCTATGGCCTCCTCGTAAGTCCGAGAGCTAAACGCAGGACCCTGGTCAGAATGTAGCATGCCAATTGTGTATGTGCCGATAAAGACTCACAAATCTTTTATAACAGTTCTGGCGTCAGCCGAGCGCTGGGGCCACATCCAAATGAATCTCCTCTTAATTTTTATGGGACCGCATTTGTCCAATCGGACGTCTGCACATAGATAGCCTGATGCTGTCGAATAGTGGTGTCTGGGCTGGTGTCTGGTCCGGTTCACAACTGCGATCTCTGTTGCAGTCCTGACAAATCATTGCAAATTTATAAATTTCTACGCTCATCCCCGGCCACCAGTATTGTGATTGTAATTCTATTAGAGATTTCAGGATCTCTTGGTGCCTCAGACCCAATCCCATGTGTGCTTCTTGTATCAAGAAGACTCTCCGGTTCGTGTTTAGAATTACTCTATCCCCCACTCCAGGGATTTGAGCAAACGGAATGGAGTTCGCATCAATTATGTATGTATTGTCGAGTGGATATTTTAGAGGTAACGCCGCATATTTGCCTTCCATTGAGACTTTTACTGCAAGCAGCGTTTCACCATCTATTTGTTTTTTCGTACGCTTTTTTGTAGCTACGGAAGCCGAGTGATCAGCTGCGGCTGTGGCTCTGTCAGCCAATGAATTCCCTGCAACGTGAATGCCATCACTTTGAAGACTCTGCGTATATATCACGTGAGTCTTTTGTAGTTCTTTCTGCAAAAGAACACCTTGTTCCCATAGTTTTTATGCTTTATTGTGGCACCTGTCTCATTTTTGTAACCGTTTTTTATCCAGGTCTGCATGGAATTATTGTAGGATCGGACGCAGTAATGCGAATCGCACACTATTAGTGTCGGGAATTCACAATCAGCATTTTCAAGCGCCATCTTTAGAGATCTTATTTCAGCTCGCTGAGCTGTACAGTTTCTGAGAGATTCAGTTTTAGTGACCATCGGTCTGAATTTACCTAAGCGCCAGCGACCTTTAACAATCGCGCACGCAGCATTGCAAATCGGTTTTTCCACAACGTAGTGTTGTACAAATCTGTCCGTGTAGATTACACAGGTGTACTGTTCGAGAGGCAGAATTTCGGTTGGCAGAGGACATTCATTTTCGTATTCCAGATATTCTAGTTTTTTCATTTTCGGAACAAATGCGTGTGTCATGTCTTCTGTAGCAAAAGAATTTTCCCATTGTATCCATTTTGGATCTAGAGCTATAGCATTTGGAATGCCTGGTCTTGTTACTGCCTCAAGGGCTGATACTGCTGTTAAAACATATATTCTCTTCTCTTAGGCTAGGGCTCTTTCTTTTGCTACAGCAGTTTGAACTGCAGTTAGAATTTTTTCAGTAGAACTGAATTTCATTTCAGCTTGTGTGTACAAATGTGATTTGTAAGCTATTGGTACCGTTTCTCCCTCATTAGAGGTCAGGTATGTGAATCCGCATCTTCCTGGGATGACTCGGATTACAAGGTTGCGTTCGTTTGCGCATGTTTGCAGTTTTGTTTTAGTTAACATGTCTGTCTGTAATGATCTTAAAATTTCTGTGTGTTTTTGAGTCCAATTAATTGGTTTAAAATCAGGTTTTATCAGTTCGTAGAGAGGTTTAACCCTCTCTGCATAATTTAGAATGTATGTTCTTCCGAAACTCAGGAAACCTAGTATTGATTGTAAGTTCTTCAGCGTTTTTGGAGCTTGGAGTACTGCACACTTCTCTAAGAAGTTGTCTGCTAGGCTTTTGCCTTCACTTGATAATTCATATCCTAAAAATAGGACAGTTAGATGGGCAATTCGTGATTTTTTAAAGTTAAATTTGTACCCCTCAGATGCGAACCCAAGTATTATGGTGTTCACTCTTTTCAAGTGAGTCTCCAGGTCATCATCTGTAAGATAGATGTCATTGACATAGGATAATGCCTCATCATCATACATTTGTAGTAACTCTGTTACCCTGGCTGAAAATAATCCTGGGCTGTTCTTGAATCCCTGTGGGAGACGACAAAATTGTTTTTTTGTCCCCATGCTGGAGAAAGTGGTCAAATATCTGCTTTCAGGTGCTATGTTTTGACAGAGGAAACCATTCGAAATATCTAATGTTGTTTTATATTTTTTGCGAACAATATTATTCATTAGTGCTGCACTGTGTGAGTTTTGTACTGCAAAAGTTTTACAGCAGGAGTTTAGATGTCTGTAGTCCAAAACTAGACGATATGAATCGTCTGGCTTGGAGACAGGAAACAAAGGATTGTTCATTTGTGAGGTGCATGTTTCAATCACCCCCTGATATTCAAGTTGATCTAACATTTCTTTTACTTGTTTTTTAGCTTCTTGCTTAACTAGATACTGCCTTTGTGCAGTAGGTTGATTTTTTAACTGGATTTTATGGTGAGGAGAATCCTCATCCCACCCTACATGATTTTTATATAATGCAGGGGCTTGGGCCACTGCCCATTTTCTAGCAAGTGTGTATTTTTTATGAATTGGAATGTGATTTGAGAAGGCAGGCATAATCATTTCTTCGCCATGTGGGCACTCCCTGACAAACTCTGGTGGCCAGTCCTTTTCTGCTAGATGGATATCATAACCTTTAGATAGGTTCTCCCAGAAGAGACCTCTTATTTTCCTAGTTTTGTCCCCCTCTATACGTAATGTTATTTCATATAGTTTATGGGGCACGCTCACTTGGGTGTCTGCAGTTTCCACTTGAATGTATTCATTTGTGTTCACTGTCTCCAGAAGATTCATCAGGATCATGCGAGCTATGCTCACTTCTGCTGCGCTGTCTAGCATTGTCTGAGCCCACTCTCCGTTTTTTAGTTGTGTCCTCAGAATTCTCGGCATGTTTTATTTTAATACTGGTTACCTTCTTTCTGGGAAATTGTAATTTTTTTACTTTGATGAGCAGCTTCCTTGTCTTTGGACTTGACGTGCTCTTCTTTATGTTCTGACCGTCCTCTTTTTTCCGATTTCTTGGAGGAAGTCTGAAAAGATCGAGAGGGACGTGTATCAATATCTTGATATCTGTCAGGTTTTCTCAAATTGTCCCTATTTCTAAGGTTGTATCTTTTTTCAGAGGGCTCCCTTTGGGGAGACTTGCCCCCCCCCCCTTCTGGAGATCTATTTCTTCGTTGGGGAGACCTTCCTCTGGACTGAAACTGTTTTTCTCTGGGAGTGGTTTGTTTATTACCCTCCCACTTCTTCTTTTGAGAATGAGATTATTTTTAATAAAAGATTTTTCAGGATTTTCAATTAGTTGGGGTTTTACTGGTTTACCACCCAAACTATCTCTGCCTAATTTTTCATAGGATTTTTCAATTATTTTAGCAAGCTCAAAAGGTTGGTCTGTTATATCTGTCTCCTTCAATTTTTGGTGGATTGCCACACATGCTGCTTCTCCTTTTATGTTGGCTAATAATATACCCGAGACCTGCTTAAAGTCTTTCAGTAATTTCATACCCAGAGTTAAACCAGGTTCTGGACCGTATTCATTTTGAATCTGTCTTAGTACATTTGATATAACCGCCATAGATGGAACACCATGTGTTTTTGTGTAGATAGAAGCGAAAACTGTGCCCCAAGTGTCACAGTCCTCCACATGTTGTGCGATCCCCAATGGAGACAGATAGTCAGAATTCTGTGTTTTTCGTGAGGGGTAGTATCAGGAAATACTGCCTCTATCTGAGTGATTTTTTTGAGCTAATCAGAATGGAATTTGTTCCCGTTTTGCAGGTGTTTTACCAAGACATGATTGTATATTCTGTGGTGTAATCTTGTTTGTGTTCCCCTGTTGAGGGGTGTTTTGTGGAATTTTAATTGCAGGTTGGACTGTTGAAGTCCGCATGACATCTTGGACCAATTGTCTATGAATTTTAATTAGTTGTTTTAGCTGAACTAAAAGTTCTTCGTCTGACATTGCTTCAATGTCCGGATGTGGTGTGTAGCTCGCTAGAACCGGCCATGTGGCTCCTGGTCTACCTAGTGGACCGAGCCTGGTAATGTGATTTTGATGTTTTAGGGCGCCATTAAACAACAGCAGGTGCTCTTGGTATGTTAGTGGAATTTCGACTTCCTCGAAAGGAGAGTATTCCGCTGGAGATTCAGCTATTTTGTAGTAGTGGAGCTCATGTGTTACAGCGTGTGCTGCTGGAAAATTTATCCAGGAATAGAATACCTCTGTCTGCCGATATTCATGTGCCTCTACCACAAATATGACCGTACCACCTCTTGATGTTACTCCATTTTCTATAAGTTTTATAGTTATGGTTTTTCTTATATGGACCGGGATGATTATTGCATCATGGTCGTCTTCATTAAACGCTGTAAGGTCTGCACCCGGTTGATTCGCATTTACTGCGGCTTCACCGGTTTCGTTGTTGTCGCCATGATTTGACATTGTTTAATGAAAGTTTCTTACTGAGCAAGTTTTTGAGGCAACAAAGATTGGGTGCACAATATTTTGGAACACTGTATCCTTCAACGTTGACTAAACCAAAAACTAATACATAGTATTCTCATCCTACTAAATTCTGCCGGATATTAACCTTTCACCCACTCCAGGCGTCTATTGGAGTTTTTACGGGAAAAAGGGGTCTGTGTGAAAAAGCACGTCTGAGTTACTCTAGCATCTTGCGTTAGATTATCGCCTTACCAAACGTTGGGCGCCATGTAGTGTAGTTCCTATATTCCCAATAGGCTCTGCGCATTGGAATAACATAAACAATAGTTTAGACGTAGGACTGAGGTCAACTAGGTTTCTATTGAATATGTAAGACTTAATTTAGGTTTGCCAGCAAGCTCAGAGGTCACTAGAAACTTTCGCGAATGCACAGGGAGGATTGAACTTCCCTGATTAGACAAGAAGGGATTCAGCTTCTGACAACCGCATAAACATGACAACTTTGCTCCCCCAGAATAAGGAGTATATCTCCAGAGTCGTGTGAAAACAATAGATAGTTATTTCACTCAGTCAATCGTGCATACTTAGTTTCACCAGAGTGCAGAGAAATAGAGAGACGGGCGTTTTCAATAAGAGGTGTTATTTATTGAGCAGTCTTCTTTCTCATGCAAGAGAAATGAATTGCCACAATTGCAATACTTGTTATAAAGTAAAGTGCGTACAGTAAAAGGAGTATTATGAAATAATACTGTAAAAGCATTGATATGGTTTCTGAGCCATATGATTCTTAAAAGGTATAAAATATATACAGTTACATACAACAATAAAAGATTGACTAAACGTACTCAACTGGTGCTTCTAAGATACGCCTACCCCGATGTACCTAAACTAAGCCTAGTACGTGGGAAGGAGTAAGTGAGCTGCAGTTTAAGTTAATTTAGTTTTTGCCAAGAATCTGACTCGAGAATTCTCTAAGGATCTAATCAGCTCCGTACCTTGGTTTTAGAATGAAGGAGGTCTTGTATCTCGCTCTCAGGGCTCGATCTCCCAGTAACCGGCAAGGGCGACTGGAAACACTGGAGCTGGATTTTCTCGGCAGGAGAAAAAGACAGCGTCTTTCTCAGTGCGTCAAATGGGAGGGACGGCTTCCTTCGGCACTCGCATCAGCTGGGCTTCGGATAAGTAGATAGCTGCTCTGCTCCAAACCACCGTGTGTTGCTTAAAGCAAACGCTGGTATATTTATACCTGGAAGGTGCCGTGTTTGACGTAAGGTTGGACATAAGACGTCAATAAAAGATGTCACTAAGAACTGGCCGCTCTTTCAGTGCTCGCAGGAGTTCTAAGACAAATCAAAACAAAAGCATGGGGAATTCCCAGGTTGCTGGAGGTTTGGTTTGTTGAAAGAACTCGTTGTACTTTTGTAACAGGTGCGGGAGGAATAGGCAGGAGACATGTCTTAGTTGCTGTTTGATTTATTTTAGTCAACAGAAAGTCAGTGCAGGTTTTATGTGTAGTGGCTCTCCTAGGGGAACGGCTCCCATCCGTCTGCCTTCTCCTCCGGAGTGCGTCCTCTGCCTGCTGGATTCGGGTGGGACTCCTCCTAGGTCTCGTCTCGATCTGCTCCGTGGTGCAGGGTCACTCTCGAGGCAGGGAAAAAGGTGAGGAGAGGAATCAGTCCGAGTGCCCTAGTATACAGTGAAAAGGGGAGGGAGTGAGGAAGACACCACTAGTGATATAACGCGGCGTCAGGTGCTAGGGGGAACTGGGAGGTTTGTGAAGGTGAGGGAACACCGGGAAACAACCAAAGGAAGCGGTCAAGTGACAGACTCTCCCTTACGTCTCACCCAACCCGCTATACGGTCACGTACCTCGCGGAGCCACACACCTCCTCCTGGCATGCGGCTGGGTGGCTCGTGATGTTGTTGGCCTCTTGGCTCCAGCACCACCGTCCCGACTCCCGCAGATGTTCCTTCGGTGTTCGTCTGCTCTTCCGATACTCCTCCTGTCGTTCCATCCCTCTCCCGCACTTTTCCAAACGCCTTCTCTCCCTCTCGCCTCCAATCGCCTCCGGTGCACAAGCACACCTGATCCTTGTCATCCTCTGCTTTTGACGACACGTCTGGTTCCGCCCACTCTCCCAGCCTGGACCAGTTAAACGGGGGCCGTACTCCTCTTCCTCCTCAGTCATACACCACGGCTCGCCGGACTGTCTCCATTCAGGCTGCTGCAGAGAAAAGAGGGGGGGGTCACAGGGTAAGTCCCCACGAGGGGTTACACGGGTCCTTTTTTGCTGGGGCAGCGGATCCCCCTGGTTACACACCATCCCCCCAGGACACTTCCATTCAGGGAGTGGATGCCGGGAAAGGTAATCAGCCCCCGTGTTTTCTGAGCCCCTTTGGTGATGAACAGTAAAAGCAAACGGTTGAATGGCCAGGAACCACCGCATGACCATAGCATTGTTGGACTTGGCTCGGGACATCCAAAGCAAGGGGGCATGGTCTGTATAGAGAGTAAAAGGGCGACCCTCCAAATAATAGGCTAACTTTTCCACGGCCCATTTTATGGCCAGGCATTCTTTCTCGATTGTAGGGTATTTGAGTTCCCTCAGGAATAGTTTTCTACTGATGTATATGACGGGATGGTTCAGGCCATCCTCCCTGCTCTGTGACAATACCGCCCCTATCCCATAGTCAGAGGCGTCAGTGTGGAGGGCGAAGGGACGTGCAAAATCAGGGGAGGACAGAACTGGGGTTGATGTGATAAGTCGTTTGAAGGTATGAAAGGCGTCCTGAATGGCTGGGCTAGGGTTGTCTAGGATGTTTAGTTTTACCCTCTGTTGTAAGGAGTCGGTGAGGTGGCGGCTACTTGTTCAAACTGGGGTATAAAGCGACGGTAATACCCTACGTGCCCCAGGAAAGCCCTCATCTCACGTTTGGTTTGCGGGAAAGGGGTGGCTGACATGGCCCTCACTTTTTCGATCTGAGGTTCTATGAGGCCTTGTCTTAGGATGTACCCTAGATATTTCACCTTTTGGTAGGCTATTCAGGATTTGTTTTTTTTTTGGAAAACCTTTATTTACCGATCGAAGTACACGGCTATTCAGCCTTACATCCCGGAGGCTAGGCAGCAGTATAAAAAGAGGATGATCAGTGCACACAGTGCATATTATAAAATCGTACAAGGTTTAGTTTTATGTTATAAGTAATGAAAACAGAAATTAAAATACCATAAAAGAGCACCAGAAACAGTGCGAAAAAGGCAAGGCAAAAGTACTTAAGTGCGACAGTACCCAGCGCAGGAGAAGGCTGGGCCTTGAGCCCAAAGAGTACACGTATGAACAGTGCAGAATGGACGATATAGGGAGGGGAAGAATGCAGGATTTGCAAGGTAATGGCAGTTTGGTTGGAAGTAAAGGCTAAGGGGAAAGTTGTACCTCCAATAGGGCAGTGTCAGGAGGGAGACAGATATCACCCCTGTATTCGTTCCAGGCCCCCCAGATCCCAAGCCATTTTTTGGGTTTGCCCCGGGCCACATAAACTGTTTTCTCGCGAAGCATGCACCAGTCCATATTGGTCTTCCACAATTCCACAGAGGGAGGTGATGTGGCTCCCCATTTCTGAGCGATGTCACGCTTTGCCACCATGTTTCCCAAAGTGACCCATTGGGTTTGCGCATTATTGTAGTCCGTGGGGCCCCACACATTCAGTAAGCAGCGCCGGGCTTCAGCCGGCAATTCGACACCAGTCACCTCACACATCACCGCGTGGACACGCCTCCAGTAGGAAGCGACCGCGTGGCACTCCCAGATAATGTGCATGAAGGTGGCCAGTTCACCACAACCACGCCTACAAAGACCGTCCACCGAATGGCCCATGTGGATCAACCGGGGGCCGGTCACATACACTCTATGCAAAATTTTCAATTGGACCAAACGTAGTCTGGCTGGGATTGCCACTTCCTTGGGGGATGACACCGAACACTGCCAATCCTCATCATCCAGTTCAACTCCATCACGCACCCATTGGTCTCTCACACTCAGAAGGAGGTCCGTCCGGACATTAATCAGTTTTTTATATACCAACGAGATGGCACTGTCCGGCATATGACCATCCAGCACCCTATCTTCCAGCGGGGACGACCCAGGGACCTTCTCACCCACCGGCAGCTCCGCCAGAAGGGCGTGCCGCAATTGAGTGTATCTAAAAAATTCCGTCGCTCCCAGTTGAAATTCTGTCGGTAGAGCGGCGAAAGATTTTATCCCACCCTTGGCCATCATGTCGTCGACCTTGGAGATACCAATGAGGTCCCATCGGTCAAACCCCTTAGTATGCCACAATTTACCCAGTAGGTCTGAGTCGTAAAGTGGGGTGGCCAATGTGAGTCTCCCCTTCCATCCCTGTGCCTTTGTGACAGCCCTCCATATGTGCACCGCTGTCCTGGTAGGGCCCGTCATTCTTCCATCCAGAGATCTCGAGTACAATGCCCTGTAGTATTTCCCACCATCAAGGAGCCACCGGTCCATGGCGTACCCCAGACTATCGGCTGGACCGTAAAAACCATGGTTGAGGGCGGCTAGTTGGGAGGCCCAATAATACCTCCGGATATCAGGCAAAGTGATACCTCCGTCATACCACGGGAGCATGAGTTTGGTTATAGCAATACGCGGTCTGCCGTCCCAGAGAAGGGCCTGCTGCAAGCCCTCGACCTCTCTGAAGTACCCGGAGGGGACTGGGTCCTGGGTATTCTGGAGAGCATACAAAAATCTCGGCAGGGACATCATTTTGAACAACGCCGCACGTCCAAGCAGGGAAAACGGCAGCTTCCGCCACCCCTCTATGTCACGACGAAGGCGTGCAAGAGGGGGAAGCAAGTTGTTCGCATAACGTGTCTGGGCATCGGTTGAAATATAGATGCCCAGGTATTTAAACCCCTGCCTCGCGATCTGTATGGTGCATCCCCTGGGGAGCCGTGGAGTCTCACCACTCAAAACATATAAGTGGGACTTCGACCAGTTAATGACCAGTCCCGAATACCTACCAAAGGTATACAACACGTCGCATACCACGATAAGGGACTTACAGGGAGAGGTAAGTTAGAGCAAGATGTCGTCAGCATATAAAGACACGCAGTCCTCAAAGCCAGAAGACCACCGTATCCCGTTGATATCTGGGTGAATCCGTAACCAGGCAGCCAGAGGTTCCAGCGCCAACGCAAACAACAGAGGCGACAAGGGGCAGCCCTGCCTGGTGCCCCTGCGAAGAGCAAAGGATGCAGACACTCGCCATTGACCGTAACATTGGCAAGTGGACTAGCATACAGTAGTTTGACCCATCCAATAAAGTCAAGGCCAAACCCGAACTTCGTCAGCACCGCCGCCAGGTAGTTCCACTCAAGGGAGTCAAAGGCCATCGTGGCATCCAAGGACGCCAAAACGGCCGGCTCCCGGAGCGTACGGATCCTCGCCATGACCGCATGGAGTCTCCTAAGGTTAAGGGCGGTGTTACGGTGAGGAATAAAGCCCGATTGATCCGGGTGAACCAAGTCGCTAATCACGCCCACCAGTCGATTGGCCAGTAGTTTGGCCAGGATCTTAGGCTCGGCATTCAACAAAGAAATAGGGCGATACGAGCGGCATAGGTCTCTGGGCTTCCCTTCCTTATGAATGACCACAATGGTGGCCAACCTCTGGTCCGGGGGAAGCGCGCCCATCTCTCGCGCCTCCAAGAACATGTCCCGCAGGGGCGGGGCGATGGTGTCGGACTTTATTTTATAAAGCTCCACCGGGAGACCATTAGGGCCGGGTGCCTTGCCGGACCTCAGAGAGCGTATCGCCAATGCGACCTCATCTGCTGTTATACCTCTATCCATGTCATCACGTTCAATGTCCGACAGACACGGGAGGTCCACCTCTCTCAAAAGGGCGTCAGAGTCCGCCTCAGACATATCAGAAACCGAGGTGTAGACGGACTCGAAATAATCGGCGAAAACCGTGACTATAGCGCTGGGATCGGTAACAGACAAGCCATCCTCCCCCAGCACCTCAGGGACAACCCGGGAAGCCATCTCCTTTTTGTCAAGCCATGCAATAAGCTTGCCTGCCTTGTCCCCAACATCGTATATCCTCCCTTGCTGTTCTCTGCCCATAGCCTTGGCAGCGTCAGTAACAATGGCCCGGTACTCAGACTGCTTAAGGGAGAGAGCGTGGAGCAGGGCAGGCGTCGGGGCAGTCTCCAATTGGGAGTCAAGTTCCTCGATCTCTGATTCCACCCGCACCGCATCCTCGTCTCTACGTCTGCGCGCCTCGGCTATTAAGGAGAAGGCTTTGCCTCTCAAGACAGTCTTGAAGGCCTCCCATAGGGACACAGCTGACGTAACCGAGCCGCATTTTCAGAAAAGTAGAGCTCAATGGCTTTAGCCAGGAGTCCACGGGTCTTAGGGTTACGGAAGTACCACGGATTAACCGGCGCCACCTTCTCAGCCACCACGATGTCAAAATCAAAAGACACCCAGACCGGAGAATGGTCCGAGATACCCCTGGCCATCAGACGGGCCTCAGAAACAGCCGACGCATGGGCCGCCAATGACAGAACGTAATCAATCCTGGAGAGGCTACCATGCGCTCCGGAGTGAAAGGAGTACTGACGCTGGGTGGGATGAAGAAGCCTCCAGCAGTCAATAAGCCCCATAGTATCCAAGAAGTCTGGAAGCCAGGACTGCGCACTCCGAAGATCTCTGGATGGATGTTTATCTAGGGTCCCAGAACCAACCGCGTTGAAGTCCCCACCAACTATAAGCAGACCTTCGGGCAGACCCAAAATGGCGCCCCCAAGATCCTGAAACGTAGTCGTTTGCAAACCAGGGGGGACGTAAACAGAAACCAAGACTAGGGTACGCCCCTCCCACCTACCCGTGATGGCGACGTAGCGCCCTCTCTCATCAATCACGCTGGATTCCATCTCAAACGGGAGTGACATGCGCACCATAATCCCCGCCACACGGGACCCCAAAGAGAACCCCGAGTGTGCCACCATCTTGAAACCTTTTCTATTAAGCGCGTGGCACGTATTTCCTATCAAATGAGTTTCTTGCAGCAGAATGACATCAGGCATGCATCTCTTAAACATTTGTAGCACCACACCTCTCTTAATACGATCCCCCAGCCCGTTAACATTCCAACTCAGAACATTTAACTTCTTACCCCCCATCGTCAATGTAGAGGCCCATGCCCGCCCTGCAGGGCGGCGTCGCTACAACACAATTAGCAGCATAACAGTTACCTTGCCATGAAGTAGAAAAAGGAAAAAAGGAAACACATAGAAAACAAACGACCCAACCACCCCCCACCCTGCACCCCTGCATTAGACTAAAGAGCCCCCCCAACTAGCAGTGTGCCTGTCGCCCCCAAAAACTACTCTACGAAAAGCCCCCTAGAGGAGAAAGGAGTCTACCCTATCCCCCTCGGCACCCCCGTTCGTACGCGAGGATAGTAACAAAAAATACAGTACTGTATAAACTACTGCCTGGGCAGTCTCATTGTCCGAACAAAGACCAAAGGATCGTTCTATTCCTGAGGATCAGGGCCTCCAGCTGCCCCTTCCGACTGTTCCTCGGTATCCTCCCGGCGCTGAGGCAAAGTGTCCAGCCAGTCCCCAACGACTTCAGGCATGTCGAAGAACAATGCACGGCCATCATGTTCGATGCGTAGTTTCGCGGGGAACAGCATGGAGTACTTCATCCCCAACTCGCGTAGTCTACATTTCACACCCGTGAAACTTTGCCTCCGCTTCTGCACCGCTTGGGTGAAGTCTGGGAAAAAGTTAATGTCAGCATTTTGAAATTTCAGCGGTCCACCTCTCCTCGATGCCTGCAGGATAGCGTCCCGGTCCCTAAAGTTGAACACGCGGGCGATGATAGGACGCGGAAGGGCCCCCAGCTTTGGACGGCCTCCGGGCAGTCTATGAGCTCTCTCAACCGAGAAAAACTTGCTGAGGTCCCCCGGGGCCAGGTGGTTCTGGACCAAGTTCTCGACAAAGAGGTCGGTGGGATCCTCCTCGGCCCCCTCCGGAACACCTACAATTCGGACGCTCTGGCGCCTGGCACGTCCTTCAAAATCATCAAGCCTACGGGCAAACAGAGAGTTCGCAGCTTTCAGGTCACGGACCTCCGATTGCAGGTCCGATACATCCGAGGTCAGGCTCGATGTTTTTATATCAAGTGACTTGACCCAATCGTTGGTCTTGCCCAGATCGGCCCTGATCAAGTTGACCTCAATGGCCAGTGTATCGACCTTATGCGTCAATACCTCGTGTTGCTTGTGCATCTCGGCTTTGATGCCCGCAATGGCACCCATGACCTCCCGGAGAGTTGGGGCAGAGTCATCCGGCGACGCATCTCGATGCATGTCCTTTTGCCTCGCAGCGGCCCCGGGTGAACCCTTTGGGTGGGCGTAGCGTTCTATGTTGGTGGATTGAGAGAAAGTTGACTTTCTACTGGCCCGGGGCTTCCCACTGTCGGGTTCACCCTTGCCAGCCATGATAGGCGAGGGCCACCACGGTCGGGAAAACCCCCAGGCCTTGCCGGAGCACCAATACGATGAGCAGTAGCAGCTGTGTGACCGCTTGTGCGGCACCAACAAACTCCGGAACTCCGCAAGCTTTACTTCGAGACGGGACAGTCACTCTCTATCCACTCCACCACCGCACGGCTGTGTCGCAGTCACCGATTCAGGCAGGGGCGCTGATGACGTCGTCGTCCCCAAACTTCCACACGCAGTAACTCCACCTAGGGACCTCGGATTTTCAATCGGACAACGAGTCCATGTCAGCAGCAGTTCACCAACAGTTTCCCACTTCCGTGGGACAGGATAGACGACAGGATTAATTCGAAGGATCGGAGGGTCTTCGGAGCTCCGAGCTCACGCGGCCATCTTGGTTGCCCGCAAAGCTCCTCCCTATTCAGGATTTTTTAGCGTTGACTTTCAAACCGGCTTCCTCGAGTTTCAGGAAGACCTGATGTTGGTGCTGTAGATGGGTTTCCCAGTCTGGACTAAAGATAACGATGTCATCTAAGTAGGCTGAGGTTAAGGAGGTCATGTCGTTCAATATGGTGTTCATGAGCCTCTGAAACGTTGCTGGTGCTCTGTGGAGCCCGAATGGAAGGACGGTAAACTCAAAATGCCCTTCGGCGGTGGAGAAGGCAGTTTTCTTACGGTCTTCTTCTTTGAGGGGTACCTGCCAGTACCCCTTGGTCAGGTCTAGCGTCGATATGTACTTTGCCTCACCCAATTTTTCTAGCAGTTCGTCAATACGTGGTATGGGGTAAGCGTCAAAGGAGGAGATCTCATTGAGGGCGCGGAAGTTCATGCAGAACCTCCGAGAACCGTCGGGTTTCGGTATCATCGCGATAGGGCCGGACCAATTGCTCGTAGAGGGCCTGATTACGCCGATCTTTAACATCTCCTGGTCCTCTTTCCGGATGTCCTGTCTTCGTGCTTCTGGCACACAGTAGGGTTTTATCCTTATGACTTTTCCCGGTGGAGTCTCGATATGATGTTCTGCGAGGTTGGTTTTCCCAGGCAGGTACGAAAACAACAAGGTGTGCCTTTCGAGGGTTGCGTGTAATCCCTGTAGTTCCTGTTTTCCCAACTCTTCGTTGATAACCACTGGTCGACGGTAGTCATCCGAACCTCCTTATTGGGGGAAGAAGAAGTCAGATTTACTCTGGTGGGGGGGGGGGGGCCCAGCCACTTCTTGAGCATATTTATGTGATGAATCTGGGTCTTCCGGGGTCCCAGTTTCAACTTGTAGCTGGTGCTGCCGATGGACGAAAGAACCTGATAGGGGCCCACCCACTCGGATTTGAATTTCTGGGTCGAAGAAGGGAGCAGGACTAGGGCCCAATAGTTGACAGCCAACCGCCTCCATTTTTTTCCTTTGTCGTATATGGCTTTTTGTTTTAACTGGTTCCTTTCCAGATTGGTGTAAGCCAGGTCTCGTAGCTTTCCGAGCTTTACTTTTAGGTTTTGTGCATACTCTAGTGTCTTCCGTGATTCTTCGGGTTGTTCCTGTTCCCATTCTTCTTTAGTCATGTCTAGAATGGATCGTGGCTGTCGTCCGTAGAGGAGTTCAAACGAGGAAAACCCTAGACTGCTTTGTTTTTGTCCCCGTATCACATATAGCGCCAGTGGTAGTAGTTGGTCCCACTCAGCACCACTTACTTCTAGCATCTTCCGTAGGGTGGTCTTCAACGTCCTGTTAAAGCGTTCTACCAATCCGTCCGTTTGGGGGTGGTAGACCGATGTTTTGATCTGTTGGATGTTCAATGACTGGCATACTTCCTTCATCAATCTGGAGACGAAGGGGGTCCCCTGGTCCGTCAGGATCTCCTTGGGGAACCCCACACGTGAAAAGAGCTCAAACATCTTATCAGCTACTTGCTTGGTTGTTGTTGTGGTTAATAGAAAGGCTTCCGGGAATCTGGTCGCATAATCAACGATGACCAAGACGTGTTGGAATCCTTTTTGTGTTTTGGGTAGGGGGCCGATGAGATCCATTCCCACTCTTTCGAAGGGAGTCCCGATAATGGGGAGGGGCTGCAGTGGTACTGCTGGGGGTCGAGTCATGTTCTTCTTCTGGCATATTTCACATTCTTGGCAGTATGTCATTGTATCCTTGTAGATACCAGGCCAGTAAAAGTGGTGCAGAATGTTTTGCGTAGTTTTCTCGGCTCCCGTGTGTCCCGTCACCAAGTGTGCATGGGAGAAGAACAGGACCTGTTCTCTAAAAGAAACCGGAACCAAGAGCTGTTCAGGATCGTCTTTCTGCCCTTGTCTGTATAGCAGTTTGTTTTTGATAAAGAACCTGGGATACCTAGGCGGGGCCAGGCCGGTATCCTGAGTACTCTCCCATGCATTATACAACGTGGGGTCGTTGATCTGGGCGAACCGGAAGCTTCTATCCATCGCCCAGGGGTCTGGGGAGATGAAAGCCGGAAGGGGTCGTTGTCCGGATATACTGGGGGGAGATTTGCCCTGTAGCGAGGGGGTAAGGCTATGCTGAAACATGTGGAGGAAGCCAGGGTTGTCGGTCCCTATTATCAAGTCTTCGGGAAGAGAAGCTAGTACCCCAACTCTAACCGTGTATGGGTCTCCCTGGAGAGGTACGAGGGGAATGTTGGCCACGGGGTACTGGTTTACGTCCCCATGTACACAACGTATGCTGACCTGTTCCTGTGGGATGTACTGAGCCTTATCCACGTATTGGGCCTGCACTACGGACTGTCTGCAGCCCGAATCTAGCAATGCCTGTATAAGGGACCCATTCACTCTGACACTTACTCTAAAACAGTTCCCCATTTCCGCTGAGTAGAGCACGGTCTTAGGAAGGTACCCAACCTCCTTGGGCTCTTCTGGGGCCCTCCTACGGGGACATAACCGGGCTATATGTCCCCAAGCCCCACAATCAAAACACTGGGGGCCGCTAGGCCCTTGAGATTCCGGCCTCCATGGGCGAGGTCGGGGAGGCTCAGCTACTCGGAGAGGAGGCCTCCTCTCCAATTTTGGATCTAATCTTGGGGTCTTCTCTGGTTCCCATGTATTGGATCGAGGCTGAGCTCGGGAGAAGGTGGCAGCCATCTCTACCGCTTGGGTGGTGGTGAGTTTATGATGCTGGCGCAACCACCTCTGAGTCGGGTAAGGTAATGCCTCCAAAAACTGTTCGAGGTTGATCCTGTCTATGATCTCCTCTTTAGTGCAAGTATTTGGGGTTAACCATTTATGGGCGGCCGTCCTCAGCCTGACAAATAAAGTCTTGGGGTTCTCCCCAGGGGCTCCCCTCTCCTTCCTGAACCTGATACGATAGGCCTCGGCATCCAGACCTAAATGGTCCAGGATGATCCGTTTGATATCTGCATATGGGGTATCCCCTGTGGGATTGGCCACCTGGTAGGCCGCCTGTGACTCCCCTACCAGGAGGGGAGCCAAAAAGAAGGGCCACTTCGCGAGGGGCCACCCACACGCCCTGGCCGCCCTCTCAAAGTTTAGCATAAATGAGTCCGGATCTTCCCCTGGCTGGTACTTTTGTAAGGAGACCCCTGCTGTCCCACGGGGTATCCCCCTCTCTTTGCTGCCTCTGGTAGCCGGCCAGGTGGTAGGGGATTCTTCGGATCTGGAAATCATTGCGGCTTTCATTATTTCTCTGTCTTCCTGGGCGGATTGCATCTGCTTTTCTACCGCCCATTCTAAGCGCTCTTGTCCTTTGATCAGTTCCTGTACTACGGTTTCCAACTCGGTTACACAGATGGTTGGGTTGCCCGCATTCTCCACCACTGTAACAGGTGCGGGAGGAATAGGCAGGAGACGTGTCTTAGTTGCTATTTGATTTATTTTAGTCAACAGAAAGTCAGTGCAGGTTTTATGCATAGTGGCTCTCCTAGGGGAACGGCTCCTATCCGTCTGCCTTCTCCTCCGGAGTGCGTCCTCTGCCTGCTGGATTCGGGTGGGACTCCTGGGTCTCGTCTCGATCTGCTCCGTGGTGCAGGGTCACGCTCGAGGCGGGGAAAAAGGTGAGGAGAGGAATCAGTCCGAGTGCACTAGTATACAGTGAAAAGGGGAGGGAGTGAGGAAGACACCACTAGTGATATAACGCGGCGTCAGGTGCTCTGGGGAATTGGGAGGTTTGTGAAGGTGAGGGAACACCGGGAAACAACCAAAGGAAGCGGTCAAGTGACAGACTCTCCCTTACGTCTCACCCAACCCGCTATATGGTTACGTACCTCGCGGAGCCACACACCTCCTCCTGGCGTGCAGCTGGGCGGCTCGTGATGTCGTTGGCCTCCTGGCTCCAGCACCACCGTCCCGACTCCTGTAGATGTTCCTTCGGTGTTCGTCTGCTCTTCCGATACTCCTCCTGTTGTTCCGTCCTTCTCGCGCACTTCTCCAAACGCCTTCTCTCCCTCTCACCTCCAATCGCCTCCGGTGTACAGGCACACCTGATCCTTGTCATCCTCTGCTTTTGACGGCACGTCTGGTTCCGCCCACTCTCCCAGCCCGGACCAGTTAAATGGGCCGTACTCCTCTTCCTCCTCAGTCATACACCACCGCTCGCCGGACTGTCTCCATTCAGGCTGCTGCAGAGAAAAGAGGGGGGGGGTCACGGGGTAAGTCCCCATGAGGGGTTACACAGGTCCTTTTTCACTGGGGCAGCGGGTCCCCCTGGTTACAATTTTCTAGGAGTCTAAGGAAGTAGCCTTGCCGTATTTGGTTTTCATTGGCTATTACTAAATATGGATTTGATTCTTATGCCTTTATAAGGGTATGATTTGTTATAACTACATAAGGGCATAAATCGGGAATATTTAATTAGGGTCCTAGATACGATCACAACAGCTTTGGAGATGAGATTAAAAGATTTCCAGTAGTTAGGGGGGTGGTTGGGTGGGTTGTTCTTTTCTTTTCCAGGGACCAGGCTGTCGTTGGGATGTCGGCGGTAGTCGTCCAGTGGGAGCTCAATCTTGGTGTTTTTCTCATTGAAGAAGTTGGCAAAGTTATCACATAACTCTTTGGAAGCCTGCATTGTAGCTGAAGGGGGCTTGGATGTTTGCTGTCTAATGATTTTAAAGAGTTCTTTGGGCCGGTTTTTGTCATTGTCTAGTGCACCACAGAAGAAGGAAATTTTTTCGTTCTTGATGTGTTTTTTGTATTTCTTGCATTCAGACTTGAGTTGATCGAGGTGGATTGTGGACGTGTTGGTCCGCCAGAGTCTTTCAGCAGCTCTTAATTGTCTTCTTTTGAAGTTTAGGTCTCTGTTGAACCAGGATCTAGATGGAATGTTTCTAACTCTTTTTTGTTTCAATGGAGCTATTTGGTCCAGTATGGAAGTAATTGCTTCATGTTAATGCAAAGTGAGCTCAGTTGCAGAAAGGTCACATGAGGTGGCAGAAAGGAGTGAGCTCACCCTTTCTTCCAGGTCGGCCAGGAGAATTTGTCTGGGATTTCTCGTCCAATGGGTGGAATCGTGTGTACGAGGAAGACATTGGATCGTTTGGGTGATGTGGAATAGAATGATGTGGGGGTTTGACCAGTCAACAGGAAGGATGTGGCCGGTAGTGACTGAGACTTCATGCGCTATGATGGCATCCAGGATCGAGCCTCTGTTGTGGGTATGTTCTGTGCACTGTAGGGTAAGGTTTTGTTGCATAGAAGTTTGTTGAGAGATTTGTTCAGAGAGTTATTTTCCTCATTCCAATGCAGGTTGAGGTCACCTAGAATTAAGTTGTTGGAGTCCGAGAGTGAGCAGTGGGTTATCAGGTCGGAAAGGTGTTCTCCGAATGAGGGGGTGTTGCCTGGCGGGGGTAGAGGAGGTGGCAGTGTATCGTTTTGTTGTTGATCGTTTTAATGGTGGATGTTAGATATTCGAAGGAGTCATATTTGAAGGAGTCTATTTCCGTTACGGAGATGTTGCTCCTTTGGATGATTGCAATACCCTTGCCTCAATGGTTTTCTCTGTCTTAATTGATGATAGAGAAGCCCGGGGGCACACAATGTCAATGGTTGGGGAAGAGTATTCATTCAACCAAGTTTCCCTGATGAATTTGATGTCAATGTCATGTGTGAGGATGCTTTCTGCCAGTTCTGTTGCGTGTTTGGTTGCCGATCTACAGCTTATGAGCATGCAGTTGGTCGTCCCATTCTAGCTGAGTTTCTTCATTCAGGGGGCCATGGGGATATTAGTAAGTAAGGCTGGAGGCCTCTGCGTTGTAGGTGGGGCACAGTCTCTTCCAAATGCAGTGATCACCTTGATTTCGGAGCTAGAGATGACAATAGAAGATGTGTCGTAAGATTTGGCAAGATCGGTCGCCTGTCTCATGGACATTGCGGCATTTGCTCTTTTGGGTCTTTTGGGTCTCTGAGGTTGGTTCAAGAAGGGGGTTGTGTTCCAGCTGTGCCTTTGAGCATTGGGAGACCTTGTGTGTTTGTGTTGGTAAGTATGGGTGTCGGGTGTGTGCGTGGAGTGGGCTCCAGAGGTGTGGTGAGGATCGATAGGATTTTGTTGATGCCCTAGTTGGCTTTCTAGCAAAGCAAGTCTCTGAAGTGCCTGGTGGGAGGGGTGTAGGTTGGCTGGTGTTTAGGTAGCGGGAGATCGTCGCTGTTTTCGGTTTGCTGTTTCTAGATAGAGTCCTACCTGTTTGCTGACCTAATCTTTGCCTCTTGACTCTTCTCGAGGGGCCTTGCTGCTCTTATGGCCACAGAGTATATTTCAATGTTTCCTATTTGGGTTAATATAGTTATTATCCTGAATTTGCATAATCCTTTGCAATTGTAATTTGTCTCTGAAACTTTTCTCTCTTCTTTCCACTCCTTCAATGCATTCGTCAAATTATGATATGAGTTTGCCTCAATTCATTTGCTAATGTTTTCTCTCCATGATAATCTATGATTTGTACTTTATGACGGTACTTGATGAGCATTTTATTTCACATTATTTCGATAAACATTATAAATTACACACTGAGTTTTGTTATTACTAAGCAGTGTTTATTTAGTACATATTATTGCTATCAATTAATCAACTACCAAGATCTATCGCCACTTATATATTGTAAGGAGAAATACAGGTTCTATTTGCATTTAGTAAGTTGGGTATAAAACCTTGCATCACACTGAACTCATTGGGTAATGTAATTGGGCCTATGTTAGTGTAAAATTATTGATCCCTGATCGCTGGATCAACTGCATAGGAGTATTTTGATGTGTGAGCTTTATTAAATGTCTAGGTTAGTCATTTTAGTGTATTTAATGTAAAGGTGAAATAAGTTTACTCTTGCTCCACATTTTTATACTCTGTGATGTGCATTTGGCTGGGGATGGGCTTTGCTGTTTGTAGTTGGACTGGGCTGTCGGTTGTTGGTAGCCGAGGTGTGCAGATTCCTTCCCACACAGCAGTGTTAGACAGGTTTGTGGCAGTGATGCGGTGTTGTATGAAGGTGGTTGTTATAGGAAGGCTTGAAGCTTCCTGTACCACATCATGTCTTCTCTCGACTGGCACTGGTCCTCACTGCCTACCAACTGTCTGTGTGTTGAGTAGTTGGTGGCAGCATGTGTTATTGAATTCCATCCTAGGCTGAGGAGGTGTTCAGAGATCTGTGTTAATGTGTGGCCTCCTAACGAACGTGCTGTGTACGTTTTTGTGAGCATGGATGTTGTCAGCACTCTCCTACTTCCCAAGTATGTGGCCTGTCAGTGCTGTGTTGGATGTGTGTGTAGTGTATAGGATTTCCGTATCAGCCACAATTTTGCATGAAGATTAGTTACGCCTGAACACTTGAGTAATATCCTTCGACACCTTTGAGCAAGCAACTTGTCATTAGGAGCTTTATTGGAGCTTTTCTCATTGAGGATCCATTTGGAATTACGCTTTTTTCGAATAAAAAGCCCTGAAGAAGTCCCTTGTGGACGAAACGCGTCGGCTGTTTGGTGTTCACTATTGAAAATAAAGAAAGACAAAGAAAACATCATCTTTTGTGATTGATTACATTTTTTAAATATTGTTCTTTGAATGTTCTAGTGGTGCATCTTTGCGTTTGTTTAGTTAAATTTAGTTCCCTAGGGAATAGGCACAGTTACGTGGGTGCTATACAGTGTACACACAACCCCCAATTGTAACTTGAGGGGAAGATAAATACTTGGGGAGAAAGGAAGTCAGGTGCTGCTAACAAGGAGGGTTCACCGTCAGGCTTTTTTTATCTACATATCTTTTTATATGTACACTGGGCTTCAAACTGATAGCCACGTTCCAAGCTTTCTCAATACTTACAGATAAAAGAGCGAAATCACAGAGGGAGTCAATAAACAGTCCAAGATCTGGAAGTTTGGTGAAGGGAGGAATCCAAGATTAAACTCTGGAGTTCTTGTTTCAGAGTCAGAGGCTTAAACAATAAAGTGCTCCTTTTCCTTTCAGCATTTTATCCACTCCAAATGACTACATTTCATGAACGCTCTAGTAGGTAAAATGGGCACCTCAGACATAATGTGATGTTGACTCAAAACTACTCACCTCCAATGACTACTGGTGACAGTGGCGGCCACTCAGCAAACACATTTAAAAAGAAGTTGTAATAAGTGAAACAGGAAACACAAGCAACAGTCAATGAAGGTGGGAGAGGTATGGAGCACGCTGTCACTGGGGCACAAGGGGTAGCAAGCAACAGCGGGGCGAGGGTGATTGGCGGGACAAGAAAGGATGCAGCGCCGGGGAAGGCATTTTGAAACACATTCAAGCGCTATGGACAGAGCTGCAGGGAGGGAGAGTGGGGTCAAGAAATACTTCCTCAATCACGCCGGGAGCAGCGGACGGGCTCAGATTAACTTGAAATAATCTGTGCTTGGTCCCTGCTCCACAGCAAGCATCAGAAGTGATGTTTCGGCTGCAACAGCCAACTATGGAGCCGGTAAAGAAGAGCGACCTAAAGACAACAAATGGTAAGTAGCGGGCAGGCTCCAAGCCCTTTTCTGTACACAACAGTGTTTCGCATGCTCGACCCTAAAAAGGGACCATGTCATCTCACCTCTTGCCTACTTTAATGTATGTGAAAGACCAAGAGGCAGCATTAAATGCAGCTCTTATAAGGCCAGTTTGGTTTCCGGGAAGCTTGTGGGTAGGGCAGAACCAAAGTGAATTCCGGAGATTATCATGGCCTCAACTGTTACTTTCTGATCCCGGAAGCGAAGAGTAGTGTGTATAAAGATGAAAGTAAAAAAGTGTTAAATCTGTGAGACTTCTCCATTGCTTGAGTGGGCATTTTAAGGTTTAGGTTGAAGTCAAGATCAGGAAAAATACAAATATAATAATGTAGTTATTATCATTTTATGTTTTGCAGGTTCGGGGCTGGGTTAGTGCCGGGCGGGACTGGATGGACAGGTTGAGGAGTGGTTTGCACATTCCATGTCCACATAACTGCTTGGCTGGCCGTTTTGGCCCTGCCAAACAGTCCTACACACTTTACATGTTCCATACCGGGCTGCATTACACAGCCTAGTTGGGAACATGCCCTGGCCCAAGTCCCCATCTGAGCACCTGACCAATCACAGACGCAGAGAAGAGATGCTGCTGGCGGAAGAGGTAAATGGTATTTATTTATTTTATCCCCCTGCCCATCCACCTTCCGCCCCCTTGGTACTTCACCCTCATTTCCTGCCAGCTTCTACTGCACACAGGGTGATAATTTGGGCATGCAATAATAGGCTTAGTGCAGCATTCCCCTGGTGGGCGAACACCTTCAGCACTTCCTTTATCCCCCTCAATGTATGAGGGATAGGGTGCACAGACATAATATCGACTCCAAAATATCGATTGGACATAATATCGAGTTTTATATATACTGGACAGAATATGGGCAGGACAGAATATAGGTAACCAAAATATTGTTTTTAAGGTAAGTGATGTAATATCGACTGTTAAAAATATAGAAAGTTAAAATATCGAAGTATATAATATAGATAGTTAAAAATATCGATATTTTAATAATATCTAATTTTTTATAGAGTATTTTTATGTTATAATATGTGTGAAAAGTGTGTATTTATGTTATAATTCATTTTAATTAAAGAATTTTGTTTTTATAATTATTGCGTAATTTAATTCTGTAGCGGGTTGTGGGTTTAGAGGGGAATAGGGTGGGAAGTAATTTAATTATAATTAATTAAATATGTAAATTTATTTATTGATAATACATTTTAATTAATTGTTAATTAATTTATATTTGTTAATTGATTAAATTTTAATTGGTAACTAATTTTATTGAATTGATTAATTGGTAATTATGTAAATTTTACTAATTTATTTTCTGTAGCAGGTTGTGGGTGTATAGGTGAATTGGGTGGGAAGTAATTAAATTATAACTAATTAAATATGTAAAATTATTTATTGGTATTTATTTAGAATTAATTATTAATTAAGTATTTATGGGTAATTATCAAAATTTTATTTGCCAATTAATTAAATGTATTTAATTAATTGTTAAATATGTTAATTTTAATAATTTATTTTCTGTAGCGGGTTGTGGGTTTATAGGGGAATAGGGTGGGAAGTAATTTATTAATTATTAATTAAATAAATAAAATTATTTAAATGTATGTAATTTGAAATAATTGTTAAATATTTTTTAATTATTAAACAATTATTTTAATTGAAATAATTATTGTTAATTAGTAATTTTAATATATTAATTATTATATTATATAACATTTTATATTATTTTTAATTAATTATTAATAGATATTCATTTTTAAATGTTTAAATAATATATGAAGTATTTACTTTCCCTAATCTTGTATTCTCTGTGGTGGGAATAGTAATTTTTACCACTACGCTATCCAACCCTTTCCCTACTGTTGCACTCTTTGGAGTGGGACTAGTAATTTTTACCCTTACGCTATCCAACGCTTTCCCTACTGTTGCACCCACTGGAGTGGAAATAGTAATTTTAACCCCTACGCTATCAAACGCTTTCCCTATGCTTGCACTCTTTGGAGTGGGAATAGTATTTTTTACACTTCTGCTATCGTATGGTAATAATATTGGATATTATTTAATTATATTATGGTACTATATATATATATGTTTTAACAAATATGATTGTACATTTTTTTTATTATTAATTTCATTAATTATGTAATTATTATAAGTTAATTTAAGTATTTTTAAGTATATTTTAGTAATTAAATTTTAATAATAATATAATTTAACACTGTTTTTAATAAAGTCGATATTTTTATAAACTATATTTTTGTGAACGATATTTTGTACTCGATATTTTTGTACTTACCTGTTTGTAGATACAAACTCGATATTCTGTCTTTCGATATTTTGTCAACGATATTTTTGCAAGTCGATATTCTGTCCCTCGATATTATTTCAGTGATCTGAGGGATAGTACTGCTTAAATCCAAAGAAGAAGGCAAAACCCCTTTAATGGTGTCACTTCCGGGACGGGCTCCTCCTGTATAATCACCTTGGCTGTAATGGTTGTTTTCTTTGGGTGATCCTGTACAGCGGATATATTTCAAATCTTCCATGTCAGCTATCCTCTGTTCCTGAAAGCGAGACTTGTCAGCGCTGCAAAGGGCCCCACACCAGCTGGGTGGAGAATTGAAATGGAGAATCATATTAATCGACTAAAGCATCCGGGGAGCCAAAAGATGCAGCAGCCCAGCTGGTCAAGAAACAGTAAAACCTAGATATATCTCTACATATATCCATTCACTTAAATAACCACACCCACATTTCTTATTAACAGTGCTGATGGAAACGGACATTTCAAACTAAAAGGCCAGCTACCTAGCATTCTCAGAAGCTGTTTCAGCATCATGCAGTTCTTAGATGGTCGAACTGAGGTGTGTCGAATTCCAAATACAATTCCAAAAGAAATTGAAAACATATTGCTTTAAACCACATCAGGAGTAACAAATCCTAGATGTACTGCTTGCTCCGCTTTCTATTTCCCAGCACCCCTCCTGCTTGCCTTTATTCATTTATCTCTTCCTCCCTCTCACCGTACCGTAGTTTTATCATCATGGAGCTCTTTCCTGACTCAAACCGAGATTTCCTACACTCTTCCACATCTTATACTATCCTGTTCTCACTAACATATACTGTGATCCCTATCTCTGCCTCTCTGTCTAATTGTAATTCTGTTCCCACTTCCGTCTTTCTTGACAGCCTCCCACATTTCTGAAGGGTGCCATTTCAAAATATACCAAGTTTAACCCAGCTATTAGGATGCTCAGCTGGCTTAAAATGTTTCTTCTAAAATGTTGTTCATTAGCTGTCTATTTGTACTGTTGGTCGACGGGGTCATTCTGGTAGTAGCTGGGATGGAGTTCCATATGTTGGGGATATTCTTCAAAGAGGCTTGCTTAATTGTTCTATTTTTTTTTTTAAGAAAGAAGTCCGAAACTGGGAGAATAGGTACTCAGGAGGGTGTGGGATCCTCCTGAGACGGTTAATTCATGAGCCAAATAATTGGCACTACGCTTTGTAAAGGTCTGTGACCTACAAATGCCAGCTTGAATATGCTCCGGTCTCTACTGGGATCCAACTGAGGGTCATCTTGCTAACTTCACTATGCCTATATGCCTTTTATGAATACCGAAAGTCGTAAAGCTAGGCTTTTTCTCAGTTTAGGGGTAGCAAAGTTTGGTTTCACGGCATCTAAGCTGTGGAACGATCTGCCACTGTCGCTCAGATGCTCAGGAGACCTCCCTTCATTAAAAAAACTACTAAAAACTCATCTGTTTCCTAGGCCAGGGTAATTCCTCTCTGATCCTTCTTTGATCGTGCTTTAGGATCTGCTTGATCTCAGCGCCAGGATGCCCGTTGGGTGACAGAATGCGCTTTATAAGTGTGTTATACATACATACATACATACATACAAAGTTAGGAATCCTAACTTTAATACTCCTAAATGTCTTTTGTGAATAACGAAAGTAGTAAAGTTAGGATTTTTCTCAGTTTAGGAGTAGTAAAGTTAGGAATCCTAACTTTACTACTCCAAAATGCCTTTTGTGAATACCGAAAGTCGTAAAGTTAGGATTTTGTCTCAGATTACTTTTGTGAATCAGGCCCAGTGTTTTCTACTTGGATAACTTATTTTCATCCTGGGATCTTAGGATACGTAAAGCCCGATGACCACTTCAACTTCTTTGCAGTAATCACTTCCACATCTATACAATGACTTAAAACATCACTGCATCACACCACGCAATCACCGCAAAACACCACAAGCTAGACATAAGCAATCGCAGCGCAAGATAATAATGATGCTCAGTCCTCCGCTACTATAACTCTCCTCTGAAGTGCTGGAACTCCGCCGATCCTCCAACTCAAGACATGGGCTTTAGGGGCTTGAACTGGGTCTGGGCAAGACTGGGCTCGCACATGGATACAGTAACTCCCTGTCTCAATAACTAAACCAAACAACAAGCTACTATCTGAGAGCACTCAGGTCTGTGCTCTCATCTGATGGATCTTTTAAATTTGACTGGGACACAAGGGGAGACAGCTATAAATAAACAATTCAACTTTCATGAAGGCCAATTGACCCCACAATAAGGACCAGGATCAGTAATTGAAGTTAAGTCGTTTTATTACCAATCAATCATCAAACCAGTATATATGAAAGTGAATAATAAAGAGATATAGAATGTCAGCTGGCAAGCTGAAATTTCTCAACAGGTTCAGTCTTAGTATAATCAGATATGAAATAGTCGGATGAGATTCGCGCACATCCAAGATGGCCGTGTGAGCTAAGGGTTCCCGAGACCCTCGTACCCACCTGCACTGATCCTGTTTGCGGTTGAGTGTCCAAGTAGATGAACCACGGAAGAAGTGAAAGCTGAATACTGCGTCCCGGTCGGACCCTGGGGGCCAGAGTTGTGGTGTGGAGAAGTCTGCGGCCTACGCCTCCTGGATGCCTGGTGCTTGAGTTGGCATGGTGCCCGAGGTGTAATTGAACAACATCGGCACAGGTTCGCGGAGGCGACCGGTCCAGTCTCACTTTCACTTTCGGTTTTGGCACTTGGACTGGTTTTGAGTCGGGAGATGCCTCATTGTGGCGGCGGCTCGTATCCCTGTTGGTACCTGAGCGTTTCAGACAATATACGAGGTGTCGGACTTTAGCCTGGGGGCACGCCGTCCTTTGTTTGGGCTAATTCGAGTGCGTAGGGCCGTTTTGTGCTTTCGCTTTTCTACATCTGAGCGGAAAAGAGACATTGGGCGCATATCCTGGAAGATGGATCCTATTGATTGCTTGCTAGACCGGAGACTTGTTCCCCCTTCTCCTGATATGGGCACCAACTTGAGATTGTCCTGAAATGGCGAGCAAATCGGAGGGGGACAAGCAGAAGTTGAAAACCACCAGAAGGGGTGGATATACCCAATCCAATGTCATGGATGCATATGCACAAGTTAAAGGGTCGCCCAGTGGACCGGGTAGGTCACTGGAGGAGGCGAAGGATTCCTCGGCTCCGGCAACCGAACTGACGTTGCAGGACGTTATGACCGCCATTGATGGCATTAGATCATCCCTCGGGAAGCAAATGGATACCTTGGCACACAAGTTAGACACTGTGGCTATTGATGTGAATCTGATTCGCACTGACCTTACAAAGACAAATGAGAAGGTCAAATCGTTAGATATAAAGACATCGAGTTTAACAGATGACGTCATCGAGTTGCAGACCGAGGTCCGAAATCTGAGGGCCTCGAATAACATTGTTGTCCGTCGCCTTGAGGACTTTGAAGGGAGGGCCCGAAGGAATAATGTCCGTATAATTGGAGTTCTGGAAAAGGCGGAGGATCAAGCGGCCGACCTTTTTGTTGAAGACCATATTATCAACCAGCTAAAGCCCAAGGGACTGAGCAAGTTCTTTACTGTGGAGCGAGCCCACAGGGTCCCTGGTGGAAGACCGAAAGTGGGTGCCCCGCCGAGGCCTATTATAGCGCGGATCTTTAATTTTCGAGACAGAGACGCTATCCTCCAGGCCTCTCGAGCGGGTGGGCCCTTGAAGTTCGAGAATTCAACTATCAGCTTTTATCCGGACTTCACTCAAGTGGTCCAAAAACAAAGACTCAGTTTTCTGGGGGTGAAGAGGAGACTTCGTGACCTGGGTCTCAAATATGCCATGCTTTTCCCGGCTAAGTTGAGGATCGAGCATGACGAGCAGACCTATTTCTTTGACAAGCCCGAAGTGGTGGGCGATTGGTTGGACACTTTGCCGGCTCAGCAAGATCCGGAGAGACAATCTGGTGGGACTGAGGGAGGAACTATGGGGCAGGAATGAGCATAATTTGTCTGGGTCCTGGGGACGCTAGGGTATTTCATATGGTGGATCTAGTCTCTATGTGCATTTTCACACAGATGGTATGGGGGGTTACCGAGCTATCGGAGGGTCTCTCTCCTCCTCAGCCTAACTTTTTGTAGCTTAGTTTAGATGTGGGGGCGACAGGCACACTGCGAGTTGAGGTTGCCCTGTAGTCGGAAGCAGGGGTGCAGGGTGGGGGGTATTGTAACGGGCTGTTTGGGTGGGGGCTGTTGGTTTTCAGTTTCGTTTTTCAGCAAGGCCTTATATTGCAAGACATTTGTATTGATGTGCTGGACTCAGATGGGGGGTGGGTTTTCTTTCTGTTTTATGATGGGGGGTAGGGGGTTGAGGTTGATGAGCTGGAATGTTAATGGGTTGGGGGATAAGATTAAACGTGGGGTGGTGTTGCAACTCCTGAAAAGGCACTCTCCGGACGTGGTTATACTTCAAGAAACCCACTTAGTTGGTAATACATGTCATGCCATAAATAGAAAGGGATATCGTTTGGTGGCTCATGCTGGGTTCTCATCTGGGTCCTGAGGGGTTGGAATCCTCATTAAGAATTCTCTTCCGTTCGAGGTGGAGTCAACGGTCCTCAATGAGAGAGGGCGCTATGTGGCTGTATCGGGACGGTGGGAGGGTCGCATGCTTTCCCTGGTGTCTGTTTATGTTCCTCCTGGCCTGCAGTCTACTTCCTTTGCTGACCTGGGACGGGCTCTACTCGATCTCCCTGGGGGGTTTCTGATACTGGGTGGAGATTTTAATGCAGTGGTATCTGGTGTGTTGGATAGGCATCCACCTAGAGATCTCGGGGGGCTCATGGCTGGCTGCCTGACTTCATTGACACAATGGGAATGGTGGACTGCTGGAGGTTGCTTCACACTACTCAGCAACAGTATACTTTTGTTTCGGGAGCCCATGGTAGTCTCTCCAGGATAGATTATGTGTTTGTGCCGGCTGCACAGGCATCCTATGTTGCGGAGGTCAGACATATGGCTCGGGGTATTTGTGATCACTCTCCGATTTGGTTTTGGTTTGAACTGGCGCCGGGCTCTGAGGGAAGGATAGCTCCTATTAACCCTTGGTATCTTCGTAATCCCAAAACTCGCAGTGCACTTGTAAAGGCATTGGAACATTATTTCCGGGAAAATTAGGGTTCTGTTTCTTCCTCGATATCGCTGTGGGAGGCTTTGAAGACAGTACTTAGGGGTCAAGCTCTCTCTTCAATTGCTGGTGCTAAAAAACAGAAGGAAGAGGACGTGCTGAGGATAGAGACGGAGATAGCTGATTTGGAATTGGAATTGGAGCAAGAGATTACCCGCTCTAGATTGCATGTCCTGCAATTGAAGCAGCTGGAATATAGAACGTTGGTAACGGATGGTGCGAAGGCCCTTAGTCAGAAACAACAGGGGCGTCTATATGACGTTGGGGACAAGGCTGGCAAATTAGTTGCATGGTTGGACAGGAAAGACAGAGCTGGTCGTGTAGTACCAGAAATTGAGATAGAGAGTGGGGTTCTGGTCACCGACCCGCAGGAAATAGTGGCATGCTTCGCTGATCACTTTCGCTCTGTGTACTCTTCCGTATCGGATAGACCGGAGGAGGACTCATGCTTGTTGTTGCGAGATATTGCGCTCCCAGGCCTGTCTGAGGCTGACCGGGACCTTATGGACGGTAAGATCACTGCAGATGAGGTAGGGTTAGCAATGCGCTCCCTGAACTCTGGTAAGGCGATGGGTCCCAACGGTTTCCCGATTGAGCTTTACAAGCTTCGCCCGGATAAGATTGCTCCGTATTTGAGAGACATGTTCCAAGAATCCCGGGATCGTGGTCTCCTCCCCCGTGATCAGAGATTGGCATTGATTGTGGTAATTCATAAGGAAGGGAAACCGAGGAATAGGTGTGCTTCGTATCGGCCGATCTCATTGTTAAATTCTGAACCTAAGATTCTTGCTAAGTTGTTGGCTAATAGACTAATCAAGGTTATTAGCGATCTGGTTCACCCGGATCAATCTGGCTTTATCCCGCACAGGAATACGGCGTTGAACCTTAGACGCTAGCTACATTTGGTTTCAGTTCGGATTTCATTAGCTGGGTGCGTCTTTTTTATGCAGACCCTCTTGCCCAGATAGTGGTTAATGGTCGCGTCTCGGAGCCATTTTGTCACGGGCGGGGTACTCGCCGGGGTTGCCCGCTGTCTCCTCTTTTATTCGCGTTGGCCCTCGAGCCTCTCGTGGCTTGGATCCGTTGGTAGCCCTCGATGAAGGGTATTAATTGGTCTCCGCAGTTTGAAGATCGTATTTCATTATATGCAGACGACATCTTGCTGTATTTGACCTCCCCCAGGAAATCTTTGAAAGTACTCTGTGATGTTCTGACCTCCTTTGGTAGAAACTCTGGCTTGGTCATTAACTGGGCGAAATCCTATCTGTACGTTCTTAGTGGCGAGATACCGATCCTACGCGTAACTGTCCTATCCAAACAGCACAAGAGGGGTTCAAGTATCTTGGAATTTATGTTTCGATGGACTCCGTGGTTCGATACGAAAGGAACCTTCTCCCTCCTTTGACTCGGCTAAGACAAGATGTTGCGGGCTGGCGGAAACTCCCGTTGTCGACGCTTGGGCGGGCGGCCCTTTTCAAAATGATGTCGCTCCCTCGTTTTCTGTATGCCCTACAGAACACGCTTGATATCGTCCCAGCTAGTTACTTTCGTGTGGTGGAGGGTCTACAAAGGAAGCTGTTGTGGGATGGAAAACCGCGGATTGCGCTGGCTAAATTAACGCTCCCTTGGTATGATGGGGGCATCGCTCTCCCTGACATTAAGAGATATCATTGGGCTTCACAGTTGGGAGCCATCAATTACGGTTTGTACGGCCCTGAGTTAAACCCTGGTTTCGCCATGGATAGGTGGCTACTTCCTGGTGGCAATTATTATAGAGCGTTGTACACTAAATCTGTGGTGAAGACTTTGACGGGGCCAACCAAGACGGCTGTGCGGATCTGGCGCGACACTACCAGTTCGTTAGGGTGGAAGGACCGTCTGACTTTGGCTACCCCGCTTTTCGGCTCTGATAAGTTTGGTAAACTGTGGAACACTAAAGGGTTCGACAAGTGGGATCTCATTGGCATCTCCAAGGTGGGAGACCTATGGGTGAAGGGACAGGTGAAATTGTTCGCGGCCTTGCAAGCCCAGTTTGAATTGGGAGGGACGGAATACTTCCGTTATGCTCAGGTCGGGCATGCGCTAATGTCTGTTTTCCCGGAGGGGGAGGTGATACCGGAGTCTACCCCGTTAGAGGATCGTACCTTGGATGGCCATATGCCTGATAGTACCATTTCCCTGGTGTACAAGAAACTGATCAATCGCATGGTGGACCTTCTATCGCAGCTGCGTGATCAGTGGACCCATGACGGCCTTGAGCTTGACGATGAAGACTGGTCGAGATTCCAGCACGACTGAGACTAGTCCAGCTCAAAATACTACATAGGGTTTATGTCACGGGTCCCCGTCTGGTCAGGATGTGTTTTTCTGAGGAGGGTCTGTGTTAGCGGGGCTGCGGTCAGTTGGGGACGTTCCTCCATATTATCTGGGAATGTCGGGAAGTGTTTGACTATTGGAGTAGGGTCCATGAGGTGATGCAGGAGGTTACGGGTGTGGCTCACTTACCGGAGGCCAGACGCTGTTTGTTGAATGTTTGGGAGCCCACTGATCATAATGTGGCACAGACTCAATGGGTGACTCTAGGGGCCATGATTGCCAAACGGAACATCACACAGTTGTGGGGGTCCCAGAGGCCTCCTACTCTTGAGCTGTGGGTAGAAAACATGGATTGGTGCATGTTCCTGGAGAAAACGGTGTACTTGGCTCGGGGTCGCCCCCGGAAATGGCATAAAGTGTGGGGTCCTTGGAATCGATATAGAGGGGACATATGCGTACCACCTGTGGCTGCGGTCCTTCATGTCCCGCTTTCCCCCTGACCCCTTATTGTTACTGATAATTTTCGTAGGATTTCTGTGTTCTCTTCTCCTCCCCCCCTTCCCCCGTCAATATATTGTTTATTGTAATGTTTGATGATATGATGCTCAGCCCTCGTAGAGTCCTTACATTCCTATGTTTTGTACATGCCTTGCTTTGTTTTTTCAATAAAAAGAAATATAAAAAAAAAGATATGCAATAGTCACTGCCAAAGCAATACAAAAACTGAGAAATAGAAATAGGTCTTCCTTAAAGAAACTCTCATTCTGTATCCTAAACTTGAATACGTTCTAAAGTCATCTAATCAAGGTTCTTAGTTTAGAATAAGGATGAATCGTAGAATAGGAACTCAAGGAAATTTGGAAATGCAAGAAGGTGTCAGCATAGTAAAGACTCTAATAGAAATCTTCCAGAATTGGAATAAGAATTTAGCATGAAGCTTCCTACTTGCAAGAATAAAGGAAGCAGAGAGGCAGCGGTGGTCAGTGCAGGTAAGTGCACCAGAGCGGATGCTGACTCGGCGATGCGGCGAGCACAAGGTAAGTAGTTTTATTTATTTATTTATTTTATTATCCCTATCCTGTTGTATGCCGACTTCCCCCTGCCCGCTCCTGCCCCGCCCCTGCCCCTGCCCCCTTCACATCTCTTACATGTACCGGGCACGCCTGAGTGCTGCTAAAGCATATTCGTTCTTCTAGAACTCTCAGATGGGAGGCTAAATTTACAGGTTCAAATGCTGCTTATAGGTCAAGCCTAACACAATGGCTAGATTTACATTTGTCAAAAAAACATAGGGCATCATCCAAATTTTGTAGCATCACTGTCTTTGTTTTGAATCTGGACCTAGAGTCCGACTTGTACACATCAGGTAAGCTATTTTCTTTGATGTAATTTTTTAACTGATCTGTAACAAAGCATTCTGAGATTCTTACTGGGAAGGGGAGGTTAGACTTTTTTTGTTCTAGGGAAAGGAGCCAGATCTCTAGCTATAGTAGTTAAATCCCTCCTGAACAATGGAGTGTGCAATATTTGTGATGAATGGGACCACTGCTAGTGAGCATCCCGTGCCCCTTCCACCGTCACTAGTGCCATGATTAATATAACCTCAAGATATGAAAATTTCTTATGTGCTCAGCTTGTTGCTGTCAAGGGTATCTCTGTACCTCTCTGCTTTGCTGGATTGGGTGCAGAAATATTATCAGGAAATGACACAAGCCCCTTGGTTAGCACCAAATACCCTCCGATGATGTCACACCCGGGGTTCAGTCATGGCTAGTGCTGCATGTCACCACCTGGTGGTGCTGAAGAGTCAGATGCGGGAGTTTCTGGACCAGTTTGAAGACTGGTAGGAGTATTCATAAGGTAAGGAATATGTGAGAAGATTAAAGTCCTGATTTTGAGTTTGTGGACCGCTACTCCATCACCAATGTGACAGATATCTTTAGAAACGTTTTTTGTCCTCATTTACCGCCCTTCTCGCTATGAGTGTACATTCAGACCATCCGTGCCCACACTCAGTGAACTGAGAGGCATAGGTGGCTAAGTTTTAAACCTCGCCTGCCTATCGGCACTAAGACTTGCTGATGTGTACCCCCAGACGCCCTTTGAGAAAAACTCTATTTTACAAGCTTCTAGAGCTCGATGGCCTTTTCTTAGAAGCTCCCCGATTATACTGGGAGTAATCAGTTTGAAGCCTGGTAGGAGTATTCATAAGGTAAGGAATATGTGAGAAGATTAAAGTCATGAGTTTTTGGACCGGTACTCCATCACAAATGTGACAGATATCTTCTCTGCCTTATGGCTAATGCATTATATACCATGGCACTTGCAATGATGGGGGGGCAAGATATACGTCACATTTGGTCTGCCAAGCACTGTGTAAGGCCCGATTTTTCCACCATAAATATTGTTACCGACGGTAAGCATCTTTTTCTTCTGGTGGATGCATAATCGTCCTGCAGATTTATCACCATCCTCCCTCCTGCTCAGTGAAAGAATTCAGCTATCAATGTGATCATAAGGTATGCAAACTTATCATTTACTGTATTGTTGCTTTTGTTGATGTTCTTTTGCTGCATTTGAGCATGTCTCATTGGGACCAGCCGATTGACGCCTTAAATACCCTGGTGTTGTCACAGTGGAGTTGCAGTGGTGGTTGCATTATGCCTCTTGGTGGTGCTGGAGGGATATTCCTGGATGAAAGTTTCTGGAACCGTTCTGGTGACTGAAGGATATTCATGAGATGAGTAATCTGCAGGCATAGCTGCCAAGGTTTTAAAGTGGCATGTGTGACATTTTCTTAATTCCAGTGTAAATATGAGTGACATTTCAAGGACTATGAGTGACACTTTTCTCGCAAGCAAAATAAAGCAATGAATACAAAGGAAACACATAAATATCAGAATTACACCTATTTGAGCAACGAGAAACACTAATGTAACTGCTGCAAAGGCTAGCATAAAAATTGTTAAGCAACTTCCATTTATCAGACTCAAGCAAAAAATTAAGAAAATAGATAAAGCGGTGTGGGAGATAATCATAATCTAATTATAATCAGCTGAGTGACTACAAAATTCACTCGACTGCGCCGGTTACATGAGCAGTAACCACGGCTGCATGGGAAAGCTGCGAGTGGGAGGCACTCGTTTAGGTCACGGCTAGGCAGGCCTATGATGTGATAAGGTCTGTCTCGATCTGTGTGGTGGTCTTAGTCGCTGCTCTAAATGCCAATAGACCAGCCTGAGGCAGGAGACTCCAGCTATCTCCCGCTTCCCCGCTGCTGGCCCCGGAACAGCCCCACTCCAAGACACAGGCCTGGCCTGGCAGCTCGACTGTCCCGCAAATGTATGGTACTGTTTACAGGGTGTAATGTTGTTGGAATGCAGTCTAGTAGCTGGGTGTGGGCGGAGCTAGGGGGCGAGAGGAAGGGGAGGAGTGGACACAGGAAGAGGTTAGTTAGAGTAGGGACAGGGCATGAGCAAGATGTGTTAAATAAAGCTCCAGTATAATGTAATCAGAGTCTGTGATTATTTGTAGCACGATGCTACAACTGGCGACGAGGGTGGGATCAGCGTGAATGCAGCCCACAAGATCGTGTAAAGGCACCCTGTCCCTGCAGCGTCGAGAGAAGAGCTCCGCTGCCGAGTGAAGCTGACACAAGGCGAAGGAGGTCAGTAGTGAGTGACCCCGATCCTCAGCGACGCTGGGGAGCCCCAAGAGAGTCACGACAGTGAGCACTGAAACGCTCAGTGACAGTAATCAGTTAGCGCTGAAAGCGCGAGTCCCGGCGGATGCGTGGTGCCCAGCAGTGGTAAAGAAACAGGAGTCGGGAGCCCACTCCGACCCTGTCCAGCACCCCCAAAGTGAAGAAAAGGTGCCCTGGTGAAGAGGACGCTGTCCCCGAGAGCTGGCTGCCAAGCGCGGCTGAACGCGCCGAAACCGGAGCCTGGGTGCCGTCGGAAAACCTCACGCCCGATGCGTGAGGTTTGGCATGCTGTCGACGAGGAAAAGCAGGAACTCTAAAGTAAGGAGGAATCGGGAGCCCACCCCGATCCTGCCTAATACCCTGGCTACAAGAAGGCGCCTGGGGCACTGTGGAAGCCCCGTGGTGTGTCCAGAAGCAAGAGCGCTGTTCGCGCCAAGGAGAGACTGCAGGTGCCCACGTGAGTACGGGCTGAAGCGATGCTAAAGGAAACTGAGCAAGGGCTCGGGAGCCCACCCCGACCCTGCTGCACTGCTGGAGTAAATGTTAGGGATTGGCTGAGCGCTGTGAGAAGAAGCGCCATCCCGTGAAAGAAGAACTGTGCCGCTTTGTTGAAAACCTCACCCCCGATGCGTGGGAATTCGCATCTGTGTCCGGCGATCGCGTCGGAGTGAATTCCGTGAGCTTACCTGGTGGTAGTGAAGAAATAACCGCAGAAGGAAGACGTGGGACTGAAATGAAGATCGGGGTGAGTCCCTGTGAAGAGCTGTGAAGCTTGCATGGTGAGAAGAGCTGCATGTGGCCAAGTCTCGTGAGAGTTGGGCGGCCATCTTTGAATCAGGCAACTTCTGGGACACCTTCCCTGTGCAAATTGTAGGCGGCCATTTTGAGGTCAGGCGAGCTGAGTTTAGCAACAAGCGTGGGTGAACATAATAGAAACAAGCATTGGCGAAAATCAAACAAGCACTGGCGAAGACCAAACAAGCATTGGCGAAGACCAAACAAGCGTTGGCGAAGACCAAACAAGCATTGGCGAAGACCAAACAAGCATTGGCGAAGACCAAGCAAGCGTTGGCGAAGACCGAACACGCGTTGGCAAAGACCAAACAAGCAGTGGCGAAGGCCGAACAAGTGTTGGCGAAGGCCAAACAAGCATTGGCGAAGAACCAACGAGCATTGATAAGACAAGTAAACAAGCATTGGTGCATGCAAATAAACAAGCGTTGATACGTGCAAGTCAGCGAGCCTTGGTATGTGCAAATAAACAATCACTGGTAAATGAAAAGAAGTAAGCGTTGGTAAGGCAAATAAATAAGCGTGGATAACGGCGCGTGGACAACAATGAACAAGTCTTGGCAACCAAATAGAATAAGCACATGCTAACATGAGAGTGAATCAACTAACAATCGAGAGCAACCACAAGAGTGACCCAACAAACAAGCATTGACAAAACAAGGGTCAGCACGGGTGGAAACGCGAACAGTGAGAAGCGCAAGCGAATGCGCAGTGGCGAATGTAATGAAGTAACGCGTGTCCATAAAATAAAAGAAGCAACAAGCAAACATAAATAAAAACAACGCATAAATAATTACAACGGAATCAGCAACGAGCACGAGCCAATGCAAGTGTGGAGTAGCCAATGAACACACACAACAAGCAAGTGAAACCCAACATTGTCACTAACCATGGATAAATTCAAGGGTGAAATGTTGACCAAACACGAGTGAACAAAAGGAAGAACTGACAATCAAGCAAGCTAAAACACAAGCAGAAGCAACTGAAACCCGAAGACAAGTGTACAGCACAATGCCCCGTGTCTACGACAGATCAGAACCTTCTTTTCTCATGGCGGGAGGAGACGTAGCTCAATGTTTCACTCCACACCTTGAAGTATCGCCCCCAGCGGCGCAGATTGTCGACTGGATCAAGGGCCTCAAACGGCACTGGTGGCTGGAAGCATTGGACAATTTCTTGAAAGCCAACGGTGAGCAAAGAGAAAGAAAATGTCTGGTACTACTTCTCCATCTGGTGGGTCCTGGGGGCCGATGCCCAATTAGAACATTTTCCAAAGAAGAAGCGGACATCTATGATAGACTCCAAGAAGAGCTCTGTGCCCATCTCAATGCACAGGCAGATGTGGATCATAATCGCATGGTCTTCAACACAGCACGGCAGGAATCAGGCGAACCATTGCCGCATTTCATCACTCGGCTGCAAAGTCTGGTACAAGGCTGCCATTTCAACACGTTTACAAATGAGGATGCTGTTCGGCTCCGAATAATTGAAGGCTGTGAAAACCCCGAAACAAAGCACAAAATACTTAGAGGGCATTGGTCGCTAAAGGAAATTATCAAGAAAGCCGAAATTGGAATGCAAGTCCAAGCAAGAGACAAATTGATGGATGTGCATCTGAGCGCAAAACTTCGAGATACCTGGGAAGAGAAAACCCAGAAATCCAACAAACACAAAAGGAGAGAGAGAGAAGGCAGACCAGCGAAAAGACAACGGGGGAGACACAGTGACAAGGAAAGTGACAAGGAGTACTCAGAGTCAGATTACTCAGCATCCGACCACTCAGAATCAACCAAAGATTACTCAGAGTCAACCATCCAAATAACAACTCCCAGGAGTTATTCATCCCCCAGGAGTCCCTCAAGGAATCATTCAAAGTATGACACACGCTACTCTGACGAGAAGGGAGCGTCCAGTGGGACAGATTGCACTCCTGGACAAGATGGCATTCTGCAGAACAAGTGGGGGAGAAAGACAAACCATAGAAGAAGGGGCCGCAATGGTCAACACCGGAAATCGACGCCGGAACATCAATCGCCAAGGAGTGAAGATGAGTCCGAGGAAACAGCTGGCAGGAGAACACACCACCAACAGATCAGAGATATTAGAGCACCAAACAATCGGGAAGGAGAACCAGATCGCACAAGACGGACCAGTCCCTCACAACAACAACAAGCAAGAAAAGATCCATGCATCCATGGGCCCCGCGACAATGAAGAAACAGAGCGGAGATGGTTATCCTCAGGCGAGAAGGACGAAGAGGCAAAAGCTTGGGATCAAGCACAAGGAACAAGCACGGAATCATCAAACAACCTCCCAAATGAGACAACATTGAAGATGTTCCAACAAAGACACACGGAGAAGCATTTAAAAGACAATTCCGAGGTGAAAAGCAGCTCGTCACGGACTACCCGGTTCCGAAGACCACCTGGTAAGACATTCTCAAAGGAACACTCACAGAGGGAACTGATGGAGAACCCCTCTGATTCAGAAAGCACGTCGGTCCGATCCTTTGAGTCGGCAGAGTCGTGGTCCCGACAACGGCCACGCGCAACATTCTCAAAGGAACATTCTCAGAGGGAAGTGACAGAGAACCCCTCTGATTCAGATAGCATTTCGGTCCGATCGTTCGAGTCGACGGAGTCGTGGTCCCGACAACGGCCATGGCGCCAAGCACCCGAAAACATCAGAGAACCAAGGGACACTCTTCCCGTCAAGAGCGACACGTCTCACACCAACGTCAATGCACACTCGATCACTCCACCAGACAACCTGTCATATCGATCACAGGTGCATCGCGACACAAATACTACACCGTCACCCCGGATAGGGGCAGCAAGGTTGACTCGAAGGTCCTGGTCCTGGTCCTATAAAATGGAAACCGATATCATGGCCACTAGCACCCAAATAAAAACGGACCAACCAGTCGATCTGCAAAGGAAGCCGGACATGTCAGGAGAGACAAGTCATCATCGGATGAGAACGAAACTCACAAACACCCAGCTGGTTCCAGGGTTTACCTGTTCTAGGTGCAAGCAGGAGTGGGAGAGACAGCCCGAGACAGCAAATCAATCTCCAAGCCATACCAAGATGATCTCCACAGTACACACCCCACCGGCTGGCATCCCAGACTCAAAACAGGAAGACAGTGTTGTTCTTGAACTGACAAGGCAAAAGGAAGTAAAAATACATGCAGACACTCGGAAGGGAACCAGAACAACAACCCCTCGGAAAAGAGGCTGAGCATCACGTGAGCAAGAGTCACAGAGGAGGACATACTGCCGATATCAAACTGAGCTCTCCATAGGCACCTCAGACACTGAAGGTGAGTGTTTTGAGGGGGGGTTTCGCACTCCGACTCACCCACCAGCAGGTGTGCCCCAGGAGCATCATGGTAGATGCAGTCTCTTGATAGCGTGTGCGCTATTGCGATGAAAGTGTGTCGTAGCAAGGTTGCAGCACCAACTCTGGACACCGGTGTTTCGGAATTGTTGTTCCTCGTCAGCAGAGTGTAGGTTTTTCGGGGGTTAGCTGTGCAGGCTGCCAAGTGTTCTCAGGTATGTACCTCTCAGGCGCGGGTGCGAGATCCGAGCTCGTCAGCTCTAGCTCGAGGGAGCCAATCAACTTTGAGGGGGGGTTTCGCACTCCGACTCACCCACCAGCAGGTGTGCCCCAGGAGCATCATGGTAGATGCAGTCTCTTGATAGCGTGTGCGCTATTGCGATGAAAGTGTGTCGTAGCAAGGTTGCAGCACCAACTCTGGACACCGGTGTTTCGGAATTGTTGTTCCTCGTCAGCAGAGTGTAGGTTTTTCGGGGGTTAGCTGTGCAGGCTGCCAAGTGTTCTCAGGTGTGTACCTCTCAGACGCGGGTGCGAGATCCGAGCTCGTCAGCTCTAGCTCGAGGGAGCCAATCAACTTTGAGGGGGGGGTTTCGCACTCCGACTCACCCACCAGCAGGTGTGCCCCAGGAGCATCATGGTAGATGCAGTGTCTTGATTACGTGTGCGCTATTGCGATGAAAGTGTGTCGTAGCAAGTTTGCAGCACCAACTCTGGACACCGGTGTTTCGGAATTGTTGTTCCTCGTCAGCAGAGTGTAGGTTTTTCGGGGGTTAGCTGTGCAGGCTGCCAAGTGTTCCCAGGTATGTACCTCTCAGGCGCGGGTGCGAGATCCGAGCTCGTCAGCTCTAGCTCGAGGGAGCCAATCAACTTTGAGGGGGGGGTTTCGCACTCCGACTCACCCACCAGCAGGTGTGCCCCAGGAGCATCATGGTAGATGCAGTCTCTTGATAGCGTGTGCGCTATTGCGATGAAAGTGTGTCGTAGCAAGGTTGCAGCACCAACTCAGGACACCAGTGTTTCGGAATTGTTGTTCCTCGTCAGCAGAGTGTAGGTTTTTCGGGGGTTAGCTGTGCAGGCTGCCAAGTGTTCTCAGGTATGTACCTCTCAGGCGCGGGTGCGAGATCCGAGCTCGTCAGCTCTAGCTCGAGGGAGCCAATCAACTTTGAGGGGGGGGGTTCGTACTCCGACTCACCCACCAGCAGGTGTGCCCCAGGAGCATCATGGTAGATGCAGTCTCTTGATAGCGTGTGCGCTATTGCGATGAAAGTGTGTCGTAGCAAGGTTGCAGCACCAACTCTGGACACCGGTGTTTCGGAATTGTTGTTCCTCGTCAGCAGAGTGTAGGTTTTTCGGGGGTTAGCTGTGCAGGCTGCCAAGTGTTCTCAGGTATGTACCTCTCAGGCGCGGTTGCGAGATCCAAGCTCGTCAGCTCTAGCTCGAGGGAGCCAATCAACTTTGAGGGGGGGGTTTCGCACTCCGACTTACCCACCAGCAGGTGTGCCCCAGGAGCATCATGGTAGATGCAGTCTCTTGATAGCGTGTGCGCTATTGCGATGAAAGTGTGTCGTAGCAAGGTTGCAGCACCAATTCCGAAACACCGGTGTTTCGGAATTGTTGTTCCTCGTCAGCAGAGTGGAGGTTTTTCGGGGGTTAGCTGTGCAGGCTGCCAAGTGTTCTCAGGTATGTACCTCTCAGGCGCGGGTGCGAGATCCGAGCTCGTCAGCTCTAGCTCAAGGGAGCCAATCAACTTTGAGGGGGGGGTTTCGCACTCCGACTCACCCACCAGCAGGTGTGCCCCAGGAGCATCATGGTAGATGCAGTCTCTTGATAGCGTGTGCGCTATTGCGATGAAAGTGTGTCGTAGCAAGGTTGCAGCACCAACTCTGGACACCGGTGTTTCGGAATTGTTGTTCCTCGTCAGCAGAGTGTAGGTTTTTCGGGGGTTAGCTGTGCAGGCTGCCAAGTGTTCTCAGGTATGTACCTCTCAGGCGCGGGTGCGAGATCCGAGCTCTAGCTCGAGGGAGCCAATCAACAATTCCGAAACACCGGTGTCCAGAGTTGGTGCTGCAACCTTGCTACGACACACTTTCATCGCAATAGCGCACACGCTATCAAGAGACTGCATCTACCATGATGCTCCTGGGGCACACCTGCTGGTGGGTGAGTCGGAGTGCGAAACCCCCCCTCAAAGTTGATTGGCTCCCTCGAGCTAGAGCTGACGAGCTCGGATCTCGCACCCGCGCCTAAGAGGTACATACCTGAGAACACTTGGCAGCCTGCACAGCTAACCCCCGAAAAACCTACACTCTGCTGACGAGGAACAACAATTCCAAAACACTGGTGTCCAGAGTTGGTGCTGCTACCTTGCTACGACACACTTTCATCGCAATAGCGCACACGCTATCAAGAGACTGCATCTACCATGATGCTCCTGGGGCACACCTGCTGGTGGGTGAGTCGGAGTGTGAAACCCCCCCCTCAAAGTTGATTGGCTCCCTCGAGCTAGAGCTGACGAGCTCGGATCTCGCACCCGCGCCTGAGAGGTACATACCTGAGAACACTTGGCAGCCTGCACAGCTAACCCCCGAAAAACCTACACTCAGCTGACGAGGAACAACAATTCCGAAACACCGGTGTCCAGAGTTGGTGCTGCAACCTTGCTACGACACACTTTCATCGCAATAGCGCACACGCTATCAAGAGACTGCATCTACCATGATGCTCCTGGGGCACACCTGCTGGTGGGTGAGTCGGAGTGCGAAACCCCCCCCTCAAAGCTGATTGGCTCCCTCGAGCTAGAGCTGACGAGCTCGGATCTCGCACCCGCGCCTGAGAGGTACATACCTGAGAACACTTGGCAGCCTGCACAGCTAACCCCCGAAAAACCTACACTCTGCTGACGAGGAACAACAATTCCGAAACACCGGTGTCCAGAGTTGGTGCTGCAACCTTGCTACGACACACTTTCATCGCAATAGCGCACACGCTATCAAGAGACTGCATCTACCATGATGCTCCTGGGGCACACCTGCTGGTGGGTGAGTCGGAGTGCGAAACCCCCCCCTCAAAGTTGATTGGCTCCCTCGAGCTAGAGCTGACGAGCTCGGATCTCGCACCCGCGCCTGAGAGGGACATACCTGAGAACACTTGGCAGCCTGCACAGCTAACCCCCGAAAAACCTACACTCTGCTGACGAGGAACAACAATTCCGAAACACCGGTGTCCAGAGTTGGTGCTGCAACCTTGCTACGACACACTTTCATCGCAATAGCGCACACGCTATCAAGCGACTGCATCTACCATGATGCTCCTGGGGCACACCTGCTGGTGGGTGAGTCGGAGTGCGAACCCCCCCCCTCAAAACTGAAGGTGAGTGGGTCACTCAGAAGGTGAGAAACAAACCTCATGAATCTGAACATATGCACATCACACGAGAAGTCGCGCAAGCGCAAAGAGGTACTCTCGTAATAAAAGATGCTCTCGTCGAGGAAGCAGAAGGTCACACAACGCAAACTGAGATACGTCCATATATCTCAAGCGAACAGCCCGCGGACTTGTATGGCTGACCCAGGAACTTTAAATATGTTAGACGCTAAGTTAATTTCGTTAACAAGGGGGGAGATGTAATGTTGTTGGAATGCAGTCTAGTAGCTGGGTGTGGGCGGAGCTAGGGGGCGAGAGGAAGGGGAGGAGTGGACACAGGAAGAGGTTAGTTAGAGTAGGGACAGGGCATGAGCAAGATGTGTTAAATAAAGCTCCAGTATAATGTAATCAGAGTCTGTGATTATTTGTAGCACGATGCTACACAGGGCACAACTGCGCGCCCGTAGGTCCCAGCCCCGCCGGCCTCCCAGTGACCAGGATCAGGACAGCAAGTGCTTGCAGAGCAGCAGAGCAGTGCTGGAGTTAATCTGGCTAGAGCGCTGCCTGCCCAGAAGGTGCAACAAATAAACCGGCGCCGGCTCCCAAACATATTAAATATTTTTCAGCTAAAGTGCGGAATACCAAACAAACAAGTGAGCTAAATGTTACTCACTGACTCGTACCCCGCCAGGCCGCATTTTTGCGCCAGTGATAATCACCACGCTGACATGCTTCTGATGCGCGGCGGCTCGGTGTCCTGTAGTTGAGTGAGAAATTAATCAATCACTCGAGCTGGCCTAACAGCGGGAGTTTTATTGCATAGTCAGCAGCGCACGGCACCGAGGACTCGACTCTCAGATTGAGTCCCCTGCGGCGCCGCTTCTGAATCTGACACTTTACCTCGAAATCCTCCACTCCGGTCACATTCAGATTATTAATCCCGGGCCCCCGACAGCCAGTAGCAGCCACTGCTGAGGACAGGCCCCGCTCCCCGGTCATGTGGTGCTTCTCTGAAAGCCGCTCGGCGCCGTGGGCCTCAGGAAATATGCAGCCGGGCAGATTTTAAACATTGTAGCAGCATTCTCAGCCACTCCAGAGCTGAGAGCAGGCATTGTTAACTATTAATTTGCTGCGTGAGCCCAGCCGCTGGCAGCACGTCTTTGGGGAACAGCACACACAGCGCCAGTGGTGTGCGCTGGCACCCTGTTATCCAGAGGTTTAGAGTGGCATTAAATGCGTGACAATGCATTTCAGTGCGGTGATGCGCAACACCACACTGAAATGCGTGAGTGTCACACCTGATGTGTGACACTTGACAGGCCTGTGCAGGAAGAGTATGTATCCACCAGAAACATCACTATCCAAGGTAATTAACTTTTTATTGTTTATTGTGTGTGCTCTTATGCATCTGAAAGCAATATGGGATAGGAAGCCAGATTTATGGTCGAATTCATGCAGAGGAAATCAAGATATCCTTCGAGGGAAATAACTCTGTTTTCTGTTCACAAAGCATAAGCGGCTCAGGAAGGAGTGCCATAGATCATCTCATGGTGAGATGTAGAAGAGGTCTAAGCAACAGCCATCTTCTTCCCCTGATACAATATGGTTGTTTGAACCTTTAAAAAATGGTGTATTTTTCCTTTACTAGTACTACAGAGTGGGTTTCAACCTTGAAGCAGGCTTTGCGAGAGATTTTTGGAAGGGCACTCTCTGAAATATCTGTTCTGGCTGATACGGTGCCTGTAACACAATCTGAGCATGTTTGCTCTCACCTGATAGTAGGCATTTGTTTAAGGTCACTCTTGCAGCTGTTTGTTTAAGGACTGCAGAATAATTATTTTAAATTTCCTTTCCTGTTTCCTGATTGGGATCTGAATTTAGTTCAGAATATTTTGGTGGGACAGCCTTTGCGGCTCTACATTCTTAACCTCTCAAACACTTGCCATGGAAAACTACTTTTTTACTTGCAATTACCTCTGATAGAAGGGGTAGTGAGTTGCAGAATTTGTCTCTGTTGCTTCCTTTTACTACTTTCTCTACAGAGAATGTCGTTTTGAGAGTTGAGCCTTCTTTCTATCCATAAGTGGCTACTGAATTTCATTCTTGCAAGGGATTTACTTCCCTTCATTTTATCTTTACTGCATCGTTCTAAGGAGGTGGAATGGTTAATGACATTGATTGGACTTTGGGAAGACACTGAATCCCTCTGTACATAGGACCCAGTTGTTTAGGCTGATTAAGGAGATGTTAATTGCCTAACAAGATTGCCGGATTTTTAGAGCTGTTAAGGAGCATACAATTTTGAGAAGGTTGTCTTTTACTGTTAGACGTTGCTATGTGTTGGCTGGTGTAGTATTATGTGTAGCTGAGAATTCTCCTCGGAATTATCCATGTTCATTCTAGGTAGAGTCTTTCCTTTGTTATGTTCTATTCCTCACTTGTATCTCTTTGAATATGTTATGTCTTGTCATGTTTTGAAGATCAGTCAGTTGTCAGTTACACTGCTGATCTTCAAGAAGGTGAATGCTCCATTAAATACCTGCTTATCTCAACTTGGAGTTCTCTGGATATTTATTCCTTTTCATCCATTACTACAGCTGGTAAGCAGACTCATGCAGGTTTCTGTGCGTATTCCACAAGGCAACGCAGCAACTTTGGCAATCCTAAGTAGAATTCCTGTGTGGTCTATTTGTAAGATTGCAACATGGGGGCAGATTTACAAGAAACTGACGCATCTGTATAGATGCGTCAGTTTCCCTGCGCCTGAGTGAAAACCCCTTGCGCCACCATAGATGCATCTGTTGGTGGAAAAGTCACGCATTGCTGGAGTTGTGTCGCAAGCACGACGCAACTTCAGCAATGTGTGTTGTGGCCTATTTCCAATACACTGCGTCACTCCTTACGCCTGCGTCACTTTTACGAGGCTTTCCTGAGTGGGAACGCCTACTTTGCATTTATTATACCTGACGCAGGTATAATGTCATACAGGGCTTTACAACGTGACGCATCTCCCTAGATGTGTCACATAGTACATTTGCTGCATTTCTTACGCCGCCGTTGCGTCACAAAAGTGATGTAACAGCAGCGTAAAAGTCAGGCAAGGGGCTTGTAAATCGGCCCCATGGTCTTCAGTGCATCCTTTTGCAAGGCACCATCGCTTGGTTTCTGAGGCGAGAGAGCAATCTGTTTGATAGGTCCTTCCTTTACTAATTATAACTGTATTGCTCCTCATATCTTCTTTGTGTGGGTATTGTTCATTCAAGGAAGTTCCAAATTCCAAAAGATTGGTCCACTTGTAAAAAAACCAAATCAATGTATCAGTGACACAATTGTTCCTCACCCTGGTGACAAGGGAGATGACAACTTCAAGACAGGAGCACGACCTTTACAAAAATGCAATAATTACTAAATAAACTGAACGCAAATTAGAAACACATTCGATTTTTTTGACTTTGTTCCCATCTATGGTTTTAGAAACTTTACTTATAACGAGAAGCAACTCTTCAATCTCTGTTGGGGGAAGAGGGGAGGGGGAAAAATCTAACATTGCTGATAGTCCTCCTATACAGGCTAGACGATATTGCAGCTAGCATGCAAGCTTTTATTTAGGTGGTGAAAATTCCCACAAACTCAGAGGCACACAAATCAATTTAAACCACAACAGATAAGGGGAGCACTCAAAGTTTTGAGAAATAATTCACAGAATTCTGAATCCAATCCTAATTAAAACAATTGCGCATACTTGCGCTATAATGTGTAATGATTTAATCCTAAAGAAGACGAAGTCTCACAAAAAGACTTGTCTTCAGTAGGAATTAGATTATATTTGTGAACCCAAGCAAGGACCACAAGGGATACTATGGTATCAAAAACCAAGTGGGAAATATAAAAACCAAGTGATCAATCATAACCTATTGATGAGGAAAGTGTAGATTCAACAATCCTTGTAAATTAACAGTTCACAGACTCAAATATAAGGATACAAAATACTGTATGCTCTCGTATTTTGACAGGTCAGTGATAATTTTATTAAAAATTAAAAATTAATATAGAGAAAGAGACTTGTGCAATGACTACGTGCACCTTATTATGAACTGGCATGACATTGAAATTTTCATAGTTTGTAGTATCAATTTATATATTAGTCCTCGAATTATTAAAGCAAGGTTCATTATTTCAGGAGAAAAGTTAAATGTGCCGAGAAGTGCACAAAATGCTTAATGATTAACCTTACCCTGAGATGGTTTCTTTTTCTCGAGAGCCTCATACCACAATGTATTGAAGAATGCACTTGATTAATAACAATAGTGACGTTTTTTAAATGTTTTGCTAGAAACACTTTATCATTGAATATGACTTCATATTATTTCACACATTAAATGCAATGCATGAGTAGAAAATGTTAATAGTTAAAATGTTGTAAATAAAGCCAGGTAGTCCATGTAGTTTCTTGATGCTCCTTTATTCAGGTTAGATGGTAAGTCAGTTATATAAAGGAGAGACCCCACCAGGAGCGGCCTCCTGCCACACAGCCCTCATTCAACTGCCAGGCTTCCACACAGAACATTCTAACAGACTCTTGCATCATACATTCTATGCTGGGCAGCAGGGACAAGTACAACACATCTCCCTTCTTTAATTTGACAAACGAGAGATATGAATAGAAATTGCGGAGGATAAGTGAGCTAACAAGTCACATCACGCAATTTCAACGTAAATGTAGAATCAGATAAGATTAGCAATTATAACATCTTCATCTTCACAAACCAAACACGCAAACTAATAAATAACATTCACACCACCTTCTCTCTTCCTCAAACAAAATAATACTCACACAACGAAATAACCAACACACTATCACGCCCACGCATCACATACTCAACCCAGAAACCAAACAAACCGACTGGCCAGGTCAGTTGGAGGCACAAAGGCCCCACCTCACGGTGTGACAATATAACACTTAGATGAAAGACATCCTTCACACCACTTATGTAAAAAATAAAGTCTGATAAGCAACCATAAATGGAACTCCAAGCTCCCACAAACTCCATGAAAATATTTAAAAGTCGAACTCCAAGCTCCATCAAACTCTATGTAAATATCTAAAAGTGGAACTCCAAGTTCCCTCAAACTCCATGAAAATGTCTAGAAGTGGAACTCTAAGCTCCCTCAAACTCCATGTAAATATTTAAAAGTGGAACTCCAAGCTCCCTTAAACTCCATGTAAATGTCTAAAAGTGGAACTCCAAGTTCCCTCAAACTCCATGAAAATGTCTAAAAGTGGAACTCTAAGCTCCCTCAAACTCCATGTAAATATCTAAAAGTGGAACTCAAAGTTCCCTCAAACTCCATGAAAATGTCTAAAAGTGGAACTCTAAGCTCCCTCAAACACCATGTAAATATTTAAAAGTTAGAACTTCAAACTCCCTCACACTCCATGTAAAACGAAGCATACACCTATGACCAATCACAGGGACATTTAAATCTCTGAAAGAAAAAAAAAAACCTCTCAAAACGCAAAAATGGGTTAACTTCAAATAGCAGGATACACATATTCCTTGACCTAAATTGAACTCCAACCATACCATGAATTAACTGTCACCACAGGGCAAAAATACACTAACGATATGACCTCCCAAAGGATGAGGACTCAGGGTAACATAGATAAGTCCAGACCTTACATTCCAACTTAAACTTGAACACACACACAAAATAACATTACAATGACTAGCAAAAAAAAATAATAATGTTATAAACAGTCTCGTGGTCTGATGAGCGATCTCTCACCCGAGGTCTTCAATCTCTGTCCGTAGTCTGCTAGTATTGATATAAACCCACAAAAGTCAAAATAATCTACCGACATGTCTGCTGATATACACCCCCTCCATTGGTAATTTGATCTTCAGTACCTTTTCCTGAAGTGTAGCACGAAGCATTTTATGCTTAAAAATCCTCACCCCACGTCTGCTCACACTGCTCATTGAGAGTGCTATGACTTCCTTGCAGTCTCCCAGGAACGCGGTTGCAATCTCTATGGCAATTCCACCCTCATCGCCAAAAATGTTGTAAATAAAGCCATGTAGTCCATGTAGTTTCTTGATGCTCCTTTATTCAGGTTAGATGGTAAGTCAGTTATATAAAGGAGAGACCCTACCAGGAGCGGCCTCCTGCCACTCAGCCCTCATTCAACTGCCAGGCATCCACACAGAACATTCTAACAGACTCTTGCATCATACATTCTATGCTGGGCAGCAGGGACAAGTACAACATAAACCTATTTCTTTTCCGATTATAATGAAGAAATGTGGTGCTGAATAATATTTGTTGCAGCAAATGTTTGAATATCACATGCCTATTGTTTAACCTAGTATACAATTTATTTAATTATAAGTCCAGAATGTGTTGATATCCATGGGAAAGGAGGTCTAAGAATCGAAAGGCCTTTCGCTTCAACAATGTTTTAGAATATTTCATACTTCCCCAACTCACTGCGGATGATCAAGGGATTTCGCATCACAATTTGTCCCAAAACCAGAGAAAATATATAGGGCCCGATTCACAAAAGTAATCTGAGAAAAAATCCTAACTTTACGACTTTCGGTATTAAAAAAGGCATTTAGTAGTAGTAAAGTTAGGATTCCTAACTTTACTACTACTAAACTGAGACAAAATCCTAACTTTACGACTTTCGGTATTGACAAAAGGCATTAAGTAGTAGTAAAGTTAGGATTCCTAACTTTACTACTACTAAATGCCTTTTATACATCACTAGGGATCCAGATGACTTTTATACACATACCCTTGAGCCACCGCTTTCATGCCAGCGAAGGGGCATACAACACTGGAAGGCCTAGCCCTTCTCCCTACTGGGGAGAGCCGCTCTATTTAAAGTGATGACCCTCTACCCATTTTGTGTATGTCCTCCACAACATGCCCTATCCAGTCCAGCAGTCCTTTTTGCAAGCAATAGATGATTCCACACACACACTCCTTTGGGATGGAGGCCCCCCTCGCACAGCACTCCAGAAACTGACCAGAAGTTGGTATGACGGGGGAAATGCACTCCCCCGTGTCTAAAAATATTACTGTGCGTCGCAAGTAATAGTTGTTATCCATTGGGGTCAACTCGCGGAGGGCGAGCCAGCCTGTAGGAAGGACAGGAGAAATATGCAACCCGAGGGGTATGTCAGGGTCATCTATGGGGGAATATGCACTAGACCTCTCACCAACCCTATAGATGTCACACATTCCCTTTGGCACATCGCACAGAAAGCATTGGGCTGGCCTGACAGGATCACGTGGGCTACACCCCTGTGGGATACTGTGCTGTTGGAGACCATGGCCTCCAGTGGGGCTTTGATAAATGGGATCACATTGGCCTGTCTAGAGTGGGTGACCTGTGGAGGCAGGGTGAGGTGCTTCCATTCGTAGAACTACAAAGCGAATACCAATTGGCCCCCACTGAGACCTTCTGATACCTACGGATTTGTCATGCTTCACAGAAAGTGCTCCCCGGGGGTGAAGTGCTCCCAGAAGCCTCTCCACTTGACGACAGGTTGCTGGACGGATATATGCCCAAAAAAGCGATCTTGCGCACCTACCATAAATTGTTAAACAATTCCCCCAACACTTTGGTCTTCTTGCGTGGAGGTTGGAACCGAGATTTGGGAGGCTTAGAAGATGGTGAGCGGCACGTGGCCCTGGCGTCCCCCAAAGGACATAGCTACAAGATCCAGATAACGTCTGGTGCACCTCAAGATCCTCCATAGGTGTTATTATGCATGGACGACACTGGTTAAAATGGGAAAGTCAGACTCGGCGCTCTGCCTCAAGAAGTTTGTACAGGAAGGAATGTTTTTCTATATGGTGTGGGATTGTCCGATATTCATAGTTATTGAACAGGTGTCGTTGACTGTCTTAACAGTTTCTGTGGGTGTGATATGCCACCCTCTGAGAGGTGGTGCCTCTGGGGATGACACTGATCTATTCTGAATGGACCATCTTTGGTTCACACTGGGGTTGATGGTGGCCAAATGCAATATTGCATGGATGTGGGGAGCGGCACTACTACCGTAATTGGGCAATAGGAAATGGGATATGGACTGATGTATGCAGGCAGAGAGGGTAGTGTATGAAAGTAGGGGTTGTCCACATAAATGGTCTAAAGTATGGGGAAAATGAAATGCATAGCAGGGAGAGCTTGCGAGCACCAATCACGACTCCAGGGAAGTAAGCTACAGTCCGACCTCAGTATATAAAGTGCAGCTAAGTGGCTATGCTAGTGAAAATGCCTGCGGGTGGCAGCTAACCAAAACTTGCAAGGGCGAGCATCAGCAGGGCAAACAACCAAGATGTGTGCAACACTCTCAACTCTGGAAGAACATAAAGGACATGTATCAATAGCCCCATCAGACCAACTATTTGTAAAGCCGCTCAGCGGGAGGGTACCCGCTCTGAAATTGGAAATACAACTTCATATCACTCGATCCCAGTATGGCTCATAACCAATCTGAGGCTTAAAGTCAAGAAATTCACAGGTCAATTTAGGGAGATCAGTCTTGCCTCGATCGCTGACCAATAGAGCTTTTTCAGGCCATTTCTTGATGGAAAGTAAGTGCTTGCTAGATGGGTCCAAAGGTCAGGGGGTCCCAATGCATCGATTTGATATATGAGAGCCAGGAAATGTTTGCAAGATGGCCTGATTTTCTTAAGCAAACTTTATTGGGTTTTCTTTTCACTATTTACCATACAATAACATTTTTTAATTGCGAATGACTCCGTGTACATCACATTGTTTCTGTGCCTTATAAGGGCTGCCTCCAGTATGTTATTTAGCCATTCTCATTATCATCTCAGGAATTCCCACCAACATTTATTTCTATGCATTCAATTTTCCCTTCAGGCTGTACAGCACATGCATCAGAATATTCCTAACAAATCAATACCCAATAACCCCACCCTCCTCCCTGCTAACACCCGACCCCTCCTGGCTCCGGCACTGACTATGTAACTTATAAATCTATTAAACGTCTCCGGTTAGTTGGATTGTACTGTCTCTAATGTCTGATCCCACCGCCTCATCTAGGACCTACAGGGGTTGATACACACATTTTTGTGTTATTGCATTCACTATTGAGTGTTTGGAACGCCTGAAGCAGCATCCAGATTGCTGTTTCGGCAAGATGGCCTGATAACATGACATCTTGAAGAGCTAGAGCATAGTGTTCAAGTTCAGGGGTAGACCATAACCGCCTCCAATATAGCAAGGGGCGGAGCCCGGCTTTGTCTTGAAGACGTCTTACACCCAAATCCAAAAACAGTGGTACGAAAGAAGTGCTGTGTGGGAGAGAAAACAATTTACGAAAACATTTGTTTTCGGTGGTTGTAAATGTATCAATGTTTTTGTATCCCCATAACCCAGCACCATATAAAGCTGACCCCAAAGCCCTAGTTCCATATATTTGGAGGGTAGGCCGCATAGGTTTATTGTGAGAGGGTTTATACTTTTTGTGAACTGCACCCATTAGTTGCTTGAGTTCTAAAGCAGCTTTGGTCAGGTGAGGCTTAAACGACATGTTACCGCTAAAAGTGATACCCAAGTAAGTCAAGCTATGAACAGTTTCAAGGGGCACCCCCATCCCAAGTACTAAACCGTTTTAAAAAGATTTAAGTGGGTTGAACATCATTAGCTTAGTTTTAGTCATATTGATCTCCAGACCCCTAGTGATACAAAACTCTTCAAAGTGTACGAGAAGTTTATGGAGGCTGCTCGGGGTCTTGGAGACCCATAAGGTATCATCTGCAAATAAAAGTATTGGAGTTTTGACTTGGGCATCTGCATCAACCTGAGTTTAAAAAGAGACAAAAACATTAATGTATAATGAAAAAAGAGTGTGGGCCAACACGCACTAATGTCGCACACCTCTGCAGACTGCGAGATTATCTGTCAACTCATCCTGCCTCCCCCATCTTATTCATGCAGTCATCCTCATGGAGGTGAACTAATGAGATCACATTTTCATGTCGCTAAGTGTTAGCCAAAGAGTAGAGCGTGGAACTAAATCAAACACCTAGCGTAGATCAATTTTATTTTTATTTTATTTATTTTTATAAGCTTGTATGGCGCAACAGCTACCCAAAAAGTGTTTCCCGGCGCCTGATAACACAGCATCATAGATGGACGAGTATAGTTGGCACATTCAGGTTACTGATCGAACAACCAGGTTTTTATCGCTTTACGGAACTTGGAGAGATTTCCCTCCTTTCTTATGTGAAATGGAAGGGAATTCCATATAGTGGGGCCCAGGTGGGAAAAGGATCTTCCTCCCATCCTGGAGAGCCTGACTCTTGGCACGCAGAACTTTTCAGCTGATAGGGACCGTAAGTTTTTTGTAGGAACATAGGGGAGTGCAAGTGCCTGAAGATATTCCGGGGCAGTACCTGATTTAATTTTAAGCATGTAGTTCAAAGCCTTAAATCTGATACAACTTTCCACCTTCAACCAATGCAGTTCCCGTAAGTAAGGAGACACACTAGTGTTTTTGGGGATGTGGCAAAGAAGTCGGGCAGCCGTGTTTTGAACTAGTTGTAGTCTTTTTATGACTGCTTTATTTGCCCCCAAATACAGGATGTTCCAGTGTGTGCCGGTAAATAAATGGAAACCGAAAAGCCTGATCTATTCTGGAAACTTTAGATTGGAATCCCTCCTTGTAGGGAAGTAGGATCTGCTTTTATGGTTATCCCTACTTTTTAAAATTATAACACATACAATTACGGGGGACCCTAGGGCTAATTTTATGACCAGCTCTGAGTACACGCCCTATCGAACATTCGCTACAACAAAGGTACCAGAGGGTCAAGAGAATAGCAAAGGAATGTTTGGATAACGGTTGAGAGCTATTACCACTAGCCATATAACAAATCTTCTTTGTGAAACAAACAAGAGCCAGATCAGTGTCTAGTCTCTAACGCCCATCAGTCACCACTCGGAACCGCCCTTCATCATTTGGGGTTCTGAAGACCAACACATCACCTGGTCTGATTTCTATCAGGAAGGGGCCTAGTAGATAGTGCACGGTCCTTCCTATAGGCAGGGTGAGGTCATTTGCTGTTGAAAGAATCTAATTATATCAGAGTGATGTTAATGACGGGGTCAATTGAAAAAGTGCAGTGCAAAGAACAATGTGATACCAAGGGGTAAGGAAAAAGTGAGTAAAATTGGTTTAGGAAGCAAAAGATTATTTTTAATTGGATACAGCTTCCAGTGCCAATATTAAAAATAGCCAAGACAGCGAAAAATGTATAAACTGTCTAGTAGTGAGACGTGGTCAACATGTTTCAGCAAATAGTGGCCAAGTAGCCTTGCTTTCTTCAGGACCTTATTATAACGACTAATGCTACTGCAAACGAAAACCAAAGTGTAAAGGAATAGTGTTTTAAAATGAACAACGTAGATACTGGTATATAAGTCACCTGGACCTCCTAGGTGTACTGTTCCGTATCTTCTCACAAATTCAGTTGTTCACTGAAAGAAGTTAAAAGAATAGCATAAGTATATCACGCACAACTTATCTCCAAATGCCTTTGTTCATATCACCATGGGTAAATCCCATCATTAATGAAGCGTATAAAACAACTGAGGCCAAATGCGCTGTATATTACTAGTGCCTTCCATTATTCTTAGAACTTGAAAATTTTTCAAATTTCACAAGTTACATCTTACCTGATTTGTAAGATGTAGAGACCTCACCCCACCTGGCTGCGGCTCAGGACATAGGTGAAGCACCGCTCTGTTAAGGTGAATAAATTCAAACCATGAGTCATCCACCATAAACGTGTTCACACACAGCATGGATATTATTATTGCTAAGGGTCTCCCTTGCAGGTGTTGAAGGCTACCCTCTTCCATTTAGTATAGTGGTATAATGATAGTAAGCATAAATCTCATAGTGAAGATCTAGTGATCTTCCTTGCTCAAATGGGCTAGCATGGTAAGAGGAGCAATATCGTAGTAACTGTATCAACTCTTCGAAGTATATCAATGTGACGATTTCAGCCTGTCCGGTGTCATGTAATTTAAACCCTTTCCTGACAGACCGACGGTACCTCCCCAGACGGCACAGATGCCGCGTTGGAGTACCGACGGAAAGGTAGGGTTCTTGGTGACATTTAATCGATCTAACAGTAGCGCGTAGCTATCTTGGGCACACGTTTTGCACTTGAAGAGATGGGCAGGCGGAACTCTGACAACCTTACTCCACTTGTCCCTGTTACGCTATAAACCTTTGGGCACATTGATATACTTCGAAGAGTTGATATAGTTACTACGATATCGCTCCTCTTACCATGCTAGCCCATTTGAGCAAGGAAGATCACTAGATCTTCACTATGAGATTTATGCTTACTATCATTATACCACTATACTAAATGGAAGAGGGTAGCCTTCAACACCTGCAAGGGAGACCCTTAGCAATAATAATATCCATGCTGTGTGTGAACACGTTTATGGTGGATGACTCATGGTTTGAATTTATTCACCTTAACAGAGCGGTGCTTCACCTATGTCCTGAGCCGCAGCCAGGTGGGGTGAGGTCTCTACATCTTACAAATCAGGTAAGATGTAACTTGTGAAATTTGAAAAATTTTCAAGTTCTAAGAATAATGGAAGGCACTAGTAATATACAGAGCATTTGGCCTCAGTTGTTTTATACGCTTCATTAATGATGGGATTTACCCATGGTGATATGAACAAAGGCATTTGGAGATAAGTTGTGCGTGATATACTCATGCTATTCTTTTAACTTCTTTCAGTGAACAACTGAATTTGTGAGAAGATACGGAACAGTACACCTAGGAGATCCAGGTGACTTATATACCAGTATCTACGTTGTTCATTTTAAAACACTATTCCTTTACACTTTGGTTTTCGTTTGCAGTAGCATTAGTCGTTATAATAAGGTCCTGAAGAAAGCAAGGCTACTTGGCCACTATTTGCTGAAACATGTTGACCACGTCTCACTACTAGACAGTTTATAAATTTTTCGCTGTCTTGGCTATTTTTAATATTGGCACTGGAAGCTGTATCCAATTAAAATTAATCTTTTGCTTCCTAAACCAATTTTACTCACTTTTTCCTTACCCCTTGGTATCACATTGTTCTTTGCACTGCACTTTTTCAATTGACCCCGTCATTAACATCACTCTGATATAATTAGATTCTTTCAACAGCAAATGACCTCACCCTGCCTGCAGGAAGGACCGTGCACTATCTACTAGGCCCCTTCCTGATAGAAATCAGACCAGGTGATGTGTTGGTCTTCAGAACCCCAAATGATGAAGGGCGGTTCCGAGTGGTGACTGATGGGCGTTAGAGACTAGACACTGATCTGGCTCTTGTTTGTTTCACAAAGAAGATTTGTTATATGGCTAGTGGTAATAGCTCTCAACCGTTATCCAAACATTCCTTTGCTATTCTCTTGACCCTCTGGTACCTTTATCCCTACTTTTTGCCTGGTGCTAAGCTGTTACTGGCTAGTCTGACTGGGATCCTGCTAATCAGGACCCAAGTCTATCTGCTTTCTCACTTAAATTATTATGACAAGTACTTAGGTACATCCCAGATTAGATTTGGGGTACCCTTGTAAGCCCCTAGTATATGATACTAAGGTACCCAGGGCATAGGTACTCCAGAGGCCTCCCATTGGCTAAAGAATGCTTCCTGCCACCCATGGGAGACCATTCAAAATGGAACTACAGGCCTGCCATTACAGCCTGTGTAAGTTGGTGCTAGCACCACTTACTAAAGATATAGGTTTCCTATATCTAGGGTCACTGCACTTAAAACCTATAAGTCACCCCTATAGCAGGCCTTTGCAATCCTGAAGGCAGGGTGCTTGGTTCTAAGTGAGAGGGTGCCCATGCATGAGCAGGACACCCCTACAGCCTACAGAGTCCATTCTCCGGGATTGTCAGTGAAGAAACCATATACCATATAGAGGGACACCGCATAATATGCGGTGACCATCTCGAAAACGGCTGCAATGAATCCTATCATGTTTTGTATCAAACATGTTGGAATTATACCCCCTGTGGGAGGTATGATTCCAAGCACTGGAAGAGCCCTCCATTAGGCGCTCAGTGTTCCCTTCCTAGTGCCAAACTTCTAGACCCGAACAGCACAAAATGGTTGCTGCTGATCAGGGACACATTTCTGCTCTCCTGCTGCTGAGCCAAGCTCGAGCAGGGGAAGGCAGAACAATAGGCATCCTGTTACAGGGAGGTGTGACCACCTCCCTGACAGGATTTAGTGTATTGGGACCGGGTGGGTGCACTTGCCAGCATCACTAAGTCTGCATGAGGGGCACATTTGGTGTCCCTGTGCATATTCCAGTTCAAACCAGTCCTGGGAGCCATTGGCTCCCGCTCTGGCGCGAAACTGGACAAAGGACATGGGAGTAACCTCCCCCTGTTCAGACCCTCCACTGAGAGGGTCTCCTGAATCGTCCCAACCCTTTCCTAAGGGTACTTAAGGGCTTACCTGTGGGTGGGTCCCTAGATTCATTGTGGGACAAGATTCAGATCAGGCACCACTTCTACTTCTACTGTCTGGATACTCTGGACTTCGCTGGACTTCGTTTAGGCTCGACTTTGTCTCCCTTCCAGTCTGCTGCATCGTCTGTGACTGTGCACCATACAGGAACCTTTCAAGGCCTGTGGGCATCAAAGACACCTGAAGGAATCTCCCTTGGAGTGAAGGAGTCACTCCCCTGCATTCACAGGCACTGCAACTAAGTCAACCGGTCTGCTGATACTGAGCTCTTCCAGACTCCGTTAGGTTCTGCAACACAGATGGTGGTTTTCCACAGCTCCTGAGGCCTGCCCTGCCCTCTCACCAAGTTTGAGGCCATTATCCATCACGGGGTTGCAATAACCGAACCCATGTGCACCGCGTCAACTAGCAGTTGCAAAGGCTTGTTGGCTTCTTTCCAAGAAGATCGTTGGGCTCCAAGTAGCCCCAACTTTGAGCACCTCCAGTGACCAGATCTTCAGCCACACAGAATCATGTGCATCGTGGCCTGCATCTTTTAGTGAGCTGCTTGAGGTCCTCTAGCGACTGCAGTGCTTTCAGCCTGTGGGTCCAATTGAGGGTAAGCTTTGTTTCTTTTGGGCTCCCCTGATTGATTGCTCGGGCCTGCCCTGACTCCCCTGCTTGTAGTAAGTCCCCTAGACCTTGCTGGTCCAGACGTTGCTCCTTCTTCAATTCCTGCATTGGTTGCATTTGAGAATGCTTGTTGGTGCTTCTGCCAGACACCGACCCCTCAGCACTCAACATCCTTCGTGGAACAGCTTGTGCATGGCTCCTGGTCTTCCTCAATGTCACCTGGTGCGCACAGCTGCAGAGTCAAGGTCATCGTCACCCATCCTAAAACACCCCAACATTGTAGGGCATTTGTCTTCCAAGCCTCCTTGTCACATCTGAGTGACATAGACTCTGTCCCCTCTGCTTTCAGGTATTCCTCGCCAAAAATTCACGTTTGGATTTCTCCGGACACTTTCTCCTCTTCCAGCAGCAGCACTTTCCTGAACTCCTCCACTGGGTTCAAAAGTGGGTTCTGACGACACTTCACACCTATGCACCCGGCTTTCCCAGGTTAGGTTACTTGGGTACCACGGTATGTCACGGGCGGTGTGGCTCTGCAACCTTCTGTCTTCCATGGGGTTTTTTCAGGGTCCACTGGGAAGGGTCCCTAATCTTTAAAATTCCAACTGCGTCTTGCACATAGACTTGTATAGAGCACACGGTCGTGTTCACACGCTCCCCATGGGGTCCCTATCTACTCACCTTGGGTGGTTCCTTGGGCCCCCATTACTTTTACGCCCTCTCGACACTGTCTTGACCCGAGTTGTGGTTCTTATAACTCTTTCTTAGTACGTGGTTTGGTCCCCCCGTGTTCCACTGTGTATTTATTGATATTTACTGTATTTCAATGCAAAGTATTGTGTGCATTGTGCTTATCTCCATGTAGGAGATATCGGAATGTGCTAGAGAGCATTCTATAATAAATACATATTTTTATAAATACCTTGTGCAGTTCTTTTTCACTTAATCTATACTATAAGATTGTATTCTGGTAAAACAAGCTGCTTTACACTCCTTCTGAACTAAGCCTCAAGGCTGCTCTCACAGCTACCACATACAGAGCATCTAAGGTTGTCTAAGACCTCTTAAATCACCATTAGGGCTGTCTGGACTGGTGCAAGGTGCCCACTTACATTAGTGGACACCATATACCAGGCCAGCTTCTCTCACTCCTGAAAAGGGCTGAGTATTGTCATATCAGATATACAGTCTTGAATCTTGGCAATGACACATCAACAGAAAATTATCTGGATACAGTTGATAAGAATTGTGGTTCTTTAGTTGCTCGGGGCAGAGCGATCCCCTTCTTGTTGACAGGAAATATGGTGCAACCTTTCCAAGACTCTGGGATAAGCTCCCCCACAGCAATAGTGTTGGCGATGATCAGAATGTAACGTGCCCCTGCTGACTTGTCTGATTGAAAACCATCAGCAGGGATGCCCTCCGGCCCTGCGGCCTTACCCCTTACAGTAGCCGTTAAGGATGGTTATATTAGTGTGAGTTCCTAGAATAGCTGTACCTCAATCTACCCTACTTACCTACCTTCCAACTGCCATGCTTTTCCTGCTGAGATGCTTTATGCTCTTGCCCTTACCATTTGCCTGCACTGAAGGTGAATGCTAATAGCTTTATGCTGAAGGCTGAAAACTGATCTGCAGTCCTACCTGACCTGTTTTGTTGATTGCAGTTGCTACTGCAGGATTTATATTGCTTTTTGTGAATTTCACTTTATGTGAAGTTTAGCTGACATTATCTGAATTGCATTTAAGTTCCACGCTCACTCTCACACTTGACTTTTAAACCTGAACTATTAATGGGTTCCTGCTAACACCCATTTTCACCCCATTCTTTAGAATAGGGATTTTTTCATTTATGGAAAGTCCTGTTCTACTTATTTTTGATTTGTTCTAACCAATATTTTTTTTACTATAGGTTCTGTAATTTGATGGGTAACTTTGATCCAATTAAATAAAAAAGAAAAGAAAATCTTATTAACCCCATTAAAGAAAATGAGACCCTTAAAAATAATCATGATTTTCTTATATATGACGGTAAAAGTCTGTTTCAGAGAAGTGAGAGGAAACACACACGAGTAAGAGAGAGGGGATCAACAGTGTTTGATGTGAGATAGAGAATTCAATTGTTTTATTAAAATTGTTCCCGCTCTAGAAGAAGCTGTTAGAGAGGGACAGTTTAAATCTTGAGAAGGGGAGCTATAAATAATTGTCCTAGTTAAGTAATACCAGAGTCCCAAAGCCCAATTCCCTGAGCTAGAGGATTGACAAGGTGTGATTTTCAAAGGCGATTACTGTTTTAGAGGTGTGAGCATTAATAGCGTGATGTGTCATGATTTATGATTATTGTTGTGTTACTGGAGGTTAATTTAGAGTTTGAGAAGTAAATATTTTGATGAATTTGTATGTTTATTGTTAAACGGTTGAAGAATTATTAGGTTCGGCATGACCTAAGATCCTGGGATAAACGGATATTAAAATAAGTGTACAAGACACTTGATGAAAGATGTAATAGTTTATAATACACTTTATGGTTTTCTTGTCTTCAAGAGGTTTGTGTTGTAGATCGACTACACAAAATTGAGATAGAAATATTAATAAACTGTTGTGATTGAACTCTAATCGATTCATGTTGGCAGAACCTGATTGTGCAAAAGGCGAAGCTACAGTGGGATTTCCCTCTGGTCGAGATTTCTCTAGCGAATGTAAAGATCTTTTGTGTGAAAAGTTGGAAGGAGTAAAAACCTTAATATTAAGATTGGAGATTTGTCTTTGATTTCCTTTAGTGGAGCAGACGTTGTTTGAATATTTTTTCTCATTGTTAAAAAGTTAAAATTATAAGTATGAGAGAAATTGATTAGGAGGGTGATTCTCGGCAAGGAAGGAGATCATACGTCATAGTGTGTCGTCCTGGGATAGGTTGGTTAGTGCGCTTTCGTGCTGTGACTGGTTGGTAATGACATAGATTGCCAAGCTGTGATAAGTCAGTTGTGTGTGAATGCTACATTGAGATTGGTTAAAAGGTATTCTAGGAGGGCGTGGCCAAGATGGCGGGGTGAGCGGACGCTTCTTCCCGCAGCTCCTCCGGCCCGACTCGGCCCGAGCCCTTTTTCATCAGCCTCTCTCCCCCCGCTGATGCTCAGCGGCTGAGAGGCGTGTGGCGGAGACCCTGGAGCACGCATTGATGCTACTTTGGCCCCGATTGCTCCGGTAGAAGCACCTTAAAAGACCGATTGCAGGCTGCAGGACGACGGAGCGCCTTGGGGACGGAGCTGATCGGAGCGCTGTCCGCAGGCCTCGGCTGGGCCTGGTGCTGATGGCTAGCGCCTTGGTGTTGGGATCGCCCCGGTGCTCGGCGGGGATCGACGGACGGCTGTCGGTGGTGTGATTCACTGCACGGGGGACCTGCCGAGTGAGTGTCGTGGTGCTTGAACTTGCGGTGGTGGCCTCTCCTGTGGCGAAGGCCCCGGCCCCGGAGCCAGTTGACGACCGAATTGGGATTGGAGCCAGATCTATTGTCTCTCCTTTCTAGCCGGACGGCCCTGGTTGAAGCTTTCCCCCACTCGCTTGGCTTCTTGGTGGCCCCGGTGGCATCACCGGGCGAGGACGATCTGCTTGGCCCCACCCAACCGCCATCTTGTCTTCACGGAGACGACGACACGGACTTCCTTCGGTGTCGCTTGGAGTCGTCTCCCGTGCCTCAGCCTCTGCATAGCTCTCCGTTCCAGTGGGACGAGACGGCTCCCCAGTGGGGATCCCAATTGCTATCTGAGTCGGGCGCCAGCGGCTCGCGGTGACTAGACTGGCCCGCCATTTTGTCATCTGTGGCGCAGGTCCCCTGTCTGACCGAGAGCTCCATATCGAAGGACTCTGCTGGCTGTTGGAGACTCTCCGGGGGGATCGAGGCCTGTGCCCCTTCTTCGGTTGGGGCGACGGTGTGCGGGCCAAGGATGTCTGGAAGAGGAGGATCGAGGAAAGGGGACCGTACCCTGCCGGACATGCTCAGCAGGGCCCAGCAGCAGCGGGACAGGGCGCAGCCGTCACCGGGATCCTCCCGGGCCACAGCGGACGCAACCGGAGGAGAGCCCCCGGTCACGAGATCCTTCATGGAGGAACTGTTCAGCTCGCTTAAGGAAGACTTCCAGACGCTGAAGCAGGAGGTGGCCAGTGAAGTACGCGAGGTCCGTAGAGAGGTGGAGGGCCTTGATGAGCGGATTGAGACAGTGGAGACAGCGGCCCAACGCCGGGACAACGAGATTGTCCACTTGCAACAGGACGTCCTCCGTCTCCGGGAGCAATGTGTTGAACTCCAGGCCCACACTGAAGACCTAGAGAACAGGTCGAGGCGGAATAATATACGGGTACGGGGAGTACCGTCTGCAGACGAGGGGACGGACCTGGTGGGCTATCTGCAAGATTTATTCCAGGAGATTCTGGGAGAGGCCGCAGACTTTCCTATCCGCATTGATAGGGCCCACAGAGTTGGCCGACAGCGTCAGTCGGCGGCACCTCCACCAGACATCTTAGCCTTCCTGCCTGACTTCCCGCTGAAGGAGCGCATAATGTCCGAAGCCCGCAGGAAACAACCACTGACTTTCCGAGATCGGCCCGTAGCGCTGTATCAGGACCTTTCCGCCATCACATTGCAGAAGCGCAGGTCCTTCAAGATTGCAACCGACTTCCTGCGTGAACATGAGACGCCGTACTCCTGGGGGCATCCCTTCCGTTTGATATTTCGTTGGAACGGGGTGCTTCACCAGCTGCGCTCCTTGCAGGATATCTGCGGTGTCTTGGGGCTCACGGCTACGGAGGAGGATGGAGCAACGCCGACTTGGAGGCGCTCAGATAGAGGAGGCCGACGGAGGTCAGCGAGAAGACGATCGGCGGCGAGCGCTGGGCGGCCTGACTCGCCCACCATCAGAGCGGACATGGCCAGCGCCCTGAGAGAAGCGGCCAGGGACTCAGCCGCCTCGAACGGTGTGGCCTTGACGGCCTAGACTCACTCCGGGGGGAGATGGACACAGCTTCTTCGGTGCCAGGTTCGGGGGCTGGAGGGAGGGTCGGGGGGAAACGGGGAGAAGTGAGTGGCCGGACGTCCACTTTTGCTACTTTCCGCAGACTTGTCCGTTTTGGGACTTGACTGGGACAATGGGTTGTTTGTATTGGTCTTTGGCTAGTTGCCATTGGTTTGTTTGGGGTGGGGTTGAGAGTTGTTCAGGGGTTGGGAAAGACCCGTCCGATGTTGCTTGTGCTCACGCTTGGCCTTCCTTTGCCTGCCCCGCGCTGCTGCCCGGCGCCCCTCCCCCTCCGATTCCCTGCCCGCGGCATGGCGTCCCTGGTCCCTGGGAGACATGTCGTCCCTGAAGGTGGTGACCCTTAATGTTAAGGGCCTGAATAATCCTGTTAAGCGCAGGGCGATTTTGTCTCTACTTGAGGGGATGCAGGCTGATATCTGCCTCTTGCAAGAGACCCACTTGTTGTCCCGCGACTGCCATAGAATGCACTCTGCTAGGTTCCCCACCCAATTTTTCTCCTCTGCGGCGTCCAAAACTGCGGGGGTGGCCATTCTCATAGCGAGCTCCTTCAGGGGGGAGGTGTTGTATAAATATGCTGAACAGAAGGGAAAGCTTTTGGCGTACCGCCTTCGCCTGGGGGGGCACGTCGTTTACTATTGGCTCCGTGTACAGCCCGAATGATCATCAGGAACGCTTTTTGGATTCAGTGCTGGTGGAGGTCACTGCCTCCCCCGATTGTCATGTTCTTCTAGGGGGTGACTTCAATATAGTCTTCGATTCGGCACTTGATAGATCGGCGCAGCGTTTCCCGCAGACTGGGGAACTTTCTCAAGCCGGGAAGGCCCGCATCGCTGACATGGACTTGCACGACCTCTGGCGCTCACTCCACCCTACGGACAGGGACTACTCCTATTATTCGCATGCACACCGGACCTACGCACGGTTGGACTATCTTTTGGTTAGTGGACCGATGCGTGCCGCTGCTACGGCGGCGGACATTGGAGTCCTGGCTTTGTCTGATCATGCGCCGGTCGTAGGTGCGTTTGCGTGGCCGGCTGCCTCCCCCTCTCGGGGGGTGTGGCGCCTTAGGGACACCCTTCTGCACAAGAAAACTGTTGTGAAACATATAGAGGAGGCCATGCGGGACTACCAGGTGCATAATAGTAATTCAGACACTTCATTGGCGACACAGTGGGCTGCGCTGAAGGCGGTTCTCAGGGGGGAATTCATCTCCATCTCCTCGGCAGAAAACAGGGAGCGGCAGCGGAAGAGGGAGGAGCTGACTTCCCAGGTCCGGGAGCTCGAACAGGTCCACCGCCGCACGGGTGCTCCAAGGGTTTGGAGGCAGTTGAAGGCTGCTAGGAAGCTCCTGTCGGCGCTGGACATGGATAGGGCGGAATACGCAGCGCTGCATCTGAAGCATGCATTTTATACAGGGGGAGATAGGTGCGGCAAGCTCCTGGCGCATAGGCTCCGAGTCGCGCAACAGCGTAACGTAGTGAAGGAACTCTTGGGTGCGGATGGGGTGGCTGTCTCTGGTGATGCCGAGGTGGCGGAAACCTTCCGCAGTTTCTATGAGGCGCTGTACACCGGGGAGCCCTCCTCACCGCGGGAAGCCGTGGAATATCTGGACTCTGTGCCCCTTCCGGCACTTGACCCCGCTCAGGCGGAATATCTTGAGCGCGATATCCACGTTGAGGAGGTAATTTCCGCTATAGCCAGGCTTAAGCACGGGAAAGCCCCTGGCCCGGACGGTTACACGTCCCTGTTTTATAAAACTTTCTGCCCTGTCGTGGCCCCTATCCTCGCTCGGCTGTTTAACTCCTTCTCCGCCCCGGGCGCCATCCCACCAGATCTCCTCAGTGCGACGGTTTCGGTGATCCCGAAGCCTGGGAAGGACCGGGCCTTATGTGGCTCATATAGGCCCATCTCGCTCCTGAACGTCGACCTCAAGCTGTACACAGGGATCCTGGCGTCCAGGCTGGCCCTGCACCTCCCCGGTCTGGTTGAGGCTGACCAGGCTGGCTTTGTACCCGGCAGGCAAACTGTCGACAACACTAAGCGAGTGACGCACATCTTGGAGAAGGCTTCGCGGATCCCGGGCGAGCGGATGCTGCTGTCGGTGGATGCTGAGAAGGCCTTCGACAGGGTTCATTGGCCGTACCTCGAGCTGGTGCTCAAGAAACTGGGTATCGGTGATAAATTTTTGCTCGATGGTTTTCAATTGCTATAGGTACCCTTCAGCAACGGTGAGGGTCAATGGCTGCAGCTCCCGCAGTTTTGCAATCGAGCGCGGCACGAGGCAGGGGTGCCCCCTTTCCCCACTTCTCTTTGCTCTTTACATGGAGCCGTTCGCCCAAAGGGAACGCCACAACCCAGATGCAATTGGGATCAAGATGGGGCAGTATGTTCATACGGTCAGCCTTTACGCGGATGATGTCCTGCTAACCCTGGATGACCCCAGAAGGTCCCTTCCCGCCTACATCCACGAGTTGGATGCTTTCTCACGTGTGGCCGGCTTCAAAATGAATATGAGCAAATCAGTGGCTTTAGATGTGTCCTTGGCTACGGACACTAGACGAGACCTTCAACGGCTCTTCCCTGTGCAGTGGTCATCGTCCCTGGTACCATACTTAGGGATTCTGTTGGCGCCGACGTTGCCAGCGATGGTGACGGCCAATTACGCTTCTCTTAGTAAGAAGATTAAGGAGGAGCTTGGCCGCTGGAGTAAGGGCCTGTTGTCTTGGCTTGGTAGGATCGCGGCGGTCAAGATGACGATTCTGCCCAAGATCCTGTATCTTTTCCGAGCCTTGCCGCTCCAGCCCCCAGTGGGTTGGATCAGACAGACGCAGGCTGACATCTCACGCTTTGTCTGGCAAGGCCGCAAGCCCCGGATGAAGAGGGTTCTCTCCACGCTCGCCCCGGAAGCGGGGGGCCTTGGTATTCCAGACCTCCGTAAATACTTTCAGGCGGCACAGCTGCGATATCTTGTGGAGTGGAGCAGGTGGGAATCCGATAAGCACTGGCTCTTTCAGGACCAGGCGGTTGCAGGGCGTACCCTCCAGGAAGTTCCATTCTTGCGCCGCGCTCACCGCCCCCCCAACCTTTATGCTTCCTTTGTTACGAGGGTTCCCCTGAGGGTGTGGGACGCGGTTTGCGAGGTCCGGAACCTCACCACGTTCCCCTCGCCATTTACACCTATTGTGGATAACCCTGACTTCTCCCCGGGGATGGAGCCGGGCGCTTTCTCCCACTGGAGGACGGCGGGCTGCCGAGCGCTCTTTCAGATCTACGGGCCGGAGGGTGTGGTCCCCTTTCAGCAGCTCCGACAGGAGTTCTGCCTGACGGAGTTGGATAGACTGCGATATATGCAGGTCCGACACTGGGCGCTTCAACCCCAGGTGCGGGACACCGCTGATCGTCAGATAACACCGTATGAGCGGTGGCTGGTGACCCGAGCCTCTGATGCTAAACTGATCACTGATCTCTACAAGTTCTTACAGCCCCCTCCGTTTCACTATTATAATCCGGGCAGGGAACGATGGCACAGGGAACTGGGCAGGACACTTAGTCACAAGGAGTGGGATCAGATTGCACACCGGGCGAGACACTCAGCGTATCACACTGGCCTCACAGAAACATTCACTAAGGTGTCCTCGTACTGGTACTACACCCCAGAGAGACTGCACGAGATGAACAGACACATTGACAGGGGGTGCTGGAGAGGTTGTGGTCAGGTGGGGACCCTTTCACATATTCTCTGGGATTGTCCCTTGTTGTCCGCTTATTGGAAGGAAGTTCTTGATGAGGTGGACACGCATTTTGAAATTGAGTTACCACGCTTCCCGGCGTATGTATTGCTGGGCCTTCCCAATGGCCTGATGTATCCGTTGAAGTCCCGTAGGGGCAGGCAAATTGTGATTGCGCTGGGCTCAGCGGTTCAGAACATCCTCATCCACTGGCGCACTACCACGGTCCCCTCCATCACTGGCTGGTTGCATAGGCTTTGGCATGTGCTGGGCATGGAAAAATTGTCACTCACGGTAGCGGGGGAGATAGACCAATTTGATGAGCTGTGGCAACCCTTTCGGACACTGTTGACTACCGAATTTAGGGAACTCACCTGTCCAAGGTACCTCAGGCTTCTAAGGTTGACGCCACCGGTGATTCCAGCAGACTAGGAGGGGGGGGGGGTGCGGCTGGGGGGCAGGTAGTGTTATCGGCGAACATTGGACGGGGGTGGTGGGGGGAGTTGGGGTGGTTTTTTGGGGGGGGGGTTCCAGGGGATGGTGGGCTGGGCTTCTTTGTGTCATTACTTATTATTCCCTATGCTCAGACTGGTGGGGTTGACTATGCTCAGCATGGAGACATAACATGTATTTGCCTTTTCATTTGATGTTGCTTCCTTCTCCATAGCGGACTACTCCTCAATCGCACTCATAATGCCATGCTTCTTTTCCTTGCTTTACTGTATGTGGCCCTAACCTCCTGTTCCCTCCCCCTATGTTTTTTGTCTTAATAAAATGCTTTAAACCTAAAAGGTATTCTAGAATAGAAAAGGTGACAGGATTGGAGAAAACAGTATTTGACTTTTACGGAATGGAATCAAAACATTGAATTCAATTAAGTTTTATTTGAGTTGATCTTTGTTGAATTTTGGTGGAAATCATGAAATGCCTTGAAAAATGTAAGAGTTTTGTGAGGGGTGATGTTACAATTCTGATACTGGAAGGTGAAGAGGCACCACATGAGGGTACACCTGCATATCATCACAACCTAATTGGGATTACAACCTTGTTTCTTGATTTGCCAATGGTGCAAGATTACTGAGAAAGAAGGTTAATTGAGTTTTCCTAAATATGATACCTTCTAGCTTAAAATTGTAGAACAATTCAAATCCAAGCTGTATGAGATGAAGCCACCGCCTAGACTCACACAATAGAAAACTCTGAATAAGTGGGAGAAAGTAGACCGAGATAAAGAAAGGGACAAGTGCCAGAATAAGACTGAAAGAGCAATGCCTAATTATGCAGATGCTCGATGTGATGAGGTATGGCAGAGCTGGAGGAAGGCTATAGTTAAAGGAAGTTCAACAGATATTGCCACAGGGACATTTGAGAAATCAAAAAAGACTAAAACTCAGGAGAAAGACAAAGAAAAAGATGAAAAGGTAGATGAGACAGATAGTGATTCAAGAGATGATATTTTGGAACAAATGTTAGCCGCACCTTATGTAAATTCCACCACTAGTACTGATAATAATGTAACTGCAAGCACTACAGTGGCTACTGCCCATTTGAACCAAGTATAACACAGATTGGGAGACCATTGCATACGTTTCAGATTACCCCACCATCTGTCGCTTAGATACCAATAGTTATTACACCAGGTGTTGCTACTCCAGTTATGACTCTTCCGGTCCAATTACCACAAATTGTAACTATACAGACAGTGCCTAGATCACTTGTGACTGCCACAATAAATATTGTTCCAAACCCCAGAAGCCCTAGGAGGGTTAGCTGCAACAAGTTTTAACCCGACATCTAAAAATTCACAGATCCTTTCCTGAACACCACCCCAAACTATTCAGTCATTGAGACATGGGGAAAAGATACAACCCCGAATAATACAGGTAGAAACAAATGTATGTGAGGATTGGATTTTATCACCATGGTTTGAAGAAGCAGCAGGGCTTAATAATAATGGTAATTTATGTAAAGAGTGCGACTTGGCGCTGCAGCATACATGTGCAATTAGTTTGTGAAAAACCAGGTTTTTAAATCCTGTTTAAACTTAAGCAAATGTCACTTGGATAAAGAGCATTACAGTAGACAATTTTTGACAGGACTAGTGTCACAATCCCGGTCTTCTGAAGTTTGATAGAGCGCAAATTGCTCTGTCATTTGTAGGGGTGCATTATAATCATGGGAAGTCCGCACCCGCCTATAATGTTTATCCTGTTATCATTTGTGTCATTAGTTTGTGTATTGTAATAACATGTAAAAGCATTATTAGGCATATTATCGCATAACGTGTAGAAATCCATATTTCATTCACGTAAGATTAGATGAAAGCCTTAATGTGGAGAATTGTATGTGTGACTAATGAACATTATAATTCATATGCTTATGTAAAGCATTGACTTAAATGTGCTTAGTAACAGTGATCATGTATACGTGTGTTTTATGAAATCACAAGCTGTTCCTTATGTTGGCCGAATTCTGTGGGCTTAATGTGTATTTCTCCCTGCTGCTCTCGAGTTAGAATTGGTAGCAGAATTCATGTCTATGCAGAACTTGTTCTTTCTCATGTTTTCCGTTGCAGATGGAGAAACACATCTTTGTTAGTGAGAATAATGTCTTTGTTTTAGGAGTTAGGCTTAGGGAGGAGAAGATACATTGAATGGCGATGCTGATAATGTGGGATGGTGTTCTTACTTCTTTATCACCAGAGAGAGCCTGAGAATCAAGGTCATTGAGCCAAGGCCTGGGAGCATCGCTGCTAAATGGAAAGTTACCTACAAGGAGGTGTCTTGCGTGGATGGGGTGATGCCGTCCCACAGCCTTATGGGACGTTCTGAATCAATTCTTCTATTAGAGTTATGGACAGAGTCCGGGGACTTCTGCCTTGAGAAGAGAAAGCATCTTAGAGCATCTTAGAACAAGCTCTGTAACTTTATGCCACTTGACCCATTCAACGAGAATGGTCTTCTTAGGAAGCCTTCTCTTGCTGACACCTTTTCAGAACTTGCCTGGGTAATGCTAAGTAGGGATGTCACAATAGCGATAGTGTAGGGACAGACTAATGCTTTTTACCTACGAACGTCCGATGAAGGGGACTCTTGACATTGGGAGGTCCTGATTCTCTAAATGGTTATTCTATGTATGCTGCATCGTCTTAACTTCACCCGTACTTTTGGCTTTGTATTAGTTCCAATGTATTTCTATACCCTCGTTTTGAGGTGTTTGTATGTCCAGCTGTTCTTGGTTTTATAATAAACTAAGTAACCTTGAATCGAGAGTCTGTGATTCTCTAGAGTCATGGTTCATTGGAACAGTATTGCATAATTGGTTAATGATAATTTTCTTCCCCTTCACACTTTCAAGCAGACAAAAAGAGACAGTGGCCAGGAGTTCCAGAGTAAGTTAGAATGTGGAACCCGGCTCCTTCAAGTTCATGGGGAACGAAAGGGAGAATTGTATTATCCCCCGGGTGTTGAAAGAAGATGAGGTGAGCACATTTATTTGGTCCCCAAATGTCAGTCTGTTATCAAACATGATATCTAGATTGCTGACCTTCTTGACAGGGGTTGAAGCATTTCCAGGTGATTAGATGGAAGACAAAAAGGAAGGGTCTTTCCCAAAGACAGAAACCTCAGTCTTGCCTGAGTTTAGTTTCAGACAATTTCGCTTCATACATTTGCTTTCTTCTTCCATGCAGTCACGAATTCTGATGGCTGCATCATAAAAATCACTGGAGATTGAGACAACAATTTGTGTGTCATCGGCATATGACACTGGGGAAAAACAAAAGATCTGATCAAGCTGGCAAGAAGGTTACAAAGTAGTTGGGCTCAATGATGACCCCGCGAGACACCACATGACAAGGAAAAATGGGGGGAGTGCTCAAACTGTCGACACCGCCAAGAGTCATAACCAGTGAAGGAAAACGCTGAGGGAGGACTTACCATTGCTGCCGCCACCGCCAAGAGTCAAGGACGCCACCAACAGCGCCGTCGCCGCCCCGGGACTGCAATTCTCGGCAGCCCCAGCAGCGCGATGCGCTCAGAGGACGTGGGAAGGCAGCGCCAGGAGGCGCATATAGCCCACACAATCCCTCGGTGGAGCGGGGGAGTGCTCATACTGCCGACACCGCCAAGAGTCATAATCAGTGCAGGAAAACTCTGAGGGAGGACTTACCATTGCTGCCGCCACCGCCAAGAGTCAAGGACGTCATCAACAGCGCCGTCGCCGCCCCGGGACAGCAATTCCCGGCAGCCCCAGCGGCGCGGCGCGCTCAGACGACGTGGGAAGGCAGCGCCAGGAGGCGCATATAGTCCACACAAGCCCTCGGTGGAGCAGGGGATTGCTCATACTGCTGACACCGCCAAGATTCATAACCAGTGCAGGAAAACGCTGAGGGAGGACTTACCATTGCTGCTGCCACCACCAAGAGTCAAGGACGCCACCAACAGCGCCATCGCCGCCCCGGGACTGCAATTCCCGGCGGCGCGGCGCGCTCAGACGACGTGGGAAGGCAGCGCCAGGAGGCGCATATAGCCCACACAATCCCTCGGTGGAGCGGGGGAGTGCTCATACTGCCGACACTGCCAAGAGTCATAACCAGTGCAGGAAAACGCTGAGGGAGGACTTACCATTGCTGCTGCCACTGCCAAGAATCAAGGACGCCACCAACAGCGCCGTCGCCGCCCCGGGACTGCAATTCCCGGCAGCCCCAACGGCGCGGCACGCTCAGACGACGCGGGAAGGCAGTGCCAGGAGGCACATATAGTCCACACAAGCCCTCGGTGGAGCGGGGGAGTGCTCATACTGCTGACCCCGCCAAGAGTCATAACCAGTGCAGGAAAACGCTGAGGGAAGACTTACCATTGCTGCCGCCACCGCCAAGAGTCAATGACGCCACCAACAGCGCCGTCGCCGCCCCGGGACTGCAATTCCCGTCAGCTCCAGCGGCGCGGCGCGCTCAGACGACGTGGGAAGGCAGCACCAGGAGGCGCATATAGCCCACACAAGCCCTCCACGTCGCGGGACGAGCCGGGCGAAGCCTGGGCAAAGGGCGGGCCGTCTGTGGCCATCCAGGGCCGGAGGAGGCCGGGCTGGGCCATCCACCTTGGTTGGATGCTTGGACACTGACCGTTGAGATTTATCAACTAGCGATATCTTTTATCCATAAAAATTTCGGTGTGCTGCTAAAGTGACATTCTACTTGGACACTTGAACTTTAATGTACAGTGATACATCGATTTCGGTATTAATTGTATATTTTAACTATTGTGGGGACTGACACATTGAATAGCTTGTCAACTAAGGTACTTACTGACTCCTGTATTGTGGAATATGGGTAAAAATATCCCTATGCAGTCTCGTCCCAGCACCAGGCAAAAAGTAGCTATAACTACTCCTCTCCCGAGCTTAACCGCTATTGATAAAATGTTGCAAAAAACTATAGGGGTAGTTGCATCAGCCATAGAAAACACAGAGAGGCGTCTCTCACTCCCTACTGGTATGTTCCCCCCTTGCAATCTGTAAATGTATCTTCGGCTATGGTTAACTCTTCTGATTCAATGCTAATGACATCGTATGTCGGGCTTCCACGTGCTCAGAATCACGAGATTCCCTCTATACAACACAATCTGTCCCCTGACCCATCTCCCTTGCCCAGTAGACTCTCTTTAACACCCACAATGCTGCTGTTGAATGCAAATGCTGAGTCCCCTCTCTCAATTGATGATTCTGTAGGGCAGGAGGGGAGTGATGTCCCTTTAACCACTGATCCTGTATTAATGGACAGGTCAAATAACGAAAGCCTACATGTAACAACCAGAGGGCAAAAAGCTAAAAGTAAACAAAATCATACTAATAAAGAAGATTTGCCTGTAAATAAATCCAAAGGGAAGGGTAGCTGCAACCAACGTAAAGCGGTTTCAAACTCAAACGGACAGAAGGGGAAAAAGGGTAAGGGTCAGATAGATAATGTTGATGCCCAAACTAGCGTGGGTAAGATAGAGGATGGTGATGAAAGCTTCTGGGGAAGAATGGAGACCCTGTTATCAACACTCCTAGGGTCTATTAGTTTAAAAATTCCCAACATTGAAACCAGGGTAGGTAATATAGAGGAGCAGATAACTAAAATCCTCCAACCCATTCAGACAACCTACACTAAGACACTAGCGCCTTCATCTGTAGCTACTTTAAGAGGAAACCCTAAAGGACTACCTAGGGGCTCGACCAACCCAGCACAGCATAAAATTAGGGTGGTTAATGATAGATCAGAATCTACAAGCTCAGGGGGTAACACTGTAAACAGTGTAGTAGAACAAATAGCCCTAAACAATCAAACTAATGATAACCGCAACACAAACTGTCTTACAGGAAGTGACCAGGATGGTCAAAGGGACAACATAGCCAATTCATTACCTACTTTAAACTTGCCACCAGAAGCTACACCATTCACGGTCGTGTTAGCTAATGTACCAGCTTTACCTCCCAATGTGTTTGAACACTGGTCGACCCTGAGGAACAAATCCCTTCATTTTTTTAACTTCAAGGACGGGGATTCAAAAATGTCTTGTTCTCCGAATTCAAAATGGCCAGAAGAGTGAGCTGGATAGGTACCTCTACTAAATCTCTTAACGGAGATTGTGTAATCTTAACATTTAGATCTACAAATTTGGTACGAAGCATCATTGAGGGGCCTTTAATGGGGTAGTTAATACTCAACTCATTAACATTCTACCTTTGGGTTTCTTTAATAGCCCAACGTATCCTGGAAGGCTTCCAGGACCTTATTCTTTTTTTTTTTCTGTCCTCATATATGCCACCAGAAAATGTATGCTCTAGATGGGATCTTTCAGGGCCTTTCGCACATATAAACTTAGATTCCGCCCCTGGATTATGTGCGTGGCCTACCGAAATCGCCCAGAGGTAGGCTGTCTCCTTGTCCAACTCCCTATTACCTTTTCACCAGGGGGGACCGGACCACAAAACCTCTGGCATAATCATTGGACTCTTAACTATTTTTCCGACCAATCTTTTAGCGCGGACCAGATCTTATTGGCACTCTCTCCACCACACAACCTATCTGACTGGCCAATCATGATAATGCTTTTTAAGCAGTCAGCAAATATTGGGGGGGCCTTCGACTTCCACTCTCTGCAAATTTCCCTCCTGGCAATAATTACAACATAAAACAAGAACTGTGTAACTGGACTATTCATTGTGTACCCCTGTGGAAGGCCAAAGAAAATCAGCCTGGAGGAACAGGTAATTGGTATTCGTAAAACCTCCTCCAGGAAATCACACACATGTCTCCAATAACTGGTAATTTCTTGGCAATCCATAAACATGTGTAGGTCGTCTGCGGCCGAAGAGTTGCACCTCGGGCAAAGATAAATTGCAGCAGATATCCTACATAGTTTTGCAGGTATCCAATAAACCCTGTAAGCGGTGAATAGGTGGTTTCTTCTGAGATTAGCTGGTTTAATGATCTTTTGTGACATAGTAAATGAATCAGCCCAGACTTTCTGCATCTCCTCTCTATTCTCCGATATGGAATTTCCCCATAGACTTATTATATCGGAGTCCAGACTATCTTTTGCAGTCACCAAAGTATTATACCAGAAGGCCACCTCCCGCTTCCAGCCTTCTCCTCTGCAAATGAAGTCTAAAGACTGGGTCTCCTCAACCTCTCCCCAGTCTTGTCTTCCCCACCATGATGACAATTGATAGTATTTGAATCTTGTGAGGGACCTGCCAGTTAAGTTAGATAGAGATTCCCAATCCAAGAGTTGAGTATTAACGCAGAGGTCTCCCCACTTTCCCAAACCTGCTTCCTTCAATGCTTGTGCCAGCCTATCCAACAAGCAGTCCGGGGTGCCCGGGGAATCCCAGATTGGGGCTTGTGTGTTATAGTAGGGGATCCCCAGGATTTTCCGAATATGCAGCCAGATTTTTAGTGCCACCTGTAAGATCTTCAAGCGAACCTTTTTGTAGAATTTTTGGTCCCGAAAATGTATATAGCAAAAAATTCAAGATCTCGAGGCTGGTCCGATAGCATTGCCCGAAAAAGACGGCCATGTGAGGAGGAATCTAACTTATTGGCCAGCACTCTAAAATTCTTAAACTGGAAGGCATAATAATAAAAAAGCAAGTCAGGTAAAGCCAAGCCACCTAGTTTCAACCCCCTTCTCAATTTCCTCCACGCTATCCTTGGAGTTTTTGTGGCCCAAATAAATGACCCAATCTTCCCTTGGAGGTTAGCAATATCTTTAGGGTTAAATATTAAAGGTATACAATTAAACAAAAAGGTTATTTTGGGGAGGATGGCCATTTTTACAAAATTCCCCCTTCCATATATGTTCAGGGGCAAACCCCCCACCTAGTTAGTAGTTTATCTACCTCCTTCACCACTGTGTGCCAATTAGTTTTAGAAGTATCCTCTAGTTTTTGTGTGAGATATATACCTAGGTATCTAATTTTAGGTTTGGCCCCCTGTACCGGATCTGTGCTGTTCCAACTCATTATGTCCGTTTTTTTAAAATTAATTTTATATCCGGATACCCTGCCGAAGTCTTCAGCTAATTTAAATAATCTAGGAATAGCCTCTAAAGTATTAACAGTATAAAGGAGGAGATCGTCTGCGTATAACGCTGCTTTAAGCTCCCATTCCCCCATTTTAAAAGGTGTAATAACAGAGTCCGATCTCAGGGAGCAAACGAAAGGCTCGATATATACATCAAACAGGCGAGGTGACAGGGGACAGCCCTGCCTTGTTCCTCTGGAGATGTTAAACCAGTCCGTCAGCCCCCCATTAACCAATACCTTGGCCCGTGGGCTCCTATATAAAGATTTAACTCCCTCTATAAAAATAGAGGGGAACCCAAAACGTGTCATAGTCTCCCATAAAAACACCCAGTTGACCTGGTCAAATGTTTTAGCAGCATCAATCGCGACAATGGTGAGTGGCAGCCCTTTATTTTGAGCTAAATCGATTGCCCCGATCACTTGAAACGTGAGCTCATTGAGCTGTCAGCCTGGTATGAACCCTCTCTGATCAGGATGAATAATAGCCTTGATGACCTTTGCTAATCTGGTTGCTAGGATTCCCGAGAATAACTTAAAATCAGAATTTAAGAGAGAAATAGGTCTATACGACTCTATTTTTGAGGATCTTTATTCGGTTTTATGATTAGGGCAATCGTAGCCTCCAGCCATGAAGGGGGAACTTCACCTCCCTGTAGAAAAATTCTGTTGAAGAGTGTCATAAGCCCGGGCTGAATTTCCTCTAGGTTGTCCGCATACACCTCTGTTGGCAAGCCGTCAGGGCCAGCGGCTTTCCCTCGACTCATCTTCTTCATTTGCGCCCTTATCTCTCCCTCTGAGATCATACTAGCCAACATGGTCTTATCTGCTTCATACAATTGTGGCAAATCCCTCAACCCCAACCAAGCCTCCATCTCCTCAACTCCACAACAGCTATCCTCTTGATATAACCCTCTCATAAACCCCCTAGCTTCTTCCCTAATCTTTTCAACAGCACAGCCCCGAGTCATGCTGAATTAATGAGTTGATGATATTTCTACTCCGCTCTGATCTCACTTTCCAGGCCAAGAGGGCGCCACATTTCTCTCAGTAAACACAATTTTTCAGTCTGCTGACCTCCCACCTGTCCTTAATTATTTTATCACCCCTTGCTTTAAATCCTGACTGTAATTCTAGGAGTTCTTTTTCCAACCTCTGGATATTGTCCCTATCCCCGATGGCTGCTGCCTGTAGTTGTAATTCTTTCTGCTTTATAGTTTCCAGGTCATCTGTATCCCTTTTCTTAATTAATCTCCTTCTATAGGTCATCTGTGAACTAAGTATACCTCTCAAATAGGCCTTAGAAGATTCCCACACCATTTGCTCTGTGCCAGTGCCTGTATTGAAACAAAGAAACTCTATAATACTTTCCCTAACCTTAAGTTTACTGTCCGCATCCAACAAAAGTGTTCTATCCAAAGTCCATCTAACCTCTATAGGCCTAGCCGTTACATTAATTACTAGTTCCACCACTGAGTGGTCGGACAGGCCTATCGGAATATGAGATACAGACACTACATCCAGCATTATAGCACGATCTACCAAGAAAAAATCCATTCTGGTGTACTGTTTATATTTTTTGCTATAAAAAGAATATTCTCCATATTTAGCTATCCACACATCTGAGGTTCTGTAGCGATCCGAACCCGTGTTTTCGGTATTGTAGTACTGACACGATTTTGGTACCAGTGAACCGTAAATGATCCATTTAGTATGTGGCAGTGTTTTCGCTGTGCTACAAGCACGGATTCACTGAGAAATAGGGCATTCTGTTGAAAACACACGGCATCCATTTTAGATACGGCGTCCATCTTGTTTCTTGCCCTCACATAGTCAATGGAGGAACTTTGACCCCGGCTGAATCACCTTGTCAGGGACACGTAGGCTATAGTTCAAGAAAGCTGATGCTGCGTGACTTGGCAGAAGCTGCCTCCCTTGCCTGAGGCCAGTCCTGCTATACTGGTTCTCGTGTTCGTTGGCCTGATCACGATTAGGAGGCCGAAGACAGTAGCCGTGCCCGTTTTATGACCCACAATCATCCCTTATCCTGCTTTTCTATCTTCTACACCTGGCTCTGCTCCTTTCCTTCTGGGCTTTTACTATGGGGAGGAAACATTTTTTACGATGAGGCGGATTGATCTATGAATAGAAAACTGACATGAAGACTTGATCAAATACTGGAAAACTCGCAAATAATTATCGTTTGGTATATGTTTATTGTTTGTTTGGGACACCGGGCTAGGCATGAAAGATATTTTAACAATGTTACCTAAAGTCATTTTCCATGTATATAAGGAGTGACCCACTTTGTACAATTCGAACAGTCTCCTAGAATCTGCCTTTGTGTGGTTCCTGTGACTTCTGTATCCCTGCAGTAAATAAACCTTGGTCTCTGACGCCACCATCGAGAAGCCCGTGTCTCTGTTTATTTGTGCACCGAGACAGGAAGGAACTCAGGGGTCTTTTGGGTGTTGTTTCCCTGACACCTCTGGACTCTAAAAAGTCCAGAACCTCATTTGGCGCCCAACATGGGGCGACATCAACTGGTACTGGTCCAAAGCCTGAAGATTTCGAGGAGCTTCGTGTGAAGATTCTGGAGGGAGGTACCCCGCTTCATCAATCCCTGCATGTCGTAAAAGTGGCCCGACAATCTCTTCCACAAGGGTTCCCGTTCCCAGACGGCTACAGAGGACTGCTGCCCTGACTGTCGCCCTGTCTTGGACCTGAGGTGCAGACCTTAGTACGGCGAGACGTAGACGGGTTCTCCTTGGTGACGTCTTCGACATTTCAGTTAAGTATTAAGTGGGTCACACCCAATTTGGTTGCTCTTGGTGGCTCTTGTAAGGATTTATTATTGGTTGCTCTTGTACGGATAATCCTTTTGTTTTCTGGATACGCTTGTTTTGGATTTGTAGATTATCACTGGTTGCTCTTGTCAAGATAATCTTTTTTTTTTTTTTTTGGTATTGGTTCATTTGGATACTCGTGGTAGGCCTAAGTTCTTTGCGCATTTGGTTAGAATTTTGTCCTTAGTTTGTAATGGCTAGCCGTAGTAATTGCTTCCTGTCCTGGTTAAGTTGCAACAGGGATTCCCGGTTGGAGGACTCGTGTCCGGTTCCTCCGATTGGAACTCCAACGTATGAGCTCTACTGTAAACATGGTGTGGGTCCTATCACTTATAATGAAGTGTGGGTCCTATACACCAAAAAAGATGGTGTCCTTAGTTGGCCACCACACGGTAGCTTCGAAACTGAAATTCTAGATAATCTGGAAGTGAAATTATTTAAGAAGAAAGCCCGGCCGGCAATGTTTGATTCTTTCCGTTTTTGGCGTAAGGAAGCCAGACAGAGAGAAATAAGGAAAATGAAAAAGGAACAGAAAGAGAAAGGGTTGACTTTAATGCAATCTGCTAGGCAGTTGCATGTCAACGAAACTGAAAAAGCGATAGAGGTAGCGAATAGAGAGCATAATCTGGCGATTGACAAGTGCTACCCTGCCTTGCCATCGTGTCCTGCTAAACCAGTAGAGGACCCTGAAAAGGATCCCCTGTTGTCTTATCTTTTGAGATCACCTCCACCGTATGCACAAGGTGTTACGGCACCTCAGTTGCCACCTGTTGTACAACCGGCTGTGGGTCAGCCTGGAATAGTTGTTCCTCCTCTTTTGATCCAAACTCCTGTCCTTCCTGTGGTTAATGTTCCTCCGGCACCCCCTCTTCCTGGGTTGCCTATTCCGCCTTTGCCTGTCGTTTCGCAAACTGCTTTTCCTACTACTCCTACCCTTACAATTTCATCTGCTCCAGCTTCCTTGTCCCCGACCTCTGTAAACATTCTGACTCCGCTTTCTGTTCGTCGGAAAATAACTGACTCTGTAACTAATATTTTAACTCCTTTTTACAGGTCTTTAATTAAGACCCCCGTTTCTGACTCTACACAGAGACGTAGTCAGCTTCCTGGTCCCCAGGAACGAGAAATGTTAGATTCGACAGCTCTTAGGTGGGTTTCGAAAACTGTGAAATATGATGCACAGAGAGTGTTGGATACGTTTATGCAATGGAATGAGCCAACTCAGCGATACGTATTTGATGTGATGTGTTCCCTTTTGCGTGAGGAATGGGATGATGATGACTTGGATTCAGTTCCCGCTGATTAGATAGATACTCAGCGAAGGTTCGCTGCAGGGATGATAGTAGGTCCGGACGTAAAGGAAGCGATAGAACTGATTTTAGCATACAGGTCTGATTCTCCTCTTCGATCATCAAGGGACTCAGATGGCTCTCCGATTACTAGGAAGAAGCGAGGTCAGTATCCGATGAGGGAAGTTCCGCCGATATGGCGCGAAGCAGTTCAAGCTAATGCGAATCTTGGTATCCAAGCTGCTCCAGCACAGTTTCAGAGAGTGTGGATACACATTCCGTGGAAACGGGCTGAAGTTTTAGCAGTAAAACAGGCATTGCCAGACCCGCGTAAGAATCCTGCTGGCTATTATAAAGAGTTGACCCAGACAGTTCAAGCTTGTGTCATGAATCTGGCAGACATTGAGATGCTATTTGGCAATGTAGTGCCACAGCCTCTTTGGGCCAAAATTCGCTATGAGGATCATCAAGTTGCCTTAGGAGGTGATTGGCCAGCTATTGTAGCGGCAGATGCACAACAAATTGGTGGTGCTAAACCTGAGCCCCTGATTGCTGCTTTGCCTGGCAGAATAATCGATCTGATGAAAACTCTGATGCCAGCGTTACGTGTCAACTGGGATAAATTATCAGCATGCAAGCAAAAGAAGGATGAAAGTGTCTCTGATTTCTTCACCAGATTTGAAGAGACTTTCGTAGACCACAGTGGTCAAGATATGAGTACTGAGGGAGGCCAGAGATTGTTTGTCGACAAGTTTGTGTTTAATTTATTGCCTGAATTAAGTAATAAATTGAAGGATTCTGAGAGTGCATGGGCGGTATCGACGACAGCACAGATACTTGCAACTGCTCAGTATTACGAAAACAGAGAAAAAGAAGAGAAGGAAAAGTCAGAGAAAAAGACGAAAGACTTGAAAACCAAAGTTCTTTTGCAACAGGCGTATCCGCCTCGCTCGAATCAGTCAGATTCACAGCAGCGACCCCAGTTTCAGCAACAGCCACAGTTCCAGCAAGGAATGTCCCAAAGGTTTGATTATGGTATTCCACGACAACAGGTAGCATGGAATCAGTGTGTCTATTGTAAAAAGGAGTGTTGCACAGAAAGGGTTAAACCCAGTAAAGTCAGGGGACCTGGGTAGTTATGAGGTATAAGGGAAAGGGGTCCCTAGACAAAGAACCAATAATCGCAATTTAGTGTACTTGTTTCAAAACAGACAAATTATTCGATGCAAAAAGATTTATTTCAAAATTGCATTATTACCTTTCATTGGTTATATTTCATCAACAAATCAACAAACTTATTGTATATGTGCCCACATACACAACGGGGAAGGGGGGTGAAGTGAAGGAAAGTGTCAAAGGTAAAGTGGGATTGAGGGGAATAGTCAGAGTCATTCGTGACAAGTATTAATCATAACTCCAAACTATAATATTCATGTGGTGCCTTGGACCAAGGGCCACAGTGTCATGCTCATGTAGAGTCCAGAAATCCAGTGATGTAGACCACCTAACTGTCCTTCAGCTGCTTTGGTCTAGCTTGGGGGTAGGAGTTGGTGAAGTATGTACAGTCTACGTTTGGTCCAAGGCACCACATGAATATTATAGTTTGGAGTTATGATTAATACTTGTCACGAATGACTCTGACTATTACCCTCAATCCCACTTTACCTTTGACACTTTCCTTCACTTCACCCCCCTTCCCCGTTGTGTATGTGGGCACATATACAATAAGTTTGTTGATTTGTTGATGAAATATAACCAATGAAAGGTAATAATGCAATTTTGAAATAAATCTTTTTGCATCGAATAATTTGTCTGTTTTGAAACAAGTACACTAAATTGCGATTATTGGTTCTTTGTCTAGGGACCCCTTTCCCTTATATATTGTAAAAAGGAGGGTCATTATAAGAATGAGTGTCCAGTTCTGCATCCACAAACTAGTGGTGTCCCAGCTCCGAGAGGCCGTGGTGGTTTTGTGCAAGCTTCTAGAGGCAGAGGACGCGGCGCTGTGCCTCCACAGACTGATCGTTCCTCTAATTATTTTGATCAGCAGAATGTGCCATCGGGTAGATCTCAACAATACCATGTTGAAGATTATTATGAGGGTAATGGAGAAGTTCAGCGAAGTGAGTACTAGGACAGCCATAGGCAAAGAGAGGGAGTAGTATCAGTTCCTGTCGATCAGAGTGGACCTTATGTCACAGTAGCTACATCAGGTGTGATTGAACCGTTTCTGTTGGATACTGGTGCGGCAAAAAGTTCAATTATGCATGCGAAACTCCCTGGCGCACCTTTGTCTGGCTTAACAAACATTTCGGTAGGATTCTCAGGCACCCCTGTTCACAACCCTGTTTCTGGTCCTTTGTCCATTTCTGTTGGACCATGTCATCTAGAAGCACCCCTTATTCTAACGACTGGTTGTAATGAGAATCTGCTTGGTCTACATCTGTTAAAACGCCTGCATGCGACATTGTACTGCTCTCCTTCAGGAGTACAGCTCACGTTGGGTAAGAGAGTGATCTCTCCAATGTATTTGTCAATGGATAAGCTCCCACCGGAGCCACGTTCTCTCCCTGATACTCTTTGGGCAACTGGTCCTAATGATGTAGGTCTTTTGGAAATTCCTCCTTATGTGGTAAGTTTGAAGGCGAATGTTAGATTTCCACGAATCCCACAGTATCGGATTTCAAATGAAGGTGAACGTGCGCTTTTACTGATCGTACAAGATTTGATACAGAAATATGTGATAGAAGAAACTAGAGGAAATGTATGCAACAGTCCTGTTTTGCCGATTTTGAAACGCACTGATCCTTCCAAACCTCCAGTATACAGATTTGTGATTGACCTTAGAGAGGTTAATAAAATTGTGGTTCCGCAATTTCCTGTTGTCCCAGATATCACTGCATTACTGACATTGATTCCTGCCTCAGCTACATGGTTTTCAGTGATTGACTTGAAGAATGCCTTCTTCAGCATTCCGATAGCCGAGGAAAGTAGGGATATTTTTGGTTTCCCCTTAGGTGGTCGTAGTTTTAGATTCAAACGCGCTCCACAAGGCTATTGTGAGAGCCCTTCGATTTATAGCCAAGCATTAAAAAGTCATTTAGATACTTTTGTACTTCCTCCTGGTGCTGCTCTAATCCAATATGTAGACGATCTCTTAGTGGCTGCTGATGACGAGGAAACTTGCAAAACAGCCACAATTTCTTTGCTGCATCATTTATCAGACTTACATCACAAGGTGTCACCTTCTAAACTGCAATATTGTTGCCAAGAAGTGACCTATTTACGTCATCTTTTGTCAAAGAAGGGAAGAAGGTTGACCCCAGAGAGAATTAAAGCAATTTCGCAGATGACTGTACCGAGCACACAGAGAGAAGTGCGTGCGTTTTTGGGTATTACGTCATATTGCAGACAATTGATCCCAAATTTTTCTCTTATGGCAAAACCATTGGTGGCTCTGACTGGAAAAGGTGTTCCGAGTCCTTTGCCGTGGTCTGATGAATGTCAGCAGAGTTTCTCTGATTTGCGTGATGCGTTGTGTTCAGCTCCTGTGTTGGGTACTCCTGACTACAGTAAGCCGTTTACACTATATGTCCACGAAAGAGAGGGTTGCGCGTTGAGTGTTTTGACGCAACAATTCGGTGACAAGCAACGACCTTGTGCCTATTTCTCATCAACATTAGATCCGGTAGCCAGGGCATTGCCAAGTTGTTTGATAGCTACAGCAGCAGCTGCAGTGTCCATTCGACAGTCTGCTGGATTGGTCATGAACAATATGTTAGTAGTCATGGTTCCACATGCCGTGGATACACTCATGAATCGAACGAAAACTCAGCAGCTCACCAGTGCTAGACTATCAGGCTATGAGCTGACGGTTTTTGGCAAGTCACATTCAGATTAAGAGATGCAGCATATTGAATCCAGCAACACTGTTGCCGACTACTCAGGCGTCGAGTGATTTGGAACCCCATGATTGTTGTTTCAGAACTGAGGAAGAGACAAAAGGACGGATTGATTTAAAAGATACTCCATTACTAGATCCAGATGGTATTTTGTATGTGGACGGATCTTGTTTTAAACTCCAGAATGGTGATGTGACTAGTGCGTACGCAGTTACAACTTTGAACACGATTGTTGAGACTGCAAGAGTGAGTCAGAATTCTGCCCAAGCTGCAGAATTAATTGCATTGGCGAGAGCGTGTGTTTTAGCTGAGGAAAAGAGAGTGAATGTGTTTACTGATAGTCAATATGCCTTCGGCATAGCACACAGTTTTGGTCGTTTGTGGAAAGAGAGAGGTTTCTTTACGTCCCATGGGACTAAGGTCCAGCATGGACAATTAGTCAATGACCTGTTGGAATCTCTGACCTTACCGAAGGAAGTTGCGATTGTGAAATGCAGTGCCCATCGAAAGGTTACGGATGACGTTGGTCGTGGGAATGCGTTCGCAGATGAGGTCGCTAAGGAGACGGCCAAGAATATGATGAGTCGAATGTATGTTGCAATGTCTGCAAGATGGATGGCTGAATCAGGGATGTGCGAGAATACGATTGAAAGTGTAAAGGCAATCTAGAATGAAGCTACTGAAAGTGAAAAGAATGCATGGAAGGAGAAAATGGGTAAATTGGATTCGAATGGAAGCTGGATTGATTTGTCAGAGCATCAACGATGGATGTTGCCTGATGCGTATGTACTTGCGGTAGTTACGATGGCTCATGGAATAGCGCACATCAGTACGAAAGGTATCAGTAAGATGTTAGCTCCCGTATGGAAGAATGATGGGATTGCTAAGTGTGCGGAGAGAGTGGTGAAAAACTGCTTGGTGCGCCTGATGCATAATCCTGGCAAGGGAACCCCAACCCCAGCTGGTCACTTTGCTCCCCCTTCTTGTCCCTTTGAAGTGATTCAGTTAGATTTTATCCACATGGACAGGTGTAACAACCTCAAATATGTCCTAGTGGTAGTCTGTGCATTTTCGAGATGGATTGAAGCTTATCCGTTAAAGGATAACACTGCCCTGTCCACTGCCAAAATCCTCCTCAAAGAGTATTTCCCTAGGTACGGCATGCCACGGATTGTATGGTCGGACAATGGAAGTGAGTTCGTAGGGAAAGTTATGCAAAGTGTGTGTGCAGGTTTAGGAATTAAACAAAAATTCCACAGTGCAAATCATCCGCAGTCAGCAGGTTTGGTTGAGGGGTACAATGGTACCTTGAAGCTGAAACTTGCTAAAATCCAAGCTTCCACTGGTTTATCTTGGCCAGACGCACTGCCTTTGGCCTTACTGTCTACCAGAGCGACTGTACACTCTCGAGTAGGGCTTAGCCCATATGAGATTGTGTTTGGTCGCCCTGCTAATGTTTGGGGAGTTCCTAGGCCCAAGGAATTCAAACAGATCGAATATCCAATGTTGATTGATTACCTTTTTGACCTGACTGCTAAATTGAGTCTTATTCATCAACAGGTATTTGAATCCTTGCCTAAGCCGCCAGAGGGTCCAGGACACGCACTGAAACCCGGGGATTTTGTCCTCGTAAGGAATTTTGGACGAACCGGAAACCTTCAGCCGAGATTTGTTGGTCCTTTTCAAGTGCTCCTGGCCACAAGAACTGCTGTACGCCTAGCTGGCAGGAAAAATTGGGTGCACGCTACCCATACGAAGCGTGTGCCTCTCCCACTCCCCTATGACAGTTGGGTTAGACAGGGAATTGGTGATTCCGAGACAGAACCTGTTCCTAGGCTTGTCCCTTTCAGCGATGCAGAGTATATAACGGACAGACAAACTGAAACACAGAACTCTGACACTGCACCAGGAACTGTCTCTTTGAACCCTGAACAGAGCATTGTACAAAGTGAATATTTGCCACCTGTGGATTTGAACATTGCCGCATCTTCAGATCCGTTGTTTCGAGATCAGACACAACCTGGAAAATTCCGTTACAACTTGCATTCTCATTTTATGAACCAATAACATTGCATAAATACTTTTCTATTTGAAAACTGATCGATCTTACCATTTTCTTTTCAGTCAGGAAGTTTTGCTCATTAATTTTTTTGTTTTGTTTCTTTTAACCTTGCCATCTGGGTTGCCGTAGGGTCGCAATGTGTGCCTAGTTTTAACTTGCAGGGGGCCAGACACAAGGTCGGTTTCTTCTGTTTATTTTGGGAACTCCCAGGGTAGACAGAGGCATTTTTTAACAGGTACAAATCATCCGATTGCGAACGGTTGTAGAAGATGGAGCTTCCTGAACTGCGACGAGTTAACGTTATCAATACTTGCAAGACAAAATTGTACAAAATTCTGAATAGCAAATGTTTCATAATGCAATGTGCTCTGACATTTTTGACTGTTTTAATAACTTTGGTGGGCGGAATTGTTTTCGGTATCCAGTTAATTTTTGCACCTGTTACATCTACAGTACCTCCCCATGTTTCTGTTTCTCCGACTATTGTTTCTCTTCATTCCTTCCACCCTTTTCCTGCACATGAGCAAGCTCGACGCTCTGAGTTTATAAATAACACGTTCATTCAGCTCTTGCACCAACACCAACTGGTAGTAAATACAACGAACTGCTGGGTGTGCGGTCTGATACCACATACCATGGACAAGGGTATCCCCTATCTGGTTCTGCCCATTAGTTATAATGGATCATTTTGGGCATTTCAGACCATGTTCGTTTATGCTCTTGAGACCTATCCCCCGCGACCTCCGTGTTCCACTAGGTATAACTCTGCTAATAGAGCCTTGGTAAAGGGAATTACTGACATGGTTAAAGATGTCAATAACACTCCGTTTATTCCCAAGGATGAGTTGCGAGTTTATATGGGTTGGAATGCTACGGAGTATGGCATTACTTTGGGTGAGAACAAGCGTAAAAGCTCTACTCCGATTTGGGTCGTACCCCACCAAGGTCAAGTCTGTTTGCAAGGGAATGGGAGGAATCCGAGAGCTCGGCTAGGGAAGAGTGACTGTACTGAAACGTACGTTTTTCCATCACAGTCTTCCCCTGCATTCTTAGCTGCTAAGGGTACCTATTTTGTCTGCCAAGACAGAGCATATACATGGCTGCCTGCTGACTTTTCAGGCTCATGTTATATTGCCCGACTGTTACCTCCGACATACACTGCTGCACCGGATTATCACAAGACTAGAGTTGTGAGAGGTGTCTTCGACAAGGAAGATACTGCTGGCCAAGAAGCAGGAGACTTTTTCAAGGGTTTCCTTCCGTTCTGGGGGCCCATGGCCAATAGTAGGAACTTACGTCAACTAACACGGGTAGTTGAATCCACTATTACTGAAACTGCCGGTGCCCTTAGTAACCTGACAGCTGAGCTCCAGGCGGATCGCCTCATGACGTTGCAGAACCGTATGGTTCTTGACGTAATACTTGCAGATCGAGGTGGAGTATGTAAGATGATCCAATCGAGTTGCTGTGTTTTTATTCCTAATAATGCTCCAACAGTGTACGAGGCCATTTCTAAGTTACACAAGATCGCTGATTCTATTCACGTAGATAAAGGTGATTGGTCGCTGATGGGATGGCTTTGGAATCTGTTATCTGCATGGGGATGGAAGGTTCTGATGGTCATTGGTGTTGCGTTTGTGTTCCTATTCTCATGCTGTCTCATTGTTCAGTGTGGTCCTGTCTTATGTGGCCTCTGTGCTGCAACATGCGTACGAAGGCCGCCTGTTTTGGGAAAGACGTTACGAGATAGAATGATGCTCCAACACCATATCAGTGACTTGATGAATATAGAGATAGACTCTGACATAGAGTGAGTTATTGCCTATGTAAGGGCAAAAGGACGGTCTGAGGTTCTGTAGCGATCCGAACCCGTGTTTTCGGTATCGTAGTACTGGCACGATTTTGGTACCAGTGAACCGTAAATGATCCATTTAGTATGTGGCAGTGTTTTCGCTGTGCTACAAGCACGGATTCACTGAGAAATAGGGCATTCTGTTGAAAACACACAGCATCCATTTTAGATACGGCGTCCATCTTGTTTCTTGCCCTCACATAGTCAATGGACGAACGTTGACCCCGGCTGAATCACCTTGTCAGGGACACGTAGGCTTTAGTTCAAGAAAGCTGATGCTGCGTGACTTGGCAGAAGCTGCCTCCCTTGCCTGAGGCCAGTCCTGCTATACTGGTTCTCGTGTTCGTTGGCCTGATCACGATTAGGAGGCCGAAGACAGTAGCCGTGCCCGTTTTATGACCCACAAGCATCCCTTATCCTGCTTTTCTATCTTCTACACCTGGCTCTGCTCCTTTCCTTCTGGGCTTTTACTATGGGGAGGAAACATTTTTTACGATGAGGTGGATCGATCTATGAATAGAAAACTGACATGAAGACTTGATCAAATACTGGAAAACTCGCAAATAATTATCGTTTGGTATATGTTTGTTGTTTGTTTGGGATACCGGGCTAGGCATGAAAGATATTTTAACAATGTTGCCTAAAGTCATTTTCCATGTATATAAGGAGGGACCCACTTTGTACAATTCGAACAGTCTCCTAGAATCTGCCTTTGTGTGGTTCCTGTGACTTCTGTATCCCTGCAGTAAATAAACCTTGGTCTCTGACGCCACCATCGAGAAGCCCGTGTCTCTGTTTATTTGTGCACCGAGACAGGAAGGAACTCAGGGGTCTTTTGGGTGTTGTTTCCCTGACACCTCTGAACTCTCAAAAGTCCAGAACCTCACATCCTGCAGGTTAAAGTCCCTCATTATGTTCCTAAGAGCTAAAAAAGAATTCTTCTGAACACAGTATTTTGCTCTTGAAGTACGGTCTAACTGATTATCGAAAACTAAATTAAAATCTCCCCCCAATATCACTGGTGCGGTATGTTGTAATAAAATACTCCCTAATTTCAAAAGGAAACTGGGATTATCCTTATTGGGGCCATAATATACCGCACATGTATACGGAGAGCTACCTATGGAGAGGACCTTATTCCTTAGTAGAAAATCTCTCTGGACTAATTCAAGTAAGATACTGTGTTCTGACTTCAAATCCCTTTGAGGCTCTAAGTGGTTGCATTCTCATTTTATGAACCAATAACATTGCATAAACACTTTTCTATTTGAAAACTGATCGATTTTACCATTTTCTTTTCAGTCAGGAAGTTTTGCTCATTAATTTTTTTGTTTTGTTTCTTTTAACCTTGCCATCTGGGTTGCCGTAGGGTCGCAATGTGTGCCTAGTTTTAACTTGCAGGGGGCCAGGCACAAGGTCGGTTTCTTCTGTTTATTTTGGGAACTCCCAGGGTAGACAGAGGCATTTTTAACAGGTACAAATCATCCGATTGCGAACGGTTGTAGAAGATGGAGCTTCCTGAACTGCGACGAGTTAACGTTATCAATACTCGCAAGACAAAACTGTACAAAATTCTGAATAGCAAATGTTTCATAATGCAATGTGCTCTGACATTTTTGACTGTTTTAATAACTTTGGTGGGCGGAATTGTTTTCGGTATCCAGTTAATTTTTGCACCTGTTACATCTACAGTACCTTCCCATGTTTCTGTTTCCCCGACTATTGTTTCTCTTCATTCCTTCCACCCTTTTCCTGCACATGAGCAAGCTCGACGCTCTGAGTTTATAAATAACACTTTCATTCAGCTCTTGCACCAACAGCAACTGGTAGTAAATACAACGAACTGCTGGGTGTGCGGTCTGATACCACATACCATGGACAAGGGTATCCCCTATCTGGTTCTGCCCATTAGTTATAATAGATCATTTTGGGCATTTCAGACCATGTTCGTTTATGCTCTTGAGACCTATCCCCCGCGACCTCCGTGTTCCACTAGGTATAACTATGCTAATAGAGCCTTGGTAAAGGGAATTACTGACATGGTTAAAGATGTCAATAACACTCCGTTTATTCCCAAGGATGAGTTGCGAGTTTATATGGGTTGGAATGCTACGGAGTATGGCATTACTTTGGGTGAGAACAAGCGTAAGAGCTCTACTCCGATTTGGGTCGTACCCCACCAAGGTCAAGTCTGTTTGCAAGGGAATGGGAGGAATCCGAGAGCTCGGCTAGGGAAGAGTGACTGTACTGAAACGTACGTTTTTCCATCACAGTCTTCCCCTGCATTCTTAGCTGCTAAGGGTACCTATTTTGTCTGCCAAGACAGAGCATATACATGGCTGCCTGCTGACTTTTCAGGCTCATGTTATATTGCCCGACTGTTACCTCCGACATACACTGCTGCACCGGATTATCAGAAGACTAGAGTTGTGAGAGGTGTCTTCGACAAGGAAGATACTGCTGACCAAGAAGCAGGAGACTTTTTCAAGGGTTTCCTTCCGTTCTGGGGGCCCATGGCCAATAGTAGGAACTTACGTCAACTAACACGGGTAGTTGAATCCACTATTACTGAAACTGCCGGTGCCCTTAGTAACCTGACAGCTGAGCTCCAGGCGGATCGCCTCATGACGTTGCAGAACCGTATGGTTCTTGACGTAATACTTGCAGATCGAGATGGAGTATGTAAGATGATCCAATCGAGTTGCTGTGTTTTTATTCCTAATAATGCTCCAACAGTGTACGAGGCCATTTCTAAGTTACACAAGATCGCTGATTCTATTCACGTAGATAAAGGTGATTGGTCGCTGATGGGATGGCTTTGGAATCTGTTATCTGCATGGGGATGGAAGGTTCTGATGGTCATTGGTGTTGCGTTGGTGTTCCTATTCTCATGCTGTCTCATTATTCAGTGTGGTCCTGCCTTATGTGGCCTCTGTGCTGCAACATGCGTACGAAGGCCGCCTGTTTTGGGAAAGACGTTACGAGATAGAATGATGCTCCAACACCATATCGGTGACTTGATGAATATAGAGATAGACTCTGACATAGAGTGAGTTATTGCCTATGTAAGGGCAAAAGGACGGTCTGAGGTTCTGTAGCGATCCGAACCCGTGTTTTCGGTATCGTAGTACTGACACGATTTTGGTACCAGTGAACCGTAAATGATCCATTTAGTATGTGGCAGTGTTTTCGCTGTGCTACAAGCACGGATTCACTGAGAAATAGGGCATTCTGTTGAAAACACACGGCATCCATTTTAGATACGGCGTCCATCTTGTTTCTTGCCCTCACATAGTCAATGGACGAACGTTGACCCCGGCTGAATCACCTTGTCAGGGATACGTAGGCTTTAGTTCAAGAAAGCTGATGCTGCGTGACTTGGCAGAAGCTGCCTCCCTTGCCTGAGGCCAGTCCTGCTATACTGGTTCTCGTGTTCGTTGGCCTGATCACGATTAGGAGGCCGAAGACAGTAGCCGTGCCCGTTTTATGACCCACAAGCATCCCTTATCCTGCTTTTCTATCTTCTACACCTGGCTCTGCTCCTTTCCTTCTGGGCTTTTACTATGGGGAGGAAACATTTTTTACGATGAGGTGGATCGATCTATGAATAGAAAACTGACATGAAGACTTGATCAAATACTGGAAAACTCGCAAATAATTATCGTTTGGTATATGTTTATTGTTTGTTTGGGATACCGGGCTAGGCATGAAAGATATTTTAACAATGTTGCCTAAAGTCATTTTCCATGTATATAAGGAGCGACCCACTTTGTACAATTCGAACAGTCTCCTAGAATCTGCCTTTGTGTGGTTCTTGTGACTTCTGTATCCCTGCAGTAAATAAACCTTGGTCTCTGACGCCACCATCGAGAAGCCCGTGTCTCTGTTTATTTGTGCACCGAGACAGGAAGGAACTCAGGGGTCTTTTGGGTGTTGTTTCCCTGACACCTCTGGACTCTAAAAAGTCCAGAACCTCACATCCTGCAGGTTAAAGTCCCTCATTATGTTCCTAAGAGCTAAAAAAGAATTCTTCCGAACACAGTATTTCGCTCTTGAAGTACGGTCTAACTGATTATCGAAAACTAAATTAAAGTCTCCCCCCAATATCACTGGTGCAGTATGTTGTAATAAAATACTCCCTAATTTCAAAAGGAAACTGGGATTATCCTCATTGGGGCCATAATATACCGCACATGTATACAGAGAGCTACCTATGGAGGGGACCTTATTCCTTAGTAGAAAATCTCTCTGGACTAATTCAAGTAAGATACTGTGTTCTGACTTCAAATCCCTTTGAGGCTCTAAGTGGTTTAGAGAGTAATGACTGACTGCAAACGGCGCCTATTACCAATTTATCTGGGGGAGCAGTCTACTACAACTCTCTACCAAACCAGGAGGATATCATTAATGATCGGATAGAGAATGTATGTAATACTGGAATTGAGGCCACTAATAAGGGTAAGGTGGCCTTGGAGGTTCATCTAGAGTTAGAGCACCCAAATGGGACTGGGTCCTTGCCGGAAGGTGTCAGGCCTCTATTTCCTGCTTTGATTCCTGTTGAATTTCTGATATGTAATATTATATCTTGGAATATCGCAGGAATTAAATCAAAAATTGATAATCCATTTTGGCAGGACTTTATCCAGCATCAAGATCTGATCTGTCTCTAGTAAACTTGGAGCAGGGAAGCGGTCCATTTGAATGGGTACAAGACCTATCATACTCCGGCTGTTGAGGTCATGCACGGGAGAGCCAAGGGAGGGCTGAGTGTCTATCTTTCAAATAAGCTGAATTTAATTCGAGGTCTTAGAGCCCATCAAAGACACTTATTTCCAGTTGTTGTTACTTCTATTGGATTCCGATGCTTCGATTGCCCTGGTTAATTTTTATAATAATATTCCCCAGGGTGAAGTATCAACTGTTATTAATAATTTGTCTGAAGTATTGTCCTCTCAGGTTGTCAGCAATCGGAAAGATACGATGGTCCTCTGGGTAGGAGATTTTAACTGCATTTTATGTAAGATGGCAGAAGATAACAGATGTGGGGCCAGATGTAGGTAAGTAACATTTACCGAATCTTAATTACCGAAAATTACCGAATTTTACCGATTCGGTAATTAAGATTCGGTAAATGTGAGGGGTTGGTATGTAGGGAATCCAGATGTTCCCTTTTACCGAATCGGTAAAATTCGGTATTTACCGATTCGGTAAATACCGACCGGTAAAGCTCCATTCATTCCTATGGGCTTTGAAGCCCATAGGAATGCATGGGGCATTACCGGTCGGTATTTACCGAATCGGTAAATACCGATTTTGACAAGGGTGCAGGGGGTGTCACTTTGACACCCTCTAGCACCCCCAAAAAAGGTTCGGGTGCCATGTGGCAGGCATACCTGCCCTAAGGGCAGGTCTGCCTGTCATATGGCACAGGTGTGCATGCACACATGTGCATGCACACCGGAATCGGTATTTTACCATCAAATAGAATTTGATGGTAAAATACCGATTCTGTAATGCTTGTGGGACTCAGAAGAGTCCCACCTACATATCAATTTTACCGAATCTGATAAAATACCGATTCGGTATTTTACAGAATCGGTAAATTTACCGATCAGTAAATTTACCGATTCTGTAAAATACAGGGCCCTACATCTCAATTTGCATTTACCGGTCGGTAACGGCCGAAATCGGCCGTTACCGGCCGGTAAATGGCCACCTACATCTGGCCCGTGGTGTGGTATGGGAGGAGGGGTCATGTCTATCCCATTTTACCCACTCTCCTTTGGGTGACCAATTCAATGATGTACTGTGTAATTTTGATCTTGGTTTTGCAAATGAAATATGTGCATCGCCATTTTCCCTGCCTCCAACATTTAATGGTAGGGGCTGTTGCTCCATGCTTGATTGTGTTCTCACAACTAACAATCACGCCCATAGAATTAATTCCTTTAACCCCTTCGCTGCTCATGACGAGCTCAGCTCGTCATGCAGTACACTGGTCGTGTGCTCATGACGAGCTGAGCTTGTCATGAATTATGGACTATAACAATTTCCAGCGCAGGAGGGGAATTGCCTTAGCAGTCATGTGGTTAAAGTCTCAGATAATGCACTAAGTGATCTCTTCCCGCTCTGTCTGGCTATTCTATTGCCCACGAAGAACATCTCTAGGAGTAACTTTAGAAGAGCCAAAGCCTTAGAAACTTATTCTATTGGTAGAATGAATGGGTACTCGCTACGATGGGCTATGGCCAATCAACCAGAAATACTTAATACAGTAATTGGCCAATGTAAGCCTGAGCTTGCGATATGCTTGGGCAAAGATTCCACTCCTGATACGCTTCGTGCATCCTTTTCAACCATCACTAATGTAATAAGGAACTCTCTTTTGAGACAGCGAAAAACTAATAGAGATCAGGGAGCATGGTTCAATTCTAATTGTACTAAAGTCTATGCCCTTTTAAAGAACGAATTGCATAAAAACCCAAGAAGTATCATGGAGGTGAGGAGACTTAGGTAGGAATGTAAGCTGGCTATTAAAGATAGGAAGAATGCATTAAAAGGAGAGGTATGGGAAGCTTTGCACGAAGCTTCGGTAAATAATGATAGTGCCGGCTTCTGGAAGATTATTAGAACCCCAGTCTTAGTGGATGAAACCGGTCCAAAAATAGAGATAGCAATCCCAGAGGCAGACTGGGTTGGGCATTTCTCTAAGGTATACGAGGGAGAGGAAACCTCGCCTTCCCTCTGTACACCTATACCCTACTCCAGCTCAAGGAATCTGGTGTTCACTATGGACGAGGTGGAAAAAGCTGTTCACGCCAGTCAGGGTGGTAAGGCTCCTGGCCCAGACGGTGTCCCCATAGATATTTTTAAGTCTATCATACCTCTGTGGGCTCCCCTACTGGTCCAGGTGCTCAATGCAAGCTGTACCACAGGTTTCTTGTCTTCCTGGGTGGAGTCTATAATTGTGCGCATTTATAAAAAAGGGGATAGACACGACCTGGGTTGTTATAGACCTATCTCCCTGTTGGATTCTTTTACAAAGGTAGCTGGACGGATAATTTTGGACCGTCTTCTGGACTGGGCTGCTGATAATTCTATTCTATTAGATTTGCAATATGGTTTCCGGTCTGGTCTGGGAACAGTAGAGCAGGGCCTAAACCTTCTGATGCTGGTGGGGAAGTACACAAGGGCCAAGAAAGGGAATTTATTCCTGGCCTTTGTAGACCTCTCTGCCGCATTTGATTGTGGGATTCATTCTAAATTGTGGTCCTTACTGGGACAAATAGGTGTCGATGAAAATATTATTTATTTTCTTAAACGTTTTTATAATGACGCATCAGCTCGCTTTCGTTACGGCCTGACGTGGGAATGCACTGCCAAAATCCCAATTAGGAGTCAGGCAGGCTTGTGTACTGGCTCCATCCCTTTTTAACTTGTATATAAATGGTTTGGAGGGAGTTTTGTGCAGAGATAGTTCAGATTCACCATGCGTAGACGACCGTCCAATTCCGGCCCTTTTGTACGCAGACGATGCTGTGTTAATGTCTCGTACTCAAGTGGGTCTTCAGTGCACAGTGGATAGTTTTACCCTTTTCATAAAAGATCTGGGGTTAAGGGTAAACTCCTCTAAAACATTCATCATGCGCTGTGGTAAGAACATTAAGACCAAAAGGGCCATTTTTATTGCAGGACAGAAGCTTGAGGTATCTAAGCAATTCCCATATTTAGGTATTTTATTTGCTCAGAATGAGTCATGGGTGCCAGCAGTAGCAGCCAAGAAATTGGCGATGGTACATTCTACTGCGGCCCTTAAATCGTTTGCCAAAAAGCTGGGTATAAGACCACCTGTTGAGTTAATTAGGATCTTCCAAGCTAAATGTGTATCCGCTGCAATTTATGGGAGCGGGGTGTAGGGTTTCACAGACCCGACTCCCATCCAGGTAGTTGAAAACTCTTTCCTGAAATACATACTTGCTGTACCTAATGGTACCTCAAGTTATATCTGCCATGCAGAATTAGGCCTTACATTTATATCCGAGTTGATTAAGCTTGAGCCAGTGCTTTTATGGCACAGGCTGTGGACCAAAGATGAAGCCAAGCTGAATAGGGATATCAAGACATATATTTTGAAACTTGAGGGAGCTATGAGGATTCCATGGCTGAGCTACGTGTTCAGGTTTTTCAAGGACCTTGGCAAACCTGAATACTTTCTAAATCCTTTTACTATCTCAGGCATTTCTAGAAAGGATCTGAGGAGAGAGGGCTTGACTCTGTTAGACACTGTAAGAACAACAACGGAGATCTTAAAACCAACTGTCCTGCAACATCCACTAATATTAACTGTTTTTAATATTCAACCCTATTTGGTTTGTGTCCCTGATAACTATGATAGATCCTTATTATCCAGCTTCAGGTTGGGAATCTTTCATAGATTGGTTAGCTTCCCAACTGTAAATGACTGGTCGCGTGATTTGCAGCTTTGTCCCTGTGATGATGTGTCGCCCCAAAGCACCATGCATGTTTTCTTATTTTGTAAATGTTATGCATTTATCAGGCGCGGGATCTTACTGCCCTTTTTGAGACAGATGGGTTTGCGCCAATGTCGCCTGGCCTTGCTAAGTATACAATACTTGGATAATGAACAAGGGGTTCTGATAACTACAGTCTTTCTGAAAAAAGTGGTATATCACAGAAAGTCTATGATCGTGTAGAGCACTTTATGTATAGGCTGGTCGCCTTGAATGGAAATTCTCAATTTCTGAATTGTTGTGTATGTTTTTATATTCCATTTTTCCCACTTTTTTACTTGATGATACTGTAAATTCAATTAAAGCATGATTACTTTTTAATATGTATGCTTTTATGATTGCTTTTTTAACAGTCGAATAAAGCTATTCTTGAACTTGAACTTGAAAAATGGGTGGGACTCAATCCATTGAGAGCCACAGATTGCTCCCTGCCTGAAAGGAACGAACCGAGTGAGGCCAATGGAGTGCCCTTAATTCCTATGCTGTTTAGATGATCTAGTAATACCTTATGGTTGACTGTGTCAAAAGCCTCCGACAGGTTGAGAAGGATCGGAGCCGCTTTCCTTCCCCGTCCAATGCTAATTCTGATTAATTCCGAGGCCACAATCAGCGCTGACTCCGTGCTGTGTCCACTTCTGAACCCTAATTGAGTGGAGTCTAAAAGATGGTTACTGTCCAGAAAGGTAGTTAGTTCCAGGTTCATTGCTTTTTCCACCACTTTGGCCGGAAAATGAGAGGCAAGAAATGGGTAGTAACTGCTGGTTTCAAGAGGGTTAAGTGTGTTTTTTAGAAGGGGTAGGATTGACCCTGTTTTCCAAGCATTCGTAAAATGCCCCACTCTAAACATCTTATTAAAAATCTTCATGCGGTGTGGTGCTACAGTCTTAGAAGCGATCTGTAGAATAGCATGGGCACATGGATCTGATGGTGATTTAGATTTAACCTCCAGTAGCCTACTAGCCTGTTAAACCGTAGGAGAGGAGAAGTTGGTCAGTATGTTAGTTATTAAGGGTACACTATTTTCTTCAATTTGGATTCAACTAGCTTCTTCTCTTGAGGCAAATTCGTAGTAAACCTCAGCTACTTTGATTTGAAAAAACAACTGACAGCTTATGGTACAAAGATTAATTACCAACCAACCTGTTGGAATTATTGAGGCTAGTTAAGGCGTTGACTGTCTGAGACAGGGTTCTAGCAGACCTTTTAGCTGATGTGATTTCATCAGTAAAGTAGGAGGATTTTTCTGCCTTACTCATGTTTTTGTATTCCTTAATGCATTGTTTATATTTCTGTCTTTCGTGGGTTTTTAACTGTCCCGCCATAATTTTAGAAAGACAGCAAGTGCAGAACGACAAGTTACCCCAGAGCCTGACAAGGAGAGACCATTGAATGTTTCAAAATTAAAGGACCCGATCTGGTCTAAGCAGTCCCACAAGGGTTTATAAAATTTCCTGAAGGGATCGCCCTGGAAAAAAGGGAGGAGGTCTGGCAATAATCTATAGAAACCATTTTAAATTGTCATTCAATGACACTACAATAGATAAGGAAGCTGAAGTGTTTTTGTTTAAAATAGCGGTCACCCATGTATACTCATTCAATGGGATGTTAGTCTACAGGCCGCCAGGATCCAGAACAAACTTCATTCATACCATGGGCCAACTCTTGGAACATAAAGTAACATCTTATAATTTTACTATCCTGGACGATTCTAATTTCCATTTAGACAATACCCTTGATAAAGACTCTAAGGCCCTTCTTGACCTAATGACAAGCACAGGTCTTGAGCAAATCCTGGTCTGGCCAACCCACACAGCAGGACATCTTTTAGACGCCATTTTCACAGACTGACCATCGCTGAAATATAACAATACCCTACAACTTCACTGGTCTGACCATTATGCCGTGATGTATACTCTCACTTCTCCCTCCTCACTGGTTTCTAAGTACGTCCCAGGAAGTAGCGAAATAAGTTATCTATGGCATAGGCTAAATAAAAAGGATTTTTCTACCCATATGAGCCAGAACAAGCCTTGTTTTGCTAAAGATTCAGAGGTGGCTTCATTACAGTATCAGAAGTAGAACAAAAATAGATTACTTTCTGTGTTCCTCAATTAGATTTGCATCACTTCTACTGTAACAACGCTTTTCTCAATACTTTTGACCATCTCAGAAATTCAATAAACACTTCACATATTACTACAACACCATATTAATCATAAATTTATTTCTTTAAAAACAGGAATATTCTGTGGTTAAAATCATACAAAGTATTCAATACACGATTGCTGTACAATCTTTTCTTCTAACAGCTGTAATAGTATTAGACTTTCTGTATACGAAGGAATGTATTGAATGTACCCAAGTTAAATAAGAAACATAAGAACTGTTTTGCACTAGAAGAAAAGATTGTACAGCAATCGTGTATTGAATACTTTGTATGATTTTAACCACAGAATATTCCTGTTTTTAGAGAAATACATTTATGATTAATATGAATTTATAGGTGTTGTAGTAATATGTGAAGTGTTTATTGAATTTCTGAGATGGTCAAAAGTATTGAGATAAGCGTTGTTACAGTAGAAGTGATGCAAATCTAATTGAGGAACACAGAAAGGAATCTATTTTTGTTCTACTTCTTGTACTACCCAGTCCTTTCTGGTCTATCTGGGAAACTCTCTCTTTTTTGGAGGTTCATTACAGTATCATCATTGGATCTCAGTAGCAGCTAGTACCACAGTTCCTCAGAGAACAGGGAAAATTAGCAGGACGGCACCTACTGAACCTTGGTTCTCTGAAGAACTAAAGTCCTCAAGAAGACTCTGTCGCAGTCATGAAAGACGCTGACGTAAACACTATGATCCCAGGGAAAAGGAATTATACAAGTTAAGACTGGCACATCATAGAGAACTGATAAACTAAAATCAGCTATTTTTCTGAGAAAATTGAAGGAGCGAAAAATAACTCTAAGGAGCTATTTAAAACAGTGCTGAAACTCAGTCAAGTGCAAGAGCCCAATAATAGCACTATAGGTCAAGCCTTATGTGACACATTGGCCTCTTATTTTACAATAAAGTCTCCTCTATCTATTACACCTTTGCTCTACGACCGGTCAACTCGCAGGGCCTTGAACTGACACTACTTGTATGACTTCAATCCAGCCCACCTTAGGCTCAAAACTCGCTCAACCCCGTCTCTAAAATTTCACACTGCTTTCTCAAGAACAAACCTCAAAGCTGCTTTTAGCCACAAAGTCTGGTTCCCCCTTCGATCCCTGCCTTCCGCGAGTGACCCACCTGTTAGTGGAATCTATTGCTTTGCCACTCATGGAGGTTCTTAACTCGGCTATTAAAACTGGGACCTTTCCCACAATGTGGAAGAAAACATCAATCCTACCTCTGTTAAAGAAATCTAACCTGGAAAAAAAATGAAGCAGGAAACTACTGCCCTATCTCCCGTTTGCCCCTACCGGCGAAGATATTGGAGAAATATATGAACAGGGAACTAGCGGCCTATATTGAGAACAATCACATTCTTGATTCCACTCAATACGTATTTAGAGCCCAACATAGCACTGAACTAGCCCTGATCACGGCAACAGACGAAATCAGAAGGGTGGTTAATAATGGAGGATCAGCAGCTCTGATACTTTTAGATTTATCAGCCACCTTCGATACAGTGAATCACAGCATCCTTATATCCTAATACACCGGCACCAGGAAGCAGGAGTGAAAGGCTTGGCTCTAGTGCTGTTCAGATCCTTCCTGCTCAACCGCAAAATATTTGTCGAAGTAGGAGGCTATAAATCTAAATGCTTTAGGCTTCCTTGTGGGGTGCCACTGGGCTCATGATTGAGCCCTACTCTTTCCAATATATATGTGGCCCCCCTGGCACACTTGATCAAAATTCATTTTCAAATTACAGTCATACTCAGATGATACCCAGATTATTGTATCAATTTCTAGTAACAATTCTAAAACAGTTCAGAATTTTAAGGAGTGCATGAAATGTGTCAGTAACTGGATAGCCGAGAACTGTCTCAAATTAAACTCAAATAAAACTAAGGTTCTACTCTTTGGGAAAGATACATCTTTCTAGTCCTCAGAAAGGTGACCAGCAGAGCTGGGGACTCTCCCAATACCGGTCACCAAGGCAAAAAATCTCGGAGTCATCATAGACTAGTCCCTCTCCTTCTGTCACCACATAAGCAAACTTACTTCATCCATTTATTACACCTTAAAAATCTTGAAGAAAATTCTGCCCTTTTTTCCGGCGGGACTGCAGAAAACAGTGGTGGCAGCCTTAGTGCTGTCGAAACCCGATTACTGCAATGGATTGCTGGTCGGAGTAAATAAATCAGTTACAATGAAACTGCAGCTCCTTCAGAACTCCACCACCAGATTACTCTTCAGAAAGTTTGAAGATTAAATAGTCCAAGAAACATGAAAAGAAAAAGAAACAAACAGAAGTAGATGGGGAAAATAATAAAAAGTAATTGACAGATTCACAAGAGATGTAAGGAACTTTGGCTTATCCATTGAGAGAGATAGCGGGTGCAGTGTATGTCCGTGTCCCGTGGAGGAGAGGTGATCTTGCAGCATGTACGAACAATTTTTCAAAATAGAGAGACAAACCCATGCAGTGGTACACACAAGTTTACAAGTTTGTCGAAATTGCAAAAGTGTTGTGGATTGATTTGAATACGTTCTGACAATGCAGTGCCAAATAATGTATGGTCTGACTGCAAAGTTTTACAATGGCAGTGTGAAGAGCCAGCTAGAAATGCAGGCACTAATGCACCATCTCCTGTAGTGATGGGGAAGTATGAAGCAGTGTTTACTTTCTGGAAAAGCAAGGTGCCTCTAAAATATCTTGAGTGTGTGAAGATTAATAGAACCTCACAGGAACTGAAAGAGGCAGCACATGATTACTATGAGCGGTTGCTTCAGGTGTTTCAGCAACACAGTGGGGGAGAATACCCCAATTCTAGTGATAAGGGATTATTTTTATCACCCTTTGTTATTGGACTAAAACCAAAGATCAGTGTACATATACAACAAAGTGTGATCTGTTGGTAGCAGAAATCTCTTGATGAAATCCTTAGGTATTGAAAGTATTTTGGTGATGAACAAGAAATAAAGCAGGAAAAGCGTAAGGTAAAATTCATGTTGGCCAGACGAAGTTTACTCAAAGAGGGTTTCAGAACCTGTCTTTTGCAAGAAATCAAGGAGGTATGCAAGGTGTTGGTATACAAGCAGGAGTGCAAGGTGCTCAGGGAGGACTTTGAAGAAGATGACTCCTTGTCATTATTGTAACAAGATAGGGTACTTGAAGAGGGAGTGTAGGCTTAATCCTGAAAGAATAAACAGAAATATGCAAATGCAGGGCAGAAATCAGGTACAAATGCAAAACGTGCCAGTTCAACAGATGCAAATGCCAATGCAGGAGCAGGTCCCGATGATGCAAGTTCCACAACGAAAGCTGGTCCCTCAAAATATGGGAAACCCCAAATTTCATCTGAACCAGTTGCCTAAGGCAAACTTAAACCCCTTTCAGAACCAAAATCAAAACCAATTACAGCAATTTCCTCTATTGATAATGATAGTTTTGGCTCTGTCAGTTCCCAATGATGTTGCCTGGGAGGGAGGAAGATTATGTTCTTGCCGCAGTCTTAAAGGTAGACCAGAGTGGCCCATTTGTAGAAGGTGAGGTGGCCACCCTGTGCTATTTATGATTGACACTGGTGCTACCAGATCCACTGTTAGAATACAGGTAATCCCAGACCTACCCCTCTTGGTAAAGAAGATCCCAAGTTGGAGGAATTTCAAATACACAAATTACAAACCCAGCTGCAGAGAAAGTTCCTGTACCAACAGTTTCATTTGAGGAAAGTCGTCAATCTGTTGTTAGTGACACAAGTCCTGTAAAATTACTAGAGAGAGATTTGTTGTACAACTTAAATCACACAATATATTGTACACCAGAAGGAGTCGAAATTCGGATTCATGGTGAGGATGTTGAGTTCAAGATGACTCAACAAGACTCATCTCTAGGGCTGTTCCCAGTGAGACCCATTGAAGAATATCCTTCCGATTTGAAAAAAAACAGTAAACCCGGAAGTATGGGATTTCACAGGACAAGATGGATCACTGACATAATATCGAGGGACATAATATCGACTACCAAAAATATTGGCGAAAAAATATCGACAGACAGAATATCGACTTTGTATCTACAAACAGGTAAGTACAAAAATATCGAGTAAAAAATATTGTTTACAAAATTATAGTTTGTAAAAATATCGACTTTATTAAAAACAATGCTAAATTAAATTAATATTAACAATTATGTACTAAAATATACTTAAAAATACTTAAATTACCTTATAATAATTAAATAATTAATTAAAGTTATAAAAAAATGTTTTACAATCATATTTGTTAAAACATATATATAGTATTATAATATAATTAAAAAATATCAAATATTATTACCGTAGGATAGCAGAAGTGTATAATTACTATTCCCACTCCAGAGAGTGCAACATTAGATAAGGCGTTAGATAGCGTAGAGGTAAAAATTACTATTCCCACTCCAGAGAGTGCAACAGTAGGGAAAGTGTTGGATAGTGTAGGGGTAAAAATTACTATTCCCAATCCAGAGAGTGCAACAGTAAGGAAAGCGTTGGATAGCGTAGGGGTAAAAATTACTATTCTCACTCCAGAGAGTGCAACAGTAGGGAAAGCATTGGATAGCGTAGGGGTAAAAATTACTATTCCCACTCCAGAGAGTGCAACAGTAGGGAAAGCGTTGGATAGCGTAGGGGTAAAAATTACTATTCCCACTCCAGAGAGTGCAACAGTAGGGAAAGGGTTGGATAGCGTAGGGGTAAAACTTACTATTCCCACCCCAGAGAGTGCAACAGTAGGGAAAGCGTTGGCTAGCGTAGGGGTACAAATTACTATTCCCACTCCAGAGAGTGCAACAGTAAGGAAAGCGTTGGATAGCGTAGGGGTAAAACTTACTATTCCCACTCCAGAGAGTGCAACAGTAGGGAAAGCGTTGGATAGCGTAGGGGTAAAAATTACTATTCCCACTCCAGAGAGTGCAACAGTAGGGAAAGGGTTGGATAGCGTAGGGGTAAAAATTACTATTCCCACTCCAAAGAGTGCAACAGTAGGGAAAGCGTTAGACAGCGTAGGGTTTAAAATTACTATTTCCACTCCAGAAAGTGCAACAGTAGGTAAGGCGTTGGATAGCATAGAGGTAAAAATTACTATTCCCACTCCAGAGAGTGCAACAGTAGGGAAAGGGTTGGTTAGCGTAGTGGTAAAAATTACTATTCCCACTCCAGAGAGTGCAACAGCAGGGAAAGAGTTGGATAGCGTAGGGGTAAAAATTACTATTCCCACTCCAAAGAGTGCAACAGTAGGGAAAGCGTTGGATAGCATAGGGGTTAACATTACTATTCCCATTCCAGAAAGTGCAAAAGTAGGTATGGCGTTGGATAGCGTAGAGATAAAAATTACTATTCCCACTCCAGAGAGTGCAACAGTAGGGAAAGGGTTGGATAGCGTAGTGGTAAAAATTACTATTCCCACTCCAGAGAGTGCAACAGCAGGGAAAGTGTTGGATAGTGTAGGGGTAAAAATTACTATTCCCAATCCAGAGAGTGCAACAGTAAGGAAAGCGTTGGATAGCGTAGGGGTAAAAATTACTATTCTCACTCCAGAAAGTGCAACAGTAGGGAAAGCATTGGATAGCGTAGGGGTAAAAATTACTATTCCCACTCCAGAGAGTGCAACAGTAGGGAAAGCGTTGGATAGCGTAGGGGTAAAAATTACTATTCCCACTCCAGAGAGTGCAACAGTAGGGAAAGGGTTGGATAGCGTAGGGGTAAAACTTACTATTCCCACCCCAGAGAGTGCAACAGTAGGGAAAGCGTTGGCTAGCGTAGGGGTACAAATTACTATTCCCACTCCAGAGAGTGCAACAGTAAGGAAAGCGTTGGATAGCGTAGGGGTAAAACTTACTATTCCCACTCCAGAGAGTGCAACAGTAGGGAAAGCGTTGGATAGCGTAGGGGTAAAAATTACTATTCCCACTCCAGAGAGTGCAACAGTAGGGAAAGGGTTGGATAGCGTAGGGGTAAAAATTACTATTCCCACTCCAAAGAGTGCAACAGTAGGGAAAGCGTTAGACAGCGTAGGGTTTAAAATTACTATTTCCACTCCAGAAAGTGCAACAGTAGGTAAGGCGTTGGATAGCATAGAGGTAAAAATTACTATTCCCACTCCAGAGAGTGCAACAGTAGGGAAAGGGTTGGTTAGCGTAGTGGTAAAAATTACTATTCCCACTCCAGAGAGTGCAACAGCAGGGAAAGAGTTGGATAGCGTAGGGGTAAAAATTACTATTCCCACTCCAAAGAGTGCAACAGTAGGGAAAGCGTTGGATAGCATAGGGGTTAACATTACTATTCCCACTCCAGAAAGTGCAAAAGTAGGTATGGCGTTGGATAGCGTAGAGGTAAAAATTACTATTCCCACTCCAGAGAGTGCAACAGTAGGGAAAGGGTTGGATAGAGTAGGGGTAAAAATTACTATTCCCACTCCAGAGAGTGCAACAGTAGGGAAAGTGTTGAATAGCGTAGGGGTAAAAATTACTATTCCCACTCCAGAAAGTGCAACAGTAGGGAAATCGTTGGATAGCGTAGGGGTAAAAATTACTATTCCCACTCCAGTGAATGCAACAGTAGGGAAAGTAGATATATATTATTTAAAAATATATATATTAATATCTATAAAAAAATAATTAAAAGTAATTACCAATTTAATATATTATAATAATTTATTAATTACAAATACTAATTTAATTTAATCATTACAATTAGTTATCTATTAATACTAATTAATTTCAAATTAACAATTAATTATTTAGTAATTAAAAAGTTACTTAACAATTAAAATCTAATAAATACCCCAAAAAATTAACATGTGTAATTAGTTATGATTAAATTACTTCCCACCCTATTCCCCTATAAACCCACAACCCACTACAGAAAATAAATTAGTAAAATTAACATAATTATCAATTAATCAATTTAATAAAATTAATTCTCAATTAAAATTTAATTAATTACCAAATAACAATTATTTAACAATTAATTATAAATAAATAACACTACATAAATTAATGTATTTAATTAATTATAATTAAATTACTTCCCACCCTACTCCCCTTTAAACCCACAACCCGCTACAGAAATTAAATTAGTTACATTAACATAATTATCAATTAATCAATTAAATAAAATTAATTGCCAATTAAAATGTAATTAATTACAAAATAAAAATTAATTAACAATTAATTATAAACAAATACCAATAAATAAATTTACATATTTAATTAATTATATTTAAATTACTTTCCACCCTATTCCCCTATAAACCCACAACCCGTTTCAGAATTAAATTACGCAAAATTTAAATAACATTAAATTCATTAATTAAATTACATTATAACATAAACACTTTTAACACATAAAATACACTATAAAAAATTCGATATTATTAAATGTTCGATATTTTTATTAACCTATATTATGTACTTCGATATTTTGACTATATTTTAAAATTCGATATTACATTACTTACCTTCAAAACGATATTTTTGATGTCTATATTCTGTCCATTCGATATTCTGTCCAGCCTATATTTTGTCCTCGATATTATGTCCATTCGATATTTTGTAGTCGATATTTTGTCTGTTTACCGGACAAGATATAAGACTAATCAAAGGTGTGGGGTTTCACAGGAAAATACATGGGAATAATCAAAGGTGCAGGATCTTCAAAAAATGAATAATTGTTCCATGTTGTCCAATGGCTTCAAATCCAGCCACTATGCTATTCCAGATTCTGTGCACTGCAGAATGATTTACTGTAATTGGTCTTTACCAGGATTTTTGACTAAGTGCCAATACATGAAGATAGTCAGCGCTCTTTTCTTTTGCACTTCAGCAGAGACTTTTGGCATGGTGCAGAGTTCCACAAGGGTAAACAGAAAGTACTTCAAACGTTAACCAGATCTTGAAAAAGAATTGGAATCATTGCAGACTCCTTACAGGCCATTATTAGTGCAATATATTGATGACCTACTTATAGCATGAGAGACACAAGAAGCCTGTAAGCAGAATACTATTGCGCTCTTAAATCATCTGGTTGAGAATGGAAAGTTGCAGTACTGTCAGAAATAAGTTCAGTATCTGGGAAACAATATCAAGAAAGGAGCAAGAAATGTGTCACCAGAGAGAATGGAAGCAATAATTTAGATGAATCCCCCTCGAACACAGAGAGAAGTCAGGATGTTTTTGGGAATGGTAGACTGCTGTAGACAGTGGATACCTAAAATTTCCATAGAAGCTAAGCCTTTACTTAGGCTGACACACAAATATGTGGCTGATCCACTTCCTTGGGACAATGATTGCATGAAAGGTTTCTTAGAGCTGAGCAAAAGTCTCTGTTGTGCCCCAGCACTAAGAATGCCAGTAAAGAGTTTATACAATTTTGCAGTCAGAGGGTGGGCTGTGCTTTCTCAGTGCTTGCTCAGATGCATGGAGGTGCTCGAAAACCTGTGGCATACTTTTTGACAACCCTTTACCCTGTAGCCACAGGACTGCCGTCTGCTTTAAAGTTGTTGCCCCAGTGAGCGTAAGTCTTGAAAGTAGGCAGAACATAATAATGAGACATCCTTCAACTGTAAGGATCCCACACTCTGTTGAAATATTGCTGACACAAATAAAGACCCAGTACATGACCCTTATCAAAATACAAACAATTCTAGCTGCCGAAAATGTTACTCTAAAACGCTGTCAGGTTCTGAACCCATCAAATTTACTGCCAATAAATGATGATGTTTGTAGTGAGGTTGATCAAGATTGCCTAGATGTCACAGATTTATGCAGTAAGCCAAGATTCATCAATAAATATAAAGCCCCAAATGAGCCTGATTATGACATTTTTGTTGATGGTGCATGTTTGAGAGACAGTGAAAGTATTCCAAGAGCAGCTTCCGCTTATGCTGTTTGCACAATTAATGATATTGTAGAAGGTTCATGGCTTAGAAATATTACATTAGCACAAGTTTCAGATTTAATTGCTCTTACAAGAATTTGCATGTTGACAGCCCAATTAAAGGTGATTATATTTAGATAGTCAGTATGGCTTTAGTGTTGTCCATGGCTTTAGGCAAGTGTGGTCATAAAGAGGGTTCATAACCTTATCTGTAACCCTTATCAGAAATAAGGTGCATGTTAAAAATCTGTAAGAAGCACTTCAATTACCTGCTGAAATTGCTGGATACTTGTTTCCGGTCCAGGTAAGACATGGCTTGGCAGTTCGGGCTGGACTGTTCCCATGAGGCACAGGGTCAAGGCTGATTTGCAAATGGCCATGTCTGAACTGAGGTGGTGTGGAGTGCATAAAAACGATGGATTTAGGCCCAGATCTCTGTACTGGGTGTATGTATGACATTGTTCTGCATTCTGTCCATCAACTGTTGTTTCACATTTTGTCACTCCGAGTGGGATGGATATGCACAGACGTGAGCCTCATGCTCTCCAAGCCACTGGAGTCAAGCTATCCTGGCTGAAGACGGCTGATAGCCAGAAACCGGTCCTAGGATGCTTGATTCCGGTCCAGGAAAGATATGGCTTGGCAGTTCGGGCTGGACTGTTCCCATGAGACACAGGGTCAGACTGATTTGCATATGGCCATGTGTGAACTGGGGTGGTGGAGTGAGCTAAAGAATGATGATGGATTAAACCCAGATCAGTTGACTGGGGGTGAGTGTTTGATTTGCTCAAAAACTTCGTCCATCATCCCCTTTGGTATCGCTTTAATCACAGTACATGGCAGAAACAATGTTGAACACACAGAAAACACATCACAGATAAGCTACATCCGTAGATATTACCCACTCACAGCAGCACTCTACACCAGGACAGGCCATACACTACACTATAACAAAATGCTTAACAATCAAGTTCCTAGCATACAATATATAGATAGATGAGATACTTGTGTATCATGCAATGTCACTGCAGAAAGCAAATTGCAGTAAAAGCAAAAGTTGTAAGTAGTGGGAAAACACAAATCCTTTGAAATGTTATGGTTCAGAGTGTAAACACTTTTAATCGCTGATTTGTAAAACACTGAGACAAGTCCAGCTGAACCAATAACAAACAGAAGCTGAGCCTGCAACCCATAAGCATAAGGGTGAGTAGCTTGTTCAACAACTGTGAAACAGCCATTTTGATGTAGTTGGAGCCCATTTTTGCAACGCCACCCTAAGAACAGTTCTTCATTTAAGGCAACTTCATAAAAGTGGAAATGTTAACAGAGACTTTCAAGATATAGGCAGAGAGGGCAATTGCACAGGGCGACCACTTTCCAAGGGCCCCCCATGTCAAGTATTCTTACTTCCACTCTATCACACCTTTGCCGCTTTCAGAATCTCTCTCTGCTTTTCTCTACTCGTGACTTTTTCTATCCAGTGGCATTTTTAATAACTTTGGATTCCCAGGGAAGACTATCAGCTGTTTTTGTATGAATGTCAACGAATATTTCAATACTGTATGAATTAATGAATCAATGAATGAAAATACTTCTAGAGCGCACTACTGCAGAGGCGTTTTGGCATCCTACTTGCTTGAATAGGCAGCAAATATGCAATAAAGTTAAAATTTGTTCCGAACAGGGGCCCCCAAAATATTGCTCACCCAGTGCTCCAAAAATCCTTAAGATGGCACTGAATGTTAGCTTCTTATTGGGGAGAGGGTGTGACCTAACAGCTAGAGCGGTCGACCTCGATCCTCAGGTACCGGGTTCTAGTCTCTGCAGGGATGCTCAACATCCTGTGATTCTGGGCAAATCCCTTAAAATCCGCGTCCATAACAAAAATAAAAGAATGCATCCATCCGTAACGCAACTGATGCTCATGTAAAGTGATCTGATACCTTTTGGTCTAGTTTGCTCTACATAAAACTTTCCCAAAAAATAACTCCATGACAGGGGTTGTCAACCTGGGGTCTTGAAGCCTACTCAAGGGGTCTGCTACTGTTTAGAAAATGGAATAATATTAACAGATGAATGACATTTACATGAATAAAGAAGAGAATGTAAAATTGAAAATTTTAAACTTTCTGAAAACGTAAAGGAATTTAAATTGGGGGCTAAAAATTAAGGGGCATATTATCAAGAACGGCGTTAAAATTATCACCGGTTTAGCGGCAGAAAACTGCAGCTAAAACGGCGATAATTGGGCTTGATAAAATGCCCTGGGAAATTCCAATAGAATCTCATGCTCACACCAGAACATGGGCTTCTATTGGAATTCTCAAGGGCATATTATCAAGCCCATTACTGTCGTTTTAGTGGCAGTTTTCTGCCGCTAAACCGGCGATAATTTTTAACGCCGTTCTTGATAATATGCCCCCAAGTTAGTATCCTCAGGGTGATTGGTGGTAGTGATGGAGCAAGGATTCGCACGTAAAGCGACTTGCTCTTAATCAAGAACCTCGCCTAACTTTTAATAATATTAATTCAACCTGTCCGTCATTTATTTAGCATTTTCCCCAACACGCGGGTGTCCCCAGGAGGCTTGCCTGTGTGTCTTTTCATCCTAACCATGCTTGCACTACGGAAATGGCTGCTTCGCAGAAATCCAGTCTGCGCATGCGTCGGTCATACCCATGTGATGTGACGCACTCGCATTTTGGAGGGATACTGTTGCACATGCGCATTGTTGCAAACATGGCCGCTTGTCTCTAACCATGCTCTCTGCTTGCCACCGCTGCTTATGCCTATCTGTCTTTTCGCACTAAACCTTAATGCTATAGATATTATAAAGTAAGGGGTGCAGTGTAGTTTTTACGGTGTACAGTGTAATCATTTTTATGTATGATTCTAATTTGTTCTCGCTTACTTTTCATGTACCGCGTATCAATGGGCCTGGGGACGGGGAGCCGCTCCATATTGAAGCTCATCTAAACCCTGTCACGTGACGTGGGAAAAACCCAACTGCGCAGAAGCTGAAACAAGCCAGCTGGCCTCTGAAGCAAGATGCGCCTGGGAACTCACCTCCAAAATAGGAGGAGATGCTGAACTGTACCATAAAATTGTTACATTTGTTTCATTCTACTGTGAACGCTATTGTCTTTCCCTCACGTATACCCTGGGAACTAAAATGTAAGGGGTGGGTACTGTCACTTGCATATTAATCATGGGAACACTAAATTTTAGGAGGTGACAATGACATAACCTCCTCGCTTGACCAATCATAAGTTGGGACCTTGTCACTTGCAACATTTGTGGGTGGTCCAGGGGTCCCAAAAAGGTATAACTAGCCTAGTTTAGCTTAGAGAAATTGTCCGACTTGTCCGAGTAGCAAACCTGTCACTGACCCTACGAACTCTATAGGTGATTGATACAGAGCACTGCGGAGTACTCTGTCCGTATTTTCCACAAAACTAGAAGGGGTGGAAATAGTCTTAAGTGCTGGCGGAGCACTTTGCTGGGAAATTCGAAAACCCAATCGGGGTTACTGGCGGATTACTTGCAGAGAGGGGGTAACGCAGGCGTTGCATCCGAAGCTGTAGGTGTTGGTCGTACCTTGGTGAACCCAGTCCTGACCCAAACCTGAGGGGTATCCTGTCCTGACTGTCCATGAGCTGTACCTGCTCACTTTCTGGTATTCCAATCCTTGAGGGTCCTTGTCCCCGTCCTTCCAAAGCTGACCCGTGGCCAGGGTTAGTCCTCATTCTTGCCTAGGTAATTATTAACTGTGGGTGAACGTCTTTCTATCACTCTTTCTTCTCTTCATAATAAAGCTCTCTTGCCCGTGGTATTGCCCTATCACCTTTAAAGTGATTTATATGCAACTGTTTATTAAGTGATGTTCCACTTCTTTCCCTACCTATAGGATATTATTGAACTGTCATATCATTTTAGTGTGTTCCATTTTCCATTCCCCTTAGTATGTTTGCCGTGAACTTAGTAAGAATAGCATAAGATCTAGGGAGTAGGTTAAGAATATTAGTGCACATATTAGGTCCTTCTCATGTCCCTTGCCTTAGTTTAAGCCTATGCTGAATAGCGTGTTCCCTGATACTCATACTCTGTAGTGTTCCCTAAATTCTCTAATGGTACTTGCCCTAATCCATAGTTACATTGTAGCTTTAATACTGATCATTGATGTACTGATTTGTATCTGCCTCATTATTCTGGCCTATTCATTCTGAAATTTCTTATATAAACTTTAAAACTCATCAGGTGTCTGTGGTCATTTTACAACGTAAATGTTATTAATGTATTAAACGTGAAAGGTATTTTACATCCTTTAGGAATCTTGTTACCTGTCCACTGCTAGCTCCTGATCCATCAGGAGTAATGTGCCTGTGGTAAGTCAGGTACATGAATAGTAAGTGGTGTAAGTGACACCCCCGAATTACTCATAGTAGCGTGGTAAAGGTTTCACCCGATTCATGCAAAACACTGTCATTATATGCACGTCAGGGCCCAGTGCGTGGAAATTGGTAATCTAATGACCCGGGTGACCTACGCGCTCTATCAGTAATTTTCTGGTAGCAGTAGGATGGTTAGGACTAGTTAAGATAGGTAGACAAGATAGTTAATAAACAAACCGTGAAAATAAAATGTGCTGCTAAAATTTTTATATTGATTGTATTGCTTCAAATATTGCGCAAATGTTTTAAAGGGTTTGATATATATATATATGATTTTGCATTGCTGCTATAAGTGTTGTATGTTACATTAACAGAAATTGTTTGTAAGTGTTCAGTGTAGTCCGAATCCCCGGGGAAGTCTATAGCTAACGGTGAGCAGAATCCGGTTAGCTGATGAGGTCGCTTGCCGTGAGTTATTAGTGCATGGTTAGGAAGGACCGGAAGCGCTAATTAGGATCTTTTCGTATCTGAATAAATGATAGCTGCGAGTCCTTTTGTGTAAAACTTCCATTTGTGATATCACCTAGTAAGGGTCACATACGGAAGGAGTAATAGGGTCTCCAAAGCTTGAATGGTAAGCAAGGTAGTCCGCTGGTGAAAGCCTGACTTAGTATATATCCCGGAAATAAGTGGATAAGTCAGGGGAATAGCAGGTTCTATATTGCGCGTGTGGGAGGTTAGACAGAGAAGTCTATCCGGAGTGAATGAAAAGTAGACAGAAGTGGTTTACTTGTAGCGAAAGAAGAACTTTCTCTCTCTTTAGAACACTAGATTGCTACATGAGAGATTGATGGACACAGCCACTGACATGGGAATCGATATCAGTCGATCCAAAGTCCTTAAGAAACCTTACAGAGCAGATTTTTCTGACAGAGACTTAGAGAACATGAATATGGCAGGAAAACAGACCCAGATAAAGGAATTACTGAAAATCCTACAGAATTGGGGAAATGTAGAAAAATGGAAAACCCGGTGGGCGAAAAAGAAAGAAGAGAGTAAGGCTAATCCTAAGGGTTCAGAATACTTACTGAAAGAGGTAGAGCCAGCAGAAAAATTGTGTCCCATGAGAGAGGTACCGGGGGGGAAATATGTCCATGTCCCTTGGTCCCGACAAGATATTGTGTCATTTACTGACTTTCCAAAATTGCGGGAAAAACCAGTTGACTGGTACAGACAGGTCGAACGCTTCATAAAGGTTCAGAAATGCCTTCTGAAAGACCTGGATGGGTTTTTCGACATGGTGGTGCCTGTAGATTTGTGGACCGATTGCAAAATTGAAATTAATTGGCCCAATGATGAATATGCGAGAGACCCTAGAACCGGAGCTCCCTCACCTGAAGTAATGAGGAAGTATGAGCAAGTCATACAATACCTAAAGAAAAAGGTGCCCGCAAAGGAAACTGATTGGACCCGAATAGATAGAACTACCCAAGAGCGCGATGAAACTGTTCACTCCTTTTATGAAAGGTTACTGCAGGTCTTCAAAACTTACAGTGGAATTGATAATGTGGACATGAAAGACATGACCCATTTCAGTTACAGATTCGTGCTAGGATTAAGGCCTGAAATATCCCAGTGGATTCGAGATAATAAAATCAGTTGGCAAGGCAAGCCCATAGATGATGTCCTCAAGTATGCCAAGTACTGTGAGGATGAGATAGAAAATAAGAAGAAAGCCCTAAAGGAGAAGGTGATGTGGGCACAAGTGAAATTGGCTGAACAGCAAGAAAAACAGTTAAGTAAAATGAATAATGCTAATAATGCCCAAAATCCTAATGCTGGGGGAGGAGGGAAACCCCGGGTAAAAATGAGTAGGGAGGAGGCTATGAAGAAGTTCCCCTGCCACGGGTGCGGTCAGATAGGGCATTGGAGAGACGAGTGTCCACATCTGCAGGCTGGTAATGCCCCTGTAAATGGTTTAAATCCACAGGTGCAGAAAGAGGGGATACGAAAGAACCAGCAGCAGGTAAAGCTACCTCCAGTGCCTCGCGCTCCTAGACCGAATTATAAGAATCAGGGTCAGCAGAATGAAAGGGCCGAGGTATGGGAAGGAGAGAATGAGAGAAATGCAGCGATTCCACAGTTTTTGTTAAATGATTCCTTCCTCTGTGATGATCAAGATTGACGGGGCCTGAGGGGGGAGGACAAGGAGTGCGTGCTTGGCGCCTCCTTACCGGTAGACCAGACTGGACCATATATTGAAGGAAAGGTTGAGGGAAAAGACGTCGCCTTTCTGTTGGACACTGGTGCTACCCGTTCTACTGTGAGAACAGTGGATGTTCCTAACCTACCCCTCTCGGGAGAAGCAATCCAAGTAGTGGGTGTTTCAAATCAGATAATCAGTACTCCGGTAACTGAACCAATGGAGGTTTCCATAGGGAACTTCAAGGAAATGCACAGATTCGTGGTCTGTGACTCCAGTCCCGTGAACCTGTTAGGACGAGATTTGCTGTGCAAAATGAATTGTACTATCTTTTGCACACCAAATGGTGTCGAGATTCAGACCCCAGATGAAGATGGCCTGTACAAATTGATGTTAGTAAGGCCAGATACAGAAATTAGACCCCTGTCCATTAAAGACCTTCCGGAAGAACTGCAGTTAAAAGTGGTACCTGAAGTTTGGGATTTCACTGGAAGAGATGTAGGCTTAATGGCAAATGTAGACCCAGTTAAAATAGCAATAAAAACAAATGCTGTTTATCCAAAAACCCGGCAGTACAAGATGAGTGCAGAAGTAAAGGCTGGAGTCGCAACTGAAGTAAAACGGTTGCTCGAAGCAAACATAATACAGGAAGTAATGAGCAGTCCCTGTAATTCACCCATAATTGGAATTAAAAAGCCTAGCGGAAGGTACCGGGTAGTGCAGGATCTACGCAAGGTAAACCAAATCGTTGTACCTTGCTGTCCCATTGTGCCCAACCCCGCAGTGATACTGTACCAGATTCCTTGGAATGCGGAATGGTTCACTGTCATTGACCTGTGCCATGCATTCTTTTCCATCCCATTGCATCCAGAAAGCAAGTTCCTTTTTAGTTTTGAATTTGACAGCCATGTCTATGTCTGGAATCGTGTCCCCCAGGGGTACACCGAAAGTCCATCGATTTTCAACCAGATCCTAAAAAGATGCCTTGAATCGTTAGTACTGCCAAGAGAGTCTGTTCTGGTACAGTACATAGACGACCTTCTGGTGGCGTCTAAAAGTCAAACTGACTGTGTCACTGATACTATTGCCTTGCTGAATCACCTAGGAAAGGGAGGACATAAGGTATCGCCTGACAAATTGCAGTTCTGTAGAAACTCAGTAAAATATCTGGGGCACCAGATAGAGAAAGGAATTCGAAAAGTCACTACAGAAAGGATCAAGATAATTCAAAATATGGACCTACCCAGAACCCAGAAAGAAGTGAGAATGTTCCTAGGAGTTGTAGGATACTGCAGACAATGGATTGTAGGATTCGCAGCTCTAGCCAAACCTTTGATAAAAATGACCAAGAAGGGAGTGGAAGATCCAGTGAAGTGGGATGATGAAAGCATGTCCGCTTGGGTAAAATTGCGAAATTGTCTGTGCTCAGCTCCTGCATTAGGAATGCCTGACTATTCCAAGAACTTCGAATTGTTCTGTGACACAAGAGACAATTGTGCGCTCTCAGTCCTAACCCAGGAACATGGGCTGATCAGGCGTCCCGTGGCCTATTTTTACGGCCACTTTAGACCCAGTGGCTGCAGGATTACCAGGATGTCTGAAAGCAGTAGCTGCTACTTGTGTAAGTCTAGAACAGAGTGAGAACATTGTTATGGGACATCCTGTCACTGTATATGTTCCTCATTCTGTTGTGATCTTACTGACCCGAACAAAGACCCAATATCTCACCCCTAGTCGGCTGACTAAATATGAGAGAATTCTAGTTGGTGCCGAGAATGTAATTATTTCCCGGTGCAATGTCCTGAACCCTGCAACCCTGTTGCCTATTCCTCTGGATGTAGAAGCCGAGGATGAAATGGAGCATAACTGCATGGATTTAACAGAGTTTAGCACCAAGCCACGTCCTGATATCAGAGAAATAGCCTTACTTGATGAGGATATTATGATGTTTGTGGATGGCTCATGTTTAAGACATGAGGATGGAGGTCTGAGTGCTGCCTATGCCGTAGTCACATTGGCGACAACCCTGGAAGCATCTTACCTATGCGAAGTGAAATCTGCACAAGTAGCAGAACTAATCGCATTGACAAGAGCTTGTAAGCGGGGGAAAACAAAAGAGTAACTGTGTATACCGACAGCCAGTACTGTTATGGGGTTGTTCATGACTTCGGCCAACTATGGTTACATAGAGAATTCATGACTTCCTCAGGTACCCCTATCAGAAATGGAAAGGTGGTACAGAACCTACTGGAAGCAATTCAATTGCCCAAAGAATTGGCTGTGGTCAAGTGTGCGGCTCACAGATCTGGAAATGATGATGTGACAGCCGGAAATCGATACGCTGACCAAATTGCCCAGTTTTGTGCCCGACACAAAATGTCCCTCCAAATTGGATTATGGGGTGGTGGAAACAGCTGCCAACTGATGTTGTTTGAAAGTGTGTCAACATGGGAGGAATTGAGAGACTTACAACAGGCAACAGACAGGGAAGAAAAGGGCAGATGGAGGACGAACGAATGCAGAATCAGGAATGATGGTGTGGTGGTGAACCCAACTGGTGTGCCTGTACTGCCCGACAGCCTGGTAGACCCCATGGTCTGAATGATACATGAACCAACACATATGGGAAGGGATGCAATGTGTCGTGTGTTTGACAAAGTGTTCTATAATTCAAAATTCAGGAACCAAGCGGAAAGACTTTGCCAGAGGTGCCTAGTGTGCCAGCAATTCAACGCAGGAAAGAGGACAGTAGTAGAACAAAGTACAATTGGAAAGGCAGAAGGTCCCTTTGTCAGGATGCAGGCGGACTTTATAACTTTGCCCAAGTGCAAGGGGTATAGATATGTCCTGGTCATAGTTTGCCTGTTTTCCAGGTGGGTGGAGGCTTACCCAGCAAAGAAAAATGATGCCATAACCGTGGCCAAACTATTACTAAGGGAATTGATACCTAGATATGGAATTCCAGAGACTATTGAAACAGACCAAGGTGGGCATTTCTCAAACGAAATCTTAAAGGAACTCTGTACAGCATTTAAAATGGAGCAAAGGCTGCACTGTGCATATCATCCAGAGGCTTCTCGAATAGTTGAACAGATAAATGGCACTATAAAGTCCAGACTGGCGAAAATGTGTGATTCCACCAAAATGAACTGGATAGAAGCTTTGCCCCTTGTGCTGATGAGTTTGAGGAGTATCCCGAACCGAAAAACTGGCCTGAGCCCCCATGAAGTGCTAATGGGGAGAGTGATGCGACAGGCATGGGTACCTGGACACAAACTGCTAAGCATTTCTGATGATTTGGTACTAGAATACTGCAAGCAGCTGGGTGACCAAGTGCGTTCTATCTCTCACCAGATTGGAGAGACTGCTGACGATTGGCCCAAGACTCCAGCACATAAACTGCAACCAGGTGATTGGGTGGTGTTAAAGAAACACACCCGGAAGAGTTGCCTTGGACCAAAGTGGGGAAAGCCAAGACAAGTTATCCTTGTCACCACAACTGCTGTAAAGTGTGCTGGTGTACCGAAGTGGATCCATGCCAGCCACACGAAGCGGGTGACCGGAGAAGACGCGACTGGAGCTGAAGGTAGCACAGCTGAGGAGACTCCAGAAGAGGGTCCAGATCTCGCTGACATCGAACTACCGAGCACAAGTCAAGACGTCGAATGGTTCCCTGCCGACGATCAAGTTCTTGATCCAATACGAACCAGAAAATATTCCTACCTAGATAGTGAGTGGGATAGTGAAGGTGAGACAGAATTAGAGGACGAAGCTCAGGTCAACGAGACTCACATCGAACCTGATCAGGAAGTAGGCCAAGTAGGGACAGATCAAGTCATCGACACTCCTCCTGAAACTCCAGAATCTGGAAAGGGACAGATAGTGATTAAAGTTGAAGTTCATGCGGAAGAAAATCAAGGGAACGAAGTGCATGAACAGGAACAGATAGATATAGACGAACGTGTTCAGGAAGCAGAATCCAGATCGCCTGAAAGTAAAGAACAAATACAACTCCAACCTGAACAAGGCCAGCTTAGAAACCAGGCAGAAGAAATAGATGAAAGACCTGGAACTAGTCAGACAGGAGGGGAAATAGACACTGCCAAAACAAAAGTGCCACAACAAAGCGAAATCAAAAGAGTGCACGAGGAAGGCCAAGTTTCCTCTACCACCGAAAGCCACCAAAGTAAGGGTGAACCCCGATACATCAAAAGACTGAGACTCCGAATAAAGACAGTTGAAGAAAAACTAAAAGACCGAAAAAGGGCTGAAAGTGAAAGGAAAGAAGCCCGAGGCAAGTCTCTCAGAAAAGGCGACAGAGTAAAGAAACAGAACAGGTTGTATCGGAGCCCTGAATGGACTTACTTGGTGTTGGAAGAAATTGACGAGCCCAACCACAGTGGCAAAAGTGACGAAGAGTCCATTGCTGATCGGAGTTCTGACGAAGACCCTCCCTGAAACACACCTAAGTGAGCCTCTGGTGTAAAGAAACAAAGAGGGGTTGAAAAGCCACCTGTAAGCTATAATGTCTGATTCAAGTGTCAATGGAAGATCCAAATTTAGGTGTTGCAAAACCTGCTGTAAAATATGCTTATGTAGTGTAGCCATGTTGATAGTGATATGGATAGGACTAACAGTCTTTATACCTTTTATGGCTAGTAAAGACCCTAACTTGTACCCTACTGAACCAGAGACGTTAGACACAGAAGTTGCACAGACTGAAGAAACACCACGAAGTTTAGAAAAACGTGACAATACAGTTAGCCTGAGACACACACGACCTAAATTAGAAGCATCAGATGAAGGTGGACTACATTTTCACAAGATGAGAAACAGGACACATTTAAATGTTTTTGCTAACCTTTTAGTGCATTATGTAGAGGCTATGGAAATAGAAGACTGTTATGTCTGCATGAAGCTACCCACTTCTGTAGCTGAAGGTGTGACATATCACCATTTACCCCTAACCTATGGAATTTCCTGTAGTATATTAGCTAGCTTGTTTTATAGAAGCACTTTACAGTACTACTACTCAAACACTGACGTAATCTTTTCAGAACTCCCTATTCGAGGAAACCTGAACCTTGTACATATTAGAAGTGAGGTGACCCGCTACATGGGAGAATATTTCCTGACCATAGGTGAAATAGACTTAAATGAAGCAAGACAAGCTAATCTGACCTGTTCCTTGCAAGAGCAGGAAAAGATGTTTATAAAAATGGCAGATAGAAGGAGGGAAAAGTTTCAGAAAAAGACAGATGACGAAAAGGATAGAATCCCTAAGTGGGCAGAACATATGGACAACACCTCACAAGTCGAAGCTACTCCTGCATTGTTGCTGGATTTTGAACGGAAAGGGAAACTTTGTCTCCATAGAGAAAGGACAGATTATTATAACAATGTATTCATCGGTTCCAGCGAGTGTGAACATGATTATAAGGTAATTGGAGGTTGGGGTTTCAAAAATGGGTCAGAACCTGTGTTTCCCGGAATTTATTATATATGTGGGAACAAGGCTTATTTCAAATTGCCGGATCACTGGTATGGGAGCTGCTACTTTGGCATTGTTTTCCCGAAAGTATACCATGTGAACAACGCAGCTGGAAGCAATGAAGAAACTAATGGCTTAGCGCGTAGAAAAAGAGAAAGTGTAGGAGAAATTGTAGGTGATATTTTTAGTGCACTGATACCTGGAATGGGGGTAGTTCTGAATACTCACAGAATCTGCAAATTGTCTACAGTAGTGGATCGGTTATCAACTGACACTGCTGCCGGATTTCTGCTGGTCAATACTGAAATGGTTGCAATCAGATCAATGGTTTTACAGAATCGCCTTGCTCTTGACACCTTATTGGCAAAAGAGGGCGGAGTCTGCAGGATGCTGAAGGCGCAACATTGTTGCACCTACATACCTGACAAAAGTATCGAACTCAAGAAATATGTAAGAAACATAACTAATTTGGAAAAAGAGCTCAAACCATTAGAGGTTGACAGTGCCTGGAAGAGACTGACTGATGGTCTCTCCTCTGTAGGTAGTTGGTTTTCTAACTTTGGTAAAAGTCTTCTGTGGAAAATACTGATGCCAATAGCTGGAATAGGTGTGGTTGTATTGATCATCTTCATCTGCTGTAAATGTCAAAAATGCAAAAAGTACACAGTGAATAAGAGAGGAGTGAAGCGAAATATTGATGAGCTAGAATTAGAAGAATTGAGAAACCAGATCTATAAAAAAGCTAAGAATCACCACTCTCATAGAGAAGCCGAAAGAAAACTCAACAATAAGTCTGTTGAAATTGAGATGGATGATATGGAAGAATGAAGTTGGCATCTGTTTCCTTTATAGTGATGATAGTAAATATCATCAAAGAGGGGATTGATGGAGCAAGGATTTGCACGTAAAGCGACTTGCTCTTAATCAAGAACCTCGCCTAACTTGTAATAATATTAATTCAACCTGTCCGTCATTTATTTAGCATTTTCCCCAACACGCGGGTGTCCCCAGGAGGCTTGCCTGTGTGTCTTTTCATCCTAACCATGCTTGCACTACGGAAATGGCTGCTTCGCAGAAATCCAGTCTGCGCATGCGTCGGTCATACCCATGTGATGTGACGCACTCGCATTTTGGAGGGATACTGTTGCACATGCGCATTGTTGCAAACATGGCCGCTTGTCTCTAACCATGCTCTCTGCTTGCCACGGCTGCTTATGCCTATCTGTCTTTTCGCACTAAACCTTAATGCTATAGATATTATAAAGTAAGGGGTGCAGTGTAGTTTTTACGGTGTACAGTGTAATCATTTTTATGTATGATTCTAATTTGTTCTCGCTTACTTTTCATGTACCGCGTATCAATGGGCCTGGGGACGGGGAGCCGCTCCATATTGAAGCTCATCTAAACCCTGTCACGTGACGTGGGAAAAACCCAACTGCGCAGAAGCTGAAACAAGCCAGCTGGCCTCTGAAGCAAGATGCGCCTGGGAACTCACCTCCGAAATAGGAGGAGATGCTGAACTGTACCATAAAATTGTTACATTTGTTTAATTCTACTGTGAACGCTATTGTCTTTCCCTCACGTATACCCTGGGAACTAAAATGTAAGGGGTGGGTACTGTCACTTGCATATTAATCATGGGAACACTAAATTTTATGAGGTGACAATGACATAACCTCCTCGCTTGACCAATCATAAGTTGGGACCTTGTCACTTGCAACATTTGTGGGTGGTCCAGGGGTCCCGAAAAGGTATAACTAGCCTAGTTTAGCTTAGAGAAATTGTCCGACTTGTCCGAGTAGCAGACCTTTCACTGACCCTACGAACTCTATAGGTGATTGATACAGAGCATTGCGGAGTACTCTGTCCGTATTTTCCACAAAACTAGAAGGGGTGGAAATAGTCTTAAGTGCTGGCGGAGCACTTTGCTGGGAAATTCGAAAACCCAATCGGGGTTACTGGCGGATTACTTGCAGAGAGGGGGTAACGCAGGCGTTGCATCCGAAGCTGTAGGTGTTGGTCGTACCTTGGTGAACCCAGTCCTGACCCAAACCTGAGGGGTATCCTGTCCTGACTGTCCACGAGCTGTACCTGCTCACTTTCTGGTATTCCAATCCTTGAGGGTCCTTGTCCCCGTCCTTCCAAAGCTGACCCGTGGCCAGGGTTAGTCCTCATTCTTGCCTAGGTAATTATTAACTGTGGGTGTACGTCTTTCTATCACTCTTTCTTCTCTTCATAATAAAGCTCTCTTGCCCGTGGTATTGCCCTATCACCTTTAAAGTGATTTATATGCAACTGTTTATTAAGTGATGTTCCACTTCTTTCCCTACCTATAGGATATTATTGAACTGTCATATCATTTTAGTGTGTTCCATTTTCCCTTCCCCTTAGTATGTTTGCCGTGAACTTAGTAAGAATAGCATAAGATCTAGGGAGTAGGTTAAGAATATTAGTGCACATATTAGGTCCTTCTCATGTCCCTTGCCTTAGTTTAAGCCTATGCTGAATAGCGTGTTCCCTGATACTCATACTCTGTAGTGTTCCCTAAATTCTCTAATGGTACTTGCCCTAATCCATAGTTACATTGTAGCTTTAATACTGATCATTGATGTACTGATTTGTATCTGCCTCATTATTCTGGCCTATTCATTCTGAAATTTCTTATATAAACTTTAAAACTCATCAGGTGTCTGTGGTCATTTTACAACGTAAATGTTATTAATGTATTAAACGTGAAAGGTATTTTACATCCTTTAGGAATCTTGTTACCTGTCCACTGCTAGCTCCTGATCCATCAGGAGTAATGTGCCTGTGGTAAGTCAGGTACATGAATAGTAAGTGGTGTAAGTGACACCCCCGAATTACTCATAGTAGCGTGGTAAAGGTTTCACCCGATTCATGCAAAACACTGTCATTATATGCACGTCAGGGCCCAGTGCGTGGAAATTGGTAATCTAATGACCCGGGTGACCTACGCGCTCTATCAGTAGCAGCGCAATTACATCAAACAGACTATGGTATGAACGATGAATGGCCTCAGTTGAATTTAGAAAGCTCCAACTTTCCCATTATAATTAAACGTTTTATTTTTTTATATGTTTCATCCATCATGTATTGTTTGATTTATGCTTGTTCTATTTTTTTTTGTTTATTGTTTAGTGGTGCAAATCATGAAAATTCTTAGGCTGAGGTCCGAGGCTTCTAGTTATAGCTTAGTGAGGGGTTCCCGGATTCCAACAACAATTAAGTAGGGGGTTGCCCGATTCCTAAAATGTTTAAGTGGCGATCCACAGAAGTCAAAAGGTTACAAATCATCACTTTATCACATTGAACAAGTGAAGCCTGTCACAAGGGCAGCTAGTAGAGAAGCTCTACTCTGCAGCCACAGCTGTTGTTGTCAATCAGCAAGAATCTGGAAAATTCCCCTTTAGGTGAAGGAACATAGACGAGAACCCATGCGGCAAGTTTGCACACACAAAACATGCTGCCAGTCAGGCCCGGTTCTAGCGGGTGGGCCGGGTGGGCCAGGCCCACCCAAATATAAGCCTGGCCCACCCAAACAGTAGCCTTGGCCCTCAGTAGTGAGGGCTGAAGGCAGGCGCGCAACGTGCAAGTTGTGTGTGTCAGCCCGGGCTGAGACAGCTTTCCCGGGCGCACACACACACACATTTTTAGAGGTCATCGCAGCCCTGCACCCGAGTACTTCACAGGTCTTTGAAGACCATTAACATGTTAACGAGGCTTTGTTTACTTTTTTCACCCCTTCATCTCGGCATGGGGAAAGGTGACGAATCCTTTCTTTGACACTGGTAACCTTTGGTAACCTTTGCCTACTGTCCTGCGGCGTTCTTTTTCTATGCAGCTCAGGCGAAAATAAATTTGTTTATTCTTAGTCACCTTTCCTAACCCCTGCAGTGGCTTATCACATCAGGCTGTGACACAAAGTTTGACTAATGGAGTAGGTAAGAGAATGTGTTGCTACATTTTTTTCTTTTTGAAATCTGCACAGGCCCAGCAGGACACATACATTGTGTGTGCTTCATTTAAACGGTTTTTATCTTGATCATGGCCGGTGCAGGACAACAATAAGACATTACAAAATGCCCAGATAACGCTGGTGATTAATGAACATTCTGGAGAGCAATCAATTGTCTGTTAGTAGTTTTTAAATGCAGATGAACTGATTTGTATCTGGATAGCTCAGTGGGTTACTGCGTTTGTCACAGAGACCCATGTGTTACTTGCAGTTCAGAAGTTACAATCGTATTATAGGACAGTGACCTATGAACTGTCATCTAAGAGCTGCCTACAAACATGAATGGTATAGTTAGTACTTCGCATTTTTTGTTTTGTGATATAGTTAGAACTTCCCCAGTCTTTCGTTATTCTAATGTTGCTAAAATGAGTATGTTTGGACAGATATACATTTTTATCAGTAAAGCTGACCCCCATGGAATACTCTTTAAATCCTAAGGTTTTGTTTCCCCAGACCAAACCCTCTTAAAATATCCCACCCACCAGTATGGATGACATGTGATTCATACAACTTGTAATTCTCATTGGTTTATGTGACTTTCCCTATAGACTGATTTACATACTTGTATGATTCATTGTCTCTGTGTAATGTGTGCGTGATGCAAAATACTGACACACACTACACTGATATGAGTAGCACTATACAACAAATGAAATGCATATGAGAGAGGGGCTACGTAAAGATGAGTGGCACAGTTGGAGGGTGGCAGTGAGGATATCCGAGGAGGAGGTAGTGGGAGTGGCTATGGAGCGATGAGGGGCACTGTTGGAGGGTAGTGGGAGGGGCTATGGAGCGATAAGGGGCACTGTTGGAGGGTGGCAGTGAGGGAATCCGAGGAAGAGGTCAATAGGGAGGGCCATGGTGGGATGAGGGGCACTGTTGGAGGGTGGCAGTGAGGGAATCCGAGGAAGAGGTCATGGGGTGGAGGGGAGAGATGAGGGGCACTGGTGGAGGGTGGTAGTGAGGGAGTCAGACGATGAGGTCATGAATGGGAGGGGCTACAGAGGGGCTACAGAGAGATAAGGGGTACTGGTCTCCAAGAAGGCGGTCATGAGGGGGAGGGGCTATGGGGCTATGAGGGGCACTTGTGGCGTGAGGCAGTGAGGAAATCTGAGGAGGAGGTCAATAGGGGGGTCATGGAGGGATGAGGGGCACTTTCGGAAGGTGGTAGTAAAGGTATTTAAGGAGAAAGAGGTTATTGGTGTGGCGCCAAATAAGACTTTTGCATCAGCGATAAAGGCGGACCTGTCATGGCCTTTCTGTTTTTGTTTATTTAATTAGCAGTCAGGTCATAAGGGCTACTGTGGAACATACTTTAAAGAGTGTGCTAATTACATTTACTGCTATATTCAATGTTTTAAGTTTGAAGATGATTTTTCTAATGTTTTTACCGGGCAAAATGAAAGTGGAGCCCAATGGTGCCTGAAAGGGGGATGGGGCCCGAGGTCAGCTGTGACATAATGTGCACTGGAGAGGAGTTGTGGATATTCAAGCTTGTAAGGGAGTGTTTTGCAGAGTCTGGGGTCAGGTGGAGGTAGTAACGAAGAGGGATTCTCCCTGAAGGCTCGCACAGAGGGAGCCCGAGAAGTGTCACTTGCCTGATACTCCCACCTCAGAAACCTCCTCTTCCCATCAAAGGAACATTACATGGAAAAAACACTTTTTGAGAGTGATAATATTTAGAAAGAGATTTGGAAAAGAGTGCCTTGCAAGACTAAGAAGAGACAAAGGAGGGCCCTGAAGGAGGCCTGCCCAGAAATATATGCAACAAATCGAGCCCGCAGTGGCCCACCCAAATGCACCCTTGGCCCACCCAAATAAAAATTCCTGGAGCTGGGCCTGCTGCCAGTTCACATAAAATAAAAAAGCCACGTTTATTTTGAGGCGTAATTTTCAGGCTTAATGCACGCTTGTTGAGCATACTAAAACCCACTCTCAATGCACAAACACTGACAGAGTTAAAATTGACATCAGCCTTTTATGCATACTAACAGGGTTTAACACATTTAAAAGATGCTCTACATAGGACAGGTGCAGATTCAGAAGTATGTTTAATGAGGAAATACAGCGTTATGGAGTACGAATTCAAGTATAGGCTACTGTGGTATGTATATGTGTATCAGTCAGTATACGACTTCTCGGGCAAAGCACCCAAGCCCACCTCACAGGACAATCTGATGTATCGGTCTGGTATATGAATTCTATAGATGGCCATATTATTAACATTCATGACTTCCTTGAGATACTGGTTTGGTTGAGGGGATACTTTTAATATAATTATAAGTTTTTTTGCATTAGTTATTAGCCACAATTTGATTGATCCAGGCGTTATAGTTGCAGACTTTGGTGTATACAGTTGGGTGGCCCTTCATGGCGCAATCGTATCCCCAAGACACAACACCCTGAAGGTATCCATTACATGCTAGGGGTCCTCCAGAGTCTCCCTGAAAAGGAAACAGAAAGACGATGCATTAGAAATTGTCATTTGTGTTAAGAGGCAGTTAAGAAATAGGTTTTGGGTACTTGAAAAATATGAATGGCAAATGTATTAGTAAATATTCTAAAATCTCATGTCATTTTCAAATGATACAATTCAGTAACAAATAGAAGTTCTTAAGAGGTCCTGGTAACCTGACAAACCACCAGAATAAAAGTAGAATGCTATGGTGACATTATTGAAACATACAACAAGGTCACCGGTTACCTATTATAACATTAAATGTGCAAGTTTCTAAGCGTTCATGTTTCTGAATAATTGAAAATCCATAACTCTTAGAGTGGCTTCATCTTTGCAAATACTGTATTTTAAAACTTGCTAAACATGATGCAAGGAAATTAAGACATGACACAAAACACTGTTAATAATTTAATGAAGTGTGAATAGGCCGATGTGCAGAAGGTTATATGCCATTTATTACTACTGTGTTTGGGAGTGGCCATGATTCATGAGAGGTGAAGCCTTGAGTGGGTCGTGATGCCCCTTCCTTTGCACAAAAATAGTAATAAATACACTATATTATAAAATTGAAATGTGGAGCATTTAATTTTTAACAGAGTTTTATATAGCGCAAACTTGACCCGAAGGTATCGAGTATCAGAGTACTTTATACGATCACCAGTTGCGTTACATTAGGACACATTAATTTTTTTTGTTAGGCATGGGGAGATTAAGTGATTTGCCCAAAATCACATGATGTTGCGAGTCCCCGCCGAGCCTCGAACCTGGTTCCCCACCTCTGAGGTCGACCGCCCTAGCTGTTAGGCCAACGGCTTTCCCCATTGAATACAATGGAGTGCTCCGTGCTTCTGCGGGCCGGTAAAGACCCTTGGAGCAACATTCCAATGTTGTTTGAACAAAGGCCTCTTGGAGCCCAAGAGGATTTCAATCCCCTCGGGCTCCAAGAGGACTTTGTTTAATTTGTTAGAACATTCTGCCTTCTAGTGGCAGAATGTACTAATAGCCTAATAGCTCTTTGTAGCTGGGCTATACCGGCTAGCCGGTATAGCCCGCTACAGTGGGCTATAAGGCTATATTAAATACACTCTGTACATCTATATATGCAGTTTTTGCTATGGCATTGTTTCGTATGTTTTTGATTTAAAAAAGTAGACATTTAACTAAAAATGGATGCAAGTATGCACATTTGTTTACTAAAGTAAATTACTTTGAAGGAGCCTCATGAGTGGGTTGAAAAAATCATTGTAACAGTTTTTGAGACACCGTAAACAGCGTTTAACTCAAGTAAATTTTGTAAAATTGTGGATTGTGGTAATGAATTTGCATTGGAAAGTTGCCCTCAATAGCACACAATTGCAGAGATGCAAAGAATTCCATACCTTATCCACTGTATAAAATGTGACGTCATAAACAGCGCATCATAGCTGTACAAGTTATACTTGTGTCAGTTACGTATAACTCGTGAATTTCAATGCTTTTTTTGCTTTAAAACTGTACTTTGTTATTAGTAGAAGAAGTACATATAAATCTACTTTGCTCTTTAGTGAATTTTTAATTTTTAGTTTAACATAAGTTATATATATAAACACACACGCACATATTTATAGCTCTGATGCAAATGTTGCGCACTAGGCTGGCGCAATGCCTGGACACCAGGAGTGCTTTCCAAAATGCTTGAGGCTGAGCGTTGTAAAGTCCAAACAATCCAAGTCCTGGTTAAACCATTGGACAGCACTCTAAGCAGTGTTTCACTGCTTTTACTCCAACAATACCTCAAAAAGTAAAGCGTCTGGCGCGTTTCGGCTTTCATAGACTTTGCTACTTCTTGGAGGGCTGTCCCATTGTTTAACCAGGACTTGGAATGTATATATATATATATATTCAAACCAGTCTCTCTCCTACCCGCAAGAAGAAGAAAGCGTGAAACAGCTCCGGGGGAACACAGGTAACTTTTATTGATGGTGACGCGCTGTCAGAAATAAAGTGTCCCTGAAACGCTAGGCAGACGCGTTTCATCCTTTCATTCGGAATCTTCAGTGCCCGTTTCAGTTGTCGCCATTTGCAGGGTCTCTTACTCCGATATTTTTGAAGCGGCGGCCACTCACCTTGCTGTAGCCACGCCCTGCTCCTGCCTCACAGGTGTGAAGCTCTCCGCGCTGTACCTGCTCCACTGCTGCATTCTGGGAATTGTGGTTCTCCGCAGGGACCCATATAGTGCAGGGTTGCTCTAAGCTCCAAGTGGTGTATATATATATATACAATACCACAGAGGAAGGCGTATGCCGAAACGCGTCTGGTGTGTTTGAAAGTCTAATAAAATCTTTGACTTTCCCCCCGCGAGTGCTGTGTCTCTTTTGGAACTAAGAAGTGGACAAGGAGCGTGATATATTGCGGTAGCACCCCCCGCAGGCAGCACCCGTGTACGAGTGCGTGAGTTTGGTGCAACAGAAGCAACACATATATATATATATATATATATGTATGTATGTGTGTGTGTGTGTGGGTGTGTGTGTGTGTGTGTGTGTGGGTGTGCGTGGGTGTGTGTGTGTGTGCGTGTGTGTGTGTGTGTGTGTGTGTATATATACACATATAAATTCACTGAAAAAAACATAGGTTTCAGGCACATTATAGTTAGAAATTAGCATTTAAAAAACCTTAGAAATTCACTGAAAAAAACATAGGTTTCAGGGACGTTATACTTAGTTGGACATTTCACTCATACAAAACCAGAGAAATTCCACCCTTATAGTTAGTTCAGCTAACTATAACTCACGCCCCCGCAAAGCACTGCTGATGACGCCACATATTACATCATTCATGACATGGTCAGTGACATCACTGCATAATGATCTGTCCCTGTGCACACAGCAATGTTCTTGTATATTGAGGAGCAACCCTGACACACTGAACACACATTTTTTCATACTGAGGTGCAAAATGGCACATTGAGCATCATCTTTGCAATGTGAAAAGCCCCTGGCTTATATAGTCATGCCATGGCAAATTGAGAGACACATCTGATCGATAGATCAGAATCCTCATATTGCTTGCAGAATCTCGCCACACTGAACATCAAACTTCTTCTAATGTGAGAAGTTTAAAGTTTGTAGATATATATAGCACAGACTATCACCCGTGAGGGTATCCAGACGCTGTCCATGGGCAGCAAAGATTAACTGATTTGCTCTGAATCACAGGTTGCGCCGACGCCGTGACTCGAACCCGGATCCCCAGCTGCTGAGTCGGTAGCTCTGGCAGCTGCACCACATCCTATCCTGTGCAAATGCTTGAATATTGATGAGCAAAACCAAAGGGAATGATGGATGGAGTGTTGAACACTGCAAGCACTCACCCCCAGTCAACTGATCTGGGTTTAACCCATCATCATTCTTTAGCTCAGTCCGTCACCCCAGTTCAGACATGGCCATATGCAAATAAGTCTGACCCTGTGCCTCATGGGAGCAATCCAGCCCGAACTGCCAAGCCATGTCTTCCCTGGACCGGAAACAAGCATCCTGGGACCGGTTTCTGGCTAATCAGCCGTCATCAGCCAGGCTAGCTTGAATTCAGTGGCAAAGTGAGCAAGGGACCCATGTCTGGCCATGCCCTGCCAACCTAGGGCGAACAAAGCAGAAACCAAAAGAGATGATGGACGAAGTGTTGAACATTGCAAGCACTCACCCGCAGTGAACTGAACTGGGTTTAATCCATCATCATTCTTTAGCTCACTCCACCACCCCAGTTCAGACATGGCCATATGCAAATCAGTCTGACCCTGTGCCTCATGAGAACAATCCAGACCAAACTGCCAAGCTATGTCTTCCCTGGACCAGAAATAAGCATCCTGGGACCGGTTTCTGGATAATCAGCCGTCATGAGCCAGGCTTGCTTGAATCCAGTGGCAAAGTGAGGGCCTGGCTTGGCAGTTCGGGCTGGACTGTTCCCATAGGGCACAGGGCCAAGACTGATTTGCATATGCCTGGGTTCAAACTGGAATGGCATGGTGAGCAAAAACACAATGGATTTAGGGCCAGATCTCTGTACTGGGGTGAATGTATGACATTGTTCTGCATTCTGTCCATCAACTGTTGTTTTTGCATTTGTCACCCCGAGTGGTACTGGTATGCTCAGACGTAAGTCCTGTGCTCTCCATGCCACTTGAATCAAGCTATCCTGGCAGATGAGGGCTGAAAGTCTGAAACCGGTCCTAGGATACTTGTTTCCAGTCCAGGGAGGACCTGGCTTGGCAGTTCAGGCTGGACTGTTCCCATGGGGCACAAGGTCAAGATTGATTTGCATATGGCTGGGTTCAAACTGTAAAGTCATGGTGAGCAAAAAAACGTAGGATTTAGGCCCAGATCTCTGTACTGGGGTAAATGTATGACATTGTTCTGCATTCTGTCCATCAACTGTTGTTTTTGAATATTGATGAGCACATGGATTTTCTTGGACACACCCTGAATATTTATGCAACATCTTGATCTATTGTGCAGCTACATGGTATCTTGACCAGTGAGTGTCCTGTCTCCTCTGGCAGCACCGTGGAATATTAAAGCATCATCCACATATTTGTTGTGTGCCCATTGGCTCCTTAGCGAATGATGGGTGCCATCATTGTGCCTTTTTGAAAAGTCTAATGCGGAGAGCCCTCCGTATGGTGTAAACTGGTGACCCAAAGGCTAACTTGAGCTCAATGAAAATATATCAGTGAATGATGCAAACCCAAATCCATGAAAAGACTTATGGCCTCATTTTAACTATGGTGGCCCAGACACTGAATTACCATTGTGTTGGTAGCAGCGCCTGTTCCACAACATCTGCAGGGAGGCCACAAAAAATGAAACTGTGTATATTTTGCCCCGGAAGAGCTCCCTTAGAATGATTATCACATGCATAATCCATGGCGGTTGTTCCATGGTGACATGGCTGTAGCTCCCCATACTATGGGCTCCTGGAGGTAGCCTCCCAAAAAGCAAGGGTCCATGTACACATTTTGCATAACTAAGGCCTCAGACCCACTAAGAGCTGCATCCCAGCATTTGGGTGAGGGGGTATATATATATTTTTTTGTTGTTGTAGGCCGCCATGATGGCTTCTATGGAAGTCCCAGATAAAAAGACCACCTTACAGACTGACATCCAAGGGGCCACCCTTTGTAGGAGTAAATTATCCATTACCGTTCCAATCAGTTGCCTGACCACTGAAGGGTGGAGATGCAGAGAGTCCCCCACCATCACTTTTCACGGGAAAATATTGATGTTTGTGTTTTATTACAGTATTTAATTGATGCGTTAGCAGAGGGATGATTCAAACTTGGTCTGTGGCCTTTAGGTATAATACAAAGCTCAATGTTTAACACATCCCTGTTCATTCATCAGTTACTAAACAGTTTGCCTCAGAGACAAGCCGTCATGCCCGATACATTTGGTTGTACATAGTGCTGACAGTCTTTACAGGCCCCTATCGCCTTTCAACTTGTTCGATCAACAGTAAGTCTCTTTTCTGTTGCAGGTGAAACTATGTATTAAGTATCGTTGGTCAGTGGTTAATTTGTCAAATAAAAAGTGCCAGGGCTCTCCTCAGGAGGCAGCGCTAACAGAAGAAATGTGCTGCGGCAAACTGCTTCATGACTCCCTTAATTTTCTGGAGAGGACTTGGCCTAATGGCTACAGCTGATCATTTCGGAGCTGGGGAACCAGGTTCGAGTCTCGGCATGGCTCAACATCCTGTGATTCTGTGGAAAATCACCTGCCTTCCAAATGAGTGTGTCCTTAACTGGTGCTGTGAGCACCGGTGCTGAGGATTAGGTGCGGGTGCTGAGCACCGGATAGCACCTGCTCAAACTAAGCACTGCCGTTGGTACATCAGTACTTGGCTTGTGATAGCAACCCCTGCACAATGCATTCTGATAGATGCATTCTTTTAAAACATTTTACTTAACCTTCCTGGCATCGATGCTGTTTTTCTTTCGTCTCATCCCCAAACAATCGTCAGCGAAGAACGTTCATTCACGGCGTGGAGGTGTCTATTTTGGCCCACAATTAACTGTGGTACAATACCAACATGGCGCACACTTCCAGTCACACAACAACCTTTCAATGCAAGAACTTCCAACCGTGGCATAACTCACAATGATAAGCACCCCTCCCCAGCAAAATGTGATGAATGGTCCCTATTGCTCCCGTATCTCATAGATATTCATTGTCCATGGGACGATTGGGGGCCCCCTGAAGGCTTACCCCCTCGCACCGCAGGGGCTTTAGGGGCTTTTGTTACACCCCTGACTTCTAAATATTTCTGCAGTGTTGCAGGACTCCTTATTTACCCACCTTAACCTACATTGCACTCCAAAAGATGCAGGGACATATGTACAATGAAATGTCGAAGTATGGAGTTGCACCAAATTTGGCAGCGCCACGCTCCCATATTTCCAAAACACAGGGATGAGCTGTTTTTACAACACTACGGTGCACCCCTTTGTTTTCCCTAGCACTAAAATTGGCTGTCTAACACCAATGCATAGAGGAGCAAAACGCCATGGATGATTGGTTAGGTGCAGGAAGGTGTTCCTTCCTGCACATAAACAGTCAATAGAGGCTATTTATTACTTTATGTGTGTTGCAGAATGCAGCACACTTAGAAGTAGCAAATTCCCATTATTTAATGATTGTTTATATGCAGGAAGCAACACCTTCCTGCACCTAACCAATCATCCATGGAGTTTTGCTCCTCTATGTGTGATGCAGAATGTGGCACCTATAGAAAAAGCAAATACAAGGGAACATACAAGTACGTCTCCCCATTTTGGCTTTTTTAACGCCTGCATATCCTTGTAAATCTGGGGCAGCATCAAAAAGCAATCAGTGTTGCGGTGGACCCACACAGCAACACCCATTGCACGCCCTCCACGCAGATACTTGATTAATGCCACTTTATAAATATGGAGCAGGGTATTGTGCCAAAGGAACGTCTTTAAAAGTGCCGTTCCTGTTGCGCAATGCCCTTGTAAATATGCCCCGCAATCTTTTGATTAATGGTAAAACTTTTCATGTACGTTTTCACGATACATAGATTATACTGGTGCCAGTGCCATCTAGTACTGACATCTGGGCAGTCAGACTGTTGTAATAACAACATTTTCCACTGGGGCAATATTGCACGGGCGCCAGAGAAATCTATATGACTTGCACGGTCCACTTGCAAAACTGCACCAACCCGACATGTTTAAAGTGATCCAACGAGTAGGCAACTGCGGGTCCCCCTCATTTTAATTTTATAAAAAGTCTGTGTAGTAACCTAGTTCCTCTTTTCCAATCAGCTTTGTGTATGTTTGATGTTTGGAGGTAGAACATTCAGGGGGATAAATCATTGTGTGTTCCATTCCAGGTGAAGGGTAATTGTTAATAATCTTATTACAGTATTGCAATTAATGATGCCACAGAGTCAGTTTAAAGAACTGCAAAGCTGCAGTGATGGAACGTGGAACGTGGAAAAGTGTGCAGCACTAACTCTACAAAGAGCATGCCAATTATGTATTTGGCGGTGCTTGTGCAAAAAACGTCAGACCTCATTTATGAAAAGTGTTGCATCACTGGGGAAAAACAGCGATGCAACACTTTTCATTGCGCCCTCCTTCCGACACCTTGGATGCGCCATATTTACAGTACGGTGCTCCATGTTGCAAGGATTGCACAGATACATCAGGAATCCTGACGTATCTGGTGGCACAGTAATGACGCATTGCTGGAGTGTGTCGATGACCTGACAGAACTCCAGGAATGTGTCATTACACATGGGGCGGGTCCCATGGGAAAGGCCTTGCATCAAATCTTACGCCTGCTTGAGGAATTGAGGCAGTCAAGTCCTAGAAGTGGTGCAGTGAAATCTCATGGATTTCACTGCGCCACTTCTACGAGCCTTTTTTACGTGGGAGCGCCCACCCTGCATACATTATACCTGACTCACGTATAATGTAGTGCAGGCATTTACAAAGTGGCGCATTACTAGCTGCGTCCCTTTGCACATAGGGTGCAGTATGGCGCATTGATTACGTTGCTGCAGCATCACTGAAAAGCGACACAACAGCAGCGTAAGGCCTTCATAAATAAGGCCCTCCGGGTGTAGTGCAACACAAAGCATTGAGCTATAGTGCAAAAGTGAGACAGTTGCATCTTGGATGGGACTTTGTACTTGAGATAGACCCTTTAGAACAAATTCCTAAACGATGACAACCAGCAAATCGTAAACCACATAAGATGTGCTAATATTACGCGAAGGAATATCACCTAATGAGCCTCGTTCCCCTTGTTCGAGTCTGGTTCATGTGGCCCATGGACTCACACAAAGCTATTTAACTATTTCAATAGATTGGCTTAGGACCAAGCCTGGGGCCGCTTCTTCTGGCTCCACCATGTTACTTCCCATTTGCACACAAAAGGAGGGGTTTGCTTTTGGGCAGCGCAAAACATTTTTGACACCTTAACTACATCAGCTTTTGGAGGAAAGTAGCCTTTGCATATGAAGGTTGAATGCTGCTGCCATCTGTGTCACTTCGCATGCCCACCAATATACGCTTTCGTCTGACAATGAGGTGCATAAGCCCACGAAAAATGGCGTTTCCATGCAGCACAATCTAACTCACCCCGCTTTCTTATTTCATTCTTTCTTCTTCTTAAAACAAGCATTTGCAATGCAATCGGTCTCACCTTTGGGACCACCTTATATGTATTTAGCTATGCAGCACATTAGCCTGGGTGCTGGTGGAAAAAAGAGTCAAGCAACACAGCGAGCAACTGACTAATAGCGTGCCATTTTTTAATGTTATGAGACATAACATTAAAAAATGATTAGTGATGTCTACCTCCCTGTACAAGAGTTTCTTTTCCGAGTAATAATTCGGTAAAATGAGATTCTGGAGGAAAACTTAATTAAGGAATTCTCTTCAGGACATACTTTCTCAAAAATCCGTTTCACAGATTTTTTCCTCCTCATAAACGGCATTCCCAGGATGTCGACTCTATCCTGGTTTATGTTCTTCACGTCAGCAACAATTATTGTTGTTTTTGTTCCAGCAACACAAGCTCACTTGGGAGGACTCGCAGGTGTTGAAATTAAGAACTGTTGATAATGTTCTAAAAATGATGTGAGTAAATGATTGACATACGGATGTGAACAACTGCTAAGTGTGATAGGAAAAATGCAGTGCAAATTTCTTTTTTCAAAAAGGGTGAGTTAAAATTGGGCAGTGAGAGGAAAACTTTTTATTGATATCTCTCAGTTCTCAAGTCTAAGAAAAGTGCAAAAAGACAGCTTTCAACAAATAACTGTCATGATGATTAACTCGGCCAACATGTTTCAGCAATTGAGGAAAACAACTCATCCTCTGCCTTCTTCAGGACCTCAACAGTAATGCTACTGCAATGTGAAAAAATGAAAATACAACAAATTGGAATGAATAGGTTGGAATCAATACACCCATATCACCTGAAATCCTAGGTGTAGACCAAATCCTCTGCACATGGCATGATGCAAATTGCCACCGTAATGCATGGGGATCAAACCTCACCTCACCTGGCTGCGGCTCAGGGAGGGGGAGCACCGCTCTGTCCGTCGGTACCTCCGGCGGTCATCCGAACCTGCGAGTCCCCCTTCAAAGAGAGTGGTGTAGCCTTTAGAGTCACTACAGTGACACTAAGAGGAGACCCAGATGATACCTTAACAACCGCATCAACTTCCACGCTCCCAAACGTCATCTCCGATCAGCCAGCCACGCCCTCGCCACCGTCCCCCGCATCCGAAGAACGACAACAGGAGGAAGGTCCTTCTCCTACCTGGCCGCCAAGACCTGGAACTCCCTCCCGACCGACCTGCGCCTGACCCAAGACCACCTCTCCTTCAGGAAGAAGCTCAAGACCTGGCTATTCGAGCAGTAGCAGCACTCCATCCCCCCCCCCCCCCCCTAGGGCCTTGAGACCCTCCGGGTAAGTAGTGCGCTCTATAAATGTCGGTGATTGATTGATTGATTGATTGATGATGATGAGGCATGGCACAATAGGTGACTGATGGGAACCCGTCCTTGTGATTAGGACTTTCAATTGCTTTATGATGATAATAAGCTTCCCTTTCATAGTGAGGGAGATAGTGCTCTTTCAGATTCTCTCTTATTGAGTGTTATAGTTACACCCATCATTCATGCTAACATAGAACACGAAGGCCCTCATGCGCAAAGAATACATTTGGTAAAAGTGGTCACAATCTGAGCACTGACTTTTACCGAATGAATTGGTATTTTTCGAACCACCCTATGTACTCATAAGTCAGTTCACAAAATACTGAATTGTAGTGGGTCACAATTTTTCCGACCTCATGAATATTAACGAGGTTGGTTGCACATAACAACCCACTAGTATTCGCTATTATCACAGAGATGGCGGCCTGCTGGGATCAGCAGGCCACCTTGTCTGTAATTGCTTTATATTAAGCAATAATTTTTTTTAATGACACACATTTAGCCTAAAAGAAAACAGGACAGCTTTTAACAAAAGTTTTCTTTTTTCAATAAGATTTAGTAAGAGTTCACACTCATCCCGTGGACCACTGCCAACTGTCCCTGAAGCTTTTCTCAAGATTCCCAAAGGACAAGGAGTCCAAAGGGACCTCCCTTCACCTTTTCAAATCATTCACCATCTCAACTTGGGAAGCAGGGTCGGATTGGGATCACAATTGGGATCCGTTCCAAAAAGTGGCCCACATTTCCCCGATCATGACCTTTCATGAAACACCATTTGGTTTGTCTCATTGAATTAATTTACAGAGAAATGCTTAGTAAATTAAGCATTTTAAAACTCATAGCCAGTAACTTTGGTGAAAAACACTGCTTCTGGCAGAGCGGACAAGATGAAATTAAATGGTCCAAGGGCCACACATCGGCTTTGGCTAAGGGTGCCACCTGACCGGTTATTTTACCAGCATAAAATGAATTGTAATGTCCTGGCTGGTATGAAAAGGAAGAAAATCACCAAAAGCCGGTATGCTTTTTTGTCTAATCATTATGTACTTTAAACAGTAAATGCAAAAGCATTTAAAAATGTATTCTAAACTGCCTTAATTGACAGTGTCTGATAGTTAAGCTAAACAAAGGCAGATTTATATGAGCATCAGTTATATGACACAAGATCAAATCGATTTTAGGTGCCAGAGGTTTATTTGATTTGCCCAGAATCACAGGATGTTGAGACAACGCCAAGTTGGGGGTGGGGGGGGGGGGGGGAGGTTGAGGTAGGCACAACAGCTATTAAATGACCAGGGGTCCCAGCGAGGCCCAGCGCCTACCCTTCCTGCCCACCATGACCTCAATGTGAGACTAGGAGGGAGACAACCATTACAATGCGGTCTTTACACCGCAATACCTTTACAACACGGTCATTACAACGCAAGTTGTAACAACGACTTGCGCTGGATGGCGCTATCTACTGAGGAATAGTATGATTTACTATTCCAACCCCTTCCTTACTGTTACGTAAGCTGAAGTTGGAATAGTAAATCATACTATTGCTAAGTCCAGCGCCTCTAGTGCAAGTCGTTGTAACAACTTGCGTTGTAATGACCGCGTTGTAAACGTATTGCGATGTAAAGACTGCGTTGTAACATCATACATTTGACTAGGAGGGGGAGGGCTCAAAAGCCAGGCACTGCTTCGGGCTAGGCTTGCATATTACACATTACAGGGTCCGGGCAAGTGCTATGAAACGCAATAGGGCCCTACGGGTGGTTGACCAATGTCCTAAAAAAACATGGGCCACAGGTGACCCGTATGCACCAGCCAATCACCCAATGCCTGACTGCCCATTTTCTGAATCCGACGTTGCTTGGAAGTCAGTAACTTTTCAATGTTTTGCAATCCGAATATGCTGGGAAAATATAGATACATCAGGGAAAGAATCACCATTTGGAAGGGACGTCCAACACACACCCATTCCAAATACAGATTTTGAAACCATTTCTAAACCCATTTAGTGATCTGGAAAACCTTTTCAGATTCACTAACTTGGTTTAGTACATTTGAAAAAGAGTTTTAGTATTTACCAACCCTCTTATTTACCTAATCAGAGGGTTTGCGAATGCTAACACCCTTTGTACATAAGGAGCGAAGTGCTGTATTGTAACCCTGAGCAGAGCCTGATGTTCTCACCTGGCAGGTGCTTTGCCCTCCCTTCATGAACCCGGCACAGATCATGTTGTTTGTGTAGTAGTACGGATAGGCTTGCTGGCATTCTGCGTTGGAGATGATCGGTACATTCAGGCACTGGAGAACCTTGGGATACACCACTGGAAGAACAAGATGCGATCAGATGAAACAAAGTGAGGATTTGTTACTAACACAAAGCTAATTTAAGCAAAATGTTGTACAAGTAAAGATTGGAAAGATTTTCACATTTCAAAAAACGTAATTTGAGGATGAACCCTTTAGTAAAATATTTTTTTGCGAGAGAATTATTTTGTTAAAAGTCAGTTATTGCTCAATTTCTTTTTTGCAAAACCTACTTTAGAAGGGTTGTTCCACCAAATGCAACCATTGCAACAGCAAGGTTACACAGAATTATGCGAGGAGCATATCCCTGCATTTATCTGGTGGAACCTCCTCCTCTATGGTGGAGGACGGTCACCCCAGTGCTTTGCAACTGCGAAATTGAGGTTATTATCATTTCATTTTTCCTTCTGCTGCAGCTTTACGAGCGTACAGGGCTGCTCTGGTGACAGAGGAGCAGGGGGAGGAATAGTGGCACACTGTAAGTGCACATGGCTGTTTGACTGGCTGTCATGTGCACTTAGCATGTTCTCCACTCAGGCTGCATTACAGCCTTGGTGGAGATCATGCCCAGGCTCCCATTCCCTGGCTGAGCGCCATACCACAGCACTCAGACCAATCACAATGCTGCATTTCAGCATTGTGATTCGTCCAGGAGAGCCTCAGCCTGGGTGCTTCCTGTTCCTTTCTGGTCGGGAGAGACGACGATGGGACAAAGGAGGAGGTAAGTCTTCTTTGTCCTTTTTTTACAGAAACTACTCTAATTACTCAGTAGTGATTAGAATTTGTCCTAGACCTAGTTAGCCCTAAACTGTGCATATACTTTCTGCAGATTGTAGAAATAGTATCTATATTTTTGTACATTTCTTTATAAATTTAGCGCAGGAGTTTATAGTCGTGCAGTAGCCAAAGAAAACATTTGCAATATTGTGTAGAGACAAACATAGAAATGACCTACGTTGCTGTTTTACAATTCTCAGACATAGACATAATACCATGCACCTGTTTATGCATTCAAAAATAGACTTGGGCAGCGCAATTTTACCTCCATTGGTCACTGTATTTCCCCATCCAGATGTAAGGCACCAGGTATCAGTTGCTGCACAGCTGGTTGGCAGAGCAATCGGAGTGACGTACTGGTTGTACTTTGCCGTCTGAGAAAGCTTGACCAGCATGATGTCGTTATTTTGAGTCTGGGAGTTGTAGTTCGGATGCTTGATGACTTTAGATACTTGTATGGCTTGTTCCCTGCCTTCAGCGATAGTTGTATCATATTCACCTAGGTAGGCTACCAAGGTGTTGGCCCTAGCAGGGAAAAAAACATGGATGAAGATGAGAGATCCTAGACAATATCAGTGACAGGCAGAGGAATGTAAACAAAATGTTACATTGAAAATCTGTATGCCAATCCCAAAGCATCAGCTCTTACAAATGCCAAGCACTCTTCCAGATTCCACCTTCGAAAGGAGTGTGCTTAAACCACTCTTAAAAGAGGAGAAAAAATAAATAACCACCTCTATCACTTGTTTACCAAATGTACTATTGCCACTTCCACCAATAAAGTAAACAGCAAGCATAATCACTTTAATACTCCCACGATACTCAAGTGCTTTAATAAATCTAAATGGGTTAACAACGACCTAAAAACAAACACACCCGCTACTTCTGAATCACCTGAATAAACAACGCTTTGAAGGACATACCGTCTCATTTCAAGACCTTCAGGAGCAGTACACACTAAACAACTAAAAAGCAATGCAGTATAAAACAATTGTAAAATATCCTCAAGGCATTGAACCTATTAACCCTTCAAATGCTCATGACGAGCTCAGCTCGTCATGAACCACGGGCGTCGTGTGCTCATAACGAGCTGAGCTCGTCATAACGGCCAGAACGCTCGCACGCAGGCCTAATTCCCCCACTGTGCTGAACGTTCTATGAAAACGGGTGTGGCCGTGACGAGCTCAACTCATCATGAGCACACGGCCACCATGGCTGAGCATCAGGGCGCTGTGTGTGCCCCCGCCCCCGAGCACAGCGGGGGAACAGCCCCGCAGGCAAGGGGTTAAGGTAAAAGGAAGGCTGTTGTCACTGTTTCACACCAATTACCCTCCCTGGTGCTGAAGTTCTACCTAGATGAGCAACCATCAGCAAATAAATCAGAAGCAGCCACATTGTTCCATTTGTCTGTCCCTCCCCTGGTGAATCTATGAAAACTCTCCTCACCACACAGACCAGAAGCAAGTCTGGGAAAGAGTCATTGGATGCTCCACATCAAATTTGATCACACATTCAAGTTATTTCAGTTTTTGAGGACTTCTTGATCACTTGTCCCATGACAACCTCATCCTCCCCGCTAAGTACAACCTGAAGACGAAGGGCGGAAAAACCTTAAGCTTTCTGGCCACGAAAGCCTGGAACAACTTGCCCAAAAAACTTAGACAACAAACCCTCGAAAAACCCTTCAGAAAGCTCTTAAAGACCTGGATATTCAACCTCTCTGATGATTACTCCAAGGCAGCCATCCAATCCCCCTCCATCTCTAGGACCGGTCATCCAGGATTTTCAGCGCCAAGATGCTCCCTCCGGAGCGAACGTCGCGCTCTAAAAATACCCTCACAAATATCACATATATATATCACTTAGCAAACTTTATATAGGGGGCCTATCAGGGAATACCTTCTGCAGTGTAGGAAAGCGCCTATTTTTGCATGGTTGAACCCACTTTTTACCTGATGTTGATGGCTTTTGTCTAAGTGTGCCCTGGGTTCCTGCCAACCAGGTACCCAGGGCTTATCTGCTTTCCCTAAAACTACATTTTTGCACACCCAATTGGCAACTCGCGGGCCACATGTAAGTCCCTTGTAAAAGGTACCATGGGTACAAGGGCCCTGTGACCAGGGATGGCCTCTAGGGGCTACAGCATACATTGTGCCACCCTTAGAGGCCCTGTATTCTGATACACACACACTGCCATTGCAGGCTGCAAGTTTTGGTGTTCTTTGAGAGTATCCTTGACCCTGGGGAAAACCTGGTTCTAATCTCAAAAACCCAACTCTCACAACAAAGTACTTACCTTTAAACCGATAACTTCATATTCCTCCCATAGGATTACATTGACTACTTTTTTTGTGGAAAATGTTCGAAATGTGGAGTTGGAAATTGTATGAGAACTTAAGAAATTGTATGTTTACAAAAACCAACTTACTTACTTTTTATTTAGGAAATGTCCCAGTGTGATGTCTAGGCATATCACACTGAGTAGGAAAAAGAAACTGAAAGGTAAGCTAAAAAGTCATCATAAAGTAATTGCAAAGTAACTGATAAGTAATTTCAAGTGTTTATGAACATTTGACCTACATGTAACTACATTCAACTGCATTCAACTGTATTATCAGAAAAGTCCTATATTTACTTACCTGTACCAAGTCTGGCATGGCTCTAAAAATAAAATGTAATAAAGAAATATTTTTATACAAAATAGTTGGCCAGAGTTCAGTCTTTGAGTGTGTGAAATCATGCCTTGCTTGAGTGTGTAAATAAATGCTTAACACTACCCTCTGATAAAGCCTTACTGCTCGACCACACTATCACAATAGAGAGTAAGGTATTATCTACTTTAACCTCCGTAAGTATTTAGTGGATTCACTGGACTCTGTGCACACTATACCTTACTTTGGAGAGAGAGAAACAATAATCAACCTATGGGGCCTCCCGAGAGTGACAGGCCACTACAAATGTGCAAGTTGCAGCGTTTGCCCATATACCAAGAATACCAAGACACTACAATTGGAACCCAATAAAACCTGGACAATCAGAGGGCAGACTAATTGTAACAGTGAAAACGTCATCTACAGATTAACATGTCCTTGTGACCTACACTATGTAGGAATGACCAGTAGAAAAGTAAAACTACGCATTGGAGAGCACAGGAGCACCATCAGGTGCAAAAAAAACTAATACAAGACTCACTGAACATTTTTTGTCGGCGGGTCATACACCCGACTACTTACAATGGACAATTATTGAACAGATCAAACCAGGAGCCAATCTGAATCAACGCCTGTTCGAGAAAGAACAGAGGTGGGTATATAGACTTTCCACCCACAAGTCCGGTTTGAACGATAACATCCCGTGGAATACCGTGATGGGCTAAGCATTTTCTCCTTTAATTATGTTAATTCTAGCAGAGCATGCTCTTACGAACCAGGAGGCTGCTCTCCACAACCAGCAGCCTATTTATGCGCGATATTTCTCTATTGAAATACCTAGCCAACATTGTTAGACCAGCCTCTGTGGTTTACCTGCCATTCTTTCCTTGACCACTCTGTTTAAATCCCATTTATCCAATTATTTTCTGCTCAGGGCAGGAGTCCGTGTGATATTAAAACCCTCTCCTCCCGCCAAAAAGAGAAGTGGCCAGCATGATCCCTATGGCAACCAGACTACCGGGTATCTTGCTGTAGCCAATCTGCGTTTGGGCAGAAAGAACCGTTCCCTCCCCGTTAACGCATTCTGATTGGCTTACGTAGAATCACGTGCCGAAAATAAAATGTAATAAAGAAATATTTTTATACAAAATAGTTGGCCAGAGTTCAGTCTTTGAGTGTGTGAAATCATGCCTTGCTTGAGTGTGTAAATAAATGCTTAACACTACCCTCTGATAAAGCCTTACTGCTCGACCACACTATCACAATAGAGAGTAAGGTATTATCTACTTTAACCTCCGTAAGTATTTAGTGGATTCACTGGACTCTGTGCACACTATACCTTACTTTGGAGAGAGAGAAACAATAATCAACCTATGGGGCCTCCCGAGAGTGACAGGCCACTACAAATGTGGAAGTTGCAGCGTTTGCCCATATACCAAGAATACCAAGACACTACAATTCTCCTCAGGGCAGGAGTCCGTGTGATATTAAAACCCTCTCCTCCCGCCAAAAAGAGAAGTGGCCAGCATGATCCCTATGGCAACCAGACTACCGGGTATCTTGCTGTAGCCAATCTGCGTTCGGGCAGAAAGAACCGTTCCCTCCCCGTTAACGCATTCTGATTGGCTTACGTAGAATCACGTGCCGAGGCCACGCCCAACCAGGAAATGCTAAATGTTTACTTTACCGGTATCCCACGGACAATCCGGTTATTCCACGGGGCACCTCCAGCAGTAACCAAGTAGGTTTTTGCTAGACGAACAGAAGTCGCAAGTAAGTGCAACCAGGCTGACCTACGTGCGGGACAACAACTCACCGCACCATCCCATTGGTTTTACTTTACTGTCCGACCTGGGCAGCTCGTAGCTCATACTTTGCATCTGTTTTCTAACCACTTACAGGTGAGGGACACTTGCCGTCTTGGAAATGTTGGTGCCCATGAAGCGGTGGCTTCCGCCTCTAGCGTAAGCTTAACAAAGTCGCCATTGTGATCCACCATAGCGACATCACTACTGCACATAAACAAACCTACATAGCCGCCCACAACGCAGCACAATAGAGATCACTCTCTCTTACTACGGCCCCCCATTTTACACTAGATCCCCAGTTGCCAAACCAGTCCGACACCTCTCTTTGGCGCTGACTCTGTACTTCAGGTACAGTCCGGTAAAAATCACTGAAGCACTTTATTCCTGATCGCAATAGATGGACCCTACTGTTTTAATTTAAACGCTGGCATGACTCCATCTATTGATCCTTCGATTGTGATTATGACCAGCGACATATGTGTTAAATGTAATTCATTGTTCTGTCCACCCTGGTATGTGATCCCAACCTTCTTTTGTTCCCCCGTCTGTCTTACAGGTTTTTTTCCCGAATAAGGAAAAACGCACCTTTTTACACGAGATCGCAATTTGCAGTCTCCAATTTGAACTAGGGCAGGACGCGCCTTCGAGTGTGCGGACCACCCAGTTCAAAATTCACGGTCCTGACAAAAACCAAAGAATCACTTCAATGGTTGAAACATGTAGACCTAGTTATCAGTAGTTTTTGTAGAGTTTCACATCTCACATAGCACACCTCGCTATTTTTAACGCACTGTACTTCTCAAGACACCAAAGCCTACCTAATTAGGCACAGGTGCCACACTGTTTTTATAAGGGTTCAAGCACTCAAGAATAAATACTTGAAGTGAGTAGTTTTGGCCCTTTTTTAATACACTTTTTGATAGTTATGCACACATAAAAGAAAAACTAACCAGCTCCACTGTAGTCAGGTGTCGCAGCACACCCTGTGGGCATTCGGCCTATGGGGTGGGACCCCGATGATGAAGCATGTCACCAACCAGGTTGGTGAGTGAGGGGTCTTCTATAAGGATATGCATTATCCGACAACGGGTTGGGGCATATTGTGCTGACTCGAGCGCTTAACCCTAGACTCAGAGAAATTGTTCTCTGTCTTTTTGAGGGGATACTCCTCCTTTGTTTTTGTATAGTGTATAGAGAGCCAGAATCCTACATGCAGTCACTGTCAAGGTGGAAACACTATTTTTGAAAAAGTGCTGTTCGTCTGTCCAAAACCCACCCACTGCTGGCTCATGAATTCAAGTGATATTCTAAATGTAATCTTGCCACAAAACTTTGTAGGTAATACTTTCTTTTAATCTACTTGGCTGACACACCAATGTAAAGTAAACCTGCTCGAACTATTGGCAGTGGTCACACTCCTGGAAGTCAGAGCAAGCTGGCAGACAGTAAACGCCATCAGTTGATCAGTGGTTGAACTCAATGTGCCCGATCAACAGATTGAAAGTGAACTGTCGCTAACAACTAATCATGTTACCCGTTAAGATAATAGCGAGTCTACTAGTCTGTCCACCTTTTAAACGACACGTCCATAGCAACCACAGAAAGGCGAGACTGTCATAACAAAGTGAAATTTGAGAAGTGCCCCTGATGAACAAACGTGCATCTTGTCACTCTCAGTGGCCCTATTTCCAGATATATATCCTGTATCTTGTGTAAACAAAAGAATCTTCTCTTGAGCAGTTATGATATGCCTATGCATTCACCCTATGCATGCCTTCCTATATCCTGCCCCTTTATGAACTCCTTGACTTCCTGTTCCTCTGTTAGACAGTCAGGACTACCCAATGGGCTTCTTAGACCCTTATAACACGTGCATTGAAGGTTTCTTTACTTCTCCACCTATTGTCTCGCCTTTTCTCCGCCCCCTCCTCTGATCTGTCCTCCTCTGATAGCTTGTTGTGTATGCTTTATTGTTTAAAAATTATTACATGTGATTAATAAGAAAAGAAAAAAAGAGGCAAAGAAAAAAAGAAGGATGGCCAGGCAGACAGAGGTAGGTTGCCAGTCTAGAAATAAGGCACTCCAGGAAAAAACACACCAAAATACAGTCTGTGTCCTCAGGCTACTACTTTCAATGTCTTGAACTGAACTATTCATGGAGGTTAGATCAGCTTTTGATTTTTTATATAACAAATAACAAAATGGCAGCAAGCTTGGGGTCTTCCGGTGTGCTTTAGCTGAAAGAAAACGGAAGGTAAAAAAACACTAGCACTTTTCTGCTGCATAATCTATTTGAAGATGTGTACAGAGGTGCAGTGCATTGGTGCATACAATAGATGGCACGACTGGTCTCATGGTCGTGGTCGTGGATGTCTCAGGGTATTATTGCGAGCAAGCTGGAATAATATTTTACTTCCCGTCCCCATTTTAAGGCATCAATGTAGCCACCTCCTCCTCCAGAGCAGGGCTCTAAATGCCCCGGGTCCTGTCGATGCTCAGCATCGGTAGTTCTCAAAAGAGGTGCTGATATGGGTCGGTATCGGGCTCTCCCTTTTTTGCTCTCGCCTTCAGCATGAACCTTGGCGCTATCAGCCTTCCCTGTTTTTTTATAGAATTTCAACGAGGCTGGTTTGTTATGTATACAGCCTATGGCCTGTGGCCCTATTATGTAAAGAGTGCACTTTCACTGTGCGCAAACAGGAAAAGTGCGTCCTATTACATGGAATGAGCTGCCCCCAGGCCAATCGCGAACTTACGCTGCTCTGGAGGCAGTGCATTCTTGTGAAAACTGGTATGGCTGCTTTGAAGCCCCTCCGTGTTTCACAGTGCAGGCGGCAACCCGCCTGCACTTTTAAGGGGGATTAGAGATCCCCTTTCAGGCGGGTGCAATGAGTGACTGCACCGACCTGCACCTCCACCATGGGAGCCCCCTCACTCACTCCAGAAGGCTGCCATCAAGGGCGGTATTACAATAAAAGTGAATTTTTTATTGTTTGCGCTGGGCACACCTTTTAAAAGGTGCGCCCAGCGCAAACAATGAAAATGTGCCCTATTACCATGAATGCGCTGCCCCCAGGGCAGCTGCGAACATGCGTTGCCCTGGGTGTAGCGAATTCCTGTGTGCCTCCTAAGATCTTCTTTGCCTCTGCGCATGCATCTGTATTAGGACACGGGCGCAGAAGCAAAGGGATTCCCTTATTTGCATCGTGCCATGCCCGCATGCAAATGTGGGAATGCCCTCTGATGATAACACTAACACTTTGCGCTGTGGTACACTCTTGGCTCTGAGGTCCTGCTTCACTGAAACACAGAGCAATGGGACTTTGTCAGTAAATATGCACAAGCATCCTACCCTCTCACACTCTGCTGTCATGAAGCCCCCGTTATCTCTCTGGCTGCTTTACACTCTGGGGCTGCACTGGCATTGCTGCTTGTCCCTTGTGGAGTTTTTGCCCTTCATTCAATACCATTGGTAACTAGCTCATAAAATGTGTCGGTCATTTAAAAATACTAGTCATTTCCCTTAAAAAATCTTTTCAGACACACCACAGATGCGTCGCATTTACAATGCAGCGCACCATGGTGCATTGAGGGGCAGATGCGTGACGCATCTTGAGGCGCACGGGCGGCGCATTGCTGGAGTCACGTCGAAAGAGCGACGCAACTCCTGCAATGCACAGGGGCCACCCATACTCAACATGGTGCCTCACTCCTTATGCCTGCTTCAAGCAGGCGTAAGGATTTGATGCAGCAGCGTTGTAACACTGACTCAGTGAAATCTTTTAGATTTCACTGCGTCAGTTTTACGTGGCTTTCCTGCGAGGGAACGCCCACCCTGCGACAGAACGCCCACATGAAACCTGACGCAGGTTTCATGTGGCGCAGGGCTTTACAATGTGACGCATCTGCCTAGATGCGCCACGTTGTAAATAAGTCGCAACGTGGCACATGGTTTACGCCGCCGCTGCGTCACAAAAGTGACACAACAGCGGCGTAAAAGTGTCGCAAGGGGCTTGTAAATCTGCCCCTCAGTGATTTGCCCAGAATCACAGGATATTGAGCGTTGTTGCCGAACCTCAAACCCGGTTCCCCAGCTTCGAGGTCGACCGATCGGCTTACATCCTCTCTCCTTTGATTGGGAAGAATATGTGTGCTGCCACAAAAAAGTTGTTGTTCTCCACACAGATGTAAACATTTTATTCATTTATCCAGCTTCCCGAGGTGAAACTTTCAGGGCTACATACATGACGTTGTATTGCTAATAGATTGTCGTAGATAACTCGATAATTCATAGTGGTTTTCTCTGGCAGCAGCAAAGATGGGAGGAGGGCAGTCATTGACCTAAATTATTTTTTCCGTCTGGTTGACAGTGCATTCAGAAGCCAGACCTACTGGCATTGCCAATGCTCAATTAGTAACAAGTTTAGAAGTGCAGTTAAGAAGGTCAAACTGTAGCAAGTTTTGAAAACTGCCCACAAGGGGACGAATTACAGAAATATCCCAATGGTGCAACGACCAGTTTTGACGCCCTGTGCTTTTCTGTATTACAGAGTGGTGCACAAGAGTCTGTACTCATATTGTAGTACCAATACTGTCCACTGGAATACTAAGCATGAACATTTGAAGAGATACTCCTACATCTGAGGGAGCAAACATCTTTGCCTTTGCACCGGTGCCGTATTACAGACAAAAACGCAAGGGCGGAAGGTTTCTAGAGAAGTACACTAACAGCATAAACAAGAAGTGTGAACATTTGGTGTGCTTCACACTGGTACCTTTTGCTTGAGGGCACAGGAGGCCCAGCATTTACCTGGTGCTCATCATGAATTAAGATTGTTTAAAATAGTATGTTTTTCTGCATCTATGGACCACTAGACATTCTTTTATCTTGAATTATAATAGCAACAAAAATGTTTCAGAGGTAAATGAGTAATGGCATCATTCCCTTGTTCTGATCATGTACCCAACTGTACATTTCAACAACTGATCAATTTTATGGAAGAAAAATACACTCACGGCTGATAGCAATGGGCGGCTGATACGACCCAGTGCTGATTGATCAGAGACCCTCCGCACCAGCGACCTCCATTGCACGTGAAGTAGACCTGCCAGGGAGCACTGTTTCGGGGACAGTTGTAGCCGTTGACTACATCATTGATATCTTCAACCTTTGTCGGGTAGGCAGCTGCAAGAGAGGATTCAGGAGAAACTTGAAGAGGTGTAGGTCAGATGTTCTCACAGTTATGGAATCAGATACCTAGTACATACAGTAATGACCAATAGCTTAATCGCCTATCCTAGGCAAAGCAGTGGTAATAAGTTAATAATAGGTTGCCCTTAACAACTAACTTTTGTAAAGAGTTATCTACACTTGGGGCTATGTATTTCTGACTTCTTATATTCCTAGGTAACTTAAACATCTTTTGTGGGAACCTAGGAATATTATCTGAAGAGAATAAAGACAACACATGAGCAGAGACATTTGAGAAAAACTGATGTTTCAGGAGTCGCCATAATGTTTCTTTTTTTTTGTTGCGAATTTTGTTTAGAAAAAAATGCAATCTGGTTTCACATTTCCATGATAGAATGAAGAATCAGGGGAGACACAGGAATCAATGGTGTGACAGAGCCCCCAAGGGTGGACTAGTACAGCCATAGTGTACATAGCTCATGATTAGCGCAAAAGGGATCAGATATAAGACTACATAAACTACCTGAATATCACTCCAGAACCCTAAGGATTAAAACAACTTCTCAGCATCTAAGAGCGCAATGCAATGATTCCTGTTCCTAGAACCAATATGTATTGTTTGTTAATGGAAATGGCTCCCATTGTAAGGTATGTTATGGTATGTGTATTTGTAGAGAGCACATTTCACAGAGTAAGGTATCCTAGCACAGTTTGGGCCAAGCCGCGGCCTGGCCTAGGTGAAGAGCTACCCCTTCAGCTTCTTGAGGTACTCAAGAATTGAGGAGGCAACCCTGATGTTCAGGGGCAGCTCGTTCCAGGCTTTAGGATTGAGGTAGGAAAAAGCATGACCATACGTCCTAGTTTTAAGTATGTGTGTGCGCATGATGCATGCGAGCAGGAGTTCGGCTGAGCGGAGTTGTCTGATAGGTTTGTGGAAGCTGATGTAGTTGTTCAGTTAGGCAGGGTTATATTGTGTAAGGCTTTGAGGAGAGTTCCTTTGTGGATGAGGAGCCAGTAGGATTATTTGAGGTGCCGGGTGATGTGGTGCATGCAGGGAAGATGGAAGAAGGCGAGCCTGGCTACTGAGTTCTATATGGTCTGGAGTCGCCTGGCCAGTTGAGTGTTGATTCCAGTGTAGAGGGTGTTTCTGTTTTCTGGTTTCTGGTAATGAGAGCTTGAGTGATGGTTCTGCAGGTGTTGGTGGAGACACATTCGAAGACCTGCCTTAGCATCCTTAGTGTGTGGAAGCAGGAGTTGGAGACTGCATTTACTTTGCCAGTCATGGTGAGTTATTGATGTCTAAGCTGAGGTTCTTGGCTTGGGTTGTCTGTAGGGGGAACCGGTCATAGATCTGCAGGCCGCCAGGTTGAGTCCCACAGTGAGGTGCTTCTGCTGAAGATCCCAACTTCTGTCTTGTCAGTGTTTAGATTGAGGCAGTTGGTTTTCATCCATCCGACAACTTCGGTTATGCAGGTGGTGAAATTAGGGTGAAATTGGGTCGGTGTTAAGTGCTTTGTTGTAGAGGAAGAGTTATGAGCTGGGTGTCATCAGCATAGGATAGACATTGATTCCGTTGGTGAGGATGGGGTTGGCAAGAAGTGTAAAGATCTGGCTCTTCAACTAACCGTGCGGAGCCTAGCACCTACACACCTGCTCAAGCGCCTCCTGTGTGCATCCACTGCGCGTCTGTGCTGTCGCTAACACAGGTGTGGGAGGAGGAAAGCCAGGGCAGTGGGCGGGGCTGGGTCCAGGAAAGTGGGAGCAATTAAGAACAGGAGAGCGGTGAAGTGACGGGAAGAGGCAAGGAACACAGGGAAAAAAAGAGGCACAGAAAGCAGTGAAGGAGTGAGGAGCAAAGGAAAAAGAGCCAAAAGGCACAAATCTGTAGAAAAAGAGCAAAATATGCACAAGGAAGTAGTGGCACAACAACAAAACTAAGCTCAGAGAAACAGGCAAAATAGCAAAGTGATCATAGAGCAACAGTAGCAAAAGAGCGTATTAAGAACAGAAAACAGGGGCAATAGCTCAGAAAGACAGTGGAAAAAAAGAGAACATGTTCACAATAGGGACAGAGGCAAAACAGCGAGGTCAGCACAAAAGAGCAAGCAGAAAAGACTAATCAGCAAAACAGAAGCAAAGCAGGCAAACAGATGGAAGAGAGAGTGGAGCGACAGTCAGACGGTGCGAGAGAGAGAGAGAACGAGAGAGAGAGAGAGAGAGAGAGAGTAGGAGAAGGAGCCAGGGTGCATCGGATCGCACTAGGAGCGGGGTCTGCGAGGGCTGGGATTGGTCACCAGTTTACCTGCTTGCCACACCGCCAGTACCAACAGGAGAAGGAGCTTCATCGTTGTGCTGTGCTTGCCTTTGGAGCGTTCCACTGATCGCAACGAGTTGGAGAGTATTTATACACCCCTGGCTATCAGTTCCCTTACGTTAATGATAACATGAACTTTATATTGGCAACAATCAAAGCCATAGGGGGTGATAAAACAAGCATATGCTGATGCGATAGCTTTGTTTTCTGGACATGTTCCACTGTGTATTGAAATAAAACCCGGCGCGCTGTGGCCGTTTTAGTGGATAACTGGAACAATTTCTCACTATAATCGCACTATCAATTTAGAATTTACACAAGACGGGCCTAGTGCCAGGTCTAAGTCACCTTCTAGTTCCATACATTGATTTGGTCGATGGTGAATGGAATTAATTTCTTATCACTATAGAAATGTGTTTTTTTTAACAGAACTCAACGTGAATATCCGGAGGACACAGTCAAAGTCAAATACTTGGCGGAGCTATGTCAGATTACACCTAGACAAACAGGGCAGCCCTACTTCAAGGTCGGAGCAGTAATTGATTTCGTTTTTGTATTTCTTTTAAGCAGTACAATGTTGCATATCTATTAGTAAAATTACAATTTGCAAACTAAAAAGGGTAACAGTTAATTAATGCGAAATAATAACTTTTCCAGAATTTTAGCAAAAAATGTACAGAAGAGTTAACATTTTTCACCTTGAGTAGAGATCATCTGTAGGAGCACGTGGTGACTCGTACTATTCACTAAGACCTCTCACTGGTACTTGCTTTGCTCTGATTCGTTCTTCCTCTTGCTTAGAGCTTGTACAGTGCTATACTGCCAGCCCGCCACTACGGAAAGCTCCAAGTCACCAGTCTTCATCTTGGGCAACAATTTGAACCTGCAAACTCACATCATGCTCCAGGAGGAAAGGTTGTGGATCTCAAGGAGATGGAGTTGATGCTCTGCCCCTTGAGCCAATGAGTTGATTTTAAACTGGTGATTCAAGATCTGAGACTGGATAATGCACAGTTTGCTGCCATTTTCTGTACTCTACTCCCGGGGCACTGTAATATTACGGAAGAAGGCATGCTATTCTGCAATACAGATAACGCCGGAGCACGTAAAGTGCACATAAATTGCAGGCGCTATCTAGCATGGAGGTGTGACCTCATACTAATAAGGGAAACAGTTTACCTCTGTGCCTGTGCCCTATTTGGATGTGGACCCAGAAGAAAAGAGGCCACAAAAGGTGGCAAACTGTCAGTGTGCCCACTGAGTGCGACCCTTGTAAAGGGCAAGGGTCCAATGGAACCCCAGACAACCACCTGCAGCCGGGTGCATTCACAAACTGCTCTTGCCTGCAGAGGGATCTCTGCTCCTCTTTAAAGTGCAAGCGGGTGCCGCTTGTGCAGAGAAAGACAAGTGGCTGATTCAAACATGACTGTCCTAGGGCAGCGCATAACTTGTAAAAGGGAGCACTGTCCTGATTTTCACTCAGCGCACCTGTTGCCTGTGCTCTCAATTGTAGACCACTGGCAGGAATTGCCAAATGACACACAGCCCTTTTCAAACACCCTCTACAAGCACTTCCGCAAGATTACTTGATCATATATTTCCGGTTCTCATCACACTGAATGGATTCCCTGTTGAAGCAAGAAGTGTTTATACCCTAGCATGTATTATCCATCAAGGACTTTGTTATATCCTGACTGTTTTAATGTATGTTTCCCAGGCTAGCTCAGCCAAAGGGAGAGTTGGTATTGGAATGTTGGTGTGAATGTAAAGTGAAGCATGGCATGCTTGGGTGGCTGTGTGGATGAGTGGTGACAGTTGGAAGATGGGCTGAGCAGCAGGCAGGCTGCTCCTGATGGGGCTGGTGTAAAAGGATCACCTGGCTTATGGACTGATGTTTATAATTACCTGCCTGCAACATGGAGTCACTAAAGAAACTTCCAAAACTCATATCAGCTACCTGTGTTAAGGCACAACATATTTTGGCGACGAGGATGGGACTTGGACTTAAGCATGCCACAACATTTTAAAAAGTTGTCTACGTTTTGGAAATTAGGAACCCAAAGGAACATAAAGTAACTAAGAGGAAAGTGTCACAAATGGAGCTCCCGGCAAGCCAGCCCCACCAATGTCCTTGCCAATGGACAGCCCCAGCCTGGATATGCTCCTATGGACTTTTAAAAATAACTTTGTAACAAGTAGGTTAGTGGTGTGAATCTCACTACTTCCACATGTGTGTGAACCAGAGGGGTAAAAAGAGTCTATGGCTTGTTGAAAACGGCCACTTACATTTTCGAAAGCCATCTTCAATGCTTACTACTGAAGCGCTCCTTCATTGTCTTTGCGAGTGCACTGGATCGGGATATTTCTACACACTACGACGAGTGTCTGCACAGAAATAAAAGGTATTTGTGTTTCACTTTGTATTGTGGCAGTTGGTCTCTGTCTCTATGACAAGACATCTTAGGGGAGACACAGGTGAAATTTGCATCCTCTGGTGAACAGCAATAACTTCGTAGCTCAGACTCTTTTCTTCCGGAAATGCCATCTTTAAAAAAGTATAATACAATTAAACAATCTTTCTTCCGGAGTGCCTGTAAGTTCTGGAACTCCATCGCACTGGACATCAGGACACTATTGTCTCATATTGCTTTCAAAAATAATTTTAAAACATCTGCTGTTTCAACACTACTTCAGTCCTTTGGGAACTCATTGTAGTGACAGTCATTCTGCCCTGCAAGTCTGCATTCTTGAATGCTTGACTGATATATCCTCATATTATCCCGTTTTGTCTTTCATTAAAAGTCCCTTATGTATCTTCATACAAAATAGCTTCCACCATGGGTTCATGTAACTGGACGCATTGTTGGCCCTCCCTGGTCACTATCATTGTGGTCGCAATATTGATATCCTGTAACCCATAGGTTTTCCTTTAATAAAGCATTAGGGCGCCACATTAGGTTTACTCAGAGCCACCAGCAACAAAAAAATAAAATAAAAATATGTTACACCTGTTAGCCTTAGGGTGGTTGTCTGCTTAAAACCTTTTGCCTTCACCACTACTATTTTTGCTGATCTCTACTTTTTGTTGGCCTTAAGACTCTGGGCACTTGACCACTGCTAACCAGAGCTAAAGTGCATGTGCTCACTCCTTAAAGTATGATAACATTGGCTTATATCCAATTGGCATATTTAATTTACTTATAAACCCCTTGTAAAGTGGTACTACCTTTTCCCAGGGCCTGTAAATCAAATGCTACGAATGGGCCAGCAGCATTGATTGTGCCACCCACTTAAGTAGCCATTTCAAACATGTCTCAGGATTGCCATGGCTTCTTGTGTGTGCAGCGTATGCTGCCATTTCGACCTGGCTAAATAAACCTTTTGCCAGGCTCAAACCCTCCTTTTTAATACATATAAGTCGTCACCCTAGGGGAGAGTGCAGTATATTCATAAGTTGGACATGTACTCTTAAGTTTTACCTACCTCTCCCATAGGAAAACATTGAGTTACCTTATTACATTTAATAAGCTGTAACCTCCAAATGAAAACAGGTAAGTCATTCATGTCTGGTGTCTTTGAATGTGTAATCTAAAATCCTAACTTATGGTGAAATTGGATTTTAAATTGCACATTTGAAAAAGCCACTTTTAGAAAGTTGGCATTTTCCCTTCTTAGCCATTTAGTGCCTGCAGTCTGTCTGTTGGTGACATGACTGGGTGTAGCTGACAGTCGGGCTTTGTGTACTTCTCCTAGATGGCCCCACACAATAGAGCGCTTAGGCTTTCCTAAATGGGCATCATGGCAGAATGGGAGGGAGGAGTTGGCCAAAGCTAAACTTGAAAAGGCTGTGTCCTGCCGCAACACAAAGGGCTGCATACTCCCTGTAGTTAGCCTGGAGCCATGTCAATGAAGGGAGGGCACCTTTGCACTTCAAAGAAAAGCCTCTAGAAGATTCCCCCACTTCAAAGACAAAACTGGGTATAAATATTGGACCTCTAACACCAACTCTTCAGTACACTTCTAGACCTGTGGATACTCTGCCAGGAAGAAAGACTGTTGTCCTGCTGAAAGGACTGCCACTATGCTGGACTTCTGCTCTGAAGGACTGCAGAAGTGCTGTGCTGACAGGGCTGAGCACTAGCTTCTTTCCCGGACTGTTTTGCCTTGTTCTTGAAGGCCATTACTAAATTAGCCCTTCAACAGTGCATAGCCCGTGTGGCTCTTGTTAGGCAACTACAGACCCACAGTTAACCTCCACATGACTACTAAGCTTCACTTCCAGGGCACTCTCCCCCTTTCTCTGCTCAAAATATTAGGCTAGCCTGAAGAGAAAACAACTTTCAGTTCTTGCTGGACAGCAGCAGTCAACAGGTAACTGGATTGTGTCAGTTCTTAAAGAAATTAGTTGCCAGTTATTTAAATGACCTATAATTATGTAGTTTATTCCTAAGTCCCTATGACAAATTTTGTAGGATCTGCAACCTACTTAGGTTCAGAATATGCCAACTGTCTGTAGTCAAGTATTACCATAAAACATATTGCCCAGAATGCAAGTCATCCACAGCTCATGAAAGCTCCTGTGACGAGACCCGAAAACTTCAACTGTCTGAATAAAACACAACTGCTTGAAAGTAGAGTAAATGCTTGCTTTGGTAGATAAAAGCATGTGTTATGTAGCACTTCACTTTCTATTTAAAAAGCCAACCTTCCCAGAAAGCTCATTACAAGAATCTGGTGCAAATATTACCCTCAAATATGCCTCAGGGGACGGGCATAGCATGCCAGAACTGGTCACTAGGCTGTGGAGCAATCTAATGCCACCCATTATATTGAAGCACTCACTCTGACACAAGGTTGGTTCTTTTCTGAGAATACTTTTACTCGATTGCAGTGCCTAGTGATGCATCTGCATAAAGTTCCTTGTTAAGTGTTCTCCTTTCCAACTTAGCTTTGGAACTGGAAGACAGGTGGAAACAGATCCCATCCTTGTTGTCTGTAGCCTCATTATCAGAACATTTTTAGAAGATTGCTGAGATTATCTACTGTCGAAGATCTGCTCTCATGGGCAGGTGGTCACTGACCAGCGTAAGTGCCTCATTGCCACCTGCATTGCTCTCAAACATACCAGTCTTGTAGGCTTAACAACTAATATCTTCTTTCAGAGTATGGGGAGAGGCCCACAAGCCATCTAAGCCAGAGGAGGCTATGGCCTCTGCTGCCCTGGCTTTGGACCACACGCCATATTTAGAGATCCCCACTAGGCTGATATGGATCTCTGCTTGGTCATTGGAGACACCACTGTGGTGGTACCATTGAAGATACTTAAGCTTTGCAGAGAAGGTGCCATGCTTAATACACCCACTCAACATAATGTTCTAGTTTCTGAACACAAACTCCCAAATCAGGACTTCAATTTCAGAAAAACAAAATAAAACAAACTAGTTGTCACAGGAAGTGTTTGTCTACCACTTGGGGCTGTGCTTTTTCTACCCGGGATGACCATAATTTCTCGAGTTGCCTGGTGGTCACTGGTAGAGAGAATGAGGGATGTTTGCCCTTAAACAACTAAGGAGGAGTGAACGTCACTATACCCTGAAGGCCCTGTGTTAGATGAGCCGTCAGGACATGTTTCCAAAAGTGGAAACTGCTGAGGCTCTCCAGCCAGAGACCCAGCGCTTCCTCCAACTCTGAATAGAGCAGAAGAACCGTGAGACTGGTGTGGTGTGGTGAGAACACTGCACATTTACTCAATGCACTCTCACTTTCAAACTCTAATTGACCCCACCCCAACCGAAAACATACCACTTCACCCTCCATGTGCATCAAAAATTGCATTTATTCACATTAACAGAAACTGAGGAAAAATCACAATATGGCACTCAGACCTGCAAAGTAAGTTATAATTAACACAGTACCCCAGTTTAATTCCCATCAAGAGGGGATATATTTGGTGACCTTGGTTTTCAGTTTTAAAGGTGTGGACTTCCTCCAATATAGCAAAGTTTCCTGCTCACATGTAGAAAAAAAACATGTGTTGGCTACCACAACAAAGAAACTGATTCATCAAGGTGTGGAGAAACACATTTTGAACATAAATTCACCTTTTCATACTGGGACATAGAGATCAATCCCAGCATATCATCAGTATCAAAAGACAATAAATTATTTTGTAATCAGGATTGTATATATTTTCTTAATATATAACTGTCAAAACATTTTCATGATGTCATCCTGACAGCATTAATGCATTGAAGCAGATAAATGGCCACTGAGAATTTACCTACTTCCTGTAAATTCTAACGATATAGTCCCCCAGATTGTTATGAAAATTGTTTTATTAATGACTATCAGAAAAAGAAAAAAACAGAAGGAAACGAAACAGTTAAGTTACTTAATTCAAAGTAAAAAAAGAAAATCCTCTAGTCAGCTACCACACCAAAGCATTCCTTCAGCATATCTTTCTCTGAGTCTCCATGTACTGCATAATTTGTTTAAGTTAATTATTATAAGTGACCACACCACAAGTAAGTTGATGTTCTTTATTGAGGTATAAAATCAACGACATCCATAGCCCTGCCAGTCAGGAACAACTGCAGGAGTGCAACTTAGAATGTTGACAGTGAGAAGGGTCAAACCACCAGGAGCAGGGGAGGAGGGGGAAAACAGAAGATACCAACTCAGGTAAATATGCAATTACAACACATCTCCTACCCCATAATGGAACTGCACACCAATATGGTTAATCACCACATTATGTAGTCTTTCTGCCACTTGGGTCTGCATTCCCCTTTCCTTAGATCATGCTTGATCCTTGGACTGTCTTCCTCGTGATCAACCTTCCCCTCAACAGTGACACTTGCTGCATCAGTTCCATTTCAATTGTCCCTCCCAATGCGATCCCTGCTCCATGTCTGACCATATTTGAGAACTACAACATTTTTTTTTATCCTTGCAATTATTTTCCTCTCTGAGAACCTCGAGCATCCCGAGTGTACTGATCTGGGGAGCTTGACTTTTACCTTGTCTCCTACCTTCCATGTCCTGCCTAGTTTCCCTAGACCTTCATTATATTTCTTGACATATGTTTCCTGATATTTCCTTATTCTTTCTGCCATTGGTCTCTTGCCATCCACTTCCTCCTCCTTTCCCCTCAGCCACAAGGGACTCCTCTTAGTGCCCGGTTCTCTTCCTTTTAGGGATTTAAATGGAGATATCCCAGTCACACTGTGTGGAGTGACTAGGTGTGACTAGATCATTTCATCAAAGGCTTTTCTCACATTAACCCCACTACTTCCATTAAACTGTATACACTCTTTGATCATGCGGTTTACTCTCTCAACCATTCCGTTGGCTCTCGGACAGTACAATTCCGTTCTTTGATGAGTTATAGCAAAGCTATGTAAGAACTCACTCATTTGTGACGAAACAAACTGGACCCCGTTGTCCATCACTAATATTTGTGGTACTCCTTCTGTCCTGAAAATTTCTTGCAAGAACGCTATCACTGCACTTGTAGTCACATTTTCCACAATCTTTATTACCACCCACTTGGAGTGATAATTTACCAGGGAGATGATGAATCTTCCTCCCAACCCTTTTACTTCTAGGGGTCCAACAATGTCCATGGCTAATTTCTCCCACGGTGTGGTTGGTACTTCAACTGCCGATATGGGACCTTTCCTGCTTCTTTCAGTTTTATCACTCATTGCACAACTACTGCACCGTCTGATGTATCTCTCCACTATAGTGTCCATACTTGGCCACCAGTAATGCACTCTGACTTTGTTTTTTGTTAAGCTGCAACCTAAATGGCCCTCATGTGCCAAACTTACAATCCTTTCTCTCATGTTCTCCGGTGGCACTAGTTTCCTCCCTCTGTACAAGTTCCCTTCTTGGAAGTTTAATTCATGTCTGACCTTTCAAACTCCTTTTCTTCCTCTCCGAGTCCTGCACTTTTCTCGGGCCAACCACTAGCCACTAATACTTCCAGTTTAGGTAACACTACATCTTCCTCCTTCGCTTTTTCCCACTCCATTCTATTGATTTCTTCTCTGATCTCCGCCATTACATGTTCTTCAACATAGTCATCTTCTGTACCATTACTCTCTATGGGTAGATGGGATAAACAATCTGCGGCCTCATTGAATTTTCTGGGGATGTACACCCTTCTGTAATTGGAACCCTCCAGACCTAAGAACCATTTTGCTATTCCTGGAGTGGTTCTCTCAAGGTTTTTTGTGCAGAAGGCATTTACTAATGGCTTGTGATCTGTGCGGATAATGAAAGGTAATCCCCACACATTAACTCGGAAGTGCCTAACTGCCAAATAGCAAGCTAGAGCCTTCCTCTCCACTACAGAATACCGTGACTCAGTCTCAGTGAGGGACCTTGAAGCAAAGGCGATTATCCTTTCTTCCCCTTCTACTCTTTGGCTAAGAGTAGCCCCTATTCCTTTTGTGCTGGCATCCGTAGTTATTACAGTGTTTCTTCCTGTATCAAATTGGCCAAGAAAGGGTGCATTCATTATTTTGCATTTCACATCTTCAACCGCCCCCTTACACTCTTCACTCCACTCAAATGTCACTCCCTTTTTGAGTAGATACCTCATGGGAGCAGTAATTTTTGCGAAATTCTTAATGAACTTGGAGAAGTACTCCACCAGCCGAAGACGGATTTCACCTCTTCCTTTGATCCTGTGCAAATTTGATTGCCTCCACATGGTCAGATTTTGGCTTGATTCCATCCCTGGAAATCACAAGTCCAAGATATGTAACCGAGGTTACCCCTATTTGGCACTTGGATTGCTGCAGGGTCAATCCTGCATCCCCTAACCTCACCAACACTTCCCTCAACACCCCCACCACTGTTTTTGCATTTTCTTTGGGTCTTATTATGTGTTGATATTTTTCCAAACAACCAATGTTTTCAGTGAAAACTTATTTGAACTCTTCCACCACTTCTAGGCCACACCCGCTTCTGTCTACTAGCATAACTGGCTCTTCTGCTGTGGGGTCTAATTTCAACCCTAGGTCTTTCTGGTGTGCCCATCCCAGCAAGTTGGACCCCACCTTTGCCACGTAGACTTTCCCTACAGTGCTTCTTCCTTCAAAAGATATTTTAATGGCGACCATTCCTTCCAGCGGTATAGGATCTCTGTTGTAACCAACCGGACATGCATCCGTTTTTTCCAACTTTACCCCTCTCTTCTCAATTCTTCCCTTGTATGTCTTCAAATTGATAAAAGTAAACTGCGAACAAGAATCTGCATATACTTCTATCACTTCTCCATTAAGATCAATTTCACATTTTGGTAAATCAACCATTCTGACTGAGTTTTCATCTTTGTTATCTATGCATAAAACATATCCTCCCTCACTTACATCACCGTTGCTTACTAGATTCACGGATTTCTTAGAAATATCCTTACATGCTCTTTCAAAATGTCCCTTCCTGTTACATTTTCTGCAAGTCGCTGTTCTTGCCAAGCAACACATGTTGTTCGCTAAATGTCCTGTACTGCCGCATCTGAAACATTTCAACCTGTTATCCTCATTGTATTTCTCTTTGGTTTGCTCTTTGTAAAATTCTTTTTCCTTTATATTCTTTACAGCATAAACTTCTCTGTTATCCTCCTTACTATCACCAATTTTATTTACTTTGCTCCCTTCATGTATGTTCATCTCTTTCACACATTCAGCTGTGTGTTCTACACTCTTGGCTATGTCTATAGCATTTCTCAAATCTGGATTACCCACCAACAATTTTTCCTGAATTTTCTTATTGTTGGTACACCTCACCAACTGGTCCCTTATGAGTGACTCTGTTAGATCATTAAATTCACATGTATTAGCCAACCCTCTCAGGCATGCTTCTCATTTTTCCATTGTACTCTTCCATAAAACTTGTGTCTTTCTAACACCACATTTATCTTGTCAGCATATTGCAATTCCAGTTTCTTTATGCTTTGGTCATAAATATCCATGTTCCCTTCTTCTCCTACTCCCCCTTCCAGATCTGGTAGGCTGTCGAAAACTCTCCTTCCTTCTGTTCCTAAGTTTATCAGGAGTATTTTCTTCCTCCTTATAGCTGAAAACCCGCTTGCGCCTATTGCAATCAGATATGACTCAAACCCCTTTCTCCAATCTTTCCATGGCAGCACTGGCTCCCCTTCCTCTGTTAGGAAAGGCAGCGGTTGATTCATGCTAGCTGCCGCCATCTCTAAGATGACTTACTTTGTTTGTGAACTAAACTGACTTCCTATGAAATACTGCTACCACACTGATGCACCTCCCTGTAGTTTAAACCTGCGCAGTTTCCCTTCTCCAGTTTTTCCACAAATGCATTTATCTATACCCCTGAGTTTGCTTTGTTTCCACTGCAACCTCCTATTTTCCTCCTATGTCACACAATTTTACTTCAAGAAACAGTTAACTTTTACAAAGTACAATTTTACACTTATGCAGACTCTGTTAATATTATAATGGTGCTGTACATTACTATTACCTTAAATTACTATTGCATTTCAAATTATCTTTCACCATATATCACTTCAATACCTTTCCCTTAACCACTCCCTTACTTCACTATAATTAATCAATAATGCCGAATCCTTTACTACTGTGCCCCCAAACCCTCAGAATGACCCTGATGGAATCTGAGTTCCTTAGTTAATTTGTTCCTCCAACAACTTGTTCTGCTTCCTTACACAGTTATTGAGGAATCTGCCGATGTGGTTCACAGGAATCCCTTGAAAAATCAGCCGCTGACGAAATATCTTTACTTTCCGACGCGCCTCTCTTGCTTTCACAAAGTTGCGCCACGGTTACCTCACACGCTCCCAAGAACGTCCCTGTTCTCTCGAAGGCTTCGCTCACCGCACGATGTGCCGCCTCACCGTCGCCTCCCTGACCAGCCGCAGCTTGCTCCGATCACCACGAAAACTCCGTTCACCACAGGATTTCCTCCTCGCCATCTTCTTGCTGACACGCCGCCGCTTGCTCCTGTCACCATCGAAGGCTCCGCTCACCACACGATGTGCCGCCTCACAGTCACCTTGTTGACCTTCCGCAGCTTGCTCCGGTCACCACAAAGGCTCCGCTCACCTCAGGATGTGCTGCCTCACAGTCACCTCACAGACAAACTTCCGCTTGCACCGGTCGCACTGTAAGTACCTCTTTATTTTTTCTCAGTTACCGCCCGTCACTGCCAGCAGATTGGTCTCCTCTCAGCTGTTCTCAATCTCCCTGCTAGCCGATCTGCCTCAATTCTTCCTCAACTTTCTTTTTGGTTATCACACGTTCTTCCGACCCTTCATGTGCTCATAACAATTGTTTCAGTTTCACGCACCTCCTTTCTTCCTCAGACTGCTTAAAATCGAGTGTCCTTTAGAATATTACACTTCTTCTTTACTTGCAGACTCACTACAGTAGGGTATGTAAACCTACCTCACATAGCTGTACTTGAATTTCGCTTTATTTTCTTTTTCTCCTTTATTCTTCTTTTCCTTCACTTCACTGGTCCTGGGTAACAAATGGGGGGGATGTCGCATGTTGGCCTCCTCTCAACTATCGTCGCCAGTATTATAAGTGACCACACCGCAAGTAAGTTGATGTTCTTTATTGAGGTATGAAATCAACGACATCCATAGCCCTGCCAGTCAGGAACAACTACAGGAGTGCAACTTAGAATGTTGACAGTGAGAAGGGTCAAACCACCAGGAGCAGGGGGGGAGGGGGAAACAGAAGTTACCAACTCAGGTAAATATGTAATTACAACATTAATCAATCATTAAAACTTTATTCGTTCTAATGGGAGATAGACCATACAAGTACATAGAAATATTGCATATAGTCTCTCATCTTTTCAATAAGCTTTATTCGGTTAGTAAAAAAAACAACCATAAAAGCACATACAAAAGAAAAAAAAGAAGCATCATCAATACATTTGACAGTTAAAACCAACCGAATATGGATACAATTAAAACATCATACTTTTTCCTTGCATTGATAGATTTAAGAATAAAAGTTGCGGTAAAAAAACATATATCAGGTTCTTGCATTGTAAACATTAACCTTATAGCGGCATCCGTGGTGAACGCACAATATTTTAAAAATAATGGTTTTAAGAACACTTTACGAAAGTTCATGTACAAATCGCATATCAGGAGAAAGTGCAAAGTGCTTTGTTTAGTGTGGCCGTCACATGGGCAAAGGGAAGCTGAGTACTATTTTACTCAGGGGAATGCTACCAGATGATGAACCAGCCCGAGTCTCAATCTAGTAAGTACATATCTATGTAAGGTTCTGGTAACCTGGCTCAAATAAGTTTGGAAGCCCTCTACAACTGAGTATCAATTATAGAATTGGCAAGTTGTTAAATGCTTGGAGTTGCTAAGGCGCCTCTTTTTCCTGTGGTGCAAGAACAGGTTTCTCATTTCTAATTTGTGCAGCTCTTGTACGGCGTTAGGGTCATCCAAAATATTTAATTTGAAAATTTTCTTAAAACTATGTATAATGTATATGAGCCATAGAATCTTAGACCAATTATCCAAACGGAGACAATCTCTAATTATAGATCTGTTAAAAGCGGTCTCTTCCTTTCTCCACATGGATCTCTAGATCATTAAGGGCCTAAATGCTATTAAATCCGACAAATACCAACTTCCCTATGAATTAGTTCTGTTGACGCTGAAGAAGGTAAACAGAGAAGTTTTTTAAGGAACATATTTTCCACTGTTTGTAAGTTACTATTTGAGTAATGACCCCAAACCCTGCACCATAAAGTGCAATTGAAGTGCATCTTGATGAATAAATATGTGTCATTTCTCTAATTCGTTGATCACCCAGCTTCGCTGCAAATCTAAAAATACCATGCACGCTTTTGGCCATCTTTGCCCGGACATTCAATATTTCTTGTGACCATGTACCGTCCCCGGCAAAGGTTATCCCTAAATAACAGAATTTATCCACCATTTGGATTTTCTGTCCATCTATAAAAAAGGAATTGATTTTTTTCCGGCTCGGGCCACAAACCATAGCATATGTTTTATTCTTGTTAATCTGCAGCTTCCTCCTCGTTATACAATCAACAAACGAATCTATAAGCTGCTGAAGGCCATTTGGGGTCCCGGATAAAAGTGGGAGCAGTCTCGCGAGGTTCAAGTGCTTGACGTGAAATATCGTCAAAAGTGGTGATAACTGAATATTTTCAAAAAGGTTTCTGTTTCTTCGGAAACAGTGGATATTCAGGTTGATTGTATCTGAGCCCTTTGAATGAATGTGTTTTATCTAATTTCTTATTTCGTGATTTTTTTGATTTGGTTATTATTATTTGTGACGACATTAGGTGATGACTATCTCCTCCATAGAGTATGACCAAACAAGACACTTTCGCTTACAGCGAAGACCATATTAAAAAATTAATTAGTAATCCTCCACTGTTTAGCTCGGCAGCATTGAGCTCCACAGCAAAGATTAACAACGAACCAGAGAAATAATTTGTTTGAAAAAGAAACAAATCAGGACAGACCTCCATGGTCACTACCTCATCAAACATTTAAGATCAGGAACTATTCCAAATGGACTAATTGTTCAAAATATTCCAGTAATCTTCACAGATGACCCCATATATAAGAAAGGCTACAGCTTTAAATGCAGTAGGAACCTCATGGTCCTTACAGTAGAAACGGCTCAAAGATTGTCAAAACTTCAACTACAAGAAATCGAAACATTAGAATCAGAAATTAAATCCAACCAACTCATCACCGATTCAAAGTCTCTATTAGACAAAGTAGAGAAGGATATTCTTGAATTTAAAGATTTCACAATCAATCAAAAAGAAACAAAATTTGACAAAGACATAAAGAACTTTTCCCTTTCCCTTGATAAAGCGTACCCGTATCTACAACCAGATTTCTACACAAGGGTCGACTCTAGACGCTTTTTATAAGACAACCAAGGAAGTTCAAGGAATAACTTCATTACTTTCTTGGACACGTCTTCTTCCTCAAGTGGAAGTGATACTGATAACACGAATAGTAGACCAGGATTTAATCGGAGAGGGAATGTTCATCAAAATTTCCAACAAAATACACAACAACGGCAACAGCCTTTTTTAGGGCGTGGCCAACAAAAAACTCGCGCAAAATCACGGTTCAACGAACAACCTTGGGAGATGTCAACGGGACAACGAACATACAGAAATTAAAAGATTCCACCATTCATAACTTATCAGAAAAAAATCTTACAACGACAGAAATTAGTGCTTTGGAAAAAGGACTTTCGTTTGTTCCAACACAGAATACAAATTTTGTCAAAATGAAAACTGAATTGATAGAATTCTGTAGGAAGATCCGTTTGACAACTTTCTTTGCTGGATCAGATTTCCAAGAGACGACAGACACAACAGGCCTAAAAAAACCATCGCTGTTTTGTCCACCATCAAGTAAGATCCCCAAAGACGTGATGGCTTTTGAAAGAACAATACTATCGGCCATTGCTGATAAGGAGAAAAAGAGACAAGGCTTTATCAAGTACAACATGACAAAATCACAGAAGGATGCACTTACCAATTTAAAAAATGACGACTCGATCATTATAAAACAAGCCGACAAAGGCAGATAGGTGGTTATTTGGGATATTTCTGAATACACCAATGAAGTCAATAGACAGTTCGGAGAGGAGCAATGTTACAAAATGATTTCAAAAGATCCCACAAAGGATCTTCAGGGACAACTTTTCACAATTTTAAAAATTGGATTTGAGAATGGTTTTCTTGGAAAAAAGGAATATGACTATCTACAGAACAAACATACCAGAACTCCACTATTCTACGTGTTACCTAGGGTACACAAAGATGAGTACCATCCACCCGGAAGACCCATTGTCTCCGGGTGCGAGTCACTATTCGAATCAATATCAAAATTTGTTGATTTTTTCCTCAAACCGTTCATGAGTGAAGTTAAATCCTTTCTAAGAGACACCATGGATTTCATCAACAAGCTAGAATCGATTACATTTGATCCAAACAATAATCTACTAGTCAGTATGGACGTAGTATCATTATATACACAGATTCCACAGGATGAGGACCTAGAAGTGTTAAGATCATTCCTAGATGGAAGACCACGACCAATGAAAATTCCGACAGAGTTCATATTAGAACTGGCAGAAATGACACTCAAAAGGATTTTTTTTAAATTCAAAGAAGATTTCTTTTATCAAATTAAAGGAGTGGCGATGGGGTGCTCTTTTGCCCCTGAGCTAGCAGTACTGTTTATGTCGAAATACGAGGAGAAATTCATTTATGACAATAATCCATTTCATCAATATATCGGATGCTGGCTCCGATATATTGATGACGTGTTCTTAACTTGGAGCGGGACAGAAGAAGAATTACACCAATTTCACGAATGGCTCAACAACAGAACAGCGGACATAAAATTCTGTTTAAATCACTCAAGACAGAGGATGCCTTTCCTTGATGTGGATATTTATCCATCTGAAGGGGGACTGGTTACAACCTTGTATAAAAAGAAGACAGACAAAAATAAATTGCTTCACTTCACCAGCAACCATCCATGTAGTTTAAGGGAGAATCTACCGATGGGACCATTTTTAAGAATAAGACGTAATTGTTCCTACAAAGATGAATTTTTCTTTCATGCTAAAAAACTAATGGATAATCTATTGGACAGGGGGTACCCTAAAAAACTTTTGAAGAAAGCAGTGAAAAGGGCTTGGTGGACCCCTAGAGAAGTGCTATTGGAACCAAAATAGAAAAAGCCGATGGAACGCATTGTTTGCGTCTCTACTTTCAATTCTACATCAAATTGGCTCAAAACTCAAATCAAAAAGAATTGGCACTTAGTCCGGAATTTAAACAATAAACTCAGTGAAGTACCATTATTCGCCTTCAAAAAAGACAGAAGTATCTCCAATCAGATCATAAGAGCTTCAATGCCTAAAGACAAGACTCCAACACAAAGAGATTATTTCAATCTACCACCAATTACAGGCCACCATAAATGTGGCACTTGTGTCTGTTGCGATTCAACCATAGAAAGTGATGTTTTCATGCATAATGGCATCTTCTGGAAACACAACTGTTTTACAAATTGCAAGTCCAGATTTGTTGTGTATGGCATCGTTTGTCCATGTAAAAAGGTTTACATTGGAAAAACTAATCAAGAAGTACGCCATCGTATATCCCAGCATAAATCTAGGATAAGGCACAACATCCAAACAGCCCCTCTTGTGAATCATTGGCACACTCATACCCACACAGAAACAGAACTACGTTGGACTGTCATTTCCAAAGTTGACCAAGACTTGCGAGGTGGTGACCTGGAGGCAAAATTAATTAAGAGAGAAGCGATGCTAATCATTAAGTTCAATACTGCAGTAGATGGACTCAATGAACTTTCGGAAATCTATCATTTATAATTACACATAACACCAGACACAGGGCACTTGAAGATACAGGTAAATTTGAAGAAATAGAAAATTACCAGCCAAGTCAACATCCATCTAAGACACTACAAGATCAAGAGTAAACGCAACCCAATCAAAGGGTCAAAACAACCTGCCTGGCACTTTTGCATTATGACATCGAGCATGATCTATTCTATTGAATACCACAATATAAATGAGGAATTCCAAAGGAAGGCTTTCGCACCCAACCAATACAAAATATAAAAGAACCTAATCACACTTCAGTTCGTTCCAGACCAACATGCGTGTTTGATCGAACATGAACGTAAATAAACCATTAGGCGCCACAATTTTGTTTCAAGAAATTCTGCTTCACTGAAGGGATCAGGCATTTATCCCGTCGGAATACAAATTGGATGGGAATACAACTCCCAGAATTCCAAGCGAAAGAACACTAGCGAGTAAAAAATCGCAAGAGACGAGCTGAATACACTTCCGGGTCAATTGAATCCACACGGAATGGAGGAGTGACTCACGGCTCCCGAACAACAAGTAAACAGTAAGAAACGAAGGATTGTTTTAAGTTGTGAGAATGCCTGGGATGCATTTTAAGCTCAGTAGCTTCAGAGAATTACATTAAAATTCACCAACATACACGGTAAACCGATCTTGTTTCAGACCACCGATCATATTTAGTCCCAAAAGCATAATCAACAGGACCACCTTCATAAACGGTTCCATAGCGTCAAATTCCAACATCAACAAAGGAACTGATCACTCCAAATGATTGAATTGTTGTGGGTACATTTTGTGTGCTTATGAGAGGGCAAAACAGTGCGAAAACTAAAAGGTCTCTGTAAATGATTTGCAGCGGACACCCCATCCTTAAAGCTTACGTATTCCTTTACTTTTTAGAAATAGGATTTGCTTCACTGCCACAAGTGCCAAGAGCAAGAAAAGACTTGTGTGGTATTGCCGTGTCATGCCTGGAATCGGGAACACTGCTGGGTTCCAGATTCCAGGGATGACAGTTCAGACCCAGGCTCTTTACGATGACTGCAACTTTTATTCTCTAATAAATACATCTTCCTGAGAACTGCAAATCCTCGTAGCGACTTCATTTCACTGGCGACGTTTGGGTAAAGAATCATTCATTAGAGCCTGGAGTCCCTACCTGCAACGCTGAAGTACGTGTTGTATGCGGAGGATCACGAGTCATTTGAAGAGGACAGCGCTGAACCACGGACAGGAGCAGAAGCACATTCGTGAAAATCCCGACGTTGTGTGCCCTTCCGTGAGTAAAATACCGCATTTTGTATCGATTTGGGACTTGAAGAGGCTCGTCAGCGCGAGAGATCCTTGGCGCGAGAGTCCGGCAACGCGTGAGCAAAATTCAATTGATGCGCATGCGCGTGACGTCATAGCACCCCAAGACGCATTTCCACGCACGGCGGCCATCTTTTGGGCTAATTTTCATTGAATACTATTGCGGATACGTGTTATATTCAAGACTGTTACACGACAAGCTATCCTCAAAGCTATTACACTGTGAATCTAATGCTTTTATCCTGAGAATTTAATAAAAGACCACGCAACATTCAAAAATAAATTTTAAACAAAGCAACAACAGAAGAAAAAAAAATAATAAATAAAAACCTTTATAACTGCTGCATAATTCATTGAGTGTTAATTAAAAAACATACTTACCAAAATGGAAGGTTTCTCTGCTCCTCCACCTTTTCTGTCAAGTCCCGGTGAACCAATCTTAGAGTGGAAAAGGTGGAAAGAAGGTTTTTGTGCATACATAGAAGCTATTGGTGGTGAAGACTACACCGATAAAAGGAAACTAGCAATTCTAAAACACTGTTTGGGCGCTGAAGGAGGACATGTCCTCAGTCATTTACCTGTTGAATCGCGCAACGTTACATCTACTGAACAAGATATAGATGTTTTCGAAGAAGCGATCAAGCAGTTGGATAAACAGTATATAAAAAAAGTTAACATAGTAGTATCACGACATAAGTTCTTAAGTAGAGGTCAATTACCTGGTGAATCAATTGACCCCTTTATGAATGGCTTAAGAATTTTAGCTTCCAAGTGCAATTTTTCAACCTTTCATGATCAAATGTTGCGCGATCAAATGGTTCATAAAGTTGCAGATGCCAAACTTCAAGGAAAACTTTTGGACACAGAGGATTTAACGTTAGACAAAGCATTAGATATCGCACATCGTTTTGAAAGCATAAATCTGGGTGTAAAAGAACTTACATAAAAAAAATCGGCTGAAGTGAACGTTATTAAAAAATCTAATTTTGAAGAGAAGAATTCTTTTAGAAGCAAGAACCAACCACCATTTCAAGGCAGAAGAGAATATGCATGTTTCAAATGTGGGAATCCGGATCACCTAGCGAATGACAAGAAATGTCCAGCTATTGGACAATTTTGTAGATATTGCAGATTAAAAGGTCATTTTAGTAAAATGTGCAAAAATAAGAACAAATTTAAAGGTAATAGTTTTGTGCAAAGAAAGGGTTCTAATGAACAAGTTAATGAAATTGATGATGACAATTTAGAAGAAGAATTTCTTTTTGCAGTATATGAGGTTAATGAGAGTGATAAAGATTCACCATACTATACTGTGGATATTGGGGGGAAGAATATCAATGTTATGGCTGACTCTGGTGCAAAACATACTCTCATTGGTGAAGAATGGGTAAAAGAATTTCCAGATTTAAAACTATCTCCTCCTGACATAAAATTGCTTGGGTATGGTAGGAAGCCTATTGATATCCTTGTTTTTTTTACAACATCCCTTAGTTTTAAAGGAAAAACCATTAATTCCAAGGTTTATGTGGCAAGGGATGGTTCATGTTTATTGGGGTGGCCTCAACAAAGGGACTTGATGATAAAATTAGATCCTAACCATCCTGATCAAGTGCTGGGTTATTCAGACCTGGTCATGAATGTGGAGTCCGATCTTGGCCATGAGTGTGAAAAAAGAATTTCCTGCGGTGTTCTCTACTTCTGCGTTAGGTCTCTTAAAGAATTTTGAGCATAAAATAATTCTTAGAGATGACGCTGTACCAAAGGTTCACAAAGTAAGGAATGTACCTTTACATTTAAGAGATTCTGTGAAGGCTGAACTCAAGAGATTGTGTGAATTAGATGTCATCGAGGAAATAGAATCTTCTATTTGGTTATCCCCGGTCGTTGTTGCTCACAAGCCCAACGGCAAAGTAAGACTTTGTGTAGATTTGAGAGATCTGAACGAGAATGTGTGGGTGGATAGACACCCTTTACCTAATATAAATGAAATGCTTACAAAATTGAAAGGGGCATCCATTTTTTCCACTCTGGATTTGTCTAATGCTTACCATCAGATTACATTACACAAGGACAGTAGGCATTTGACGTCTTTCATCACGTCAGAGGGTGCTTTCAGGTACAAGAGAATGCTCTTTGGCCTGATATCGGCATCTTCTGTCTTTCAAAGAGTGATGCATAATCTGTTTAAAGATTTTAAAAACGTCTTATATTTTCAGGACGACATTTTGATCTTTGCATCTAATTCATCTGAGCACTCTGAAATACTGTATGAGGTATTGTGTGTATTACAAGATAGTGGTCTCACTCTTACAAAAGAAAAGTGTAAATTTGGGGTATCTTCTGTTGACTATTTGGGACATACTATTAATAAAGATGGCATTTCCCCAAAATTAAATTTGATCAAGGCCATTGAGTCTGCTCCAGACCCAGTAAATAAAGATCAGCTCAGGTCTTTCTTGGGGCTAGCCGAAAATTACTCAAAATGTATTCCCCTGTTTTCTGATAAAACTGTAAATATGAGAAATTTGATGAAGAAAAATGTTCATTTCCTTTGGGACGAAAATTGTAAAAAAGAATTCATTTCGTTGAAACAAAACATAGCTTCTGCTCCTGCCTTAGCAACGTTTAATACTGCTCATGGTTCATTCATCATTACGGATGCCAGCAATGTGGGAATTGGTGCAGTTTTAATGCAACGTCAAAAGGGGCAAATGGTAACGATTGGGTTCGCTTCAAGACCTTTGAGGGATGCAGAGTGCAAATACTCTACATTAGAAAAAGAAGCTCTTGCTTGCTGATGGGGCATAGAATATTTCCGCAAGTATGTGTACGGTACTGTTTTTAAACTCTGGTCTGACCATCGTCCTCTAGTGGATTTATTTACTACCAAAGGTTGTGGGAAAGCGACTTCAAGAATTGCCAGATGGCAATACAAGCTTTAGGACTTTCATTTTAAAGTTGAATATATTCCTGGGGTTAGGAACGTGTTAGCTGACTGCTTATCTAGATTACCTGTGCCTGATGACTATGTAGTTGAGGTGGACAATGATGATGATAACGTAGTGTCAATTTGTGAAATTTCTAAAGGTTGTATCCATGAGGATACATGGAAATCGGCATGTAGTGGTGACCCCATTTTCAATGAGATATGTAGTTTTGTGAAAACTCAGTGGCCACGCAAGGATTTGTTGTCTGACAGTATTCAACCATTCTTTCATGTTGCCCAAGAATTATCTGTAGTTGAGGGGATTTTGTTCAGAGGTCTCCAATTGGTAGTGCCTGTTGAGTTGCAGTCCAAGATTTTAGAGATGGCTCATGAGGGTCACCCTGGAATGACATCCATGAAAAGGTGGATCAGAAGCGAGTTTTGGTGGCCAGGGATGGATAAGTGTATAGAAAGGTATGTCAGGGACTGTATGGATTGTTGTTTAAGTGACAAGTCTCAGAAGCATGTTATGTATGAACGTCTCCCTGTCTCTAGACCTTCACGGGTTTGGGAAAGTGTATCTTTAGACATTGCAGGTCCCATGTCATTCAACAAGAGTACGATGTATGCTATTATTTTGGTTGACCAGTTGTCCCAATGGCCGGAAGTAAAGATGGTTTCTAGTATTACGTCAGGGGCAGTGATCAAGTTTTTAAATGAAGTATTTGAAAGAGAAAGTTTCCCTGAATCTATCACAGCGGACAATGGTGTACAATTTGTCTCCCAAGAGATGAAAGAGTTTTTGGCGTGTCATGGTATTAGACACAAACGTGTTTCGGTCTATTATCCCAAGAGTAATGGCATTGTTGAGAGATGGATCAGGGTGTTTAAAGAGGGTCTCCAATTAGCCTTACGCAGTGGTAGTGATTGTAAGCAAACCATAAGTGAGATTCTGTGGTGCTATAGAAACACACCTAGAAGCATGGGTGATCTCTCTCCTTTTGAAAAGATGAGGGGGAGGAAGTGTGTCTCCAACTTGAGCCAACCTTGAATGAGATTGCTTGATTCAAAAAAGGCCGTTGATAGTGATTGTTCCACACATAATAATTCTTCACCGTTCTGTGTCAATGATTGGGTGGGTGTCAAGAAGAGCAGACTAGTCAGGTCAGGGGAGTCACGGTATTCTGATCCTTTGATGGTCAAGCGTGTTGGTCGACAGGTTGTTGAACTTTCAGATGGTAATGTGTGGAATATGTCTAAGGTGGTGAAAATTCCCAAGTGGTTGTGGCCTAAGGGAGCAACTCCAGAGCCTAGCATTCCATCCAACTCGAAGTCCTCCAACAGTGCCAGCAATTGGAGGAAGTTCTCTAGTTCAACATCTCTTCACCTGGTTCCTGAAAATAGGTTTGCTGGTTCTCCTGACTCTGACACTGTACATCGTGACTCTGACACTGTTCAACGGGCACAGAGAAGATGTCTCACTCCTGTGCGGTTTAAGGATTATCATCTTTATAGATAATTCAATTTGTTTCTTATACATTGTGACTTCTCGTTATTGTTGTTTATGTTTTCATTTTCTGTAACCAAATTGTACATTGTACTTCTGTTTAAAGTATTTCTTTTCCTTTCCTTACGAAGGGGAATGTGTGGTATTGCCGTGTCATGCCTGGAATCGGGAACACTGCTGGGTTCCAGATTCCAGGGATGACAGTTCAGACCCAGGCTCTTTACGATGACTGCAACTTTTATTCTCTAATAAATACATCTTCCTGAGAACTGCAAATCCTCGTAGCGACTTCATTTCAACTTGCAAGGTATGCAGACATGAGAAATAAAGTGTTTTCCAATTCAAATACCTGCCCACCTGTCTAAAAAGTTTCATTCATGTATTTCAGGATACCAACAAAGAACAGAGTTGGTGCCTCAAGAAACAGCACCTTGTTCCTGTGGGATAATAACTGAAATACTACAAGTAAGTGTTTTTATTAATGATGTTAGAAGGACTGAAAGTAGTGACAGCTGACCTCAAGAAAAAAAACCCTCTTTTTTCCTGATTTAATTTTACTTTTGGTTGCAGAGAAAAAATTTGAATAATACAGAGACAATTTGCAAAGAATTCCTAAAGGTAAGAAGGAGAAATCTGTTGTACAGGGCAGTTGGTGGAGAGTCTTTTAATGATTGACCGTCTCAGTAAAGATATCATATTTTACTTTTTCCAGAGACATATGGCCCTGAGGAGAATTCCCTGGCTACAGGAATTCGAAACGCGTCGACCACGTTTTGTATAGGCTAATCAAGCCAAGTTATTTGGACAAGAAAATTTTAAGTGCTAAATTTTCTGATGGCCTACGATAAATGAAAGCATTGTGTTTTTGAATTTATGTTGTGTAGCTCTCCTTGAATATTAGATTGAGTTCTGAGATTGCTCCCCTTTGGTTGGTTCAGAATGAGTATAAGAAATGGAATGACTGACTGTACGAATGGGTTCACTTTCTAGTATGAATGCCACTACACTTGGAAGATTGAGGAGAGAATGAGGTGTGAAGACATGGCGATTTATATGTGACGCATTTATATGTGATGCTTTTTTGTGGGTACTTGTATAGATGATTTTTGTATTTTAAAATATTAAAGTTGAATAAATAGAAAAGAAGGTGAAAGAAAAAAACCTTTGAAATAAATTGAAAAACTGAAACCGAAAAGTGGTCAAGAAAGATTGGTTTTGTTTCCATATTTCAGATGAAAAAATGGAATAGATAGCAGTATTGGCAACTGTAATTGTTCAACTGAATAAAAGCAAGGCATCATCTGCAGCAGTACCGGCATATCTAGGCAGTCCACCTGTGGTGCATCCGATTTAACTGATTTAAGTACTGCGTCCACCTCATTAATAAAAAGTATAAAAAGCAAAGGGGCAAGGACGCAGCCATTAAATTTAGGGGTACATTCTCCCCTGTGGCCATACCGTACAGATGTTAACAATCTTTCGTAGAGCCTAGCCAGGAAAAAGATTATAGGCTCGTGTGCGCCAAGTCCTAAGAGGATTGGCCACAGGGTAGAATGGTCCACCATATCAAAAGCGCTGCTAAGGTCAGCGAAGCATAAGAAGAGGGACCCTTGTTTAGCACAAGTGTATTTTCCAATTAATAAATCTAAATTGATACACTGTTCAAGGGTTCCTCGCCCTTTCCTAAAACCATATTGTGACTTAGCTAAAATCCCTTTGTCCTCTGCCCATTCTTCTAACCTGACCAGTAAAATCCTACTCACAATTTTAATGGAAGAATCTAATAGGGAAATTGGGCGATAATTTTTTGCGTCCGATTTAACCCCCTTTTTAAAAATTGGGATGATGATAGATTCACCCCATGTGGGGGGAACTCCTTCCGTTACAGCAGCATTAAAGACAATGTTTAATAAAGGTCCCCATAAAGCAGGTACAGCTTTATAGACATCTCTGGGGACCCCGTCCGGGCCCGGGGCCATTCCTCCCTTGCTACTTTTAATGCCTTGTTCCACCTCTTCCAGAGTTATATTTAGCAGTGCAATAGTCCAGGTACCGGAATTATTAAAATTATTACTAGTAATAGTAATATTACCTGTTTTAAAGATACTAGAAATATGGGCAACCCATGCCTCGCTGTTAACATGGGATGACATTTCAGGCACCGCTTCATCCTTTAAAAAGGGAGAATTAACTGTGGCCCAAAACAATTGGCAATCTGAGGTATCCACAGCCTGAGTAAGTTTATCCCAGGCCTCCTGTTGAAACTCTCTCTTCCTCAGTTTAAGTATGGCTTTATAGTCTAGTCTTAATTTCTTTATAAGTGTTAAATCCCTAGGCCTACAGGCCAGAGCTTCTTTTAACTGGGTATGTGAGCGAGTGCAAGCGCTGTTAAACCAACCTCTAATCGGGTTGAAATCATTATTTGAGGTCTTGGTCAGAATGGACTCAATGGTACTATTTATATTACAAAAATTTAAAAATTCATTAAAATCAGTGCAGGCTCGCTATTGGCATCCAAATTCTCATTAATCTCTGCAAGGCAGTCAGAAACAATATTTTTTAGCACTCTGTCCGGGTTCACCCCTTTCCATTGAATTCTTATACCGTTGGGTCTACACGCTGCTATATTACCCACAGTTGCTGATATATTTGCAGACCTATTTTCCCAAATGACTACTCTCATTATAATACACAAAGTAAGGATTCTTCTATCCTAGGGGTGGTACACATGGGAGAAATATTGGCCGATACCATAACATGATCAATAATTGAATTAGAATTTCTGCCTGTGAAGGTGGGGACCAGTTTCCCCAATCCATCTCTAGCACATTGCATATTATCCAGATCAAAATTCGCCATAAATGTATTGAGGGTTTCACCATACAAATTGTGGGGGAAATGAATACCATTGTCTCCTATATCATTTCTTACCCCGCAAACCCTTGTATTAGACAGAGGACAAAGAGGTATATTAAAATCACCAACCCAAATTAAATTAAACATAACACCCTCATCTAAACCTAACTTGCTGATGGCATTCTCCAGTTCTAAGACTACTCTGGACCGTGAACTGTCAAAGAGATTGTTATAAAAATTAATTAGAAGAACGTCCCGGGCATGTTTTTCGCGTAGCCAAAGTGCCTGTGAGTGACAGCCAATATTAATATGCCTTTTTACTTCTATAGGCAAGTTGGTTGACATGAGAATTAAAAGCCCCCCCTTGGCTCCACCAGCCACCGAACCAAGAGCGGGTAAATCATATGAAACAAACCCCTCAACATTAACAAAATCTATGCACCAAGTCTCCTGGAGACAAATAATATCATGAGAGTTGAGAAAGTCCATCCATCCTAACATTTCCCTCTTTTTGGTGAACCCAGCTATGTTCCATGTGGCTATTGAGAGCCCTCTAATTTGGCATACAGTTTCTATTGCGTTAGTTGGACAGTAGAATCTTCTGAGATCAACCCTTGCTTTAGGCCCGAACCCCTTACGTCCGAGGGGTACATGGCTCCCTGTAAACTTGCCTCATCCGCAGGTCCGTCACCCACTATGTTATCCATTATGATATTGTCTCCTGGTCCAGGTCCGACACCCAAAATATTACCCATTATGGTATTGTCTCCTGGTTCATCAATACCCCTACAAACTGACCTACTTATTATATGGCAGTCTAAATCCAGTCAGTCATTCTCCTCAAGGGTGCTGAGGGATGGGAAACGGTTATATACTGGTAGATTAAAATGCGGCTGAAATGCTAAATCTTTGACATCCCTGGGTTGCCCCTCTACAAATCCCCTGCTTCAAATGATTAAAGAAAAAGCCAAGTGGGAGTAAAGAGATACCCTGGTCATTGACTGGCAATGCTACTACACTATTCAAAGAGATTCTTGCATAATGCGGATTCTTAAAGTTGATGATGACACAATCCTCGTTTATAGATTTCTTTAAAGGGCCTATCCAGTTAACTCTTCTTGTTGTTAAAATCTTATCCACATAATTCACCAGGAAACCACAATTGTAATTGAGCCAATGAACCGTTTAATTTTTGAGTGATGCATGAGTTTCCATTTGTGACGAGCTACGGGGGGGAACATTCATCAATACTGCCACATACGGTGAGTAATCTGGGGGTAGGTTAACTCTACTA